>NC_141685.1:1320907152-1323307152 GCF_964263255.1 Lissotriton vulgaris | reverse complement strand
TCATTTACAAACTTGTATCATTTATTGTACAAGTAATGTGCATGTGTTGATGTAAAGCTCTCTGACACCCTGCAATGGAATGACTAGGGTTTTACAAGAAATAATGGTGGTACTTAAATTATTTCAATGCCTTCTCAGGGGAAGCAAGCTCTATATAAATGCAATTTGCTTTGTGTAAATACTGGGAAAGACCAACACATCTGATAATTACAGTGCATGCATATCTCCTAAATAGGGACTGAATAAAGTGAAAAGCTCCCTCTCTTAAGTATGTGTGTAGTGCTAACAAGATGTGAGCCTTTGTTTGCCATCATCTTCATTTGCATCAGGTGTGAGTCTCCTGACTGCCCCAGCCAAGAGACTCAAACAGAAGGAGGCCTGATGACCTCTCAAATTAGGCCTTTGTTATGGGCCCAGCAGGAGTCTTAAATAAGAAAGCCCCATCCTGTCCCTGCCTGCACCTTGTTGCTTGTTACAGATGGAAAGCAGATAACGTGCAGGCGCTGCTGAAAGTGTCCCTGTGTTTGGAAATTACACCGGGACAAGTTCAGCACATTATTCAGTGAGGCCGAATTTCTTGGCAGGGTGGCCGGCGTTCACCTTGTGAAAAAAGTGGGTGGACGCAATCTACCTGCGTGTACACCTGACTCGTGCCCTGACCCGAAGGTATTGGAGAGCTTTACATGAGCACCAGTTAGGTTACACAAGGACACACTCAGGTTTTTTTTTCTTGGCAGGCATGTGGAGATTAAATGATTTACCCAGAGTCACAGAATGTTGAGCCAACGCCGAGGGTCGAACCTGGACCCCCAGCTCCAAATACGGTTGCCTTGGCCATTACGCCACATCCTCTCCTTTGCACTTGAAACGTAAATGGGGCCACATTTTGATAGGTGGCTATAGTGCTTAAAAAAGTCTTTAAAATGGTTTCAATTACAATCGTGACCAATACATGTGCTATTGGGAGTAGTTAATGTTTCCCGCGCCCATCCTCGTGACCGGGCACGCGTTCTATCGCAGACTGGGCCATGCAAAGATCCGAAGGTTTGGAAAGCATATCAGCTGATGGGTCTCTGCTTTGGGCTGATTAGTAGAGGCGCAGCGCAGCTAGGTGAACTAAAAGGAGATATCTGCAAATAAGATAGTTTTGCATCAGCATACAAGCAAGTCGCAACTAAGCAGGACTGAAGTGTTTTCACTAGTGTGTTTGTTGTCCTGTCAAACACAAAGTCTATAGTCTGGAATTTTCTTGCTGTATGAGGGTTCACTGAGCCTGAGTTTCCATTACACATAATGTGCAACGCATTTGAGGTGAATAATAATTGCATATATGACAACAGACTGAATTCAGGTGGATGCCTCTGGATTTTTGACCCCAAAAATGATTTGTTGCATCCGTCTCTCGCCTAAAATGCCTCTGCTTCAATATATGTCAGTTGGCTGCAGTCCCCCGATTTGTCTTTTTAAAAGCTCCCACTTTTCACTTTTAAAATGTTGGCATGTATGAATGTGATAAAGGTGAACAAGATGGTTTTACTGTGCAGAAGTAAGTTGGTCGCGTCATAGAGCTTTTTTGCATGACTTTCAGCCATGCTGAACATCAGCCGTGCTGCTATACAACATGGCTGAAAGACATTGACAAAGCCAATAGCTCTGGCACTGCCGAGACCTATTGGCTTTGCCAATGCTTGTTTTATTTCCACTGGCATTGACATAAAAATATCTGTTTTATCGGAAGAATACTTTCAAAGTGGTGACAATAATAGAATTGCAAATGAAATGATGAGAGCCTGCCCAATGCAGCCTCGCCCTTGGACGGGCTACATATGAACTAACCAGATCCCAGAGCGTACTAAGGATGTTCCAGTGTGTTGCTGCATAGAGTCTAGACGTGGTCCCCTGGACGACAGGAAAGTCATTAAAGAACAGGAGCAGTGTGTAAAAAATGTTTATGTGACAGGTGTGAGTATGCAATCCTTAATTCCAGTGGCCCACTACTTTAAAAACCCTACTGTAACTAATTTAATACATCTAACTTTCCATGGCATATAAATTCTGATACATAAATACACTTAGGAGCAGTAGTGCGAAGCAGTGAAAACAGCAGAGCCTGGGTCAAATAGCCTCATCTGCTTGACCTTGTGAAAGTCCAGCTCTTGGGCCTACCAGCAGCACCTGTTATGATCTGTCTCACTGACCGACCAATCCCATGGCCTACTGGACTTCTTCTCTTCGCACAAACCTATTTTGTTCTTGCCTGTCCAGTCTGAAATAAGGCATTATCTCCTCAAATTTTCCAATCCAAAATCAAGCATAAACCTCTGCACCACCTGGTTGGCTGACATCTTCCACAATGGAAAAAAGCCTGTCAAGAAGGAACTTTCCTGCCCTAACCGTAAGCTCCTCCTTTCCTTTTCATCCTCTTCTTGAATTCCATTAGAAACAAACTAATTTCACATACAGGATAAGTGCCATCCCCACATAAATCAAACATAGTCATGCTTTGCATTTCTATCTCTTTGTAACCATGTTAAACGTGCACACTCAAAAAAGTCTGGTTAGGTTATTTTTCCCTTCTCGTTGTTGATAGCGGCTTCCTCAGATGTCCCTCTTCAAACTCATCAGTCCAAAAAATTCTAGTAATAGGCTAAAATGTAATAATTTTCGCAAAATATCTTAATAGTGTTCCTGTGTGCTCACATCATATACTCATCTCCCGGGTGAGCTGCGGGAAACTTCTTTTCATGTCATCCGCTAGTGCCTAAATTACACATTGACTGCTTTCCCCCAGTTCAATATCTTCTGGTTACACCAGGACCTTATATTGCCACTTCTAGAGCATTCCGCTTCAACAATTTCCTCTATATAGATCTGTTATATTCCTGCATTTTTTACTTATGCCCCAGTCGTAATACCCGTCTTGTTCATCATCTGTTTTCTTATTACTCTTCCATAAATGTTCTAGTTGTTCAAAATAGTCTGGACTCCCCTAACTCCAAATGGAACTCCTGTGTCGTGGAACCGGCTTATTTTTGTTTTAGAGTTTGGCATTACCAGAGAAACCCCTACCATCGACCCAGCAGAGAACATTGTTCTCACTGGGGAAAAGGTGACAGGAGCCCCATCATTGACTTGGGAATTGGTCATCCACACCCTTACCGCTTTGCACCAGAACCTGCTCAAAGGAAATAGCAACTTGGCAATCTAAACAATTTTTAGAACCAATAACGAAAAGGAACCTATACTCAACAATTTCCATATTTGGAAAACACTGGTTAGCTTGGAACCATAGCCATACTTGTGTGTAAACTATCTATAGATACAGAAGTGAAAGAAAGAAAATCAGTCTTCCTGACTAAAAAAACACATTGGCCCACCAATGAAGTTTCTGAAAAAAACTCCTGTCTGATTTAAAGGGTTCGCCCCTTAGTGCAGTTCAGAAAACCTTCTCTTGAATACATAGGAACTCAAAACCTCCAGCTGTTTACAGAGAACAATGAACATGGCTCTTTCAGCACAGACGCACATTTTTTTCAGGTTGATCTGGGATTCAAGAAACATGGGTGTTGTTGTGTTTCACAGGATATATACCTATATACCTTATAAAAACTATGTTCAACTAACATGGAGCAGGGAAATGTTTTGGGTGCAAAAATTCGAGTTGGCAATCCATTCTCTTTTATCGTACCTTGTGCTTTTCATTTTTGCAAAACAATAGTGACATCTCAGCACAACCCGGGCTGGTGGAGCTTCCCGCTGTGACTCAAGGTTCCCTCAGTATATGTCTGAGCCTGCGTCAGTGATAAAGTCCAAGGACACATCGGCCAGACGATAAAACAGTTATCAACAATGATTGGTCCGGAAAGTACAAAGCAGTAACTGAATGCTGATAACCCGGCGCGCAACACCCATTGAAATCAAAGGGCTTCAGTAGCCCCCACCCCCCCACCCGTCGTGTGTGGCAGCCGGGCTCAGACAGCTCCCGGGCACAAACACAGCCGCACCCGAGCACTTCACAGGTCCTTAAAAGACCGTGTGCACGTTAAAGAGGCTTTGTTGACGTTTCACCCCTTCTAAGAGCCCCTGCAGCGCCACTCTACCTACTGCTTAATGTTTCAGCCCCCACCAGAAATTTTTTCTTAACCCCCCCCCCCCCCCCTCCCCCCCTCCCCGAAATGCGGCTCTAGTGCGCCTCTGCTGATAGCTGTGTTAGGGCATGCTTCAGGATTACGTGTATGCATGGCTGAAACATGCATACACGAAATGAAAAATGTAGGGCGGTGCAGTGGCCTCACGGCGAAAGGTTTAGTGGGATTTGATAGTTCATTACCTCCTCGCCCGTCTTCCCGGATGCAGTCCTTACATTAGATAGTTCTCCTTGCTGGCAGAACCAATTCCCTAGCTGAAACTCAAAAAGTTCCCCCCAAAACGGCCCCCGTTACCCAGGAGCCACCACAAAAGCGAGGAGCTAACACACTTCCTGTAACATACCACATCAAAAAGACACCAGTACAACAGGAAATAGTCAACGGCCATGCCCGGGCGGGAGGGCGGGACTCAGGGCTGCATCCAGGATGACCAGGACTCGGAGAAATGAATATTGCCGGTAAGTAACCGGGGCATTCCCTGACAGTCATTCATAAAGGCGGCCATGCCTCATCTCTACTTGTTCCGACTCTGGCCTCAGCTGCAACCGCAGGCCAGGGGAAAATAACAACTCAAGAGCTGTCAAGCTTTCTTCCATTTCCACCCTACACATGCAGAGCTTTCTTAATCCAACCTGGTGGCTTTTTTTAGGTCTCGTAGCGATACAGCGCGTAAGCGCTGTACTCGCCGAGATCTATTGTTACGGAGTCTGCTTCTCGGGAGACAGCACCTGCCCTCGCATCTCGCAAAACGCGCTCGCCGTGTCTGTCTCCTGGGAAGCGCATACATACACAGGCACACTTCCCCCTGCACGCATGCGCACACACAGAGACCCAAACACGAGCGCACATACACGCACGCACACATACAGACACCCCCACCCCATGGTGTCGCACACATGCACACTCTCGCACACACACAAACAGGGGCACCGAGACCCCCCCAACCCCCGCCCACCCCGCCCACTTACCGCCACCACTTCAGCGGGGCTCCCAGTCACCACCGCTCCTCTGGCCAGGCACTCCGTGGGCTCGGGCTTCAAAAGACGGAAGTCCCGCCCCACGATAGGTTTCGTTTTCTCTGATGTTGAAGTTCCGCCCCACGATAGGTTTTGAATGCTGAAAGGCTGTTAATATGCAGATGGTGCAGAGGTGAAGGGGCTTAAATTCTTAAATTCACTGGCCATTATGGAACTTAAAATGAAGTATGGCATGCGGGAACACGTTTGTAGGCTGTGAAAGTACACAAAAAGCAAAGAACTTCACAGCGTACGGTAGGTGTGTTGTGTTCAAGAGAATTATATTTCATTTGAGTTAATGGGCAACCCATTGCAGCTGGAGGTCTTCTCCCGGCATACACTTTGTGTTATACCGTAGAGTGCAGGTGCCGTAGGTGCAATGTGGAACCGCAGAAATACAATCAAAACAAGGTTTTTTATTTATTATGTGGGATCTCCCACTCTTCAATCTCACTGTTACTTTTGGAGTCGAAGCTGCTTCAAACGTTTCATCACTCACTTTTGTCAAACTTTTTATGGTTCGATTTCCTTCAGCAAGTTTACCAAGCACCTGCTGCACTTGAATATGCAGAGTAGTGAGTGCAGAGTAGTGAGTGCAGAGTAGTGAGTAGTGAGTGCAGAGTAGTGAGTAGTGAGTGAAGAGTAGTGAGTAGTGAGTGCAGAGTAGTGAGTGCAGAGTAGTGAGTGCAGGGTAGTGAGTGCAGAGTGCAGAGTAGTGAGTGCAGAGTGCAGAGTAGTGAGTACAGAGTGCAGAGTAGTGAGTGCAGAGTAGTGAGTAGTGAGTGCAGAGTAGTGAGTAGTGAGTGCAGAGTAGTGAGTGCAGAGTAGTGAGTGCAGAGTAGTGAGTAGTGAGTGCAGAGTAGTGAGTGCAGAGTAGTGAGTAGTGAGTGCAGAGTGCAGAGTAGTGAGTGCAGAGTAGTGAGTAGTGAGTGCAGAGTAGTGAGTGCAGAGTAGTGGGTAGTGAGTAGTGAGTGCAGAGTAGTGGGTAGTGAGTGCAAAGTAGTGAGTAGTGAGTGCAGAGTAGTGAGTAGTGAGTGCAGAGTAGTGAGTAGTGAGTGCAAAGTAGTGAGTAGTGAGTGCAAAGTAGTGAGTAGTGAGTGCAGAGTAATGAGTAGTGTGTGCAGAGTAGTGAGTAGTGAGTGCAGAGTAGTGAGTAGTGAGTGCAGAGTAGTGAGTAGTGAGTGCAAAGTAGTGAGTAGTGACTGCAGAGTAGTGAGTAGTGAGTGCAGAGTAGTGAGTGCAGAGTAGTGAGTAGTGAGTGCAGAGTAGTGAGTAGTGAGTGCAGAGTAGTGAGTGCAGAGTAGTGGGTGCAGAGTAGTGAGTAGTGAGTGCAGAGTAGTGAGTGCAGAGTAGTGAGTAGTGAGTGCAGAGTAGTGAGTAGTGAGTGAAGAGTAGTGAGTGCAGAGTAGTGAGTGCAGAGTAGTGAGTAGTGAGTGCAGAGTAGTGAGTAGTGAGTGCAGAGTAGTGAGTGCAGAGTAGTGAGTAGTGAGTGCAGAGTAATGAGTAGTGAGTGCAGAGTAATGAGTAGTGAGTGCAGAGTAATGAGTAGTGAGTGAGAGTGCAGAGTAGTGAGTGCAAAGTAGTGAGTGCAGAGTAATGAGTGCAGAGTAGTGAGTAGTGAGTGCAGAGTAGTGAGTAGTGAGTGCAGAGTAGTGAGTGCAGAGTAGTGAGTGCAGAGTAGTGAGTGCAGAGTAGTGAGTGCAGGGTAGTGAGTGCAGAGTGCAGAGTAGTGAGTGAAGAGTAGTGAGTACAGAGTGCAGAGTAGTGAGTGCAGAGTAGTGAGTAGTGAGTGCAGAGTAGTGAGTAGTGAGTAGTGAGTGCAGAGTAGTGAGTAGTGAGTGAGTGTGCAGAGTAGTTAGTGCAGAGTAGTGAGTGCAGAGTAGTGAGTGCAGAGTAGTGAGTAGTGAGTGCAGAGTAGTGAGTAGTGAGTAGTGAGTGCAGAGTAGTGAGTAGTGAGTGCAGAGTAGTAAGGAGTGAGTGCAGAGTAGTGAGTGCAGAGTAGTGAGTGCAGAGTAGTGAGTGCAGTGTAGTGAGTGCAGAGTGCAGAGTAGTGAGTGAAGAGTAGTGAGTACAGAGTGCAGAGTAGTGAGTGCAGAGTAGTGAGTAGTGAGTGCAGAGTAGTGAGTAGTGAGTAGTGAGTGCAGAGTAGTGAGTAGTGAGTGAGTGTGCAGAGTAGTTAGTGCAGAGTAGTGAGTGCAGAGTAATGAATGCAGAGTAGTGAGTGCAGAGTAGTGAGTAGTGAGTGCAGAGTAGTGAGTAGTGAGTAGTGAGTGCAGAGTAGTGAGTAGTGAGTGCAGAGTAGTGAGTAGTGAGTGCAGAGTAGTGAGTAGTGAGTAGTGTGTGCAGAGTAGTGAGTAGTGAGTAGTGAGTGCAGAGTAGTGAGTAGTGAGTAGTGAGTGCAGAGTAGTGAGTAGTGAGTGCAGAGTAATGAGTGCAAAGTAGTGAGTAGTGAGTGCAGAGTAGTGAGTAGTGAGTGCAGAGTAGTGAGTAGTGAGTAGTGAGTGCAGAGTAGTGAGTAGTGAGTGCAGAGTAGTGAGTAGTGAGTGCAGAGTAGTGAGTGCAGGGTAGTGAGTGCAGGGTAGTGAGTGCAGAGTAGTGAGTGCAGAGTAGTGAGTAGTGAGTGCAGAGTAGTGAGTAGTGAGTGCAAAGTAGTGAGTAGTGAGTGCAGAGTAGTGAGCAGTGAGTGCAGAGTAGTGAGTAGTGAGTGCAGAGTAGTGAGTAGTGAGTGCAGAGAGTGAGTCAAACCTCTGCAGAAAAAAACCCTACCTGACCCCACTACGCTCTCCAACCTTCGCCCCATCTCGTTGCTCCCACTACTGTTCAAACTGACCGAAGCTGCAGTAAATAAACAGTTGACTAAACATCTAGAGGAAAACCACCTATTTCATCCTAACCAGGCTGGTTTCAGGGCCAAACACTCCACGGAGTCAGCCCTCCTACATACTGTAGAGACCCTCAAGATGGCACTGGACCAAGGGAAAAAGGCCGTCCTGATCCTGCTCGACCTGTCGGCGGCCTTTGACACGGTCTCACACCCCGTGTTGATAGGCCGCCTGACAAAGTCAGGGCTAGCAGGAACCGCCCTCGAATGGCTTAAAAACTTCCTAAGCCATAGGAGGCAAGTCACCATGCTAGGAAACTACTGCTCGGATGAAAAAACCATAAAGACAGGGGTACCACAAGGCTCAAGCCTGAGCCCGGTTTTGTTCAACCTTTATATGACCCCCCTGATTGAACTCATCACATCCTTTAACATCAGCACGATATCTTACGCTGACGACACCCAGCTCATCCTAGTACTGGATAACAACTCTTCTAAAGCGGAGGAAAATTTAAGAAACTGTCTGACGGCAACCTTTGAATGGATGCGTACGCACCACCTTAAATGTAATTCAGGTAAAACTGAAATCCTCCCTTTTGGCCAAAACAAACTTTTCTCCCCCACCAATTGGTGGCCCCAAGACGCCGAAATTCCACCAAACACCATCACGTCGGCCCGCAACCTTGGGATAAGGTTTGATGAAGCCTTATCCTTTAAGCAACAAGCAGGTACAGTGGCAGGGTCCTGCTTCAATATCATCAAAGGTCTTAGAAGGTTCTTCGACCTCCTTCCCTTAACAGCTAGAAAGACTGTGGCAGTAGCCCTCATCACATCCCGCTTAGACTACTGCAATAGCATCTATGCAGGCTCAAACAGAGCCGTCCTGCACAAGCTGCAGATGGTTCAAAACGCCGCCGCCCGCCTGGTGCTAAGACTACCCAGGAAATCATCTGCCTCAAAAGCACTCAAAACCCTGCACTGGTTACCCATCCACAAAAGAGTGCTATTTAAAATCCTGCTCATCACTTTCAGAGCCTACCACCAGTCGGGACCGACATACCTGTCCCAGAGGTTTGGAAGATACACTCCCTCACGGTCACTCAGATCATCCAACCTAAACCTACTCGCAGTTCCCAAATTTAGACTAACCACAAAAGGTGGAAAATCCATCGGAGTACTTGGAGCCAAAGCCTGGAACAAGCTCCCACCACAAATGCGCTTGATCCATTCCGAAAAACTGTTTCGCAAAACGCTCAAAACATGGATCTTAAAAACCGAAGACTCACTCTGCTTGGCGTTAATCTAACCCTACATTTTATTCATAGACCAGGATCTATGAATATGATCTACCTTAAGCAGCATCCCCCCTTCTTCTTTTTCGGGACAGTGATGTCTAGCGCCAAGATGCTCCCTGGAGTGTAAGTGCGCTCTATAAAAGCCTATTCACATTCACATTCACATTCACATTCACAGTGCAGAGTAGTGAGTAGTGAGTGCAGAGTAGTGAGTGCAGTGTAGTGAGTGCAGAGTAGTGAGTGCAGAGTAGTGAGTGCAGAGTAGTGAGTAGTGAGTGCAGAGTAGTGAGTAGTGAGTGCAAAGTAGTGAGTAGTGAGTGCAGAGTAGTGAGTGCAGAGTAGTGAGTGCAGAGTTGTGGGTGCAGAGTAGTGAGTGCAGAGTAGTGAGTGCAAAGTAGTGAGTAGTGAGTGCAGAGTAGTGAGTGCAGAGTAGTGAGTAGTGAGTGCAGAGTAGTGAGTAGTGAGTGCAGAGTAGTGAGTGCAGAGTAGTGAGTGCAGAGTAGTGAGTGCAGGGTAGTGAGTGCAGAGTAGTGAGTGCAGAGTAGTGAGTGCAGAGTAGTGAGTGCAGAGTAATGAGTAGTGAGTGCAGAGTAATGAGTAGTGAGTGCAGAGTAGTGAGTGCAGAGTAGTGAGTGCAGAGTAGTGAGTGTAAAGTAGTGAGTAGTGAGTGCAGAGTAGTGAGCGCAGAGTAGTGAGTAGTGAGTGCAGAGTAGTGAGTAGTGAGTGCAGAGTAGTGAGTGCAGAGTTGTGAGTGCAGGGTAGTGAGTGCAGAGTAGTGAGTGCAGAGTAGTGAGTGCAGAGTAGTGAGTGCAGAGTAATGAGTAGTGAGTGCAGTGTAATGAGTAGTGAGTGCAGAGTAATGAGTGCAGGGTAGTGAGTGCAGGGTAGTGAGTGCAGAGTAGTGAGTAGTGAGTAGTGAGTGCAGAGTAGTGAGTAGTGAGTGCAGAGTAGTGAGTAGTGAGTGCAGAGTAGTGAGTGCAGAGTAGTGGGTAGTGAGTAGTGAGTGCAGAGTAGTGAGTAGTGAGTGCAGAGTAGTGAGTAGTGAGTGCAGAGTAGTGAGTTGTGAGTGCAGAGTAGTGAGTGCAGAGAGTGAGTGCAGAGTAGTGAGTAGTGAGTGCAGAGTAGTGAGTGCAGAGTAGTGAGTGCAGAGTAGTGAGTAGTGAGTGCAGAGTAGTGAGTAGTGAGTGCAGAGTAGTGAGTAGTGAGTGCAGAGTAGTGAGTAGTGAGTGCAGAGTAGTGAGTAGTGAGTGCAGAGTAGTGAGTGCAGAGTGGTGAGTACAGAGTAGTGAGTAGTGAGCCATCAGTGCACACATCAATTGTTAACGCATCCACAAATAACTATTGTAGCAATCACAGTATGGCGCACTTTACTTTCAAAGATATTCATCTAAAGCGCAGCATGCCACCACTGCTATAAAAATAAATACACATTTTTTGGGCCTACAATTTATAGACTTTTGGTGCAATTGGTGTTGCAATATTAAGCAATGCCAATAGCTTAAACTTAATTAACACGAGACCTATTGCATTGTAAATGCTTGTTTTTGTTACCTCTGGTGATGTCAGAGTGCACGGCAGTACACACCATCATCTATCAGTGGAAAGCAGAACAAATGTGTTGGGAAAGCCAATCGATCTGGCCCTGACTAGCTAATGCTATGGGTACATTATGTTTATTTTTTATTCCAGAATAGGCCACAAAAATAAATAAAACAAAACATGCTGCCAATAAAAGTGGCCAGCTCATGCATTCGATGAAAGAATTCCATTTAAAAAGTTCACATATTTGGCCATTTTTCGAATAAACCTTTCAGTTGTGCAATGCATTTTATTATCATAAAGGCGAAGGAAACAATAAAAACCATCACCTAATTGAGTTCTCAAATCCTGGTCAGCTGCAATGTTACAATGTCAATGAAGCATTTTATAACAGCAGCTTTAACGAGCATTGGCAAAGCCAATAGGTCTCACCTATGTGAAATTAATTGGCTTTGCCAATGTTTCTTAGCAATGTTGTAACATGGCTGAAAGTAAATAAAAACAATCATTGAAAATGCAATAGGTCTCGCCATCGTCTAAGTTAAAGCAATTCTGTTTGTAATTAGGTGCTTTTTTAGCTTTGCTTTTATTAGTGTTTTTCAAACTTTCATGTACATAACATGCGGTCGCCAGTAGGTAGTTATAGTTAGGACCTAGTTTCCATAGGAAATGCTCAACATTCTATTTGGAATAACTTTGGCCCTGGTTGAAGAATCTTAGCGAATGTCTCAAAGAAGATGGCTCAGTCCGCTGCGCTCCTTCCCTAAAAGTTTGGGGGGGATTGGTCAAGTGGGGGCTGAGATAAAAGGGGGGTCCCAAAACGTGTTTTCTCCATGTTATTTTCCATAGGACCTTTAGACTCGGCTACAGGTCGAACGGGTGAATGGATTTATAAGAAATTTGGCAAAACTGTACAGTCCGGCTCGCAGATTACGCTTTTTTTGGAATGGTGTAAATCCGTTCAGTAGTTGTTGAGAAAATTAAAGTTAAAGTCAATTATATATCTATAGGCGCGCATGCGTGCGCGCACCCAAGTGGCTGCGCGTGAGCGGAATTTTTTTTTGCTGCGTGACGTCTGTTAACGTTCGATTCGAAGGAAATCAGGAAGTGTTGACCGCCATTTTGTCACTGCGAGTAAATATATTGTCATTTCAAAGCGTTGGAACATGGAAAGGGGAGAAGGTAGAGATTGTTTTGCTGCGTAGGTTTTCTCAGGGTGTGCAGTAAGGTCCTTAAAAGCGAAAATATATATCTTTTTTTCTCGAAAAAGTTGCGGGGTGCGCGCACACCTATTTACAAAAGTGTGAAAATGGAGATAAATCAGAAGTTTGAGTGCTTTGATATAAGGTGGCTCTGAAAAGAGCCCTTGTGTTAATTGATTTGTTTCTGCATTTATAAGTAAGTACCGATGCAGAGTTTGATATAATATTGTTGGCAGCATTTTGAAAGGAAAGACAGGGGCCCATTTTCTGGTTAACAGGTGACCAGGCCAACTTTTCACGCCAGGCCCATTCCTGCAAAGTCGACCGCCATTTTTAGGAGATCTGCAACCACCGGCAGTCACTGGGTTGCAGGAGCAGATGGACTCAAGCCTGTCGGGCGAAGCATCGTTGCACCGCCACAGTACACGAGACCCTGCTGGGCTCGTGGAACGTCGCTGTACCGCAACAGTGGGCGAGTCCTTTGCTGGGCTCGTGGAGCGTCCCTATACCGCCAGAGTATGCGAACGCTTTGCTGGGCTCGTGGAGTGTCCCTATATCGCCACAGAGTACGAACCCTTTGCCGGGTGCATGGATCGTTGGGGGTGCAGCTAAGGGGCCTCCATCTGGGGAGGCTCGTCCGCGCCGCCTCTCCCTCCCAGTGGACCCCACGGCGTCTTGCTGACATTTGTTATGGCCGGACCAGGCGATGAAGAGAGGGGGAGGTCGGATATATATGAGTTATACTATTAGGTATGTCACATCCTCCTTGTGGCCTGCAAGGCACCGAAAAAAGAAGAGAATGGGAAGACAACTACATCTCGGGTCGGGCCCATGCCTTCTCTGGCCGATGGCGGCCGGCCGCTCTTTGCCATGGCCCCAGGAACGGATCCCTTGGTTCATCCTGGGGACAGGCCTTGGCGTGTGGTGTCTCCTCCAGACTATTCGCGTAATGGTTCTCCACCCCAGGCCGTTGCCGACGGCTTTTGTAGACTTTCTGACGCTCAAAAACCCTACTAGAAAGCAGCCCAAAAGTAGCCCAACATTGCTACTTTGGGGAAGGAGGGGCTGCGCGCGAGCGGAATTTTTTTTTGCTGCGTGACGTCTGTTAACGTTCGATTCGAAGGAAATCAGGAAGTGTTGACCGCCATTTTGTCACTGCGAGTAAATATATTGTCATTTCAAAGCGTTGGAACATGGAAAGGGGAGAAGGTAGAGATTGTTTTGCTGCGTAGGTTTTCTCAGGGTGTGCAGTAAGGTCCTTAAAAGCGAAAATATATATTTTTTTTTCTCGAAAAAGTTGCGGGGTGCGCGCACTCGGGCGCGCACACCTATTTACAAAAGTGTGAAAATGGAGATAAATCAGAAGTTTGAGTGCTTTGATATAAGGTGGCTCTGAAAAGAGCCCTTGTGTTAATTGAGTTGTTTCTGCATTTATAAGTAAGTACCGATGCAGAGTTTGATATAATATTGTTGGCAGCATTTTGAAAGGAAAGACAGGGGCCCATTTTCTGGTTATCAGGTGACCAGGCCAACTTTTCACGCCAGGCCCATTCCTGCAAAGTCGACCGCCATTTTTAGGAGATCTGCAACCACCGGCAGTCACTGGGTTGCAGGAGCAGATGGACTCAAGCCTTTCGGGCGAAGCATCGTTGCACCGCCACAGTGGACGAGACCCTGCTGGGTGAGTGGAGCGTCGCTGTACCGCAACAGTGGGAGAGTCCTTTGCTGGGCTCGTGGAGCGTCCCTATACCGCCACAGTATGCGAACGCTTTGCTGGGCTCGTGGAGTGTCTCTATATCGCCACAGAGTACGAACCCTTTGCCGGGTGCATGGATCGTTGGGGGTGCAGCTGAGGGGCCTTTATCTGGGGAGGCTCGTCCGCGCCGCCTCTCCCTCCCAGTGGACCCCACGGCGTCTTGCTGACATTTGTTATGGCCGGACCAGGCGATGAAGAGAGGGGGAGGTCGGATATATATGAGTTATACTATTAGGTATGTCACATCCCCCTTGTGGCCTGCAAGGCACCGAAAAAAGAAGAGAATGGGAAGACAACTACATCTCGGGTCGGGCCCATGCCTTCTCTGGCCGATGGCGGCCGGCCGCTCTTTGCCACGGCCCCAGGAACGGATCCCTTGGTTCATCCTGGGGACAGGCCTTGGCGTGTGGTGTCTCCTCCGGACTATTCGCGTAATGGTTCTCCACCCCAGGCCGTTGCCGACGGCTTTTGTAGACTTTCTGACGCTCAAAAACCCTACTAGAAAGCAGCCCAAAGGTAGCCCAACATTGCTACTTTGGGGAAGGAGGGGCTGCGCGCGAGCGGAATTTTTTTTTGCTGCGTGACGTCTGTTAACGTTCGATTCGAAGGAAATCAGGAAGTGTTGACCGCCATTTTGTCACTGCGAGTAAATGGTGCTCCACATTGTAAATGCGGCACACCATGGGTGGCAGAGCAGCGGTGCACATTAACTGGTGCATCTCTGGGGATGCGCCAGTTAACATAAATCTGCTCCTTTACATTTAAGTATGAGCAGGGGACACAGAGTTGGTGAAGCTTATCGAAGGTTAAAAAGAGATGAGTCCTGTTCACTGAAAACTTGGACATAGGACTCACCTCCTCAGCATCGCTGGACATGGCTAAATAATAGCTGCAAAATGTTACTGTTGTTAAACAATTTTACTATTATAGTGTCTGAGATTTGTCTCTTACTCTGCAACATCTCATTGTTGTTCTCTTTCTTTAAAGATAAGGACATTAACCATGAGTGATAATGAGCAATCCGTTGGTCTCGATCTTATTGTTGAACATGTCATTGAAACGTCAGTGGAAGTGGAACCCTTAGATGATTTAAATCCTGAGGATGATGAAGAACATGATGAGGATGCCGATTTGTCAGAATTATATGACATAGGGTGGGAAGCTGACGTGCTTCAGCATATGGAACTATAAACATTTATTTTTCAAATTTACTGGAAATAAAAAGTGAAAATGTAAACCGTTTCCTTTAAAATTAAACATAACTTGAAAAACAGGTTATGTGTAGTGTCTTTAATAAAATAGTCAAATATGCTCATAAAAATATTTCTAAACCAATGAAAAGCCTTAACAAGTCACATGACCTGTTATGCTTACGTTACGCGCTCCGCGCCGCGCCCCGGATTGTTGGTCATTCAAACTGAGGCTGGCGTCAGCATGAGAGCGCCAACGTCTCGTGGCTACGCCATTCAGAAAATATTGTTGGCAGCATTTTGAAAGGAAAGATCTGCAACGACCGGCAGTCACTGGGTTGCAGGAGCTGATGGACTCAAGCCTGTCGTGCGAAGCATCGTTGCACCGCCACAGTGGACGAGACCCTGCTGGGTGAGTGGAGCGTCGCTGTACCGCAACAGTGGGAGAGTCCTTTGCTGGGCTCGTGGAGCGTCCCTATACCGCCACAGTATGCAAACGCTTTGCTGGGCTCGTGGAGTGTCTATATCGCCACATAGTACGAACCCTTTGCCGGGTGCATGGATCGTTGGGGGTGCAGCTGAGGGGCCTCCATCTGGGGAGGCTCGTCCGCGCCGCCTCTCCCTCCCAGTGGACCCCACGGCGTCTTGCTGACATTTGTTATGGCCGGACCAGGCGATGAAGAGAGGGGGAGGTCGGATATATATGAGTTATACTATTAGGTATGTCACATCCCCCTTGTGGCCTGCAAGGCACCGAAAAAAGAAGAGAATGGGAAGACAACTACATCTCGGGTCGGGCCCATGCCTTCTCTGGCCGATGGCGGCCGGCCGCTCTTTGCCACGGCCCCAGGAACGGATCCCTTGGTTCATCCTGGGGACAGGCCTTGGCGTGTGGTGTCTCCTCCGGACTATTCGCGTAATGGTTCTCCACCCCAGGCCGTTGCCGACGGCTTTTGTAGACTTTCTGACGCTCAAAAACCCTACTAGAAAGCAGCCCAAAGGTAGCCCAACATTGCTACTTTGGGGAAAGAGGGGCTGCGCGCGAGCGGAATTTTTTTTTGCTGCGTGACGTCTGTTAACGTTCGATTCGAAGGAAATCAGGAAGTGTTGACCGCCATTTTGTCACTGCGAGTAAATGGTGCTCCACATTGTAAATGCGGCACACCATGGGTGGCAGAGCAGCGGTGCACATTAACTGGTGCATCTCTGGGGATGCGCCAGTTAACATAAATCTGCTCCTTTACATTTAAGTATGAGCAGGGGACACAGAGTTGGTGAAGCTTATCGAAGGTTAAAAAGAGATGAGTCCTGTTCACTGAAAACTTGGACATAGGACTCACCTCCTCAGCATCGCTGGACATGGCTAAATAATAGCTGCAAAATGTTACTGTTGTTAAACAATTTTACTATTATAGTGTCTGAGATTTGTCTCTTACTCTGCAACATCTCATTGTTGTTCTCTTTCTTTAAAGATAAGGACATTAACCATGAGTGATAATGAGCAATCCGTTGGTCTCGATCTTATTGTTGAACATGTCATTGAAACGTCAGTGGAAGTGGAACCCTTAGATGATTTAAATCCTGAGGATGATGAAGAACATGATGAGGATGCCGATTTGTCAGAATTGTATGACATAGGGTGGGAAGCTGACGTGCTTCAGCATATGGAACTATAAACATTTATTTTTCAAATTTACTGGAAATAAAAAGTGAAAATGTAAACCGTTTCCTTTAAAATTAAACATAACTTGAAAAACAGGTTATGTGTAGTGTCTTTAATAAAATAGTCAAATATGCTCATAAAAATATTTCTAAACCAATGAAAAGCCTTAACAAGTCACATGACCTGTTATGCTTACGTTACGCGCTCCGCGCCGCGCCCCAGATTGTTGGTCATTCAAACTGAGGCTGGCGTCAGCATGAGAGCGCCAACGTCTCGTGGCTACGCCATTCAGAAAATATTGTTGGCAGCATTTTGAAAGGAAAGATCTGCAACGACCGGCAGTCACTGGGTTGCAGGAGCTGATGGACTCAAGCCTGTCGGGCGAAGCATCGTTGCACCGCCACAGTGGACGAGTCCTTTGCCAGGTGCATGGAGCGTCGCTGCACCGCAAGAGTGGACGAGTCCTTTGACGGGTGCGTGGAGCGTTGGGGGTGCAGGTGAGGGGCCTGCACGTGGGGAGGCGGGAGAGGCTCGTCCGCGCCGCCTGTCCCTCCCAGTGCACCCCACGGCGTCTTGCTGACATTTGTTATGGCCGGACCAGGCGATGAAGAGAGGGGGGGGGTCGGAGGCATATGCAAGACATCCCCCCTCGTGGCCTGCAAGGTGTCGAAAGATTATCGTCCGCGCCGTCTCTCCCTCCCAGTGTACCCCACGGCGTTTTGCTGACATTTGTTATGGCCGGACCAGGCGATAAAGAGAGGGGGGGGGGGTCGGAGGCATATGCAAGACATCCCCCCCTCGTGGCCTGCAAGGCGCCGAAAGAGGAAGAGAATGGGAAGACAACTACATCTCGGGTCGGGCCCATGCCTTCTCTGGCCGATGGCGACCGGCTGCTCTTTGCCACGGTCCCAGGAACGGATTCCTTGGTTCATCCTGGGGACAGGCCTTGGCGCATGGTGTCGCCTCCGGACTATTCGCGTAATGGTTCTCCATAGTTGTTTTAATATATTTTTGTTCAAGAATAAAAACGTTTTAATCTGTTATTTTGCTGTCGTGTGGTATATTTCTAATATTTGTCGCTCTGATGTCGTTTCCCCTCCCAAATGGAACAATGGAACATGTGATTGTAATCTACAGCCGGACATTCCGACAGGACATGAGAGCAAAAGGGGGGGGGGTCAGATCTGAAGTTGGGCAGGCGATAAGATCACGTTTTGCTATGTAGGGCTATCTATGTTCGTGATGGGGCCTAAAAGGGGGCAAGATGGCGTCGAGCTCGGTTTCTCTCACTAGTTTCACTAGTTTCATATTTCTCATGAGGGGTTGTTTCTAATGTTTCTATTTTAGCAAGGTCAAAAAGAGATCCTATCAGTGGCCTATTGATTTTGTTCGATTCCTTTTGTTTTCTCTAACGAGTTTTAAGTTAAAGTTTGCTAGTACGATACAGCGGCTAGTCTGCATTTTATATATATGTCTTTTTTATTAGGGGTGTTTTCCGGTGGAGTCGGACGATCTACCTCTAATAAACGGTAAGTGTTCCTCTGAAGGAATGCGTCTTGAAAGTGATGACTGTAATGTATGATATTTCACTCAGTGACTTTCAGGCCCATGCTGTTTCAAAACTGTGCATGTGTTTGAAGCAGGCGTAGGTATTGACGCAGCATAGAAACTACTAGGAACCAATTGGAAGTGTTGTTTTCAAGTCACATGACTTCACATGCGCGTCTCAGGACGTGTACGCGGTGATAGTATCTGGTTGGAAGTAGCGGTCCAATTTCAAAACGTGAAAAGGAGTAAATCGAAACATATCCGGATTTAATATATCTTCTGAGTAGTATAAGTTCTATGGTGGGTGTATGAAGAAATTTAATAAGTTGCAATCGCGAACTTTTCCCGAAATATATATATAGGCGGTTGCGCGCACACGGTCGCGCACGATCGAAAGCCGATAAACGCCCTTTATAATATGCTCCTGGAGCTGTTTTTGGAAAGTTCAAATTGCAAAGTTTTCACGAAATATATAGGCAGGTGCGCGCACTCGGTCGCGCACGAAAGCCTGGAAATGCGATATCCATTTTATTGACAACTGTTGCCGAGAGTGCGCACACCGGGTCGCGCACGAAAGTTTAGTAAGGCTATTTTTATTTACAGACAAATTTTAATGTGTTTAAAAAAAGGCAAGGTACAGACTTTCGAATTCTGTATCGCTTTACAAGGAGTCTCTATGCAACTTGAACAGTGAAGAAAACGGCTTGTTTTCGAAAAAAATATTGCCAGAACTTTATTGCCAAAAGTATAGGTTGCATACACGACATTTTTCTGAATTAGCATTTTAAAAACCAATGAAATTCACAGAAAAAACCATAGGTTTTACACACGTTATAGTTAGGAAGTAGCATTTAAAAAACCTATGAAATTCACTGAAAAAACCATAGGTTTGACACATGTTATAGTTAGCTGGAAATTTTACTGACATAAAACCAATGAAATTCCACGTTATAGTTAGTTGGACTCACTATAACTTGCGCGTGCAATGCACTGCTGATGACGTCACATATTACATCACTCATGACATGGTCAGTGACATCACTCATGACATCACTGATGACACCATCCAGTGAATATGTGTCTTTCTGAAAAATAAATATTAGTGAGTTATGTTTAAATATTTAAATATATATATTAGTGTTTCACTTTGTGTATAAGTGGCTACATGTGTTGGTAAGTAGCTACATGCGTATGTATATGGGTTATTAGATATTTTTATTAGTATCAGTATGAGTGTCTATATGGTTTGGTGGGGGTATTACTTAGCACATAGATGCATGAGTGACTGACTCTCTGTTTGTATGTGTTTTGAAGACAGCATATGTACAGGACTGTATGGGTGGATGAGTGTCTATATGTGTTTGTTAGTGAGTGAATGACTGTCTCACTAGTGTCTTTATCAGTAACTACATATGTTTTAATCTAGTATATATGAATATTGATGTATATAAGTGAGTATATGTGAGAGTAAGAGATTGTAAGAGTTCCTGTTTAAATAAGTATGTGTTTCTATAAGTGATTGTTTAAGAGAATAAATATGTGTAATTTTCAATAGAAGTAAGGTGGAAGTGTGTGTATAACTCTATATTCAAATAAATGGATGTTCAATAGTTTATTTGCACGTGTGAATATGTGTGTGAGTAACTTTTGGATGACTGTCGGTGTGTAACAGGATGTATAGGTGTATCACTTCATATGATGAGTGAGTATATGTATGAGTGACTATATAAAACTGTTGGTGAATGAGTGGATGTGTATATAGATAGTGGAATTACTGAATTGCTTGTTGTAACTGATATAGGTATCTCCATTTTTTTTAAATTTCAGTTTCTATTTTTGAATATGTGTCTCAAGGGTTACATTACAGTGAAAGGAGGTCTGTCACTATGTCACAAGGATGGTGTCATCAGTGATGTCACTGACCATGTCATGAGTGATGTAATATGTGACGTCATCAGCAGTGCATTGCACGCGCAAGTTATAGTGAGTCCAACTAACTATAACGTGGAATTTCATTGGTTTTATGTCAGTAAAATTTCCAGCTAACTATAACATGTGTCAAACCTATGGTTTTTTCAGTGAATTTCATAGGTTTTTTAAATGCTACTTCCTAACTATAACGTGTGTAAAACCTATGGTTTTTTCTGTGAATATATATATATGTGCATATGTGCTCGCGTAGACAGAGGTAGAGGTAGAGAGGTAGAGAGTAGTAGAGGTAGAGAATAGAGAGTAGAGGGTGAGTAGTAGAGAGTGAGTAGTAGAGAGTAGTAAAGAGTATGTAGTAGAGTGTTTATTAGAGAGTGTGTAGTAGAGAGTGTGTAGTATAGAGTGAGTAGTAGAGAATAGTACAGAGTAGTGAGTGTGTAGTAGTGAGTGTGTAGTAGATAGTGTGTAGTAGAGTGTGTAGTAGAGTAGTAGAGTGAGTACTAGAGTGAGTAGTAGAGAGAGTAGTAGAGTGAATAGTCAAGAGTAGTAGTGTAGTAGTGTGAGGTATAGATTTAGTAGAAAATTGTAGAGTAGTAGAGAGTGTGTTGTAGAGAGTAGTGAGTGTGTAGTAGTGAGTGTGTAGTAGAGAGTAGTAGAGTGAGTAGTAGAGTAGTAGAGATTGAGTAGTAGAGAATAGAAGTGTAGTAGAGTGTGTAGTAGAGAGTGTGTAGTAGAGAGTGTGTAGTACAGAGTAGTGAGTGTGTAGTATAGAGTGAGTAGTAGAGACTAGTACAGAGTAGTGAGTGTGTAGTAGAGAGTGTGTAGTAGAGTTTGTAGTAGAGAGTGAGTAGTAGAGAGTGTGTAGTAGAGAGTGTGTAGTAGAGAGTGAGTAGGGGAGTGTAGTAGAGAGTGAGTAGTAGAGAGTAGTAGTGTGGTAGAGTGAGTAGTAGAGAGTGTGTATTAGAGAGTAGTGAGTGTGTAGTAGAGTGTGTAGTTTAGAGTGAGAAGTAGAGAATAATATAGAGTAGTGAGTGTGTAGTAGTGAGTGTGTAGTAGAGAGTGTGTAGGAGAGTGTGTAATAGAGAGTAGTAGAGTGAGTGGTAGAGTGAGTAGTAGAGAGTGAGTAGTAGAGAGTGTGTGGTAGAGAGTTTGTAGTAGAGAGTAGTAGTGTAGTAGAGTGTGTAGTAGAGTGTCTAGTAGAGAGTGTGTAGTAGAGAGTGTGTAGTCGAGAGTACTGAGTGTGTAGTATAGAGTGAGTAGTAGAGAATAGTAGAGAGTAGTGAGTGTGTAGTATTGAGTGTGTAGTAGAGAATAGTGGAGAGTAGTGAGTGTGTAGTAGAGTGTGGTAGAGAGTGTGTAGTATAGAGTGAGTAGTAGAGAGAAGTAGAGAGTATGTAGTAAAGATTAGTGAGTGTGTAGTAGAGTATGTAGTAGAGTGTGTAGTAGAGAGTGAGTTGTAGAGAGTAGTAGAGAGTAGTAGAGTAGTAGAGAGTGAGTAGTAGAGAATAGTAGTGTAGTAGAGTGTGTAGTACAGAGTGAGTAGTAGAGAGTGTGTAGTATAGAGTAGTAAGTGTGTAGTATAGAGTAAGTACCCCTCGAGCTGTTGAGTTTGTCAAGCCCCTGTGTCTGGACAGCCGCTGAGCTGTGGAGTTTGCCGAGCCCTGTGTCTGGCCAACCCCTGAGGCTGTGGAGGCGGCTGAGCCCCTGTGTCTGACCAGCCCCTGAGGCTGTGGAGTTTGCAGAAACCCATGCCTAGTGAACGCCCAAGGCTGTGGAGTCTGCGTGCTGAGCCCCTGTGTCTGGTCAGTCTCTGAGCTGTGGAGTTTGCTTACCCCCTGTGTCAGGCCATCTCCTGAGGTTGTGGAGGCGGTTGAGGCCCTGTGTCGGGTCAGCCACTGAGGTGTGGAGTTTGCCGGGCCCCTATGTCTAATCAGACCCTGAGGCTGTGGATATGGTGGACCCCCTTTGTCGGGCTCCTGTGTCTGGTCAGCCCCTTAGCTGTGGAGTTTGCTGGGTCCCTGTGCCTGGCCAGACCCTGAGAGTGTGGAGTCACAGCCTCCTCCTGCGCTCCTTCATCTCTGGCCAGCCCCTATGAGCGCAGTTTGTCCGACCCCTCTGTGTCTGCGCATCTCCTAATAAACTGCTGCGCGTCACTCACAGGTCTGAATGTGGAAAGTGCACCGAGGCCCCTTCTGGGGGTCCCGTGTCAGTAGCGAGTGTGCTGGCCCCTGTTCTCTCAGTCCCTGAGATTGCAGAGATCTGTACCTCGGTCGATGAGAGTGATCATTCTCAGCCCCTGCGAGCGCTGAGTACCTCCATGTCTCACCCCAAGAGTGTAAAGTCCCCAGTTTCAGCTCTTGAGGATGGGAAGTTACTAACTCCGATGTCCCAGCCCCTGAGAGTGCAATGTCCGTGTATCCTAACCCCTGAGAGTGCACGGTACGGATCTCTCTCAGTTCCCGGCTTTGCAAAGCGCCCCTCTGCCTCGGTCCCTGAGAGCCTCAGAGCACTGAAGCCATCCTCCCACACACCCCCTGCCTCCTCCCCCTGAGAAACTCAGGGGCTAGTGTTTCTCTGCCCCTGAAATAGCCGAGGGGCTCGTGCCTATATCCCTGAGGACGCACCGTTTACTGAACCCATGTGCCTTAGTCCCTTAGGGTGCAGAGTACCCCCAGGTCTCATTCCATGGGTTCTGACCCCTACGCGGCTGCCCCTGAGAGTGGAGAGAGTTCTTGCAAGGTCAAGCCCTACTGCCTCTGCTCGACCTTTGCGTCTCTGCTCTGTACCTGTGAGCGCAGGAACCATTACCCACCCCCCACCCGACACGTCCCGCGACCCTGGCGCACAGGGCTGCCACACAGAGCCATAGTACAAACCTGTGCCCCCTGCGAGCCGCTGTTGGCTATACTAGTGAATTTATCCCGGTATCTGTCTCTCTGTTCACTCCATCCTTCATGCTCACCTTCTCTCTCTCTCTGTCTCATCACTTTGTCGGACGCCATCGCTCTCTCAGACACTGGCCACCCTCTCTCTCTCATTCTCACGCTCTCACTAAACCCCCACGGTCCATTTTTCATCCATCTCTTTCTCGCAGTCTCTCTAACTCCAATTCTCAAGGTTAGAAAAGTTCCTGTCATTCTCAAGAAGTCTCAAACAGATTCCACGTCTAATCTGACAGCCCCTTCTGCTGGAGGTTCCACTTTCCATGTGCTCTTAAGAGAGTTGCGCTAAAACACAATGCCTAACCACAAGACACGGGCTAAAGCTCAGAAGCCCGCATGTAACGATTCCTGTATAAAGGCTTCACTGCAGAGTAAAAAAAAATACACAGCCCATTGCCCTGCATTCATCTGATTTTTGCTGCTAATCCACAGGGGCATAGCTAACAATGGTGCAGCATGTGGAGTGGCACCGAGGCCCACTACCTGGCAGTCGTGTGTTTGGGGGCGTAGTTGGCTACAGTCCAAAACAAATAGAGTCTTTGCCCCTCTTACCCGCTCCTATGGCAGGAGAAACACTTGCCATGGACTCGTAAAACAGGTAATGCTCACACCGCTCCCAGTGGTGCAAGCTTTCCTTACGCGTACGAGACAAACTCTGGACGATGAGCGGAAAAGGTCGGTGGGCAGAAATACATAAGGTGTGATGTTAAGATGGAGATGGTGGAAGGTGTGTGTATGGGGGGAGGGGGGCGCATTGAAGAAATATAAGCGGCCATTGTGACGTGTAGTTTTCTCTTTTACAGCCGCCCCACTTGGACGTGCTTGTCTGCCTTCTGTGTGCGTCGCAAAAGGATTCTTTATGGGGCCATAAAGATAAGAATCCTTTTGCGACGCACATGGAAGACAGACCAGCACGTCCAAGTAGGACGGCTGTAAAAGAGAAAAGTGTACGTCACACAAACCTCTTTTCCAATGGCTGGCCAGCGTTTACCATAAACGGTAACGCCGGCCAATGGAAAAGAGGGGCGGGGCTTAAAGCCTGTTACTGAAACCTCCTGAAAACGTTAAATCTCGCCAGATAGACTACGCATATGCGCAGCTCACGCTAGGCTTGGACATCAAAATCTGTATGATACAGCCAGCGTTGACAGTGTCCTAGCACTTTTTTTTTTTTTACACTTTCAGCCATGCTGCAGTGAAGCAAGCGCTGCTGTACAGTATGGCCTAAAAAACATTAACAAAGCCAATAGATCTCGCATAGGTGAGACCTACTGGCTTTGCTAATGCTTGTTTTCATTGAGCGAGCACATCTACGCCATTGACCAGGCTACTAACATGTAAACAAATAGGATCGTAGATATTCAGTGGTGAGGTTTTTGCTGGGTGCTTTGCTCAAAAAAACCATTAGACATTAATCTCTGAATTGTTCTAATAAATCTTTTGATGGCTACTGGTTGGCTATATACATAGTATAGAAGGGGCCGTCCTTAAGTGGTATAGTTCGGGGGGGAGGGCTTACATTCAGAATGCAAAGCCCTGCTCGAGATAAATAAAGTCATATATTTTACATTTTCCAGGAGATGTCTTTTAATCACAGCATACTGCACACAACTCTGTAGGATTCTGTTTGGGGCTCTTGCACCTCTGCATTGTTCTTAAAAACCATCCAGTATTTTGTCCCTCACCCTCCATCCCTTTGCTGAAATGTGAGAGCTCTATGGCATATGCAATGGCAGTTGCCAAGAGCGATGTAGCTTCGTCACAGCAAGGAGGCTACAAGGAAATGGGTGAATTAAGGCTTCTTTGTGGACAGCCCTCAAACAAATTACTGTCTCTCAACAAACTTCTTCATGGTGGAGAACACCTTTCATGGAGACACTGATGGGATACTTTAAGACAGCTTTCTGTGGTATGCTATGTCATTGTGCTATAAACCCAGCAGCTCAGCATAAGATTGCATAGATGTATTCACATCCACCCTGGCACGAAAACTGATCTGTGATTTGTGGAAAGGTCAAATGGGCTGCAGTGAGTCAGTCATATTTAATGAGTCTGACACAGGACACCTATCAGCCTTTCAGAGGCACCAGCTCGGTTTATAAACTGACTAGTTTGCCATTATGCCACCATATCTTTGAATCTATCGAATGTAATTATATCTGTATTTTCTGCTCTCGCCAACAACCAAATGGTGAAAACCTCATTTAAAAATACAGCAATCTTGGCATACATCCAATATGAACACACAATTTAAATTAAACAATGACAAAAAATGGTTTCAAAACGTGCGATGAAGCGTACATAGCATCAACACATACTGTCAAATTTCCCATGGTTCTGTGGCAAAATGAAACTATAAAAAGGCTTTCTGACAGACACGGAAGTACCTTAGCAACAAGAGGAGGAGGGTAGGTTTCAGTAACATGAAAAACGAGTGCCTTTGGAAGACAGCACCTGACATTTGACCTCAGTCTTTGACTGCCCAGCAAATGTGATGAGATAAGAACGCGGTTTACAGGCCTGTTTACTACAGAAAATGAGTTTGTGGCAGAATACTGTCAATAAGGCCTTCACATGGGGGAGGTACGAACTCTAGCTGGAAAGCCTAGAACAAATAAATCCAACAAATGAGAAGCAAGAAAACGTGAGTTACAAACCACAAAGCCAATAGCAAATGGCAGGCAAAATGCATTTCCAGGTAAACTCCACAAGATGTATTTCTTATACCACACAGTATGGTAGGCTGCAACTTAAAAACAAGCATTTGCAATGCAATAGGTCTCGCATTAGGAAAGTTTGAGCTATTGGTCTTGAAAGTGGCAATTTTTTAAATTATGTGTTGGTTTTGAAAATAGCTAAATTAATAGCTTTGTCATTTACAATGCCAATAGTTATAACTTTCGCAAATGTGACACCTATAACCTGGGGTTGCGCTGAGGGATGCTGTGGTGGTGCTGAGTGGTGCTGAGTGATAATGTGGTGGTGCTGAGTGGTGCCGTGTTGGTGCTGAGTGGTGCTGTGGTGGTGCTGAGTGGTGCGGTGGTGGTGCTGAGTGATAATGAGGTGGTGCTGAGTGATAATGTGGTGGTGCTGAGTGGTGCTGTATTGGTGCTGAGTGGTGCTGTGGTGGTGCTGAGTGGTGCTGGGGTGGCGCTGAGTGGTGCTGTGGTGGTGCTGAGTGGTGCTGTGGTGGTGCTGAGTGGTGCTGAGTTATAATGATGTGGTGCTGAGTGATAATGCGGTGATGCTGAGTGGTGCTGTGGTGGTGCTGAGTGATGCTGGGTGGTGCTGAGAAATGCTGTGGTCGTGCTTAGTGGTGCTGTGGTGGTGCTGAGTGGTGCTGTGGTGGTGCTGAGTGGTGCTGTGGTGGTGCTGAGTGATGCTATGGTGGCGCTGAGTGATTATGGTGTGGCGCTGAGTGGTGCTGTGGTGGTGCTGAGTGGTGCTGTTGTGGTGCTGAGTGGTGCTGTGTGATGCTGTGGTGCTGCTGGGTGATGCTGTGGCGGCGCTGAGTGATGCTGTGGTGGTGCTGAGTGATGCTGGGGTGGTGCTGAGTGATGCTGTGGTGGTGCTGAGTGGTGCTGTGGTGGTGCTGAGTGGTGCTGTGGTGGTGCTGAGTGTTGCTGTGGTGGTGCTGAGTGGTGCTGTGGTGGTGCTGAGTGGTGCTGTGGGGGTGCTGAGGGATAATGTGGTGGTGCTGAGTGGTGCTGTGGTGGTGCTGTGGCGGTGCTGAATGATGCTGTGATGGTGCAGAGTGGTGCTGTGGTGGTGCTGAGTGATAATGTGGTGGTGCTGAGTGATAATGTGGTGGTGGAAGAGTGGAGAGGCCAAGACAGTGAAGGGGCAGGAGAGAGTGAGACAGAAATAGAGGAAGAGTGGAGAGTGGAGAGGCCTAGGAGACAGTGAGACGGAAACTGAGGAAGAGTGGAGAGGACAAGATAGTGAAGGGTAATGCATGTGGAGCAGAAGATAATCGGACAACCAACGCAAAGGGGCAAAACAACGAGATGACACAATCATCGCAGCCAGGGCTCAACAGCTGTGTCCTGGACAGCCAGTAGAATGGCAGTGTGCAGTCTTGGCAGATCCGCCTAAATGGCATTTCCATCATACAGCCATGCAAAAGCAACACATACCGCTTTCTAAGTCCAATGCACTTGAATATTCTAAATGGTCATTCTATGTATAAAGCACACTAATGAAGCCTTCCGAATAGAGTAAATCAGTGTCAGTTCTTTAGGGTGACTATCACTGTCCATCAATTTGCGGTGTCTTCTCTGTTGTGTTGCAGCTGACAGACATTCTTACATACTTTGCTAGGATAAGCACAAGGTGTCATTCTGCAAGCTGAGCGAAGTTACAATATATGATCAAAGGAAAAGATGTTTGTCTAGTGCGACAATGACAAATCACCCAAAAAAAGCTTCACTGAGGGAAAATTGTAGTAGTGTTATTCAAAAAAACTGGACGTGATGCCAATGAGAAAAGCTGGACGAGATGCCAGTGAAGAATTTTCAAGGGAGGACAGAGCTCCCAGATACTCAGAGAAAAGGGAGAGTGGCCAGCACGTGGCTTTGCAATCATCGACGCTGCAAAGCAGAATTAAAAGAGAACAGCGGAGGGAGGTCTCGAAGCTATAAAAATGAATGAATGACAGAGCTGTAATGTTCCCCCTTTTCAGTATTTGGGCATTAACATTAAACATCTGCATTTTCAGGGTCAAGGGATACAAGCATTTAAGTAGGTCCTCTTTCAGCAAGCAGCCACAGTGTGTGCTCTGTGACTGTAGAGGATTGTTAATTAAAGGGTTAAGGGCGGACTTGTAAATCCGTTCCGGTGAGAGATTTTCAGACATCTGGTTCGTGGGACAGCAGCAAAAAAAAGTAATACATAGTAGTACAATGCGCCGATTTCATCTGCCAACATATTTATGGGATGTCATTTAAAGGACTTAAACAAATTCAAAAATAAGCCCTGCCTGTGGCTGTAAAGGAATGCCAACTCGTAAAGTTTGAATCCCTAAAGTAAAGGCTGGGTATGCAAGTGATTTTATAGTGGTAAAGTCAAGATTATCTATCTAGGCCCTGGTCTTTCACGGGAGAGGCATATGCAGTTCTAAAACGTGAGTGTCTTCCTGACTTACAGCATTACCGAACACAATGTTTTAAGGCCCCGGGGTGGCTGGTGAATGACTTACAATGACTACCTTTGAATATAGAAAATTACACGGAGGATGTAAAATATCTGCTGGGTGTAGTTAGGCACACTTTTCCAAAGACATATGGGCGCATGCCATCAATGTTGCTATTGCACCAGTGTTTATAAACATAGGCATAAGCCTTTATACCCAAATAGGACTTGGGTATTGTTAAAGGTAAACTGAAAATGAGCGCTGTGAGGGAGCTGGGCAAGCAGCAGACGGTCCTGTTTATGACCTGCGGAGGCGTGAAGTGGCTGGTGGCAAATGGACTCAAAGTGGCCGGTCACTTTGATTTAATAGTCTCGACCTAATACAACACAAAAAGCGGAAATAACTGGAAAATGAACTGTGTTACTCAGTTACTGCATTTGAAAGTCATGTGAGAAGCCTTGGGAACATGTGAATTTATTTTACAATACTGTACGTCAGAATAAAATAAGGAGAAGAACCATATTATCATTCCGTCATATGGAAACCTCGTTTACGTCCTAGTCTTTCATTTCACGCAAGAGCGCACTCTGGCACTTGTAGTCAAATGAACCCGCTGACCTGCCTTACTTGAAAACTATTAATTTGAAAGGTGGGTGCGAGACCCGAAATGATATGTCTTCCTGACATGAGTCATGTGGTACCCCCAAATGACACGTGACAGTACATCCAGAATACAGCACGCTTTGCACATTACCATTGGCCCAAAGAGCCATGCACAAGCAATGCTTAAAACTGAGTCACTTGTAAGCATTGCGTGTGCTGGTTACCTTTAAAGTACCTTTTCCTTGTAAGTAAAGTAACAGAACTGTAAAAACTGAAGCACACGATAAACTCAAGTACACAATCCAAATACACATGCCGTATGCTAAAGTAAAACTGTACAGAGCATAGCCTACAACACCATGAAGCACAGGATTGTATTTAGTAGTATTTTGCAGCGTGCACTGCAGAGTACATGCAGGGTGTGGATACTGTGAAATGTGAAGCAGAGAGAGCACTCACGCGAAAACTGATGCGAAGTGTCAATAGAACGCAGGATACAAATGTATAGTTCGGTGAATCGCGGAGTACACGCAAAACGGTTAAAGCTGTGAGAAACGCTTTGTTTGTGCGGATTGCGGAACAGGGTATGGCTCTAGTGCAATAAAAGGTACACCTGCAGGTCTAATGTGGCGAGTTTCATCAAGCGGATCACACAAATATATAAGTATTATTACAAAGTCTACAAGAGCTGATCGGATGCTGTCCTCTGCTGTTATGTAGTGTAACTAACAGTAATGTGGAGTGAGCTAGGGATGCGCGTGAAGTCATGCAGCGGTGGTAAGAGCGTAGTGAAAACGGCATGCAACTGCATAAAGAGTTGAAAGGTGAAATACAGGTAAGTCGTGTTGTGGAGTGTAGAGCAGAACACACGCTGGTGTATAAGTTAATGAAGTGCATTGCAATCCAGTGTACATACAGAACTGTGAATGATATCATGCATTGCACATGAGGGTACACAGGGTTGTGAATAGTATAGTTCAAAACACTTGCAGTTGTCAAGTGTACACTACAGAGCAGAGCAGTTGCGCGTTACGAGAAGTTAAGTGTGCGGTGCAAGTTGTTCAGTGCAAAGTAAACAAGGCAGCGCTGGGAGGGGGGCTGGGCACGAAGGAAGGAGAAATGCGAGTCACGCCCACCATGAAGTGTGAAGCAGTGGGCGGGGAAGCAGATCCCTTTGAAGCTCTCTGAGGCCGGCCGTGAAAACAAGGCAGCGCTGGGAGGGGGGGCTGGACAGAAATGCAAGTCATGGCCTGGCGGCCGTGAAGTGTGAAGCAGTGGGCGGGGAGGTAGGAGCAAATGGTAAGGGGAGCCTTTGAAGAGCAAGGCAGGGGGATAGAAGCGCGTTCATGAGCACGTGCACTTCTACAAATCCGCATCGTGAACTCAGCTTTCTGGTTTGACTGCAATAGGTCTCTCTGCGAGACCTAATGAGACAAGCAATAAATCATCATTCAAAAGGGGCACCGAAATGCAGGCAAAATAAATAAAATTATTGTAAAAAAAAAGTAAATTAAAAAGTGCACTTTGAACTAGCCTTTCTGCTTAAAAAAAGGGAATTATTTTTAGGCAGATGTGAACAATGTGCCCATGCCTTGACAAAACAGCCAACACTATTTCAAATGCCTGACAGCAAATGCCCAGGTAATAACATTCAATTACATTTAGTTGAAACCCCTTACTGTGCACCATAAAAAAATCTAAATAAAATAAAAACGTGGTGACATTTAAAATTTCAAAAGTACGGCTACATTAAAAATTAACACACACATGTGAAACATTAAAACACTGGATTTTGTAGGCAAACTCAGAATAGCCAGTAGAATACACTGGCTGAATTACCTCTACTTCAGTTATAGTAAAATTGGAGGATTTTCTGGACATTTCAAAATCTAAATGAGGTCCTACGTGTTTTACTTGATCAAAACTTTAGCCCCTTTGCAGACTATGGGGTCGATTCAGATTCGGGAAAAAAAACATCCGTCCGATTCGTATCTGGAGCCCTCTCCGTACGAATCGTACACGTCCGTCCGAATCGCGTAGTACGATCCGTATCTCGTCAATCCGTCCGAATCGTCGCGAACCGTCCGAATTGCAAGGGTGAAACCATACAAGGACCCTTCACAGTGAACCGTACGATTCGTAAACATGCTGTACGACCCAACGAGTACGATGCGGACCGGGGTATGAGGACGCGATTCGTACGGTCCACGTCAGGTAAGGCAGTTCGTACAGAAAAGCACATAATCACATACACACCGTACGGTCCGTGCACCCCATGATCGCGGGGTAAGGTGCGTACCCCTGCGATCATGGGGTGCACAGACTGTACGGTTGCGATCGTAGGGTGGTACGGTGCGTACATCCCATGATCGCGGGGTACGCACTGTACCCCTGCGATCATGGGGTGTATGCACCGTACCCGGGGAGGGGCGTTCCATACCTGTTTCGGGGCGAACTCTGCTGTTTTTAGCTCCCGTAGAAAAAGGGTCGTACGGTGCATACCCGACACGAATCGTACTTGCTGGGTCGGAAAAACCAGCCACGAACCGTACAGATGTCGCGTACAGCGGGTTCCAAGGGAGATTGGTACAGGGATTTGATTCGTACAGTCTCTGTACGATTTGTACCGAGTCCAGCTCCTGGTACGAATCGTACTTCGTCGTACGTACGGGGGACGTTGCAGGGTACGATTTGTATGGGAAAAACGCTCCGAACGGCTATTTCCCAAATCGGAATCAACCCCTATATGTCAAGCTGAGAACCAAAATGGAGGCTGACAAAAGTGGAAAAGCCAAACCCCAGAAGCAAAGACCCAGCTCAAAGAACAGCAGTCTAAAATAGGGAACACGAGCAACACAGGGACTAATGTCTCTGTCATCTCTATTTAGCGCACCAATCTACAAAACATAGGGGCACCATAAATTAAATGCACTGTCCTCGTTCCATTAAAAACACTTTTAGTTGTTAAAATAAGCCATATACATATTGAAACACATTTAAAATCAATGTAAACTTTCATTTAAGTTATTTATGACAGCAGTTTCTCAAAGTTTTATTTTTATCTTTCAGTGGTGGGGATGAATAAGGTCACTTGACGTTTATTATTTTCAAATGTTGCTTATTTTTTCATTTTTTGTTTAGGAAAAAATTAAATACACCAGATTATAGGCCTTCTTTAGCGTCTGGTTGATGGGGTAATCCAATCATAATTGTGGAGTATGTCCCCTCCATGTATTAAAAGCGCATTAAAGCCGACGGTACTTGTAATATGGTGGAAGGACTATCCGTCAGGTTTCAACAGAGTATCTTATTTGCTAGAGTCCAAATAAAGTTGCATATTATTTGGGGGATATCTTCAATCCCTTTAGGAGCAATATAGATATTCAAAGATGCTGTATCACAAATATATTAGGTGCCGGATTTAGAGTTATTCGAACAGTTACTCTGTCATAAAAGTAACAGATTTCCTGTTTTTACAAGTGCATTATATCCCAATGTACTTTTAATAAGGAGATATCAGTCACGGTGCGAAGGAGTAACTTTTCCACCCAACTCAACTAAATCGGCTTCTAAATTCTTTTTTACTCCTGCAAAAGGGAGGATTCATGGTTATTCACTTGTGTTCACCCAAATCATGTACATTTATTTTATATGGAATAATTTAAAACCACTTCACATTCTACTTTTGTGTTAACTCCAGATGTGCTTCATGAAACAAATGTAGAATTTAAGCGATGATAGAAACAGAAACATTGGCCAATAACGGATTTGGCTTTAGTATTTACAGCAATAGGAGTCCAGAGTTAGGCTGTGTGGTATACACAAGTTTGGAGAATTGTTAATTATTTTATTGCTCTTCTTTCCTCCTTCGCCAGGCAGAGGATCAATGATGTGGCTGTACTTGCCAGTCCTGTTGGGCCTGTACTTTCTTTACCGCTGGTACAGGGAGAGGGAGGAGATACCAAACCTCCCAGGTAAGTATGTGTTTATCACTGGGTGCGACTCTGGCTTTGGGAACCTGCTGGCACGAAAGCTGGACAAGCGTGGGTTGCGTGTCCTTGCAGCATGCCTGACGCCGAAGGGAGCGGAGCAACTGAAGGAGAGCACTACCCAGAGGCTTCAGACGGTAATCCTGGACGTTACCGACAGCAACAGCGTGGCTGCTGCAGCCCAGTGGGTAAAGGAGCAAGTGGGAGACGGAGGTGAGTACAATACCACCTGCTTGTGTTTTTTTTATCAATCCACATAAATACATTGGGGCAGATTTACAATCCCCTTGCGTCTCATTTGCGCTGCCGTTGCGTCACTTCTGTGACGCAGCGTGGTTGTAAAGCTAGCCCCATGCTGCGACGGATATACAACGTGACGCATCTAGGGAGATGCGTCACGCTGTAAAGCCCTGCGCCAGGTTTCATCTAAGTTGCAACATAAAAGACACAAGCTATTACATTGTTAGCCCATGCAAGCAATTGTCCTACCAATCTTTATTTGTATAGAAGAGTTATATAGCGTCAAGTAAGAAAGAAAATGGCATAATGAAGGCATTTACTTAGTGGGCCCCATGGACGTTGACATATGGTAAAGATACCTTGGAGCACTGGCAAAAATGTTCTAGCAAAGCAGCCTGGAATGCAAAATACAGTCTGCACAGCAAGCTTTCGCTACAATAATTTGCAATAGAAGTAAGTGGGGAGGTCCTTATCAGTGGGTGTTTTGCAGTGTCAACACTTATTTTCATTCTGATGGTCTGAAGGTGATGTTTTCACTTTTATACTGAAGAGCAGTAGAACCAAGGTGTGAAAAATTCCATATTGATAACAGCACGATTGAATGATCACACTCTACGTTTCAAAGTATTCTATATTTATGTGCCCTATTCTGTTTCTCTTTTTGGTGAAGCTTTATGCTACCCATGCAATGCATTGAATTCTCTGTCCTGGATTGCCTGTTCCTTCCCACTTTTCCTGTCCAGTCCATGGGACAATAATTGGTGTCCGATGTCCTTGCTGTGGAGGTGGGGGAATTCGATGCGTTGTTATAATATGGTTTGCCTAAAGGCATGTGCCAGAGCACTGAGCCAAATATCGACATTTCTCTGAAATAGACCTTTTTAGATTCCTGAGAAATATAGAGGCGTTAACATCATCCAAGGGTCCAATTTACAGTGTATCCCATTTGGCTAGACAGTGAGAACCCGGAAGTCGATAAATGGGATCAAATGTAGATCAAATTCAAAGCAAAACTGATGTACTCAAGTCTCAAGAATATGTTGTAAAAATACATAATCACTACTGGCAGTCCGAATTGTCTGACAAAGTTTAGTCTCAACACCATAAAGCATACAAGGTGTTCAGTAATTGCAATGCAGAAAATAAGGAACAAAATCTTGTGATAAGTATATGATTTCTGGTCCTCTTGCCTATTGTTGGACAGGCCACATGAAGGGCCGCTCCCCCTCCGGCCGACCAGGCCCGAGCCCGGTCCCCCAAGTGTTACACACCACCACTTCACGTTTTCCGTCCCCTCCGGGACCCCTGCCTCTGAACATTTCGACCTCTTGGGCCCGATCCACTACTGACCCGCGCGCCCGACGTGGGCGCCATCTTGGACACTGCACCACGAGGCCGCGTGGCCTCCGATCGACCCTAACCCTGGGCCTGGCCAGGCCTCAGACATCCCGGCACCACCATCCACCCAGGAGGTGAGCGGACTACTTGGCAGGTCAATGGGAGAAAGAGGTGTCGATGGCTCTCCCCCGCCAGGTACCGCTCGCCCCTAGCCTCCCCGGGCGCTGGCTCCACCCCCCTGCTGGGTGTCTGGACTCCCTCATCCTGAACCCCCCAACCTCCAAGTGCGAGGGTCCGGACATCAAAGGGCAACCGCCCTATAACTGAAGCAGCTCCAGAGCAGGAAGGCAGTTGTATCTTGGAGTCGAGAGACGCAGAGAAGAACTCATCCTTGACGGACTACTGGCGCTGCCGTAGCCCTACCTTGTGAACTATCGTCCTGCCTACTGGCGCTGCCGCAACCTCCGTAAACCTTCATCGTCGTCGGGACCTGCTGGCGTGGCCGCGGACCGTTTGTACCACCATCTTCATCGGGACCTGCTGGCTCCGCCGCGGACCGTCGCTACCTTCAACCATCTCGGGACCTGCTGGCTCCGCCGCGGCCCGATCATCTAGAACGCCGAGCTCGAGGATTGAGAGCTATCCATCCACCCAATTGGTAACAAGACTGTCCCGCTACCCCTTTTCCCCACCAGAGACCCGAACCGAGGGGACCCCTGAGTCCAGACCTCCTTGTACCATTTGACCGTACTTGAAGAATTGCTGATAAAATATTGTTTAACCTTATCCTTGTGTGGTGTCCGTCTGTGGGGGGGGAAGTTACTTGTCTGTACGATCGCTGGAGACGGCTCTCCCTGGAGACCTCTCCCCTTTTACTCGGCCGACCCTCCCGGTCCGTCTAACATTGGTGGCCAGCGGCGCGATCCGAATCACCGCATAATCGTACAGAGAGTAGCTCACCCCACGACAAAATCACGATGACAACCAAAGAAAGCGGATCCACCGAGAAATTTCAGATGGAGAAATTGGAAGAATACAGCCATCGTGAATTAAAACAATTCTGCATCGAACTAGGTATCGCTACCACCGGTCTAAGTACCAAAGATGATTTCAAACAGGCCCTGGAGTCCTGGGCAGAAACCGGGGCCGTCAGACCCCCGGACCAAAATATCGCAGCAGTAGAGAAAGACATCGCAGCTCCCGAGGAGCGAAGAACGGGCCTCTCGCAAAACGAGATCCAGGAACGAGAAAGAACAAGACTACATGAACTAGAAATGGCCCGGCTCAAAATGGATGGTGAACTCAAGTTGGCCGAACAGAAACTGAATTTAGAACATATGAGGCTCCGAGAGGAAAGAGAGGAAAAACAGAGACAAAGAGAGCTCGAGGAAAAAAGACTGGCATATGAACATGAGCGCAAATTAGCTGAGATAGACTTACGCAAGCAGAACAAGGAATCAGGGGCGACCGAGCAACCCCGCACCCCGGGAGCAGCAGATAAGAAGGTACACATCCCCAAGGATGTCGTTCGAGAATACTTCCGAGAGGACGACATCCAACAATGGTTCAAGGCCTACGAAATAGCTATGACCTCCCACCGGATCGATCGAAGCGACTGGGGAGCCGGTCTATGGGGGAGATTCCTCAATGAGGGCCGCGATGCCCTGCTACAGCTCCCGGACCATCTGATGACCTCCTATGACCACATGAAAGCGGCCCTCCTTACCCGATATGGGCTCACACCCGAGATGTACCGCCAGAGGTTCAGAGACTGCACCCGCATCCCGGGTACAACTTGGGTGGAGTACGTTAACTATTTCAGCAGAGCCTTCGAGGGTTGGATCAAAGGAAGCAATGTCACCACTTACGAACAGCTCTTCAATCTCATGGTGTGGGAGCATCTGTCAAACAATTGCTTCATCGAGCTCCGGCAGCACCTCCTCGACAGCAAATTGTCTGATCCGCGGCAGCTCGCAGCCGAAGCTGACCGGTGGGAAATCACCAGAGTCGGCCGAAATGGGTCCTATGAACAGAACCGAAACCACCACGGTCAGCACCGTCCCCGAGGAGGAGGGGGCCAAGGAAGAGGAAGAGACAGCACTCCGGCCACCCCCGCTGCCAGCACCACTCCCCCGGCCAACCGGGGCAGCACCCCGGCACGACCGGGATATAGGGCCAATGTCACGTGTCACCGATGCCAGCGAGTCGGCCACTACGCAAACGACCCAAATTGCCCACAGAACCAGAGCCCGAGACCCCGCCAGGTGGCTGCCGCTGCCCTGGGGGAAGAACAGATCTCCGAGGAACAAGAAGAATATGAGCAAGAACATCAAGAATGGGAGCCAGCCGCCATGGCTCTAGCCTGCTTATGGGGGAAAGACATGGTCCAGCGGGTCCCCCTACCCGCTAACACCCGGAAGTACAGCCAATGGGTGAGCATCAATGGACGCCGGGCCGAAGCCCTCCGTGACACCGGGGCCAGTGTAACAGCCGTCCGCTGTCACCTGGTGACCCCAGAACAGTTCCTACCAAATATTCTCTGCCCTGTCCGTTCAGCCGATAACTCGGAGAGTCTGTGTCGGATGGCCTGCGTCCCTTTCGAATGGGGAGGAGTCTCCGGCATGTTGAAGGTGACGGTCCGAGACGATGCCCCCGTAGACTGCCTCCTGGGGAATGACCTTGAAAGCTCTCCGTGGGCAGCCGTAGAACGAAGAGAACACCTGGGGATGTTAGGCATCCCAGACTGGGCGTGCGTCACCACCCGGTCCATGGCCGCCCGTGCCAATCTCCGACCCGAGGAGCCTGAATGGCCGGCGCCTCCTCCCCCGCTTGCGCCAGTCGAAGACGCCGACCGGGCCGTCCCTCCAGAACCAGCTCAACCTCCGGACCTCTCTGGCCTCGACCAGTGGCATCAAGAGGGGGGACCCACACAGGAGCAGTTTCGCCAAGAGCAGAAGACCTGTCCCTCCCTCGAGGGACTCCGCCAACAAGCCCTCGCCCAGAGCGCAGGGGATACCTCCGGAACACATTGGGTCTATTGGGACACTGATCTGCTATACAGTGAACAAAAGATCGCGGAGTTGGGGGCCAGTCGAGTGCTAGTGGTGCCCCTCCGTTTTAGAGACTTCTTGCTAAATCTGGCCCACGATGTCCCCCTGGCTGGACACCTGGGTCAGGATAAAACTTACAGCCGCCTAGTGACCCACTTCTTCTGGCCTAAAATGAGGAATGATGTACTCCAGCATTGCCGATCTTGCCCCACGTGCCAAGCCAGTGGGAAGAGCGGCCGCAAACTAAAAGCCCCCCTGCAACCATTTCCTGTGGTCACCACCCCGTTCGAGAGGGTCGGGATAGACATTGTGGGGCCCCTGGACCCCGTACAGCACAAGGACATCGGTTCATCCTGGTACTGGTGGACCACGCCACCCGCTACCCCGAGGCTGTTCCCCTGCGAACTGTGACAGCCCCGGTAGTCGGCCGGGCCCTGATGGGGATCTTCTCCCGTGTGGGTTTCCCCCGAGAAGTCGTCAGCGACAGAGGCACGAACTTTATTTCAAAATATATGAAATCCCTCTGGCAACAGTGTGGGATCACCTACCGATTCACGACCCCCTATCACCCTCAAGGAAACGGACTCGTTGAGCGGTTCAACCGCACGCTCAAAGGGATGATTGGGGGGTTGGAAGAGCCCCTCCGTCGCCAGTGGGATGTGCTTCTGCCGTGCCTCCTCTTCGCATATCGAGAAGTCCCCCAGAAGTCCCTCGGCTTCAGCCCGTTTGAACTGTTGTATGGACACCCCATACGGGGGCCGCTCAGCCTAGTCAAGGAAGGCTGGGAGATGCCCCCTCTAAAGAACCCTCCAGATGTCTTCAAATACCTCCTAACCCTCCGCAACCAAACCCGACGGTTCAGAGAGCTGGCAAAAGCAAACTTGGAGGCCAGTCAAGAGGACATGAAAAAGTGGTATGACCAAAATGCCTCCTCCATCGAATTTGAACCCGGCCAACAAGTATGGGTGATGTCCCCCACCGAACCATGCGCCCTGCAAGACAAGTGGACGGGGCCCTTCAAAGTAGTCGAGCGCAAGGGCCCTGTCACCTATCTCATCGACATGGAATCCTCACGGAACCCCCTCCGGGTCCTCCACGCTAATAGACTGAAACCCCATTTCGTGCGTTCAGAACTCAGCCTTCTGATGGCCACAGACAATGGAGCCGAAGAAGACTCCGAACCCCTCCCTGACCTCCTACGGACTCGGGAGAAAGACGGCTCCGTGGACGGGGTCCGACTCTCGGAGGCCCTCACCCTGGAACAACGCCAAGAATGTCGAGACCTTCTGCTGCAGTTCGCCAGCCTGTTCTCCCTCACCCCAGGTGTCACCTCCTGGTGTGTGCACGACGTGGACACGGGGGACAGCCCCCCTATCCGCCACCGGGCCTACCGCGTACCAGATCGGGTGCGGGCCTGCATCCAAGAAGAAGTAACCAAGATGCTCACGCTCGGGGTCATTGAGCCCTCAGACAGCCCCTGGGCCAGCCCAGTAGTACTGGTCCCCAAAGCAGCCACTCCCGGCACCACACCGGAACTCCGGTTCTGCGTCGACTACCGGGGCTTGAATGCGGTCACCAGAACAGACGCACATCCCATCCCCCGGGCAGATGAACTAATCGACCGCATGGGAGCTGCCCACTACCTCAGCATTTTCGACCTGACGGCGGGCTACTGGCAGATCGGCCTCACACCCCGGGCCCAAGAACGATCTGCGTTTTCCACTCCTGACGGCCATTATCATTTCAAGGTCATGCCCTTCGGCATGAAGAATGCCCCAGCAACGTTTCAGCGACTCGTTAATCAGGTCTTGACCGGACTCGAAGGATTCAGTGCCGCCTACCTAGACGACATCGCTGTATACAGCCACCACTGGGCCGACCACCTCCACCACCTCCGAGAGGTGCTACAGGCCCTTCAGCGAGCTGGCCTCACGATCAAGGCCAGCAAATGCCAGATTGGTCAGGGGTCCATGACCTACCTCGGACACCAGGTGGGAAGCGGCCTGGTGGCCCCTCTGCAGCTCAAGATCGCCGCCATCCAGTCCTGGCAGCCCCCCATCACCCAGACCGGGGCTTGAATGCGGTCACCAGAACAGACGCACATCCCATCCCCCGGGCAGATGAACTAATCGACCGCATGGGAGCTGCCCGCTACCTCAGCATTTTCGACCTGACGGCGGGCTACTGGCAGATCGGCCTCACACCCCGGGCCCAAGAACGATCTGCGTTTTCCACTCCTGACGGCCATTATCATTTCAAGGTCATGCCCTTCGGCATGAAGAATGCCCCAGCAACGTTTCAGCGACTCGTTAATCAGGTCTTGACCGGACTCGAAGGATTCAGTGCCGCCTACCTAGACGACATCGCTGTATACAGCCACCACTGGGCCGACCACCTCCACCACCTCCGAGAGGTGCTACAGGCCCTTCAGCGAGCTGGCCTCACGATCAAGGCCAGCAAATGCCAGATTGGTCAGGGGTCCATGACCTACCTCGGACACCAGGTGGGAAGCGGCCTGGTGGCCCCTCTGCAGCTCAAGATCGCCGCCATCCAGTCCTGGCAGCCCCCCATCACCCAGACCGAGGTACGCGCCTTTCTGGGACTCACGGGCTATTACCGACGGTTCGTGAAGGACTATGGTAGCCTAGTGGGGCCCCTCACAGAACTTACGTCCAAAAATCAACCAAAGAAGGTCAACTGGACCCCAGATTGTCAAACAGCCTTCGAACAACTGAAGGCCGCCATGTGCTCCGCCCCTGTGCTCCAGGCCCCCGACTACAGCCGGGAATTCGTCGTCCAGACGGATGCCTCCGACCACGGCATTGGGGCGGTCCTGTCTCAATTGAACCCCGAAGGCCTTGATCAGCCAGTGGCCTTCATCAGCAGGCGACTCCTGCCCCGAGAACAACGCTGGAGCACCATCGAGAGGGAGGCCTTCGCTGTGGTATGGGCCCTCAAAAAGCTCCGGCCCTATCTCTTTGGCACACACTTTCGGGTACAGACCGACCATCGACCCCTGCAGTGGCTGATGCAGATGCGGGGGGAGAACCCAAAACTACTTCGTTGGTCCATCTCTCTACAGGGGATGGACTTCACTGTGGAACATCGACCTGGACAAGACCACGCCAACGCGGATGGCCTGTCACGCTTTTTCCGCCTCGACGAGGAGAGTCCCCAAGAGGATGGGTGACTCTCCCCGCCTTCAGCTGGGGGGGACGCATGTTGGACAGGCCACATGAAGGGCCGCTCCCCCTCCGGCCGACCAGGCCCGAGCCCGGTCCCCCAAGTGTTACACACCACCACTTCACGTTTTCCGTCCCCTCCGGGACCCCTGCCTCTGAACATTTCGACCTCTTGGGCCCGATCCACTACTGACCCGCGCGCCCGATGTGGGCGCCATCTTGGACACTGCACCACGAGGCCGCGTGGCCTCCGATCGACCCTAACCCTGGGCCTGGCCAGGCCTCAGACATCCCGGCACCACCATCCACCCAGGAGGTGAGCGGACTACTTGGCAGGTCAATGGGAGAAAGAGGTGTCGATGGCTCTCCCCCGCCAGGTACCGCTCGCCCCTAGCCTCCCCGGGCGCTGGCTCCACCCCCCTGCTGGGTGTCTGGACTCCCTCATCCTGAACCCCCCGACCTCCAAGTGCGAGGGTCCGGACATCAAAGGGCAACAGCCCTATAACTGAAGCAGCTCCAGAGCAGGAAGGCAGTTGTATCTTGGAGTCGAGAGACGCAGAGAAGAACTCATCCTTGACGGACTACTGGCGCTGCCGTAGCCCTACCTTGTGAACTATCGTCCTGCCTACTGGCGCTGCTGCAACCTCCGTAAACCTTCATCGTCGTCGGGACCTGCTGGCGTGGCCGCGGACCGTTTGTACCACCATCTTCATCGGGACCTGCTGGCTCCGCCGCGGACCGTCGCTACCTTCAACCATCTCGGGACCTGCTGGCTCCGCCGCGGCCCGATCATCTAGAACGCCGAGCTCGAGGATTGAGAGCTATCCATCCACCCAATTGGTAACAAGACTGTCCCGCTACCCCTTTTCCCCACCAGAGACCCGAACCGAGGGGACCCCTGAGTCCAGACCTCCTTGTACCATTTGACCGTACTTGAAGAATTGCTGATAAAATATCGTTTAACCTTATCCTTGTGTGGTGTCCGTCTGTGGGGGGGAAGTTACTTGTCTGTACGATCGCTGGAGACGGCTCTCCCTGGAGACCTCTCCCCTTTTACTCGGCCGACCCTCCCGGTCCGTCTAACACCTATACACGAGTAAATCTAAAATACCGAAACTAAGCCTGAACTAAGTAGTGTTAATTGGGGAAATCCTAATCAGATCCAGTAAAGCAGGAAGGTATAAGCGTTGCAGAGATATCTGTAGAAGTTTTCCAAAATCTGGACTATTGCATAGCATAAAGCCACAAAACAGAAGTATAGCAAAGAGGATTGTACCCCTCTGAGCCTAAAAGGAATCTGCCAAAAGCGTGTGGCCACCAATTAAAACTCCACAGAACATTCGAGAAGACCACTTCATATATCCCAGCACTTTTCCACTTTCTCAAAGTAAAACTGGGCAACGGTTTTCAATACTCGCATCACATGGTCCGAACATCAGTTCATTCTAGGATTCCTCCAGTCTCTAGATATAACATGAATAGGTGTCCTCCTTTTGTTTGTCAGCACCTCTCGTCTTTGCCAAAAGTTCTTGTACCGAACCTCACTATCTCTCATACATAATGCATCTTTAACAATGAGACCATATGAATGCACCTGCAAAGAAGAAGAAAACATTGCAACCAGAGGAAACTTTCACATTGAAGGTTAAAGATTAGAGTCCAAATGCTTAAGACCTTTTATCAAGCTAAAGTAGCAAACACTTCAATGCACATTTAACTAAGTGGCTTTGGAAACATATACGGTTACAAAATAAAAGCAGGGTAGTCTTTAAATAAAGACATAAGTATATTCAGAGTTAACAAAATAATTAGATATTGTAGATATATATGAAACTGCAATTTGGTATCATATAAGAAAAACATTAGTATGCACACTCAATTATACAGCAAATGCACCTTCAGTATTCGGGTCAAGTGCACCACTGTACGTTATTGATATTAAAGCACACAAATATATGGCCCTACACGCACGTATATATGGCATAGTCAAGACGTGAAAAGGTGGAGTAAAATTACACCGCTCCATGAGGCATGGTGTGGCGTTCATTTTCCTAATTCTTACCAAGCTCACATTAAAATCTCTAGGCGTTTTGGTATCCAGCTTGGTACTGATGAAGTTGAAATTCTCAGAAAAGGGACACATATATATGTTATCATTCCAAAATATCTATGTCAATCATTTTATTAATTCATCTTTGCAAAAGTGTTCAGCAACCTCAAATAGGTATGTTTGATGGTCAAGAAAACAAACTATAAATAAACACATGAGACACCTTTTGGAGAATTTCGAATTCTGCAGTGCACAATTCTTTAAGAAGCAACCCCCATGAATTCTTCTAGTGCCTGTGTGACAGCGGACTCCTGAAATTTAGTTTGAAATTTGCACCACAGCACAGCACCTAAGATCCCCACCTTATGTACCAGAAGAAACAGTCAACAAGGCATTGACAATGTGTCCTAAAATTTGCCCCGTGAACTGACATGGTCACAGGCTGTGTGGTGGATTTATGTTAGAATAATTATTATGAAGAGAGAGCACAAGAGTATGTGTGTTTGGCAAAAGGAATGAATTATGCAATGCACTTACTATGTATGTTGTTTCTTTATCTTTTTGTAGGGCTTTGGGGTGTGGTAAACAATGCTGGGATCGCAGTACCTTCAGCGCCCAACGAGTGGCTGACTAAACAGGACTTTCAGCGCGTGCTGGATGTGAACCTACTGGGCTTAATAGATGTTACACTGAGTATGACGCCGCTGGTGAGGAAGGCCAGGGGAAGGATCATCAATGTCTCCAGTATTGTTGGAAGGATCACTATCTGTAGTGGAGGTTACTGCATCTCCAAATATGGAGTGGAGGCATTTTCTGACAGCCTGAGGTTTGCAACTTGATCACTTACTACTGATGACGTATTCTTGGTTTTGTAGCCCATTTGATGTATGAGCGGAACATATTTGTTTAGGAGCATGTGGGTCTGGGTGGCTGATTGTTCCTGTATGCCTGGTTGGATTTTGTAGGATGAGAGGACAGGTGAGGCCATAAGGCAGAAGAGGTGAATTTGAAGATGTGGTTGTGGCTGACTAGACTGTTTCAAGTTTGTGTGCTGGCTCTTGGGTATGGATAGACAATTTATCGATTGAAGGCTGAAAGGAATTCCCCAGGAATCGGGTCTGGTAGCTGAGTGGTGTAACTGCTGATTAATCTTCTGAAGTCTAGGACATAGCTCTAACTGTGGAATGGAAAGGGTGAATCCACCAAAGATAAATTGTTGTCTTTTTTGTGAAAGCAAAAACCTAGTGGGTGGACTGTTTGGATTCATCTCAGTCACTTGTAATTATGCTTCCGCTACAATCCGGTCCTTTGTTTTTTGCTCATCATGCCATCTCAGACCGCAGCTAGCATATACAAATCAATCAAACATTTGTAGAGTGCACTAATCACCAGAGAGGGTCTCAAGGCACTGAGGGGGGGGGGGGGGGGGGGGGGGGGGAGATGCAGCTACTGCTTGAACAGCCAGGTCTTGAGAAGTCTTCTGAAGGTCAGTAGGTCCTGGGTCGTGTCACAGATGGGTGGGGAGGGTGTTCCATGTCTTGGCGGCAAAGTAGGAAAAAGATCTGCCGCCGTGGTTGTCCTGTGGATGCGTGGAACAGTGGCGAGGGCGAGGTTAGCGGAGCGAAGCTGGCGGTTCGGGGTGTAGAAGGTGAGTCGTTTGTTGACGTATGATGGGTTGGCGTTGTGCAGTGCTTTGTGAGTGTGGGTGAGGAGCTTGAAGATGATCCTCTTTTTGACTTGGAGCCAGTGCAGGTTTCTCAGGTGCGCTTTGATGTGAGTGTGGCGGGGGATGTCGTCGATGAGGCGTGCGGAGGCGTTCTGTATGCATTGAGGGTGTTACCTTAGTCTAGACTGCTGCTGACGAGGGCCTGGGTGACCGTCCTTCTGGTTTTGGTGGGGATCCATCTGTAGATCTTGTGAAGCAGACGAAGTGTTGAAGCAAAAGGAGGAGACGGCGTTGACTTGCTGGGTTATTGAGAGCAATGAGTCCAGGCTGAACCCCAGGTTGCCTGCGTGGTCGGTGGGGTTCCCAGAGCAGCCGGCCACCAAGAGACATCCCTGGCCGAGGGGGTGCGGCCGAGGATGAGGACCTCTGTTTTGTCTGAGTTGAGTTTCAGGCGAGTGTTCTTCATTGAGTCAGTGACGGCCATCATTATTTTGTGGAAGCTGGTTTTGGCGGTGGCGGGGTCCTTGGTGAGTAAGACTATCAGCTGTGTGTCGTCGGCATAGGAGATGATGTTGAGGTTGTGTGAGCGGACGATGTTGGCAAGTGGTACCATGTAGACGTTGAAGAGGTTTGGGCTGAGGGATGATCCTTGGGGCACGCCGGAGGAGATCTTGGTGGCTTCAGATCGGAATGGGGAAGGCGGACCCTCTGGGTTCTGTCGGTGAGGAAGGAGGTGATCCAGTCCCAAGCTTTGTCGGGTATCCCTGCATCTTGGAGGTGTGTGGGTAGGGTGAGGTGGCAGACGGTGTCCAAGGTGGCCGAGAGGTCCAAGAGTATGAGGGCTGCGGTTTCGCCATTGTCCAATAGGGTCCTGATGTCATTGGTGGCCATGATGATTGCGATGTCTGTGCTGTGGTTGCTGCAGAATCTGGATTGGGACGGGTCCAGGATGTCGCTCTCCTCGAGGTAGTGGATCAGTTGCCTGTTGACGATCTTGTCGATGACTTTTGCCGGGAACGGGCGCAGGGAGTTGGGCCGGAAGTTCTTGACGTTTTGTGGGTCCGCTGTGGGTTTCTTGAGAAGGGCGTTGATCTCATCGTGCTCCCAGCTTTCCGGGAAGGTGGCGGTCTCGACGGACCTGTTGATGATCTTCAGGGGTTGGGGTGCGATGATGCGATTTGCTTTGTTGAAAATCAGCGTAGGTTGTGCTCCAATAATGAACGGTCCAGCCCAAACTGCCAGGCAAGGTCCCCTCTGAACCTGAACACAATCAACCCGAAAGTAACTTCAGGGTATTTAGGTCTCTTCAGTAGTTGCATCCGAAGTCCTATGGCACAGTGAGTTTGTGAAACGATGTGGGGTATGAAAATACAATTTATCGATGGAAGGACGTAGGGCTTACTCTGGGATCTGGTTGTTGGGTAGCTACATGGTGAAACTGCCTGTGAAGCTGCTGAGGTCTAGGAAGCAACTCAGCCATGGATTGAAAAGGGTTAACCCACCAAAGCTACAATGGTGTCTTTTTTTGTATTTTAGACGGGAGATGAACCCTTTTGGAGTGAAGGTTGTCCTAATAGAGCCGGGCTTCTTCAAGACGGTGGTCACAGACAGTAAGGTTATTCAGGATAGCATGGCACGGACCTGGAAGCAAGCTTCGCCTGAGGTCAAGCAGAGCTATGGGCAAGAATTCTATGACAAGAGTAAGTTTTGTATTAAAAAATTAAACAAAGTGCTGGTCACTAGCCGCAGTATTTCCCAGCGCTTCCATATAGAGCTGAAAGGGTTGCCATGTAGAGCTGAAATTTGCAAAGGTTAAGCTAAAAGGCCTTAATTTGACTTAGGTGGCAATTGGACAGCCCTTAAATGTCTTTTCCACCCACCTCACACATTGCATTATTGGCACGAAAGCTCAGAGAATAAGTGTTCATTAGCTATTTATATGTCACATCTTCAGATACCTAAGGCTCACACAGCCTTCTCACCCTCAGGGGTTGGTAAATTGAGCACCATTAAACTTGGATATAGTAATACTTAAAAATATATATATACATATATATATATTTTTGTAAACAAAACCAGTACTTACCGCATTTTGTGTCCACACGTATTTGTGCGTTTCTTTACAGAAGGCCACCCTTCATCCAGCGCTCATGACTTATACTTTGCCCTCTGTACTCCAACCTTTGGCCCCTGTCGCACACACCAAGTGCTATCTTCTAGCACCTCAAAGAAGGGAAACACTTACCGGTGCCTGCATTCTCTAACTTTTACCCAAGCCATTGGCAGAGTGGTCCTCTCCTGGTTTGTCGGGTCAGCAAGCCTTTTTGTGCGCAGTGACTTATGTGGGAAATCCACCAAAGTTCACTTTCATAGGCTTGCATTGTCTGTATTTTCAGTCTACAGGTCTTTGCGTATTTCCCTGTCGCAGCCTAACTTTCCTCTTTTCTCCCATCTTTGTACCACTAGTACAAAGATGGGAGAAATGATAGCGTCTTTCATATGCCTAGCACTATCTCTCTGGGTCTTATTGTGGGGTGAGTTCCACAACTGCCTCTGTTCCCTGCCTTTGGTCCTTGCCACGGGCAGAATGCTCTTCGCACAGCTTGTCAGGCTGGTAGGCCCATGGCCTTTGTGTATTGTGAATTATTTGGATAATCTACCAGATTTTTGTACGATCAACAGCATTAGATGTATTTTGTTTCCATAGGAATTTTTGTGTTTTCTTGTCAAGGGAGCTACTGCACTACTACACTTACCAGTCATGACCTGTACTTTGCCTGTTCCTCTCTTCTCCTACTTAGCCTTTAAGGCTTATGGTTCCTTAATGTGTCTCTGATGCCTTTCCTCCCCAAAACTCTCTCTCTCGCTTTCATTTCTTCTTGCCTTACAATTATATTAATTTCATAGAAGTATCATCCAACTAACACCATTCCATCAGGTGTAGAAGTGAGATATATTATCTGTCTCACTGGTGCAGGGACACCCCTAGTCTACAGGTTCACAATGAGGATCGACACTGGAGTGGAACAAAACATAGGTTTATTACATCTCATGAGATGAGTCTCATCACTCAGACAGGGAGGGAGCTAACAAGTACATGTTCAAACATGGCATTTATACTTTTCGGTGCCTCGTGAAACACATTGAAACCACGTCGTCACTGTTACATAATGCTTACACAACCGCTTTGTATAATGCTTACATGCTGAACTGTTAAATCCTGATAAACTCCTACCCACGTCATCTTTGTAGATAGGCAAGGGAGGTTACAGGCATTGGTGAGCAAACAGATTAGACACCTGTGCACGTAGGCCCTTTGGCAGGGCAGGGCTGCTTACTCTAACACGCAAGCATTATCAGTACAACCAGCTTTAAGTGAACACGTAACTTCTGACTTTATGAAAGTCCCAGCAGAAACACAAAAATGGGGGCTGGAAGAGGAGTAGAGGCTAACTTAACAGAAAACATTTGTTACCGTTCAACACAGGGTGCTCCAAATACCTACTGCTATGGATTCACCCTTTCACTCCTGGGCCGACGCTATAGAGCATATACTCTGACTGCTAATACCCATTGCATTTGCATTTATTGTCCTCTGTTGATCCTTCATAGATTCTATCAGCATATTCTTTGGCTGCCTGGGTCATTTCATTGATGCAGTTGTGCTTGCATATCTCTTTGTTATGTTTACCTCAACTCTCTATAACCATAGGCGCTGGAAGTGGGATTGCGCGGGGTTGCCTCAGCACCCCCAAAATAGTCGTGCTGACTCAATATAAATATGCAGAAGGTGAATGAGCAATAAAGATGACTTTACATTTTGTTTTTACCTGCTACATTTGCTATGCGTTCGAAGACAGGGCCTATGTTGTGCTAATCTTCTCTCAAATTGCTGCCTTTTTCTTTTAACTTGTAGAATGGTGTTTACTTTTCCTTCTCTGATGCAAAGCTACAGGATATTATAAAATGAACGAATCTGACAATCTTGCTGGTTTGAAAGGAAAGGGATGTAATTTTTTTGTAGCACACATTTAAATAAATTAACTGTAAAATATTTCAAAATATATCAGTTAGGAAAGCACAAATATAGCACATTTTGTCTGAAGTTTGATGGAAAAAAGACTTTAATAGGATCAAAACAAATGAAGACACTTTACTTGGTGACCCACAAATTATATACATTATTATTATTATTATATTTAAATTTATATAGCGCAACAGCTACCCGGAGGTTTCCCGGTGCCTACGGACCCATGCTAGAAAGAAAAGAACAGCAAGTCAAGCTCAGTGATTGAATAACCACGTTTTGATGCCTTTTCGAAATTTGACATAGTTATGCTCAAAACGAAGTGAGAGTGGAAGAGAATTCCAAAGAGCGGGGCCAGTTGGGCAAAAGACTGGCCACCCATACGAGCAAGTTTGAACCTAGGGGTCACAAACTTAGCCTGCTTGGAAGATCTAAGAAGGCGAGTGGGGATGTACGGGTGAACTAAGGTGCTGAGATAGAGAGGAGCAGTGCCAGCGTTGATTCTGTGCATATAGCAAAGGGCTTTGAATTTGGACTGATTTTCAATCTTTAGCCAGTGTAAGTCCCGAAGGGTCTTGGTGATGGAGGCCATTCGAGGTAGCTGATATAGGAGCCTGGCTGCTGAGTTTTGAACCACTTGCAGCCTACGGATTACATCCTTGTTGGCCCCTAAATATAAGTCATTGCCGTAATCCAACCTGGACACGATCAGGGCTTGTACCACAGTCTTTTGAGCCCTAGGAGGCAGCAAACCTAGGATCTTTTTAACCATTTCAAAATCACGAAGCACATTGAGGCAACCTTGACCACTTGTTGACACATAAACAGTTGATCGTCTATAATGATGCCCAGGTTGCGAAGGTTGGCTAGAAAGCTTGCAAGCCATTTCAGTGCAATTCCGCCAATGCCCTTGGAATATAGAACTTGAAGAAGGCTCTCATGTGATACGGTGTCAAAAGCGGCACTCAAATCTAATAAGATGAGTGTCACTGTGTCACCCTTATCAAGTCGCTGACGGATGGTTTCAGTGACACCCAAGAGTGTTGATTCGGTAGAGAAACATGTTCTAAAACCCAATTGGGACAGATGCAAAATATTTTGGGAGCACACAAATTGAGTCAATTGGTGGTTAACATGTTTTTCCAAAAATTTTGAGAATGCGGGGAGCAAAGAAATAGGACGGAAGTTAGAAAAAACTTCGGGATCAGCATTTGCTTTCTTCAGCAAAGGGAGGATCATCGCATGTTTCCAATTAGCAGGTACTACTGCTTCAGCAAGTGAGGCATTGAGAAGTTCCATAATACATTTCAGGATAGAGGGGTCCAATGTTTTCAGAAATGAGATTGGAAAGGGATCCTTAGGGGAGCCTGATTTGATACTATTTAGGATGTCATTAAAAGACACTGTATAAAGAGACAGCCATCTGTTGAGTATGCTATCAGGATTGTCTTCTTTGTCCAATGAATCAGCCGGGGAGGTAGAATTTGCTAGTAAGTTGTTAGACTTAGGAAGCAGTTGTCCATTCGTATCAAATTCAGAATAAATGTTATCAATGTTATCATTAAAAAACACCGCTAGATGTTCACATTGAGTTTCTGTTAGTTTTGGAGGCTCCGGTTGGTGCTTAGCGCCAGACAATTCACCACCACCTTAAATAGGGTTAAATAGCTTTTTAGGGTTATTTTGAGACAGCATGATATTGTTCTTTGTGTATTCAGCGCACGCCGCTTTGTATAGTACCTGGTAACCTTTGATGGCCTGTTTATAAACCCGTTTTTCAGCTGGAGCATAGTATTTTCTCCAATGTCTCTCTAGCACTTTACATTTAGTTTTCTCTAGTTTGAGTTTGTCTGAGAACCATGGGGCAGGAGGGCGGTGGCTGTTGGTTTTATTCTTAACTAAAGGGAGGAATGTGTCAATGGACGAGGTTGGCCTGCTGTGGATGGCGTCAGCATCTGTAGTGTTGACTAATTTTATGCCCGGCATAGAGTGCAAAAGGTGAAGATTAAGACAATCAACATTAAGGGCGCCATTTGGATAGTGGGCGGATTTCCACCGCCCGTATGGCGGTGGCGATCTGCCTGCTAAAAACCACCGCCTGCTGTCAAATTTCCCCCACCACATTACCATGGCGGTGGGGGACCCCGGCAGATGGAAAGACCGTCCGCCAGTTTTCCGTCCGGTCGCATAGTCGACCGGGCATAAAACTAGCTATCATGGTGGCGGTGTCTGTGAGACACCGCCTTCCATACTAGCATAAAGGCAGGGATATTGCCGCCACGGAAAGGCAGTCGGTTTTTGCCATTGGGGGCCCGTTGCGGGCCCCCAGGGATTCTGCAGGGTGGGGGGGGGTGCACATGGAGTTCCATGCACAACATGGCAGGCACCGCGCGGTGCCTGCCACGTTGTGCATGGAAGTGCACGCTATGCCATCTTGGCATTGCGGCGGGCAGTGCCGAGAGCACCGCCCGCCGCAATGTCAGGAATGCAGGATGCGCCTGCCAGTGTGGCGGGCGCATCCTTATGTCTGCAACGGGACCCCTGAACCGATGGCGGGTGGTCCCAATCCACGAAAGGATCCGCCCACCATCCTAATGGCCCCCTAAGTTTTTTTAAATTTCTAAAGCCAGTTGCACCAACGGTGGAGGACGAAGACTCCTGTCCCCTCACGTGTCTGAGCTTAAAGCTAACTAGGAAGTGGTCGGACCATAATAAGGAGAGAGCTGGCTCACAAGAAATACCAGTTAAGTTTTAAGAAAAAGGATCTAGTTGGTGTCCTGCCTTATGAGTAGGGCCACCATTACATAAGATGACATTTAAAGCAGCTAAGTCAGAAATTAGAGTGGAGCTAATAGAGCAGTTAGGATTGTTAAGATCAGGTCTCCTAAAATTGAGAGGTTGGTGGCTTCAAGTAAAAAGGGTTCAGAAAAGGGGGTGGTGATGAACAGAGTGTCTGAATTAAGCAGACCACTCTTACCCAGTCCAAAGATCAGGGCTTGATCCATCACCGTTATTTATCTCACTGTACCATCCCAGCTCAGAACCTGGCTATATGCAAATCAATCTGTCCCTGGCCCAGTGCATCATGGGAACAGGGCAGACTAAACTACCAAGCCAATTCTTCACCAGAAAGGAGACAAGCTACCGGGGACCGGTTTCTGTCATTTCAGCCGTCTTCGGCCCGGCTTGCTTGAATCCTGATGGTGCAGTGAGAAAGGGACTCATGTCTGAGTATACCCTGCCACACCTATAGTGGCCAAAAACGATTCAGAAAAGGGGGTGGTGATGAACAGAGTGTCTGAATTAAGCAGACCACTCTTACCCAGTCCAAAGATCAGGGCTTGATCCATCACCGTTATTTATCTCACTGCACCATCCCAGCTCAGAACCTGGCTATATGCAAATCAATCTGTCCCTGGCCCAGTGCATCATGGGAACAGGGCAGACTAAACTACCAAGCCAATTCTTCACCAGAAAGGAGACAAGCTACCGGGGACCGGTTTCTGGCATTTCAGCCGTCTTCGGCCCGGCTTGCTTGAATCCTGATGGTGCAGTGAGAAAGGGACTCATGTCTGAGTATACCCTGCCACACCTATAGTGGCCAAAAACGATTCAGAAAAGGGGGTGGTGATGAACAGAGTGTCTGAATTAAGCAGACCACTCTTACCCAGTCCAAAGATCAGGGCTTGATCCATCACCGTTATTTATCTCACTGCACCATCCCAGCTCAGAACCTGGCTATATGCAAATCAATCTGTCCCTGGCCCAGTGCATCATGCGAACAGGGCAGACTAAACTACCAAGCCAATTCTTCACCAGAAAGGAGACAAGCTACCGGGGACCGGTTTCTGGCATTTCAGCCGTCTTCGGCCCGGCTTGCTTGAATCTTGATGGTGCAGTGAGAAAGGGACTCATGTCTGAGTATACCCTGCCACACCTATAGTGGCCAAAAACGATTCAGAAAAGGGGGTGGTGATGAACAGAGTGTCTGAATTAAGCAGACCACTCTTACCCAGTCCAAAGATCAGGGCTTGATCCATCACCGTTATTTATCTCACTGCACCATCCCAGCTCAGAACCTGGCTATATGCAAATCAATCTGTCCCTGGCCCAGTGCATCATGGGAACAGGGCAGACTAAACTACCAAGCCAATTCTTCACCAGAAAGGAGACAAGCTACCGGGAGCAATAAAATCTGGGAGCTCCGCTGCCCAGTCTCCAGCTGGACCCGGGGGGCGATAAATCAGCGTCCCCGAAAAGGTAAATTGAGACGTGAGAGAAAGTTTAAAAGGCAGGCTTCACAATTATTAATAGGTAGCTCTTCCCATTTACAAGTGATTTAAAAAAATAAATAATTCCTATGCCACCTCCCATTTTATTCACACGGTCCATCCTAAGTTATCGTGTAGTTATGAGGTAGAGCTATGGCGATGTCAGGGCCAGAGCTGGCATTAAGCCAGGTTTCAGCCAGAAAGATGGCATCAGGCTAGGAATTTATGAGTTGGTTGAAAATATCTTCTTTATGTTTAGGAAGGGACCTGCAATTAATACTGAAGAAGAAAAAATCTTTAGTGGGCGCTTCCTTTTCGTGCGCAGAGTGGGAAGTGAACTTATTAAAAGCCAATGTGGGGGGTGTATAATTATGTGGTACCGGAGAGCAAGAGTAGTTACAGCAAGGGCAAGTAGAGGGTCCAGTGACATGATTATACAGGTATTTTGTCGCTTAGGGCAGAGCGCAATAAGATCTTCAAGAGAGTACAAGTGTGGAACAGTACAAATTTGCACAGGGGCTATGGCCCCTGGCCCCAGACGGGCTTGCCTTAGGCGCGCCTTGGGTGCGCCTTTGGCGCGCCCGCTGCGCGCCCGCTGCGCTCGTCCGCTGCGCGTAGTGCCCATGAAGTCACTAAATAGGCAAGTAGTAAGCAGTCCCGCCTCCCTACACCTCTGACCCGGAACTGAAAGAAATTTGCTACCTTCAGTCCCTCCACAACAAACGGGAAAACCTGTGGTGGACCAAGGAGTTGGTGGTTAACAGCGGGTGTCCGAAATGCAGGTGAGGAAAGTGCTGATATCCAAGTAAAAGTGCAAATAGCGTTTATCAAGTTAAAATGAAATCAAGACAATAACAATTTAAAAGTACGTTTGTACCGATCAAGTGCGTTTTACAGGGTCTATTAAAATAAAAGCTTCAGCTCTAGCTCTAGTTTTATTTACTGAAACCCGGTTTCCACGAATTATCCGTTGGGTGCTGCATAGCTTTCCAGTAAAAAACAATTCTAATTTAGTAGCCATTTCAATGGAAAATGTGTTACCTCAATCAATCAATCAATCAATCAATCAAAGCATTTATATAGCACACTACTCACCCGGAGGGTCTCAAGGCGCTAGGGGAGGGGGGTCCGCTACTGCTCGAACAGCCAGGTCTTGAGCTGCTTCCTGAAGGCAAGGTGGTCCTGGGTCAGGTGGAGGTGGGTCGGGAGGGAGTTCCAAGTCTTGGCGGCCAGGTAGGAGAAGGACCTTCCTCCTGTGGTGGCTCTTCGGATACGGGGGACGGCGGCGAGGGCGTTGCCGGTCGATCGAAGCTGGCGTGTGGGAGCGTAGAAGTTGAGGCGGCTGTTGAGGTTTTCTGGGCCTTGGTTGTGTAGGGCTTTGTGTGCGTGGGTGAGGAGACGGAAGGTGATTCTCTTGTTGACCGAGAGCCAGTGCAGATCTCTCAGGTGTCCGGAGATGTGGCTGCGACGGGGGATGTCCAGGATGAGTCATGCTGAGGCGTTCTGAATCCGCTGGAGTCTCTTCTGGAGTTTGGCGGTGGTTCCGGCGTAGAGGGAGTTGCCGTAGTCCAGACGGCTGGTGACGAGGGCCTGTAAATGAAAGTGTACTACCGCACGATGTTTTATAAATATTTTTCCGACACTGTGCTCCAAAATACAACACTTTCTACACACGGGCGATAACTCACCAAAATGCCAGGGGTAGTGGAAGGGACATCACACATCATTTGACCTTTACTTTGACTACCACACACATGCTTAAACATACACATTCACACACTCCCTCTCAGCTAAACACACTCAGCGCTGCAAGCATGCATACAACATACATGTAAAAGCAATTTGTATGTACCTTAGCTGTCAGATAGGGTCATATTCCAGCTCATTATACTCCATTTTTTTTACACAAATAGTGAATAATATTAGTCACTATTTGTGTGATAAAAAGTTTTACAGAAAACCAGGTAAATGAGGCTCCAGCCGATGTCCATAAGGACGAGCTGCTCCTGTGTTCCAGGCACTCCTGTTGCCACCTCTTTGGCCAGGGGTCGCAAAAGCAGTGCCCCTAGATGAGACACTGTTAGGGCTACATTGCTGAATTGGCGTAGCTCATGTGCCACACTTGTTCTTTGTGTGAGGCTTGGATTTTTCACAATCCTATGTCCTTTGTGATGTAACATTGGCAGCAGCACCCCCATTCTGAACATTGTTCCAGCACCACTAGGCCGATGGCGCTATGCCCTAGGGGACTTTTGCTAACCTGCATCATTCACACTAAGCATTGTACTTACACTGATACTTTAACATGGCAGCCAACTGCACATGTCCATGTGGTGTTTTTTTAATTTTTTGTGATTTTATATAGCACAGACATGGCCCATAGGCATCAGAGCACTGTATAATAAAGCAGAACATACCAATAACAAATAGAAAATATGTACAAATGATAGATATTTGGTGGAACCCAGTTTTCTTACATTCTCTTTTGTGCCTTATATAGGTTTATTAGTAAATCTGCCTGTCAGTGCATATTTTGTTACCATTCCAAAGAAAATGTGGTATTTGTAAATGACATATGCTACCACACCATGCTTTAGTAATATATTTGCAACAGTGTGCTCTAAAAAGCACCATCGGCTACATACTACTCCTTTACTACTCTCCTGAATTGGCGTGGCTCATTTGCTCTACTTATTCTTTGTGTGAAGCTTTGAATGTTCACAATGCCTATGATTTCAGTATTGTAACATTGATAACATTAACCTCACTCTGAAAATTATTCGACCATCACTGTCTGTAACCAATGCTTTCCTTTTGGCTGCTCGTGATTGGACTCCATATAGCAAATTGCCTGACTGTATTTCTCTGGGTCTTTCCTATGTCACTCATGCGCATCCAAGATGCAGAGTCTATTCACTCTGATTTATGGGAGACAGATCACGTGTACATATATCTCTCACTCTGTTTGCTTCCTGTACAGGCATAATAAGCACATCTACACTATTGCAATGACACAAGATGTGCATTTCACTCCCCCCACGCATAGCACTCGTGCTTTCTATCCCTTATTAATTGGAACTCCACTCAACATAAAACAAATCTTATCACATTGAATTATCTGATGAAAGTGGTCCTGCGCTTGCTATCACCCACTTAGTAACCCTAACGTCTCATATTTTCAAACCAAAACACATACATATATGGAGAGTAATAATTTCAGTGAATATACATTTTTTTTTAAAAACCTAACAATTATCTTTTCATATTTCTTTATATTAATATACATCTTTCTATGATTTATACATAAACCACTTATACATTCATAATCATAAAATTCAACAATAATCACATTTACATTTTTGTGATACCAATGTCTATGGAAGGTATTGCATATCCTAGATGCTGATCTTCTGAACACGATCATCTATGTTTATACATTCTCAAAATGCACTACTGTAGTGGCGTTTTGCGGTTGTCAGGCTCTTCAGAGTGGTAACAAAAATAAAATAACACATATTATTATTATTATTATATTTCTTATATAGCGCCAGAATCGACCCCCGAAGGGGTATCTCCACACTTGCCTTGGGAACCCGTCCTGGTTTTTCCCTGTGAGATAGCCCCTATAGGGCATCCCCAAGGTGAAAGCCAGGCATCCCGCCGCAGGGGGGCCGTTGTGGAGATTAAGCAAGCTTAATGCCCAGAGTTGCAGAGTGTGAACCCATGATTAGGTGAGGCACCGAAGTGAGAATTATCGAGTCCATGGACATTTGAGCTCAAGACCCTGCCGCATCAGGAATTGAACCCTGGTCCCGGGTCTGACCTCTGCTTCAGGGTCTGCCTGCTCTAACCAGTGAGCCACACTTCACACACAGATCAACACTCACTCTTACTCCAAAATTCATATTTACATTTCTTATTTGGGACATCATACCATTTAAACGGATCAAACTATCTTCACCTGAATCGTAAAAACAAACAATACCTAGATGCACTGCTAACATTTTATCTTATAGTTCAAACGCTGAACGATGCAGAGGGGAAACAATTCTTGGTCACTGTGGCGCTATTAACAACATTTGTATGGTTTTACCTAATACTTCACTTCCAGTATATATGTATTTGGTGCTTAACAACATGAAAAACATAATCATTAATGTTTCGACACTGAGAATGTCTTAACTAGGGTAATTTTCAGGAATATGTCGATGACATTTAATGAGAAGCAACCCTTAGGCTAAGTGGGTTACCTAAGGAAAAAGTTCTGAGGGCTTTTCAAAAGCTCTAAATCAAAGCAGACCAAATGAAATGTAAAGGAACAGAAATGGTGTGGTCCAAATCTCTGAGATTCTGACCAAAGATGTGACAAAGGTATAAAAGATTCATGTTGCTTTTTGTGTTCCTGCCTTCCTTGGTCTCGAATTCTTAAACATTTCTCCTTTCTTGGTCTTCTAGGCTTTCACATCTGTTCGTCATTCTTAAAGCATGCTTGAGAGGCAGCTCTGCGTTAGAAACATCTTGGCAAGATTCTTTGTCAGACTAAATTCATGACTGTCCCATAACTTTCTTCAGAATATGTGCTCCTCAGTATTCATAACTGTTTCTAAGAAGCCACAGTGTAGGGCATTTTAGCCTTTTAGGTTGAAGCCTACCAGACAACACAGCAGTCAGGTTGTGAAAGACATATTAGTAACATGTTGGAAGCTTACCTAGAAATGTATTCGGCCTATTGGTTTGCCTTTTGCCATTCATATTTTTTTGTGTACCGCTTGCTGCCTGTTAGTTTTAGCTTGTGCTGCTTTGTGTGTTTGTCCCGGCCCACCCCATCCCAATGAGCACAGCCTGTTTATCACCTTTCTCATTGGCAGTTCGTATTCTTCGAGTGTTCGCTCTCTAAGAATTGTATTTTTATTTTGAAACATTCCATGAGAGAGCATGTCATTTCCAGTTGTCTCCCATGTATACTTCCAACCCCCATCATGCTCTGTGTCGCTCTCTTGATTGTGTGGTTCTCTCCTCCCTTCTTATTCCTCTGCCTTATTCCTGCGTTTCTCACTGCCTTCCCTTTGCTTTAAAACTTCTTTTGATGCTTCCCCATCCTCGCTAAAAATAAAGAAGAAACATGCATTCACGCATTTTTTCTATTTATTTACCGATATAACTCAATACTGCAACTAAAAAGAAAAACAAATGGCTGTTTCACAGCCTTCAGTTTTCTCTCATTTTGGGATTCCTGTTCCTCTCATACAATTTATTCTTCATTTAATCCACATTTTTTTTCTTTTGCATACGATTTCCACTCTTGCTCGAGCTGCCCCGTGTCAGCTTCCACTCAATGCTGACATACATTAATATTATCTCTGTGAATAGAATTGTGTCTCTAACTCTGATCAGTCAGCAGTATGGCCTCTTCCCAGATTCCTTCTTCTCAGCTGCTTCAGAGGCTGTACATTGTGTTTGCATTGCACAATGGGGTTAGTGTGTGCCCAGCTGTCGTCACACCGCCTTAAGGATTCTCTTGGTTATAGAATGCAGATGTTTATTTCTCTTTTGGGCTCTTTTTGGCTGCACTGTACCACTAAAAACAACTGTTTTCACTTCCTAAAAAGAAAGCATGACACATACAAATGAACTCTAGCACTGTCCTTACACCTTATGGAACCTGCTGGCCAACAGAGACACTGACCCAGTTCATCGCATGTCGTGTGGGGAGCAACAGTCGTCATGCGACATCAAAGCACAAACTCACCCAAAGCCAGGGTACGAGTTGAGGGTAGACGGAGTCTACCCACAGGTATGGAACGGTACTGAGAACTATTCCAATCAACCCCCCCCCCCCCCCCCCCCCCCCCAGGCTTCACCCCACCCCACCCCACCCCCCATAGGAGGTGGGAAGTTCCTCTGGAATGACAAACAAGCTAATAACATTCTTATATGAGGGATCATAACAATTCGTAGGATGTTATTATTACAGTCCATAAACACAATATTATACCATTTCCTAGCATTCTTTTATATTATTTACAATATATACATCCCTTCACTGGGGATAACTAAGACATGTAATCTCCTAACAATAGCTTCGAGGGTCATGGTTGACCACCCCCCAGGCACCTATGGCATATACTATTCCAATTGTCTCGGCCGTAATCCCCCCCAACAAGTTGCACATCACAAGGTGAACTCACTTGCTTCAAGATAGAGGAAACACGGTCCAGCATGAAATCTGGACCCACAAATCAACCATGCCATTGCCTGGGCAACCCGGCCATAGCCTGGTCTACTGGCACAGTTACCATCATTGACATACCAAAGACCACATAATAGAGTACTGTGGGAGGCTATGGACAATTGCTGCAGCAGGTATCCAAAGCCCTTTCTCTTTATACCGCAGTACCCCAGCCACAGTTTGAGCCAAAGGCTTCCAATTCCATCTTGAATTTGCCTGCACTTCTATTCCTGATGCCAAGGTTATCCCCCTTCTTTGTGTCCAAACATAACTCCTTTCCTGCCAGAACCTTTTCCTCACCCAAAAAGGCTAGCTACAGTGATGGATGGGTGGGAAAAGGGTGAACTTCTTGCTGGTCCAAAGGAAGAAAGATAAGGAAGATCCCAAGTGCAGGCGTGTCAGGAGTTGTCAAGGGGAACCAGGCGAAAATCAGGTCGTGGTGAGCAGAGCTCTGCCCCCCTTTTCAACTCACATGGCCATCTTTGCTGCTCCCCCAGTTGACCCATCACCCTCCTGCCAGCCAATGGCTGGTGTTGCGGGTTGCACACGAAAAATTTAAAACCCGGCAGCCACAGTTGGCTGTCGCCTGTCCGGTCCGGTCCGGCCTGCACCTGTCTCTGGGGCTGGCCATCACCTGGCGGTGTCCCTAGTCCACAGGTGGGGGAACGTACCAAGACCAATTCCAATCAACCCACCAAGGCTTCACCCCCCGCCCTTATGTGAGGTGGGAAGATACCCCTGGAATGGCAGACAAGCTAACAACGTTCTTGCGTTAGAGAACATAAAAGTTCTCAGGTCGTATTTATTACAACCGACAAACAGGACTTTAAAACATTTCACAGCATTCTTGCACATTATTTACAATATGTACATCACTTTATTGGTGATAACTACTTCATGGAATCTCCTAACAATATCTCTCAAAGGAGTCTCGGTTCACCACCCCCAGTCACCTATGGCATTGACTATTCCAATTGTCTCGGGGGCATAACGCCCCCCAAACAAGTTGCACATCACAAGCCTCACTCACCTGCTCCTTCAAGATAGAGTGAACATTGTCCAGCATGAAATATGGACCACCAAAACAAGCATCCCAGAGCTTCTCTACCCCAGCTTTGGTTTAAGACAAAGGCTTCCAATTCCATCTTTAATTCGCCTTCACTTCTATTTCTGAAGCCAAAGTTGTCCACATGCTTTGTGTCCAAACATGACTTCTTCCCTGCCACAGGCCTGGGTGGTTCCCTGACCAGCTGTGTTTTGTAATTGTCCTTATCATGGGTATTCATGTCCAATTGCAACATTGCTTTCTGCAATGAGTGGCACAAAGGAATTATCAGCATCATTTTTGTTATATGTAGGGAATGTCTGAGGTGTCACATAAAACAAATAAATATATGCCCCCAAATAGTGTTTCCTGTATTATGTTAGGGAAGCACTCCATGGAAGCAACAAAAAAGGGTGGGTAGTGACAAGGATATCTTCTTGAAAAAGAAATGACAGCAGGCACACAGAATTAGTGTACAGCGAAAAGATTTTGATAAATTGATGTAAGGGCATTTACACAGTCTATATAACAGAATCATGCAGATCAGGGTAGGATATATGACTGAACCACGCTTTCCGTTGTAACACATACCATTACAACAAAGCAGTTACAACGCGAACTTCATTACCACACATTACATTTACTGTGCACATTTTTACAATGATTTTGCCTGTGCCACGCAAGCCTTTACAACCAATTTCATTGTAAAAGCATGAATGGTAAAGGTATATGCATAATAAAAGTTTCACAAGTAAATGTACGTATTCAACAGGTAAGTATAAACCCTTTATATATATACAAAAAAGTGTTTGTACCCACCTGTAGGTACAAACACTTTTTTTAATATATATATATATATATATATATATATATATATATATATATATATATATATATATTCCAGCAGCCCCTCCACACGAGAGGGAAAATGAGTCGCGACCTTAGTCCAGTTTTAAAAATGCATTTATTTCTTTTTAAAAGCGGCATCGTTCTGTTTGGCTCCAATGCATTTCGCTCACCACTGTGAGCTTCGTCAGGGAGAAGGCGCCGCAAGAAAGGTGATTACAGCTCACACACACGGCCAGGAGTGTGTCGGTGCTTCCGTTTGTTAACCCCTTGTTGGGTACCGCATTTCAGCTGTTCTTTTCAATGCTGCATGCTGGGCCATGTGGTTTACTGCAGCCTTCCGTGCGTGTTGATTTAAATTTAGCTGTTTTCCTTATAAAGCCCTCACCCACCGACCTAGTCGGTGGCATGCTTCATCATCGGGCCCACCACAGTGGCACCGAATGTGCCCCGGGTGTGCTTCAACGCCAGGTGACTGCGGAGCTGGTATATTGCTGAGTGTGCAGTGAAGGAGTGAGATTAGTGAAGTTTAAAATGCTATACAAGAGATCCCAGCACCCGAGGGTTAACAAATTTTAATAAACTGGGTCTCTGTTAGCAGGTTAAAAAGGCAAATGGACGTAAGTAGGAGTGTTATGATGACCTCCAACGTCCAGTGTGGTCTACATGTTCGGCCTGGTTCCTCCTTGGACCTATTCGTCCTTCCGGGCGCCGCGGAAGGACGAATAGGTCCAAGGAGGAACCAGACCGAACTACTCGGTCTCTTTCTCTGCCAGGCGACCCATGAGGCTTTGTACCAGAAAACACAGACTAAGCTTGAGGGAATCCCCCTCTAACAGTTACAGCGCCTTAGCGTGCGCAACACATAGTAAAGAAAATAACACAACCACTTAATATAGTTTATTATAATTTATTTTGCACCCTTTCACTTATCCTATTGGTCCTGAGGAAAGCCAGCTTAGAATATAAAGGCACTGGCTGAAACATGTAGACCACACTGGACGTTGGAGGTCATCATAACACTCCTACTTACGTCCATTTGCCTTTTTAACCTGCTAACAGAGACCCAGTTTATTAAAATTTGTTAACCCTCGGGTGCTGGGATCTCTTGTATAGCATTTTAAACTTCACTAATCTCACTCCTTCACTGCACACTCAGCAATATACCAGCTCCGCAGTCACCTGGCGTTGAAGCACACCCGGGGCACATTCGGTGCCACTGTGGTGGGCCCGATGATGAAGCATGCCACCGACTAGGTCGGTGGGTGAGGGCTTTATAAGGAAAACAGCGTTTTTCCTTACCTATATTGTCTGACGTACTTGAGTCTCTTATACTCTCCCTAAAAATTAGCTAGTCCCTATTGATTTACATATATAACACAGGGGATCCGGACTAGCCTATCTAGTCCGCTCTCTCCCTTTGATCTGTATAATGATTTAAATTTAGCGCCTTCAATGCCACCCGGAAAAACCCTGACAATGTCCTTTTCTAACATCATCTGGGACCCTGCCATAGTCCAGTCTATGGGAGCACCTCACGCCCTTCGTGCTTTACACGTTCAGCAAGGCGGTCCAAGTTCGGGTGTGAATGGCGCTCTTTGAGGGCGGTGCGTTTCTCTTGGGCCGGACCTTGGCCCATATGTATTCCAGCAGCCCCTCCACACAAGAGGGAAAATGAGTCGCGACCTTAGTCCAGTTTTAAAAATGCATTTATTTCTTTTTAAAAGCGGCATGGTTCTGTTTGGCTCCAATGCATTTCGCTCACCACTGTGAGCTTCGTCAGGGAGAAGGCGCCGCAAGAAAGGTGATTACAGCTCACACACACGGCCAGGAGTGTGTCGGTGCTTCTGTTTGTTAACCCCTTGTTGGGTACCGCATTTCAGCTGTTCTTTTCAATGCTGCATGCTGGGCCATGTGGTTTACTGCAGCCTTCCGTGCGTGTTGATTTAAATTTAGCGCCTTCAATGCCACCCGGAAAAACCCTGACAATGTCCTTTTCTAACATCATCTGGGACCCTTCCATAGTCCAGTCTATGGGAGCACCTCACGCCCTTCGTGCTTTACACGTTCAGCAAGGCGGTCCAAGTTCGGGTGTGAATGGCGCTCTTTGAGGGCGATGCGTTTCTCTTGGGAAGGACCTTGGCCCATATGTATTCCAGCAGCCCCTCCACACGAGAAGGAAAATGAGTCGCGACCTTAGTCCAGTTTTAAAAATGCATTTATTTCTTTTTAAAAGCGGCATGGTTCTGTTTGGCTCCAATGCATTTCGCTCACCACTGTGAGCTTCGTCAGGGAGAAGGCGCCGCAAGAAAAGGTGATTACAGCTCACACACACGGCCAGGAGTGTGTCGGTGCTTCCGTTTGTTAACCCCTTGTTGGGTACCGCATTTCAGCTGTTCTTTTCAATGCTGCATGCTGGGCCATGTGGTTTACTGCAGCCTTCCGTGCGTGTTGATTTAAATTTAGCGCCTTCAATGCCACCCGGAAAAACCCTGACAATGTCCTTTTCTAACATCATCTGGGACCCTGCCATAGTCCAGTCTATGGGAGCAATATATATATTCAGGATAAGATTCCAGATTCCACAGTCTTTAAAACTGAAAGCATCCAGGCACTCACGAGCAGGTTTTTATCAAAAGCTTATTTATTTAAGCATGTACCATCAACGCGTTTCGGGAGTCAAGCTCCCTTGATCACAATGTTTTTGCGTTGGTCTGAGCTTTCCTTTTCACACACACACAGGGTGATTAAAACAGTAAAAGGACTCAGGGTAAAACACTGTTAGAGTAAACACAGCGGCCATCTTGACATTTTCAGAAACATAGATATCAAAGTGAATATCTTGTTACCGGACCTCCCACAACAAAGCATTCTCAAAGGGATAATTGTAAAAAATGATCAAAATAGAAGAGATATATACATATATGTATCACTATCTATTAGATGTAACGTTCACAATTTACAAAGTGCAAGTGCATATTTCATTCAACAGAAACGTATTGGCTCCTTTATGCAAACAAAAAATTCTTATGTTTGTGAATTTAAAATAAGGCAAGTGCCTATTTCAATAGAGCATAACCCATTCTTTTGTGTGAGAGAAAAATTGTTATCCTTAGTCATATATATAGCCAGAAAAAGTCGCTGTATTAAATTTAGCACAGTCTAGTCTCATGAGAAATCGTCCTGGCTCTAATTATCAAGTTACGTTACTACAACATGCGGGAGTTATACTAATGGTAATGCTGTCAAACAATTCTACCTTATTAAAAACATAAAGTGCAAGTGCATTGGTCAACAGATAAATACATTCTGTAAACAGATCGACTGGATATTGCACATGAACAATGACAAAGTGCTAGTGCTCAAGAGGTACTAAATATTTCAAATAAAGTGCAAATATTACTGTGTTTCTCACAGGAATTCATATCTACACACCATCCTCCTATGATATATAATTACATAGCATTGGAGGGATTCCTTGGTCTCATTATAAAAGTGCAAGTGCCTTTGCATCAAAGTACAGTACTTTATAAATGTAAACATTCCACTCAAATTGCACAATCAAAAGCATTATTCCAAAGTGGCAGTGCATATCACAGAACCAAAGACAGCATTACTACATTGTAAAAGATTTCTCCCAGAGCCTTCATTCAAGAATAAAATCACCTCTGTATGTGAAAATACAAAAAGGAAGGACTTCAGATTTGAACCATTAAAATCAACAAGAAATTTTCACCAAAAAGAAGTTCATAATGAAAAGATCTTTAAAAGTGCATATATATATATATGCAAAAAAGAAGCAGAGAACTCTGGCTAGTTCTCAAGTTTAGTGAAAAGCAGCTCCTTTATAGTGCACACTCAACACCAGCGACCCTCTAAATATGCTCACCTCAAATATCTGCTTTTCTATCAAAGTCTTTAAGCTTAGGATAAGCACAGTGCCATCCATGGCGAGATAGAGAGGGACAAAGTCTTTTGCCATTTCTACAGCAAAATATTTAAGCATAGGACTAGCACAGTGAAATCCATGCTGAGCTGTAAAATGACAAAAGCCTTTACCATTTTTGGAAAAGGTGATGGACAGAGCTTCTGAATGATGCAGAATACTCCTACCCAGTCAAGAGATCAGGGCTTGATCCATCACCGTTTTTTAGCTCACTGCACCATCCCAGCTCAGAACCTGGCTACATGCAAATTAGTCTGTTCCTGTCCCAGTGCATGATGGGAACAGGGCAGACCAAACTACCAAGCCGATTCTTCACCAGAAAGGAGACAAGCTACCAGGGACCGGTTTCTGGCATTTCAGCCGTCATCGGCCCGGCTTGCTTGAATCCTGATGGTGCAATGAGCTAGGGACTCACGTCTGAGTATACCCTCCCACACTTAGTGTGGATAAAATCAATTTTGGAAAAGGTGATGGACAGAGCTTCTGAATGATGCAGAATACTCCTACCCAGTCAAGAGATCAGGGCTTGATCCATCACCGTTTTTTATCCCCGGTAGCTTGTTTCCTTCCCAGTATAAGAATTGGCTTGGTAGTTTGGTTTGCCCTGTTCCCATCATGCACTGGGACAGGAACAGACTAATTTGCATATAGCCAAGTTCTGAGCTGGGATGGTGCAGTGAGCTAAAAAACGGTGATGGATCAAGCCCTGATCTCTTGACTGGGTAAGAGTATTCTGCATCATTCAGAAACTCTGTCCATCACCACCCCCTTTTCCAAAATCGATTTTGTCCACACTATGTGTGGGAGGGTATACTCAGACGTGAGTCCCTTGCTCATTGCACCATCAGGATTCAAGCAAGCCGGGCCGACGACGGCTGAAATGCCAGAAACCGGTCCCCGGAAGCTTGTTTCCTTCCCAGTATAAGAATTGGCTTGGTAGTTTGGTTTGCCCTGTTCCCATCATGCACTGGGACAGGAACAGACTAATTTGCATGTAGCCAGGTTCTGAGCTGGGATGGTGCAGTGAGCTAAAAAACGGTGATGGATCAAGCCCTGATCTCTTGACTGGGTAAGAGTATTCTGCATCATTCAGAAACTCTGTCCATCACCACCCCCTTTTCCAAAATCGATTTTGTCCACACTATGTGTGGGAGGGTATACTCAGACGTGAGTCCCTTGCTCATTGCACCATCAGGATTCAAGCAAGCCGGGCCGACGACGGCTGAAATGCCAGAAACCGGTCCCCGGAAGCTTGTTTCCTTCCCAGTATAAGAATTGGCTTGGTAGTTTGGTTTGCCCTGTTCCCATCATGCACTGGGACAGGAACAGACTAATTTGCATGTAGCCAGGTTCTGAGCTGGGATGGTGCAGTGAGCTAAAAAACGGTGATGGATCAAGCCCTGATCTCTTGACTGGGTAAGAGTATTCTGCATCATTCAGAAACTCTGTCCATCACCACCCCCTTTTCCAAAATCGATTTTGTCCACACTATGTGTGGGAGGGTATACTCAGACGTGAGTCCCTTTCTCATTGCATCATCAGGATTCAAGCAAGCCGGGCCGACGACGGCTGAAATGCCAGAAACCGGTCCCCGGAAGCTTGTTTCCTTCCCAGTATAAGAATTGGCTTGGTAGTTTGGTTTGCCCTGTTCCCATCATGCACTGGGATAGGAACAGACTAATTTGCATGTAGCCAGGTTCTGAGCTGGGATGGTGCAGTGAGCTAAAAAACGGTGATGGATCAAGCCCTGATCTCTTGACTGGGTAAGAGTATTCTGCATCATTCAGAAACTCTGTCCATCACCACCCCCTTTTCCAAAATCGATTTTGTCCACACTATGTGTGGGAGGGTATACTCAGACGTGAGTCCCTTGCTCATTGCACCATCAGGATTCAAGCAAGCCGGGCCGACGACGGCTGAAATGCCAGAAAACGGTCCCCGGAAGCTTGTTTCCTTCCCAGTATAAGAATTGGCTTGGTAGTTTGGTTTGCCCTGTTCCCATCATGCACTGGGACAGGAACAGACTAATTTGCATGTAGCCAGGTTCTGAGCTGGGATGGTGCAGTGAGCTAAAAAACGGTGATGGATCAAGCCCTGATCTCTTGACTGGGTAAGAGTATTCTGCATCATTCAGAAACTCTGTCCATCACCACCCCCTTTTCCAAAATCGATTTTGTCCACACTATGTGTGGGAGGGTATACTCAGACGTGAGTCCCTTGCTCATTGCACCATCAGGATTCAAGCAAGCCGGGCCGACGACGGCTGAAATGCCAGAAACCGGTCCCCGGAAGCTTGTTTCCTTCCCAGTATAAGAATTGGCTTGGTAGTTTGGTTTGCCCTGTTCCCATCATGCACTGGGACAGGAACAGACTAATTTGCATGTAGCCAGGTTCTGAGCTGGGATGGTGCAGTGAGCTAAAAAACGGTGATGGATCAAGCCCTGATCTCTTGACTGGGTAAGAGTATTCTGCATCATTCAGAAACTCTGTCCATCACCACCCCCTTTTCCAAAATCAAAAGCCTTTACCATTCCAGCCACAGTATTACAGATTTCAATTGGTAAAATACCAACCAAGCCAACGTGAAATGAATAAAAGCAACCCCTGACACATGTTTCACTCCCATTAGAGCTCTTCAGAGAGGTATAGCTTTGTCCAGACACAAGGAAGCACCCAGTATAAGTCAAAAATATACCCTTTCAGGCATAGAGTGATGCATAAATTATGCAAAAAGAAATAATTGCAAATATTGCAGTTAAAGTGCCAATGTTCAATAATTACTAATTATAACATATAAAGACAAGGATAACATGCAATAATAGTACATCACTAGTTATTATCCAAGAATATTGCACATATTGCATTTTAAAGTGCCAACGTAACATAATTAATCATTCCATTGTATAGAAACAATAATAAAGTGCATCAATTATTACTGTAACAGGGCAAATATTATTACAGATCTAATTTTCTCCCTAGCAGAAAATGAAAAATATCTATAAAAAGCTCATTGGTTCAAGTGAAGTAAATACGATACATCTCAGACTTGTTATATCAAAAAAATTTCGGCTACATTTAAAAATGTTATCAGTGTATATCCTTCATGACCCCCCCAAAACTTCAGCGAAACTGTGAAATTCAGATAGTGGAATGGGGTTTCATGTACCTCGGAATATATATCGCCCCCCCCAAGCTAAGCACTTCACAGAAGAAAATCTCATGAAACCCCTGGCCCGCTTCCGCCGAGATGTGAAACACTGGCGTTCTTTACCACTCACCCTACTGGGCAGAGCAGCCCTCTTCAAAATGATGGCACTGCCCGTATTTTTATATGTCCTACAGAATACCCCCTTTTGTATCCCCCCCTTCCTTTTTTGCATTGATAAATGCCGAAGTGGCCAAACTCCTTTGGGATGGCGGAACAGCTCGTATCACCATGAAAAAACTGGTTAAGGGGTGGTATGATAGAGGGATCGACCTCCCACACATTCAGACATATAACAGGGCATCACAACTGACTGTAATAAACCAATGGCTTCATGTACCGCAAGATGACCGGGCCCTCCGCATGACCACCACCTCCTTGACACTGAAGGGATAATGGAAGCATTATACAACAGCGCTAAGAAATCGCACAACAAGGGCCCCACAGCCCATACACTACAAATCGGGCATGAGACACAAAGAGCGATGGGATGGGAGGGGACTCTTACACACGCGACGCGACTGTGGGACACCCGGAAACTCGGGAGGCTACGGAACACTGAGGGATTCTGACAATGGGACCTAATAGGCATATATAGCCTGGGGGACCTTTGGGAGAAAGGTGGAGTTGTACCCTTTACTCAACACCAAGGCATGTACAAGTTAACCCACACCGAAACTTATAGATATGCCAAGATCAGACATGCTTTAATAGCAGCGATTCCTACGGACACACAGTTACCCGAATCCTCCCCATTGGAGGACAGATTACTCACGGATCACCTTCAAACAAAAGCCATCTCTCTAACTTATCGGAAAATAATTAACAATCAACAAGATGCCACAGTAGCTCTGAAAAGGAAATGGGAGGCAGAGGTGGGAGACCTTGATGAGGACGATTGGCAAACAGCCCTGATGTCCCCGAGGGAAGTAGCAATCCCATCCACCCTTAGGTTGTTTCAATTAAAAAATCCTGATCCGTATTTATTACACGAGAACCCTACTATACAAGATAGGTAAGGCGGACAATCTATACTGCCTCTGACACTGTGGCGCCGAACGCACTTTCTGGCACACACTCTGGGACTGTCCGCGGATCACCCATTATTCGACTGCGGTACTACACACAATGTCCCAAGTTATTAAAGTAGTGCTCCCATTTGCAACGCTGCTTACTTAACATATGGGAGCCCACGGATTTAAATCACACTGACCAGAACCGAGTGACAATGGGGACTACCTTAGCCAAATGCATCATAGCACAGTGCTAGGGATCAGAACTCTCTGCGACACACCAGCAATGGTGTCGAGACATGGACCACGCAATGGTGACAGAGAAATCTGTTTACATACACAGAGGCTGCCCCAAAAAATGGACAAGGGTGTGGGGAAAGTGGAACCATTATCGGGGCGATATCTGCGAACCCCCCACCAGAACAGATATCAGACGACAGTGACTAATTTAGACAGAAAGACAAGACAGGGCCCGCCACACTGTACATCACACGAGGGGGATGGAGGGGCAGATGAAGCTCATACTATAGTATGCTATACTGTGCCACGCTTGAATGACTCAAGATTGTACTCGATGAATGCCCCCGAAATGACTTTGCTGTACTACATAACTGTTTATGTAACTCAAACTTTCAATAACATTTTTTTTAAGTTGGCATAACAACAGGATCAATTCACCAGATAGTGACCTGATTAGTGCCTGGTGAGCTGATCAAACCCCGATCCTAAGAAATAGTGGTTTTGAAAATATACGTATAAGTGTTAATCAACCTAGGGCACACGCACACTATATGTACCAATGTCTCTTGTGGCCATTCCCATAGTCTACAATTAGAGTCTGGCCACTGCTGAATCCACAACTGCGTGGCCTCTTTTGTAGGATTTATTCCCATTCGTAATAATTGGGCATTTTCAAGTCTTGGAGATCAACTTGCAGACCAATGTCCCTTAGGGACGTTAAAATATGGGATCTCTATTTGACAACATAAGTAGACTTATCTATTTCTATCCAGCAGGTGTTCCCTAAGGATGCAGGATCTTATGAGAACATAGAGTACATACATTTTAAAAATTCTCCTTCTGATACCAAGCACTGTATCTGAAGACCAAACTCTAATCTTAGTCCTGCTTGGCCTACTGATCTGGGAATCCCAAAGGTTGCTTTGAATGCCTTAACAACCAACAAATCTAAAAGCTTTGCATCTTTCCTTCTGGTAATAGGTGAGCTATATTGGAGGCCAGAGTAGGATAAATTCTGCAGCAGCCAGCACAGGAAATCAAACTCAGAACATATAAGACAAGCATTGGCAAAGCCAATAGGTCTCGCCCAAGGGGGAACTTTTGGCTTTGGCAATATGGTGGGAGTGGTGAACTGTGGCGGGGAGGGAAAACAAGAGACGGGGAGGGAGAAACAGAGATGGGGAGGAAGAAACAGAGAAGAGGGTGGGTGGAAAGGAAGAGGAACAATAGTCATACACAGATATTCGATATCACAGAAAACACACACGTGCATTTTTCTGTTATTATACATTTGAAATTAACGATTGCTCTGAACTCAACCCCGACATCACATTTTCTTTGCCTTTAAAGCGCTTCAAAACTGCATGTTGGAAGCACCAACATCATACAAAGCCATTGTAGTTTAGGACTTGGGGCAAACAGGTGAATGGGGACTACAGTTCCAATTATGCACTGGCTCATAAATAAAGATCCAGAACAGGAACTTTGTGCCCCCGATGGCAATCGTCTATTGTACAGACTACAGAATGTGTTCCGGTGATATATTTTTACACATGAGCTGTACTTTATTGGAAAAAGATTTGTCTACACTGCTCTGCAAGACATTGAACAGTGAGGCAACTGTGTTTAAAAAGATAAGCCGTCTGTTGGAGCGTCTAATGGGCCCTGCAGCGCTCAGGCTGGTACTAGCCGGGGGGCCTTCACCTCTATAAACGTACCCCACATGCATTAGTCATTAAGCAGCTTTTATTGGAGGTTGGCTCCTTTGGCGGGCTCGTTCATTTTATAGTCACAAAACAATAAATAGGAGCGGAGCAACTAAAAACACAAGCGCTTGTGTTACAGCCAGAAACCAACAAACAAATAGTGCGCCGGAAGTAACATAGATGGCCAGAAGTGCAATGAGACATCTAACAAGGCCAGTGTCCATGGGAGGGAACAACACACCAGAAGGAAGGATAAATGACAATGATTTGCCACTGAAAAGCAAGGAATTTCGAAAATCACGCGACATAACGAATGAAAAGCGATGAGTATGCTGAGACCCCACAGAGTAGATAAAGCATGTGTCGAAGAGACAGCGTATGCACTGCCTAGGTGAGACCTAATAAACTACCAACACAGTTATAGGATCTGTAGAGCTAATCAGAAATGCCAACATAACACTTATCATAAAAATGCATGTCTGTCTATTACACTTCCTCATCCATGACACTGTGGTCCATTAAATGCTGCATCCCAAAACATGATAACTCACCTCAGTGGCCACACATTGACTCAAATCAAAGACAACACTCTTCTCACCACATAAACACACACTGTATAGTGTTACCCGTGTGAACAAGAGCGTCAGCATCCCACATAGGGGTCATAAGTGCAATAAAAATGCCACAATACCATCCAATATGTAATACAAGTCTTCCTTCACAAAAAAGCTCACAGGTGCAAAACCGAAGCAGTGCTCCATCACTGTCATCTTGGAGTGGCTGGTTTGCATTTTAGTCTGTTTGGTAATTCTGCCTTTCCTCACCACCGAGTCACAGCAGCATAATGTAGTGCAAAAGAATGCATGTGCACCTTCTGTTCATGTCAATTAGCTGCTCCTCTTGAACATGATCTGCTACAGGGCTATGGTGACATTTTCTTGCCAGGAACACAACATTAGCTCCTGCAGTGCATGGGTAGTACCTCGAGGCCCGGTCTTCCCCCATAAGATTACTGGATTGAGTGTCTTCTGCTACTGTCATTTTACAGAATGGATTGTCGGAATTTCAGAGGCCCCTGTGAGAGTGTGCAGTGGGCCTCTTGAAGTGGGCCACTTTATTTAGTTTAGCGCTAACTACTCTTCTATATGAGTTAATCCTCCACTTAGCTGAAGTTGCCTGTCTGCCTATAGATGCCCTTTTGCTGAAAGAATCCTGGTCACCTGCTCTTTCTGTAGATGGCCTTAGTATCCTGCTCTTGTAGACAATCTCCTGCTGCACATGATCCTCTTCTACCTTCAATTCAGTTCAATTCAGACGTTTTTATATAGCGCGTAGCTACCAGACCAGGTCTCACAGCGCTTGCCGCATCATCACCATCAGCTATCTGCATGACCATAGACTAGAGGTTGAGCTTTAGAAGAGATGGGTTTTAAGCAGTTTTCTGAAGCAGATTTCTAACTGTTGAAGTCTTAGAGAGGCAGGAAGGGCATTACAGAGTTTGTGAACAAAATACACAAAAGAGCAGCTGCCGCTTCTTGCTTTGTTCACCCTGGGTGCCATCAAAGCCTTTGCTTACTGGACCGTGGGGCCCTACCCAGCGAAGAGAGGATTAGCAGCTTTTGTATGATGAGTGGGCCTTTCCCATGGATGTCCTGATGAGCAAAGCATAGCACCTTGAACTGCATTCTACTTTGAACTGGTAGCCAATGCAGAGCTGCTAATGCTGGACTGGCTGATTGATGCAATCCGCTGTTGTCCAAAGCAATCATGACTTGCAATTTTTGCAAAATGCCTTTGGTGACTTGCTCCACTGACCAATGTTCATTTACTGCACACAGCTACATAGGCCTTCTGTTCCTGTACTTGCTTTCATATTGTACAATGCACTACAGACCGGATGTTGGCTCACATGGCACTAATGACCATCTTTATGTGTATGTGTTCCTGGTGAACTGCTCTTGTCCCACCAGATCCCTTGTTGTTCATGCCAGGAAGACCAGGTGTTACAACATGTAACCGATTCACTGACCGAATATCAACACCTAAAATATCCCCAAACCACAATATTGAGTTTTAAATATCAATGTAAAAAATATTGACAGCCCATATTTATGATGGTAAGAATAAAAATATAAAAAAAATATCCATGTCAAAAATATAGTTGTATTGTATATATATATATATATATTACCTACTGGCGGTCGCCAGTAGGTATATATAGTTAGGATTTTTTCTCTATGGAACTTTTGAAAATTCTATGTCTAATAACTTTGGCGTTTGTGGACGGAATCGGCTGAAATTTTCAGGAAAATGGCACATTTTGTTTCTGATCAGCCCCTGAAAATTTGGGGGGGCTTTGTCAAGGGGGGGCCGAGAAAAAAGAGGTGTCCCAAAACGCGTTTTTCCCATTCATTTTTCTATAGGGCGTTTGGCCTCACTTTTAGCTCGAAAGGCTGAATGGATTTACACGAAACTTGGCAAAATTGTAGGGACTGTTAGCCCGATGTGCCTTTGCTGGGTCTCAATATATGTGCTCCAGTGGATTTTGAGAAATTAACGTTTAAAAAAACAGATATATCTGTGACAGCGTCCCGGATAGCGAACCAGTTCGCGTACTTTTCGCGTAACGGAGCTTTGCGAAGCGAAGCTGATTGGCTCTCCGGTGTCTGTCAACATTCTAAACAGTCCGTAGCGGCAGCCATCTTGTCTCTCGGTAGGATCGAGAGACAAGAGGAGGCCAAAACGAAGGGGCAAATGACCATAAGGGGGCATAGTAGATCCTCCCTGACCCCCTAGGTTTGATGTGGAGGCTTTAAAAGGGCCCCGCGGGGTTTTAAAAAAAAAACGTTTTTTTTTACGTGGGGTGCGCCCGGTACGCGCACTCGAAAGCGGTCCAGGGAGCGTACTATAGGGAAACAAGAATGAAAGACTTTTTAAATATTGTATGTTTATTGATTGTTAGTTTTTTTGGTTTTTTTTATTTTTATTTACGTAGCAACATGTAGGTACCAATGCAGAGTGTAAAAATAAATAAACGCCGTCTCCTTTGTAGATATCTTGCAAGTTGTTTCAGAAGTTATTGTGGTATATGGAATTCATACCATAGTCTGTCTGGAAAGCCGAAACAATATGGAGGCAGGAGATGATAAAGAGATGTTAAATACACATTGGAGATAATATAGTTGGAGAAAGGAAGTAACTATGAGGAAATTTACTACGTAACATAAACAAGTTTTACAGTATACTATAAGTCTGACTTTACATTATAATCAATTTGGTACTAGTTTATGAATTACATATAAAAAAGATTAAAGACTCGAACAATTTTTGATTATTAAATATAAATTTATTCTTCTGATTTTTCTGATTCTTTTTCAATATTTAATAGACTGTCTAATATTTGACTGAACATAACTTCCCACATTTTATCGTCCTCATAATGAAGTAACAAATCCACAGATTCTACACATTGTAGAAGTTCTTGGTCTCGTGATTCGTCCATGAATTTCAAGTCAATGCGTTCAATGATTTTCTCATTGTTCATCTCTAGGGCAATTTTCAAAGGAAACGTTCTGTTCTCCTTCCTTTTTTGTGCTGAAATTTGCATAAAAAATAAATATATCAGTAGAGATAAGGAAAATAATTATGCATTTCCGTAAAAGTTTGTTGACGTCACTTCGGCACGCAACGTAAGCACCCTCAGAAGCGCCTACGTTTGCGCCGCGTTTGTGCGTTTGCGCCCCGGAAGCGCCTACGTTCGCGCCGCGAAAACGCACCCGGAATCGCTCCTGAGCGCGCAGCGTAAGCGCGTCGGGTCATGTGACCTTAAAATAACACTTTTCATTGGTTGCTAACAGTTTTTTTTACAAAGAATGAAATCCCCACCCATTTCCTTCACTTCTTCTTTCACTTTTGTGACTGAAAGACCTGCCTTTTTGCTCCAGGATATTTCTTGGTTTTTCAATGGCTGCCAGACAATCCAGCAGTGAGGATGACTCCAATGAATTCATCAATGAACAGCCTCCTCAACGAAAAGTTAAGGAGCATTTCATTTGGAAATTTTTTATAATCCCACATGGACTAAAAAAGGTTAATGCTCCAAAAGTACAGTGCAGGATCTGCAAAGAAGAGCTGTCTCGAGGTAATCCTTTGAAAAAGTACTCTTTTGGGAACTTTACAATGATCCGGCATGTGGAGAGGAAGCACCCCCAGAATTTTTCCAGGGAAAGTGTCAGGGCTCTGGCACAAGAGGTTCCCAAAGATGGGGCCTCTACATCAACCGGAGGAGCAACTTCTTCTGGGAGGGAGCAATCACAGGAGCAGGTGCCAAACATTCAACCTGCATTTAACCATGGGGTCGTCAGATGCAGATACTGCAATCAACTCCTCACCTATGGGGAGCAAAGTGTCCAGCTCATGGTTCGAGCATTGGAGAACCATCGCTGCCCTTCCCACCCCTAATTTTTTTGTTTTTTTTGCTCCTGTTGAGCAGTTTCCACTCCCTGTTTTTGTTCCAGTTTTGAAAAAGAAGAAAACCAAAAAGTTCTTTTCAGAACTACCTCCAATTCTCATCAAAGAGCTATTTTCTTAAAAAAATGAAAAAGAGTAAGTGAAATAGAGTGCATTGATAATTGAAAGGAGAATGAGTAAGAAAGAACAGAAAGGTATGAGAGGAGAAAGTAACTCCTTGCGACATGATTCGTCATACATTAAATATGACACATCTGGAATGTCGTAAGGAGTGCGCACAGAAAAGTGATGCATCGCACCAGCGGTGTAAAAAAATGCACCTCGTTGCGCTATATTTAAAAAGTGACGCATCTAGATAGATGGGTCACTTTTTAAAACCCTGCGCCACATTATACCTGCGTCAGGTATAATGTATGCAAGGGGGGCGTAAAAGAAGAATACATTTTACAGCTTTTGATATTTGCTATTAAAAAAACATTGAAATTCACTGAAAAAACCATAGGTTATAGACCATATATAGTTTGGGATTAGCATTTACAAAACCTTAATTTACTCGCACAAAACCATAGAAATTCGCATATATAGTTAGTTGCAATAACTATATATCGCGCACCCGCAATCCACTGCTGATGATGTCACATATTACATCATTCATGACATGGTCAGTGACATCACTGATGACATCACTGATTACATCACTGATGACATCTCATTTGACATTACTGATCACATCACTGATGACATCATTCATGTGATAATACGATGAACCTCTTCAGACTCTAATATAACCTTAGATACACTCAGTGTAAACAGACACTCACAGACTGTCACTCATCCATGGAGTTACTCACACACCTAGTCAGTCATGCAAAGAATCAATCACACCTCCATTTCCTCAACTATACAGTTATACACACCTTACTTATTCAAACATATACTAACACATATTTACTCTCTTATACAATCCCTGATACAAGTTCACAATGATCCATACAGCCACTCACAAATTCTTTGGCTCTTATGCACAGTTATTTATATATGTCAACTCTCACATGTAAAGTGTTTTACATATGTACTTACTTTGCACTGAGATATCCATTCACTCACCAATACACTCATGCACACAGTCAACCGCCCATACAGCTGTTTCCACATGCACTTTTGAACCTATACATCTAGTGAATCAACTGCTCACACATCTATGCACAGAGTCATACACCTCCCAGCCACCCACGCACACTCAGTCTCCCATACAAATACTTGGGCAACCAATCAATAACCCATATACTTAATCATAAAGCTACTGATCAACACAAGCAGCAGTTTACAGAACAACAGACACAATGATGCACAAATTAAGACAGTTTACTCACTAACCCATGCACTCAGTGAGACACATTTAATCACTCACTCATACAGTCAGTCATGCACCTACTAAATCCTTCATCCAGACACTTATGCATCCACTCATTCTTCAATATGTAAGACATATTTTAACTTTACAGAAACATACAGTCACTGGATGTTGTCATCAGTGATGTCATCAGTGATGTCATTTGAGATGTCATCAGTGATGTCATTTGAGATGTCATCAGTGATGTCATCAGTGATGTCACTGACCATGTCATGAATGATGTAATATGTGACATCATCAGCAGTGGATTGCGGGTGCGCGATATATAGTTATTGCCACTAACTATATATGCGAATTTCTATGGTTTTGTGCGAGTAAATTAAGGTTTTGTAAATGCTAACAGTAGGGATAGCGGAGGAGTAAAAATTACTATTTCCACTCTAATGAGTGCAACAGTATGGAAAGTGTTGGATAGCAGAGGGGTTCAAATTACTACTCCCACTCCAATGAGTGCAACAGTAGGGAAAGTGTTAAATAGCGGATATTTACAACTCAATATATGTGTAAGTCGGGATTTCTAGCTCAATATTTTGTCTAAATACCCATGTCACCCACACATGGCCCAGATGATATGCTCTTCTTGCCTATGATCTGTAAGAGAGGGCTGGCCACCTGCTCGGGGTGCACATGTCCATAGGGATCGGCTAATCTTTCACCTGTAGTACAGCTGCTTGTGACTTACTTATCTTTCACAACATGCGCTCCCGCCACTGGGGACATGATTACCTTACACTATTTCATCCTGCATAGTTGACAGTGCACCTACTGTGAACCAGCCACGGCCCATGGAAGGAGTTTCGGTGGGGCGGAGAGGCAGGGCGGGGAGGGGCAGGGTGGGGGGTGCTAAAAACCGGTGTATGGATAATTGAAGGTAAGTATGTTATGTTATGTTATGTTACGGTGATTTATTGTGCGCACAGATACTCCAGCCAAGGAGCGTCCCGGCGCAGAGACAAGGTAGAACATAACACAACAGGAGAATAAAAATAAAACAGCTAAAACAAGAAGGTTTTTATAGCCCTCCGGAAGGTCAAGAGGTCCTCCATCAGACGGATTTCAACAGGCAGGGAGTTCCATGCTGACGCGGCCTTTACCCTAAACGAGCGGCCTCCCATGCGACTGAGCCTGAATCTGGGGACCACCGCAAGGGCCAAACCCTGGGAACGGAGGCTACGGGTGGGAACATAGAAGGAAAGACAGCTCGACAGGATTTCCGGGCCAATACCTCTCAAGATCTTAAAGGCAAGACACAAAACCTTAAAGAGAATGCGCTTCCTAACCGGAAGCCAATGTAGGGAGCGAAGGACACCTGCCACCGAACTGAATCTGGGCAGGCCAACAATCGCCCTCGCCGCAGCATTCTGAACCCGTTGCAAGCGGGTTAGCTCGGCCTGGTTAGCCCCAGCCAGGAGAGAGCTGGCATAGTCCAGGCGAGAGATGATAGTAGCCTGGATCACCAGCTGCCTGGTTGGGGCGTCAAAGAACTTGAGAACAGGTCTCAAGCCCCTTAGGAGTCCAAAACAGCAGGCCGCAGTTTTTTTAGTGTGCCCTACAAAGGAGAGGCCCGCATCCAGCCATACCCCCAGGTTTTTCACCTCCGATACCGGGATCGGAGTAGGTCCCAACTCTGAGGGCCACCAGTGGTCGCCCCACAGCTCCACTCCCTTACCGACGACCATCACCTCCGTCTTTGTGGCATTAAGCTGAAGGCAATTGCCTGTCAGCCAGCTAGCCACCGCCTTCAGTCCAGACTGAAACCTGGGGGCCTCAATTTCCGCATCCCCGCTGAGAGTAACCGCCAGCTGTGTGTCGTCGGCATATGAGACCAAAGTTAGGCCCCACTGCCTAGCGACATCAGCCAGCGGTCTCACGTAAAGGTTGAACAACATGGGGCTCAGCGAGGACCCTTGCGGAACCCCCATGGCCAGCGGTTGGTAATTGGACTTGAAGGGAGGGATGGCAACACAGAAGGAGCGGTCATCTAAAAAGGAGTGGAACCATTGCAGCGCCTGACCGCCAATGCCAGTCTCCTCGAGCCGATGCAGGAGGATGCTGTGGTCCACTGTGTCAAAGGCGGCGCTAAGGTCTAACAAAATAAGCGCCGCCGTTTGACCAGCATCCAGCCTTGCCCGGAGATGTTCCACCATCACAAGTAACGCAGTTTCCGTACTGTAAACAATTTAATAAATAAAACTAAATGTAATAAATTTCACATTTTGCCCTGCATCGCAAAATGTGATGCAGGGGGCGCGCTACGAAATTCGTTTAATTTATTAAATTGTTTACTTACCTTCAATCATCCATACTCCGGTTTTTAGCACCTCCCACCCTGCCCCTCCCCCGCCTCTCCGCCCCACAGTAACTCCCTCCACAGGCCGTGGCTGCTGTGAACCCTTTGCTCGGTAGTACAGTACTGTGGTGATCTGCTCTTCTACCAAAAGGCCATGGGGGCCTGTTCATATGATCATATGACTGCTACCTTCACACAGTAACACTCCTGTAGAAAGAACTAGTTTCATTTTTCAAAAAAAGTGACACTCATTTCTATGCCCTTTGATGTGTGCAGTGTGTGCGGCCATGGCACCTATTAACAGCCAAGTGATTCAAGCATTGTGTCTTTCTCTAATGCCCCCCATTAGCTCCATTATTGTATGAATTATTTTGGGCATTTAGTTTCCTTGCATAGCCCATTCATGCTTGCCCTATATTGGACAACTGATGCCCACTACTACTATGGCCATTGATGCCCGCACTCCTACAAGAAACAGGGTAATCACAGCATTTACAACAAACAAATTAAGCAAGATATACTGACTTTGCCAGTGCTGGTTAATTTATGCTGTCTTGTTCATTCCCATCTTTCTTTTCTTACTATGGCCTGCATACCAGCTTGTATCTTTCAATCTACCTTTTTTATTCGTCTGCTCCACCTCCATCTTCAGTTCCTCCAACATGTTTTTCAATCAGACACTGTTTTGAGCTTTTCCTGCTCCATCATCTTGGTCTTGACGGTTGGTTATTTTTCTTAACCTTTTATCCAATTTGTGCATACACTTTTTGTAACTATGGACATTTCTTTAGAAAAGGATTTGTAAAAATTAAATAAAATTTCAATTAAATGAAATGCTGCTTAGCATCCCTATGCCACCTTCTCAGATTTTTCTCTTCTTTCTTGCCAGGTCACAAGATGGCCGAAGGGGCCTCCGCGATTGCCAACTCCAACCTCTCTCTGGTCACTGATTGCATGGAACACGGCCTCACAGCGCTGCACCCGCGCACCCGCTACTCTGCCGGCTGGGACGCCAAGCTCATTTTTCTTCCTCTTTCTTACATGCCGTCAATAGTAACGGATACTCTTCTAATGCTGAAAGCACCAAAAGTTGCCAAGAGCCCCTAAATGAGCTGAAAGAGTTGCAGATGCAGCAAAACACAGGACAGCGGAACCAGAAAGAGCCAAACAAGACTATGAAATATAAATATTCAATTTCTTTTGAGCGCTTATTTCTGGTGGTTTGTCTGCTTCTAAGAATTTCTCTTTTTCTCAGATAATGAAATTGAAGCCTAGGGAGTTTCTGTCTAGGATTAATCAGTATACATGCTACTTTAAAAAAATAGACTTTACAAACACTGCACATTAACAATATTATAAATTCCAACATTTATCTGAGCTACAGCTATGAACAAAAAAGCTAAATGTGCCCCATAATAACACATTAAAGGCAAAAGCGTTTTCCATAATTTTAATCCATCAAGTGTTTTTACAATTCATGTATGCCTAACAGTTATCCTTACCACCCTTCCCTCTTAAATCCACTCTTAGAAATGTGTTGTATTGTGTGAAATTATACCTGGGTGGCGTAAATCAGCAAATCCACTATGCACAGTTTTATGGTATCACAAAATCTTTTCCAAAATTGGTCTCTGAAAAAAGTGTGCTGTATCGAGGGTAGATTTTTTTCAGTAGAAAGTCCAGGTTCAGAGTTTTTTTCCAGAACTATGAGGCAAAAACTGTTTACATTTTTTTCTTGTTTTGTATGTAAAAGTCAATTTGTATTTATTTCTTCAGCTTTTTTGTTCTTGGGTCTGCAGCTGCAAAGGCTATCAAGCACTCAAAAAGTAAGAATGGCCAGGGTCCATAATGACTGGGGTTTTTGGTACCAAATTCGGCCTCAGAAAACGTCATGGACAATTCAGGTAGACAGGAGCCCTAGCCGAGCTCTAAAGAGGTGGTGCAGGGCAAGTCTAGGTGCGATTCCACCCAATTATCAGAGTTCAAACAAGGATGTCAATGTCCAGTCTGAGTACTGGGCACTCAACACTTTGATAATAACAACGCAATAAAATAAGTGTACAGTAAATTGGTAAGCAAGTGAAACGACACCCAATGAAACAATAATTTGAAACAATATAGCATTAAAACCAGGACCCTAGCTATGCAGATTATACAATATTCGTTGTCACAAGATGTTCTTTATTGCCAGCAGAGTCCACCAAAGACTGTCCCAATATTGAAGTCACAGAACTGTTGAAAGCATTAAACAATGTGTGCAAACAACGCATGATTGCTACCAGTAGGTGGCCTGATCAAAACACTTCAAATGGATGACTCACAATCATCCAATCAAATTAGGGGTACTCTTTTTACGAGTCAGTAATATATCAACACCTAATCCAAAGCTAAAGCAAAGGAAAAGCAATGGAAAAATATAAAGTGTGTATCTGGTAATCTTAGAAACTAGTATCTCAGACATAGTCTCCTTTAGCTGATTGCAAGTCTCAGGGCAGCACTCAGCCCAGTTGGCCTCTATTGGGTGCTTTCGGATTGGAGCAGAGATAGAAACTTAGTTCTCCATGGAGTGCCAGTAACACCTAATCACAGCTAAAAATGCACGCACATTAGAGTGGGGGCTAATGACCTCCAAAGCTATGGTGGCCTTGAGGGGCTCCGTTTTCCACTGTTGACTTTGCAGACCAAGTTTTTTTTTGATAATCAAGTTTACTGATTTAAAGAACAAATCACAAATAAAAAAACTTTGCAGTAAAATCAATCACAGTGATTGAATGGACACATTTAAAAGAAAAACGACATAGACTTGTAAGGCACTTGTAGAGAGACTAAGAACACATTTGCCCATGTCATTCTTATACAAAAAGCACTTGCACCCCCTTGGGCCGCAGGTTGAACCTCTTGCCCCACACCTTATCGAAAAGCTTGGGACAGCCCCGGGCCTCGAAGAGGGTCTCCTCTTGGGTACCGCATCAATCTACTCCCCTTCTCCATTTCCGCCTAGTGGGTGGCTTGGCCTGGGACCAGAGTGCTGCTATATCCCATTTCGGCACCACCAACGCTGTGCACAGGACGACCTTATTGGCCTGGGAGCCATCGAGACTGTCAAACACACCCAGGATCAAGCGCAGTGGGTCATGAGGAACCTCCCACCCCAGGGTCTTTGTAAATTCCAATTCCACCCCCGGCCAAAACGGCGCAAGGACGGGGCATAGCCAGGTCATGTGATAGAAGTCCGCAGGGGTGTGACTGCAGCGGATGCAGGACAAGGAAAGCCTCAGACGGGCCCTGTAAAGGCGCGCTTGGGTAAGGTATGCCGCATGGAGGTAATAGAGTTGGACTAGACGCAGTTTGGAGGAGGTCGTCACGGTCTTGGGAGCCATAAGAGCATCCCTTTAGTCCGCCTCCTCCAGGGGACCCACCCACCCCTCCCAGCGGGCACGCAGCACATCTAGGGATGCAGAGCCATTGTTGATGAGGGAGCGGTAAATCCGCGATACTCCCCCTCTGCCCAGGTTCTCCATCATCACTTGGGCCTCGAGGGGACTGAATTCTGGGAAGGAGATGGGGACGGAATGTGCACTTTTAGGGCATGCCGTAATTGTAAATATTTATAAAATTGAGAGGAGTGGAGTGAGTAGCGTTGTTGTAGATCTGCGAACAATCTGATGTGGTCTCCTACCCAAACGTCTCCAAGTAGCGAGATCCCAATGTGGTCCCAGCGACTGAAGCCTTGGAGGGGCGAAGCTTCCTCCAGACAGACACCACTCCACAAGGGTGTCTGCCTGGTGACTGTCCTGTCCCAGCGTGTGTGGCGTAGGGTCGCACGCGAGGCCATGACCACCGTTCGGGTAACAGGGGGAGGGATTGTGGTATGGGGGCCCCGTACGGGTAGGCCTGGAGCCGCGGGAAGTCCATTGACCGGAGTTCCACCTGGTATTCCGGGTCGGACCAGCCACCAGGTAGTATAGGTGGAGATTGGTGAAGCCCATGCCTCCATCGTAAGGGGGTATGCGGCAGTGCACCAGGGATATTCGCGGCTGTCCGCCCCCCCCACAAAAACCGGGTGAGGGTAATGTCTAGTTCCTGAAACCAGCTCCCTGGGAGGTAAAGGGTAATGTTCTATAAAATATACAAAAAAACGGAAAGGACCATCATTTTGTAAAGGGCACTTCTGCCAAGGGGGTTGAGGGGAAGGGATTGCCATTTCCGGAGGTCCGCTTTGGCTTTGGAGACCAGGGGTGTAATGTTCAGGGCCCATTCCAGTCCCAGAAGGAGAGCGACCCACACCCCCAAGTACCTGAACGACTGCCAGCGCAGGGGAATGGAAGTTTGCCAGTCGAAGCAATCTCGGGATGGGTGCAGGGGGATCAGTGTAGGTTGAGCCAGAGGCCAGAGACTCTTTCGAAGGCAGAGAGGGCGTGCAGGCAACAGGGGCTGGAACTCTCGGGGTCCGCCAGAAAAAAAAAGTACATAGTCGGCGTATAAGGCGGTCTTGTCAATCTGGCACTGGTCCCAGGCCCAAAAACGGATGCGGGTATCCTGACGGATGAGGGAGGCCAGCGGCTCCATTGCTAAAGCAAATAAGAGTGGCAAGAGCGGGCCGCCCATGCGAGTGCCCTTGTGAATGGTAAATGTCTCCAAAAGCACGCAATTAATCAGGACCCTCGCCTTGGGACTGGAGTACAGGACCAGAATAAGGCGCCGAAACGGGAGCCCAAAACCCATCACCTCCAAAAGTCCCCCAGATAGCTCCAATCGACCGTATCAAATGCTTTTTCAATATAGATGGAAAGCACGGCTAGATAGGGGGTGAGGTGGTGGAGGTGTGCAAGGGCGACGTGAAGGCGGTGTATGCAGTGCCGGGAGCCCTGGGCAGGCATAAAGCCGCACTGATCTGGGTGAACCAAATCGGGCAAGTGGGGGGGGTCTTCGGGCCACGGCAGTGGCGAATATTTTTACCTCAGTATTGATGAGGGAGATGGGACGATAGTCTGCACATGCCAGGGAGGGTGGCTGTGTCTTTGGGAGGACCACAATGGTGGCCACATCTGTCTCGGGGGAAAGACCCAATTTCCACCGCATAATTGAACAAGTCCATTAAGGTGGGAACTAAAGTGTCACAGTAGGTGGCATAGTATTCTTGGTGGTAGTTGTCAGGCCCTGGCGTCTTGCCCGAATGAAAAAGTGAAATAGCCCTGTGTATCTCCTCCGGGGTGAATAGAAGATCCAGAGTCTCTGAGACCGCCTGGGGGGGCAGGGCAGCCTAATGCCGGTCTCGGACAGCAAGGCAGCCAGAGAGGCACTGGGGGGTTAGGCCACGTAAAGGGCAGGGTAGTAGCATGCGAAGGTGTGGGTCTCGTCACAGATCTCGGGAATAATACGATTGGCTTTGGGGTAGGACACCAAATTGTGAAGCAATTTACAATTTTTATCGCCCCAACCGTATAAGCGCGCTATGGAAGACCGACATAGCATTTTAGCTGACTCCAGTGAGATCTGACAGATCTGCTCGCGTATCAGTGTAAGCTGTCGAGCGGAGACGTCGCTGTCAGAGTTGGCCTGGGCCCCCTCCAGCTGTGCCGCGTGAACCTCTAGCTGCACAAGTTGGGCGGTCTGTTCCGCGCATTTCGCGTGGATCACGCCCCTAGCCACTCCCCATATAGTGGCCTTGCCGGCCTCCCATAGCGTACCCGGCGAGGGGTCCAAACCCATGTTGGTCGAGAAATAGTGCCCCAGTTCCTGCCTGAGGGCTTCAACGAATTTGGCATCCTGTAGGAACCAGGCATTCCTCCGCTACACCCTATGAGTACCACGAGGAGTGTTCCCGAGATGGGGGAGTGATCTGAGATGCCTCGGGGCAAAATAGTAGCCCCGGACCTCAATTGGAAGTCTGGGGCTGGCAACAGGAGAAAGTCGATGTGAGAGTGGGTGTGGTGGGCCGCCGGAGTGTGAGTGTTTTGTTCTCGGCGGGAATTCCACACCCTCCAAGCATCACAGAGACCCAGGGCTGAAGACCAGCAGGCAAGCGTTTGCAAAGGCAAAGCGGGGTGCTGAGGGAACACCTGACGTGTCACAGGAGGGGTGCAGAACAGCATTGAAATTGCTTCCAATGACCGTCAGTCCCTGTAGGAACGAGGAGATTACAAGTGTGAGGCAGCGAAAGGCGGAGGGCATAGCGGCAGGGGGGACATATACACACACAGGAGCTTGAAAGGGTGTCCCTCGACCCTACCCGTCAGGGCCACATAACGACCGTGGGCATCTATCTCAGCCTGCGCCAGGGCAAAGGGAAGTCCCTTCCGAAGCAGTATGGCAACCCCCCGGAAACCCTGTGTAAAACCGGAATGCCAGACCCTGTCAAACCCATATCAGCAAGGAAATTGCATTGTGAACCCAGAAGGTGTGTTTCTTGCAGAAGTAGGATGTCAGGCGCGTGTCGCTGAGCGCTACAAAGGAGAGTAGTGTGTTTTATGCGATCCAGGAGGCCGTTGACATTCCATGACAGGACATGGAGGGGTCTATTTAGGGTGGACGCCATCCGGATGGAAAGTGTGTGGTGGAGGGGCCGCAAGCGCAAGTGGACCCGAGTCCCATGGGAGGCATCTTTCCATGGCCGATGTCAGTGGGAGAAAGTAGGGCGATTTGGTAAGTCTCAGGTCGTCATCAGTGGCATACATGCTTAGATATCAGCCAAGAAAAACAAAAAACGGCAGCCCGTAGGTGGCTGAAAACAACAAACAATTGGGAGAAAATGGTCTACCCCCCTCCCATGTCCCCCAACACCCCCACCCTACACTTCTGAAGACGAAGCATCTGTCGCCCTGAAAAGGAAAAAACAACTTAACACAACAACCTACCAATGAGTCTAAGTGCTAAACAAAAACGGTTAGCTGAACATGGACAAAGCGAAGAAGGACCCCCCTCCTTAGAGTCAGATAAAAAATTGTCAACTGATGCAATTACTTATTAGAACAATCATGCAATAAGGAAACACCAGTAGGACCCAAAACTGAAATAGGAAGCATTTCGCAAAACCTTAATACATCAAGGATGGATCGCTCCCAGTACAGAGATGGAATAACACTCATGAGTATAGGAGCCATTTAAGAGGCTGAATAGAAAACCTTGCTTTAGGCCAAAGTTCAAGTCCCCTCGTCTTCCTCCGGTTCCACGAAGCACAGGGCTCCTATACAGGTCAGAGTCAGATTTGGCAGAGCGCAAGGCCATGGTGGGATCTAGGAGCTGGCTCAAATCAGCCAAAGAGGTAGTCGGGCTGGGAGAGGCAGACCTCTGAGTCGATGCACGAGAGAGAGGGAGCTAGGCCGGCGCACCCGGTGAGCAGGAGGCCCCCCTGACGGTCATTTTTCTTGCGGGACCTAGTCTGGCATCTCTGGGGTTTCGGCATGGTCAGGCGAGGCTGCTTGGGATCCTGCCCGGTATGGGAGGGGGCCGGCCGACTCAAGAGGGGCCGCTTTTCCGTGAGCCAGGGCCACGCAGGCTGAAGGTTATCAAAGAAGAATGTCTTGTCTTGAAAGGCAACTCTGAGCCGGGCCGGAAAAAGGAGACCGTAGTGCAGGCCCAGGTTGCGAAGCTTTTGTTTGACATTATCGTATCGCCGTCGTTGGGCCTGCACCTCCCTGGTGTAGTCCGGGAAGACTATGATCATGTTGTGATGGAACATCAGCGGACCCTGCACTCTAGCTGCCCCGAGAATGGCATCTCTGCCCTGGAAATTGAGGATCCTCAAAATAATGGGGCGGGCGGGAGCCCCAGGTGGAGGCTTGGGGGCCAGGGAGCGATGAGCACGCTCTATAGCAAACCAAGACGAGAGGGACTCGTGGGGCATCTATGAACGCGGTGAACAGCCTTTACAACGAAACTTTTACAACGCACTACCATTACAACGCGGTCATTACAACGCAAACCATTACAACGCATTGCGCGGGGGGGCTCTAGGATAGGGAATACGTTTAATTTACTATCCAACACCTTCCCTAGTGTCCACGGGGACTGGTGTTGGAATAGTAAATTAAACTTTTCACTATCCAGCACCCCAAAGCGCTATGCGTTGTAATGGATTGCGATGTAAAAACCGCGTTGTAAAGGCAGGCGTTGTAATAGCCTGCGTTGTAAAGTCATACATCCATGAACGCACGCAGTTCTTCGCAAACGTGTTCACGTGACCCTGCTCGGCCCCCTCGGGAAAGCTTGCAAGGCGTAGATTATGTCTCCTCGACCGGTTTTCAGCGTCTTCTCCTCGTTGGTGGAGCTCCGAGGTCTAAGTCTGGAGACGAGCCACCTGGGACTTAAGTTGGCCAATGTCATCTTCGGCCGAGGAGATACAGGATTAGGCCTCCGTAATGCGTGTCGTGGCATTGCGCAGATCCTGACGAATAAGGGCCATGTACACCCTCACCTCGCAAATCTTGTTTTCGACGGAGGTCTGCGATGTGCCTATCACCTGAAGGATAGTGGAGAGATCGCCGCCGGTGGGGACCGGAGCGTTAGGGGCCCCTCCACCGGTATCTCGGTCTGACGTGGTAAACTGGTCCATTTTGGACTGGGTTGGAGGCCCAGGGGTCTGCAAGGTACGAGTCATGCTCATCGCCACCAAGGACGGGGTCCGGCCACCGCCCGGGCAGGAGTCTGAATAGCAGCCCCCAACGAGGAGGGTGAGGGGGGCCCCCGGGCACCCAGATCGTCAATGCTCAGACCCGGGCACTCAGGTCCACCTCCCCAGGGCCACTACGAAGAACGGAGCACTCCCAGGGAAGGTAGTTAGACCCGGCCAGGCTGCAACAGCATTGACGGGTCTACGACACGGACCCCTCGCCCGGCGAGACAAGCCTCGCCCCCTAGAGAGTAGTTGAGTTCCGATGGGGGCCAAGGAGGGCCTGAGCCCTGTGGAGGGATTCTGTCACTGACCCGGTCCGGTCGGAGCAGACGAGATTCAACTGTCCCCGTCCAGCCCCAGGCCGGTAATCCCAGGCAGGAACCGCTCAGTGAGAATCGTGGTATGTGGAGGAGGGAGATTAAAACAACAAGGGAGCGGAGGCACCAATGTTACCCCCTCCCCAGGCAGCCACTGAGGAGGAAGACCAGGCCCCGGCGTCGCCGCAGCACAGGGCAGTCAGGAGGGCGCAGGACCGGCCACCACAGGAAACAGTGCTGCAGAAAACAGTGGCAGGGGGCACCCAGATGGACCCCGGTGACCCCGGAGAGGAAAGCTGAACAGGTGCGTGAGTACACTTCCCCACAGGCCGTGTTCTCTCAGCTGGGCGGGGTAGGCCGTGTCACGAGGGGATACTGTCTCAGGCACGTGGAAAAGGCTGGGCTGCAGGGGGAGAGAAAGAAAGTCAGGCCTGCCTAGTCGCTCCTCTCTGCTGCCCGACAACAGCAGCCGGTCAGGCCGAGCAGGGCCGCACCATGGCAGCATCCACGCCTCAAAGGCAAGTCTGCCAGCCGGCCCCGTGAGACCCCAACCTCCAGCGCACAAGGCGGGACAGGTCGAACCTGCGAGGGGGGAAGAACAGGTCCGGGTCGGCCAGGCTCCACCATTGCCCGACAGCGGCAGCTGAGTCCCAATGCGCCCCCAGGTGCCTCAGACTCACCGCCAGGGCGGCCCAGGCCCATTCAGAAGGTCCGCAGGCAGGAGCATGCAGCCGGGCTTGACCGCAGACTGCAATCCCCAGCCTAAGTATCCCCTCCCTCCGAGCAGGCCGGAGCCGAGGTGGAGAAGGGGGGCCGCCGCTGCAGGGGAGGCAGGAAGGGCCCCGCCCCCACGCCGCTGCCCCATCCCGGCAGCCGATCACCGTATGCCTTCCCTCAGGAGGGTGGAGGGGAGAGAATAAGTGGGTCGCAGTCCAGAGCCACAGTGCCTCCATAGCACCCAGGAGAGCCAGGCAGCGATCCGTCCAGCCGCAGGTCCCAGCTCAGGAGCATAGCGGCGAGGAGGCCGCCATCACAGGATTTCCAGGCCGCCGCAGGAGGGAAACAGTCAGAGCGGAACGGCGGATACCCCGCCGCGCCGACTAGAGGGACCAAAACGCAGCTAGTGGGGCTGAGAACCCCGGAGGGTGGCAAAGGGCTATAGATGGCAGCTGTAGACGGGCGGATTGGAGGCGGATGACGGAGGGGGTCCGGAGCACTCTTAGAGTGCGACCGCCATCTTGACGCCTCAGGTCACGTCCCCCTGCTGTCCAAGTTTTACTACCTATCTTTGCATACTTAGGCCCAGATTTACTAAACTCCACCACAACGCAGTGCAGCAGCCATAAATGCTGTGCTGCGTTGCGTGAGAAGGTGATAGCAGGAGAACACCATTTTTCCATAATTATGGTACTCTCCTCCCCTCTTCCTAGTGCTGGCGCTGACATTTTCTGCCCTGCGCCACACACATACCTTTGCACCCTAGTGCAAGGGTGTTTGCTTGAGTCTAGTATAGGTTTTATACTGGAAGGATATCCGTCCAGTACAAAATACTATACTTATACTAACTATAAAAATGTTTCCACTTTGAATGTCTTTGTATGTGTGCTGTACAGTGCAGTACACAAGCAAAGTTGGAAACGAAAGGAGAAATAAAAGCATTGTCAGTGGTACCACCTGTTTGAAATGGGCGCTGTATTTTGCCACAAAACCCTGTCTCCTTTTTCTTTTGTAAATAGGGTTTTGCATCAAAAACTTTGGGTGATTGCATGGGAACGCCCCATCCCACCACCCATGAAACGCCCCCTTGTCACTGAGTATTGTAAAGCAGCGCTATACACAGGTTTGCGTTACTTTCAAGTTATTTTTTAGCACAAAACTTGATTTGCGCTAGAAAGTAAATAGGTAAAAAAAGATTTTCCATCAATGTGTCACTTTTGTGTTGCAAAAATGGTGCTAAATGTAGATTTTCCACAGCCTACTGAAAAGAAAATCTGGATTTTATTAAAGACACGGAGGCTAAGATTATGCAATCTCCTTTTGTTGCCAGCTCACAGAGCAGCAATAATTAGAAAGAATTTAGAACATTAAGAACATTTTGAACATCTCTATGGAATCCAGCACCAAGCAGCCATCCTCCTTCTTTTATTGGCGCTGCGAACGAAATAAACTTTAATCTGAAGAAATTCCTGTTGAATACATCCAGGAGAAGAAAGATTAAATCCATGGTCAAAATTGTCATTCAGTACGAAAGAATAGATAAAACATTAGTTTACCAGGGCGGGTATAAGTGGTGGGATCAATGTGTCACTTTTGTGTTGCAAAAATGGCGCTAAATCTTAATAAATATACCCCTTGATCTGTCCCTTGGGTGAATTTACAGCGAGCTTTGCTCTTTTCACTGCCAGTAACACTTTCTAAAAGTTATCCAGATGCTCATCTACCTGTCCCTGAACAAAGGATTATCTCCTCCGTAGGCAACGCAGAACATATTTAGGCTATTCAAAACATGGTTCACCTGTCTCTAGAAAGTGGCTGGTGCATTTTATTATTCCAAAACGCATGACCCTGAACTGGAGCAATCCCCCTGTGTGAGAGTAGGCAGTCTTCTCCTAGTAGCCAGGGGTCAAATCAATCTATCAAGACCAGTTGGTGAATTTAAACGTGCTCAGAAAATGAACAACACCTAGTCCAACAGTGATCTTGTCAGCTCTGGAAAGGGGATGTGAATCAGCCTTAGAGACCAAATTGGTTCCTGTAGTCAGCACAGAAGCACTTGCCAGTCATTACCCAGCTTTGGCGCAAAATTTGTAAAGGTTCCATTACCACCAAGTCCCCCACCATGGAAACTTCTACATTGAGGCACTCTTGAAATTTGTGCGACATCAAGTTGACGTTATACTTGACAGATATGCCAATACTGTGTCGCTGCACACATTCCTCCATGGCATCGGAGTAAACAGCTCAGAGAAGCACTTGAGATATCATACCGGGTAAAGTTAAGCTCCCTTTACTAAGCCATCTTCTCAGACCATCGTATGAATCAGGTAGAGACTCGGCCTGATTTAGAGTTTAGTGACCAGGGTACTCCACCACAAACATAGCTGAGTACCTTGGCCACCTAAATGACGGGCTGCCCACCCTATTTAGGGCCTGATTCTGTTGCTGGTTGGAAAGCTTCCTAACTGAATTGGTTTGGAAATGGTTTCCGACCGACTTGGATCGGGAGAGTCCGACCGACGGAGTACGATGCATCCGGATGCTATCAGATACGATTTGGTTGGACTCCCATTGACTTCAATGAGATCATAAGTTCCTAACCGCATCATAATTGGACCCTGAATTGGAAAGACACGTTCCCGATTCGATTTGAATGGAGCAAATGCCATTAGGAGGCCTTCCTAACCACATCAGAATCAGGCTATAGGTGGGAATGCTTTCCTCACCGCATCAGAATCAGGCCCTTAGTATCTGGAAGCTCATCATGTTTCCAACAGCAGTGCACCTACTTGCTCTGCCACTGTAAGTGCTATAACAAAGGTCCAGTGGTGTAGGGGGTCATCACTGTAGGAACAGCAGTCCGTACTATTTTGTATGGACTGTCAGATGTAGTTTTTTTTATCGGGACCACCAGGGTCACACAGGCAGTCCCAAACAGAAAAATAGACAAATTACTCGCATATCTTGGGAGAAAACTCCCAAGGTGCCAGGATCAGTCCGTTTTTAAATTGTTTTTTAAAAAACAGTTTAGGAGTTCGTCTTTGGAAAACATATTTTATGAACGACCCCTGAATCATGGTGGCCACTTACCAAACTTTCAGTGCCTTCAGAGAGGCCGCCATGATGGTACCTCCTCTGAAGACTTAAAGGATCTCAGCAGGGCAAGCAGAAATCTCTTAACATGGCTGGCTTTAGTCCAACCAATGTGTTGGAGGAAAGACCTCCACCTCCCTGCCAAAGTCTTAATAAGGGCCTTTGTCAATTTCTCCTCTATCGGCAGCAATAACGTCTGCAGCAATTAGCTCCCATCAGTGGTAGTGCTTGAGCTTGTTGACTTGGAACATGCAGTGGGACATGTTAGTTGCAACAATTTCAATGAGATTATTAACTTCACTGATTATTTCAGAGCAGTATAAGTACTGGTCCACTAGTTTTCTCAAATCCACACACATTTACAGGCTCGATGATGAATACATCCTGACCCTTTTGATACCCCCTCTGCTTTCTGGCCTTGCTACTAGTTGACAAGTACCTTACTTCATTGGAGATTACTCTTTGCCTTACACAGGAACTCGGCAATCTTCTTTTGAAGACCCAGCACAATGCCAGGCACTCTGGCTGGAAAAGACCAACCTTGGGTTAGCTCCCTACCCCTCCTTAACCAGAGTGAGAGGTTTCATGAAAATATGGCAAAAGAGCAACTCAGAAGAGCTTAAACCAATTTTCTTCTGTGGCACGTGACTGTATGTAAACAATAGTTGAAGAATGCCACACTCATCCCAAATGACCTATGTGCAGAGCTCATTCAGTTGATTCTCTAATCCAAAAGAATTTCTTCCAGAAAACTGATCTGGTTATCGATACCAACAAGCCACAAGCCACCAGCCACCACAGACGTCGTCATATTTCTCAAGGGCATCGCCTCATCATGCTTGGTGACAATCAGTGCTTAATTTGTAATAAAATATAAAAAAGTAACTTCCATTGCTCTCATCAAGAGGTCACTGCAGCTTGTCCCACCCTTTGCTACTCCTAGCACTGTCAACGACCATGCTAATACTGCATATTAACCATCACACTCTTACAAGTGTGATAGTTCAGACAATTCAGGCCACCCAAAGACATATAAATTGCTTGTGCAGCAGGTATTAGTTAGATTTATTGCAAATTGAATTATAAAACAACCTTTATGCTGATTTCAAAATGAGACAAACAGCGCCATCATGTGGTGAACTGTTATAAGTGCGGCTGTTGACAATTAAGTGCCAGTGCCAAGCAAATGAAACCACCAGCTCAAGTTAAATACTGAGCATGAGCCGCCATAAAAAATGACACACTACTTGCATTACGTTGTAGCAGGATCCAAGGAACCAGCAGTGTCCATTCCAGTCTTTCTAAATGGAATCCTAAACACAGGCTTGGCACCTCTATTGTTCACCAGACTTTCATACTTTTGATAAAAGAGACATGTCCAGGAAAAATTCTCTCAACATTCAAACCAATGCGAGTTCATCCTGCATTCCTTTTTCAATTTTGACATCAAACTAGATGGTGAAAGGTAATAGTTTATTCTGAACTCTCATCTTCATGTCAAAGGCAGCAAGCAGTAACCATATTGTACCTTCAATATCTCCCCTGGAGCAATGTAACTCGCCCAACCATAGTAAGGCTATCTTCAGAACGTTGCTTGATACTATATTGAGGTCTTTATGTTATGTTATGTTATGTTATTTTATGTTATGTTATGTTATGTTATGTTAACAGTGGTCTTATAAAGCGCTCAGCTACTCGGGCAGAGTGTCCCGGCGCTATAAGGACCTGCTGGGGCTGAGCAAAGGGAAGCGCGGAAACTACTGTCCAAACAACCAGGTCTTGAGCTCCTTCCTAAAGGAGAACAGGTTATCTAGCTTCCTGAAGGATAGTGGCAGTTTGTTCCACAATTGGGGCACCAAGAGTCTATATGAGTGTCCCCCAATGCGGGCTCGTTTAGTTACAGGGACAATGGCCAGCGCTTGTGAAGCAGAGCGCAAGGATCGAGCAGGAAAATAGCAACGCACCCTTCTCCTTAGATAAAAGGCCCGATGCCATGAAGAGATTTATACGCTGTGATAAGTGTCTTAAAATAAATGTGTTTACGCACCAGGAGCTAATGGAGCGAGTTTAAAAGAGCAGGGGTGTTGGACCTTCGGCTAAGGCCAAAAATGTCCCGAGCTGCCGAATTTTGGATGGATTGCAGGCAGGTGAGTAGATATTCCGGGAGGCCTAGATAGAGTATGTTGGCATATTCCAGCCGGGAGCCAATCAAAGCCTGAACAATGATCCTCCTATGGGCATGTGAAAGAAGGGAAAGAAATTTCCTAAGAGTTTTCAGACGGCCATAGCATTGGCCTACTACACTAAAAATATGGGGTTTGAAGGTGAGACCATTGTCGAATTTGACACCAAGATTTTTCGCCACAGAAGTAGCCGACGATGGAGGATACATATCAGAAGGCCATGAGGATTTTCAGTTGGCGTCGGGGGGGGGGGGGGGGGGTAGCCGAAAAAGAGGACCTCTGATTTATCAGAGTTACATCTAAGCTTATTCAATTGGAACCAAGAAAAAACAGCTGCGAGGAATCTCATGATGTTGTCGCCGGAAAAGTCTATGTTCTTATCTCAAGTAAATAAAAGCTGCGTATCATTGGCATAAGATAGTGACAAACAAAAATGTGTTATCTACATCTACTGCTATAGCTATGTCACAGTATATATGTTTACTACTGTTAACTCCACGTCTACTTAATTTATAGATATCTTGCCATGATTAGGCTGAAGTAGGGAATTCAATATTTTTGTCATGAAATTAACTTTATTCTATATGGTGACCCTGTAAGCTCCAGAGCTGCCGTGAGGCACACAACCTCTTGTCTTCAATGAGTGTACTGTGCAAGAAGTAGTGAGAGTTTTTGAGCACCGTTGAAAGGCGCATAGGGCACTCTGCCTACTCTTCTATGGAGATCATTACCAACTTTGTGGCACATCAGGTTCCTGATCTATGCCAAAGACTTGATATGGTTTGTGGATACCTAAGGTCTTTTGCAGCAGAATTTGAGATACACCTCATTTGGGTATTGACCAGATACATTCAGCAGATGTCATTTGTCTTGCCAGGTTTAGCAGGCATATGCTTTAGAGACCTAGGCTTTGGGTATCAGCTTGTAGCCTTTCACTGCCTTGAATAAATAAGCTTGCAAAAGAGTATTCAAAGATTTCTGGGAAGCCTATATGGAAGCTGAACCCAACTTGCAGATGCAAATTAAGAGGGCGAACCATTAAAGGGTGCTCTGCTAGTAGGAAATTAAACAGTGCATCACAATTTGCCACTATGTTCCTATTCACCCATCTTCTTAATTTCTTGGTTTTATCATACTTCAAGGACTCCCATTTTTTGTGACTTTTTGTCAGTTTCCTTCAGTGTGAGCTAGTGCAGATCAGGTGTTCGAGCCTAACTGACATATCAATGCCTTGTTCATCTTCACGTAGTATTGTATATTAATCACATCCAAAATCAGTATTTCTTTGGTACCTCTGAGATGAAAACAGTTAAGTAGTTTGCAGCCTTGCCCCTGTGAATGGGAAATGTCTCCAAAAGCACGCCATTAATCAGGACCCTCGCCTTGGGACTGGAGTACAGGACCTGAATAAGGCGCCGAAATGAGAGCCTGAAACCCATCATCTCCAACACGTCCCCCAGATAGCTCCAATCGACCGTATCAAATGCTTTTTCAATATCGATGGAAACCACGGCTAGATAGGGGGCGAGGTGGTGGCGGTGTGCAAGGGCGACGTGAAGGCGGCGTATGCAGTGCCGGGTGCCCCGGGCAAGCATAAAGCCGCACTGATCTGGGTGAACCAAATCGTGCTAGTGAGGGGGGTCTTCGGGCCACGGCATTGGCGAATATTTTTACATCGGTATTGATGAGGGAGATGGGACGGTAGTCTGCACATGCCAGGGAGGGTGGCTGTGTCTTTGGGAGGACCGCAATGGTGGCCACATCTGTCTCCGGGGGGAAATACCCCGTTTCCACCGCATAATTGAACAAATCCATTAAGATATGAACTAAAGTGTCACAGTAGACGGCATAGTATTCTTGGTGATAGTTGTCAGGCCCTGGCGTCTTGCCCGAATGTAAAAGTGAAATGGCCTTGTATATCTCCTCCGGGGTGAATGGAAGATCCAGAGTCTCTGAAACCTGAGAGGCACTGAGGGGTTAGGTCACGTAAAGGGCAGGGTAGTAGCACGTGAAGGTGTGGGCGATTTCTCGAGAGGTGACGTGATGACCGCCGGTCTCGTCACGGATCTTGGGAATAATGCGATTGGCTTTGGGGTAGGACACCAAATTGTGAAGCAATTTACAATTTTTATCGCCCCAACCGTATAAGCGCACCATGGAAGACCGCCATAGCATTTTAGCTGACTCCAGTGAGATCTGACAGATCTACTCGCGGATCAGTGTAAGCTGTCGAGCGGAGACATCGCTGTCAGAGTTGGCCTGGGCCCCCTCCAGCTGTGCCGCGTGAACCTCTAGCTGCACAAGTCGAGCGGTCTGTTCGGCGTGTTTCGCGTGGATCAAGCCCCTAGCCACTCCCCATATAGGGGTCTTGCCGGCCTCCCATAGCGTACCCGGCGAGTGGTCCAAACCCATGTTGGTCGAGAAATAGTGCCCCAGTTCCTGCCTGAGGGCTTCAACGAATTTGGCATCCTGTAGGAACCAGGCATTCCTCCGCTACACCCTATGAGTACCACTAGGAGAGTTCCCGAGATGGGGGAGTGATCTGAGATGCCTCGGGGCAAAATAGTAGCCACGTACATCAATTGGCAATCTGGGGCTGGCAGCAGGAGCAAGTCGATATGAGAGTGGGTGTGGTGGGCCGCCGAAGTGTGAGTGTATAGTTCTCGGCTGGGATTCCACACCCTCCAATCATCACAGAGACCCAGGGCAGAAGACCAGTCAGGCAAGCGCCTAGCAGAGGTAATGCGGGGTGCTGAGGGAACACCTGACGTGTCACTGGAGGGGTGCAGAACAGCATTGAAATTGCCTCCAATGACCGTCAGTCCCTGTAGGAACGAGGAGATGACAAGTGTGAGGCGGCGAAGGGCAGAGGCCATAGCGGCGGGGGGGACATACACACACAGGAGCTTGAAAGGGTGTCCTTCGACCCTACCCGTCAGGGCCACATAACGACCGTGGGCATCTATCTCAGCCTGCGCCAGGGTAAAGGGAAGTCCCTTCCGAAGCAGTATGGCATCCCCCGGGAAACCCAGTGTAAAACCGGAATGCCAGACCCTGTCAAACCCATATCAGCAAGGAAATTGCATCGTGAACCCAGAAGGTGTGTTTCTTGCAGAAGCAGGATGTCAGGCACGTTTCGCTGAGCGCCATGAAGGACGGCAGTGCGTTTTATGCGATCCAGGAGGCCGTTGACATTCCATGACAGGACATGGAGGGGTCTATTTAGGGTGGACGCCATCCGGGTGAAAAATGTGTGGTGGAGGGGCCGCAAGCGCAAGTGGACCCGAGTCCCAAGGGAGGCATCGTTCCATGGCCGATGTCAGTGGGTGAAAGTAGGGAGATTTGGTAAGTTTCAGGTCGTCATCAGTGGCATACATGCTTAGATATCAGCCAAGAAAAACAAAGAACGGCAGCCTGTAGGTGGCTGAAAACAACAAATAATTGGGAGAAAACGTTCTATGCCCCTTTCCCATGCCCCCCAACACCCCCACCCTACACTTCTGAAGATGAAGCATCTGTCGCCCTGAAAAGGAAAAAACAACTTAACACAACAACCCACCAATGAGCCTAAGTGATAAACAAAAACGGTTAGCTTAACATGGACAAAGCGGAGATGGACCCCCCTCCTTAGAGTCAGATAAATAATTGTCAACAGCTTCAATTACTTATTAGAACAATCATGCAATAAGGAAACACCAGTAGGACCCAAAACTGAAATAGGAAGCGTTTCGCAAAACATTAATACATCAAGGATGGATCGCTCCCAGTACAGAGATGAAATAACACTCATGAGTATAGGAGCCATTTAAGAGGCTGAATAGAAAACCTTGCTTTAGGCCAAAGTTCAAGTCCCCTCGTCTTCCCCCGGTTCCACAAAGCACAGGGCTCCTGTACAGGTCAGAGTCAGATTTGGCAGAGCGCAAGGCCATGGTGGGATCTGGGAGCTGGCTCAAATCAGCCAAAGAGGTAGTTGGGCTGGGAGAAGCAGACCTCTGAGTCGATGCTTGAGAGGGAGGGAGCTAGGCTGGCGCACCCGGTGAGCAGGAGGCCCCCCCTGGCGGTCATTTTTCTTGCGGGACCTGGTCTGGCATCTCTGGGGTTTCGGCATGGTCAGGCGAGGCTGCTTGGGATCCTGCCCAGTATGGGAGGGGGCCGGCCGACTCAAGAGGGGCCGCTCTTCCGTGAGCCAGGTCCACGCTGGCTTGAGGTTATCAAAGAAAAATGTCTTGTCTTGAAAGGCTACTCTGAGCCGGGCCGGAAAAAGGAGACCGTAGTGCAGGCCCAGGTTGCAAAGCTTTTGTTTGACATTATCATATCGCCGTTGTTGGGCCTGCACCTCCCTGGTGTAGTCCTGGAAGACCATGATCATGTTGTGGTGGAACATCAGCGGACCCTGCACCCTAGCCGCCCTGAGAATGGCATCTCTGTCCTGGATATTGAGGATCCTCAAAATAATGGGGCGGGTGGGAGCCCCAGGTGGAGGCTTGGGGGCCAGGGAGAGATGAGCACACTCTATAGCAAACCAAGGCGAGAGGGACTCGTGGGGCATCTATGAACGCATCCAGTTCTCCGTGAACGTGTTCGAGCGACCCTGCTCGGCCCCCTCGGGAAAGCCTACAAGGCGTAGATTATGTCTCCTCGGCCGGTTTTCAGCCTCTTCTCCTCGTCGGTGGAGCTCCGAGGTCTGAGTCTGGAGACGAGCCACCTGGGACTTAAGTTGGCCAATGTCATCTTCGGCCGAGGAGATACGGGATTAGGCCTCCGTAATGCGTGTCATGGCATTGCGCAGATCCTGACGAATAAGGGCCATGTCCACCCTCACCTCGAAAATCTTGTTTTCGGCGGAGGCCAGCGATGTGCCTATCGCCTGAAGGATAGTGGAGAGATCACCACCGGTGGGGACTGGAGCGTTAGGGGCCCCTCCTCCAGGATCTCGGTCTGACGTGGTAGACTGGTCCATTTTGGTCTGGGTTGGAGGGCCAGGGGTCTGCAAAGTACGAGTCATGCCCATCGCCACAAGGAAGGGGTTCAGCCACCCCCCGGGCAGGAGGCTGAACAGCAGCCCCCAACGAGGAGGGTGAGGGGGGCCCCCGGGCACCCAGATCGTCAATGCTCAGACCCGGGCGCTCAGGTCCACCCCCCCAAGACCACCACGGAGAAGGGAGCACTCCCAGGGAAGGTGGCTAGACCAGGCCAGGCTGCCACAGCAGTGACGGTTCAACAAGAAGGACCCCTCGCCCGGCGGGACCAGCCTCGCCCCCTAGAGAGTAGTTGAGTTCCGATGGGGGCCAAGGAGGGCCCGAGCCCTGTGGAGGGACTCTGTCACTGACACGGTCCGGTCGGAGCAGACGAGGTTCAACTGTCCCCGCCCAGCCCCAGGCCGGCAATCTCAGGCAGGAACCGCTCGGTGAGAATCGTGGTGTGTGGAGGAGGGCGATTAAAACAACAATGGAGGGGGAGCGGAGGCACCAATGTCACACCCTCCCTAGGCGGCCACCGAGGAGGAAGACCAGGCCCCGGCGTAGCTGCAGCACAGGGCAGTCAGAAGGGCGCAGGACCGGCCACCACAGGAAACAGTGGCAGGTGGCCCCCAGATGGACCCCAGCGACCCCAGAGAGGAAAGCGGAACAAGTGCGTGAGTACAATTCCCCACAGGCCCAGTTGTCTCAGCTGGGCGGGGTAGGCCGTGTCATGAGAAGAAACTGTCTCAGGCAAGTGGAAAAGGCGGGGCTGCAGGCGGTGAGAAAGAAAGTCAGGCCCGCCTAGTCGCTCCTCTCTGCTGCCCGACAGCAGCAGACAGTCACGCAGAGTAAGGCCGCACCATGGCAGCACCCACGCCTCAAAGGCAAGTTTGCCAGCCGGCCCCGTGAGACCCCAACCTCCAGCGCACAAGGCGGGACTGGCCGAACCCGCAAGGGGGAAGAACAGGTCCGGGTCGGCCAGGCTACACCGCTGCCCGACAGTAGCAGCTGAGCCCCAATGCCCCCCCAGGTGCCTCAGACTCACCACCAGGGCGGCCCAAGCCCATTCAGAAGGTCCGCAGGCAGGAGCATGCAGCCGGGCTTGACCGCCGACTGCAATCCTCAGCCTCAGTATCCCCTCTCTCCGAGCATGCTGGAGCCGAGGTGGAGAAGAGGGGCCGCCGCTGCAGGGGAGGCAGGAAGGGCCCAGCCCCCACGCCGCTTCCCCATCCCGGCAGCCGATCACCATATGCCTTCACTCAGGAGGGTAGAGGGGGGGAGAACAGGTGGGTCGCAGTCCAGAGCCACAGTGCCTCCGTAGCACCCAGGAGAGCCAGGCAGCGATCTGTCCAGGCGCAGGTCCCAGCTCAGGAGCATCGCAGTGAAGAGGCCGCCATCACAGGATTTCCAGGCCGCCGGGGAAACAGAGTGGAACGGCAGAGACCCCGCCGCCCCAACCAGAGGGAGCAAAACGCAGCTAGTGGGGCTGAGAACCCCGGAGGGCGGCAAAGGGCTATGGATGGCAGCTGTAGACGGGCGGATTGGAGGCGGATGACGGAGAGGGTCCGGAGCACTCTTAGAGTGCGACTACCATCTTGACGCCTCAGGCCATGTCCCCCTGCTGTCCAAGTTTTACTACCTATCTTTGCATACTTTGGCCCAGATTTACTAAACTCCCCCACAACGCAGTGCAGCAGCCAAAAATGCTGTGCTGCGTTGCGTGAGAAGGTGATAGCAGGAGAACACCATTTTTCCATAATTATGGTACTCTCCTCCCCTCTTTCTAGTGCTGGCACTGACATTTGCTGCCCTGCGCCACACACACACCTTTGCACCATAGTGCAAGGGTGTCTGCTTGAGTCTAGTATAGGTTTTATACTGGAAGGATATCCTTTCAATACAAAATACTATACTTATACTAACTATAAAAATGTTTCCACTTTGAATGTCTTTGTATGTGTGCTGTACAGTGCAGTACACAAGCAAAGTTGGAAACGAAAGGAGAAATAAAAGCATTTGTCAGTGGTAGCACCTGTTTGAAATGGGCGCTGTATTTTGCCACAAAACCCTGTCTACTTTTTTTTTTGTAAATAGGGTTTTACATCAAAAACTTTGGGTGATTGCATGGGAACGCCCCATCCCACCACCCATGAAACGCCCCCTTGTTACTGAGTATTCTAAAGCAGCGCTGTACAGGGGTTTGCGTTTCTTTCAAGTTCTTTTTTAGCACAAAACTTGATTTGCGCTAGAGAGTAAATAGGTAAAAAAAGATTTTCCATCAATGTGTCACTTTCGTGAGGCAAAAATGGCGCTAAATCTTAATAAATATACCCCTTGATCTGTCCCTTGGGTGAATTTACAGCGAGCTTTGCTCTTTTCACTGCCAATAACACTTTCTAAAGGTTATCCAGATGCTCATCTACCTGTCCCTGAACAAAGGGTTATCTCCTCCGTAGGCAACGCAGAACATATTTAGGCTATTCAAAACATGCTTCACCTGTCTCTAGAAAGTGGCTGGTGCATTTTATTAATCCAAAATGCATAACCCTGAACTGGAGCAATCCCCCTGTGTGAGAGAACGCAGTCTTCTCCTAGTAGCCAGGGGTCAAATCAATCTATCAAGACCAGTTGGTGAATTTAAAAGTGCTCAGAAAATGAACAGCACCTAGTCCAACAGTGATCTTGTCAGCTCTGGAAAAGGGGATGTGAATCAGCCTTAGAGACCAAATTGTTTCTCTGTAGTCAGCACAGAAGCACTTGCCAGTCATAACCCAGCTTTGGCGCAAAACTTGTAAAGATTCCATCCTTGTAAAGAATCTTTCAGCTCGTAACTGGAAAAAGGCTAATCTGGCAGACTTTCATGCCATATTTGCCTCCACCTCACCTACCCCTGTGATCTCGCTGGCTGATCAGGCTGATCATTTGGATGAATGGTTACGCCTCGCCAGCGATACAGTTGCCCCTTTTAAAACAATCAAAGCCAAGCGCCCCCACGACGCTCAACGTTGGTTCTCCGACCAACTTAAAGCCGACAAACTTGCCCTTCGGCAAGCTGAACGTCGTTGGAGGCACAATTACGATCCGTTGCTTAAAATTGCCTATGTAGATACCTTACAGTCTTACAAACAATCGATCCTGACAGCCAAAACTGCCTATTTTTCCCAAAAAATAATGGACTCTAACAATAAGGCCAAAGAAATCTTTTCAATTGTCAATGAGCTTTCCCTGCCGGATAGGGTTACTCCCCAACCTCAGCCAACGCAAATCCTTTGTGACTCTTTAAATTCTTATTTTATTGAAAAAATTACAACTATAAAAAACAATATCCCTATCCCTCCTGTCCCTCTCTCTCTTCCTCTCCCCCCCAGGAATACCAGCCTCTTGACAGAGTTTCCGCCTATTTCTTTAAAAGAGTTTTCTTCACTGCTTCTAAAAGTTAGCTCAGGCTCACCCAATGACTGCTGCCCTCCTATGATCTTGAGGGAAGCCTTTCTGGCCTGTCCGGACCCTCCTCTAGCCTTGCTTAACAACTCCTTGGCCACCGGAGAGGTCCCTCGTTCCTTTAAACAAGCAGCCGTCTTACCCATCCTGAAAAAACCTAACGCGGACCCCACCATTTTGAGTAATTACCGACCCATATCCCTCCTCCCTTATTTGGGAAAGATCTTGGAGACGTATGTCACCCGCTGCTTGAGCTCTTTCATAGAGAAATCCTCCTTCCTGGATGCCCAACAAGCTGGATTTAGACCCCTCCATTCAACCGAGGCGGTAATAGTAGCAGTCATGGATGCCCTCAGGACAGGCGCCGATAAAAACATCTCTCAGGCCCTTGTCCTTTTAGATCTTTCGGCGGCATTCGACACGGTCGATCATGCCATCCTGATCGACCGTGTCCACAATGCTGGCATACAGGGAGTGGCTCTCGACTGGCTAAGGTCCTTTCTTGACCAGCGAACTCAAGCTGTCCACTTGTCCACTTTCTGTGCACCCTTCACACCCTTAACTTGCGGGGTCCCTCAGGGCTCTGCACTATCTCCTCTTTTATTTAATTTGTATCTGCAACCCCTTTTAGTCTCCCTCAGAAATTCTCCGGTCACAATCTTCAACTATGCAGATGATCTCCAGTTAATCTTTCCCATTGATTCCCATCCTTCCTCCTGTTTTAATTTTCAGTCCATTATGCTGGCCATTTCAGAGTGGATGTGTCATAGCCAACTAAAATAAAATCCCACAAAGACTGAGCTGGTACTCACGGGTGGGCCCACCAATCCGTGGAACTCCACCTTTTGGCCACCATCCCTTGGGATGTCACCCACTCCGGTGAGCACAGTGAAGAGCCTGGGGGTGATGATTTCTGAAGATCTTTCGATGAGACCACAAATAAACTCAGTTACCTCCTCTTGTTTTTTCCAACTTAGGAGGATCCGCAAAATTAGTAGGTTTCTCACAAGAGATGCCCTGATTTTAGTGGTCATCGCCCTCATCACCTCCAGGCTTGACTACGCCAACTTGTTGTATGTGGGGACCCCGGCATGCCACCTCCATCGGCTGCAATTGGTGCAGAATCAGTCTGCTCGCCTGATCTTTCACCAACCCAAACATCATCACGTTACCCCCCTCCTTCGCAGTCTCCACTGGCTCCCTGTTTCCAAGCGGTGTCTTTTCAAGTTGGGTTGTACTGTTTTTAAGGCTCTTACTGAGGCAGCTCCTGCCTTTATATCATCTTGCCTGACTCGCTACATCCCCCTTAGAGCCCTCCGCTCTACATCTCTCAATCTCCTTGTGGTCCCCAAATTCAAACGGAAAAAACATGGCGGTTCGAGTTTCTCTGTTTTAGCCCCCTCTACCTGGAATTCCTTGCCTTCCACACTCCGTCTCTGTCCCAGCTATGACTGCTTCCGCAAACAGTTAAAAACCCTTCTTTTTCAGTCAGCATATGAGTAACTCCATCACCATGATCTCTGCAGTTTGTTAAGAGCGCCAAGAAACCGTTGGTGTAAGTGCGCGGTACAAATATTTTTAACGTAACGTAACGTAACGTAACATTACCACCAAGTCCCCCACCATGGAAACTTCTACATTAAGGGACTCTTGAAATTTGTGCGACATCAAGTTGACGTTATACTTGACATATATGCCAATACTGTGTCGCTGCACACATTCCTCCATGGCATCGGAGTAAACCGCTCAGAAAAGCACTTGAAATATCATACCGGGTAAAGTTAGGCTCCCTTTACTAAGCCATCTTCTCAGACCCTTGTATGAATCAGGGAGAGACTCAGCCTGATTTAGAGTTTAGTGACCAGGGTACTCCACCACAAACATAGCTGAGTACCCTGGCCACCTAAATGATGGGTTGCCCGCCCTATTTAGGGCCTGATTCTGTTGCTGGTTGGAAAGCTTCCTAACTGAATTGGTTTGGAAATGGTTTCCGACCGACTCGGATCAGGAGAGTCCGACCGACGGAGTACGATGCATCCTGATGCTATCAGATACGATTTGGTTGGACTCCCATTGACTTCAACGAGATCATAAGTTCCTAACCGCATCATAATTGGACCCTGGGTCAGGAAGACACGTTCCCGATTCGATTTGAATGAGCAAATGCCATTAGGAGGCCTTCCTAACCACATCAGAATCAGGCTCTAGGTGGGAATGCTTTTCTCACCGCATCAGAATCAGGCCCTTAGTATCTGGAAGCTCATCATGTTTCCAACAGCAGTGCACCTGCTTGCTCTGCCGCTCTAAGCGCTATAACAAAGGTCCAGTAGTGTAGGGGGTCATCAGTGTAGGGACAGCAGTGCGTCCGTACTATTTTGTATGGACTGTCAGATGTGTTTTTTTTTATCGGGATCACCAGGGTCACACAGGCAGCCCCAAACAGAAAAATAGACAAATTACTCGCATATCCTGGGTGAAAACTCCCAAGGGGCCAGGATCAGTCCATTTTTTTTTTTTTTTTTTTAAAAACAGTTTAGGAGTTCGTCTTTGGAAAACATATTTTATGAACGACCTCTGAAACATGGTGGCCACTTACCAAACTTTCAGTGCCTTCAGAGGGTACCTCCTCTGAAGACTTAAAGGATCTCAGCAGGGCAAGCAGAAATCTCTTAACATGGCTGGCTTTAGTCCAACCAATGTGTTGGAGGAAAGACCTCCACCTCCCTGCCAAAGTCTTAATAAGGGCATTTGTCAATTTCTCCTCCATATCGGAAGCAATAACGTCTGCAGCAATTAGCTCCGATCAGCGGTAGTGCTTGAGCTTGTTGACTTGTAACATGCAGTGGGACATGTTAGTTGCACCAATTTCAATGAGATCATTAACTTCACTGATTATTTCAGAGCAGTATAAGAACTGGTCCACTAGTTTTCTGAAATCCACACACATTTACAGAATCGATGATGAATACATCCTGACCCTCTTGATACCCCCTCTGCTTTCTGGCCTTGCTACTTGTTGACAAGTACCTTACTTCATTGGAGATTACTCTTTACCTTACACAGGAACTCGGCCATCTTCTTTTGAAGACCCAGCACAATGCCAGGCACTCTGGCTGGAAAAGACCACCCTTGGGTTAGCTCCCTACCCCTCCTTGGCCAGAGTGAGAGGTTTCACGAAAATATGGCAAAAGAGCAACTCAGAAGAGCTGAAACCAATTTTCTTCTGTGGCACGTGACTGTATGTAAACAATAGTTGAAGAATGCCACACTCATCCCAAATGACCTATGTGCAGAGCTCATTCAGTTGATTCTCTAATCCAAAAGAATTTCTTCCAGGAAACTGATCTGGTTATAGATACCCACAAGCCACAAGCCACCAGCCACCACAGACGTCGTCATATTTCTCAAGGGCATCGCCTCATCATGCTTGGTGACAATCAGTGCTTAATTTGTAAAAAAATATAAAAAAGTAACTTCCATTGCTCTCATCAAGAGGTCACTGCAGCTTGTCCCACCCTTTGCTACTCCTAGCACTGTCAACGACCATGCTAATACTGCATATTAACCATCACACTCTTACAAGTGTGATAGTTCAGACAATTCAGGCCACCCAGACATATAAATTGCTTGTGCAGCAGGTATTAGTCAGTTTTATTGCAAATTGAATTATAAAACAACCGTTATGCTGATTTCAAAATGAGACAAACAGCGCCATCATGTGGTGAACTGTTATAAGTGCGGCTGTTGACATTTAAGTGCCAGTGCCAAGCAACTGAAACCACCAGCACAAGTTAAAAACTGAGCATGAGCCGCCATAAAAAATGACACACTACTTGCATTACGTTGTAGCAGGATCCAAGGATTCAGCAGTGTCCGTTCCAGTCTTTCTAAATGGAATCCTAAACACAGGCTCGGCACCTCTATTTTTCACCAGACTTTCATACTTTTGATAAAAGAGACATGTCCAGGAAAATTCTCTCAACATTCAAACCAATGCGAGTTCATCCTGCATTCCCTTTTCAACTTGTACAATTTTGACATCAACCTAGATGGTGAAAGCTAATAGGTTATCCTGAACTCTCATCTTCATGTCAAAGGCAGCAAGCAGTAACCATATTGTACCTTCAATATCTCGCCTGGAGCAATGTAACTCCCCCAACCATAGTAAGGCTATCTTCAGAACGTTGTTTGATACTATATTGAGGTCTTTATGTTATGTTATGTTATGTTATGTTATGTTATGTTATGTTATGTTATGTTATGTTATGTTATGTTATGTTATGTTATGTTATGTTATGTTATGTTAAGAGTGGTCTTATAAAGCGCTCAGCTACTCGGGCAGAGTGTCCCGGTGATATAAGGACCTGCTGGGGCTGAGCAAAGGGAAGAGCGGAAACTACTGTCCAAACAACCAGGTCTTGAGCTCCTTCCTAAAGGAGAACAGGTTATCTAGCTTCCTGAGGGATAGTGGCAGTTTGTTCCACTATTGGGGCACCAAGAATCTATATGAGCGTCCCCCAATGCGGGCTCGTTTAGTTACAGGGACAATGGCCAGCGCTTGTGAAGCAGAGCGCAAGGATCGAGCAGGAAAATAGCAACGCACCCTTCTCCTTAGATAAAAGGCCCGATGCCATGAAGAGATTTATACGCTGTGATAAGTGTCTTAAAATAAATGCGTTTACGCACCGGGAGCTAATGGAGCGAGTTTAAAAGAGCAGGGGTGTTGGACCTTCGGCTAAGGCCACAAATGGCCCGAGCTGCCGAATTTTGGATGGATTGCAGGCAGGTGAGTAGATATTCCGGGAGGCCTAGATAGAGTATGTTGGCATAATCCAGCCGGGAGCCAATCAAAGCCTGAACAATGATCCTCCTATGGGCATGTGAAAGAAGGGAAAGAAATTTCCTAAGAGTTTTCAGAAGGCCATAGCATTGGCCTACTACACTAAAAATATGGGGTTTGAAGGTGAGACCATTGTCGAATTTGACACCAAGATTTTTCGCCACAGAAGTAGCCGACGATGGAGGATACATATCAGAAGGCCACCAGGATTTCCAGTTGGCATTGGGGGGGCAGCCGAAAAAGAGGACCTCTGATTTATCAGAGTTACATCTAAGCTGATTCAATTGGAACCAAGAAAAAACAGCTGCGAGGAAGCTCATGATGTTGTCGCCGGAAAAGTCTATGTTCTTATCTCAAGTAAATAAAAGCTGCGTATCATCGGCATAAGATAGTGACAAACAAAAATGTGTTATCTACATCTACTGCTATAGCTATGTCACAATATATATTTTTACTATTGTTAACTCCACATCTACTTAATTTATAGATATCTTGCCATGATTAGGCTGAAGTAGGGAATTCAATATTTTTGTCATGAAATTAACTTTATTGTATATGGTGACCCTGTAAGCTCCAGAGCTGCCGTGAGGCACACAACCTCTTGTCTTCAATGAGTGTACTGTGCAAGAAGTAGTGAGAGTTTTTGAGCACCTTTGAAAGGCGCATAGGGCACTCTGCCTACTCCTCTATGGAGATCATTACCAACTTTGTGGCACATCAGGTTCCTGATCTATGCCAAAGACTTGATATGGTTTGTGGATACCTAAGGTCTTTTGCAGCAGAATTTGAGATACACCTCATTTGGGTATTGACCAGATACATTCAGCAGATGTCATTTGTCTTGCCAGGTTTAGCAGGCATATGCTTCAGAGACCTAGGCTTTGGGTATCAGCTTGTAGCCCTTCACTGCCTTGAATAAATAAGCTTGCAAAAGAGTATTCAAAGATTTCTGGGAAGCCTATATGGAAGCTGAACCCAACTTGCAGATGCAAATTAAGAGGGCGAACCATTAAAGGGTGCTCTGCTAGTAAGAAATTAAACAGTGCATCACAATTTGCCACTATGTTCCTATTCACCCATCTTCCTAATTTCTTGGTTTTATCATACTTCAAGGACTCCCATTTTTTGTGACTTTTTGTCAGTTTCCTTCAGTGTGAGCTAGTGCGGATCAGGTGTTCGAGCCTAACTGACATATCAATGCCTTGTTCATCTTCACGTAGTATTGTATATTAATCACATCCAAAATCAGTATTTCTCTGGTACCTCTGAGATGCAAACAGTTAAGTAGTTTGCAGCCTTGCCCTCCTGTTTAAGGTGATAAGGCTCAAAGTCAAGCACATGCAAAGCAAGCCATGTTAACAGATGCATGCCCATACAGTTCATATCAAAGTAAGTCCTACGACACCTATTCTTTCGCTCCATCTACCTCTGCTGATTTTTTTCATCCTCCATATCCATGAGCTTGACCGGATGTTGGTTTCCCCTAGGGTTCAGAGGTTATAGCTCCTGAAGCTGAAGGGGTCTGAGGTTACATAGGTAGTATGCATAGAGTGTGAGGGAGGCTTTTGGCCCTTTGCACACCCTGAAACATTACCAAATATTCTAACAGTGTAGCACTTTTATCAGAAGTTCTTGATTACCTCTACCTACCCTGTCCCAGCATTCCCTTGGTGTTTAGTTTTCTTTCTTATGGGAGAACTACTGCCACTTGTCAGACTAATAGCATTGAGGAGAGGCAAGTGTTGGGCAGAGATCCCTTAAATAGTGGGACCCTTCCTACCAATGAAGCCAAGATTTATGGAACCTCACGAATCCCGAGAGATTGTTGATTGCACCCAACAGAAAATGTTACTTCTGGGCTGAACCAGTGCAAGGCACATTGTGACTATACTTGTGGTGAAATGTTGGAGACCACATCTCCTAAAAAAGAGAAGACAGCTGCTTCCTGATCTTGTGGCACCAACCACCTATGGCCATTGATTGCTGTTCAATGAGTGAAAGGGAGTAATTCCATCCTAGATGCACCTTGATTCCAAGGTGGGTGTTGGATCCTGACAACACAACTGCAATATGGATCCAGTGTCTACCAAAACTTGAGGGTAAACAAAAAAAATGTTGTAGCTCAAGAGTATATAATTATATTTATAGTGTAAATGGAGATCCAAATAATAAAAATGTAACAACAAAGAGCACAATGCATTTATGGTGTACAACAACACAGAATTAAAACCAGGACCTCTTGCTATGCACAAAATATACTGCTCGCAATTACTAGATGCTTACAAACATGTCCACTGTTAAGTTAGCAGAAACAGACACAATGGCACAAAGGACTTTTTCAGGAACAACAGCCTTGCAAAATACAGTAACTTATTAAGCTAACCGAGTACTGGGCCAATTCAATAAGCAGGTTGGAGGAAAAACCAAGAAAATTGAAGAAGGTGCCTCTCAGGCTAAATACAGTTACCCTCATCAAAGAGGTGACTGGGAAGATCATCGCTAAAGAATACAATGCAGGGGTCACTCATGAAATGGTTTTAGCCAAGGAAGGTTTCTGGTTCCGGTTTCCCCTACTTTGGAGGGAGAACCTTTGTGTCCTGCCTGAGGGTTCTTGTATCTTCTCAGGAACTGCAATACCATGGAGTTGAAATAAATCTTATCAACTGATCCTTACCCGGGCAATGGGCAGGGTTTATGCATAGGCCTCGATTCACCAAATGCCAGGGGTACCAGAAGTGACATCACATATGCTTTCACACCCTGATGACTTCACCAGAAGTTACATCACCCCTCCACCCCCTCCCCCCCATTTATATTACAGGTCGTGCTGTCACATATCCCTGCACTTGCGGACACTCAAGTAAAATAAATTACTAGTGCAAGATCAGTAAAATCACTTGCACTTGCAATATATGAAAGCTCATAAAAGTGTATTTTAGTTGGCAAACATATGTCAACTAGTGGGATGCCATAATATGCTCCAGATTCAGCCATCCTATACATCACTACAGCAATTCTATACGTATGTACAACGATTTACACACACACAGTTATAGTTTGTAATGTCTAGACTCAGTCATTATATATTAATGTATTGATCCAAATGTCCAAACAGTCTCAAATGCCCATGCCCCGGTCCAACCCAGACTGGTGCTCAAAGACCTCTTCCTCAGCCAGCCTCATCTGAAAGGAGAGCGGCCTCACAAAGTGACCGAGCTCCTCTTGCAAAGGAATCCTGCCCAGCGTGGAACATAGACTCTTCGATAAGAAGGCTTTTCATCGCCCCCAGTACCACATCCAGGCCTGAATAAGATTCGACAAGAGACATTTCTGCTCATTGTAATACTGTATAACTGATTGCTCAGAATAAATGTTGCAAAGCGCTCTGATACCTTCGGGTCTGGCTAGCGCTATATAAAACTCTCAAATAAATAAATAAACAGAAGCAAGCATAGCCATAAGGTTAAGCAGATTTTAGAGACTTCAGAAAACCTTGCTATCCTTTAGGTTAAACAGATGTTATAGGGTAAGCTTTGGGCGGCAGACTGCGTGCTCGGGCTACTAAATCGACCTGTCTTAGGGTTAAGATAGTAAATACAGCCTTAAGGTGAAATAGATCTTATGTGCTCAGGCATAACTTGCAGTGGTTTTGGTCAGGTTACACAGATTCTAAATACTCTCAGAGGCAATGCAGGGGTCAAGTGTCAGACTACAGTACTGCTTTTAAAGTCACATGTATTTTGCCTGTCCAGGCTTTTGTCAGCAGACCTAACTCCTAGTTTACATATGTCTTGAAGGCTCAGACTCCAGGCATATAAAAATCATCAAAATATGTGCAGCCACTTAACAGATGTGAATTGTGTCAACATTTTAGGAACTATTCAATAATGTTTATAGATGGGGAAAATCTTCACAATTAAAATATTTACCAAATACATAACCATTAAGTGGCCTCATGGTATGCATGACATATTTAGCAAGCGCTTGTCTTTATCCCATACATTTTGTAATATGTGACTGTTAGACATGCTTATAAACAGAAAGCATGAAACTGTAAGACTCAGAATGCAATTTACAGTTGACTAAAATGACACTACTGTCCTGATGTTTCGGACTTTGCACACGTTTAGTGCATTACGGTGAAGAGCGAACTTATTTTTTAATTCCTAGCAGCTCTAGAGAAACTATTAAATAATCCATCTTCCCGATAATAGCTTTTTGGTAACTCTACAGCCTACAATAGTTTTGCATTGCATTTTGCACTCTTACTGGCTGACACGGTTCTCACCTGTGCTGAGTGCCTTATAACAAGCCTTATAACAAACGTATGTAGCCTTCCCTGCTTGTGAACCGTGAGGGACCACTGAAATGAACCACTCCCTATAGGCTTTAACGAGGGTGAGGCTGGGGAAGGGTTGAGGGAGGTGATAAGATTCCCCAGCAACATCACTTCTACTTCCTCAATACTCAACCTTACCTACCACAGAGTTTAGTAACTGGGCTGAGAAGGATGCATTATTTCATAGCAAGAGAATAGAATTCATTACGTTTTGTTCATAGGTCAGGATTGTAGTGGCTCTGTAACATATTAATGTTTAATTTTGGGCTTTTGGAGAGAGGGGGTGGTTTACTTTAGGCTTTTGGAGGTGGGGTGTGTTTAAGTCAGGTTTTTTTGCAAAGTGATGAAGCACTTCACTCGCCCCACCACTTTCAAAGGGGACCATACACTCTTCGCAGGATTATACCTTCCTGCACAAACGCTTGGTGACCCTCCTGCCCAATTCGAACAGTTGGCCAAAGGTTTTAGGCAGCTTCAACACAGGCAGCAGGCAGTGCAATCGGTGGGTGGGCTCTCATAGATGTGGGCAGTGCCACTGGTAGATACCAGCCATCCCAGGTCTCAAGTGGACTGCAGCTTTTCAAACTAAATTTTGATTCTTGGGCAACAGCACTATTTTTTATTTTTATTTTTTTTACAAATTTAGCACTGGTATTGCAGCAAGTTGCAAACAGACATGCACTGGAACACTTCCTGACACAACTCCTCCTGTGCAGACCAAAGTAGAAACCACACAATACCAAAAGCCTTCAGAGCAAGCAAATATATGCTTGAGGCTTTTGCGGGCCTGGGAAGCCATACTAGTGTCTGTGTTGCTAAGAGACACCCCTGCTAGGCAATACGAGTTATAACAGTTGCAAGCTGAAACTTTTTTTTTTTTTTAAGTTGAAGTCATCTTTATTGCTCATTCACCTTCTTTTTTTTAAGCAAGCTGAAACTCTTAAAATGCTCTACAAGCAGCAGCACATTTGTAAAACTCAGGAGCATTTTGAACAGCAAAATTACCTAGTGTCTGGTGCTGTTTTTGCCCTTCTGAGGCCAGGGGTCACAAAGGCAGTGCTATGGGGCGCATGGGCAGTGCCAGGGTCGCATTTGGGCACTTGGCTCCCCCCTATTGGCAAGTTGACAATAAACATCTCAGTTGGTCGTCAAACGACTCCTTCTCTGGTGAGTCATTTAAGATGGCACATAACATGCTGCTATGCTGCCAGATGGCACAGAAACAGAGATTGGTGCCATTCCCGCTCTCAGGCCACGCCACAAATATATAGGACAACTTGGTGGAGTTCCATGACTTATTCAAGGGCATTGGGTGTCTGAAGGGCAACACTGTTGCCCTCCACATTGACCAGGCAGTTCAACCGGTCACCCTCCCAGCATGGATGAGTTACATTTCCCCTCAGGCCAAAAGTGGAGGCCAAACTAAGGAAACTCAAAGAAGCAGAGATTATCGAGAAGATGGACGGATGTGACTTGTCAATTTAAAAAAGAGACCGCCTAGTTCCGTGGGGCGGGGATAGCAATGCAGCAGTGCGTTAGAGGGGTCATTATTACTCTTGCGGCCTTCACTGGCTGCATGTGCATCTAGAAGCACAGAACACCCCCCTACCGTGTGGACTGATATTAAAGGTAAGTTGAATGAAAAAGGTTGATGGAAAGAAACAACCCAAATATTGTTGTGGCTGGGAGGCGGTGTGCGGTATCACGCAGATGTGGCCAAATTGATCACCTCTTGTAAATTGCTGGATGGCATCTGCACCTGCAACACCCTGCACCATCCCTAGGGGGAGTATGAGAGGGACAACAATCAAAGCATTGTCGTGACAGTGACAGGTCATTCAGAGGATCGCATTTGCTTGATGCAGTGCTTTGAGACACGTATACCTTGACGAACAGAAATTAATAAAATTCCGCACCATTCTAGATGTCCATACTAAGATGGTGTCAGAACCTGATGCTTTGTGGGAAGCACCCTTGTGTCTCAGTGTCTGCAACAGCAGGAGAAGTGGCTCACATTGTTGCGCTTTGTGTTGCATCATTATGGGACGCATAGGGGGGCATATTATCAAGAACAGCATTAAAATTATCGCTGGTGTAGCGGCAGAAAACTGCAGCTAAAGCGGCGATAATGGGCTTGATAATATGCCCTGGAGAACTCCAATAGAAGCCAATGTTCACACCAGAACACAGGGGCATATTATCAAGGAACGGAGTTAAAATTATCGCTGCTTTAGCGGCAGAAAACTGCAGCTAAAGCGGCGATAATGGGCTTGATAATACATCCTTGAGAATTCTAATAGAAGCCCATGTTCACAGCTGAACATGGGCTTCTATTGGAATTCTCAAGGGCGTATTATCAAGCCCATTATCGCCGCTTTAGCTGCAGTTTTCTGCCGCTAAACCGGCGATAATTTTTAACGTCGTTCTTAATAATATGCCCCAAGATTTCTTTGCTACCTACAAAGGGATATGGCTGAACTACCGGGCCTCATTACTTCAGCATGAAATATGTAATTCGAAAATTCCCCTCAAGTTGATGCATTGTGATTAGGTTGAACTAAAGAGGAGTTAAAATGCAATCCCCCTTTCATGCACAGTAATTTAACCTGGACATTATTCACATAACAGTTGTCCCGAAAATCTGGCATGGGCTCATCTCGCATGGTCCAACACTGGGCATCGTGTACTGTACTGTGTGCCTAATTTATTAATTGGCACACTTACAGTCACATTCAGTGCTCTGGAGACAAGACATTGGTAAAAAAGAAGAGTGAGATGATTCCCAAAGTGGTGGGTAGATCTTGAGAGTGAGCTAATGTTGGTAGTGCAAATGATGCGGAAGTGGGAAGTGATGGGAGGAACTGCTGCTTCTGCAAGCATAGCTCTATATGTTATGTTACGCTATGTCTACTTGTATTGCGCACTAATCACCCGTGATGGTATTCAGGCACTTGAGCAGATGTAAATTTTATTTTTTTGCCCTCGCGGGGCTATGACTGGACACCAAAAATGTAAAAGAAGTAAAGGGTAAACGTTTTCTCATGTACCCTTTTAATAACCACGTAAAGTATGTTGGAAATAGGAATTTAAGCAATAAAGTGATGGGCGAGTAGGAGAATATAGGTAAAGTATAAGCAGCCGTAAAGGGGATTGAGGTTTTAAAAAATAAATAAAACATCTAACAATAATGTTAATTTAGCTTACTAATATTTAAATGCATTAAATATATCATTCAAAATTAATTTAAAAGTGCTGCAGCATTTTCTTTGATTTAGTCTACATTTAAAGTAAATATATACATTTCCTTTACATCAATATTTCACATAAAATATTTTTTCAAGTTTAATAAACTTTTTAAACTGTCCGTGCCCATTATCATAGAGAGATCTCTGTGATTAAATGACATTTATATATATTTTTAAAAGTCCAAATAAATCAATTACATTATTTCAATGGGGGTCGATTTAAAGTCCCTGCCTCCGTTATTTTCTTTTTTTTCTTTTTTTAAAATGTTTATTACAGCATTTTGAATACACAGCCACAGAAACCCCCACTCCCCTCCTACACAAAGGATATCATAAATATATACATTTCATTTCGCTACATTAGCGTACTACAACTATATATTCGACTTTCTACACATGAATACATATCAGAGAAAACAAGCTTACAAACCTAGCAGATAGAATAAAATGCTAAATGCAGTGATCTCCCTCAATTCATCCTTTCAGTCTGATCCCAAGATCAAGAAACAGGCTGAGCTATCATTCCTGGCAATCAAAGTTATTCTGCTCAGTTAAAACATTGCACAGAGTCCCTCCCCACTCTATCTAGTGCTCTTGTATCCATGTTGTTAATGGGCCCCATATCCTCAAGCCTCTTTTCTTTGTTTTTTTTTCTAGCCCTTTCGCTGATATAAAGCTCTTTCAAGATTATGCATGGCCAAGAGCAGAGTCAGCCATTGCCTGAAACCAGGAAGCTCGGGGTCAATCCAAGCCAAGGCCACACATAAATGGAATTCAGCCAAGGCTATAAACAGAAATGCTTGGACGTTTTTAGAAACTCTTTCTTCCTGCATACACAATAGTATCAGCTGAGCGATAAAACAGTTCCAGCTTAAGTTTTCCATTAAATAAAATCAACAATAGTGGCAGCAGGGACAGGCCACAAAGCAAATATCTGAATTATATCCACCTCATTAAGTTGGCATCTTGGGCAGCGAGACCCTTTAGGCCCTCTCCAGCATGCAATCTTCTCTGGCGTGTAATACAAATGAAATCATGTTTTATAATGCATGTGAGAAGTTGTCCTGGCTTATGCTGTCCACTAGTTATAGTGGGCACCTTGCACCAGTCCAAACAACCTTTCTTGATGATTATGTTTAAGGCAACCTTAATTGAAAGCTATCCTAGTGGTAGTTGGGAGAGCAGCCTTCAGGCTAAGTCTTGAAGGAGTGTGAAGCAGCTTGGTTTACTAGATTATAACCCCTTGAATGACCAAATAAAAGGAGAACCACACAAGGTATATATAAAATATACCTATTGATTACTAAACACTCTCTGTTAACCTCTTTATGAGATTAGAGAGCAAGATACACAATATAAACACACTAGAACATAAGTAAATAGAACAATATACAATGGGCCCCAGGGGGAGACCAAACCATATATTAAGAAAGTGGTATATGAACCACGACAAGACTAGACACAGTGCCTAGAGCACGTAGAATCACTGGGACCCCAAGGAACCACCCAAGGTAGTGACACGGGGACCCACGGGGGACGTGTGCAGTGTGAGAACACAGCTGCGAGCTCCGTACCATCCTATGGGAAAGTCGCGTTGGAATTTTAAAGATTAACGACACTTCAGAGAGGACTTGGAGCAATTCCCTTTAGACTTAGAAGAGTCTAAGGCAAGCACCCATGTGAGCACTGGAGTACTCATGTTACCTCACCCAGGGAAGCCGGGTGCATAGGTGCCAAATGGTGTCAGGAATCATCGCTGTTTTCAATGGCGAGTTGCTGCAAAGTGCTGCTGCTGTGGAAAGGAAAAGTGTTCGGTTGGATCCAAGCCTGGATCGACAATGTGAAGAACCTGAAAGCAGAGGGGACAGAGTCTGGGTCACTTCAGGGTGACCAGGGGCACGATAGCCCAATGTTCATCAATGTCAGGTGTTTCAGGTGAGATGAGGTGAAGCTTGACTCCGCTGCCCCAGAGACCAGGAGTTGTCGACGATGACCAGAGTCCGCAGGCGAGCTGGGGGGTTGGTGTATGGATCGGAGACCAACAAGCCTTGTCAAATGGCAACCCGCGTGATGAGAATACAAAGGCTTTGATGTGAACCAGAAAGGTCCTGGTGGCTCCCCAAGCAATGGAGAGTCAGGGCACATCTGGAGCAACCAGGTAAGCCTGTTAAACGTTACAGTACCCTTCTGAAGGACCCACAAGTCAACGGACAAGGGATCGCAAAGGGACCTCAAGAGGAATCACTAGATACCAGCCCACGGACCACTTGAGGAGTGTAGGCCAGTAATCTTCAGTGGAATCACTTCTCGGGGTCTGGACTACAAGTAGCCCAAAGCACAGCCTCAGGGATTGCCAAGAAGCATATGCTGCTCCAAATGTGCACGTGTCAAGGGGTTCGGGTTGTACAGTCCCCACAAGGGTTTTGGATCTCAGGTTTGCTGAGAGCACGGCTCGGCCTCGGGGAAGCTTGGAAACCCACCTCCTGTGTTGCAAAGTCTTTGGAGTCCTTCAGGAGCTGCGTAGTTGCAAACCGGACAGATGCGTCTTTGTGCCTGCCCTGCAGGGGAGTAACTCCTTTACTCCAAGGGAGATTCTTCGCTCATCCAATGAAGAGTAGATATTTGAAATTCTGGGATTCTGTAGCAGAGTTTTGTCCAGGTAAATCTAAAGTCCTGTAGTAATGGGTTCCTACTTTATACCCAAGGAAGGGTCGGGACAAACTCTGGGGACCCACCTATGGGAGGGTCAGGATAGAGGGGTGGCTACACCCATATCCTTTGTTCAGTTTCATGCCAGAGTAGGGGCTGGTAGCCCCTGCAACCGGTTCGAGTTGGTCTATGCACAGGGACACCAAATGTGCCCCCAGTGCAGACATCAAAGCACTCTTGGAGTGCACCCACCCAGCCCCAATACACTAAAGCCTGTCTGGGAGTTGGTTACACCCCCCATGTGACAGGAAACCTATTGTCGAGCCTCCACTGCCGGAGTTTCATCCAGCAGCAGGAGGGCAGACGTGCGTCTGTGGCTGGCAGCATCCATTTTGTGATGCCAGGGTTCTGTTAAGCTGGTACCTGGTGTACCGGGGTAGTCATATTTCTCCCTCTAGGAAGGTGGAATCACACCTCCCCCGCCAGGAATGGGGGGAGATATGGTTCCAAGGTGTTTGACACCAAACAAGATATGTTTCCTTGGAGCCATTTCAAAGTAAGCATTTAAGGTTATAATGCACTTAAGAGTATATGGTATGGCACCTGGCCTCTTTGATGGGAACTGTGGAGGGAGCCCCAATGCCCCCACGGTCCCTGCCGGCTACCCGCCTCCTGCCGGAACCAGCATTACTTTTGGACAAGGGGAGCTGCTGACATGCAGCTCCCCTTGTCCGTAAGCAATTTTGCCTTGCTTCTTGGAAGCGAGAGCAGGTTTCCTGCTCTCTCTTCCAAGAAGCAAAGCAGTGTTTGCTATGACAGGGCTGGAACCGTGCTCCCACCCTGCCATAGCAAACGGCAATGTCCCGGGGGTGGACACCCCGGGACATTGCAGGAGCCGACCCTGGGGAGTGGCGGTCCCCAGGGCCATTGAGGGCTCCAAGAGGGGGGCCGCGCGGCCCCCCTTCCATCATTTTCACAGCAAATGGGCCAGGGGCGCAACAGACCCCCATATGTGAATGAAGTGTGCCCCAGGAAGTAGGCGGTCTCCTGGGCCTCAAGCACCCCTCACACTTTTTTTTGTTAAAAATAAAAGCCACGGGGAGGTGGCCATCCCAGGGGCTGTGGGGGCTGTGTGCCCCCTGTATTTAATTATTAAAGACACGGGGAGGAGGGGGCCCCAGGACTGCATGTGGGAAGCATAAGCCCCCCCACACCTTTTACTTATAATAAAGCCCCAGGAAGGTGGCGGTCCCTGGGGCTGCGTGCCCCTGCATATAATCAGCATGGCCTGGGGAGGTGGCGGTCCCCGGGGTCGGTGGCCCCCGCACTATATTTTGTGATTGCCCCCGGGACCTGGCCACCCAGGGGCTTAATTAAACAAAGCCTGGGAGACCGCAGTTCGTTTTTACAAATTTTCGGCCGGATTTACCCACCCAGCATTTATTCAGCAAATTTATCTTTTTTAAAATGCTTTACTTTGGCCCAGGGGGTTCTTGGGGGGCCCCCTGAGCAGGCCTAGGGGGTCAGGGTGTTTCTACCCTGCCCCTTTATCTTGTTTTGTACTTTTTTTTTTACTGTTTTCTTGTGACTCGGTTACCGAGTCAAAAGATGGCTGCCAACACTTCCTGGTTTGGAGTGTTGGCAGCCAATCTAAATGAAGCTCGTGCTCAGGTGAAGTCGCGAATCTTCCTTGGTGCTCAGATATCAATATATATTTTTTTTTAATTTCTCAGCAACTACTGAACAGATTTTAACCATTCTAAAAAAGCCCACAGTCTGAACCAAGATCTACCTTTTTGCCAAACTTGGTGTAATTCTGTTCAGCAGTTCGGGCTGTAGCTTTGTCTAAAGGTCCTATGGAAATTAACATGAGGTCAAAGCTTTTTGGGACCACCTTTTTTCTCAGCCCCCACTTGACGAATCAGCTGAAACTTTCAAGACAGGAGCTGATCTGAGCAAATCATTAGTTTCGAAGATTTTGCAAAGATTCGTCAAATGGCGCCAAAGATATTGGCAAAAGAAAAAACTATAACTACCTACTGGCTGCCGCCAGTATGTAATATATATATATATATATGAATATATATATATATATATATATATATATATGTGAACAAGGCTCCGTTGAGCCGAAACGTCTTGGACAGTACCTCTGCAATAAAGGAAAGCAAGAGCCCATTTGGTCCGTGTCCGAGTTTCATTGTTGGCTGGCGAGATTCGGTGCAGCGCAATACGAAAGCGGAATTCCTAATATATATATATATATATATATATATATATATATATATATATATATATATATACATATATATATATATATTACCTACTGGCGATAGCCAGTAGGTATATATAGTTAGGATTTTTTCTCTATGGGATTTTTGAAAATTCTATGTCTAATAACTTTGGCGTTTGTGGACGGAATTGGCTGAAATTTTCAGGAAAATGGAACATTTTGTTTCTGAGCAGCCCCTTAAAATTTGGGGGGGGTTTGTCAAGGGGGGGCCGAGAAAAAAAGAGGGGTCCCAAAACGCGTTTTTCCCATGTTAATTTCCATAGGGCGGTTGGCCACACTTTTAGCTCGAACGGCTGAATGGATTTGCACGAAACTTGGCAAAATTGTAGGGACTGTTAGCCCGATGTGCCTTTGCTAGGTCTCAATATATGTGCTCCAGTGGATTTTGAGAAATTAACGTTCAAAAAAAGATATATATCTGTAACAGCGCTCCGGGCAGCGCTCCGGTTCGCGTACTTTTCGCGTAACGGAGCTTTGCGAAGCGAAGCTGATTGGCTCTCCGGTGTCTGTCAACATTCTAAACAGTCCGGAGCGGCCGCCATCTTGTCTCTCTGTAGGATCGAGAGACAAGAGGAGGCCAAAACAAAGGGGGAAATGAAGGAAAGGGGGCAAGGTAAACCCCTTCTGACCCCCTAGGATTGATGAGGGGGATATTATAGAGCCACGCGGGGCAAAAAAAAAAAAAAAATCCGATTTTTTCGCCGCAGAGACGCGTCTTGGTACGCGAACCGGGCAGCTAACCGGGCAGCTAACCGGCAGCATAACGGGAGTCTGAGGAGTAGCTGATTGGCTGTCAACATTGTAAACAGTCCGGAGCGGCTGCCATCTTGTCTCTCTGTAGGATCGAGAGACAAGAGGTGGTGAAAAACAAAAGGGGAAATGAAGGAAAGGGGGCAAGGTAGACCCCTCCTGACCCCCTAGGATTGATGAGGGGGATATTAAAGTGCCCCGCGGGGCAAAAAAAAAAAAAAAATGCGATTTTTCGCCGTAGAGGCCCGTCCTGGTACGCGAACCAGGCAGCTAACTGGGCAGCTAACCGGCAGCGTAACAGGAGTCTGAGGAGAAGCTGATTGGCTGTTAACATTGTAAACAGTCCGGAGAGGCCGCCATCTTGTCTCTCGATGGGATCGAGAGACAAGAGGTGGAAAAAAAAGGTGTAAATGAAGGAAAGGGGTAAGGTAGACCCCTCCTGAACCCCTAGGATTGATGAGGGGGCTATTAAAGTTCCCCGCGGGGCAAAAAAAACAGGCAGCTAACCGGCAGCGTAACGGGAGTTTGACATCTTGTGTTTTTGGAGCATTTGTTTGCATACCGGGTAGCGTTCCGGTAAGCGTAACAAGGGGAAAATCAAGAGAAACAGTAAAATAAAATTTAAAGGAGTAGATTTCCACCAAACTTGGCAAAATTGTAGGGACTGTTTGTTTGATGTGCCTTTGCAAGGCCTCAAGATATGTGCATGTGTGGATTTTCTCTAATTAAGGTTAAAAAAATATATATATATATCTGTAAGCGTGCTCCGGTGCGCTTACATTACGGGTTTGGTTTGCGTTGCAGAGACGATACGTCATGGTTATGCGATGCATCATGAGGCGTCTCACGGGGTATGTGATACGTCACGTAATAAAGAATATATTTTACAGCTATAGATATTAGCTTTTAAAAAACCAATGAAATTCACTGAAAAAACCATAGGTTATAGACCATATATAGTTAGGAATTTGCATTTACAAAACCTTGAAAATTCACTGAAAAAACCATAGGTTATAGACCATATATAGTTAGGAATTAGCATTTACAAAACCATATTTTACTCACACAAAACCATTGAAATTTCATATATAGTTAGTTGCCCTAACTATATATCGCGCACCCGCAATCCACTGCTGATGATGTCACATATTACATCATTCATGACATGGTCAGTGACATCACTGATGACATCACTGATGACATCTCAAATGACATCACTGATGACATCACTGATGACATCATTCATGTGTTAATACGATGAACCTCTACAGACTCTAATATAACCTTAGATACACTCAGTGTAAACAGACACTCACAGATTGTCACTCATCCATGGAGTTACTCATGCACCTACTCAGTCATGCAAAGAATCAATCACACCTCCATTTCCTCAACTATACAGTTATACACACCATACTAATTCAAACATATTCTAACATATTTTTACGCTCTTATACAATCACTGATACAAGTTTTCAATGATCCATGCAGCCACTCACACATTCACTGTCTCTTCTGCACAGTTATTTATATATGTCTACTCTCACATGTACTGTGTTTTACATATGTACTTACTTTGACATGTAGCACTGAGATATCCATTCACTCAGCAATACACTCATGCACACAGTCAACTGCCCATGCAGCTGTTTCCACATGCACTTTTGAACCCATGCATCTAGTGAATCAACTGCTCACACATCTATGCACAGAGTCATACACCTCCCAGCCACCCACACACACACTCAGTCTCCCATACAAATACTTGGGCAACCAATCAATAACCCATATAGTTACTCATATAGCTACTTATCAACACATGCAACAGTTTACAGAACAACAGACATAATGATGCACAAATTAAGACAGTTTAGTCACTAACCCATGCACTCAGTGAGACACATTTAATCACTCACTCATACAGTCAGTCATGCACCTACTAAATCCTTCATCGAAACACTTATACATCCACTCATTCTTCAATATGTAAGACATATTTTAACTTTACAGAAACATACAGTCACTGGATGTTGTCATCAGTGATGTCATCAGTGATGTCATTTGAGATGTCATCAGTGATGTCATCAGTGATGTCACTGACCATGCCATGAATGATGTAATATGTGACATCATCAGCAGTGGATTGCGGGTGCGCGATATATAGTTAGTGCAACTAACTATATATGGAATTTCAATGGTTTTGTGTGAGTAAAATAAGGTTTTGTAAATGCGAATTCCTAACTATATATGGTCTATAACCTATGGTTTTTTCAGTGAATATATATATATATATATATATATATATATATATATATATATATATATATATATATATATATATATATATATATATATATATTCACTGAAAAAAACATAGGTTATAGACCATATATAGTTAGGAATTAGCATTTACAAAACCATATTTTACTCACACAAAACCATTGAAATTTCATATATAGTTAGTTGCCCTAACTATATATCGCGCACCCGCAATCCACTGCTGATGATGTCACATATTACATCATTCATGACATGGTCAGTGACATCACTGATGACATCACTGATGACATCTCAAATGACATCACTGATGACATCTCAAATGACATCACTGATGACATCACTGATGACATCTCATTTGACATTACTGATCACATCACTGATGATATCATTCATGTGATAATACGATGAACCTCTTCAGACTCTAATATATCCTTAGATACAATCCGTGTAAACAGACACTCACAGACTGTCACTCATCCATGGAGTTACTCACACACCTAGTCAGTCATGCAAAGAATCAATCACACCTCCATTTCCTCAACTATACAGTTATACAAACTTTACTTATTCAAACATATACTAACACATATTTACTCTCTTACAATCCCTGATACAAGTTCACAATGATCCATTCAGCCACTCACACATTCACTGGCTCTTATGCACAGTTATTTATATATGTCAACTCTCACATGTACTGTGTTTTACATATGTACTTACTTTGACATGTAGCACTGAGATATCCATTCACTCACCAATACACTCATGCACACAGTCAACCGCCCATACAGCTGTTTCCACATGCACTTTTGAAACCATACATCTAGTGAATCAACTGCTCACACATCTATGCACAGAGTCATACACCTCCCAGCCACCCACACAAACACTCAGTCTCCCATACAAATACTTGGGCAACCAATCAATAACCCATATAGTTACTCATATAGCTACTTATCAACACATGCAACAGTTTACAGAACAACAGACATAATGATGCACAAATTAAGACAGTTTAGTCACTAACCCATGCACTCAGTGAGACACATTTAATCACTCACTCATACAGTCAGTCATGCACCTACTAAATCCTTCATCCAGACACTTATACATCCACTCATTCTTCAATATGTAAGACATATTTTAACTTTACAGAAACATACAGTCACTGGATATTGTCATCAGTGATGTCATCAGTGATGTCATTTGAGATGTCATCAGTGATGTCATTTGAGATGTCATCAGTGATGTCATCAGTGATGTCACTGACCATGTCATGAATGATGTAATATGTGACATCATCAGCAGTGGATTGCGGGTGCGCGATATATAGTTAGTGCAACTAACTATATATGGAATTTCAATGGTTTTGTGTGAGTAAAATAAGGTTTTGTAAATGCGAATTCCTAACTATATATGGTCTATAACCTATGGTTTTTTCAGTGAATTTTCAAGGTTTTGTAAATGCTAATTCCTAACTATATATGGTCTATAACCTATGGTTTTTTCAGTGAATTTTCAAGGTTTTGTAAATGCTAATTCCTAACTATATATGGTCTATAACCTATGTTTTTTTCAGTGAATATATATATATATACATACATATATAAACATATATCATCTGTATATCTATATAAATACAAACATAAATGCATGCATACATATACTTATATGCATACAGATGCATGTTATTTACATGAAAGTTGAAAAAACACTAATAAAAGCAAAGCTAAAAAGCCACCTTATTACAAACAGAATGGCTTTAACTTAAACGAGGGCGAGATCTATTGCATTTTCAATGCTTGTTTACTTTGGTTCCATCAAGAAGGCATTCAGATGTGTCACACATTTGCCATAAATTCTGAATGTTAGCACTCTAGTTGCACATTAGATCACTGTAGTAAAGCTACTGCTCACCAGGGACGTCTGCTGCTGGTATTCAAAGTGCATGTTTCAGTCTGCATGTCACAATTTTTTTAATGAAATAGAAGAGGATTTGAGAAGTCACTCAAAATGATCCCTAATTTTTCTTTCTGAAGCACTAATCATACTTTCTATGGCAAAATTAACCCCCTCATGTTGTTCCTTTTTAAATTGAGTGTTTTCAGACTTACCACTTCATTCCAATCAAGATGGCTTCTGGTGTGCCATACTTTTGTCATAAGTAAGACTGTTAGCGCTCTAGTTGTTCTTTAGAACACTCTGGGACATTCTGTCATTGGGCTATACTTGGGGTACATCTGGGTGATATTTGGGCTACATTTAGGCTCTTTTGTCTCTGGTGGCCATCTTGGGAGACTGTATGTCAGAATTTTTTAATGAAATTGAAGAGGGTTTGAGAAGTCACTCAAAATGTGCCCTAATTTTTCTTTCTGCAGCACTAATCATAATTCATATGGCAAAATATACCCCCTCATTTTGTTCCTTTTTAAATTAAATGTTTTAAGAGTTACCACTTTATTCCAATCAAGATGGCTTCAGGTGTGCCATACCTTTGTAATAAGTAGGACTGTTAGCGCTCTAGTTGTTCTTTAGAACACTCTGGGACATTCTGTCATTGGGCCATACTTGGGCTACATCTGGGTGATATTGGGGCTACATTTGGGCTCTTTTGTCTCTGGTGGCCATTTTGGGAGACTGCATGTCAGAATTTTTTAATGAAATAGAAGAGGATTTGAAAAGTCACTCAAAATGTGCCCTAATTTTTCTTTCTGCAGCACTAATAATACCTTCTATTGCATAATATACGCCCTCATTTTGTTCCTTTTTAAATTAAATGTTTTAAGAGTTACCACTTTATTCCCATCACGATGGCTCCAGGTGTGCTATACCTTTGTAATAAGTAGGACTGTTAGCGCTCTAGTTGTTCTTTAGAACACTCTGGGACATTCTGTCATTGGGCTATACTTGGGCTACATCTGGGTGATATTTGGGCTACATTTGGGCTCTTTTGTCTCTGGTGGCCATTTTGGGAGACTGCATGTCAGAATGTTTTAATGAAATAGAAAAGGATTTGAGAAGTCACTCAAAATGTGCCCTAATTTTTCATTCTGCAGCACTAATCATACTTTCTATGGCAAAATATACCCCCTCATGTTGTTTCTTTTTAAATTAAATGTTTTAAGAGTTACCACTTTATTCCAATCAAGATGGCTTCTGGTGTGCCATACTTTTGTCATAAGTAAGACTGTTAGCGCTCTAGTTGTTCTTTAGAACACTCTGGGACATTCTGTCATTGGGCTATACTTGGGGTACATCTGGGTGATATTTGGGCTACATTTAGGCTCTTTTGTCTCTGGTGGCCATCTTGGGAGACTGTATGTCAGAATTTTTTAATGAAATTGAAGAGGGTTTGAGAAGTCACTCAAAATGTGCCCTAATTTTTCTTTCTGCAGCACTAATCATAATTCATATGGCAAAATATACCCCCTCATTTTGTTCCTTTTTAAATTAAATGTTTTAAGAGTTACCACTTTATTCCAATCAAGATGGCTTCAGGTGTGCCATACCTTTGTAATAAGTAGGACTGTTAGCGCTCTAGTTGTTCTTTAGAACACTCTGGGACATTCTGTCATTGGGCTATACTTGGGCTACATCTGGGTGATATTGGGGCTACATTTGGGCTCTTTTGTCTCTGGTGGCCATTTTGGGAGACTGCATGTCAGAATTTTTTAATGAAATAGAAGAGGATTTGAAAAGTCACTCAAAATGTGCCCTAATTTTTCTTTCTGCAGCACTAATAATACCTTCTATTGCATAATATACGCCCTCATTTTGTTCCTTTTTAAATTAAATGTTTTAAGAGTTACCACTTTATTCCCATCACGATGGCTCCAGGTGTGCTATACCTTTGTAATAAGTAGGACTGTTAGCGCTCTAGTTGTTCTTTAGAACACTCTGGGACATTCTGTCATTGGGCTATACTTGGGCTACATCTGGGTGATATTTGGGCTACATTTGGGCTCTTTTGTCTCTGGTGGCCATTTTGGGAGACTGCATGTCAGAATGTTTTAATGAAATAGAAAAGGATTTGAGAAGTCACTCAAAATGTGCCCTAATTTTTCATTCTGCAGCACTAATCATACTTTCTATGGCAAAATATACCCCCTCATGTTGTTTCTTTTTAAATTAAATGTTTTAAGAGTTACCACTTTATTCCAATCAAGATGGCTTCAGGTGTGCCATACCTTTGTAATAAGTAGGACTGTTAGCGCTCTAGTTGTTCTTTAGAACACTCTGGGACATTCTGTCATTGGGCTATACTTGGGCTACGTCTGGGTGATATTTGGGCTACATTTGGGCTCTTTTGTCTCTGGTGGCCATTTTGGGAGACTGCATGTCAGAATGTTTTAATGAAATCGAAAAGGATTTGAGAAGTCACTCAAAATGTGCCCTAATTTTTCATTCTGCAGCACTAATCATACTTTTTATGGCAAAATATACCCCCTCATGTTGTTTCTTTTTAAATTAAATGTTTTAAGAGTTACCACTTTATTCCAATCAAGATGGCTTCAGGTGTGCCATACCTTTGTAATAAGTAGGACTGTTAGCGCTCTAGTTGTTCTTTAGAACACTCTAGGAGGCTGCAGTAGAACACAAAGGAATCAACTGACAGTCTCTGTCCTTGTTGGATGTACATGTTTTACTGAGAATGTCAGACTTCATTTTCACATGACTGAGAAAGATAATGTGAATTTACAGAAAATATGCTTTCAGTTTAGCTTATAGATCCCCTTCCAAACCACTGTGGGAAAATCATGAGATATTAGTTTTCTTTCAAACAATATTCATGATATCACAGCAGAAGGTTTTTTCACATGGTAAAATCACCTTAGAACCCACCACAATTCCTAAAACGAGTATGGTACCATCAACAAATGATTTATAATGTAACCAAAGTCCTAAAACCCTCTATTAACTACAATGCTTTTTAATGAGGTGCTATCATGTATATTGGTCCCAAGATGGCTGCCAACACTTCTTGGATGAAGTGCTGACAGCCAATCAGATCAGATGTGTGGTTAGGCTCCGCCCAGATATATATCTTTTTTTGAACCTAAATTACTCAAAATCCACTGGAGCACATATATTGAGACCTAGCAAAGGCACATCGGGCTAACAGTCCCTACAATTTTGCCAAGTTTCGTGCAAATCCATTCAGCCGTTCGAGCTAAAAGTGAGGCCAACCGCCCTATGGAAATTAACATGGGAAAAACGCGTTTTGGGACCCCCCTTTTTTCTCGGCCCCCCCTTGATGAAACCCCCCCAAATTGTCAGGGGCTGCTCAGAAACAAAATGTTCCATTTTCCTGAAAATTTCAGCCAATTCCGTCCACAAACGCCAAAGTTATTAGACATAGAATTTTCAAAAATCCCATAGAGAAAAAATCCTAACTATATATACCTACTGGCGACCGCCAGTAGGTAATATATATATATATATGTATATATATATGTATATATATATATATCGGTTGAAATTTTCAGGAAAATGGCACATTTTGTTTCTGAGCAGCTCCTGGAAATTTGGGGGGGGTTCGTCAAGGGGGGGCTGAGAAAAAAGGGGGGTCCCAAAACGCGTTTTTAACATTGAGTTTTCCATAGGGCGGTTGGACTCACTTTTAGCCCGAACAGCTGAATGGATTTACACGAAACTTGGCAAAATTGTAGGGACTGTTAGCCCGATGTGCCTTTGCTAGGTCTCAATATATGTGCTTCAGTGGATTTTGAGAAATTAACGTTTAAATCAAGATATATATCTGTAACAGCGGTCCGGGCAGCGATCCGGTTCGCGTACTTTTCGCGTAACGGAACTTTGCGCACGGAAAGCTGATTGGCTCTTCGGTGTCTGTCAACATTCTAAACAGTCCGGTGCAGCCGCCATCTTGTCTCTCGGTAGGATCGAGAGATAAGAGGAGGCCAAAACAAAGGGGGAAATTTCCATAAGGGGGCATAGTAGATCCTCCCTGACCCCCTAGGTTTTATGTGGAGGTTTTAAAAGGGCCCAGCAGGGTTCAAAAAAATCTTTTCTTGTTTTTTTTTTCGCGTTGAGCGCCTAGTACGCGAACCGGAAAGCGTTCTAGGCAGCGTACTATAAGGATAATAGAATGATATACTTTTCAAAGACTAAATGTTAATTATTTGTTGTTTTGTTTGTTGTTTTTGTTGTTTTTTTTTGTTTTCTTTATTTTTAAATTTTTTTTTATTTTGATTGTTTTTCATAATTTATTAAACTTTCTAACATTTCAGTGTCTGAAATGTCATTATTTTCTTGAAATATTGTTTGCAAGCTGTGAGCTTGTAAAATGTCCTCATTTGCAAGGAGGGCATCTACTGCTTGGACACATTGCAGCAGTTCATTATCCAAGCTTTGATCCATAAATTCCATGTCAATTTGTTCAATCAATTCCTGGCTGCTTTCTTGCAGGTCCATTTCAAAAGAAACTTGGTTTTCGCCTTCCATTTTGCCTGAAATTTGGATTAAAAAATATATATATTAGTAGAGATAGGGCACTGTTGGGATTAATTTTAGATAGTCAGTTAGACAGTTTTTATCAGTGAATTTATCTTTTGGCAGTGTATAGTATCAGAGTGGAAATAGGACTATAAAAAAGTGTATGTGATTTAACCAAGACAAGCCTAACTCCATTCATAACTATAACAGAGAAGTCTATCTAAATACATTACTAGTACAGAGGGATAGTGTATATGTAGCAGAAAAAGTCTACTATATTAAGTTATAGTGCACAATATATTTCATTTTTAAAAATTATAACTTACCTTCACAAAGAAGTTGAAGTTTTTGGAAGCTATTGAAATGTGATGTACAACAAGAAGTAGTAGTCAAAATGGCTGTGTTTTCTTCTCTTCCTTTATATATTCAAGTATATAACCAATCAGATGTCAGGTAATAAAAGTAGAAAATGAAAGTAACATTTTCATTGGTTGTCAATTCCAACACTTCAGATGTGTTTTGTGAAGTAATTTACCTCACGGTACTTGGAGAGGTCTACAGGCTAAATGGCTAAATTAAATTTCAATCAAATTTGTGAGAATGAAAGGGATTGTTATGTAGTATGAGCTAATTTATATTTGGTGAGAGTGTCTCTAGTTGTTTTTCTGTAAATTACTTTCCCACCTTTTTTTGGACCGCTTCCTGGAAAGCGGTCCGGTCCGCGAACTAGGAGCGTAACGGGAGTCCACCATTTTGTGTTTCGGTCGAATCAAGGTATAAAATGGAGGGTAAATAATGTTCTGAATGGGTAGAAGGGGGCATGGTACAAGTAGTTTGCCCCCCTACGTTTTCTGAGGGTGGCTGAGGAGGACTATATGTGCGAAAAAAAAACTTTTTTTTTTTAATTTTGCGCGGTTAGCTTCCAGTTCGCGTACCGGATAGCGCTCTTTGAGCGTAGTCTGTTGAAAATTACAGAAAAAAGTTAGAAAAAAATAATAATTGTGAGTGATCAGATGAAGGGTAGCTCTGAGAAGAGCTTTTGGTTTTATGGTACATTTAGGTACTTATAAGTAGGTACCAATACACAGTCTTAAATTCAGAATGAAAATTCTGTTGCCCTCATCTGAGAAGTGAACTCCATCTCCTCTGTAGATATCTTGCATGTAGTAACGCAAGTTATTGTTGTTCAGAGAGCCCATTCCATGGTCTCTCATGAAAGCTGAAACAGATTTGTTTACATGCTTCCTCGCTTTCTCAATTTGTGGAGAAAATTGGTTGGACCACCTCCATTTCTGTCTTTGGCATATATTGGAATATACCAAAGCAGTTTGAGGAAAAAGTGCCATTAATTGCTCAAAGGTGTCCTTTAAAAGCATTTCCAGACCTACCCCTGTCAAAGTGCCCAAATCATTACCTCCACAGTGCACTATTAACAGGTCAGGTTTTGGCAAATGCATAAAGGTTTTCACCAATGGTATCAATTGGTGACATTTTAATCCTCTTTGGCCCAACCACTTAATTTCCACATCCTGTAAATTGAGGTTGTGTAAATTTCTGTTCTCAGCATACCTTTGAGCCCAGTGGATGTAACTATGTCCAACAATCCAGACCTTAAACATGGTTGGAGAAGGTTGTGCTGCAGTCAGATGAAGTGTGGTAATGAAAGGGCAGTTGAAACAGTAGGAGTTTGTAAAGAAAAAAAACTGTGGATTTCCAATGCTAATGAATCATTAGCAGTGATTGGTGCATTTCCATTTCTGAAAACAGAAAGTTAGGGTGCATGGATGTGTTCTTTGAAAGATGTAATTTGAATGGTCAAGGAAGAAACATTTAATGAAAGATTGCACTGGATACGCAGGTGCACTGAGAGTTCAGAGTTCAATTGAAACATTGTTGTGTGAATTTGCAAACATGAGAGGTCTTCCAGGAGGTGGTTGCTATGGAAAAAAGGCAGAGAGGGCAGAGGGGGGAAGGGTTTTGATTTGAAAAAAGTGAGGGAAGAGTTATGATTGGCTAATATGAGAGATATGTGAAATGAATATCTGTATTTCTGTGCTTTCAATAGCTGCAGCCTCTGGAGTGCATCGTTTTTCTTCTGCTGAAGACAATTTGGTGTATTTCTGAGACTGTTTTCAAAACTCAAAAAGTATTTGCTAAGGTGAGAAAAGATTTATTTATTTTAGATAGAGAATAGTATGAATTAAGGAGAAAATGATGAAGAAAGCAGTGTTTTTAAACTGTGGCTTTGTCTGTAGTGATATAGAAATAGATTTTGTTACTTTGAGAAATTGTAATTGCATATTCGGTGTAGCATTCTGGCATGCAGTAACACAAGTTATTGTGGTACATGGAGCCCATTCCATGGTCTGTTATGTAAGCTGAAACAGATATGTTGTTTTTAAAAACGAATTTTGAAATCAATTATATTTCTGGATATGTACTGCTAGAGCTTCATAGGTTGTTTTGGGCCATATTTATAAGGCATTTGAGTGTCTATTATGCTATTTTACGTTCTTCATGGTGCAAATTTCTTGTAAATACGCTCCCACTTGTGCTTTGCAAATTTAGATTTTGATTATGGGAGTTACATAGCCATGTTAATAATGTCCAAACAATGGTGGTAGGGCATTCAAGAAAACGCTTTCCTGTGTCTCTAGGACATTTTCAGTCCTTTCCTCTTGAAAACAGGTATACAATTGATTTATATGCTGTGTTTAAAAACGAATTTTGAAATCAATTACATTTCTGGATATGTACTGTTAGAGCTTCATAGGTTGTTTGGGGTCATATTTAGAATGCATTTTAGTGTCTTTGATGTTATGTTTACCTTTTTAAATGGAAAGCGTTCTTCATGGGGCAAGTGTCTTGTAAATACGCTCCCACTTGCGCTTGGCAAATTTAGATTTTGATTATGGGAGTTACCTAGCCATGTTAATAGTGTCCCAAAAATGGTGCTAGGGCATTCCAGAAAACACTTTCATGTGTCTCAAGGACATTTTCAGTCATTTCCTCATGAATGCAGGCATACAATTGATTTATATGCTGTGTTTAAAAACGAATTTTGAAATCAATTACATTTCTGGATATGTACTGTTAGAGCTTCATAGGTTGTTTTGGGCCATATTTATAAGGCATTTGAGTGTCTTTGATGTTATGTTTTCCTTTTAAAATGGATAGTGTTCCTTATGGGGCCCTGAGCAGTTCTTAGCCATGTTATTTAATGGGAAGTGGATAACATGGCTAAGAGCATTTGCTGGAAAATGCATGAATATCGCTGACTGTTCAGCGATATTCATGCATTGCGGCCGTTTTTTTTTGCATTTGCGAGCAGTTCTTAGCCATGTTATCCAATGGAAGGTGGATAACATGGCTAAGAGCATTTGCTGGAAAATGCATGAATATCGCTGACTTTTCAGCGATATTCATGCATTGCGGCCGTTTTTTTTTGCATTTGCGAGCAGTTCTTAGCCATGTTATCCAATGGAAGGTGGATAATATGTCTAAGAGCATTTGCTGGATAATGCATGAATATCGCTGACTTTTCAGCGATATTCATGCATTGCAGCTGTTTTTTATCGCATTTGCGATAAATCTTGCTAAGGAGAAAATGATGAAGAAAGCTGTGTTTTTAAACTGTGGCTTTGTCTGTAGTGATATAGAAATAGATTTTGTTTCTTTGAGAAATTGTAATTGCATATTCGGTGCACCATTCTGGCATGCAGTAACACAAGTTATTGTTGTATATGAAGTCCATTCCATGGTCTCTTATGTAAGCTGAAACAGATATGTTGTTTTTAAAAACCATTTTTGAAATCAATTAAATTTCTGAATATGTCCTGCTAGAGCTTCATAGGTTGTTTGGGGGTCATACACCTTTTTTGGGAAATTATTAACATGCCTATGTAACTCCCATAATCAAAATCTAAATTTGCCAACCGCAGGTGGGAGCGTATTTACAAGAAATTTGCACCATGAAGAACGTAAAATAGGATAATAGACACTCAAATGCCTTATAAATATGACCCAAAACAACTTATGAAGCACTAGCAGTGCATATTTCCAGAAATGTAATGGTTTTCAAATAATGACTTATTTCATTGGTAGGCCTTCACATGTATTTTCTCCATGGTTTTTTTCAGTGAAAATCTTATCTGCAACCATGTGTTGGCCTCACCTCAAATAAACAAAACAGGTGTTGGACCGAATGTGGATCAATGACACACATTCACCCCAGTCCAAAGATCTGGGCCTATACAAACCTTAAGATAGGCTACATCTTATCGTCATCCTGAATTAATCATTTAAAATATTAGGGAGAGATTTATGATTGTTCTATGCCTGTTTTGTACCATTGAGTGTCATTTTTGTGAAGCAGTGCTGGTGCAAAAGATTTGCTATGTTAAATAATTAGTAGGGCATTAAGTTTTAGATGACTGTTATTCATTTACTGTTTGGTAATAGTGGTTAATAACATTTTTTATTATATTTTTCCACAGATTCAACTGCAGATTCTTTCATAGTTTGGAATATGCCTACAAAAAATAGAATTAGAAAGGCGAGAAAACGTCAAAGACAGCAGGATGATGTTTTATTGCAGCAGTCCTCTTCCCCAAATACTTGTCAAAACACCAAGAAAGGTCCGGGTAAGAGCACGAAATCATTCTTAAGAAATATTTGTAGTAAAAAAAGTATTTCTCCAAAAAATGTTTCAGTCCACAAAAAGAAAAGCAATTTAAATGGAAAGGAGAGACCCATCAAAAATATTACTGGTAGAGGAAGAGATAACTCTGTGCATGATAGTAGAAGGAAAGAACAGTTTAGGGACATTCGACATCGAATGTTCCGTAACAGGATAATAGTTAATTTATTGAAAAATATTTAAAAAAAAGGCCAACAGAAAGCGGCATTTTATAAGAAGAAGAAAAATGTAGAGAAAATTATTGATCATGCTTTTGAAATTAAGCGAAAGTTGTTTATTTTGGTAATCAATAGAATTAGGAAACTAAGCAAGGTAATTTCTGATTTCAAAACAAAAAGTAGATGGAAGAGAGTAGTAAATCGTACTAACTTTTGTGAAGTTTTTTCCGGAGAATGGATGCATAGTTCGAGTTGTGAGGCATTTTTTAATGAGGAGAGTTATTTTCAGGATAATGATTTGGTGTTTGCAGTTGACACCAGTGGTCGAGCTTATGAAGTGAAGGATGGTTGTCCAGTTGAAAAAGAACAACTTGTGACAACAGAGACAGAAGAGGCGCTAAGTGATGAGGTTTTAGGAAGACGTCCTAAGGGTCCTGTGTACATTTGGAAGTGTAGTTCTATTTGCAGTGTGCGACAGGTTTCCATCAATTTGCTTTGTGATTTTATACGGACATTTAATAAGAAAAGTTTGAAGCAGAAAATGAAGTTGTTGCAAGATTTAGATCCTTGCAGAGTGAGACAAATGACAGGTTTGCGTGGTCATTCACTGGCTTGTCTTTCCAGGAGAGTATGCCAGAGTGTTTTTCATCATTTCAGGATGCTAGCAGTGCATCATAATAAAGTGAGAAAATTAGTGAGAATGTTGTATTATGCTAAGAGTCCAGCAATTATGCTTAAACAATTATGTGGTGCTCTTTTGCATGGTTCTGAAATAGATGTGAAGAATATTTGTGAAGAAATTGAGTTTTGTTACTTTGGTAGTAGAGATGAGAATGTTCAAATTGACCCAGAAGTAGAGGGTTATGTTGAAGATAATATACAGGTTTCTAGTTCAGATAATTTTCAGAAGGAAATTGCCACGTTTCAGATGAAATCAAGTGAGAGGCCTAATTTCACTTGTGTATGTTGTCGACGCACTTATTATAAGAATCAGACTAAGTTAGTGGATTTATATGCAAAAACTGAAAGGGAAAATAATAGTGAATGGAAGGATTTTGCCACATACTTGATGGTAGAAAATTGTTTTGATTTGGGAGTGGATCAACGTGTGTGTACTTATTGTTGTAATAAATTAAATCAAAACCAGATGCCTGCTAGGGCAGTTCATAATAATCTGGAATTGGTTGAGATACCTTCAGAATTGAAGGATTTAAATACTTATGAATCTATTTTGATTCAAAGTATCCATCCCTTTCAGGCTATTGTAAGAATGGAGCCAAAGACAGGGAAGTTGCCTCCAGCAGATTTACAGAGAGGATTAAAGGGAAGAGTTGTTTATTTGCCTCTAGATTTGAACAAAAACATTAACACAATTGGAGTTGAGAAAGTGGAAGAGGAACCTCTGGTTATCTTGGTTAATGGGGTTCCGACAAAGAATAAGAAAATATGGCAAGATTTAGTGGATGTTAGGAAAGTGAAAAATGCAACTTTGTATTTGAAGAAAAATAATAAGTACTATAAGAATGTATATGTTGCAGAAGAGGAAGTAAGTGATGAAGAGGATAGCGTTTTGTGTGCTGGCCAAATTGAGAAAGTAGAGGTGTCTAATAGTGAAGAAATATATGAACATTATAGTGTTCATCCTTTACATTCCAAGGAAGTCATGGGAAATGCTATTGAGTTGTTTCAAATGAAACAAGCCAAAGGGAGTCCCATTAGTGTTTGGGAGGAAAGTTTGGAAGCTCGGTGTTTCCCACAGCTATTTCCCACAGGTCAAGGAGGAAGATATGATGAGCGACCTCATCAAATTCCTGCGTCTGAATACCGGACTTTACGATTGTATGCAGAAGATCCTAGGTTTCGTCAATGCATTCCCTATTTGTTTCATCTCCTGTTTGAAAGCGATCTGTCAGGACTGTCATATGCAGTGAACCACATTTTAAAAAGTGGTATACAGATGCGAAACATCTCGGCAAGTGACTTTATGCATAAAGTCAATGTCCAAGACAGTATTTTGGATTCTCACTTAATTAATCTCATGGCGTGTCAGCGTGGTACTAATGAGTACTGGTACCGTCGTCATGGTGATTTAAAATGTATGCTGAGGAACTTAGGAACTCCAACATGGTTCCTCACTCTGAGCTGTGCCGAGTATGGCTGGGAAGACTTACTTGAATTTCTACGAGAGGCAAATGGAAATATTGAAAACATTGAATTCAAGACACCTGGAGAACTGTGTTCTTTGGATCCTGTGAATGTATGCAGGTACTTCAATCATAGATTTGAAGCTATGATGTCTTTCATCACAAATAAAAAGAATCCACCTCTTGGAGAGGTGTTGGATTTCTTCTGGAGAAAGGAGTACCAAGCAAGAGGTGCCCCTCATATACATATGTTATTGTGGATCAAGGATGCACCTAAATTTGGAACAGATCCGGATGACTTAGTGATGAATTTCATAGAACAGTATTCTACGTGTGCTGTTCCAAACGCAACGGAGAAGAAAAGCCTAAGAGAACAAGTTCTACGTTTCCAAAGCCATCGTTGTGGAAAGTACTGTCGTCGTAAATTCAGAAACAAGGACAAGTTCTACACCAAATGTCGTTTCAACTTTCCACGACCGGTGATTTCTAAAGGAAGAGTGAACAGTTTGATGTCTTCGCTGCAACATAATGTGACGAGGAAATCACCCAAGAATACATACAATTTGAAAAGGAACGAAGAGTCCAAGTACATCAATGACTACAACCCAGTGATTTTGTCCATGTGGAATGCTAACATGGATATACAGTTTGTGGCTGACAACTGTATGGCTGTGGCTCGGTATGTCACATCTTACATCACCAAAAAAGAAAAGACAGAACTGAAGGATATGTGGGAGGACATTTCCCATGAAAAGAGCCTCAGCAAGAAGTTGTACAGTTTCAGTCTGAAGATGTTGTCGCATCGAGAAATCGGAGCTTACGAATGTTCTGATCGATTGTCTTCAGCAAGTCTCTATGCCAAATCCAGGAGTATCGTTTGGGCGAGTCTTGGTCTTGCTGCAACGCGAAATCGAGTTCTAAAACCTGTCCGGGAAATTGAGTATTTGGCAGAAAAGGAACCAAACAGTACCGACATTTTGAAGACCAACATGTTGGATACATATTATCCAAATCGAAGCAGTCACCTTGAGAATGTTTGTCTATATGAGGTTCTCCAAAATTATATATTCAAGAGGAACATCAAAGAAGATATTGAGAAAGGAGTGTATGCTGTAATTGGAAGTGAGGGATGCCTGGTCAAGCAAAGAAAATGCCAATTAGTAAACCATCGAAAATTGAGTGGTGAATCTCCAGAAAAAAAGGAGTTTTTCTATTTAGCACTTTTGCAACTTTTCAAGCCTTGGCGTGCAGAAGAGGAACTGCTTGGAGATTTCCTCTGTTACGAAGACTCTTTCAATGCAGCCAAGGAGTCCATAGAATGTCCTGCTTTTCCTAAATATCAAGAAATGCTAACTTTGGAAATTGAGCAGGAAGCAACGATTGCAGCTGAGATTGCCAGAGACAGTTCTCAGGACAGTCAGAGTTCTGTTTCATTGAGTCAAGATCCACTTGGAGGACCTATTATCGAAAATGAAGCTGCCACTGCTATGAATGAAGTAGAAAGAGCCATGGCACATGCTCAGGAGGATTCAGTTAACTTAGAAGACTTGGAAAAACAACTCAACGTTGAGCAGAGGAAAATATATGATGAAGTTACCAAGGAAATTGAGCACGGATTAAGTCATGAGAAGAAAGAGTGCTCATGTACATCGTTGAAGCCTGTCCGACTGTACGTGAGTGGAGAAGCGGGAACTGGAAAAAGTTTCCTCATTAAAGCAATTTCTTGTTATTTGCAGGAAAGGACTGAGTCATCGCTGTCTTGTGTTGTCACCGCTCCTACTGGACTGGCAGCACATAACATTAAAGGTATTACTTTGCATCGTCTACTGATGCTGCCGGTGGAGCATGACAACAAATTACAATACAACAAGTTATCTGGGGATGCTTGCTGTGAAGTTTCAAGAGTCTTGAGGAAAATGAAACTACTTATCATTGACGAAGTAAGCATGGTTTCCAATGTCATGCTTGCCTTTGTGCATTTGAGAATGCAAGAAGTACTTAAAACTGAATATGATGTGTTATTTGGTGGCAAACACATCATTGTTTTTGGAGATCTTCTGCAGCTGACACCAGTAAAAGGTCAACCTGTGTTCAAAATACTCACGCATGAAGATACCAGGAAGTGCCTAGGGAGCATTGGCAACGTCAATATATGGTTAAACTTCAATTATGCTGAACTGCATGAAAATATGCGTCAGGCAAAGGATGAAGATTACAAGAATATTCTACAAGATATTAGAATTGGAAAAGTGACCGAGCATGGGAAAGAAGCTTTAAATGCACGATTACTGTCAAATTTATATCCCAAACAAGAGATTGTGCCTGAGAATATTTTTCAGAAAATTACTGAGAAGAAATCCGGGATATGTTTGATGCCAACTCTTGCAGAATGTGCCATCTTCAACAACAAAATGTTGAATTTAGAAAAGCAAGAGATTGTGAAACTTGAAGCTATCGACAAATTAGAGCATATGGGATCAACAATTATTTTGTCAGAGAATTTGAAATCAAAATTGGATTCATTAGAGAAGACTATATCTAAAACAGCGGGTTTTGAAAAGACTTTGAATGTGTGTTTAAATGGCCGAATCATTTTGAGAAGGAATTTACATGTAGAAAGAGGTCTGGTAAATGGATCAATGGGTAATGTTGTTGATTTTGAGAAATACAGAAATAGAGATGGAATAGAATTTTTAAGAATTAAATTTGATGGCATTGAGGAAGTACAGCAAATTGGTCATTGTTCTGCTAGGTTTTTGCTTGTTAAAGACTTATATGTTCGCCGTAAACAGTTTCCTGTTTGCTTGGCATATGCGGTGACAATCCATAAATCGCAAGGTTTAAGTGTAGACAGTGCATTGGTGAATATTGGCAGTTCTGTGTTCAAGGAGGGTATGGCATATGTGGCATTGTCACGAGTTAGAACTTTATCGGGATTGTACTTGATTGACTGTGATGTCACAAACATTTGTGCGGATCTAGATTGTGTTAAGGAATACAATAGGTTAAGAAGAGAGTATGCGCCACATTTGCCTCAATATCCTTTGTTTGAGAAACGTGTGGTAGGCCGGAAACGTAGAAATATCAGTAATAGTAGGGAGGTTGTTGCAAAAAGACTAAAAGTCAATGAACCGAAAATTGTTAGCAGAAAGAAAGTGGATTCTGTTGAAGATGTTGTCGGTTTTCAATTTGAAAACAGTTCTGGTGTCAACTGCTATGCAAATGTAGTGGTTAATGTTCTCTTTTCACTAGAGAGTTTAAGAGAACAGATTCTGTTGAATTCAGAACAAATTTTATGCTGTTTGTTGAATTCTGTTTTCGAGAAATGTAGCACTGATCGAACAAAAGTAGAAAGTGTGTCTGAAGTTCGTTATCTGTTAGATGAATGTTCAGGTCAAACAGACTTCTCTGAAAATAATCAGCAAGATTGTCAGGAGTTTTTAATGTATATGCTTGATGTTTTGCAAGATGAGGGTGTAGATGTAGATCACCTGTTTGGGCTTTCTTATCAATGGCAGCATGACTGCGAGAACTGTATGGTATCAAGTACTACTAGTGTAGACTCAGAAAGATTTATATATTTAACTTTGCCAGACAGTAAATCAGTGTCCTTTAATAAGCTAGTAAATGCAGCGGATCACAACATGGAGTGTAGCCAATGTAAATGTGATATGATGTCAACATTATTTATACGTAGATATGGCCAGTATGTCATTTTAATGATCCAACGATGTAGGCCTGATGGATCAAAATTGTCAACTTTAATAAAAAAATTTGTGGCTTCTCAGCTGTCAATATCAGGGAGGACTTTTGTAACTGTAGCAATTATCTATCACGATGGTCTATCAACAACATCAGGACATTATACAGCTTACTTAAAGTCTCGAAACGGCTGGTCATTCTGCAATGATTCCGTTGTAACTTTCAAAAAAAAATTGCCGTTTGACCTTAAAAATTCTTATCTGGTGTTTTTAAAACCAAAATTTTAAGTAGAGGGAATGTAAGTCTGCAATGCTGTCTAGATTAAAAATCCAACTATATAAACCTGATGCAAGTAAGTCTGCTTCATAGTAAGCAGTATCAGTGTCATAGGAAAAGGAGAACATGAGTGACAAAGAAGAGTAAGATATTAGTAGTCCAGGATTGTGAAAATAATCTCAAATGTTTTCTTTTTGAAAGTTGCGAAAATAGAAAATGTCGGGATTTGATTGGAAGAATTACAAGACTTGCGAATCGCGGCAACATGATTTGGCCTAGTGGAAACATGTGATAGAATGAGAGAAGTCTTTTTTTCTATGTAACATATTTTTCGTATCGATGGAGGTTTTCTTTCAGAAAGTGGCGGGCTGAAAATATTTATAGCACAACAGAGTGGATGCTGTTCATAGGAGATCCTTCGACGTCATTGAAAGTAAGTTAATTTTAAGGAGTTTTGAAATCAGTTTTCTTAGTTTGTATGGGTTTTTTAAACACAGTCATTTTGATTGTGTTTTTTTTTCCCCGCTGTTACATGATGAATACCTTCAAGTCACTGATTTAAGTGAAATTTGATACATTCTGAGAACAGCAAAAATAAACCATTTAACATGTATAATTAATGTTATGCTTTTTGAAATTATGATATACATTTAGAAATGTGAGGTAGATATGGAGAAGCTGAGTCTGCAGTAAGTGTCAATTTTAATGCTTACAGTGCTGTACTTCTAGGTACTGTTTTTTTAAAAAAAAAAGAAATAGGCCTCACCTCAAAGAAAGCTCTTGAAAACACACATCTTATTTGCATCCTAAAACAATCATTTAAAATGTTTGACACAATTTTATGATGGTTTTACATCTCTTTTGCGCTGTTATTGCATCACTATTGTGAGACATAAGCAATGCAAAAGAAGCATCATGTTTCAAAATAGGCCTCATTTCATCAGCATGAAGATACTGTTTGTTTAAAATAAATATCTTTAGGATTGTGTAGGGGTCGTAGAGAAGTAGAGGTTTCTGTAAGTGTCAAAGTTGTTTAAAAACTGTTTCTTCTTGAACCTTTTCCCTTCTTTTTTTAATTTTTAAATACATGTTTTAATATTTTTGGAAATGTTTGTTCTCTCTTTTACAGATTGAATGTATGAAAAATTTGCTTGAAAAGTTAACATGAATTATAAGGTAAATGTTTTCTACTTTTTTAACCTGCATTCCACTGCTGATGATGTCACTGACTATGTTATGATTGATGTAATAAGTGGGCATGTTTTACTGCAATGGTAGGTCTTCACATCTATTATCTCGTCTGTATTCTTCAACAAGCATAAATTTGATATGCAACCCAGAGTACGGTTCACCTTAAACAAACTTTTAGAGAGGACACACCTTATCGTCACCCTCAATCATTCATTTAATCTATCACATTTAACATCTATTAGTTCTACTGCTTCATTTCTTTAATCTTTACTTTCCTGTGTTTGCTACTTCTCTCCTTCCTTTCTCTATTACTTAATTTTTCTACTCCTTCCAGTATTTTTCTCAGTCCCTCTCTTCTCATACTTCTTCATTATTATTCACTAATTCTGTCTCTATTAATGTTACTGTTTCTGAATGATCTCCAAAAATTTTTAAAACAAGAACAGTAAGTATAAGGATAGGAAAAGACATTTATGTTACAAGAAAGACAACTATAGGAAGTAAACAAAAAAAACTGTTACTCGCAATCCACTGCTGATGATCTCACTGACCATGTCAAAAATTATGTAATATATGACATGATCAGAAGTGAATTGCGGGTAACAGTATCTTTTCTTTACTCCCTATAGCTGTCTTTTTTGTAACATAACTGTCTGTTTCCTTTCCTTATACTTACTGTTCCTTTTTTTTAAAAAAAAATTTTTGGTACGCTCAAAGTTCGCGTACCGGAGTGCGAACTGGGAGCGAACTAATAGAAATAGAGCTTGGCAGAGTTCAAAGAATTCTACCAATTTTTTTTAATAATGGGGAGGTAGTTCTGAAAAGAACTGTTTTTTTTGTTTTTGTTGTTTTAAATTTTTTTTATTAGTTTTCTGAACATTTTTTATATTTTTTTGTTTTTTTCTGAACATTTTGTATTTTTTTTTATTTTTTGGGGGGAGGGGGGAAACAAAAATGATTCATCGAAGACGGCTCAACAGGAGCAACAAAAAAAAGAAGAATTTACTTTTTGGGGCGTTTTGGGCACACATGATTGTTGATGGCTCTCATTATAAGGGTAATGCTACTTTCGCGGTAGCAAAGTGTCTGGTTGCACCACACACAGACTTGCTTCACTTCTCCCATGTTGATTTGGATGTTCGGGATCACCTCCCTCGCCTCCGGTCCCGATACCTCCTGAACAACAGATCTTCTTGCCATTTCTGGGGGATTTTGTTGTTGGTCGCGAAGCTGGGCATTACTGTAATTGTTAGGGTGCCACCGACTCATGTGCCTGTGCATTGTATGATTCCCATAGCTGTACTTTTTGTCTGTGCCCCTTGAAAGACGATTGCCGCAAATACGACAAAAGACGTATCTGGCATTGACTTTTTTTTGGTCAGCTGGAAATTTAAAAAATTGCCAGATGTAATTTTCTTTCCTGTTATATCTCCTGGGCTCCTCTGGCAAAAACTCTGGATGTTCTTCCTCTTCCTCCTCTTCTTGATTTTCCTCCTCTTCTATAATTAGTGAAGCAGGTGGTCCTTTCTTCCCATGAGGAGGTGGAGGAGGTGGTGGGGGCACACTGGCTGAAGCAACCATTGAAGCCATTGCTGAAGAATCAAAAAGGGTCTTTCTCTCACCAAGATGAAAGTCAGAGTGAGGAAAGAAGGAGGGGTTTTCATCATTTGGGAGAAGGAAAAATTCTAAACCAATGAAAAGTGTTAATTTTATATCACATGACCAAGTATTACATCATTAGGAAACCAAAAGTGAAATGAACCAATGAAAAGTGTAATTATCGAGTCACATGACCTGCTGTGTTTACGTTTCGCGCTTTGCTCCGCTTTCCGGTCCACTTCCGGGTCCGCTAACTTGGCGCGTCCAATGACGTATTACGCGATAACGCGAAACGTCATGCAAACGTAACAGTTACGCTAAAGGAACGTTTACTGGTTCGCGTACTAAGCCGCTGCTTTAAATTGAGCAAACGGGAAGCTGACCGGTTCGCGGACTGGGAGCGAAACAAAAAAAAATGTTTTAAAAAAATTGTCTAAAGAACATGAAAAATATATTTCAAGATTTAAAGAAGAATATATTTTACAGCTACAGATATTAGCTTTTAAAAAACCATTGAAATTCAATGAAAAAACCATAGGTTATAGTCCATATATAGTTAGGAATTTGCATTTACAAAACCTTGAAAATTCAATGAAAAAACCATTGGTTTTAGGCCATATATAGTTAGGGATTTGCATTTACAAAACCTTATTTTACTCGCATAAAACCATTGAAATTCCATATATAGTTAGAAGCGCTAACTATATATCGCGCACACGCAATCCACTGCTGATGATGTCACATATTACATCATTCATGACATGGTCAGTGACATCACTGATGACATCACTAATGACATTATCCAGTGACTGTATGTTTCTGTAAAGTTAAAATATGTATTAAATATTGAAGAATGAGTGGATGTATAAGTGTCTGGATGAAGGATTTAGTAGGTGCATGACTGACTGTATGAGAGAGTGATTAAATGTGTCTCACTGAGTGCATGGGTTAGTGACTAAACTGTCTTAATTTGTGCATCATTATATCTGTTGTTCTATAAACTTCTGCATGTGTTGATCAGTAGCTATATGAGTAACTGTATGGGTTATTGATTGGTTGTCCAAGTATTTGTATGGGAGAGTGAGTGTGTGCGTGGGGGTGGCTGGGAGGTGTGTGACTCTGTGCATACATGTGTGAACAGTTGATTCACTAGATCTATGGGTTCAAAACTGCATGTGGAAACAGCTGTATGGGTGGTTGACTGTGTACGAGTGTATTGGTGAGTGAATGGATATCTCAGTGCTACATGTCAAAGTAAGTACATATGTAAAACACAGTACATGTGAGAGTTCACATATATAAATTACTGTGCATAAGAGCCAGTGAATGTGTGAGTGGCTGTATGGATCATTGTGAACTTGTATCAGGGATTGTATAAAAGAGTAAATATGTGTTAGTATATGTTCGAATAAGTAAGGTGTGTATAACTGTATAGTTGAGGAAATGGAGGTGTGATTGATTCTTTGCATGACTGACTAGGTGTGTGAGTAACTCCATGGATGAGTGACAGTCTGTGAGTGTCTGTTTACACTGAGTGTATCTAAGGTTATATCAGAGTCTGAAGAGGTTCATCGTATAATCACATGAATGATGTCATCAGTGATGTGATCAGTAATGTCAAATGAGATGTCATCAGTGATGTCATCAGTGATGTCATTTAAGATGTCATCATTGATGTCATCAGTGATGTCATTTGAGATGTCATCAGTGATGTCATCAGTGATGTCATTTGAGATGTCATCAGTGATGTCATCAGTGATGTCACTGACCATGTCATGAATGATGTAATATGTGACATCATCAGCAGTGGATTGCGTGTGCGCGATATATAGTTAGCGCTTCTAACTATATATGGAATTTCAATGGTTTTATGCGAGTAAAATAAGGTTTTGTAAATGCAAATCCCTAACTATATATGGCCTAAAACCAATGGTTTTTTCATTGAATTTTCAAGGTTTTGTAAATGCAAATTCCTAACTATATATGGACTATAACCTATGGTTTTTTCATTGAATATATATATATACAAACTTCGCCCCCTTACTCCAAATGGACTGGAAGGATGAACACGGACCCAAGAATATTCGTGCAAGGTATTTTATTGAATGTAGACAACCAGCACTACTGCCATGACGCGTTTCGGCCCTCAGGAGGCTTTGATCACATGACACCATGAGAAGTGAACCAAAATTTGATGTGACAGTGCAACAACATGTGACATAGTGAAATAGACATAGTGAAGGTATTCTTTACCTTAATGCATCACTTACACATTTTGGCAGCTGATAAACAGATTGTGCAAACGGTGCCAATAAATACTTGACAATATTTTGCGAATGCGCATATATTAATAAATATTAATACATTGAAAAACGGGCAGATTCAAATACCATTGAAGTAAATGACAATCATACTTTCTCAATAGGCAAACATACGTACATCTGAATGCTATGCGGAATGACTGCCAAGTGGGTTTGCCAGCACTGAGTTCAAAATGCCTCCTAGAACGGCTGGCGGCGCTGTACTTACTCATGTAAACAATACCTACAAGCTGCACATTTAAAATATCAACCTTAGATTTAAAGTGCAAATGTACAATCCGACCAGTTCTTCAGAACTGAGCCACCTACATTTCGATAAGTATATATAACCCAAGTGGGTGCAGCTTTATAATAAATAACTTAAAAACTGCTTAGTTTTCCTAAGATGTTAAAAACTTGATTAATATTTATGACTTCATAAATACTTAAAATCATATATATGTGCAAATTAGCGAATCATGTAAAATTGATTAATACATTACACTAATAGCCTAATACATATACCAAGCAATGGTTCGAAATAGAACTCAATTTTGTTCAAAGTGGCTCACCAGTTTTTAGAATTTTTATATTGGCAATACCAAATAGTTCTGTGCAAAACGATGTGAAAACAGTCAGAATGAACAATTGTGCCCATGTGGGCCCTATGTCCTCTCTATGTTAAATTACACTAAGTGCACATGTATATAAAAGTGCTACCCTAAAAAGTGTTAAAATTACAAAAGTTTCATATTAGGAGGTTGTGTATGAAAAGATGTTGTTAAGAGTGCATCCAACTTTTAAAATGGGGCTAGTTAGATAATTTACTGTCAATGTTCTAGGGCAACTTCAATTCAATATACAAATCAGAACATGTCAAATAATAGTAGTGACACTAGAAATTAGAAAACTACAAAATATTTTTATTATTATGTAAGATTTTGTTAAAAATTTAAAAACATGATAAGCATGAATTTACAGAGACAATGATTTGTGGAACATGCTCACTGCATTCATCCATCACACATACATATCACAATCCAATATTTGTTTAAATTGTCAGTATAAATGATGATTCATTGATTTATATAGTAGAGAATCGCATTAATCATATACTTTTCGGGTGGTTTCCAAGTTGTCTCAACGTGTGTTTCGGCAGAAACCTGCCTTCCTCAGGAGTTCCACCTCCACATTAATTCTCAGTGTCACAAAAATTGATATATGCGTCAATATATTTAGAAAAGACAGACCAGTGGTCATATTTTGTTCCTCCTTCGTATGATTCTTATTCAAAGAATTATTCCTTTCAGGGTGGGCGAGCTGCTACTCCACTAGATGCCACAAAGTTATATTGGTTTGTTCTATACTGACACAATGCAGGCAGCTCTGACTGTTGCTGGTCATCACGGATGAAGGTAAATACTCTACTGATGCCAAGCTAGTTAGATTATAAACAGGTGTAAAAGTCCCCACTGGAGTTGAGCCCGTTGGGCGCCTTGGTGTCCAACTCCAGGATATACCGTGTTTCGAGTTTTCTAAGCAGAGCTTCACGGTTACCACCACACCTAAGTGGTGGAATCATATCCACCACAAAGTAATTAAGGTGATCCTGGCAATTGCCACAGACCTCCTTAAAGTGCCTGGCAACCAGATAGGATGTGTCACTGTTGCTAATTGCCCTCGTGTGCTGGAGTATCCGTTTGTGTGCCTGCAACTTGTTACTGCCCACATACAGCAGGCCACACGAACACTCAAGCACATATATGGCAAATTCTGTTTTACACGTAAGCCTCTTAGAAATACCAATGGGAACATCATGAAAGGGGATTCTATATGATATTTTACTCTTTCCATATTTACATGTGGAACATCTGATACATCTCTTTGCTGTTTGCAGCCAAGTTTTAGGAGTAATGACCTCTGGACTGCTCTTAACCAGCATGTATGTATATATATGCATTTTTATATATATATATATATATATATATATATATATATATATATATATATATATATATATATATATATATATATATATATATATATATATATATATATATATATAGTAGTTCTCCTACACAGGACTACATGGGTGTGCCTTATGGGGGCGGAGCGAGGCACATAAAATTATGGAGACAGGACGATTTTCGCCACAGCACTTACAACTGGAGAGGGGCGCCGAGGAAGGCTGACAAGCCGAAATGCATCCGCCCGAGACTTCACTGAAATAAAGTGCTCCTTTTGAATCTCCCCTGGGGTCGCTTTTCTTTCTTTCTTGTTGGAGGAGAGACTGTTTGCCATGCAACATAGCGTCATGCCAGAACGCTACTTCAGTGCACCCGCGCTACACAAGTGGTCCAAATTGTCTGGCAAGCTCGTCTGAGCACCCCTGTTTGACTGTGTTAGCAGTATCGTTTGGAACCTACCACGAAGCTTGAAGGAAAACGGCGATCGGGAGAAATTGCTTCTCCTGTCAGGGCGACTGGGATTTCCTGTGCCTGCCCACGCTAAAAGACTTCAGGCGGAGCGGTGGTAGCGAGTACAGGGGAGACCAGAGGGAGAACTGGACGTTGGTGGTGTCCCACCTCCCAGCAGGTTCGTGCTCTGCGCCTGGCATCCAGTGCCCAATCCAGCATGTCACCCGAACTGTGCATCCCTGAAAACCCGCGATGCACCACATTGCAGCATTGTGGGTATTGTAGTTCTCCTACACAGGACTACATGGGTGTGCCTTATGGGGGCGGAGCGAGGCACATAAAATTATGTAGACAGGACGATTTTCGCCACAGCACTTACAACTGGAGAGGGGCGCCGAGGAAGGCTGACAAGCCGAAATGCATCCGCCCGAGACTTCACTGAAATAAAGTGCTCCTTTTGAATCTCCCCTGGGGTCGCTTTTCTTTCTTTCTTGTTGGAGGAGAGACTGTTTGCCATATATATATATATATTCACAGAAAAAACCATAGGTTTTACACACGTTATAGTTAGGAAGTAGCATTTAAAAAACCTATGAAATTCACTGAAAAAACCATAGGTTTGACACATGTTATAGTTAGCTGGAAATTTTACTGATATAAAACCAATGAAATTCCACGTTATAGTTAGTTGGACTCACTATAACTTGCGCGTGCAATGCACTGCTGATGACGTCACATATTACATCACTCATGACATGGTCAGTGACATCACTCATGACATCACTGATGACACCATCCTTGTGACATAGTGACAGACCTCCTTTCACTGTAATGTAACCCTTGAAACACATATTCAAAAATAGAAACTGAAATTTAAAAAAAAATGTAGATACCCATATCAGTTACAACAAGTAATTCAGTAATTCCACCATCTATATACACATCCACTCATTCACCAACAGTTCTATATAGTCACTCATACATATACTCACTCATCATATGAAGTGATACACCTATACATCCTGTTACACACCGACAGTCATCCAAAAGTTACTCACACACATACTCACACGTGCAAATAAACTATTGAACATCCATTTATTTGAATATAGAGTTATACACACACTTCCACCTTACTTCTATTGAAAATTACACATATTTATTCTCTTAAACAATCACTTATAGAAACACATACTTATTTAAACAGGAACTCTTACAATCTCTTACTCTCACATATACTCACTTATATACATCAATATTCACATATACTAGATTAAAACATATGTCGTTACTGATAAAGACACTAGTGAGACAGTCATTCACTCACTAACAAACACATATACACACTCATCCACCCATACAGTCCTGCACATATGCTGTCTTCAAAACACATACAAACAGAGAGTCAGTCACTCATGCATCTATGTGCTAAGTAATACCCCCACCAAACCATATAGACACTCATACTGATACTAAGAGAAACATCTAATAACCCATATACATACGCATGTAGCTACTTACCAACACATGTAGCCACTTATACACAAAGTGAAACACTAATATATATATTTAAATATTTAAACATTACTCACTAATATTTATTTTTCAGGAAGACACATATTCACTGGATGGTGTCATCAGTGATGTCATGAGTGATGTCACTGACCATGTCATGAGTGATGTAATATGTGACGCCATCAGCAGTGCATTGCACGCGCAAGTTATAGTGAGTCCAACTAACTATAACGTGGAATTTCATTGGTTTTATATCAGTAAAATTTCCAGCTAACTATAACATGTGTCAAACCTATGGTTTTTTCAGTGAATTTCATAGGTTTTTTAAATGCTACTTCCTAACTATAACGTGTGTAAAACCAATGTTTTTTTCTGTGAATTTCATTGTTTTTTAAAATGCTAATTCAGAAAAATGTCGTGTATGCAACCTATACTTTTGTCAATAAAGTTCTGGCAATATTTTTTTCGAAAACAAGCCGTTTTCTTCACTGTTCAAGTTGCATAGAGACTCCTTGTAAAGCAATACAGAATTGGAAAGTCTGTACCTTGCCTTTTTTTAAACACATTAAAATTTGTCTGTAAATAAAAATAGCCTTACTAAACTTTCGTGCGCGACCCGGTGTGCGCACTCTCGGCAACAGTTGTCAATAAAATGGATATCGCATTTCCAGGCTTTCGTGCGCGACCGAGTGCGCGCACCTGCCTATATATTTCGTGAAAACTTTGCAATTTGAACTTATTGAATTTCTTCATACACCCCTCAAAGAACTTATAGTACGTCAAAGAGACTGTACCTAGACTTCTTTTTTATTCTTATGAAACTTTTCAGTAAATGGAGCCGAATGTCTTTTTAAACTTTCGTGCGTTACCGGATGTACACACCTTGGTATTTTTTTTAGAAATATAAAACGTTTCATACTTTAACAATTGTGAGCTTAAATCCAGCTCAGAAGATATACAAAATCAGGATGGTAGTTGGTTCAACCCGGACCGTTTATTAGAGGTAGATCGTCCGGCTCCACCGGAGGACACCCCTAATAAAAAGGACATATATATAAAATGCGGACTAGCCGCTGTATCGTGCTAGCAAACTATTACATATAAATCGTTAGAAAAAACAAAAGGAATCGAGCAAAATCAGTAGGCCACTGATGAGATCTTTTTTTGACCTCGCTAAAATAGAAAAATTAGGAACAACCCCTCATGAGAAATATGAAACTAGTGAGAGGAACCGAGCTCGACGCCATGATGGCTGCAAGACAGCTCGGCTCCGCCGCCCACCCCACCCAAAATAACGACAAATATTATAAAGATATACAACACACCAGCAAAGTAACAGGGTAAAACGTTTTATTAAATAACTATTTACATGGCAGCCTGCTGCAACATGAAAACAACACTTTCAATTGGTTCTTAATAGTTTCAATTCTGGAATTTACACGCAGCACTCCACCCACTTCCCTCACTATCTTTTCTACTCTCAAGAGAGAACAACGTCCTACATCTTTCGGAAGACTTTGGTGAAATGGCTACCGTATCTCATTCATCTTCCGAATCTGACCAAAATGATCGACTACCTTTAATAAGAAAAAATAAATCTTTCAACTGCCAATTTTTCACTTATCCTGAAGATCAAAAGAAAGTGAATGCACCAAAAGTAACCTGCACGATATGTGACTTGGTTCTCTCAAGAAGAAATCCAGCAAAAAAATATTCCTTTTCCATACATACCATGGTGCGGCATGTCAAACAAGTGCACCCTCTGCAATTTGCAGAGGCAACGACAAGAGCCCTGGCCACGCTATTACCATTAGAGGTGGCCAGCACATCTTCTGATCGACGACCTGTATCTCCATCGAGTGCAGAGATGGACTTCAGATATTTAACTATATATGGTCTATAACCTATGGTTTTTTCAGTGATTTTCTTTGGTTTTTTAATAGCAAATATCAAAAGCTTTTTTGTGGAAAATGACTAAAATTAGGTATACATAAGCGGCATTCATTTATGTTCACCACAGCCATTGTTAAAAGTAAAGTGAAAGTCGCGAAACAGTGGCCACGCCATCTAGTCCCTTTTAGGCCCCATCATGCACGTAAGTAACAGCCATTTTCTGTGTCATGGCCTCTCTGCCCACTGCCAATAGCCTATGATTGTTCGAAATTGGTTCTCTTTGGGTCATTCTCTGTTCACAAATAAACACAAAGTCGCAATACTCTGTTTAGTTTTTGCAGATAGTGAAGGATAGGTAGTGCACACTTTTGTCCCCTTTGTAACCCGTCATGCCTATCTCTGCCCCGTTTGTTGGTAGTTGGTTCAACCCGGACCGTTTATTACAGGTAGATCGTCCGACTCCACCGGAGGACCCCCCTAATAAAAAGGACATATATATAAAATGCGACTATCCGCTGTATCGTGCTAGCAAACTATAACATATAAATCGTTAGAAAAAACATGAAACTAGAGAGAGGAACCGAGCTCGACGCCATGATGGCTGCAAGACAGCTCGGCTCCGCCGCCCACCCCGCCCAAAATAACAACAAACACTATGCAAATATTATAAATATATACAACACACCAGCAAAGTAACAGGATAAAACGTTTTATTAAATAACTATTTACATGGCAGCCTGCTGCAACATGAAAACAACACTTCTAATTGCTTCTTAGTAGTTTCAATTCTGAAATTGAACACCCAGTACATCCAGAGGTGATGTCCGACAAGTTGTGTGGGGGGATGCCTTGCTAATGCTGCCACCCCCACCACCTTCTGTAGGAAGGACTCTGGATATGCTTGGTCCCTGAGAGGCTTCGATGTCCCTGCCTTGCACAAATGTCATAAGTTCTGGATGTTGAGTGCCATACTTCAGGGTCCGACAAGTTGTGTGGGGGGATGCCTTGCTAATGCCGCCACCCCCACCACCTTCTGTAGGAAGGACTCTGGATATGCTTGGTCCCTGAGAGGCTTCGATGTCCCTGCCTTGCACAAATGTCATAAGTTCTGGATGTTGAGTGCCATACTTCAGGGTCCAAGAAACGCGGACTCGGAGGGGGCGCTTGGCTCCTGCCCCCTCCCCAAGTATTGTTCCCCTGGTATGGCCTGAGATCGCCCCCGACATAGGCGGCCGGCTCCCGGGGTCAGGCGGAACTTCTTGCCTTTTGATGCCTCTTCCATTCTGGACCTTGTCCCACAATCCGTTTGACCTGAAGACACGTCCTGCGGTGCCCTGGTCCGACCATCACATATACCTGCGCCAGGAGACGGCGTGGGGTGCACTGGAAGGGAGAGGCGGCGCGAACGAGCCTCTCCCACCTCACCAGGTGGAGGTTTCTTAGCTACACCCCAGCGCTTCACTCCGCCAGCTGAGTTGCGCCTGCTCCTGCGGCACAGTGCCTCGCTCGGCCAGCTGAATTACGCCTGCTCTTGCTATTACACCGTCTCACCCGCCATCCGGCTGAATTGCACCCACTCTTCCGATACAGCGACAGGCGGCTGCCACGGAGCTCAGGAAATGGCGGTCGGCTCCACAGACTTGGGCCTGGCCTGCAAGGATGGCTCTGGGCAACCCTGGAACTCGGACTCTTGACTGCTAGGGCATGAGCCCCATTCCCAAAAGCGTCCCCTCAGCCTTGAAGATTCTACAAGAGTCACCGAGGCCCCCGACTCCTGCAGACTTCCGGTGGGGAGCGACTGCCATGATTGCTCGCGGAATGGCCACGACGTAGCCACGGGGTGCTCTCATGCTGATGCCAGCTTCAGTCTGAAACATCCAGAAACACTGTAGACTACCAATTCGATCAGTTCCGGTGGAGCCCCAACGACGTATCGCGTTGTTGCGTAATCCGTCATATGACGCGCCGCGTTAGCGCACCCGGAAGTGCTCCGGTGCGCGAGGCGCCAAGCGCAGCTTCCCGGAAGCAATCCGGGGCGCGGCGCGGAGCGCGTAACGTAAGCATTTACATTTCAGTTGGTTCTCCCTCACAATATTTTCAATGTCACATAAAAGTCACCCATCACCCACTGCCATCTCTGGCTGTTTCCATGGTAACACCTCATTCTGCACCTGGCTGAAGGCACAGCTCAAAAGTTCATATCTCAACGTTCTACAGCAAAGTAACAACACTGTTTTCCCTCCAGAAACACCTGCCAATCCACAGCTCTGTTACATGTCTTTTTTTTCACACCCAATAGTACTTTTCGTTTAACATAAACATTAACATGCAACGTACTGTTCAATCTCCACTTCTTACAATCAACCAATCATTTTTAGTTTTTAAACCACACCCAGCCTCTTCCTTTTTCTTTATTTAGAATTTCAACTTCTAACTACCATTCCACTTCCAGAACCGATCGGAGGACGACTACAAATCCCTTGAAAATGAAGGTCTGGCTAATAGGACACAGTTATATTCACTGGAGTGAAAAATATGCAGTAAGCAGACGAATTTGCAACCTCGGCTTACCAAATGTACACATAACATGGATTGCCAAAAGAGGATTGAAATGTCACCAATTGATTCCATTGGTGAAAACTTTTATGCATCTCCCAGAACCAGACCTTATAATTGTGCACTGTGGTGGGAACGATCTAGGCACAATCACTGGGGTAGGTCTGGAAATGCTTCTAAAAGACACCTTTCGACAATTGATGACACTTTTTCCTCGATCTGCCTTGGTATATTCCAATATATGCCAAAGACAGAAATGGAATTGGTCCAATCAACATTATGCACAATTTGAGAAAGCAAGGAGACATGTAAATAAATCTGTTTCTGCTTTCCTCAGAGATTATAGCATGGGTTCTATTTACCACAACAACTTGCGATACCACATGCAAGACGTCTATAGGAGAGACGGTGTTCATTTCACGAATGAGGGAAACAGAATCTTCCTCTGCAACATCAGGCTCTGCATCGGTACTTACTTATAAATGCAGAAAACACTCAATTAACACAATGGCTCTTTTCAGAGCCACCTTATATCTAAGCACTCAAACTTCTGATTTATCTCCATTTTCACACTCTTGTAAAAAGGTGTGCGCGACCGAGTGCGCGCACCACGCAACTTTAAAAAAAAATATATATATATATTTTCGCCTTTAAGGGCCTTACTGCACACCCTGAGAAAACCTACGCAGCAAAACAATCTCTACCTTCTCCCCTTTCCATGTTCCAGCGCTTTGAAATCAACAATATATTTACTCGCAATGACAAAATGGCGGTCAACACTTCCTGATTTCCTTCGAATCGAACGTTAACAGACGTCACGCAGCAAAATTCCGCTCGCGCGCGCAGCCGCTTGAGTGCGCGCGTATAGATATATAATTGACTTTAACTTTAATTTCCTCAGCAACTACTGAACGGATTTACACCATTCCAAAAAAAGCGTAATCTGCGAGCCGGACTGTACAGTTTTGACAAATTTCTTATAAATCCATTCACCCGTTCGACCTGTAGCCGAGTCTAAAGGTCCTATGGAAAATAACATGGAGAAAACACGTTTTGGGACCCCCCTTTTATCTCAGCCCCCACTTGACCAATCCCCCCCAAACTTTTAGGGAAGGAGCGCAGCGGACCGAGCCATCTTCTTTGAGAAATTCGCTAGGATTCTTCAACCAGGGCCAAAGTTATTCCAAATAGAATGTTGAGGATTTCCTATGGAAACTAGGTCCTAACTATAACTACCTACTGGCGACCGCCAGTAGGTAATATATATATATATATATATATATATATATATATGCACACACACACAGACAGATATCTCTCTCTGTATCAGGGCTTTGCGTAGGATGCTCCGCTCCGCTCCTTCCCTGAAAGTTTGGGGGTGATTCGTTAAGTGGGGGCCAAGAAAAAAGGGGAGTCCCAAAATGTGTTTTCCCCATGCAATTTTCCATAGGACCTTTAGCCAAGGCTACAGCTCGAACTGCTGAACGGAATTACACAAAATTTGGCAAAAGGTAGAGTTAGGTTCGCAGATTGTGCTTTTTGTTAAATGGTGTAAATCCGTTCAGTAATTCCTGAGAAAATGAAAAGTAAAATCATAGTGATATCTAGACACGAAGTATCGTACGCGTACAGTAAGTGTACTGAAAACCGTACATTTACAAGCACAAGCTGCATTCTGATTGGCTGGCAACTGTCTGTCAACTCTGTTAGAACGGAGTCACAAGAAAGCAGTGAAAGAATTGTAAAAAACACGCGAAGGGGGCATGGTAGAAACATCCTGACCCCTTAGGCCTACTAAGGGGGTCCCACATGGATCGTTAGGCCCCCCCCCAATTTTTTTTTAAGAATCGCACGGTAAGCGTATGGTACGCATTTTTTTGGGAAAAAAAAAAAAATAAGCCCGCTTTATTGTTAATTAGCCCGCGGGGGCCTAATATTAGGGGCAATTTATTTTTCATAATGGGGGGCCCAGAGGGGTCCCCCTGCTCCGGGGATCACCATCCCCGGGGCTTTAACTATATGTATGCAGGGGGGCTCATGGCCCCCCCGGAGCTCCAGGGGTAAGCCACTCCCTGGGGCCTCTTTTTATTTTAAAAAAACTGTGTGAGGGGGGATTAAAGCCCCCCACACGCCCCGGGGACCGCCACCTCCCCGGGGCTCTAATATAGAAAATAGGAGGGGACAGACCACCCAGCCCCGGGGACTACCACCCCTCGGGGCTTTTGAATGTTGGGAGGGGGGCCGCGCGGCCCCCTTCCTGGAGCCTTTAATGGCCCTGGGGACCACCACTTTTCAGGGCCGGCTTCTGCAGTGTCCTGGGGTGCCTACAGTGCCGCCTTCTGCAGTGCCCGGGGTGACAAAAAGCAATGCCGGCTCCCGAAGGATGCAGGGAGCCGGCTGGGACCGTGGGGGCTTTGGGGCTCATAAAAAACTGTTCATTTCAGAACTAACTTTACTGGTCAAAAAAAGTGCTATATTTCTATGATAGTATGTAAAACTTTCAGTTTTTTCCTGCACCAGTTGTACTCTCTACGCATGCGTTTCCAAGTCCACGCTTCTTTGTTTTTCTTCAAGTTTGCAAAGCAAACCTCCCCTCATTTCAGGTATTAAATTTGCTGCTTTCTTCTGCCGGGTCATGTGCCTCATCCGCTGCTATACTTTTGTAATATATTAATAATCATATTCTATCTATATTTATTTGAAACGTATTGCTGAGGTGCCAAATGTTAATTACATACTCTGTCCTCCACCATTTTAGTAGTGTTCCTCCGTTATTTTTATTGTACCTGCTACTTTAATTTTACCCCTCGCCTATCTTCTCTGTGATCCATGAGATTTCCAGCCACAGACACCACGGTGTTTGTCCTTAGCCTCCGATCTTATCAGACTTGCTCACATGCATACCTAAAAACAAATTTGAAGCACGTAAGGCACAGCCATTACAATGCGTGACCATAACCACAAAGCCATTACCATGCTTATGCCTTTATCATGCGTGGTAAATGTATAGTAGTTGTAAAAGCATGCGTGGTAAAGGCATGCATGGTAAAGCCATCCGCGTGTTAATGGCTTCGTGGTGACGATCACGCGTGGTTATGACCGCGTTGTAATGGCTGTTTTCCCCAGGACACTGCAGGAACCAGGTCTGGGCGTGGCGGACTCCAGAGCATCAGGCGGTGGGCCACACAGCCTTCCTGGCACAGCCATTACAACGCGTGACCATAACCACAAAGCCATTACCATGCTTATGCCTTTATCATGCGTGGTAAATGTATAGTAGTTGTAAAAGCATGCGTGGTAAAGGCATGCGTGGTAAAACCATATGGGTGTTAATGGCTTCGTGGTGACGATCACGCGTGGGTATGACCGCGTTGTAATGGCTGTTTCCCCCAGGACACTGCAGGAACCAGGTCTGGGCGTGGCGGACTCCAGAGCATCAGGCGGTAGGCCACGCAGCCTTCCTGACACAATATAGAAATCTCCAGGGTGGTTGTTTTCGTGGTTTGAGCGGCGTCATTGAGGCCCACACACTTAATTTTGTAGCGGGGCAGGTTTGCACGTGAAAATGTCGCAAGAGGTTTGTAAATGTGGTACACATTGTTTTGTTTTACTTTGATTTCCTTTCTATGTTGTAGCCCATCCAGAGAAAATATAACTTATTGTACACCCAGTACTTTTCAATCCTACTGTCAAACATCTTACTATAGTACTTCAAATTATACATATTATTTTTGTTGTGGACCGTCAACCCCCCCCAAAAAAAACAAGCATATAATTTTTTCATTAACTTTTATTAAAACAACAATAACTGTAAACGTAACTTAAAGATAATATAATAAACAACTAGAAAAATAACTTTAATAAAACAGTATTATAAACAAATTGAGATGTGGACTCCAAAAGACGTAGGATAGGTAATCTGCAAAACAAAAAAGAAAATTTGTGTCAAACATTACAAGTCAAGGTAACACTACGATTTTACATGTCCAGTGTGCCTGGTACATTTCACTTCTGTTTTAGTACCGCGCTCAAGTGGTATCTATATGGAAGTGCCTACTGCGTTACTGACACAAAAGTGGCGCAACAGGATTTAAATACGCTGATTTATTTCTAATGCATTTAATTGGAGGCATTGTATATCTAGGCCGCTGTGCTCACCTTGTATAAACACTGCGGCCAACAGAATTCACAACTTGAATTTAACTCTGCTTCTACACGTCAAAGTAGAGAGCAGTGTCTATAACTTTAAAAGAGAAAGAGAAATGATGTCACAGAGAGTTAGAGAGAGAAAGAGAGAGAAAACAACATTAAAACTGTGAGAGAAAGTTATAGATGTAGCAGTTAATACAGGAGAAAATACTAATAGCTCACCTTTTGCCTCCGTTGTGTGTCCACGAATGTGCTGCTTCAGAGTGCACCCTCAACTTGCTTGATATGTAACATTCTACATAACAGAATCAGAAAAGATGGAATTGAAAGAAATGTGGGTAGAGATTTCCCACGAGAAGAGTCTGACTAAGAAACTATATACTTACAGTTTGAAGATGTTATCTCATCGAGAAATTGGAGCGTATGAATGCTCGGATCGCTTATCATCTGCAAGTCTATACTCCAAATCTAGAAGAATCATTTGGGTGAGTCTAGGTCTTGCTGCAACACGAAATCGAGTACTTAAATCTGTACAAAAAATTGTATATTTACCTGAAAAAGAGCCAGAAAGTACAGATATTGTGAAAACAAATATGTTGGATACATATTATCCAAACAGAAGTCATCATCTTGAGAACATTTGTCTCTATGAAGTGCTGCAAAACTATTTTTTTAAACGAAATATTACAGAAAACATCAATAATGATCTATGTGCCGTTATTGGTTCTGAAGGATGTTTGGTGAAGCAAAGAAAAGGTAACATTTGATTAATCACCGTAAACTGAGCTGCGAAACTCCTGACAAAAGGAAATTTTAATATGAGTTCTTTATATTGCGTACCTAGACTATTGCACCCCATTGACTCACAGAGTCTGGAGTTGAGAGTTTTTCTTGAAAAGTCAGATGCAGATTTACAAGCTCCTTGCGCCACTTTTCCCATGTTAAAAGTCACACAAAAAGTGGCACAATAAGCTTGTAGATCTGTTTCTCAGACTGTTGTAACCTATCTGTTGTCACTGCTCGGAGGTAATTATCCATATCTACACAGTCAAGCTGCTGCACACTACCCACTCTCTCCTTTCACCAATAATTTGTTGTTGTTTCGGAAACAAAATTATTTGCTCACATACTGCCATTGGCGTGATTCAAAGAGGGTGCTCTACATGTCGAAGCAGCCTTCACGGTAACCAAGAGAGTTCACCACTTCAACTCAGATAAGATTCTATACAGCAGACTGGAGACAGCAGCGTCCAAAACTTTAAAAAAAGAAAGAGAAACAAAGGGAGAGAGTTAGAAAGAGAAAGAGAGAAAAAAGGCCATTAAAATATGGGAGAGACACACCCGATGGGGGGGGTGCCTGAAGCCAAAAGCCAGAGGCACAACCACAGTCAAAAATATCAGGGGGTTGGGGCTAGAAAAAAATTTCGGGGGGGGCTTAACTTCAAGCAAAAAGCAGAGTGGAGCTGCAGGGTCTGTAAGCGGGGGGGCATCAAAGCCTCATTAAGAAGCACAAAGTCTTTAAAAGAACTGTGAAGTACTCGGGTGCGACTGTGTGTGGGCTAAGGAAGCTATCTCATCCTAACTGAAGCTCCATTAGCCCAACTGCATACTACACATTCTCTCCTTTCACATATAACTTGTCGTTCTTTCGGAAACAAGCTTCTTTGCTCACCATGTGCTATTGCCATCATTCAAGCAGGGAGCACTACGTGTCGTAGCAGGCTTCTCAGTCCTTGTTACAATGGCCATGCATCATCGCAGAATACACGAACGTAGACCTTTGTAAGTTTCTTTTGGGGGGGGGTCGTCAATTTGTAAAACACAAGCTGTAAGATAAAAAGGAAGTTAACATTGTGTGTGATTTTTTTATGAAACAAGAGGAAATAAGAGAGTGATTGAAAACAATACTCGCAGCTCACCTTTTTGTCTCCGGTGTTTTTCACCATGTACTGGACATAATCCATCCTGAAGCTCTACATCTAAAAGATAATAAAAGAAAGATGTTATGATTAGTAATTGTTACTATATTAATTTAGAGTTAGATAACATCGCACTTTTATACACGTTCCTTCTCACATTTCTACTAACTGTTTGTATTGGTAATATTCCGGACAATTCAGCAATATTAAAAATGTTCCTGCTATTGGAAAAAAAAATGTATACATGTAAATTAATACACTATAAAGGAGTGCATTCGACGAAAATGCTAAGTCGCGTTTTTGTATCTAGTGTTCTACAACCCTGTTTCCCTCCGATGCGTACTCAAGCCTCACTGCTCACCTTTTCATGGAAAAGACACCTTCTGCATGATGTAGTCCCGCTCTCCAACAAAGAAGTCTCATATATGGTGCTGAGTCTTGATATGTCTATGGCTAATGACATACTCGTGCTCCCATCATCATTATCGCAGGTTCGTCACCCGCTCAGTGCTTTGGGAACCACTAACTCAGTGACCAAAGAGGCCACGCATGTAGTAGTGGGCCCCTTGTTCGGTACTTTGGGAACAACTCTAAAATGGCGCACAACACATGCGCTCCGTCTTTTTTATACATAGGCTCACGTGTTTAGTGACGAATGTGCTGGATGGGTGTGGTGTGGGTGCATACCAGTCAGGAGGGAGTGTGTGTGCCGATCTGACAACTAGACCTGCAACTAAGAAATAACTACAATGGAAATCTGAACCTTATACTGTTGTTGTGTTTTCCGGGAATGGTAAGAGTGGCCTGTACTAACATATTCAGTCTTGATTAATTTACCACCTCCCCCCGGGGCTTTTAAATGTTGGGAGAGGGGCCAATAATTGCGCTGACTTTTCTCCTTTAGCGTGCAGTACTATATTGTTTTATAAAATGTATAACTCTTCAAACCATCTTTGAAAGAAAAATACTCATACTTAACTGCCAGACCCCATTTAATGAACATCGAGGCTTTCAAGCCTAAACACGTCAGAAATCATCTCTCATCACTTTCTCTTCTTTTTAGTGTATTGTGTGTGGCAGACTGCGTGGCCCTATGCCCAGAGCCCTCGAAGTCCCTGGAGACTGCCACGCCCCAAGACCAGCTCCTGCAGTGTCCCTGTGCCGTGCAGCGTCATTTAAAAGCCCCTGGGGGAGGTGGTAAATTAATCGAGACTGAATACGTTAGTACAGCCTACTGTGTTTATGCCCCCAGGAAAACACAACAACAGTACATGGCCCAGATTTCCATTGTAGTGATTTCTTAGTTCTAGTTGTCAGATCGGCACACACACTCCCTCATGGCTGTTATATACCCACACCACACCCATCCAGTACATATGTCATTACACAAGTGACCCTATCGACAAAAAAGACGGAGCGTACAATGCCCCCATGGTCCCGCCGACTCCTCGTGACTGTCATGTTCGAAAAGAGCATGCGCAAATGAAATGAAAAACATTAGGGGTACACGGACTGAAGGTGGGCATGCACACCATTAATACACATGCGCTGAGTGAAAAGGGTACACAGCTCAATGGGGTCCACTCCTCCATAGAACACCGGCATTGCTTTTACACATGGGGAGATGCTAAGTTGCATGTGGAAATGCAATCTTGTTTGGATTTTGATAGTGAGAACAGATTTTACTGTTGTGTCTTTCAAAGTTCAAATAGCAAGAGTTAAGGGACCCCATCAAAAATAATGTTGGTCAGGGAAAGAGGGAATGAATAAACACAGAAATATGGAATTTCCCTCATTGACCATAGTGCTTCAAAAAAGATTCTTCAAGGTCAGTTTTTAAAGTACATTTGTGACAACCAAAAAACAGTACATTATACTTTTCATTTCTTTTTTTTTTAGAAAAACTTTTTTAAAAGACATTTATTTCATTCTTTATCTATATCAAAAAGGTATTTATTTTCTCATTTTGCCACATTCCATCATAAAATATCTCAAAAATGCATATTTTAAATCGAATACACAGTAGGAAGCAAAACCAATCTACAAAAAATACCCCTGGATACAAAACAATCACTCAACAATCATACCATCCAACCATACTCTCATCAAAATACATTCACTCTATATCTGTACATGGACGAGTTCTGTATGACAAAGAAAAAATCTCTGCCCAAAATTGAATCTCAATGATGACATGAGATTCCGCACTAGGTCACCCATCCAGTACATACGTCACTACACATGTGACCCTATCTACAAAAAAGACGGAGCGTACAATTCCCCCACTGTCCCGCCGACTCCTCGTGACCATCATGTTCTAATAGAGCATGCGCAAATGAAATGAAAAACATTAGGGGTACACGGACTGATAGTGGGCGTGGTGGGCGTATTTTGCGCATGCGAACCATTAATACACATGCGCTGAGTGAAAGGGGTACACAGCTCGATGGGGTCCACTCCTCTATAGAATACTGCCATTGCTTTTACACATAGGGAGATGCTAAGTTGCATGTGGAAATGCAATCTTGTTGTGTCTTTCAAAGTTTAAACTAAGTTTGCTATGGGAGGGCGGGAGCCGCAAGACTTCCGCCTTCTCAGAGCAAACAGCAGTATCCCGGGGGTAGGCATCCTGGGACACTGCAGGAACCGGTTCTGGGCATGGCGGTCTCCAGGGCTCTCGAGGGCACCAGGCGGAGGGCCACCGAGCCCGTGTCACACAATACAGAAATCTCCAGGGGGTGGTTGTTCCCGGGGTTTGAGGTGCACACACTTTTAATCTTGTAGGGTGGGGGCGTGGACGCGCAAGTGGCACAAGGGGGTTGTAAATGTGGTACAGTTTTTTGTTTTACTTTGCTTTCCTTTCTGTCTTTTAGAGGATCCAGGGTAAATATAACGGTTTTTGTACTGCCAGTACCTTTCTGCCTGTTACCATAGTAACAGTTCATGGAACACTTGCGTGAGCACAGAGGGTAGAAGTTCACCACAATATGTGACTAATTGAAATAGTTACTGTGCTGGAGATTTATATTTTTTTCATAGAAACCGTTAGTCGTACAAAAAGTCAGTGGAAATGTTTTGTTAGGGATTCCTTCTTGTTCGGGTAGTATTAGGGTACCGTGCTCCAAGTGGGATTTTACTAAGCCTAATGCTCATTGGCTGTGAAGTATTAAAAGTAGAAGGTTTGGCAGTCATTCCTTTCTCGTCTGTGGAACATTGGCTAAAGTGTTCCGAGCACAAGTTTGCACCTTATTGGGTGGGAACGGTTCACTGTTGTCAGTGATATTGTGATGCATCTTCCAAAGGACTATGGGGAAAGAAAGAAGTAGAGGGCAGGTTAGGAACACTACTAACTCTGTACAGTGCCCATAAGGTGGTGGAGAGGGATTTTGAGGGAAACAATTGTTTTATATGTTTCATGGGCCATTTCTATAATTTCTGTATGGTGTATAAATCACGGCTGAAAAAAGACAGAGTCTTGCGCTGTTTTTTTTATCAAGTTTGTGGGTGACATACTTCTTAGGAGTACTATTTACTTATAATGTGGTGTTTACTTTCCTGATGGGGAGGTGTGGTTGTGCAGCAAAAAAATCAGTCTAGGTTTGAAACAATTTTTATTAAGCAAATACAAATAAACTTTCTTCAGAAACTGCCGCTGTATATATGAAAGGGGTGACAATTAAAAATGGAATTTTATAAAAATATAAGTTAAGCATGGCTATATACTTCTTTTTTGTGCTAGAGTTTGTAAAAGTGTTGCCCCACATTCTTGATGATATGAGAGAGCATCAGTTACTTTTAGATAAAGTAGAATAGAAGTGCTACAACAAACACTCCCGCACTACCTTATCTCAGATCAAGAGAACAAGTAAAAAACAGGTAAATACAAGTGATTTCATATTACATTGAAATGCATGCATTATTATTTTTCAAATTTGTATTCTGTACAATTCAGGAACGTGCTGTCGTAGTACTTAGAGGTTGCAGACTGTTCCGCTAATAAATCACATACTCACTAAAGAATATATAGGATGGTACTCTTATAATATAAAGTACAGGTCTGATATATTCTTTAGGGAGAAGGTGAATAGGAACCACAAATAAGAATAGAAATTAGAAAATAACATTCAGAAATGTAGGGTTTATTAAATATTTAAAGTAACAAAGTATGCATGATAGCTATATTTTTTTGTTCTGCTGCTTTGTAAAATATGTTTCTTGAAAAAAATATCTGATCAAGCAATTTTTAATATTTAAAAGTTATATTATAGATGGCCCTGAAAAATCTCCCATTCCTCTTCTGTAGCAATAGGACAATCTATTATAATATAATAATTGATACCATTGTTACAGTAAAAAGAAAAGGAAAATAAAGTGATGTATTTAACAGAACATCCATAATGAAATACTTTTGAGCGGTAATTATTTACTGAACTTCTTTTCTCCCGGAGGTGAAAAAGTTTGATCCTTGTGGTGACGGGTCATAAACTCCTCTGAGATCATGACTGTGAGAATAATAATATGTATATATTTTCACAGCACATGATCACAAGGGGAAAATAGACTGAAAACCGCAAGCCGGTAACGTTTCTTACTTATCGTTACTCTTTGTGATGACGGATCAGGAACTCCACTAAGATCACCAAGACTGTTAATGTTATAATATACATATTAACAGTATGTGATCTCTAGGGGAAAACATAATAACAAGTGGAAGATGGTGACGTTGATTGCACATGTTTAGGGTTTGCGTCGACGGGTTACCAACACCTCTCAAGTGAAGTACAGTGTCAATATTATAATATAAAAAGTCATTATATATAAAGTGAAAGGAGCCAGAAAAGGAGCAATGTTTGGTATAATCTATCTGTTTCTAAAAACAAGCTGCTGACGTTACATAGAAAAAGCGAAAAACCTGCAATAACATTTTTTTCTCGATATAAATGTTTAAATATTGACAAATAGCCACAAATTATAACTAAGTACGATGCCTATGCCATATTGAAACAACTTACAACTCCGGAATATGTTTGTTGACGCAAAAAGCGAATCCGATGCTAAAAAACGGAACCTGCAACATAGATTGGCGACTCAGAAATAACTCGCGAAAACAAAACTAATTGCACAGTAGGTGTGGTTTACATAGTTTTTGTTTGTTTAGTAGTCTACGGAAGGAAGCTGTGGGTCCGCCTATTTAGATGGCACATTTTGCAGTTTACACGTGCTAACGTTTTAGCAGTTTTTCTTCCTCACGTGTTCGGAAAAGTTACAAACTGTGAAGCTATAAAGGTTTCGATTTCGATCGTAACACGTATAAGGTATTATTATCTACATACGTTGGAGAGTTTAAAAAGTGTTACTCGGTAAACTGTGTTCTTTGCATTTTCATGATTAAAAACATCTAAATAGAAGACTTAAAAAAATATTGTTTTATTTTTTTTTTAAAACCTTTATTTCTGTTTTGCGCGATACACAGCGTCAGCCTACAACCCCTCGGGCCGGCCGCCATGACAGTCAGTAATATAACAGTGCACATCGGTGCTTCCATCTTGCATGCAGGTCAACCAATTCTCAGTGTATCAGTGCGCACAACGCAGGATCAGAAAAAGGATGGACTAGGTTTCATTTTAAAATTTTGATGAATGAACATGCAACAAACACGTCACACAAACACATGGCAAAGGACAATTGCAGGGACTCCAGAGGAGAGGGCAAGGAAACCAATTTTTATAGAATAATGAGACATATGGCTAGGGCCGGATGGTGGCGAGTAGCTCGAGATATATAGATTATGACAGACAAACGTCCGGAACGTCAACTAAGGGGACAGTGAAACATCAATGGTGTAGTCCAGTAGGGGGAGTGCAAATATTCCCACGGTAAGCATTCCATTGGGACCAAATCCTGCCCCATTTCTTAGGTCGGCCCCGAGCCACATAGACCGTCTTTTCCCTGAACATACACCAGTCCATGTTCTCCTTCCAAGCCGTTATAGTGGGTGGCCTATGAGAACCCCAGAGTTGAGCAATATCCCTCTTGGCAACCATGTTACCAAGAATAGCCCAAAAAGTCTGAGCCGTAGTGTAATCCGTCGGTTCCCAGACATTAAGAAGGCATCGTCGGGCCTCAGGCAATAGAGAGACCCCGGTGACCCTTTCCATTGTCGTATGCACTCTAGACCAGAAGGCAGACACCTAAGGCACTCCCAAATGATATGCATGAAGGTACCACTCATTCCGCAACCGCGCTTGCACAACCCTTCGAGGGAGTAACCCATTCGCACCAGATGCGTACTAGTCATATATACTCGATGGAGGATCTTCAACTGTACGAAACGGAGGCGAGCTGGTATGGCCACCTCCTTAGGGGAGGAGACGGCCATTTGCCAATCCTCGTCATCGAGTTCCAAGCCGTCGGCGGTTCACGAAGCCCTGAGTCGCACAAGAATATCAACCCTGTTATTAATGAGTTTTTTATAGATCAGGGATATAGTACTGTCCAGCACGTGGCCATCAAGAATACGATCCTCTAGCGGCGAGGACTGGGGAATCTCCATCCCCGGGGGGAAAACAGAGGTCAAGGCATGCCGCACCTGAAGGTACCTAAAGTGCTCCCTGTCACCAAGTTCATATTCCGTTTTAAGCGCCTCAAAAGACTTAACATTACCTTTGGACCAGAGATCCTCCACCTTGCTAATACCAATCGTATCCCATTTATCGAATCCTTTCATTCTCCACAAATTACCCAATCTATCAGAATCATACAACGGCGTCATTCGTGTCAACCTGTCGCTCCATCCCATAGCAGCACTCACATCACGCCACACCCGTACAGCACTTTTCGTAGGACCAGTCAGGGCGCGAAATGGCTCCTTAGAATACAGTGCCCTGTTAAAGTTCCCACCCGGCAGGAGAAGTTTGTCCATCGCAAAAGCGGGAGCAGGACCAGGGGAGTAGGTTACATGATTGACCGCGCACAACTGCGAGGCCCAGTAGTAGCGCCTGATATCGGGGAGGGCAATGCCACCATCGTACCACGGCAAAGTGAGTTTGGTTAAGGAGATACAAGCCTGCCCGTCCCAAATCAATTGTCTCTGAAGGCTCTCGACCTCACGGAAATACCCGGTGGGTATGGGATCGAAAAATTTTTGAAGTGCATACAAGAACCTAGGGAGCGACATCATCTTAAAAAGAGTTGCACGCCCCAATGGGGATAGGGGCAAGCGACGCCATCGCAAGACATCGAGCTTAAGTCGCCGGAGAGGAGCATGCAGATTACGGTCATAACGGACGGTGGAATCCAAGGAGACATGAACCCCCAGGTACTTAAAGCCAGTATCGACCACTTGAATCGGGAATCTACGAGGCAATGGAGGGAGATCCCCAGCCAGGACATAAACACAGGATTTGGTCCAGTTAATAACGAGACCCGAGTTCTTTCCGAAGGAGGTGAGGACATCAAAAAGCATATTAAGAGACTTCCGAGGTGAGGTGAGATAAAGAAGAATGTCATCGGCGTACAGCGAGACACGATCTTCAAAATCTGGAGCCCACTGGATGCCCCTGATCGAGGGCTCCCAACGAAGCCACTCGGCCAACGGCTCCAGTGCTAGGGCAAAAAGCAATGGAGACAGCGGACAACCCAGTCGGGTGCCACGCCCAAGTGCGAACGAACCAGACACCCTGCCATTCACCACCACCTGGGCCAGTGGTTGTTCATAAAGGAGTTTGACCCAGGCAATAAAATTAGAGCCGAAGCCGAACTTCGCGAGAGCTGCCCAGAGGTAAGGCCATTCGATGGTATCAAAAGCCATAGTGGCGTCAAGAGAAGTCAAAATGGCAGGTTCAGTCAGAGTTCCAGCTCTCGCGAGAACTCCATGAAGCCTCCGAAGGTTAAGGCGGTGTTCCGATGCGGAATGAAACCGGATTGATCCGGATGGATCAGGTCGCCGATGACCGTAAGCAGACGAGTAGCAAGCAATTTGGCCAGTATCTTGGGTTCAGCGTTAAGCAAGGAAATGGGTCGATAGGAAGCACATCGGTCACGAGGTTTACCTTCCTTGTGGATGACAACGATAGTGGCCAAGCGCTGATCAAGAGGAAGGAGGCCAGTTTCGAAGGCCTCAGTAAACATATTTCGCAAATACGCCGCCATTTTGTCAGGCCGCAACTTGTAGAGCTCGATGGGCAATCCGTTGGGCCCCATAGCCTTACCCGATCGGAGGGCACGAATGGCACCAGCGACCTCGTCCACCGTAATGGGCGCATCCATAAAGGTCCTGTCCTCATCAGAGAGGCAGGGTAGCGCAATATCACGCAGGAGCAAACGGGAATCGCACTAATCCCTATCACTCACCGATCGATATACCGTCTGAAAGTGGTCCACAAAGCAATCTACGATCCCAATCGGGTCAGACACACAATCTCCATTCAACTTTTCAATCACCGGTACAACTCGATTCGTTCTCTCAGACTTGTCCAGCCACGCAATGAGCTTGCTCGCCTTATCACCCACATCATAGAGTCTGCCCAGCTGGTTTCGATTCATAACTTTGGCCGCGTCAGTCACCAGGGCTCTATAGTCTGCCTGCTTCAGAGTCAGGGAATGTAAAATGGCAGGAGTATCATTACCACCCAATTCACTTTCAAGGACAGTTATTTCATCCTCGAGGTGCAATAATTCCTCCTGCTTAGCCTTCTTAGTAGCAGCAATCAACGACAATGCAGAACCACGTGTAACAGTTTTAAAAGCTTCCCACAAGGAAACAGAAGAGGAAACAGACCCCACATTTTCATCAAAATAGCAATCAATGGCCTTGATAAGCTCAGTTTTAACAAGACAAGGGAAACCCAAAAGGAATAACACTAGGGTCCTTGGGCTGTAATCTATTGTACAGAACAGGGGACCCTAGTAATTAAGGATCACGTAAATAATAGACATATACTAAATAGTATATATGACCTCTATCCAGCCGGACAGGTTTTTATTTTTCAATTTTTTTGTATTGATTTATTTATATAACATTTATACAAAAGTGGGCACAGCCTGTGACCCACAGAGGACAAGACAGAGCAAGTGACAAAACAATTATATAAAAACGCACAAAAGCGGTCTGTACTTATTCTTTAGTTTTACAGACTAGATTTCAATCATAGCAACCCATTGTTGTTCACAATTCATGAGGTCAAACCAACTTTTGGTGCAGTGAGGTCGACGACGTTTCGATGCAGTTAAGAAATACATGCATCATCATCAGGACAGAAGGTAATATGTCATGTTTGTCTAGAGAGTCTATTTCAATTACAGTGCCTCTCGTAAACACTTTAGTTGGATCCCTTGGACATATTGGAAATTCAACGCGGCAAAAGACTGATAACTTCGCTGTTGAGAAGAATATTGCGAGGGAATCAAATTAGTAGCTCCAGGCGTGTGCTCGTGGCGGTCCGATAATCCATCTTAGATTTATGTTAGTGCAGCATGATAGCCGGACTGTGGGGTTCTAGCGGGTTTCTGCCAGGTCGTGAGGGTTTTTGTACAATTTCGCAAACGCGAACTTACCTGTCGGGTCGCAAGTTTTGCGAACTTGTTGTTTCTACGTGTCCAGCCTGTTTGGGACACTCTTCTTCATCACTGCCACCCTCTGTCACCACTGCCACTCTCTGGTTCACCCATGCCACCCTCTGGCTCACCCATGCCACCCTCTGTTTCATCACAGCACCCTCTGGTTGTCCAGTGTACATTATTGTGGCAAAGCAAAGCACACCTTCCCTGCCTCAAGTGACCTGAATTAATTTGGGGCTGATTAATGTGTCACAGAATATTTTTTTAGCTGGCACCTGCTTCCTTAGTTCTTCCTGATTAGTGATCTTTTGCACTTGCTAAGTGCTTTCATTGTTGCAAAATTAGTTACAACACCTGCCCTGCCCCAACTGACAATAATGAATTAGGGGCTGATTAATGTGTCACTGGATTTGAACTTCCAGCCTGGCTCCTGCTTGTCTCCCTTAGCTGTAATTCAGGACCTTTGTGGCATATGTGTAACTATTCTGAGGGTCAGAGCAGGGTCACATAATAGTTGCAAGTAGGCAACTGAACTCTGGAGGGGCCCCTCAGGAAGCACTACAGGAAATGGCTACTAATGATGAGCTTGAACTTTTGAACCTGGTAAGTAGTTTCAGTTTTGCTAAGATCGTATTTCTGCAATTTAGCGCTTATTCACGGGGCGCGAAGTTGAACTGCGAAGCCGCGAACTCACGCGAACAGTGCGAGCAAGCCATAAAATCCGCTGCTCGCGGATTTGCGGATTTTGCGGGAAATTCGCGAATCTCGCATATTGCGAATTTACCGAAAATCCGCAAAATCCGCGAGCGGAACGGATTTTCCGCCCATACTTAATTATGGGGCAAAAACGGCACAGATATGTGATGTATTTGTGTTGTGAAGGTGGTGCATTGCTTGCATTGCATTGCAAGCACAATGCAGCTCCAGCAATGCTCTTGGGGCCCTATGCTTACAATGCTGTGTCAATCCTTACACCTGTTTCAAGCAGATGCAGGGTTTTGACGCAGCATAAGCCTAAAAGTGACTGAATGAAATCTTATAGATTTCACTCACTCACTGTTTGGAGGTGTTCCTGCGCCAGAACACCTCCACCTCCCCCCCTCTGCACAGGAAAGCTTCCTTCTGGTGCAGGGCTTTACAATATGATGCACCTTCCATATGCATCACATTGTAAATACCACACACCATGGCACATCTTTTGCACCACCGCTGCATCACAAAAGTAACGCAACAGATGTGTAAAAGAGGCACAAGGGGGTTGTAAATCCGCTCCTAATATATACAAATTCACCCAGGCAGTTTCACCAGTAGTGCAAATTGAAGCATAGACTTGTAACATATTTATATGGATATGTTACATTCAAGTGCTTCGGAAGTACTACAGTATACTATAGGTAAACACCTTATAGATTTATGCTGTAGCACTTCCTTATAGTTCTTCACTTTCACATTCACCATACACTAGTAATGTATTCATTCATTCATTTATGAACTACACATTCATTCTGACAAACTTTTACACACTAACATAGAAATATAGATCTTTCTTTGACCAGTGAAGGTAGTTCTAAAAAAGAACTGTTTTTTTGTGTTTTTAGTTTTCTATTTTTTTTTGTATTTTTTCAACAAGTTTTTAGTTTTGTTTTTTTTTTAACCAAAAAAATGGAACTGGAAACAAAAAAACTGTGGAACAGGAACAAAAAAGAAAACATTATTGTCTTTCACAACGGTGCTCTTCTTTCCTCTTCACAATGAGGTCAATAGACTGCTCCTCGTAACAAAGGAGTTCTCTGCAAAATTTGCAATGAATTGTGAGATCCGCAAACTGTGGCACAATAATAGGATGCGGACTGCTCGGACGAGGTGGTGGTGCAGTTGAGGTACAAGGAATTGCAGGTTCAGGATTCTCCTGCAACCTTTGTGTTGCCATCCTTGCATAGTTGTTTGGATGCAAGTTTTTGACATGGCGAACCATGCTGGACGTCCCGAAAGAGTACTTTTTAGTGGGGTCACTCCTGGATATAGTAACCTCACAGATCTTGCACTTTACTTTTGGCGCATTCCCCTTTTTCTGTCCCTCCGAATATGAAAAAAACTTCCAAATCAAAGCTTCTTTTCTCTCTTTCTGAGGTGGCTCAGCAACAAAATCTTCCTCAGAGGAATTTTCTGATGAACTCTGAAGAAGAGCAGCCATTGTAGAGTTTGGTTCTAAAGGACTACACCTCCACAGAATAGATGTGTCTCTTGGGAAAGTCCAAGTAGAATGATCAAAATGGGATGGGTCTTTCAACAGTTGGAATAGGAAGTATTATGAACTAATCAAAACTCTCCTTTTGTGGTCACATGGCTTTGCGTACGCTTAAGGTGCGCTTACGGTGCTCTTACACTACGAGTACGCACAACGTACCGTCGCAATTTTCGTAATTGCTTTCAAAAGTAACTTACGCTTATTAAAAGTTTAAAAAAAAACTTGTTTCATGATTATCCCAGATAATGTCTTCCCTTAATATGTACATTAAATACATAAATATATGTTTATGAACAATTAGAAACTTTCACACCGTAAGCGTGCGCTTTTACACAAGGATGATGCCATCAGTGATGTCATTTGAGATGTCATCAGTGATGTCATGAGTGATGTCACTGACCATGTCATGAGTGATGTAATATGTGACGTCATCAGCAGTGCATTGCGGGCGCGTGAGTTATAGTTAGCTGAACTAACTATAACAGGGGAATTTCAATGGTTTTGTATGAGTGAAATGTCCAGCTAACTATAACATGTGTGAAACATATGGTTTTTTCAGTGAATATATATATATATATATATATATATAGAAGTGTGGAGACAATTGAGAGGTGTTGCGATGGGAGCCTGCTTCTCCCCAAGCTACGCGTGTTTACACGTGGGCTGGTGGGAGGAGCAGGTTCTGAACACGACACATCAGATGTGGGTGCAAGAAAAGATCATCAAATATCTTAGATATATAGAGGATATCTTTATAGTATGGCAGGGTGATGAGAAAGAAGCTATCACATTCATAGAGGAAATCAACAACAATTCCCTTAACTTAAAGTTTACTTCTCACATCAATGACAAGCACATTGAATTTCTTGATGTTAAAATCTATATCGATGAATTCAATAGAGTGGAGACCACCTTGCACAGAAAGCCTACTGCAGGCAATACTACCCTGCATGCTTTAAGTCTTCACCCCAAACATACTATTTACAGCATTCCTTTTGGTGAAATTATACGGCTCAAAAGATTTTGTAGTTCTACTGATGACTTTGATGTGTTAATGAATTACGAGACAGATAAAAAAATGGAGGCTATTCTGACGCTATGTTTGAGCAGGCCTTGGCTAAAGCCAATTCAAGAACAAGGGCCAGTCTCTTCACATCTGAAACTATCAGTAGTGAGGCCATTATATCTACACCTGAAACAATCGATTTGCAAAACGATTGCCCTAGATTTATAACGGCCTTTATTGATCAAGAAGCTAAAATTAGACAGATAATGAATAAAAACTGGTCTATTGTACTCACTGACAATATATTACGTGCACCTGTGGCCTTTGTTATATAGGCAGTACTAAACAACAGGTGCACGTCAGGATCTTGCAGCATCTCCGTGCCATTCTGCATAGCGATCCTGCCTACCCGGTGGTTCGTCATTTCCTTAGTAAACATATTAAGGATGTCAATTGCCTGACTTACTACGTAGTGGCAGCAGTACCAAAATTATTAAGGGGAGGTAATAGAGAGTTGAAATTGAGACAACTGGAATCCAATATGATCCTTGAGTTTGACAGTAAGTGGCCGAATGGTCTCAATAATACCGAGGATTTACATAACTTCTTGTGATGTGTATCATCTGGATTCCAATCTCTAGTTTCCTTGTTCTCTATATGTGCCCCTAACCCCATGGTAGTCAGGTTCCCTGTTACCTGTGGGGATATATTTGATTGCTGTGATCAATTGGGTAATGTTCTATTTTGGATATTCTGGTTCATATTGGCTAGTCAGGTTCCCTGTTAGTCATTATTATGTTATCAACAGCACTACAGTTACCTCCAGTGTATATAGATTTGTGTATTTATATATATTTATTATTCTGGTTTTTATCAGATTTGGGTATATATGGTTTTATACACTAGGGGCCAGATGTAGGTAATTCCTATTTACCGACTCTTCAATACCGAATTTTACTGATTCGGTATTTAAGAGTTGGTAAATAGGAAGGGGGGAGATGTAGGTAATTCGAATTTAAGAATTACCGAATCGGTAGGATTCGGTATTTACTGATTTGGTAAATACCGAATCGGTATTGCCCATTGATTCCTATGGGCCTTGAAGCCCATAGGAATCTGTAGCGATCACCACTGCAGGCGCCGCAAGGAGAAAGAGACTCCTTGTACAGTATCGTTTCGTGAGACACTACATGTCCCAGAAGGCCATGCGGTGCTGGAGACTGGAACAATGGGTGGACTCTATATAGACTCCTCCCAGTGGTTGGGACAGTGCTTGTCAATCCTTTTCCTGGTTCTCCTTCGAGTCGGATGGTGTGCCCTAGCCAGAGTTTGTTGTTCTTCCCCGCATCGCCGACGAAGAGCCTGCGAGGTCAGAGTGTTCCCGCATCGCCGACGAAGAGCCTGCAAGGCCAGAGTGTTCCCGCATCGCCGACGATGAGGCTGCAAGGTCAGAGTGTTCCCGTATCGCCGACGAAGAGCCTGCGAGGTCAGAGTTCCCGTGGGTTAGTGAAAGATAAGCTGTGCCTTACTGTGTCCAGTTGTTTTGACTATTTCCACGTTTCCTTTTGTTTACTTTGGGGTGATATGTCTTCCTCCTAGCAGTACTATATTTCATGGTCGTACGACTTGTAATCATATACGAGCAGAAAAACTCAATCCCCGAGTGTTATTTTTTTTCCACAAGAAGTATTGTGGATACAACGAGACGTGTGTATAACGCCTCCTACGAACAGAACCAAACCTACTGATTTACCAAACGGAGGTTTACGAAGACAGAGAAGTGGAGATAACTTCTCAGTGCTTTTGGCAAGATACCCATAACCGTGTTGCTTATGCCATCTTCCTTCACTACGCCAAGTGTGGAGAAGTCGTGAGTCTAGGGGCAGAGGGGAAGGGAGATCAGGCACTCATAGCTTGTGGTACTTATCCTCTGCTCTCTGTCTTCTCCTCCCCTTGCAGTATACCCATACCAGTGACTTTGTGGGTTAATCTTGACCAGGTTAAAAGGAAGCATCATACACCCCATTCCCCTTCCTCCTCACGACGCCCTTCCGTACATACTCAGGTAGTGGTGTTAATTCCATTGTTGGGTATTGTGCTGAGAGGGGAGTCGGGAGGTCTATCATCTTATCGTCTCTGCTGGACCATCGGATTCAGGTTAGTGGCGCATGCGTGTTCTTGTGCAGCTTCCAATCCCGACAGAATCAATGGGCAATACCGATTCGGTATTTACCGAATTGGTAAATACCGAATCCTGCAAGGGTGCAGGGGGTGTCACACCCTCAACCCCCCTAATTCCGGACTTATGTGCCATGTGGCGTACAGACATGCCCTAAGGGCATGTCTGTGTGTCACATTGCACAGGTGTGCATGCACAGATGTGCATGCACACCTGAATTCTGTATTTTACCACACAATAGTTTGGAGTTTTCGTGTTTATATATATATGTCCAAGCAGCCTTTCAAAGGAGGTATGCAATGGAGTCAGCTAGGAAAAGGAAAAACGAAAAGAACTTTCACCTTAATTCAAATACCCCAAGGAACTGTGCAACATGAAACTACAAGTCCCAGCTAAACCTTCGAACAAAAAATCCGATTGCCATCGACGTCACAGGGCCCATAAGACACTCCGTCTTCAAAGGAAGTGATTCCACATTACACCATCAGAGGAAATGGATTTAATCAACGCCGGTCCTGCGAGTCAAGATGACAGATTGACCCACGGAGGCAGCCCATGAAAAACAAAGGGCGGAACTTTTTACAAATCAGAAGGCTTGTGGAACTCTGCTGCACGTAATATTAGGCGCAATCCTTTGAGAAAAGTCCATGTGGACTGAAACGCGTCAGGAATGCCTAACTAAAATTATTAAATAAATAAATTCCTTCACTGCTGAGGTAGCGGCTCGTTTCCCTTTTTCAAGGAGAAGGTTTGTTTTTCATATATATATATATATATATATATATATATATATATATATATATATATATATATATGTATATATATATATATATATATATATATAAATATATATATATATATATATATATATATTTATCTATATATCTATATATATATATATCTATATATATATATATATATATATATATATATATATATATATATATATATATATATATATATATATATATATATATATATATATATATATATATATATATATATATATATATATATATATATATATATATATATATATAACCTACTGGCGGTTGCCAATAGGTAGTTATACTTAGGATTGTTTTCTATAGGAAATCCGCAACATTCGATTGGGAATAACTTTGGCGCCGGTTGAGGAATCTGCCTGTAATTTTCCTTAAATTTGCCTCGCTGCGCTGCGCTCCCTCCCTGAAAGTTTGGGGGGGATTCGTCAAGCGGGGGCCGAGATAAAAGGGGGTCCCAAAACATGTTTTCCCCATGATAATTTCCATAGGGCGGTTGGACTCACTTTTAGCCCGAACGGCTGAATGGATTTCCACAAAACTTGGCAAAATTGTAGGGACTGGTAGCCCGATGTGCCTTTGCTATGTCTCAAGATATGTGCCCCAGTGGATTTTGAGTAATTTAGGATCAAAAAAATATATATATCTGGGCGGAGCCTAACCACACATCTGATCTGATTGGCTGTCAGCACTTCATCCAAGAAGTGTTGGCAGCCATCTTGGGACCAATATACATGATAGCACCTCATTAAAAAGCATTGTAGTTAATAGAGGGTTTTAGGACTTTAGTTACATTATAAATCCTTTGTTGATGGTACCATACTCATTTTAGGAATTGTGGTGTGTTCTAAGGTGATTTTACCATATGAAAAATCCTTCTGCTATGATATCATGAATCATGTTTGAAAGAAAACTAATATCTCATGATTTTCCCACAGTGGTTTGGAAGGGGATCTATAAGCTAAACTGAAAGCATATTTTCTGTAAATTCACATTATCTTTCTCAGTCATGTGAGAATGAAGTCTGACATTCTCAGTAAAACATGTACATCCAACAAGGACAGAGACTGTCAGTTGATTCCTTTGTGTTCTACTGCAGCCTCCTAGAGTGTTCTAAAGAACAACTAGAGCGCTAACAGTCCTAGGGGCATATTATCAAGGGGGTTTATCTCCGCTTTTTTGGCTTTAAAAGCCAAGAAAGCGGAGATAAAATTATCTCCCTATTACCTAGCTGTCGCTAACACCAGTTAGTGACAGCTAGTAGGAGATAGCGACCATCTTGGGCCCCACTTTGCTTGTCAGTGATATTTATCACTAATGACATGCAAAGTGGGCGTGCCAAGATGTTAGCGACTGAAAACAGTCGCTAACATCGCTATCTCCTATTACCAACTTTTGGTAAGCGCGAATATCTCCAAAAGCTAACACCTGCCCTGGTGCCGCTAACATAGCTTTCTTGACCTCACCTGTGGATCTGTCGTTTTGTTCTCCCACCTGCTTACCGGACTGGCTCGCCTCCCCACTCGCTCGCACTCGCTGGTGGGAGCACTTTCTGCAGTCGGCAGAAGCACACACTGCTCCCAGCGGAGTGCGCTGTGGGTTGAGGCTTGAGGGGGTAATAATCGGAACTACTCCGTCCGGGGGACTGCGAGGACCAGCAATCCCTGAACTAGCGCAGCTGGTGCCTCTTCCCCCGGCGGCCACGCCCCTCACTTCCAGCTTATTTACTTTTCGCGACACCCGCTCCGCGGGTGCCGCTCACATAGCTTTCTTGACCTCACCTGTGGATCTGTCGTTTTGTTCTCCCACCTGCTTACCGGACTGGCTCGCCTCCCCACTCGCTCGCACTCGCTGGTGGGAGCACTTTCTGCAGTCGGCAGAAGCACACACTGCTCCCAGCGGAGTGCGCTGTGGGTTGAGGCTTGAGGGGGTAATAATCGGAACTACTCCGTCCGGGGGACTGCGAGGACCAGCAATCCCTGAACTAGCGCAGCTGGTGCCTCTTCCCCCGGCGGCCACGCCCCTCACTTTCACGGCTATTAGTGGCAAGCTCGTCTCCGCGACGCGGGACGCGCGCGGGTCGGAGCACGGGGCGAAGCCCGGGCCCGTTTAAGCCCGTTCAAGCCAGGGCAAGACTGGACTGGGCCACCTTATTTCACGCCTGCTTTTTTTCCCCTTCAATATTGCTGCTTCTGCATATATTATTAATCAACCTCTTTAACCTGCACTTAACATCTCTACCATCTGTATCTCACCACTAGCCACTGTACATCATGTCTCCCAGAACCACCAGAAATACTGTTAAAAAACAGGCCCAGGGAGCTGCTGAGGTCATTGGGCCGATAGACCAATTTATAACCAAAGCCAACGACGCCATTGAGCAGGGTATTATTCTACTGGAACGACGAGTCTCTCAGGACTTGGCTATTGCGAGACGCTCTTCCATGGGCTTACTGGCTACCGCAAAAACTCCTCAGTGTCCTGTAGAGCTACCCCCGCCAGTGACAGTGCATGCAGAGGTGCATACTGTCCCTCGTACTGTGGACCTCTCGGCAACTCTAGATTTGTCTGAATCTCATTTGTCACTTGAAAAATCTCCAGTCATTTTTGCCAGTTACACTGATGCTGCCCCCTCTCCAGTTTTAGATAGGGGCGCTCGCGAAGGTGCAATCCCCAAGAAAAAGAGAAGGAAAACTACTAAGTTACAACATACTACTAATTCCCCTCCCACAACTATCCCTATAACCCCTTCTACTTCCCATCTCCCCTCTCAAATCATTAACCTTGTTTTAACTCCCCATCAACCACCCTCCCCCGCGATAGCAGCTGCAACGAACCTTATTGCAGATAACCTGAATCTTAGTTCCAGCAGCTCTAGTAGCTATGACAGCGAGGGTAGTATGGCTGATAATGGTAATCTAACTACCAATACCTGCGGTAACGATAGCATACTGCTTAGCAAAATTGGAGACCTACTCAAGTCATATTTAAAACCTTTAGAAAAAGCACTGTACCAGGTCCAATCCCAACTAACCCATCTGTCTTCAGCCCTGAATCCAAGCAAGGGTACCATTAAAGATCCCAATTTAGCCCAAGGGAGGCCCCTTCCAAATAACATCAAAACAACTAAGCCTGGCTCGGCCAAATCAAATCTCCCCAATGCTAACGCTAATCAAAAGGCTCCGCAGAAATCTATTCAAAAACAGCCACCACCAGCTGCACCCAAGCCCCAAGCCCCACCCAAACCACCTAACCCCTCATCAACTCAACCTCTGACTAACTCCAAGGACCAGTTGTCTAATCAACAAAAATCTCTTCCCCCTCCTGCCCTCCCCACCCCGGCCCCTACCCTCCCTAAACAATCCGTTGGATTTAACACCATCCCGAGAAATCGAAAGAGGAGGGGCCATCCCATTCATCTCCCACCTGAGGCATCCCCCTACGTAGTAATTATGACAGGTGTCCCGGAACTCCCCCCCAACCACGACAAGCCAATCTGGTCACTAAAAAACAAAGTTATATACTGGTTGTCCAATAATAGACCTTTACCAACTTTCTTGGACAACAGAGTCACCACCGTGCGCAGAGTGCCATGGCTTGGTACTGAGCCCAAAAGTATTCAGGGTGACTGCGTCATAGTGAACTTTGCTGACCCTAATACTGTTGAGCACATCTGCTCCTGGGGAGACCACACATCCACTGAAGGGATAGCCACCCATAATCTGTCATATTTCTACCCCCCGGCTCCTCGACACAATGCCGGTCCTCCCTGGAGTTGGAGGAGAGCGGGCAAGTGGGATGGGAATAGAGACCGAGGTCACTGGGCAGGTTACGGTTTCCCCAACTCTGCCTCTGGTCATTTTACCAACTGGAGAGGACCATCACTATCCAACAGATACGAATGCTTGGACATGGTCGACTGAACACCAGTCCCCTTCGTCAACATCCAAGACACTATTAATACTCAGATTCATTCTAATCACATCCCTAGAAAAACTTTGCCGGTAGGGCCCAATCAGTCCTCTCCGTCCGGTTCTCTTATCGATCCCTACACCTCCCTGCTAAACTTATCCTCGCAATCGCCAACCCCACGGGACCACAATCCCAGCACTGTCCTCCCTATCCTCTCTAAGGAGACACACATGAGTCAACAAAATATAACTTCAACCTCCTGTGATCCAAAAACCACCCCCTCTTCCCTTATCCCGTCCCCTCAGTCTTGTGATCCATCACCCCCTGTTAATCCACAGTCTACAAATCCCACTCTACCATCAACTTGGGATCTCCCAGTCATTTATTGGAACGTAGCGGGCCTCAGATCCAAGATACATCTTCAGTCTTGGATCGACTTGGTCATTAGGCACAACATAGTCTGCCTCCAGGAAACCTGGGCTACCAAGCCGATTCACATTCAGGGCTTTAAAACCTTCCATATGTCTGCCACCCCATCTGTACAAGGAAGACCCAAGGGTGGCCTCGCTATCTATGTCTCTAACCAAATCCCATTTACTATTACTGAAGTATTCCCAGTGTCCCCAATTTTCCAAGTTCTCAAGTTAGTCCCCGATAAAAGTTCCATTTATTACTTTATTAATATGTATAATAACTCAACACCTGCTGACTGTGTAAAGTCTCTGACTGAAATTACTTTATTTCTGCACGATCAGAAAGTCAAAAACTCGCAGTTACAATGTTATGTTGTGTGGGGTGGGGACTTTAATGTTTATCTATGCAGTAACTATAACAAAGGTATTTGTGGCCTCCAAGTTGAGCACGATTTCCCCATCACCCACTTTGCACACTCCAGTATAGGGTCTACTCTGAATAATTGTCTATTTTCACTAGAACTTGAATTTGCGAACGAACTAGTGCGTCCTGTAGTCGATTTCAAGCCGACTTTTCATGGAAGAGGATTGTCGTCTACTATTGACTATATCCTGTGCTCGCAAACTCTAGACAATAGACTAAAAAACTTTACAACTGGCACAGATCCCTCTAGTGATCATTACCCCAACAGTATCACCATCATATTTAATACTGTTCCCCCATCTCATTCTAAGCCCAGCCTTTTAACTCAGCAATCCCTGGAGATGGGTAAAACCAACGGCTATACAGTAAAATGGTCAAAGATCAACCCCAACGAGGTCACCGGTAGGATTATTCAACAATCCCTTCCCCTAATATACAACTGTCTAGAGGTGACTTCATCCCCCCAGTTGATCCTGTCTAGTTTCGTTAAGATTCTAGAAACCATTCGGCAGGAGCTTACCCGCCAACATAAGAAGCAGGATAAAGATACCCGGGGGTGGTTTGATTCCCATTGCCGTAAAGCCCTTAGTGCATTAAAACGAGCTCTTCATAGCCAAGACAAGGATATGGCCTCAATTGCCTTACTAAGAAAGCAATACAAACTGGCCTTAAATGCCCGCAAACGGGAAGTAAAAAACAATCTCTGGGCCCAACTTCATGAGAGTACAAGGTCCAAGGACAGCACACTGTTTTGGCGAACAGTCAAGTCCCCTTTTTTAGAGGGGTGCGTCCTTCCTCCATTTTTATTTATTATTTACACAAATGGATTGGAACAAGCAATGCTGGCAGGTAACAAGGACCTCCCTTGTATAAGCACCCGACCTATCCCTGCATTACTATATGCTGACGATTCTGTTATTTTAGCGAGGACACCTAACCAGCTCCAGCTGCAACTGGACAAGTATTGTCAATATATGCTTTCTCTTGGCCTAAAAGAAAATAAATCCAAGACTTTTGTTATGCATATCGGCAAGAAAACCCAGAAATGCAAATCCCTCTATATCGAGAATACTAGGTTAGAAAGTGCTAGGAACTATCCATATTTAGGAATCCTCATTGATGACCAAATGTCTTGGAAACCTGCTATTTCCAGTAAGAAACTGCAGTTTCAGCGCACAACAACGGCGCTGACCTCTTTCTCATGAAAGTTGGGCAAGCCCGCTCCGGCTGTGATATTGAAAATCTATCAAGCCAAATGTCTGAGTGTGGCGACCTATGTAGCAGGTGTATGGGGCTATGCTCCTACTACCGAGCTTCAAGTAATTGAAAATGATTTCCTGAAATACGTATTAGCCCTCCCTCGAAGCGCCCCCAATTACGGTAGCCACATAGAGCTCAGTTGGGACTATCTATCTGATACCATTAGATACCAACCGATCCTCCTCTGGCACCGTATATGGACTAAGGAGCAATGTCTCCTTACCCGGTCGCTAATAATAGACTGCCTGTCACTGACCTACTGGAAAAAGATTCCCTGGCTATTTTATGTTTTTAACTTTTTGAACGATTTGAATTGTTCAGCGTTCTTTACCGCTCCCGATTCACTAATGGCCATACCCAGAAAGACGCTAAAGAATCTATGTGTGTCCCATTTAAGAGACCTACGCATGTGTTCTGAAATTGGCAAACAGTCGACCACACATTTAGTGATGATCCAATCCTCATATGGCATCCAACCCTATCTGTCTTTTTATTTGTCAAATTACGATAGATATGTTTTAACTAGATTCCGGTTTGATTCATTTTACCGTCTTGTCTCGTTCCCTGAGCCCTCTGACTGGTCCCGTGAATTGATTAAATGCCCCTGTGACGACTGTTCTTCTCAGTCTACATTGCATGTAACTTTATTCTGTACTTTTTACGAGACCCCACGTAAACGTTGGTTGGTCCCACTGCTTAGACAAATAGGACTGAGAAGATGCAGACCTGCTCTTTTGGCACTACAGTGTTTAGACTCCCCTTTTGTTGCCAAATCAGTTGCTTGCTTTTTAAAGACATGTATGAAAATTCGTTCTCAGCTAGCGGCTTCTGCATAGTAAATTTTTTTCTTCGTCTTTGTGTGAATAACTTTTATCCCATTGCCATACAGGGTACCATTGTAAAGTCGATTCCTTTAAAGATTAATTTAATGTTTACTGTATCAATCAGTCAATTTTGCTCACATGGAAACTTTTTATAAACTGTTGTAAATATTTTTCTACAAGGTACTTTTATGATTGTAAATTCAATCAAATAAAGTTTCTTTGAACTTGAACACCTGCCCTGAGCAGTTCTTAGCCATGTTATCCAATGGGAGGTGGATAACATGGCTAGGAGCATTAGCTTGGTAATGCATGAATATCGCTGAAAAGTCAGCGATATTCTTGCATTGCGGCGATTTTTATCGCATTTGCGATAAACCTTGGTAATACCAAGGTTTATTTGCGGTAAAAACTCGCCGCAGCTCAGCAGTAAATTTTTGTCTCTAACCAAGCAATAGCGATAATTATCGCTATTGCTTGGTAATATGCCCCCTACTCATTACAAAGGTATAGCACTCCCAAAGCCATTGTGATGGGAATAAAGTGGTAACTCTTAAAACATTTAATTTAAAAAGGAACAAAATGAGGGGGTATATTATGCCATAGAAAGTATTATTAGTGCTGCAGAAAGAAAAATTAGGGCACATTTTGAGTGACTTCTCAAATCCTCTTCTATTTCATTAAAACATTCTGACATGCAGTCTCCCAAGATGGCCACCAGAGACAAAAGAGCCCAAATGTAGCCCAAATATCACCCAGATGTAGCCCAAGTATAGCCCAAAGACAGAATGCTCCAGAGTGTTCTAAAGAACAACTAGAGCGCTAACAGTCCTACTTATTACAAAGGTATGGCACACCTGAAGCAATCTTGATTAGAATAAAGTGGTAACTCTTAAAACATTTAATTTAAAAAGGAACAAAATGAGGGGGTATATTTTGCCATAGAAAGTATGATTAGTGCTGCAGAAAGAAAAATTAGGGCACATTTTGAGTGACTTCTCAAATCCTCTTCAATTTCATTAAAACATTCTGACATACAGTCTCCCAAGATGGCCACCAGAGACAAAAGAGCCTAAATGTAGCCCAAATATCACCCAGATGTAGCCCAAGTATAGCCCAATGACAGAATGTCCCAGAGTGTTCTAAAGAACAACTAGAGCGCTAACAGTCTTACTTATGACAAAAGTATGGCACACCAGAAGCCATCTTGATTGGAATGAAATGGTAAGTCTGAAAACATTTAATTTAAAAAGGAACAAAATGAGGGGGTTCATTTTGCCATAGAAAGTATGATTAGTGCTTCAGAAAGAAACATTAGGGATCATTTTGAGTGACTTCTCAAATCCTCTTCTATTTCATTAAAAAAATTCTGACATTCAGACTGAAACATGCACTTTGAATACCAGCAGCAGACTTTCCTGGTGAGCAGTAGCTTTACTACAGTGATCTAATGAGCAACTTGAGTGCTAACATTCAGAATTTATGGCAAATGAGTGACACATCTGAATGCCTTCTTGATGGAACCAAAGTGAACAAGCATTGAAAATGCAATAGATCTCGCCCTCGTTTAAGTTAAAGCCATTCTGTTTGTAATGAGGTGGCTTTTTAGCTTTGCTTTTATTAGTGTTTTTTAAATTTTCATGTAAATAACATGCATCTGTATGCTTATATGTATATGTATGTATGCATTTATATTTGTATTTATATAGATATACAGATTATATATGTTTATATATGTATGTATATATATATATACACACACATACATATATATACATGCATATGCGTGTACCCCATATGCAGACGCCTGTCTACATATGGGGTACTGGGAGGAGCAGGTCCTGAGGAAGCAATTTGCTACCGTCATGGACACCAAAGTTAAACTTTGGTTAAGATATATAGATGACCTGGTTTTTGTATGGGATGGATCTGAGTCAGAGGTGACCCTTTTCATTGAAGAATTGAACCTGAACATACAATTCACTAGCACCCTGAGCAGAGAATCCATTGTATTCTTGGATGTGGAATTATATGTTTGTGATAACAGCTTATATACCAGACTATACCGCAAACCCACAGCTGGGAACACACTGCTGCATGCTGGAAGCCACCACCCAGCACATCTGATACGTAGCATCCCCTATGGGGAGATGCTGCGTATCAGAAGGATTTGCAGCAGTGAGGAAGAATGCCGGCTGGCACAAGCAGCATGTAGGGCCCGATTTGTTGAGCGTGGCTACAAAACAGATACGATAGACAATGCTACTAACAGAGCCAATAGGATTGATAGAACTGCACTCCTGGGCTCAGGTAGTGTACCAACTAGCTCTGTCACTGTTAGCACTGATGACGAGACAAGACTAATTATGGCATACAACAAACAACACAAAAGTATCCATAAAATAATCAAAGACAACTGGTCTTTAGTCTCCTGTGATCCCATGATTGGATCCTCCATCAGCAAAAATCCTAGCATCACCTATCGCAAAGCACACTCAATGAAAGATAGTCTGGTATCGAGCAGCCCTGAAGTGGTTTCAGGAACATGGCTAAATGACAGTAAAGGCTTTTTAAGATGCTCAAGCTGCAAAGCGTGTAAACACGGCATCAGTAAGACTGAGGTTTTTACCCCTCTCTCACCCTTTCCAATTAAAATCCAACAAAAATTAAACTGTAAATCAGAATTTGTTGTGTACGTTTTGGAGTGCCCGTGTGGCCTAAGATATGTTGGCAGCACTAGGCCACAGGTGCATAAGCGCATACTGCAACATTTGCGAGCAATCACCCATGCAGATGCAGCTTATCCAGTGGCTAGGCACTTCGAGAGTAAGCATGGAAAGGATGCGTCCTTACTTAGATATTTCGCGATAGACTGTGTTCCTCCCCAAAGGAGAGGCGGTGATAGGGAGTCCATTTTAAGAAAACTTGAGACTCGTTATATAATCCTTTTAGATACTAAGGCACCATTTGGCCTTAACATAGGGGAGGACTGCCACACTTATCTCTGAATATATCTAAGTAAGATTTGTTGAGCCAGTCATCCATGTAATTTTGTAAATCTTGTAATTTTGAGTTGGTGTACCCAAATCAGTAATGGTTAACTATGAACTGTGGATCATGCATTCTGTCTGAACACACTACATCCCTTTTTCCCTCCATGACCAACAGATATTTCTACATTTAGATTTTATTGTTTATCACGCACTTGGTAGCACTTTTTTGCCATCAGCTTATGTTGCACAACTAGCATATTTTGCACAAATATAATGTTTACATCTCTGGCTTTGGTATTTGCCCACTGGGGCATCATTGCACTATATTGATCTAAGGGTTTCAACATATCATACCTTGATCAAATGTGTTAATAAATCAATTACAATGTTAGTTATATTTTAATATTTATATAACTATTTATAGGCCTTTTTAACTTTTATATGAATTTTAAAAGTTTATTATTGCCAATGCCTTGTAAATTTTCATGTATTAACATGTATTCCAAGAGAGAAAAACAGTTTTATATTGTGCACAGTTTCAAAATGTTTATTATTTGAACATGAATTTATGATGCTTATTGTGTAACTTTGTTAATAATATACGGGCATTCATGCCGTAATTATTTGTTTTGAAAATTAGAAACACTGACAGTTTTTTTTCTGTTTCTAATACCATGGCACATTGCACTTTAAAAGGGTGATCAGCCCTCGTGACGTTGTCATGTGATCAAGGCTATCTCTAGCCGAAACGCGTCATGGCAGACTGGTGCTGGGCTATATACTAAAATAAAAACATTTGCACCAAACTACGGGTCTTGCTGGTTCCTGTGTCCACTGATCGGCTAATTTGCTGTGTGTTGTCTAAGGAGCGCCACGTACCTCATATATGCATATATATGCATATATGTGTGCATGTAGAGAGAGGTAAAGGTGTAGAGGTAGAGAGGTAGAGGTAGAGAGGTAGCGGTAGAGAGGTAGAGACTAGTAGAGAGAGAAGTAGAGAGATGTAGAGAGTAGAGAGTGAGTAATAGAAAGTAGAGAGTGAGTAGTAGAGAGCAGTAGAGAGAGTAGCAGAGAGTGAGGAGTAGAGAGTAGTAGAGTGAATAGTAGAGCGAGTAGTAGAGAGTGAGTGGAGAGAGTAAGTAGTAGAGTGAGTAGTAGAGAGCAGTAGAGAGTGAGTAGTAGAGAGTAGTAAAGAGTGAGTAGTAGAGAGTAGTAGAGAGTGAGTAGTAGAGAGTGAGTAGTAGAGAGTAGTAGAGAGTGAGTAGAAGAGAGAGAGAGAATAGTAGAGAGTAGTAGAGAGTGAGTAGTAGAGTGAGTAGTAGAGACTAGTAGAGAGAGAGCAGTAGAGAGTGAGTAGTAGAGAGTAGTAGAGAGTGAGTAGTAGAGTGAGTAGTAGAGAGTGAGTAGTAGAGAGAGAGTAGTAGAGAGTGAGTAGTAGAGAGTAGTAGAGAGTGAGAAGTAGAGAGTGAGTAGTAGAGAGTAGTAGAGACTGAGTAGTAAAGAGTGAGTAGTAAAGAGAGAGTAGTAGAGAGTGAGTAGTAGAGAGTAGTAGATAGTGAGTAGTAGGGAGTGAGTAGTAGAGAGAGAGTAGTAGAGAGTAGTAGAGTAGTAGAGAATGAGTAGTAGAGAGTGAGTATTTGAGAGTAGTGGAGTAGGAGAGAGTAAGTAGTAGAGAGTAGTGGAGAATATTCCAAAGTTTGGCACAGCACCACTTGCACAATAAGTCCAATCAAATCATATCACTTAGAGTCCTTATTGAAGCGCTGAATCTTGGTGTATATTCAAATGCTTTTATTTTCCTTAAGTTTATGTACCACAGCCAGCCGAAACGTTTCGTTCTTTACAACAGAACTTCTTAAGGGCGTTCTTATTTCCTTCAAGTTATGTCGGTATCTTGTTGTCATATAACTAGATATTTCTTCCAAATGTTAGACGAGACGTAAGTACATTCTTATTCAAAGTGACTAGGTATCAATTTTACCCACACAATTCGGGCAGACTTGAGTAATTTATAGCATCCTCAAAGTCAGTCTTTCAAAAATTCTAAAAAAATATAGGACATGATAATCCAAATCCAAATGTTTCTCAAGAAAAGTCATTTTCAATCGGTGTTTGGGCAGATATGACCCAGGGACCCCCAGTATGCAAGGGGAATTAGTCCCCCCTCTGCAAATGTGCCAGTGCCCTGCATTACTATATGCTGACGATTCTGTTATTTTAGCGAGGACACCTAACCAGCTCCAGCTGCAACTGGACAAGTATTGTCAATATATGCTTTCTTTTTTGCCAAGTTTTGTGGAAATCCATTCAGCCGTTCGGGCTAAAAGTGAGTCCAACCGCCCTATCGAAATTAACATGGGGAAAACACGTTTTGGCACCCCCCTTTTATCTCGGCCCCCGCTTGACGAATCCCCCTAGGATTTTTTTCAATGTTAAATCTCAAAATTCTATTTGGAATAACTTTGGCACCAGTTGACGAATCTGCCTGAAAATGTCCTCAAAATGGCCTCGTCGAGTTCCGGTCTTTCCCTGAAAGTTTGGGGGGGGATTTGTCAAGCGGGGGCCGAGATAAAAGGGGGGTCCCAAAACGCGTTTTCCCCATGTTAATTTCCATAGGGTGGTCGATTTCACTTTTAGCTCGAACGGCTGAATGGATTTACACCAAACTTGGCAAAATTGTAGGGACTAGTAGCCCGATGTGCCTTTGCTATGTCTCAAGATATGTGCTCCAGTGGGTTTTGAGTAATTTAGGTTCAAAAACATATATATATCTATAGGCGCGCCCCGGTACGCACTCCGGGGAGCGCACCGGGCCCGCCACGCGACTTGCGCGCAGAAAGCTGATTGGCTCTTGGGTGTCTGTAAACATTCTGAACAGTCTGGAGCGGCCGCCATCTTGTGTCTCGGTAAAATCGAGACACAAGAGGTGGCAAAAACAAAGGGGCAAATGACCATAAGTGGGCAGAGTAGACCCCCTCTGACCCCCTAGGTTTGATGTGGGGGCTAAAATAGGGTCCTGCGGGGCAATTTAAAAAAAATAAAATTCTTTTTGCGCGGGGGGAGCGCCCTGTACCCGCTCAGGGAAGCGCACCGGGGAGCGAAGCACGGGGAAAATCCAGGACCATATTTATGAAGGCCTTGCGCTGCCAGTTTTGCGCCGCCTGTGCGTCACTTTTTGCGCCTTGTTACGCTATATTTAAAAAGTGACACATCTACCTAGATATTAATCTTTGCAGAAGTCTTTGGAGATGTATCCACTAGTAGAACCCGTCAGTAGGGTAAGGCATGCTGAAGGTACATTTGAGGATAAATATGACAAGATTTGCCGGTATACATGAGCATATGAATGTTCTCTTTATTCAAACAGAATGTATTTAGCTTGGCGTCCTCTAGGGAGGATATATAGATGCATTCGTGATCGCTCCCTTGTTGCGTGTTTTCTGTTATGGACATAAAAGTGACGCGAGGCAGGCACAAGATTTTGACACAACAGCATCCTAAAAGTGACGCAGTGAAATCTCATAGATTTCACTGCGTCGTTATTACCAAGCTTTTTGCGGGGGAATGCCCCCTCTGCATACATTATACCTGACACAGATATAATGTGGCGCAGGGTTTTAAAAAGTGACCCATGTACCTAGATACGTCACTTTTTAAAAATAGCGCCACGAGGTGCATTTTTTTACACCGCTGGTGCGATGCGTCACTTTTCTGTGCGCACTCCTTACAACATTCCAGATGTGACATATTTAATGTATGACGAATCATGTCGCAAGGAGTTACAGATACGTCAGTATTTCTGACATAAAACTAAACATAAAAGTGACGCATTGCTGGAGTGCGTCACAAAAGTGACGCAACTCCAGTAATGCGTCCTTTCACAAGGGGAAAGCACCATCGCACCAGCGGTGTAAAAAAATGCGCCTCGTTGCGCTATATTTAAAAAGTGACGCATCTAGGTAGATGGGTCACTTTTTAAAACCCTGCGCCACATTATATCTGCGTCAGGTATAATGTATGCAGAGGGGGCGTTCCCCCGCAAAAAGCTTGGTAATAGCGACGCAGTGAAATCTATGAGATTTCACTGCGTCACTTTTAGGATGCTGTTGCGTCAAAATTTTGCGCCTGCCTCACAGCAGGTGTAAGACTGACGCAAGACCTTTCACATGGTGCTTTCCCCATGTGAAAGGACGCATTACTGGAGTTGCGTCACTTTTGTGACGCACTCCAGCAATGCGTTACTTTTGCGTTTACTGATACGTCAGAAATACTGATTGACTATTTGATTGATTGTTTGTATCGGAATTGTTTGAAAATACTAGTATTATTCGATTGATTGGTTCGTTTAGCCTTGGTCGCTACTTGATACATTGGTCCTCTTTGGAGATTCTCTGTCTACAAACGGAGAGGAATACGAAGATTCTCTCTTCCTTTGCAGGTAGTGAAGGGTAGGTAACACGGACCTTTGTCCCCCGTTGTAACCCGTCGTGCCTATCTCTTTCTCACCATTTGATTGTTTGATTGTCCGAACACTGGTTGTTTGATATTGGTTCTTTTGAGGTATTCTCTGCTTACAAATAACGTGGAATAGAGATATTCCGTCTAGTCTTTGCAAGCAGTGAAAAGATAGGTAGTGCGAACCCTTGTCCCCCCTTTTGTAATCTGTCATGCCTATCTTCTCCCCACTGATTGGTAATTGGTTCTACCCGGACCATTTATTAGAGGTAGCTCGTCCGGCCCCACCGGAGGGCACCCCTAATAAAGAGGACATATATATAAAATACGGATTAGCCACGGTACCTTCCTAGCAAATTATGGCAAAACGAAAGGAATCGAACAAAATCAGTAGGCCACTGATAGGATCCTTTCTGACCCTGCTAAAACAAGAAACACCAGGAAATAGCCCTCCGCAAAAAGTATGAAACCAGGGGGAGGAGCCAAGCTTGCGGTCGGGATGGCCACGAGGTAGTTCGGCTCCGCCGCCCTCGCTGCCTAAGCATGCCTGCCCTACCACCCCCCCCGCCCAATAACCGACAAACCCTATACAAATGAAAGTCTGCTGATACCCACTATCGGCGTCACCAGATTGGACTAGATCACGCACAATTGGACTATGTCTTTTTCTGGTTATACAGTAACATCTTTGTGCTCGTTGCCACATTACAAATATATAGCACTCCAACAAAGTAGTAGGATTATAACACTTTAATAACTTATAAATATATACAACGCTCCAACAAAGTAAACACGTTAAAAAAAAAACATTTTAAACAACTATTTACATGGCAGCCTGCTGCAACATCCATCTCAAAGCATTCACCGTCCGCTTGACACTGTCCCTGCCCCTCCCTCCCCAGAGTAGCAACAATGAGCTGCTTTGGGCTGTCTTTTAGTCGGCTTTGGGCTATAAAAAGCCTACAAAATCCGTCGGCCTGTGAGGCGGCGTCAGTAGCGGACCGTTGTGCGAATAGGCCGAAGGCAGCACAATGCGCCGAGATCCAGACGGCACCGAGGTGGTGTCCAGCAAGTTGCCGCACTGGTCTGGCCATCCTACAATGCTGCGCCGAAAGACGGCGTGGGGCGCCCCGGGGGGGAGGCGGCGCGAACGGGCCTCCACCGCCTCCCCAGGTGGAGGCTCCTCAGCTGCAGTGGGGCGCCCCTTGGCGTTTCACTCGCCATCCAGCTCAGTTGCACCCGCTCTTGCGGCTACAGCGTCTCGCCCACCATCCAGCTGAATTGCGCCCACTCTTGTGGTGCAGCGATAGGCGGCTGCCACAGGACTCTCAAAATGGCGGCCGGCTCTTCGGATTTGGGCCTGGTCCACTAAAATGGCCCTGGGACACCTTGGAACTCGGACGCTTGCCTGCTAGGGCATGGGCCCCATTCCTGAAAGCGTCCCCTCAGCCTTGAAGATTCTACAAAAGTCACCGGGGCCCCCGACTCCCGCAGGCTTCCGGTGGGGAGCGGCTGCCATGATTGCTTGCGGAATGGCCACGACAGAGCCACGAGATAGTGGTGCTCTCATGCTGACGCCAGCTTCAGTCTGAAACATCCAGAAACACTGTAGACTACCAATTCGATCAGTTCCGGTGGAGCCCCAACGTGACCCGGTAGGGAAGAACTTGCCCTCCCCTCTTTTGACTGATGGTTCTTGTTGCCTATCTCTTCTGTTGTCATTTAACTGAACCTTTTTTGACTGCCGAAAGGGGTTCTGGTCCGACCGCTGGTTGGTGGAGACATTTTGACTATATCCTGGACCGGCCCGGCCTCGCCCAAAATGGCGCCAGTATAAATGGGACTCGCAACTCCTTGTTGTGTACTGGTTGCCCAGCCTTGATATCACGAGATACGTATGCAGTTTTGAAGCACATGGCGGGCGGGGACGAGTACTGATTGAACATTTGGACATCCCTATTGATATTAAGTTCTGATGTGTTATTGATTACTGTACTATTGAAAGTTCAAATTAACGTCACCCATGGTACTTGCCCGCAAATGTATATCTAGATAATTTTATTGTAACTGGCCCTGTCGTACTTTAATTATAAAATTTACGTCCACCGATTCCGCAACTGTTAGACACCTTAGTTCTTGCAACCTAATGGCCCGCCCATTACGTTCTTCTACAGTGTAAATGTCCCCTCATCATATACGATTCCAGTTTGCTCCGTGGCCGGCCCACGTGGTTATAGGCCCGTATTTGTATACTGACATTTTCACAATAAAGGTTTTTAAAACAAAACATGGTAGTAGTACCTAGATTGGTAAAGTTTTGAATAATAGCCACTGTTTTCGAATCAGTAAAAGGCAAGTGAAATAAAGCAGCCCGATTACATGACGGTGAAAAGGTATAATACGCAGGAATGCTGTAAAGATAAATGGTCAAGGGCTGTTGTGTTGTCCACTCCTGCAACATAAAGTGATCGATAAGAATCCGATATTCCGGCCTATCAGCGACTAAGACAGCAGGCCGAGCCTCTTTTGCTCAACGGCTCCCTCATGGGACGAAGAAACGCCCTTTTTCTCGAAATAGGAATATTTTACTTGCAGGACAGTTGTAAATTTCCCGGGAAAATACATTAGCCTGGAACATTGTTAGTGATAAACTGTAAATGCATCTGGGTCCTCGGAGCCCAAAGACTTCGTAGCCTTTGCTTTACATGCCACGTGTATCAGGGAAGTTGTTTCAGATGCCCCTAAACCCCTCCAAAGGGATACCTTCTAACCCCTCTAGTTTTCATGCCCGGCGAATAGGAATGACCCTGTACTACTGCAGATCGTTCCTCTTCTCCGAATGAGAACACGGATCCATCTCCCCCTCACTTTACACTGACCACCTAGCTGGAAATTTTACTGACATAAAACCAATGAAATTCCACGTTATAGTTCGTTGGACTCACTATAACTTGCGCGTGTAATGCACTGCTGATGACATCACATATTATTACATCACTCATGACATGGTCAGTGACATCACTCATGACATCACTGATGACACCATCCTTGTGATACAGTTACAGACCTCCTTTCAGTGCAATGTAACCCTTGAAACACATATTCAAAAATAGAAACTAACATTTTCAAAAAAATGGAGATACCCATACCAGTTACAACAACCAATTCAATAATTCTACCATCTATATACACATCCACTCATTCACCAACAGTTCTATATAATCACTCATACGTATACTCACTCATCATATGTAGTGATACATCTATAGATCCTGTTACACACCGACAGTCATCCAAAAGTTACTCACACACATACTCACACATGCAAATAAACTAATAAACATCAATTTATTTACATATACAGATATACACACACTACCACCTTACTTCTAGGGAAACTTACACATACTTACTCTCTTAAACAATCACTTATAGAAAGACATACTTATTTAAACAGGAACTCTTTCAATCTCTCACTCTCACATATACTGACTTATATATATCAATACTCACATATACTAGATTAAAACATATGTCGTTACTGATAAAGACACTAGTGAGGCAGGCATTCACTCACTAACACACACATATACACACTCATCCACCCATACAGTCCTGCACATATGCTGTCTTCCAAAAATATACAAACAGTGAGTCAGTCATTGATGCATTTATATGCTAAGTAATACCCCCACCAAACCATACAGACACTCATACTGATACTAAAAAAACATCTAATAATCCATATACACACACATGTAGCTACTCACCAACCCATGCAGCCACTTATACACAAAGTAAAACACTGATACATATATTTAAAAATTTAAACATTACTCGCTAATATATGTATTCACTAAGATACACTTAATAAGCCAGTTATCCAATCATTTCTATTTAAAAAAAACATTCATTAAGACAATAATTTAAACATTTATTCTTCCCTCGACCTTTACATATACATATATAAAACATGTTTATTTTTCAGAAAGACACACATTCACTGGATGGTGTCATGAGTGATGTCACTGACCATGTCATGAGTGATGAATTAATATGTGATGTCATCAGCAGTGCATTACACGCGCAAGTTATAGTGAGTCCAACTAACTATAACGTGGAATTTCATTGGTTTTATGTCAGTAAAATTTCCAGCTAACTATAACTGGTGTCAAACCTATGGTTTTTTCAGTGAATTTCATAGGTTTTTAAATGCTACTTCCTAACTATAACGTGTGTAAAACCTATGGTTTTTTCAGTGAATATATATATATATATATATATATATATATATATATATATATATATATATTTATTTATTTTTTGTTTTTGTTTTACTTACACACACACATGCCAGTTTTCTTGAAATATGTGTGGTTTCCCTGGGGGTTGCTACTGGCCCCCAGGGAAACCACAAATATATAAACATGGGTGATGTGTGTGTATATATTACCTACTTATTACAAAGGTATGGCACACCTGAAGCCATCTTGATTGGAATAAAGTGGTAACTCTTAAAACATTTCATTTAAAAAGGAACAAAATGAGGGGGTATATTTTGCCATAGAAAGTATGATTCTATGTCAGGAAGCGGATGCGAGGGTTATGCTAGTCCTTTCTCCATTTTATTGGACAGCAAGTTAAAAGCACAGTGAAAAGAAAAACAACAACCATGAACTACCCTGCCCAACATGCTTAGTGGTAGTCATGGTAATACAATAGCCAATAGTAGTCCATGCAAAAGCATAAAGGCATCCCATGCCGTGAGTCCTTCCTCTTTCTCCATTGCTGCCGCGTCAAGTTAAGTCCCCATTTTCTTCCCTTAAACTTGTATCGTGGCAGTTTGGTTTTATTAATTATTGACAGCTTGGCTTTTCGATTTATATTGGTGTTACGACTGTTTACCTGCTTAGCAGGCCGTTATTTCTTTGTTTCGCGATGTGGTAGGCTTCACGCCCGAGCGTCTTGATAGCGCGCGTGCGCGGTCTGTGGCGTTGTTACTTCAAACGCTGACCGGCTTTTCTAAACAGCGCTCTTTGCGCGCTGGTGGTAAACACGCGCTGAGGCTTGGCGCTTCATTACAATTCTTCTGCCTCATTCCCCACACTGACGCTGCTTTTCTGTGGCAGGTTTTGACTTTGTGACTGGTTTGTTTATGAAAAAGTGAATTTTACCAGTTTCAGTCACATACATTTTGTCAAATTGTATACATTGTGTCTTCTTGTGTTGCCTTTGTGGGTACCTGTGTTGGGGAACCCCCCCTATTAATTAGTTGGGGTGTTTAACTGTATGGGTGCCCATTCCTCTGCGGAAATGTAGACTCGTCAGGACCATGATTATGTGGCTAATAATAATGAACAGCCGCAACAGCCCCTATTGCGCCCTCCTGCAGAGATGGACAGACTCCTCTCTTCGGCTATTGCCCAGGCGCTGGCACCTCTGCAGGACAGTGTTAATAAACTGTCTGCCCACATATTTAAAACTGGTTCTGGCATTTTGGGGGACAGTGGATCTGGGCCTAGTGGTGTTCACTCGGTGCCACCACGCACGTCCAAGAAGCGTGACGCGGGGCACCCGGAAGGCTTCAGCAGACTTGCTGAGGTATTCCACAAGAGTGTGCGCACACTAAGAAGCGCACCCTACCTGGGGGACAACACACCCGGAGATACTGGTGGTGATGCCACCCAGGACCTTGACCCGGAGGAAGGGTTTCCCATAGAGGGGGATGATGACGAGGATGGTTACATTGATGATGATGAAGATGAGTCCTCTGAGGACATGACTGATGTTGGCAGGTCCTGGCGCCCTAAGTCCAGCGTTTCAGATTTTGGTGATGGTGAACCGGTTCCCCCGGATGTTTGATCCTACCACTATTTTCAGACCCCGTTCTACTGAATGGATCCCTGAGAAGTCTACTGCGGAATATGTAGCCGTTAAGCTTCGCCAACCCCTCCCTCAGGACGTGCGATTACGTCTATGCTCGGAGTGTCCTCGCCCTTCTCTCCCTAATAGAGTGGCGGTAACTCCTGAGATAGATCCAAAGCTATGCACGTTTTTTGCCAAGTACATTAAGGATCCCAAAAAGGGGATTGATAGATCCTGGAAGGCATGTCAGGACAAACTACTTGACGTGGTAGGTCCTCTTACAAAGATTATTTAGCTTGCTCAGCGTTCCAAGGAGTCCGGTATGCCTCTTTCCATAGATGACGTAGCGGGTTGGGCACAGCGGGCTATGTGCCTTTTAGGTAAAGCCATCTGTGCTCTTTCTGCAGAACGTCGTTGTTCTCTCCTACTCAAAATAGACCCCAAATTGGGCGAATTGTCTTCGTCGGAGGCAGGTTCAGTTGCTCAAGGTACCTTGTTCGGAGACCCTTTTGTAAAGGTACTAGGAGAATTTGTGGCAACTTTCTCTGCACTAGATAAGGCGTAAGCCTCTATGAAAAATATCTTTCCCAAGAAGGTTTTTGGAGGGCCGGCAGAGGCAGGGGTCGCTCTTCTGACCGCCAATTCCAGCAAGGCTCCAATAAGGGTCAAGCCCGAAGGAATAATGGGTGGAACGAAGGAAGCAAGGTTCCTTCTATCGATCCCGTGGAGGTAGAGGCCAGGGCAGAGGACGCGGAGGAAATCAATCCAACTCCAAAGGATTCAACGGTAAGCGTTTACATCCTCTCTCCGGTACGTCTGGGGGGAAGGATTGCTTTGTTTCTTCAGGCCTGGTCCGCTCTAACATCAGGTACATGGGCTCTGGAGACGGTTCAGGGGTTTAACATAGAGTTTTACGGTTCCCCCGTTCAACTCTCTCGACCTCGTCTATTGGTTTTTTCAACCGCAAAACAGGAGCTCATAGACTTAGATGTTCAAGGTATGCTTCTAAAAGGCGCCGTCATTCCCTCTTATCTACATCCAAACGGTTTTCTCAGCAACATCTTTCTAGTCGAGAAAAAGGACAAAGGATTCAGACCTGTGATCAACCTTCGTTCCTTCAACGAATGGTTAATTTACCGACATTTCAAGATGGAAGGCATTCATCTCCTGAGAGACCTTCAGCTTCAGAACGACTGGTTGGTACGTTTGGACCTCAAAGATGCTTATCTTTCAGTTCCAATCTACCCTCCGCATTGCCGGTTCCTCCAGTTTCTTTGGAGTGATCAGGTCTACGAGTTTTGTACTCTCCCCTTCGGGCTTTCCTCAGCACCTTGGTGCTTTACCAAGCTCCTACACCCGGTAGTCGAGCATCTACGCACCATGGGGATTCGCCTTAATATTTACCTGGACGATATTCTTTTAATGAATCATCCAGGGATCTCCTTCTTTGGCATTTGCAGACCACCATATCTCTTCTTCAATCTCTAGCGTTCATTATCAATGCCCAGAAATCGGACCTTCTACCTCGTCAGGGCATGACGTTTCTCAGTTTTCTAATCAAAACGAAGGAAGCGACGCTGCATATCCCTCCTCAAAAGATATCCAATATCAAAAAGGAGATTCGCAAGGTCCTTCGTCGGGACCGTATTTCCCTCCCTCAATTGGCCAGGATTGTGGGCTTACTGTCATCATCGATCCAGGCCATTTTTCCAGGCCCCCTTCATTACAGGGCTCTCCAGAGATTAAAGGCGTTTCATCTCAGCAAGTGTCTCACATATTCGGAACTCATTTCTTTGTCCACAGAAGCCAGGTCGGAACTCCTTTGGTGGCTGGATCACATGGAGGCTTGGAACGGGAGAGCGATTTTCGGCTCCCGTCCAGATCTCGTGATCGAGTCGGATGCCAGTCCCCAAGGATGGGGAGCCCGGTGCGGCTCCCTCTCAGTGGTAGGCAGATGGACGGAGGAGGAATTACATCTCCACATCAACTGCTTGGAACTCCTAGCGGGTTCTTTCGCCATCAGATCATTCACCACGACCAAGGTCTCTTGTTGTGTTCTTCTCCAAATGGACAATACAACAGCGGTCAGATATATCAATCAATTGGGCGGCACTCATTCCAAAGTCCTGGCGGATCTTGCAAAGGACTTTTGGAACTATTGCCTACTACCTCAGATTTCTGTCACGGCGGAATATCTCCCCGGCGATCAGAACATGGTGGCGGATTGGCAATCCAGGAATTTTCGGGATGCCAGCGATTGGAAACATGGATCAGTCTGTGTTTCAGAGGATTTCGGATCTTTGGGGCCTTCCTGTGATGGACCTCTTTGCATCCAGGTGGAACGCCCAACTTCCCCGGTTCTACACCCGGGCGCGGAAGCAGTAGATGCCTTCCTGCAGGATTGGTCTCTGTTTCCAGTTTATGCGTTTCCCCCCTTCTTGTTCATTCAGAGGGTTGCTGCCCAGGTCCGCAGACAGCGGGCCTCTCTGATCTTGATAACTCCGATTTGGAAGGCTCAGTGTTGGTTCCCGTCCCTTCTAGAGTTATCATGGGACAGACCTCTTCGGTTGCCATTATTCAACCTCATTCTGACAGATCCAGTTGGTCATCCGCATCCCCTGGTTCTCCAAGGCCATCTACGTCTCATGGTCTGGAGGATTTCAGGGGACGTTGGTCTAACGACACTCTTTCGAAAGACGCTGAACTCCTTATTCAGCGAGCCTGGGCCCCTAGTACCACTAAACGATACCGATCAGCCTGGAACAGATGGGTTCGTTGGTGTGTGGCAAAACACCTGGATCCCGTGGGCTCCTCTGTTACTGACATAGTGAACTTCCTTGCTGACCTTTTCCACAAGAATCTTGCATACTGCACCATCAATTCGTTTAGATCAGCGATTTCCGCAGGTCATGCCCTAGTTGATGGTTCTCCTGTTGGAGAGCATCCTTGGGTTTGCAAACTCCTCAAAGGTATTCGTCTTTCACGTCCCCCGGAGCCACGCTATTCCGGTTTATGGGATGTAAATGTGGTTTTACGTTTTCTTTTATCCTGGCAGGATAATGATTACCTATCACAGAAGGAACTTTCGGCTAAACTAGCTATTCTCCTCTGTCTGATTTCTTGCAAAAGGGCTTCTGATGTTTGTGCCCTTGATATCTCCGCCAGAGTCTTTACTCCTGAAGGGGTTACTTTTACTGTTTCCAGGAGGACTAAATCAATACCAGGTCAGAATCATATCCAGCTTTTCCTGATTCTCATAGTCTGTGTGTTGTTCGTTGCCTCAAAACTTATGAAGATGTGACTCTGGAGGTCCGCCCTCAGAGCGAAAGACAATTGCTTATTGCTATCAAGAAACCTTTCAAGGCGGTTTCATCTCCCACCATTGCCAGATGGGTCAGGTGGATCATGTTTGAGGCTGGAATTAATATTACAAACTTTGGCGCTCACTCCACTAGAGGCGCAATGGCATCCAAGGCTGTCCAAGTTGGGGGCAGGTTGGAGGACATTATGAATGCAGTGGATTGGTCTTCGGATTCAACTTTCAAAATGTTTTATTTTAAGCCAATCCATGAGGCTGCTTCTCTGGTGGTGAGTAATTTTTGAACAAGCATAATCCTCGCCTCCGCTTCCTGACATAGAATGAGAAATTTCCTAGTTCTCACAAAGGAAAGTTTCAATTCTTTTAAGGACGCGGAGGCGAGGATTATCCCTCCCTAGCTTTGTCTAGCCTTCCTACCCCTGGATTGTAGATTACAGTGATTATTTCTTCAATTGAGAGAAGTATTAATTTTTCCAGTGTTTCGGTGTATATATGACTGTACTGCTTTTGCATGATGTTGCTTTTACATCTCTTCCTGAGATTTTCTGTGTCTATCCACATGCAATGTGATTCTGATGTATTCCATATCGTACTTTACGAGATATTACTATTTTCTCTCTTTCCTAGGCTCCGATCAGAAAACGGAGTAGAGTATAGAGGACTTCTTTCCAGCAGCAGCAACGAAAGAGGAAGGACTCACGGCGTGGGATGCCTTTATGCTGTTGCATGGACTACTATTGGCTGTTGTGTTACCATGACTACCGCTAAGCATGTTGGGCAGGGTAGTTCATGGTTGTTGTTTTTCTTTTCACTGTGCTTTTAACTTGCTGTCCAATAAAATGGAGAAAGGACTAGCATAATCCTCGCCTCCGCGTCCTTAATAGAATTGAAACTTTCCTTTGTGAGAACTAGGAAATTTCTCATTAGTGCTGCAGAAAAAAAAATGTGGGCACATTTTGAGTGACTTCTCAAATCCTCTTCTATTTCATTAAAAAATTCTGACATGCAGTCTCCCAAGATGGCCACCAGAGACAAAAGAGCCCAAATGTAGCCCAAATATCACCCAGATGTAGCCCAAGTATAGCCCAATGACAGAATGTCCCAGAGTGTTCTGAAGAACAACTAGAACGCTAACAGTCTTAGTTATGACAAAAGTATGGCACACCAGAAGCCATCTTGATTGGAATGAAGTGGTAAGACTGAAAACATTTAATTTAAAAAGGAACAAAATGAGGGGGTTCATTTTGCCATAGAAAGTATGATTAGTGTTTCAGAAAGAAAAATTAGGGCACATTTTGAGTGACTTCTCAAATCCTCTTCTATTTCATTAAAGAATTCTGACATACAGTCTCCCAAGATGGCCACCAGAGACAAAAGAGCCCAAATGTAGCCCAAATATCACCCAGATGTAGCCCAAGTATAGCCCAATGACAGAATGTCCCAGAGTGTTCTAAAGAACAACTAGAGCGCTAACAGTCCTACTTATTACAAAGGTATGGCACACCTGAAGCCATCTTGATTGGAATAAAGTGGTAACTCTTAAAACATTTAATTTAAAAAGGAACAAAATGAGGGGGTATATTTTGCCATAGAAATTATGATTAGTGCTGCAGAAAGAAAAATTAGGGCACATTTTGAGTGACTTCTCAAATCCTCTTCTATTTCATTAAAAAATTCTGACATGCAGTCTCCCAAGATGCCACCAGAACAAAAAGAGCCCAAATGTAGCCCAAATATCACCCAGATGTAGCCCAAGTATAGCCTAATCACAGAATGTCCCAGAGTGTTCTAAAGAAAAACTAGAGCGCTAACAGTCTTACTTATGACAAAAGTATGGCACACCAGAAGCCATCTTGATTGGAATGAAGTGGTAAGTCTGAAAACCTTTAAGTTAAAAAGGAACAAAATGAGGGGGCTCATTTTGCCATAGAAAGTATGATTAGTGCTTCAGAAAGAAAAATTAGAGCATATTTTGAGTGACTTCTCAAATCCTCTTCTATTTCATTAAAGAAATTCTGACATGCAGACTGAAACATGCACTTTGAACACCAGCAGCAGACTTCCCTGGTGAGCAGTAGCTTTACTGCAGTGATCTAATGAGCAACTAGAGTGCTAACATTCAGAATTTATGGCAAATGTGTGACACATCTGAATGCCTTCTTGATGGAACCAAAGTAAACAAGCAATGAAAATGCAATAGATCTCGCCCTTGTTTAAGTTAAAGCCATTCTATTTGTAATGAGGTCGCTTTTTAGCTTTGCTTTTATTAGTGTTTTTAAAACTTTCATGTAAATAACATGCATACGTATGCATGTATGTATATGTATGAATGCATTTATATTTGTATTTATATAGATATGCAGATTATATATGTTTATATATGTATGTATATATATATATATACACATACATATATATATAAATGCATATGCATATATATGCATATATATATGTGTATATGTGTGCGTGTAGAGAGAGGTAGAGAGGTAAAGGTCTAGAGGTAGAGAGGTAGAGGTAGAGAGGTAGAGGTAGAGAGGTAGAGACTAGTAGAGAGAGAAGTAGAGAGAGGTAGAGAGGTAGAGAGTAGAGAGTGAGTAATAGAGAGTAGAGAGTGAGTAGTAGAGAGCAGTAGAGAGAGTAGCAGAGAGTGAGTAGTAGAGAGTAGCAGAGTGAATAGTAGAGTGAGTAGTAGAGAGTAGTAGAGAGTGAGTAGTAGAGAGTAGTAGAGAAGAAGTAGTAGAGTGAGTAGTAGAGAGCAGTAGAGAGTGCGTAGTAGAGAGTAGTAAAGAGTGAGTAGTAGAGAGTAGTAGAGAGTGAGTAGTAGAGAGTAGTAGAGAGTGAGTAGCAAAGAGAGAATAGTAGAGAGTAGTAGAGTGTGAGTAGTAGAGTGAGTAGTAGAGAGTAGTAGAGAGAGAGTAGTAGAGAGTGAGTAGTAGAGAGTAGTAGAGAGTTAGTAGTAGAGTGAGTAGTAGAGAGTTTGTAGTAGAGAGTAGTATAGAGTGAGTCGTAGAGAGTAGTAGAGAGAGAAGTAGAGAGTGAGTAGTAGAGAGTAGTAGAGAGTGAGTAGTAAAGAGTGAGTAGTAGAGAGAGAGTAGTAGAGAGTGAGTAGTAGAGAGTAGAGAGTAGTAGAGAGTGAGTACTAGAGAGTAGTAGTTAGTGAGTAGTAGGGAGTGAGTAGTAGAGAGAGAGTAGTAGAGAGTAGTAGAGTAGTAGAGAATGAGTAGTAGAGAGTGAGTATTAGAGAGTAGTGGAATAGTAGAGAGTAAGTAGTAGAGAGTAGTGGAGAATATTCCAAAGTTTGACACAGCACCACTTGCACAATAAGTCCAATCAAATCATATCACTTAGAGTCCTTTTCGAAGCGCTGAATCTTGGTGTATATTCAAATGCTTTTATTTTCCTTAAGTTTATGTACCACAGCCAGCCGACGTGTTTCGTTCTGCGTTCTTATTTCCTTCAAGTTATGTCGGCATCCTGTTGTCATATAACTAGATATTTCTTCCAAATGTTAGACAAGACGTAAGTACATTCTTATTCAAAGTGACTAGGTATCAATTTTACCCACACAATTCGGGCAGACTTGAGTAATTTATAGCATCCTCAAAGTCAGTCTTTCAAAAATTCCAAAGTATAGGACATGATAATCCAAATCCAAATGTTTCCCAGGGACCTGCAGTATGCAAGGGGAATTAGCCCCCCCTCTGTAAACGCGCCAGTGGCCTGCGTTGAAGAGAGGTGTAAAAAGGGGCATAGCCTCATTACACCTCTGTGCAATGCAGCCCCCTGGCGCATACTGGAGGTTCGAGGTGGGCTAGTTGGCCCCCAGGGACCCCCAGTATGCAAGGGGAATTAGTTCCCCCTCTTCAAACATGCACGGGGGCTGCGTTGCAGAGAGGTGTAAAAAAGGGTGTGGCCTCATTACACCTCTCTGCAATGCAGCCCCTGGCGCATACTGGAGGCTCCTGGTGGGCGAGTTGGCCCCCAGGGACCCCCAGTATGCAAGGGGAATTAGTTCCCCCTCTGCAGACACACCAGGGGGCTGCGTTGCAGAGAGGTGTAACAAGGGGCATAGCCTCATTACACCTCTGCAATGCAGCCCCCTGGCTCATACTGGAGGTTCCAGGTGGGCTAGTTGGCCCCCAGGGGCCCCCAGTATGCAAGGGGAATTAGTTCCCCCTCTTCAAACATGCACGGGGCTGCGTTGCAGAGAGGTGTAAAAAGGGGCGTGGCTTCATTACACCTCTCTGCAATGCAGTTCCCTGGCGCATACTGGAGATTCCTGGTGGGCTTTCAGGTCTTATATAGTTAGGAATTAGCATTAAAAACACCTTTGAAATTCACTGAAAAAACATAGGTTTCAGGCCTGATATAGTTAGGAATTAGCATTTAAAAAACCTTTGAAATTCACTGAAAAAACCATATGTTTCAGGCCCTATATAGTGAGGAATTAGCATTTAAAAAACCTTTAAAATTCACTCAAAAAACTATAAGTTTTAGGGGTGTTATAGTTATCTGGACATTTCACTCATACAAAACCATTGAAATTGCTCCTATATAGTTAGTTGTACTAACTATATTTCGCGCACCCGCAATCCACTGCTGATGATGTCACATATTACATCATTCATGACATGGTCAGTGACATCACTGATGCCATCTCAAATGACATCACTGATGACATCATCCACGTGACAATCACATACACCTTTTCATACACTAGTAAAATCTTTCATCACTCTTTGTAAAATACAGAGTATCATATTTGAATCCATTGTTGCAGCAATACAAGTATCTAAAAACCCACTCAGTGATTCATAGATGTATACACACATCTAATCACTTACCTGTAGATTCACTCACACATGCTGTTAATGAACAATAGAACACTATCGAAAATACTTATACAGCTAAATCGATATTACACACCAGCACACACCCTATTTGTAGGAGAGTAGGGTCTGCAATCCTATGATCACCCAGATTTTTTGCTTTTGTTTCACTGGTTTACGACTTTCTCTGGCTGTGGGCCTGCCAATCAGACCCACAGCCTGGCTGTTCTCTTTCTAAATTACGATATGTACCCTAGGTGCATCTACCAATTGGTACTGGGCCACCTTATCAGACCCCGTAACGCAGGGCATAGGTGTACCCAGGGCCGCCAGGGGCTGCAGCATGTATTATGCCACCCTTGGCTGGCCTCCTAAATTTGACACAACTGGCTGCAGGACAGCTGGGGCAAAGTCGTGTAATCACCCTTTGCTTTAGGTATAGTAGCTCTATATCTAACCCTACAATGGACACCCGAGTTCCTATCAGTCACTCCTATGGCAGGCCTTGACAATCCTGAAGGCAGAGTGCGTGGGCTCGTGTGAACTAGGTTCTGGCCCGAGCCGAGCCCGGTTACAGCTTGCGGAATCAAGACCCAATGGCTGTTCCATGATAACGCGTACCACATCGGTAACTTCGGTGTCGCGTTATCAAGGCATGTCGAGTAAGGTGTCATACGAATCGGGATGCTGCCCCCTCACCAATTCTGGTGACGAGGTTAGCATTCCGCCCTTCTAGAGGGACACGACATGTACGTAACTGTGAACCCCGGTTAAAGTTAACTAAAGCCTCAGCTCCACAAAATGGATGCTGCCACCACAGACACGAGTCTGACCTCCTGCTGCTGGGAGTCCTTCCAGCCAGGAGCGCTTGGACAAAGGGTTTCCTGTCGAGGGCGGTGTTCGCACCGTCCCAGACAGGGTTTGTGTATTCTGGGTAGGTAGGGCTTTTGCGAGAAGGTGACTGCGGAGTGGCACCCCGGTGCTCACTACGCATCTGCCGGTCAGAACCAGTTCCAGGGGCGCCAGCCCTGGCCTGGGGAAAGTCCGGCAGGGGAGAGGGGTGTAACTACCCCCCTTCCTGGTCCCACCCTTAGGGCAGGACCTAGTCATGTACCCACCCCTTTCTTTAGAATAAAGGCCGGAGCGGGGACCCTTCCAAATTAGATCATCTTTGAATCAAGAACTACTTTCTACGAAAGGACACTCAAGACTCTTCTCAAGATTTCTCCCTTGTGACTAAGGAGTAGTCACCCTGCATCAGCGGGCACCATCTAAGAACTCTGCGGTTTGCTGTAAGTCCTTCCTCAAGGAATCCGACGGCCCAGCTCGACGAGAACCGGCTTCCCTGGCACCTCCGACCTCTACCCCCGTCATCAGCTCAGCTGTGATCTGTGGGTGCGACGAGACCTCGAGGGACCGGCCATCATCAGAACCTGCACGCTCTTAACCAGCACGACCATCGAAGTAATTCTCTGGTGAGTGCTCTGGGGTCCGAGAAGCCCCGACCCTGAGCCGCTCCAGCACCGAAGTGCAGTCTCCCAGCATCTCCACGATCTGCGTGGGGCCCTTCTGCTCGCTGCTCAGCACGTTGTCTGGTCACTAGCCGCTGGCTTGTGCCCTTCTGCGACGACATCCGACAATCAACACTGCTGGTCTGGTTGCTCCAGACTGGCCCTTGCTTCCATCTTTGCGAGAAGCACCCCGGGCCCTCCTGGTCCACTCAAGACGCCATCTTAGGCCCACCACGTGGCCCTGAGATCTGCCAAGGCTTGTTGCCCCATCCTGGGCCCAGCGACGCCGACAGCATCATCCTTCGTGGGACAGCTCGCACCTCCACCGTGGTCGCCGACAACGCCTCCTGGTCCGTGAGACTGCAGAGCCTAGCGTCGCCCACTCACCTGGTCGAGGTGACGGCCAACCGGTGCCTTCCTGGTACCCTCTGACTACTGGCTAGTAGTACGAACTTGGTCCCCTCTGCTTTCAGGTATCATCACTCATCACTGGTCGCCGGCCAGCAACTCCTTTTCTTCCGGCTCCTGGCTCGTCAGCGAAGACCCCGACGCCTGTAAGACTTGTGCAGCCGCAGCCCTCGTGGCTAGGTAACTCGGCATTTCGGTGCCTGCATAGCCTCTTTACTCTAGGGTCCCGAGTCCCTCGCTTCCGACTTGCCTTATCGGGTCCGCCCGAGACCTTAAACTTTCCGTGTCCTCGGACACTTGTTTTAATTGTGCACTTGAAGTATTTTCCTAAAGAGATTTGGTTTGTGCTTAGTACCCTGTCCTCATAAAGAGTCCAGGGCTGTTGTGAATCTTAATAAATATCCTGTTTATTTTCATAACACTTGTGTGGTGTCCTTTCACTGGGTGTTCAAGGGGTACATGTGTGGTAAACAGCTGGCTTAACGCGCCCTCTCGAGTCTTTAGCCTTAGACTGCTCGTATCCACGCTACTAGGATAGCTGGTCTATAGGTTGACTTACAACCAAACACCATAAGGGTCGTTGGAACGATACATAGCGGTCGCTAGAATAGCGAACGTTGCATATCGGGCCAACTTCTCACATTGGTGAGCAGCGTTGGGATTTGAGCTTGCTGTTGTTTTACCACACGTATCCTAAGAATATCTTGTTGAAAGATCACATAAGTACTGTTAGTACATATAACTAAAGCTTAGAATACTCTGAGTTCTACTGAACCAGCTGTTGCAGCTCCTCAAGGCTTAGCACACCTTGGCTGCAACTCTTAGCAAGGGAATAGTAGGTAAACACGTAGTGTAGGTAGGTGCATCACTTACACCACACTAGAAACAGTATGTCGGACAAAGGAGGAAACTCTGAGTCTCCCCTTGTGTCAGTTGACCCTCCACAGGTCATCCCTTCGAGATATACTGCGCTGAGCTTCAAGGAGTTAAGACAAGTGTGTCACTCCAGGAAGATCAAGCAGGGGTCTAACCCCACCACGTCCTTTCTGATTGGTCTCTTGGAGACTTATGATGCCAGAAAAGCTGAGATCCTTCCCAGCTCTTCTAATCCAGAAGGAGACATGCCTCCCCTCGAGGGAACCAGAGACGATCCTGACCTCATCCACCTCGCAACTGAGAACGAAGATGTGGAGGATGATGAGGATGAGGATCCCTCTGGGGATGAGGCAGATAAGGGACAGGTAGAAGTCGTTAGACTAAGCAGGTCCAACTTAAGCAAGCATGACAGTGGTACTGGGGGACCCCTGGGGCCACTATCAGGTCAGCTTAACATTGGGAATGGACGAGCCCGATCTCTGTCAAGAGGCTCTGGCAGATCCCTTCAAACCAATGGCTCTCACAACTCTTCTCAAAGAGGGATGACGTCCCCTCAGAGGAGAGTGTACGAAGCTAAGGAAAGGGCAGCTAATCTGAGGATTGAAAGGGAAGAACTTGCCCTGGCCAAAGAACGGCTTGCCTTTGCTAGAGAGCAACAGTTAAGTGGGGAAGTCCCCACTGGTGGCAGCAATGTACCTAGCAATAGGGAAAGGAGTTTTGATACGAAACACCTTGGTAAGATAGTGCCCCCCTTTAAACAAGGGGACGACATCCACAAATGGATTACTGCTCTGGAGAGGGCCTGCACTGTGCAGGGTGTTCCCCAAAGTCAGTGGGCAGCTATCTTGTGGCTCTCCTTTGAAGGAAAAGGAAGAGACAAGCTCCTCACCACAAGGGTGGAGGACGCTAACGATTACCAAGTCTTGAAAAATACACTCGTTGAAGGGTTCGGCCTAACCACTGAGCAGTACAGGGTGCTGTTCAGGGATACCCAGAAAACGCAGTCTCAAGATTGGTCTGATTTTGTCGATTGTGCCACTAAGGCTTTTGAGGGCTGGTTGCTGGGCAGTAAGGTTACTGATTACAAAGGATTGTATAATTTGATGATGAGAGAACAAATTTTAAACAATTGTCAGAACCAGTTGTTGCACCAGCATCTTGTCGACTCGGATCTGACCTCTCCCCAAGAATTGGGAAAGAAGGCAGACAGATGGGTTCGTACAAGAGTTAAACAGAACCAGGGCCAGAATCAAGGTGGTCAGAAGAAAGCAGACCAGAAGGGTAAAGATTCTAAGGGGGAACAAAATGACCAGAAGTCTTCGACAGGTCCCCAACAACCCAAAGAGGGTGGGGGTCAGGCTCCCCAAAAGAAGAAAGAAGGCCAATCCAAAAGATGGTGCCAGTACTGCAAAAGTAAATCTCACTGGTTTAGTGAGTGCACCAAGAAAGGAGGAGGGCAGGCTCCTGCCACTGCAGCCCCTAAGGCACCTGTGCCCCCTAGTACAGCCAGCAGTGGTAGTGCACCTCCCAAGGGTTTAGTAGGGTTAACCCTGGGTTCTGAGGGGCGTGACAACTTAGTTGGCACACTCACTCAGGCTGTCCTTGTCAGTACAGGGGACGTGGACGTATCCCCTGACGTAAGTCCCAATACTTTGGGCAAATACCGACAGACGCCTTTCATAAATGGAAAGATGGCTCAGGCCTATAGGGACACTTGTGCCAGCGTCACCATGGTGACGCCTAACTTTGTGGACCCTGGACAGATCATGCCAGGTACGGAATTCCTGGTGACCAATGCAAGCAATGTCACTACCAATCACAGTATGGCAATTGTAGCTTTCTCCTGGGGAGGGGTAACTGGCCAAAAGAAGGTTGTAGTTAGTTCAGACCTCCCAGTGGATTGTTTGTTGGGCAATGATTTGGAGTCATCACAATGGTCAGAAGTGGAGCACCGGACTCACATGGAAATGTTAGGCTTGCCAGCACATGTGTTCGCTGTGACCAGGTCACAGGTCAGGAAATGCCCCACTGAACAGGTGCTGGATCCTGGAACAACGGACCAGACACCTCCCAAGAAGAAGAGCGGTAGGGTTAAGGCTGCGCCTTCCCCCTTGCCCCAGGTCGTGGATCAAGTCTCAGAGGAGGCTGACCTACAGGAATTGAGGGAAACTGAGCCTAGGGAGTTCGAACTTGATCAAGTTGAATTCTTGGGTTCAGGGGGACCCTCAAGGGAAGACCTGGGGAAGGACCAGTTAGACTGCCCTTCTCTTGAACCCCTCAGACAGCAGGCTGCTGCTGAGGCTGCTGGGAACGCCACAGGTACCCACAAGGTATACTGGGAAGATGGACTCCTGTACACTGAGTCAAGAGACCCCAAGCCTGGCATGACCAGGAGGCTGGTTGTACCCTTGTCTCAGCGTGGTTTCCTACTTACCTTGGCCCACGAGATTCCCTTAGCAGGTCACTTAGGCCAGACGAAGACGTGGGACAGGCTTGTCTCACACTTTCACTGGCCTCATATGAACGAAGATACCAAGGAGTTTTGCCGCTCCTGTGTCACTTGCCAAGCCAGTGGTAAGTCAGGTAGCACGACAAAGGCCCCCCTTATACCAATGCCTGTGGTGGGGGTGCCCTTTGAACGGGTGGGGATCGACATCGTCGGTCCCATGGAACCACCAACAGCATCAGGGCACAAGTTTATACTGGTGGTAGTGGATCATGCCACCAGGTATCCTGAAGCTATTCCCCTTAGGACCACTACAGCTCCTGTTGTGGCAAGAGCCCTAGTTGGAGTATTCTCCAGAGTGGGCTTCCCTAAGGAGGTCGTCTCCGACAGAGGTGCAAACTTTATGTCGAGCTACTTAACTGCTATGTGGAAGGAATGTGGTGTCAACTACAAGTTCACTACACCCTATCATCCACAGTGCAATGGGCTTGTTGAGAGATTCAACAGGACCCTGAAAGGGATGATTCATGGACTACCGGAAAAGCTTCGGCGTAGATGGGACGTCCTGATCCCCTGCCTCTTGTTCGCCTACAGAGAAGTCCCACAGAAGGGGGTTGGCTACAGCCCTTTTGAACTTTTGTACGGGCATCCTGTAAGAGGACCCCTGTGTTTGGTGAAGGAAGGATGGGAGAGACCTCTCAAAAAGCCTGCAGCCAACATAGTGGACTATGTGCTTGGCCTCCGCTCGCGGATGGCTGAATACATGGAGAAGGCATCTGAAAACCTAAAGGCCAGCCAAGAACTCCAAAAAGCTTGGCATGACCAAAAGGCTGTCTTGACTGTTTACCAGCCTGGACAGAAGGTGTGGGTGTTGGAGCCAGTGGCCCCAGCAGCACTCAAGGACAAATGGTCCGGGCCCTACACCATCCTGGAGAAAAAGGGAGAGGTCACCTACTTGGTCGACCTGGGAACTCCCCGGAGCCCCCACAGGGTGCTTCATGTCAACAGGCTCAAGGCATATGTCGACAGGAAGGACATGAGTTTGCTCATGGCCCTAGATGAGGGACAGGAGGAGGAGAGTGACCCTCTCCCCGACCTGCTCACTCAGAATCCTGACGATGGATCGGTAGATGGTGTTGTCTTTTGTGGCAGCCTCTCCGAACATCAACAGAAAGACTGTAAACAGGTTCTTCAGTCTTTCAGACATATGTTTTCTCTAACACCCAGTCAGACCGATTGGTGCACCCATGAGGTTGACACTGGTGACAGCTTGCCCGTCAAGAGTAAAATCTACCGGCAGCCTGATCACGTTAGAGACTGCATCAAGAGTGAAGTGCAGAAAATGTTGGAGCTGGGAGTCATTGAACCCTCGGAAAGGCCTTGGGCTAGTCCCGTAGTTCTAGTGCCGAAACCTCACACCCAGGGCGGTAAGAAAGAGATGAGGTTCTGCGTAGACTACAGGGGTCTCAATGCAGTCACTAAGACTGACGCCCACCCAATACCAAGGGCAGACGAGCTTATCGATAGATTGGCTTCGGCCAACTACTTAAGTACGTTTGACCTGACAGCTGGGTATTGGCAAATCAGGTTAGCTGAGGACGCCAAGCCTAAAACCGCATTTTCAACCCCTGGTGGGCATTATCAGTTCGTGGTGATGCCCTTTGGTCTGAAAAATGCACCTGCCACCTTCCAAAGGTTGGTGAATCAAGTCCTTACTGGGCTGGATGACTTCTGTGCGGCGTATCTTGACGATATTGCTGTCTTTAGCTCCACCTGGGAGGATCACCTGGTCCACCTGCGGAAAGCGTTAGAGGCTCTGCAAGCAGCAGGCCTCACTATCAAGGCCACCAAGTGCCAGATAGGGCAGACACAGGTTGTATACCTGGGCCACCTTGTAGGTGGAGGCCAGGTTCAGCCACTGGAGAGCAAGATACAGTCAATCAGGGACTGGGCTCCTCCAACCACCCAGACTCAGGTTCGAGCTTTCTTGGGCCTGACTGGTTACTACCGGAAGTTTGTCAGGAACTATGGTTCCATCGTGACACCATTAAACGAACTGACAAGCAAGAAAATGCCAAAAAAGGTTCAGTGGACAGCGAGCTGTCAAAAAGCATTCGATGACCTAAAGCAGGCCATGTGCACGGCGCCTATCCTCAAGAGTCCGGACTACCCCAAACCATTCATTGTCCAAACAGATGCTTCTGAGTTGGGTGTGGGAGCTGTTCTTTCTCAACTGAATTTTGATGGTCAAGACCAGCCCATTGCTTTTATAAGCAGAAGGCTGACCCCTAGAGAGAAGAATTGGTCAGCTATTGAGAGGGAGGCCTTTGCTGTGGTTTGGGCCCTGAAGAAGCTGAGGCCATACTTGTTTGGCACTCACTTCAAGATTCAGACCGACCATAAGCCCCTCTTATGGCTAAATCAGATGAAGGGTGAAAACCCCAAACTGCTTAGGTGGTCCATTTCCCTACAGGGGATGGACTTTACAGTGGAACATAGACCTGGTACTGATCATGGCAATGCCGATGGGCTCTCCAGATATTTCCACTTAGAACAAGAAGACTCACCTGGTCAAGGTTAGCTTATTGTTCCGACGTTTGGGGGGGGGTCATGTAGGAGAGTAGGGTCTGCAATCCTATGATCACCCAGATTTTTTGCTTTTGTTTCACTGGTTTACGACTTTCTTTGGCTGTGGGCCTGCCAATCAGACCCACAGCCTGGCTGTTCTCTTTCTAAATTACGATATGTACCCTAGGTGCATCTACCAATTGGTACTGGGCCACCTTATCAGACCCCGTAACGCAGGGCATAGGTGTACCCAGGGCCGCCAGGGGCTGCAGCATGTATTATGCCACCCTTGGCTGGCCTCCTAAATTTGACACAACTGGCTGCAGGACAGCTGGGGCAAAGTCGTGTAATCACCCTTTGCTTTAGGTATAGTAGCTCTATATCTAACCCTACAATGGACACCCGAGTTCCTATCAGTCACTCCTATGGCAGGCCTTGACAATCCTGAAGGCAGAGTGCGTGGGCTCGTGTGAACTAGGTTCTGGCCCGAGCCGAGCCCGGTTACAGCTTGCGGAATCAAGACCCAATGGCTGTTCCATGATAACGCGTACCACATCGGTAACTTCGGTGTCGCGTTATCAAGGCATGTCGAGTAAGGTGTCATACGAATCGGGATGCTGCCCCCTCACCAATTCTGGTGACGAGGTTAGCATTCCGCCCTTCTAGAGGGACACGACATGTACGTAACTGTGAACCCCGGTTAAAGTTAACTAAAGCCTCAGCTCCACAAAATGGATGCTGCCACCACAGACACGAGTCTGACCTCCTGCTGCTGGGAGTCCTTCCAGCCAGGAGCGCTTGGACAAAGGGTTTCCTGTCGAGGGCGGTGTTCGCACCGTCCCAGACAGGGTTTGTGTATTCTGGGTAGGTAGGGCTTTTGCGAGAAGGTGACTGCGGAGTGGCACCCCGGTGCTCACTACGCATCTGCCGGTCAGAACCAGTTCCAGGGGCGCCAGCCCTGGCCTGGGGAAAGTCCGGCAGGGGAGAGGGGTGTAACTACCCCCCTTCCTGGTCCCACCCTTAGGGCAGGACCTAGTCATGTACCCACCCCTTTCTTTAGAATAAAGGCCGGAGCGGGGACCCTTCCAAATTAGATCATCTTTGAATCAAGAACTACTTTCTACGAAAGGACACTCAAGACTCTTCTCAAGATTTCTCCCTTGTGACTAAGGAGTAGTCACCCTGCATCAGCGGGCACCATCTAAGAACTCTGCGGTTTGCTGTAAGTCCTTCCTCAAGGAATCCGACGGCCCAGCTCGACGAGAACCGGCTTCCCTGGCACCTCCGACCTCTACCCCCGTCATCAGCTCAGCTGTGATCTGTGGGTGCGACGAGACCTCGAGGGACCGGCCATCATCAGAACCTGCACGCTCTTAACCAGCACGACCATCGAAGTAATTCTCTGGTGAGTGCTCTGGGGTCCGAGAAGCCCCGACCCTGAGCCGCTCCAGCACCGAAGTGCAGTCTCCCAGCATCTCCACGATCTGCGTGGGGCCCTTCTGCTCGCTGCTCAGCACGTTGTCTGGTCACTAGCCGCTGGCTTGTGCCCTTCTGCGACGACATCCGACAATCAACACTGCTGGTCTGGTTGCTCCAGACTGGCCCTTGCTTCCATCTTTGCGAGAAGCACCCCGGGCCCTCCTGGTCCACTCAAGACGCCATCTTAGGCCCACCACGTGGCCCTGAGATCTGCCAAGGCTTGTTGCCCCATCCTGGGCCCAGCGACGCCGACAGCATCATCCTTCGTGGGACAGCTCGCACCTCCACCGTGGTCGCCGACAACGCCTCCTGGTCCGTGAGACTGCAGAGCCTAGCGTCGCCCACTCACCTGGTCGAGGTGACGGCCAACCGGTGCCTTCCTGGTACCCTCTGACTACTGGCTAGTAGTACGAACTTGGTCCCCTCTGCTTTCAGGTATCATCACTCATCACTGGTCGCCGGCCAGCAACTCCTTTTCTTCCGGCTCCTGGCTCGTCAGCGAAGACCCCGACGCCTGTAAGACTTGTGCAGCCGCAGCCCTCGTGGCTAGGTAACTCGGCATTTCGGTGCCTGCATAGCCTCTTTACTCTAGGGTCCCGAGTCCCTCGCTTCCGACTTGCCTTATCGGGTCCGCCCGAGACCTTAAACTTTCCGTGTCCTCGGACACTTGTTTTAATTGTGCACTTGAAGTATTTTCCTAAAGAGATTTGGTTTGTGCTTAGTACCCTGTCCTCATAAAGAGTCCAGGGCTGTTGTGAATCTTAATAAATATCCTGTTTATTTTCATAACACTTGTGTGGTGTCCTTTCACTGGGTGTTCAAGGGGTACATGTGTGGTAAACAGCTGGCTTAACGCGCCCTCTCGAGTCTTTAGCCTTAGACTGCTCGTATCCACGCTACTAGGATAGCTGGTCTATAGGTTGACTTACAACCAAACACCATAAGGGTCGTTGGAACGATACATAGCGGTCGCTAGAATAGCGAACGTTGCATATCGGGCCAACTTCTCACACTATTCACATATGAAGTCATCCTACACACTTATGCAAACAATGGATCATACTTACATATTTACTTAGCTACACACTTATAAAAACACAACTTCATCTATTCATTTAGATAGTAAGTCATACTTAGGGAATTATAAAATCATTATTACAAGTATACAGTTATCCATACAATCACTCACACAATCATTGAGTCTTATGTATACTTATTTATATACAACAACTGACACATACACTGCCTTTTATTTTTCTAGTTTGTTGGACATGTACCATTGAGAAATATATTTGCTCATCACCACACCCATAAAGATATTCACTCACCCAAACAACTGTTAGAACATGTAGTTTTCACTTCATATATCTAGTGAATCAACTATTCACACATCTTTGGGCAGTCACACACTCCCCACCGAACCACACACACATTCACTCTCCCATACAAATACTCAGTTAACTAATCAATAACTAATATAGACTTTCACATAGCTAGTAGCCAACTGGAGAACCAGTTTACACAACAACTGACAAAGTGATACAGATATTCAAACAGTTTAGTCACTATCCACTATATTTAGTGAGACACTATAAATTGGTCAAGTAAACAGTCAATTACACTGCTACTAAATCCTCCATCCAAATATTTATTTTTATATATCGACTCATTCTTCAATGCAAATTGCTATATATATAATGCATATTTAAATAACGAAGCAAACCACATTCACTGGATGATTTCATCAGTGATGTCATCAGTGATGTCATTTGAGATGTCATCAGTGATGTCACTGACCATGTCATGAATGATGTAATATGTGACATCATCAGCAGTGAATTGCGGGTGCGCGAAATATAGTTAGTACAACTAACTATATAGGAGCAATTTCAATGGTTTTGTATGAGTGAAATGTCCAGCTAACTATAACACCCCTAAAACGTATAGTTTTTTTGAGTGAATTTTAAAGGTTTTTTAAATGCTAATTCCTAACTATATAGGGCCTGAAACCTATGGTTTTTTCAGTGAATATATATATATATATATATACACACATATTGTTATCACAGCTTTCAAGCTGCAATAAAAATATCAAGATAATGCTTGTGATTATGTTCCTGCTAGAGAGAGGGAGATCTGACTTTTGTCTAGAGGGCGTTTTGACGCCATAAAGTAACGCAGAGCGCATGCTGGAAGGAACAGATCCATTGTATGTGAATAGCCATATGTGTTAAATTAATGCCTTTGTTGGATGTGTGTGGTTGTTGTAACTTGCAAACCTTTTTGTTTAGCCCGGTGGATTTTCATTTTTGGCATTGTTGCATTAAAGATATGTTGTTTAGCATGTCTCCTTCGTCTGGCCAGTGTGTAAGTATGTTTGTGGCCAGGGGCTATTTTGTAAAGTCTGTGTCCATATAGGCCTCCTTGAGTTCATTGTTTTTCAGGCCTCTTGCTTGTTGTTGTTGTGAGTGACCATGTGGCTGGCAGCCATTTTGTGGTAGCAGTTATTGTGCTTTTGCCATAGGCCTGCATGAGTTTCCTTAGTTCCTCTTGGTTTATTGCTTCCATCCATTGTCATTTGTCAGCTGCAGCTCCCTGAATGCTGCATCCCACGTGATACACAATGCCAAACCGTTACAGGGTGTTCTTCTTCTTCTTTCCTATCCTTCCTGAGTGTACTGTACACAGTACACCATGAAAGCCCTTGTTGTTGTCAAAGTCTCACAAATGGCTACATTGTTTTGTTAATTGTTTTAATAACTGAGGTAATAAGTGTAATAATACTATTAATAACACTAACAAGTGTGACCACACACTAAGTTATATTACATTCGTTTTATCTAGTAATTGAACCACAACAATGAATGCCAAGTTTCGCTGATGTTCTTCTTGCTTCCTTGCTTTTAGGTGCACAAAAGAGGGGACAACATCACCCATTGTACTGTCAGACAGAAGTCCTGCTGTGCATGTCATGTGACGTGTGACCACAGACGTTTCTAAAACTTGTGCCACTGTGTGCAGCTGACATATTCAAGGTGGCCCCAAAGAAAGGTACCAGGTCCAGTACCAAGAAAGTTTCCAGTGAGAAGAAGGCACTGCCACTTACCACCACTGGTATGTTGCCCAAGACCTTTTTTGGGAAACCAAAAATTGCGCCTGCAGCAGCAGTGCCCGGGGATCAAGTTGGGAGCAGCACCCCCGCATCAGTGGACCCACCCCATCAACCTAGGCCCAATCCCATGTGTGTCGCAGAGGCTGCCAGTCTAATCACAAGTCCAATGCCGACAAGCAGTGATGTGAAAATTGACTTATCGTTATCGCAAAGTAGTACCCAATGTAGTGTAGTTCCTAGTGTCCCACTAGGCCCTGCGCATTGGAATAACATAAACAGTAGTATCGACGTAGAAGTGCGGATCTTCCAGGCCTCTACTGACTATGCTAAACTTAATTGGGTGTGTTACCAACTAGCTCAGAGGTCACTGGAAACTTTCTTCTCTGCATAGGAAGTGATCAGCTTCCCTGGTACAGACAAGAAGGGATTCAGCTTTCCAACAACCGTGCAACATGACAACTTTGCTCCTCAGATTAAGAGTCAATCTCTAGGGTCGTGTGAAAAAATAGACAGTTATTTTACTCAGTCAGGTTAGTGCAGTTTACTTTCACGAGATGTAGAGAATAGAGAGACGGCGGTTTGTCAATAAAGGGTTAACATTTATTGAACAGTCTTTCTTCTCGTACAAGAGAAATGTATTGCCACAATTGCAAGACTTGTTATGATAAAAAGTATGTACAGTAAGATAAGTATTGCGAAATAATACTGTAAAAGCATTGATATGGTTTCTTAGCCATACAATGGTTTAAAAGTAATAAAACATATATACAGTCATATATACATTAGGCTAAAATACTCAACTGGTGCTTCTAACTAAGCCTACCCCGGTGTGCCTGACCTAAGCCTAACACGTGGAAGGGGAGTAAGTAAGTAGCTTAAGTTAAGTTGGTTTTGCCAAGGTTTGCTTCAAGAATTCTCTTCTAAGGGTTTAGTCAACACCATACCTCTGAATAGAATGATGGAGGTCTGGTATCTCCTTCAGGGGAAACTCGGTATCCCAGTCACACGCGAGGGCAGACTAGAAACGCTGGAGCTGGATTTCTCTGCAGGAGAAAGGCAGCGTCTCTCTTCAGCGCGTCGAGGAGGAGGAGGGGGGACAGCGTCCGCGGGCAGCTTGGCATCTGCTGGGCTCTTTGCAGAGGGACGGCTGTTCAGCTCCTAAGCTCACCACACCATCGTTCGCGCTTTAGCAGCGATAATTGTATCAGTAGCTTCACCAACAGCAGCGGGGCAGCAGCAGCATCAGCGTACTGCATACAGCATACAACAGCAATGGGACACCAGCAATTGCTTAAGGCAACGTTGGTAGTATTTATACCTGACAGGTGCCTGGTTTGACGCAAGTTTGCTGGACATAAGACGTCAATTAAAGATGTCATTAGGAAGTGATAGCTATCAGTTGCTCATTAGAGTTCCATTACTAATCAAAACACAGCAAGCGGGGATTTCCAGGTTTGCTGAGTTTTTATCTTGTTGAAGAACTCGGAGTGTTAATCTAGGAATATCAGATAGTGACTTCTGCTCTGTCATTGCACTAATTGGTTGCAAAGGAAGTGGCAGAGAACTATTCTGGAATGTGGCTCTATTCGTGTGAGGCCAGAGATGACTTTCTGAATATCGCACTTGAACGGTTATGCCAATATAGGGAATAAATGGATTTATAGCCGAATAGGGGCATAAGGTCACAGTATCGATCAGGAACCTAGATAAACACGCAACACCAATCAATGCAGGAAACTCTGATAAGTGGACAACAGCCGCAACCACCCCCAATAGTAGTTTTTCCTCACGAAGTAGGGGCAGTTCAGGAGATCAAGCTTCCTGCAGAGGAAGAAGAAGAGCAAGCAACTCTTTCAGAAGATCCATGGTCTTTCGGATCACCAGCAAGGAAACAGAGGGTTATTCCATCAACTTCTTCTGCAAGCCCCCCTTCTGATGATCTAAATGCCACTTGGAAGCCACCAGTCTGAGAGTGAGACATGCCACAATACAAAGCTAGGGAAAAGGAAGGTTCCAGAAAGCCTTTTTTAAGTTTAAGTTATAGAGATAGATGTAGAAGAGGAGGTTGATGACGAGCCAGTCATCATGAACATTAGCCCTGCCCCAGTGGAGATCGACATTACCCCTTCCCAAATTGCTGTGAGGGTTCTGGCACGGATACCACCAACACAGACACCACCAGCACCACCTCCAGATACTATATTTACAACCTCCAGGCAGCGACCTATATTCACCACAACCACCTCAATAGAGGTAGGTACTGCAGAAAGTCAAACTTCACGCCCACCTACCAGGTCATCCGACACTGCAAGTGGCACCAACAGCTTAAGGAAGTTGGCCTACCCCATTTGGAACATCTTTTCGGTTAGCAGGAACGAGGTGAACATTGCTATATGCTCCATTTGTGGAGTAAGTGTTGTCAGGGTAAGCTTGGTACAAACTATGGTACCGGAGGCAAAACAACCCATCTGAGAAAACATCACTTGATCCAGTGGGAGGCACACCTTAGTGGCCAAAAAACTGTAAGTGTGGTTAGTGGAGGGGATGAAGAAGATTCACTCACAGGGGAAGGTGAACAAGAGGTAAGCATTTTCTCCGGTACAAAAAGCAGCCCTGTCCCCAGCAGTGCCATGGTACCGCCCACATCCTCATCAGAAACTTTGCAATGGCACAAGTGTCAGGCTGAGACACCAAGGGGTCCAAGGCAAAATGCAAAAAACGCACATTGAGCCTAACAACTGGTGTCAAGTCACCTGCATCAGTGGCACCAGAAAAAAAAGTACAAACACAACCACCCGACGGCGTGACTGTACAACGTGAAGCTGGCTTAAATGTTAGCGTTGGACCACCTCCCTTTTTCTTGTGTGGAAGGGGTGGGTTTTCTTGAATTTGTGGCAGCCATTTGCCTAAAATGGAAGGTTCCCAGCCGGTCCTATTTTGCCAGAGTTGCTGTTCCAGCACTACATCCTGACGTGCTGTAATTGCTTGGACAAGAACTGCAGCAGAGTGCTGTTCACACTATCCACCTGACAACAGACATGTGAACCAGTTGCCAAGCCAATGATTACATGTGCATCACTGCACACTGGTTCTCTTTTGTGGGCGTCAGAGAAAAGATATCTGCAGGTGTTGACACTGCTGAGATTTGTAATGCTGCTCGGAAACATGCAACAGTAGCCATGTTTGCCATGGAGAAATCTTATACTGCTGCAAACATTTTGGAAGACTTTGACAACAAGGTATTTGAATGGCTGTGACCAAGAAACTTAGCATTGGTTTTGTTGCCACGACAATGGTAGTAATTTAGTTTAAGCCATGGTGGCTATTTCAGGGTCCTGTGTTTGGCGCACTGCATTAACATCATTGTTCAAGACTTTCTGAAAAAGAAAACTGAGTCAGCAACTTACTGACCACCTGCAGAAGAATCTGCACACATTCCAGCCATTCTTTTAAAGTCCAGAAGCAGCTGAGGCTCATTCAACGTGCTAATAGAATGCCAGTTAAAGCACTCATCCAGTAGGTGCCAACACGTTGGAACTCAGCTTATTACATGCTTGAACATCTAATTGAGCATTACAGATGAATCAAAGAATATGTAATGCAAAGAGGGGATGCTACTGTGAATGGCATGATGATTAAGGTTGACCAATGGGGCCTAGTTAAATGCCTGTGGAGAGGCTGCTTCCTTTTAAGGTCTTCACAAGTGAAGTCAGTAAGGTGGACTGTCCCATGGGCCAAGGTATCCCATAGTTGCACATGCTACAGGAACAGCTAAAGGAGATGTCTGCAATGTACACAGGCTTGGAGGAAAAAAAGAAGCATATCAGTTGGGGGAGTGCTTTACCCTTCACTTATCTTTCATATACAAGGGTGCAAAGAGGCATTGTGTCATCCAACCATTACATTTATGCCACAATTCTTGATCCACGGTGCAAACCATTACTGCACACTCTCATTCCTTTTTCAGATGAGTATGTTGCCAGCTATAAAACTTGGATAGCTGCGCAAGCCAGTCAGCTAGAAAAAGAACAGCCGTGAATTAGAGGCCCGCTCCTCCAGGGCACAACAAGTACTGCAGGGCAGTGCGTTTGGCTCACAGCAGCCAAAATAACCAACAACACCAAGAACAACATAAAGAACAGGGGCATCAGCCCCAAAATCAGCCCAGAAATGGCTTCCACAAGCAGGGCTCAAGACCAGTGCTGAGGCAAAAGAGGCCAAGCAGAGCGGAACAACCATGACCATTGAGGGAATGGTCCAGGCCTATCTGGATGACCCAACAGAGGTCTTTTTTGATCAAAACCCATTGCTGTATTGGTATGGGAAAAGGTGCCCATGGCCCGTGCTCAGCAGGCTGGCAATAAACAATCAGGCTTGCCCGTAACAAGAGTCTCTGTTGAGAGTGTTTTCAGTGCTGCTGATGCCGTTCTGACAGTGAGAAGGCCAAGTCTCTCGCCCTAAAATGTGTAGAGTTTAACTATGATAAAAATTAATCAACACTTTATACCACTGGATTACACCATACCGGAAGTAGCACAGGAGTGAGATGATGACGGCGACTCAGGTCATGGAAGTAGTGCCTTAAGTGACCTACTTCTGGGCGAACCGCCAGAGTTTGAGGACAAGCTCTATTTCCCTGACAACTACTAGGCTCTTTCTTTTTCCAGTTACTTTCTTTCTTTCTTTGACGCCCCCCAAAAAAAGATATAGCTGAGAAACATTATTTACTTCATTATTTGTGTGTGTCACTGTCTTTCTGGTTCACAACAAATCCATTCCTACCATCTTACACTTTTATTGCTAGATTGGAGTTACAACCGTGTGCAGTCAGTGAAGAAGTAAGTCCACTCCTAACTCGCCCTAAAGCCATTTCCCTCAAGCCGTACATTGGATGGAGAATACAAATGGGAAATGTGTGCCTTCCTCCAAACCTGGGCCCTGACTATATATCAATCCTTTTTGAGCCTAGATAGACTGCCCCTGAAGAACAGCTAAATGATAGCATGCATTGCACGCTGAGTGATTGCTGTTTGTTGTGCATGATGTCTACTTTTCTGCACACAAACAAAAGTGACTCAAGCCAATCTTTCTCTTCAAAATTGTTCTACTGCAGGAATTTTGAGTTGGGACTTGGGACGAGTCAGGAGCATCTGAGGTGATTGATGGAATAACTCAGGGTGTGAAGTGGCCTAGAGGTAAATAAGAACACTAGACCTACATGTCTGTGTTGTGGTGGTGGCGAGTAACCCTGGGCGTAGTTCACATAGTAGTGCTAAGTGTAGCTATGCAAAGTGCACTTCACACTACACACGCTAAGCGTGGCTATGGGAACTGCGCGGTGCGGTAGGGAAATGCTGTTCGCAATGATTGCACAGTGCTGGATGCTTGTCCGCACTGTGCAATCATTGCAAACGGCATCATGCACAGTGCAAGCAGTCGTTTTCTGCCGCTCAAATAGATTTGTACTCGAGTGGCAGCTTTCTGAACGTAGACTGGTAGTTTCTCATCGCGAGCAGTCGCGAGCATACGCAACCACTCTCAATGAGAAACCTGACCTCCCCACGTTGAGAATCTCGCTGGGAGGTTTATTTTCCACGCTCGCGATCAGCACCATCGTGAACGAGGAAAAAGTCTCGCCGAGATGTTGATTTTGCTCGCTCACGGCCCCCAACTTGAAGTTGAGGACCGCGAGCGAGCAAAAAATGCCCACTACGCTATGCGTTTTTGCACTGTGCTATGTGCATTGCGCGTAGTTGCGCAAACTACGCACACTCCGCGAGCATAGCCTAGTTTTCCGCCCAGGCCTAGTGGCGAGTGTGTGGTGTGACTGACAGCGGTGCACTGATTTTTTTTCTTTATTTGGAAAATGCTATGTTGCTGTGTGTGTGTGTGTGTGTGCTAAGTGGTGGCTGGCTCAAATACGAAGCTAAGTGGAGGTTGGTTAGGGGGGGCTGCTCCTGTTGGATGTAACTGCCAAAAACACACATGATTTAGCCATGCCGCCTCTGAAAGTCTTCTTGTTGCTCTCCTCCATAATTATGCAGTTTAACTTTCCTCCTTGATTTTTCAATATCCTTTTTGTTTTTCCATCTACAGGCCCTTTATCCTTGGAAAAAACAACTCCTATTTACCTTACCAAACCGCATCCACCAGGCACCCACGATTGACAGACGGACAGTCCAAAGAAGGACCAAGGAAAATCCTGAGATGCAACTCCCAATTTGGCAATAATATAGTATCATTTCATTTGATTCATTTTTTCTCTTCAATCATTACAACTTGTTTGTGTTGTTTATGTTTTCTTATATTTGACTCCTACAGAGATTTTTTCATTTTATTTGCTATCTTTCATAGGATACCCGGTACAACAGAACATAAAATGTAAGTAACTTGGGTCTCTCTGGAGGCAGACAGGCAAATGCATATTTAATATACTGCTCTGTACTAGTCTAGTACTACTCAATTCATCTTCATGCATGCATTTCCTTTTTCTCCCTTAACAGATTTATGATGGTCAGCTGCCAAGACGAATTCCTGTTGTCCATGTGTAGTGTTTGTCTTTGTCAAACCTTTCCCAAATCCTCCTTCCCAACCATTCAGCAAACCCTAACCCTCTTCCCCCAGGCTATGTGCTGTATATTGAGGTGTGACAAAATTAAATTGACACCAATAATTGATCACACACTTGCTGGGGCAGATGTGGTGAAAGGAACACTAACTCAAGGCAGGGTGAGGATCTTCTTCTGCTCTAAGTATATATTTCCCAAACTGGCAATATATAGATTATATTGCCCACCCATGCACAGTATTCAATATTAATTTCCAGAGGAACATAATCCATCATATTTAATTGATTCATCAACCTAGTTCCAGCACTAAAGGTTGCGCTTGTCCGCTTAATAGCTCTAGTCGACTTCAGTTTGTACTGTAACTTTGACTAGGCTAGTCCACCATTCTGTTTTATTTTCTTTAGCATTGCTTATTATCATGGTTTCTTGTTTGGCAGTATTCTTCTTGTGTACTGTACTTCTACTTCTCGTTTCCTAGTCTCCCTCAGGTGACTGACTGTCTTATTTTCTTTTTTGCAAATTGCAATGTGTCTACTACTACTACCACTGTCATGGCACCTTGGGAAACCAAAACATCACCATGTAGCCATCGATTCGTCTAAACATCAATCACAGGTAAGAGAAGAAGTACGGGGAGGCATAATGTATATACTATGGAAATTAATTAATTCACACACCCACACCCTTCAAAGTCCATAGGGGTTTTAGTTTCAGACTGCATAGACTAGGAGGAGAGACTGACAGCAGTAGGACAAGTGAGGGTACCACATCCATCTGCTGGTGTGTTACACTATCGGCAGATTTCCAAAACTGGCTGCGGCCCTGCAGCAAAGAAATAGTGCGAAGTGAAAGAGTAACCCCTCCAAAAAAGATTTACATCATATGTAAAAAACTATAAATAATGTATTCCCCTAACAGATCAACTAGAATGAAAGAAAGAAACCCACAGCACCTGCCCCACCCCTCTCCCTACCCCCAACCAATGTCCAGTAAAAAGTCCAATTGTCCTTAAAAAAAGAACACTCAAGTTTTCCCCAACTCCCACATTCCCATCCTCTCCTCAACAAGTCCCACCCACCAAAAAAAAATCAAAAAAGGGGCAAGGGTCAAGACTGATGTCTAGCGGTGGGCTTTCCGGATCTTGCACTCTGAGGCATGGAACCGCTCCTCATTCCTGGCATCTAGGCGCGCCATCCGGAGGAGCATGCAGCACTTAAATGTTTTGCAGGAACAACAGGAGTGGGCAGCAGTTTTTGAATTGCAATGGATGGCTGCCATTCCACAGCGCTGTACCACCGGAGGCAATGGGGGGACCTGGCTGGGGCCCAGGGCATTGGAAGCTGCATCTGCTGCCTCCTCCTATTCCCCCAGAACTACCAGCCACCAATATTCCTCTCTGATGGCCTCCAGCTTCCGTTGCCAGGCCCTGGCTGCTAACTCCTGCCTGTTGGGTTAGGAAGGAGTAGCTATATCAAGAAAGAAAATAGACAACTGTAACCAATACTATTAGCAAAACAATAGCCCAAAATTATACACATAAAATTATAGTGGCACAGTAGCACTAGCAGTACATAACATTTGTGGTATCCTCACTTCCTCGGCCCCTAAGATTTGGATGTGATTAGAGTTTCAGGTATTAGGCTCTATGGAGTAGACAAGTATTCTTCTTCTCTCTCTCTTGTTTAGCTAAATTAACCTTGTAGGCATGCCAGCTCAGTCAGCTTATGCTCCAGACAGACATGCTTGTGTCGCAGACTCATGTTACTTTACTACTGTCAGCAGGTGGGGCAGCTATACTACACAATTATCTATTTTTCTATTATGGCCATACTCTGTTAAATTTATGGCAAATGCTCAATTTCACTTTCACCCTGACTACTACAATAAGGCAGATGATATGATTATTAATATGAATTGTGATATACGGCATAACGTGAGGTACTACTGTAGTTTGATTGTATCCTTGCAGCCGATAGGCCACCCATGACTGACACAGTCAAAATGACATGGGTGGGGGGCCGGAGGGAGACTATTAATGATGGGTGGTTACTTACACAATATATATGTTGTGCTTGTAACTACTGTGAAGCAAGGGAGTATTCTGAAATCCAACATTGAATCAAAAACCTTGAAAAAAACAGTGCTTGTTTAATCTTCTTCTCAGCGATTTTTCCATTTATTGTTGCATTGCTATTCTAGCATTTTCTTTTTATTCTTCATTCTTGGCTTTGCTACTCTGGCATGGTTTATTTTTTTTTTACATTCTCTTCATCCAGTCTCCACCTATGCTTTGATTGAATACCATCCAGGCATCCATCCATTCAAACATGGCTATCATTCTCAATCTCAACAAACCTTTTACCAACAACTGACATTTGTCATTTTAACCACCACCCATGCGTCCTTGCTTGCCTTTGAGTTTGACCCATCACAATCCCGAAGGATTGCTTTCACTCATACAGTTTCAGACACCCAGGCAGGCATCCTTTCTTTCACCTTTCACCCATCCTTCAACCACCCATGCATCCTATTAGCCCCCTGTATGCATCCTGGACCCCCTTCCTTCTCCCACGTATCCTTCTCTGTCAGTCATATATTACATATCAATCGTCTTTCCACCTTCCATCCTACTTTCCTTTTTCCATCAACCCATCAAGGTCGTCTGACTCTAAGGGCCTCATTAGGATAGCGGGCGGAAAATCACCCCGACCTCCATGGAGGCGGAAAACAACCGCCCGCCAGGACCGCGGATAAACCGCCGGCCAAATTAGGATGAACCGCCACAAAAGACCGACCTCGGCGCTAGCGGCCCTACCAAAACCGCCTGACACGGGCGGTGAGGTCTAAAATACCGACCGCGGCGGTCGGAAAAGCAGCGGAAAAGCAACAACCCGCGTCAAGGAAAGCGGACACACCGCACGGGAAATTAGGATATCCTGGAGGGTCCCGCGGTCGGAACCACTGTTCCCGACCAACGCGGTCGCACACAGGAGTGAATGGGAGAGATAGGGGAAGAGCGGCAGCATAGCCACTGCAGCGGGCGGAACATGAAAAACATGGCGGACGATTCCAAAACACTGCAGTGATGCCAAACATTGCACAAATCAAAGTAGCCATGTCCCCCCGCAAAAAAAAAACACATACAAAAAACAAAATACCGCAAATTAAAATATAAAAGCACAGCACTAGTCCCACAACACACCTGACAGCCAAATTCTACTTGGACACACCCATACAGCTGAGTATAAAACCACCACCGTTACTGACCACAATCCTTTGCAACACTCCAGAAGAGAAGGCCATATACCACATCTGACAGAAGAGGCAAAAGAGCACAGCACACACACACATCCACAACCACTATCACTACCCCCAGCACACCAGCACCAACAATCCACCAGTACACAACTCAACTCACACACCAACACCACAAGCCCCACCCACACCCCTGCACCCACAAACACTTTAACCACCACACACCATGACATCACAGAAAATGCCCAAATTCACAGAGAGTGAGTTGACAGTCATGGTCAATGAGATAGTGAGAGTATAGCCACAACTGTTTGGTAGCCTGGTCCAACAGACACCATTAGCCACGAAGACACAAATGTGGGAAAGGATAGTCCAGAGAGTCAGTGCTGTAGGGACCACCCCAAGATCCAAAAAGGAGATCATGAAGCTGTGGCATGATCTCAAGAGGGTGGTCAAAGAGAAGAGGAGCAAGAACTGGCATATGGCGAACGTGACTGGCAGTGGCCATCACATCCCACTGAAAACATTCACACCATGGGAGGAGAAGGAGCTTGCCATACTGAGAGTCTCACAGGAGTAGCCCGGGGAACAGAGGCTGGTAAGTACAAACAAATGGCAACCAACACACTGAGAACTACTCCCTTGCAGAACCCAAACCTCATTACACTGTCCACCCACACCCAACAGTTAGCTAGCCATCTTGCATAGGAGGTGTGTATGGGGGAGGGAGGTCTGTACAACAACTCACACTATACCTCCTCTACCACAGCCTACCAAGATGTATAACCCCCAACACCACCCAGAAGCATGTGTCAGCCAACTGTTCAACAAACAGACTTACAGGTAGGTAGCCATCTTGTATTGGAGCACTTTTTGGGGGTGGGAGGCCTGTATCACTACTCCCAGCATGCCCCCTGTCTCACACTCCAGCAGCATGGAGGCCTCCCCCACCCCGAAGCATGTTTCAGCCATTGCACTGTTCCACAAACAGACTTACAGGTAGGTAGCCATCTTGTATTGGAGCACTGTTTGGGGGTGGGAGGCCTGTATCACTACTCCCAGCATGACCCCTGTCCCACACTCCAGCAGCATGGAGGCCTCCCGCACCCAGGAGCATGTGTCAGCCATTGCACTGTTCAACAAACAGACTTACAGGTAGGCATCCATCTTGTATTGGAGCACTGTTTGGGGTGGGAGGCCTGTATCACTACTCCCAGCATGCCCCCTGTCCCACACTCCAGCAGCATGGAGGCCTCCCCCACCCAGGAGCATGTTTCAGCCATTGCACTGTTCAACAAACAGACTTACAGGTAGGTAGCCATCTTGTATTGGAGCACTGTTTGGGGGTGGGAGGCCTGTATCACTACTCCAAGCATGCTCCCCCTCCCATACTCCAGCAGCATGGAGGCCTCACCCACCCAGGAGCATGTATCAGCAATTGCACTGTTCAACAAACAGACTTACAGGTAGGTAGCCATCTTGTATTGGAGTACTGTTTGGGGGTGGGAGGCCTGTATCACTACTCCCAGCATTCCCCCTGTCCCGCACTCCAGCAGCATGGAGGCCTCCCCCACCCAGGAGCATGTATCAGCAATAGCACTGTTCAACAAACAGACTTACAGGTAGGTAGCCATCTTGTATTGGAGTACTGTTTGGGGGTGGGAGGCCTGTATCACTACTCCCAGCATGCCCCCTGTCCCGCACTCCAGCAGCATGGAGACCTCCCCCACCCAGGAGCATGTGTCAGCCATCGCACTGTTCAACAAACAGACTTACAGGTCGGTAGCCATCTTGTATTGGAGCACTGTTTGGGGGTGGGAGGCCTGTATCACTACTCCCAGCATGCCCACTGTTCCACACTCCAGCAGCAAGGAGGCTTCCCCCACCCTGGAGCATGTGTCAGCCATTGCACTGTTCAACAAACAAACTTACAGGTAGTTAGCCATCTTGTATTGGAGCACTGTTTGGGGGTGGGAGGCCTGTATCACTACTCCCAGCATGCCCCCTGTCCCACACTCCAGCAGCAAGGAGGCCTGCCGCACCCAGGAGCATGTGTCAGCCACTGCACTGTTCAACAAACAGACTTACAGGTAGGTAGCCATCTTGTATTGGAGCACTGTTTTGGGGTGGGATGCCTGTATCACTACTCCCAGCATGCCCCCTGTCCCACACTCCAGCAACATGGAGGCCTCCCCCAACCAGGAGCATGTGTCAACCATTGCACTGTACAACAAACAGACTTACAGGTAGGTAGCCATCTTGTATTGGGGCACTGTTTGGGGGTGGGAGGCCTATATCACTACTCCCAGCATGCCCTCTGTCCCACACTCCAGCAGCATGGAGGCCTCCGCACCCAGGAGAATGTGTCAGCCATCGCACTGTTCAACAAACAGAATTACAGGTAGGTAGCCATCTTGTATTGGAGCACTGTTTGGGGGTGGGAGGCCTGTATCACTACTCTCAGCATGCCCCCTGTCCCACACTCCAGCAGCATGGAGGCCTCCCCCACCCAGGAGCATGTGTCAGCCATCACACTGTTCTCCCTCAGCTAACAGGTAGGTATCCATCTTAACTCTTCCTGATGTGTGTGAGACCTGCATCCCTACACAAAGCAACAATTTTATGCAATACATCGACACCTGACATGTATGAGTAAATGATGTTCCTCTGCACTATGAAATTACACACAGTGTAGCCATCAATAATACCAGTGGAGACTTCATAATTGTGTAGTGTACAGACAGTCAATGAAACAAAGATGATACAATACTTGCACAGTGCACAACACTGACCATTCCCCGTCTAATCCACAGGTGATAAAGAACTCACTGCTGAGGACCAGAACATCGATCAGCAGAGCCAGTCTCCACCCCCGGTACATGGACTCTCAGATGTTGACTCCCAGGACAGTTTGGATGATGAGCTCCGGCCCGGCCCATCTGGTGTGCCACAGACCCAGAGGCCCCAGGACCCCATCCTCCCCACCACCACGTCTGCTGCACCAACAGCTCAGCAGACCCCTGTAGTCACTGCCTCCGCCTCCACCACTGCCACCACTACCACCACCACCACCAGTACCACCTGCAGCACCCCCCCTTTCCCAGGGGATGACCAGGCCACACCAGCAACTGTGGAGAGGGAGAGTGTGCGTGGACCCAGAGTGGCGAGGCAACAGGACCGTGGCAGCAGGGCAGGTGGGAGGGCCAGGGTCACCACCAGACCTCGGGAGGAGTGGACACCATCCCTGGATCACTTCACCAGAGTTGTGGAGGCATACAAAGAGGTCCAGGGACAAAGTGGCCGGTCCGATGAACTATTAAGGGAGCTCATCCTGCTGATGAGGTCCATTGACAACTGCCTTGGACAGATGATGGACCTCATGGGCCAGCAAGTGGCGTTGCAGAGGGACAGGCCAGTGTCCCAAACAACAACACAGCCCCCTCCTGTTGTGCTGCAGGATGACAGTGCACCATTCTCCCCTGAGCCAACAGAGAGGCACGAGTCCCCTGACGCCGCTGGCCAGTCAGCAGACCCCCTACTGCCAAAAAGATCAAGGGGTCGTCCAAAGAAGAGCCTGGGAGTCTCCGGAGGCAAAGCACCTGCCACACACCAGTCACGGAGCCAGCCCTGATGGCAACCCTCTTCCCCACTGCATTGACTGTTTGGACTGTCTTTCCCCATATTTCCTTGGCAAAGGCACTAGTCTGTTGGACTGGGTCACCACACCCATGTGGTTGTTGTCTACTCTTGCATCTCATCGACCATGACTGTCAACTCACTGCTCATTCCCCACCTTCATGTAAATATTTACGCACAAATCACATGTCCACTTTACCAATAACATACCTGACGCACCAGATTTTATGCAGTATCTTTTTTAGTACAACATTTTCAGTGCTGACAATGTCTATGATGTGTCCAAATGATGTTCTGTATGTAGGGCAGGATTATTCTGAAGCACCTAGGGAGACACAGCAGAACCACAGCCACTGGTGTCATTGTGGCATCACAGACAGAACACTACACAAAACATACACAAGACACTACTGGCATGCAAGACAATGGGCTGCAGGTGTGAAAAAATAGAGGCCAGCATACGTCCCCATATGAAACGTCAATGTCACATTAACCACACACAGGTGACTGTACGTGTGCATGTCTGTTACATCTGCGCATAGTCATTCACAACAACAGCAACCACACCAGACTATGTACACGTCGTACGTTGTCACCCACCTTCAAGTGAAGTAGCGGTCGATGAGCTGTTGGCGCAGGTCAACTCCTTCCTCCTCTCCACTGTCCTCATCGCTGGACTCAGGTCCTTGAGCAGGTGGTGGCCTTGGTTCCTCACCATCGTCCAGGAGCAGGGGGATCCCCTTGTGGAGGGCCAGGTTGTGCAGCATACAGCATGCCACAACGATCTTGCAGACCTTCCCAGGTGAGTATGCCAGTGCACCTCCTGTCCTGTCCAGACAACGGAACATTGACTTCAGCACGCCAAAAGTCCGCTCAATTACACGTCACCTGTGAATGACAAACACCCATTGCAATGTTGCACAGCCAGAGTGCAGCAAGTAACACACAGCACGCAACGTCAGTAGACATACTCACCCACAATCCAAGCACGCTCTGGATGCAGATTTTCCATCATCCGGGGCACCATTCTGTTCCTCATGACGTACGAATCATGTGCAGAGCCAGGAAATCTTTCACACACATGGGAAATGGTCAGGTCCGCAAGGCACACCACCTGCACATTGATGGAATGATAATGTTTGCGGTTCCTATAAATGTGCTCCGACGCCTGTGGTGGCACCAGACCTACATGGGTGCAATCGATGGCACCAACAACATGTGGGATGCGTCCATGGGGATAGAAGTCACCCTTCACACCAGCCAATTCTCCTCCCCTAGGGAAATGGATGTAGCAATTCCGATAGAGCATCATGGCTGCAAGAACATCCCTCAGCACCTGGCTGAACATGGGCTGCGACATCCCTCCAGCACTAGCTCCTGGAAGGAACCAGTTGCAAAAAAGTGGAGGGCTGCCATCACCTTGTATGTGGGTGTGAATGCAGTTGGATAGTGACGGCGAGGCTGCAGGTGGGGCTCCAAAAGATCACACAGGATCTTCAGTGTTGGTCTGTCCAAGCGTAATTTCCGAATTATAGCAACATTCTCCATGTCATCCATCACTGTCAGGTGACGTAGGAGATTTGGCCTCCTCCTAGTTGAGATGTAAATTAGAAAATGTCAGTGACAACCATCATGAGATGTCATGGAAATACAAAGACTGCCTGAGAGATGCATAGCACACCAGGTTACATGGGTGGCCTTTTGATACACAGAGAGGGCATACCTCTCCACTAACAATACACCAGTGCCACAAACACATTGGGGAATGTGAATGCACACATACAGAACCACACATGTCATTTGTGCACGCCAGGTGCTGTGACATCCGTTAATGTGTCTGAAACTACCATGACTGTATCATACACATATGCTGTACCTGTCACACCTCAATACCTCATGTAAAGTCTGCACACATCCATCCACACATTCATCACAGTAGCAGGAAAACTTACAGTTGTGTGCATGAGCTGATGTGAAAGCACCAGTCTGGCACGAAACCATACAGTGACAAAAGCCTTGTCAAGGTCAGCACTGACCCACACCACATTGATTTCAAGAGTGTCAAGCATCATCAACCATCGAATGCACAACTAACATGGCAGGGAACACAGACCAAAGTGTGTCACACAGAACGTGCGTCCACCTATGGATGACATCGAAGAATGGTATTGTGTGTACAAGGATGTGCCCTTCACCATGTTGCTGCTGGGTACTAATACAGTGTTCACGATGGACATAGTCATTTAAAGTAACGAAAATGGCAGTAGCTACCACCTGGCCCCGGCTGTGTGACACCAGCACCACCCCCTTCACAAGTGCGGTAGCCATTGGCAGAGAGACATGAGTAGATGGCGGTGGGCAATGCTCCGCCACATGATTCACGGTAGCTACTGCCTGGCCCCGGAGGTGTGACACCAGCACCACCCCCTTCACAAGTGCAGTAGCCATTGGCATGGAGACATGTGTAGATGGCGGTGAGCATGCTCCGCCACCACGGAGGCGGTCATTGGATACATTTGAATGATGCACCATCGCGGTAGCCCACCCCGGGCACCCGCGCGTGTCTCCGCCATGGAGCTTTGCCTCCAGCCAATGGCAGAGATGATCGCGGTGGCATGATGCAGATTTGAAAATCGCGGAAAGTGTGCTCCGCCACCGCGGAGGCAGTCATTGGATACATTTGAATGATGCACCATCGCGGTAGCGCACCCCGGGCACCCGCGGTGCGTCTCCGTCATGGAGCATTGCCTACAGCCAATGGCAGCGATGATCGCGGTGGCATGATGCAGATTTGAAAATCGCGGAAGTTGTGCACCGCCACCGCGGAGGTGGTCATTGGATGTTTTTGAAAGAGGCAGACCTGGACAATCAATTGTAGCAGCTTTTCAGCTTCCAAACGACCCCTGGGGGCTATAAATCTGTGGGAGTGAGCCTCACATTTCCACTGCTCACAGAGCCTGCTGCCTGGGACCCTCTCCTGCTGCTGCCTGAAGAGCCTGCTGCCTGGGACCCTCTCCTGCTGTTGCCTGAAAAGCCTGCTGCCTGGGACCCTCTCCTGCTGCCGCCTGAAGAGCCTGCTGCCTGGGACCCTCTCCTGCTGCTGCCTGAAGAGCCTGCTGCCTGGGACCCTCTCCTGTTGCCGCCTGAAGAGCCTGCTGCCTGGGACCCTCTCCTGCTACCGCCTGAAGAGCCTGCTGCCTGGGACCCTCTCCTGCTGCTGCCTGAAGAGCCTGCTGCCTGGGACCCTCTCCTGCTGCCGCCTAAAGAGCCTGCTGCCTGGGAGCCCTCACCATTCACTTTCACCACAGGTGTTCCATGTCCACAGGGATGGCAAGGACAGAGAAGATCCGTGCCAGTCCATTTACAAGTGAGGAGCTGGAGGTACTTGTGGACGAGGTGCTGGGACAGTACCCAAGGCTGTTTGGTGGTCCCAATGTAGTGGTAAGTCTCCATGAAGGTAGCTGTAGGGCAGGGGGGTGTCAGACGTGTAGTTGTGCAGCTGCAGTAAATGCCTGAGGGTGTGGGGTTGTGTACGACACCAACAGACAAGCTGCCTCCAGGGCGAGGGATTGTGGGTGTGTCCCAATGTCACTCTTTTCGATGCCTGTACTTGTATGTGTTAGTGGGGTGTGGTACATTGTCAGCCATACAGAGCCAACGGATGTTAGCCAGGGCAGTAATTGCTTGTGTGAATACTTCAGTGTGCCCCTGTAGTCTGAGTCAGTGTGACCCACAGAGTAGGTTCAGTGGCTGCCCACCCAAACGATAAAACATCAGCAGACTCACATGCTCCTGTTCCTTCACATTGAATAGTAGATATGCCCCATCTGTGCCCTGTATAATTCCAGACTTAAACACTTCTGTCGATGCATATTGTGTTGAGGCATCCTGCATTTGTGAGATTATCATGGAGCCTAACTGCCCAAATGTGTGCCTGCAATCACAAATGTTTGGGCCATGCAGAGTGCCATTGTGAGGGGTCACCCAGTTTTGGAGGGAGGGAGGTTACAATGAGTCCTGAGTCTGTGTCTTGCCACTGTACTGATAGATGTTGTTATCTGACATTGTGTAACTGTTCGTTTACCCTTCTTTTCTCCCATACCTGCAGCTCAAAGTACACCAGTGTAAGGCCCTGTGGAGGGTCATTGCAGTAAAGGTGCGAGCCCTGGGGGTTTCCAACAGACGACGCACCCACTGTCACAAGAGGTGGTACGACAACAGCCGGCTGGCAAAGCAAGTGGCAGAGATGACCTTGGGGATGCTACCACGCACAGGGCGTTTGGCATGGCGTAGCATGACTCCACTGATGGGCCGCATACTGGCAGTGACTCATCCAGACCTGAATACACATCTGAAGGAGCATCAGCAGCAAGGCAGGGGTGGTGAGTATCTGGGGAGGGCGACTTTAGCTGGGAGTGGATGTATGTGTACATGGCCTGTGGCAGTGGTGACCCATGTGATGTGAGTGTGTTGCTATGCTGTGCTGTGTGATGTGAGTGGCTACTGTGATGTGTGCTTGTATGAGGCATTGGCCACCCTGGCCTTACTGAGCTGATCCTCCCTGCTGTTCTTTCGCATTTCCAGATGTTTTAGGCTCCACATGGTCATTCATCATTGGGATAGTGTGGGGAATCTATATTGTGGTGAACTGCAGTGTCAACTTTATGAGTATGACTTCATGTATGCCTACTCTGCATACACCATGATGGTTGAGGCCAACACAATGTGACCGAGATTACCACATGGTGCTTGTTATGGCCTACTTGCCATTGTGGCATGTAATGTCATAATAGGTGTGTGTGTTGTCCCCTGAAGGTCTGTCAGTGGTAATAAGTGTTGTACCCACATAATGTGCCTAGGGCAGGTCAAGTTGGGGGGTGGTATTCCATCTACGGGAAGGGTGTAGTGATGTGTGGCATCAACATGCCTCACTCCTGGCAGTTATTCAGCGTTACAGGCGCTGTTGTGGTCTATGTTGTGTGTTGCTGCACAGTGATTGCAGGGAGTAGTGGTTACCATGTAGATTTGGGCCTCTCCTGTCCTGCATTGATTAGAATTAGTATGACCAGATGATGACACTTACACAACCCTGTATCTCTCTCATGCAGATTCACAAGAGACCACGGAGGAACATGAGCCAGAAACCAGTGGTGGTGAGAGTAGCACTACAGCTGCAGCGGAGGTAAGTGGCACAGAGCCCACCAGCGCATCTGAGGGGGGCAGACATATGGAGGAGGAATCCGTGGCTGAGACACAGAGTAGCACATCATCTGATGCCAGCGGAGATGCATCCATGTTGGCACGCACAGGGGATGGGGAGTCTGCATCATCATCTACCACCCAGCGGCCTATGGCCAGCCTCCCATCCACTTCCTCTGGGGCTGCCCGTATCCGTGTCACTAAGAGGGGATGAGTCACATTCACACCTGGCACCGCTGCCCCTGCACCTGTTCCCCCTGCTGCACTCAGTGCAGAGTGTGTTGAGCTCCTGCGCCAGCTTAGTGTGGGCCAGAGGGCCCTGCTCAATGCCTTCAGTGACCATGACAAGAAATTAGGCCTGGTGGTTGCATACATGGATGGCATACACTCTGACGTGGGTGGGCTACACCGTACAGTCCAGGCGTTGTCATCCATAGTCACGTCAGCCCTTCAACAGGCACATGCTCCCATTGCAGCTCAGGTGCCTTTGTCCACCTCCCAGTCAGTGGCCACATCAGATGACAGTGACCACGGTTCACCTGCGTCGACGAAAAGGTACAGCACAAGGAGCACACAACAGACACAAGCCAAACACTCCCGCCCACAGACACCATCCCCACTGAAGAGCATGTCCACCCCAGAATGCACAGACAAGAGCAAGTCAGGGAAGAGCAAGGCCAGAAGAGCAATCAGGCAGACATCAGGCTCACATGCCGCAGAGCCATCACCAGCAATATACTTTCCTGTCACTAGAACTTCACACAAACCTACCCATGCAGTGTCTTTGCCCACTAAGGAGGTGTTGCATATCAGGGGTACACCTAGGAAGAGCACAGGGACACATCCACCCACCACATCTACCCCAATTCCACGACCATTGCTGCCGGTGGAGCAGGGCACTGTGGAGACCACCCCTGGCAAGAAATCAAAGGAGGGCACTGTAGGGGGTACACCTGGCAAAAAGGCAAAGGAAGCCACTGTTAGCACCACATCACCTGGGGCTCTGTCAACACAGTCAAGTGGGCCTGCTGTCCCCAACACACAGCCAGGTACAAGTCCGCATGACAGCCAGGAGTGAGTTGACATCCCCATCATACGCCTGTACCTCATGCAGGTGTGCTAGTCATGAACATTGTTTTGTATATGGGTGTGTTGCTGGCCCTGTTGCTCTGCTGAGTTGGCCTCTCACCTGCCATGGACACTGGCCCTGTTACTCTGCTGTGTTGTCCTCTCACCTATGCAGCCTCTCATGTACTTGCTGGCTCACCTGCCATGGACACTGGCCCTGTTGCTCTGCTGTGTTGGCCTTTCACCTGCCATGGATACTGGCCCTGTTGCTCTGCTGTGTTGGCCTCCCACATGCCATGCACACTGGCCCTGTTGCTCTGCTGTGTTGGCCTCTCACCTGCCATGGACACTGGCCCTGTTGCTCTGCTGTCCTGTGCTCTCCCTTATGCAGCCTCTCATGTACCTGCTGTTTCACCTGCCATGGACACAGGCCCTGTTGCTCTGCTGTGTTGGCCTCTCACCTGCCATGGATACTGGCCTTGTTGCTCTGCTGTGCTGTACTCTCCCCTGTGCAGCCTCTCATGTAATTGCTGGCTCACCTACTGTGGACCCTGGCCCTGTTGCTCTGCTATGTTGGCCTCTCACCTGCCATGGACACTGGCCCTGTTGCTCTGCTGTGTTGGCCTCTCACCTGCCATGGACACTGGCCCTGTTGCTCTGCTGTGTTGGCTTCTCACCTGCCATGGACACTGGCCCTGTTGCTCTGCTGTGTTGGCCTCTCACCTGCCATGGACACTGGCCCTGTTGCTCTACTGTGTTGGCATCTCACCTGCCATGGACACTGGCCCTGTTGCTCTGCTGTGCTGTACTCTCCCCTGTGCAGCCTCACATGTACTTGCTGGCTCACCTACTGTGGACCCTGGCCCTGTTGCTCTGCTGTGTTGGCCTCTCACCTGCCATGGACACTGGCCCTGTTGCTCTGCTATGTTGGCCTCCCACCTGCCATGGACAACGGCCCTGTTGCTCTGCTATGTTGGCCTCTCACCTGCCATGGACACTGGCCCTGTTGCTCTGCTGTGTTGGCCTCTCACCTGCCATGGACACTGGCCCTGTTGCTCTGCTGTGTTGGCTTCTCACCTGCCATGGACACTGGCTCTGTTGCTCTGCTGTGTTGTCCTCTCACCTGCCATGGACACTGGCCCTAATGCTCTGCTGTGTTGGCTTCTCAACTGCCATGGACACTGGCCCTGTTGCTCTGCTGTGCTGTACTCTCCCCTGAAACATAACAAAAAAGAAATTGCCAGTACTGATAACGCCGCAGTGACATGAATTCAAACACAGTACTTGAGAAAATATTCAAGACTGGATGCTAGTTAATAGCTTTTATTTTTGTTTCTGATTTTATCAAGTGATACTTTTTCATTTTGAGAAAACAAACATGTAAAACACAGTGTATCAACAAGGTCAAAACTAGGGATAATCATTCATCATATCACTCATATCACAACCATACAATAAGCAATCATTCATGGGGAGAAGGGGTGCACTGGATCAGAGAACTACAAAATTTATCAAAACATACAATATTTACAATATAATACAGTACCATACGTAAGACAAGAAAAGCTGCTGTCTGCAAAACACTTAGATAATATTTTCTTCTGGTGGATAATCAATTATAGCGTACATTCCTATAGTCAAGTATAAAAAATACTTTTTGAATCTTTAGAAAAAGGATAATGTACAAGAATTAGTGATAAGCAACAGTTATCCTAGCATTCACGCTTATCACTGGAGCAGACAGTAAGATGGCTGGGGCCTACGCGTTTCGAATCCCAATGACTTGTAGGGATTCTCTTCAGGGCCTTTGGGGTTCTCTACAACAGTAAAAAAGAGAAAGGGAAAGGGGGAAAAAAGATTAGAAACGACTCAGACAGGCATGATTAGTTTAATCACAAGATCGACATCAGTCACAACTATTCAGTGCCCACCCTGAGTTCCTCAGACTAACCACTAGGCTTAAAAGGTTACAACTGACTAATATAAGATGTTTGGGGAATCTGAAAAAATTCCGCAGGTAGAGTAATTTATCGAAGGTAGCAAAACTTTACTCACCTTCTGTGTTTAGAGAAGAAATAGTCTCAAGGTAGGGATTGATTGACACAATTGGATGGTGGTAAACCTATAAAGGTAAATTGAAATTTGTTAAAAAAATGGGGAATATAGCAGATTTGGCGTGCTGCCGGTTTTAGGAGAGAGTCTCACCTAGTGAAAACGTGTGGGAGACCGTGTCTATAGTAGCTGCCCGTTTTTCGTCGTGGGACGCATCTTGGGAAATAAAAGAACTGAAAGCTAAGTATAACCTAGTAAAGTACACGCATGGTCAAAAACACAGTTAAAATAACTCATTACCAAAATACGTTGTTCTACGAAGAAGTCAAGTAGCACTTGTTCACGGAAACCTTATGAATGAAGAGCTCATCTGAAAGAACAGTGAACACCATTAGCCGCCTGTACACATTCTCCTAAAAGAAATAAGTAAAAATGAGGGCGGCAGCTTACCGGCATAACAAGTCAGCTACGTGTGACCGCGAGGGTTAAAACACACGAGTGATAGAGTTCAAGGCGACTGTGGGCTAAAGTAGAAAGTGAAACGCGTGAGAGTCAATTACGTTAACGGAGCCTCTGGAAACAAACACGTGAAACGCGTTAGTTTATTTATGCTCTTTCACAGCGTAGTACGGAAGATTGAAAAAAATCAGGGCTTACCGGTACATCATATTCAACGCAGTCAGCGGAGGATATTAAACAAGAATAAAAACGGAAGCGAGAGTGAAAAACTAGTTTTAACTTTCCACACAGAGCGTGACTAGGCGGGTTTGCAGATTAGAGTACTTACTATTTTCGAACAGGGCAAGGTTTCCAAAAGACAGCGTCCAAGACAGCACTATACACCGGCTCCTGCGCAGTAGCAGGCTGGGGTTGGACTACTCTACCTATATACCTGGCTAATGAGCTGAAAGACCGCCCATTCAGTGGCCAAGGTAACATGAGGATTCTGAACTGGATTCAAGGTGAATTCTGGATCGGAGTTACACAAATGTGAAAATAACACAGATGATTGCCTGAATACAGTTGGTTGCAGGACTAGGAAATGGGCTTGATATAGGTCATTTACAATTTGAAGATTTCACTTAATTCATTAAGTCCAGATACTGCTGTATCAAACTTCACGATAAGGAAAGCTTCACGTTTTGATAGTGTCAAATTTAAATCACCACCTCTGGGATTTCTCTCTATTTTCGAGATTACTGTCCACTTGAGGTCACTCACAGTGTGCTGCAATCGCGTCCAATGTTGCACCAAGGGGGCATTTTCAACTTTCCTGTTAATCCTTGATTTATGTTGCGAGATCCGTTGGCGGATCTCTTGATTGGTTTTGCCTATATATAGCAATTGACATGGGCATATAATACCATATACCACATATTTGCTCTTGCAGTTACTCATCGTGTCATGCTTCCATGACACTCCATTATGCTGGAACAAAGAACCTTCCATAGTTGATTCACAGCATAAGCAATTTCCACATTTGTGGTGTCCAAGGATGGGTGGCATCCCCATCATTTGGCGTAACGTTTGTGGTTTGGCAATGGGCATGGCAGCTCGAACAATGTGGTTCGCAATATTATTTTCTTTCTTGAAGGCAAATAAAGGTTCATTTGCTAGACTAGCATCGAGATTCTTGACCAAGTGCCAGTTCTGTCTAATAACCCTTTTTAGACGGTTGGCGTTAGGGCAGTAGGTAGTGACACAAACTTGTTTTTCCAAGGCAGATTTGGATTTGCGCTCCAAGAGTGTTTCACGTGGGGTCCATTGTGCTCTTTTCATGCAAGTTTTGACAAGTTTCTTGGGGTAACCCCTCTCACATAACTTGGAAGTGAGGTTTTCTGAGTGTTGTTCGAAATCTTTTTTAAAGGTACAGTTTCTGCGGACTCTCAGAAACTGCCCGTACGGGAGGTTTTCTTTTAGATTTCTGGGGTGGTTGCTGTTAAACATGAGAGACTTGTTGCGGTCCGTAGGTTTAGTGTACAGAGTAGTTGCTAGCTTGCCTTCGGAAGGGAAGACCTCCACGTCTAGGAAAGCGATCCTACTGGTGGATTCAGAAATGCTGAATTTTATGTCAGCTGTTCTATCATTAAGCCATTGATAAAACTGGTTTAGAGTGTCACCATCCCCTTTCCATGTCAAAAAAATATCATCAATAAAACGGAGCCATGTTCCGATGTATTGAGAAAAAGGGTTGTTGTTATAGATGTATGCATTCTCATACATGGCCATAAACAGTACTGCCAATTCTGGGGCAAAAGGGCAGCCCATAGCCACCCCCTTAACTTGGTAATAAAATTCACCATTAAAACAGAAATAATTCTTTTTTAAGGCGAAAGTTGCCAAGCCCACTATGAATTTAGTGGGCACCCGCATCGGTCTGGGCCTAGAGTCAAGAAAGTAAGTAAGTACTGCTACAGCCTCATCTTGAGGGATCTGTGTGTATAGTGCAGTAACGTCTAGGGTGACAAGCCTGTCACTACCTTCGTTGAAATTTATATTTTCAAGTTTTTTAATGAAGTCAGTGGTATCCTGGAGGTAGGATCTGACCTCACACATGAAGTCTTTCAGAAAGCAATCCACATATTTAGCCGCTGGCTCTAATACCGAACCACACCCTGCCACAATGGGTCTGCCCGGTGGATGGTCAGGGTCTTTGTGTATTTTTGGCAATACATAAAACATAGGGACTTTGGGATGTTTATTTTTCAGGTATTCAGCTTCTTTTGGGCCAACGAAACCTAAGTCAAAACCCTCTTGCACAATAGCAAAGAGCTCATTCTGTAGGTCCATGGTAGGATCTTTATTTATCTTACGGTAGCAAGCGGTGTCTTGTAGCTGTTTCAATACTTCAGTGGTGTAGTCATGAATATCCCACACTACGATAGCCCCGCCCTTATCAGCTTGTTTAATTATAACCGTGTTGTCAGTTTTAAGGTTATTTAAAGCCATCATTTCTTTTTTGGTGGTATTGTACTTGATTGATTTTTTCTCCTGTTCCATAGCCGATATGGCAGATAGTACACTTTTCTCAAAAGTTAAGAGGTTTTTTGGAACTTTGTTGGCTGGGGGGCAGAAAGTGGACTTATTTCTGAGGCCAGTAACCTCAACGGATTGGGTAGTTGGATTGTCACTAAAGAACACAGTCAAGCGTAGTTTTCTGCAAAACTCTATGAACTCAGACTTCATTTTAACGAAGTCGGTTCTTTTGGAGGGTACGAATGACAACCCTTTTGCCAGAACACTTTCCTCATCCGGTGTCAACACCTTTTTAGAAAGGTTGAAGATTGGCGACGCGTTTAATTTTTGTAATGTTGTCGTCGCGTTTTCATCTCCCACTGGACGTTGTTTCTCACTCGACCTCTCGGGAGTGTTTGGCCTCTCCCTAAAAAATTCGGCGACTGGTTCTGTTGTTGTTGCTGGTTAGTGTTCCAATTTCTATTTCTGTTGGGACGATTATAAGAGCTTGCAGAGTCACTATCCGTTCCAGAAGAGGAGGTATCAGAAAAAGAAATGAATTGTCTTCGGGATCTGCCCTGGTTTCCTTGAAGGAAACGTCTAGATTCCGCTTTGGAATAAAAATCAGCCTGTAAGTAAGGATATATATTGTCCAAAGAAAAACCTTTTTTGTCTTTTTCGAATTGGTTGGACTTTTGAGTAATCGTATAGTCTTTAAACTCTTGTACTTCTTTAGCAACTTTTTCTAAGAGGGCCTTGGCATCTGCTATGGTGGGGTTACCACTAATTTCAGACTCTAGCTTGGCTATCTCAGCTAATTCTTCCTTTGATATTCTCACTGCTGTTTCAACCGTTAATACCATCAAGTCTCTACTACATTTGGTTTCTATCATAGAAAAACCTTTTTTGAATATTGGGTCTTCTGTGAAAATCACAGGAATGTTCTTAATTTGTAGCCCAGCCGGAATTGTGCCTTCTCGGAGGTGTTGCAGCAAAAAGTGACCATGAAGGTCTGTCCGGATCTGCTTCTTTTTGAGGCGGATTAATTTGTCAGATTCGTTTGATGTAGTTGCTGTCTCGCTTAAGGTAACTGAGGAGAAGATGGGTGGGTCACTGAGGAAGTTTCTGATGTGATCTTCTGAGTAGGCAAAAGTATCCTTCTCTGCCATTACTCTGAGGGATGAAAAGAAAAGAGAAAAAGGATTGGAAACATATAATTAAAACGATTAACGTAACACAGTAAACAAGGATAGTTCTGGAAGAACAGTGTGGAAGGGAGTGCCTAGTCAACCTTCGCACCCGGGTTAATGGGCTAGAACAAAAACCTCGCGAGCCAGCGCCCGCTATAATAACCAATAAACAACTAAGGGTTGGCTCTAATCAGTATGGCTGAGCCTGCATAAAACATAACAAAAAAGAAATTGCCAGTACTGATAACGCCGCAGTGACATGAATTCAAACACAGTACTTGAGAAAATATTCAAGACTGGATGCTAGTTAATAGCTTTTATTTTTGTTTCTGATTTTATCAAGTGATACTTTTTCATTTTGAGAAAACAAACATGTAAAACACAGTGTATCAACAAGGTCAAAACTAGGGATAATCATTCATCATATCACTCATATCACAACCATACAATAAGCAATCATTCATGGGGAGAAGGGGTGCACTGGATCAGAGAACTACAAAATTTATCAAAACATACAATATTTACAATATAATACAGTACCATACGTAAGACAAGAAAAGCCGCTGTCTGCAAAACACTTAGATAATATTTTCTTCTGGTGGATAATCAATTATAGCGTACATTCCTATAGTCAAGTATAAAAAATACTTTTTGAATCTTTAGAAAAAGGATAATGTACAAGAATTAGTGATAAGCAACAGTTATCCTAGCATTCACGCTTATCACTGGAGCAGACAGTAAGATGGCTGGGGCCTACGCGTTTCGAATCCCAATGACTTGTAGGGATTCTCTTCAGGGCCTTTGGGGTTCTCTACAACAGTAAAAAAGAGAAAGGGAAAGGGGGAAAAAAGATTAGAAACGACTCAGACAGGCATGATTAGTTTAATCACAAGATCGACATCAGTCACAACTATTCAGTGCCCACCCTGAGTTCCTCAGACTAACCACTAGGCTTAAAAGGTTACAACTGACTAATATAAGATGTTTGGGGAATCTGAAAAAATTCCGCAGGTAGAGTAATTTATCGAAGGTAGCAAAACTTTACTCACCTTCTGTGTTTAGAGAAGAAATAGTCTCAAGGTAGGGATTGATTGACACAATTGGATGGTGGTAAACCTATAAAGGTAAATTGAAATTTGTTAAAAAAATGGGGAATATAGCAGATTTGGCGTGCTGCCGGTTTTAGGAGAGAGTCTCACCTAGTGAAAACGTGTGGGAGACCGTGTCTGGGGGGCAGAAAGTGGACTTATTTCTGAGGACAGTAACCTCAACGGATTGGGTAGTTGGATTGTCACTAAAGAACACAGTCAAGCGTAGTTTTCTGCAAAACTCTATGAACTCAGACTTCATTTTAACGAAGTCGGTTCTTTTGGAGGGTACGAATGACAACCCTTTTGCCAGAACACTTTCCTCATCCGGTGTCAACACCTTTTTAGAAAGGTTGAAGATTGGCGACGCGTTTAATTTTTGTAATGTTGTCGTCGCGTTTTCATCTCCCACTGGACGTTGTTTCTCACTCGACCTCTCGGGAGTGTTTGGCCTCTCCCTAAAAAATTCGGCGACTGGTTCTGTTGTTGTTGCTGGTTAGTGTTCCAATTTCTATTTCTGTTGGGACGATTATAAGAGCTTGCAGAGTCACTATCCGTTCCAGAAGAGGAGGTATCAGAAAAAGAAATGAATTGTCTTCGGGATCTGCCCTGGTTTCCTTGAAGGAAACGTCTAGATTCCGCTTTGGAATAAAAATCAGCCTGTAAGTAAGGATATATATTGTCCAAAGAAAAACCTTTTTTGTCTTTTTCGAATTGGTTGGACTTTTGAGTAATCGTATAGTCTTTAAACTCTTGTACTTCTTTAGCAACTTTTTCTAAGAGGGCCTTGGCATCTGCTATGGTGGGGTTACCACTAATTTCAGACTCTAGCTTGGCTATCTCAGCTAATTCTTCCTTTGATATTCTCACTGCTGTTTCAACCGTTAATACCATCAAGTCTCTACTACATTTGGTTTCTATCATAGAAAAACCTTTTTTGAATATTGGGTCTTCTGTGAAAATCACAGGAATGTTCTTAATTTGTAGCCCAGCCGGAATTGTGCCTTCTCGGAGGTGTTGCAGCAAAAAGTGACCATGAAGGTCTGTCCGGATCTGCTTCTTTTTGAGGCGGATTAATTTGTCAGATTCGTTTGATGTAGTTGCTGTCTCGCTTAAGGTAACTGAGGAGAAGATGGGTGGGTCACTGAGGAAGTTTCTGATGTGATCTTCTGAGTAGGCAAAAGTATCCTTCTCTGCCATTACTCTGAGGGATGAAAAGAAAAGAGAAAAAGGATTGGAAACATATAATTAAAACGATTAACGTAACACAGTAAACAAGGATAGTTCTGGAAGAACAGTGTGGAAGGGAGTGCCTAGTCAACCTTCGCACCCGGGTTAATGGGCTAGAACAAAAACCTCGCGAGCCAGCGCCCGCTATAATAACCAATAAACAACTAAGGGTTGGCTCTAATCAGTATGGCTGAGCCTGCATAAAACATAACAAAAAAGAAATTGCCAGTACTGATAACGCCGCAGTGACATGAATTCAAACACAGTACTTGAGAAAATATTCAAGACTGGATGCTAGTTAATAGCTTTTATTTTTGTTTCTGATTTTATCAAGTGATACTTTTTCATTTTGAGAAAACAAACATGTAAAACACAGTGTATCAACAAGGTCAAAACTAGGGATAATCATTCATCATATCACTCATATCACAACCATACAATAAGCAATCATTCATGGGGAGAAGGGGTGCACTGGATCAGAGAACTACAAAATTTATCAAAACATACAATATTTACAATATAATACAGTACCATACGTAAGACAAGAAAAGCCGCTGTCTGCAAAACACTTAGATAATATTTTCTTCTGGTGGATAATCAATTATAGCGTACATTCCTATAGTCAAGTATAAAAAATACTTTTTGAATCTTTAGAAAAAGGATAATGTACAAGAATTAGTGATAAGCAACAGTTATCCTAGCATTCACGCTTATCACTGGAGCAGACAGTAAGATGGCTGGGGCCTACGCGTTTCGAATCCCAATGACTTGTAGGGATTCTCTTCAGGGCCTTTGGGGTTCTCTACAACAGTAAAAAAGAGAAAGGGAAAGGGGGAAAAAGATTAGAAACGACTCAGACAGGCATGATTAGTTTAATCACAAGATCGACATCAGTCACAACTATTCAGTGCCCACCCTGAGTTCCTCAGACTAACCACTAGGCTTAAAAGGTTACAACTGACTAATATAAGATGTTTGGGGAATCTGAAAAAATTCCGCAGGTAGAGTAATTTATCGAAGGTAGCAAAACTTTACTCACCTTCTGTGTTTAGAGAAGAAATAGTCTCAAGGTAGGGATTGATTGACACAATTGGATGGTGGTAAACCTATAAAGGTAAATTGAAATTTGTTAAAAAAATGGGGAATATAGCAGATTTGGCGTGCTGCCATGTTGCTCTGCTGTGTTGGCCTCTCTCCTGCCATGGACACTGGCCCTGTTGCTCTACTTTGTTGGCCTCTCACCTGCCATGGACACTGGCCCTGTTGCTCTGCTGTGTTGGCTTCTCACCTGCCATGGACACTAGCCCTGTTGCTCTGCTGTGCTGTAATCTCCCCTGTGCAGCCTCTCTTGTACTTGCTGTCTCCCCTGTGCCATGGACACTGGCTCTGTTGCTCTGCTGTGCTGTACTCTCCCCTGTGCAGCCTCTCATGTACTTGCTGTCTCCCCTGTGCCATGGACACTGGCCCTGTTGCTCTGCTGTGCTGTACTCTCCCCTGTGCAGCCTCTCATGTACTTGCTGTCTCCCCTGTGCCATGGACACTGGCCCTGTTGCTCTGCTGTGCTGTACTCTCCCCTGTGCAGCCTCTCTTGTACTTGCTGTCTCCCCTGTGCCATGGACACTGGCCCTGTTGCTCTGCTGTGTTGGCCTCTCACCTGCCATGGACACTGGCCCTGTTGCTCTGCTTTGTTGGCCTCTCACCTGCCATGGACACTGGCTCTGTTGCTCTGCTGTGTTGTCCTCTCACCTGCCATGGACACTGGCCCTAATGCTCTGCTGTGTTGGCTTCTCAACTGCCATGGACACTGGCCCTGTTGCTCTGCTGTGCTGTACTCTCCCCTGTGCAGCCTCTCATGTACTTGCTGGCTCACCTACCGTGGACCCTGGCCCTGTTGCTCTGCTATGTTGGCCTCTCACCTGCCATGGACACTGGCCCTGTTGCTCTGCTTTGTTGGCCTCTCACCTGCCATGGACACTGGCCCTGTTGCTCTGCTGTGTTGGCTTCTCACCTGCCATGGACACTGGCCCTGTTGCTCTGCTGTGTTGGCTTCTCACCTGCCATGGACACTGGCCCTGTTGCTCTGCTGTGCTGTACTCTCCCCTGTGCAGCCTCTCATGTACTTGCTGGCTCACCTACTGTGGACCCTGGCCCTGTTGCTCTGCTGTGTTGGCCTCTCACCTGCCATGGACCCTGGCCCTGTTGCTCTGCTGTGTTGGCCTCTCACCTGCCATGGACACTGGCCCTATTGTTCTGCTTTGTTGGCCTCTCACCTGCCATGGACACTGGCCCTGTTGCTCTGCTGTGTTGGCTTCTCACCTGCCATGGACACTGACCCTGTTGCTCTGCTGTGCTGTACTCTTCCCCTGTGCAGCCTCTCATGTACTTGCTGGCTCACCTACCATGGACCCTGGCCCTGTTGCTCTGCTATGTTGGCCTCTCACCTGCCATGGACACTGACCATGTTGCTCTGCTGTGTTGGCCTCTCTCCTGCCATGGACACTGGCCCTGTTGCTCTACTTTGTTGGCCTCTCACCTGCCATGGACACTGGCCCTGTTGCTCTGCTGTGTTGGCTTCTCACCTGCCATGGACACTAGCCCTGTTGCTCTGCTGTGCTGTAATCTCCCCTGTGCAGCCTCTCTTGTACTTGCTGTCTCCCCTGTGCCATGGACACTGGCCCTGTTGCTCTGCTGTGCTGTACTCTCTCCTGTGCAGCCTCTCATGTACTTGCTGTCTCCCCTGTGCCATGGACACTGGCCCTGTTGCTCTGCTGTGCTGTACTGTCCCCTGTGCAGCCTCTCATGTACTTGCTGGCTCACCTGCCATGGACACTGGCCCTGTTGCTCTGCTGTGTTGACCTCTCACCTGCCATGGACACTGACCCTGTTGCTCTGCTGTGTTTGCCTCTCACCTGCCATGGATACTGGCCCTGTTGCTCTGCTGTGTTGGCCTCTCACCTGCCATGGACACTGGCCCTGTTGCTCTGCTTTGTTGGCCTCTCACCTGCCATGGACACTGGCTCTGTTGCTCTGCTGTGTTGTCCTCTCACCTGCCATGGACACTGGCCCTAATGCTCTGCTGTGTTGGCTTCTCAACTGCCATGGACACTGGCCCTGTTGCTCTGCTGTGCTGTACTCTCCCCTGTGCAGCCTCTCATGTACTTGCTGGCTCACCTACCGTGGACACTGGCCCTGTTGCTCTGCTATGTTGGCCTCTCACCTGCCATGGACACTGGCCCTGTTGCTCTGCTGTGTTGGCCTCTCAGCTGCCATGGACAGTGGCCCTGTTGCTCTTCTGTGTTGGACTCTCACCTGCCATGGACACTGGCCCTGTTGCTCTGCTGTGTTGGCCTGTCACCTGCCATGGACACTGGCCCTGTTGCTCTGCTGTGTTGGCTTCTCACCTGCCATGGACACTAGGCCTGTTGCTCTGCTGTGCTGTACTCTCCCCTGTGCAGCTTCTCATGTACTTGCTGGCTCACCTGCCATGGGCACTGGCCCTGTTGCTCTGCTGTGTTGACCTCTCACCTGCCATGGACACTGGCCCCGTTGCTCTGCTGTGTTGGCCTCTCACCTGTGCTATGGATACTGGCCTTCCTGTTTGTGTTTCACCTGTGCATATTATCTTGACTGTGTACATAATGTTGTGCCTTGCTGTTGTCTACTATTGTTCTACTGCTACATCAGTGCAATATGTGAATAAATACAGGTACTTCTGTTGTGTGTTTTGTCAGTGTCCTTGCTGATTAAAGATTTTTTTTGTGTGTTGCATTCACATTGGCTGTGCCCCATGCTCTATGTATCACTTCAACATTGCAAGGCTCTTTGCAGGCATCCGATTTTTAGACAGGGGTGACAGGGTCTTCAGTCCATTCTGACCCTGATTATGGTGTAATCTGTGATGGCTATTTTACCTGCCATGCAGGTATCTTCTTAGTGATTTGCTATTGTTGGATACACTGTTCACATGTCAGGTTGTGGGACACTGCCAGCACAGGGTGTGATGCTGTGCTAAGGTTTTGGAGCAGGTTGGGATATGTCATGATGTATGTGTGTGGATTCCTTCATGTGTGCTCAGCCGTGTATGTGTATGGTCAACTTGTGTTGGCCCTTAGTCCTGGTACCATGGCCTACATGAGATGTGTGGTCTTGGGTGAAGCAGTAGAGGTGTGCAGTGTGAAGGGTGTAAGTTTGTAGTGGATGTATGTGTGCCCCTGTATTGTGAGAGACACACATGTGTCACCCAGGAGTTGTATGCTTGTTGTTTGTTTTGTCTTGCCCTACGTAGAAGATTGTATGCACTTGTGTGAGCTGTGTGTAGTGCACTGTGGTGTGTGTTGGTGTGTCCATGCAGTTGTGTGTGACTCCTCCTAGTTGGTTTTGTAAGTTTGAAGTGTGCAAAGTGTGTGAGTTGCACATCAGTGTTGTGTTTGAGTGATTCTCAATGTGTCTTTGGTGTGTTTGTGTAGACTGTGTGACCCTGCTGCTACACACTGGCATTGTGTTTGTGTTTGTGATGCATTGCAGGTACATGGTGGTTTTTCTCCTCCTGTATGGCATGATGTGTGTGGTGTCACGCCATCCTCTATGTGTGACACTTGTGCATTGCATTGTGTGTCTTCCCTCTCTCTATTTGTGTGTGGGACACTCATTACATGTCTGCTACTTACATGCAGGGTATTTCACTTTGATGTCAGCTCACCCCTTGGTTTCCATGTGTGTGTGCCTCCCCATCACTTCATTTGTGAGCTTGTGCTTTGTGGTGCAGTTCTTGGGCCATAAGTGTTGTTCCACTCTAGACATTGCCACAATGGTGTATGTGTGGTGTCCTTGTGCTATTAGTCATTCTGTGGTGGTCATGTGCACTTCAGCTGTGTGTGCTGCCCGGTGCTCTGGTGGAGATGGATTGGCTCTTGTGTCCCGGAGTGGTGCATGTGTAGTTGTTGTGTTGGATGTGTTGGTGTTGGATGTGATATTGGTTCAGTTCCTGGTTGTGCTGTAGTATTTGTGCAATGCTGAATTGTGGTGTGTGTGATGTGGTTGTGTTGATCATGTGTGTGTGTGGCTATTGTGCTTGTTCTGCACACACTGCTCGTTGAGCATGCAGTGCTGTGTGTATGTGGCCTGGGCATTGCCTGATGTGCACCCCCTGATGCCTTGTGGTGTTTGTTGATTGGTGTTTGATGTGCATCTGTGGTAGGTTTGATGTGGCAGTGTGTGTTTGTCCAGATGCACTTCTTGTGTGATTTGTGTTATGGTGTGTGTGTTTTGTTCCTGAGTGATGATGTTGTGTACTCCTGTTGTGTCTGTGCTCCCATTGCTTTTCCCCAGTTGGGAGTACAGGGTATGTCTGTTTCTGTTGGAGTTCAGTATGTGTTCCTGTAGTGTTTGTGTGCTGTTCTTGTGCAGGCATTTGTTGAGGCATCCCTGTGTGTGTGTTGTGTTTGTGGCTACACCCAGGGTGTGTGTTTGTTTGTGTGTGTGTATGTGCTGGCAAGGATTGTGAGCCTTCAATGTGTGTGGCACTGGTGTTGTGTGTTTCTTGTCAGCCACTGCTGCAGTGGCTGTCTCCCTGGTTGTGTGTTGTGTGGTGCAGGGTGTGTATTGTGCTTGCTTGTTGCAGTGCTTGTTGGTGTGCATGGGAGTGCACAGGATGGGCACCTGGCCTGTGACTTGATGGGGTGTGTTGCAGTGTGGTTTTGGTGGTGTGGCCCTGTGGTGTTTGTGTCCTGCCCATGCCTTGGAGTGGCCCTGCCTTCTGCATAGTGTGCATGTGTCGACCGCAGCGGTAACATGACCGGGAGCGGGACGTTGCTGCTGGTTGGCGGACAATGTGTGTCCTGGATGCTGAGGGGTGCCATGTTGTCAGGTGGATGATGTGTGGGTGCCCTTGTGGATGTGTTGTGACCCCCAGCAGGGTGTCTGTGTGGTGATTGGACCCTGTGTCGGCCTGTGTGTTGTGTGTTGCATTTGTGTAGTTGGGTACCTGTGGCCGCGTCCTTGGAGGCCCATCTGACGATAGTGTTGTAGGAGGAACATCACCGGGTGCATATGGAGGGCTGGGTTCATGGCGTTCAGGTCCGGGTCTTGGCTATCTCGCTCCGCTGTCGAGTTTCCGCCTGCTTACACTGGGCGGTGTCTTCGCTGCGGTGCATCGACTTGTTTGGGCCATCTTAATTTTTTTGGCGGGCGGACGTCATTTCGCACGGCGGAGAGTCTTGATTGGCTGCCACCGCCGCGATGCTGGGCGCACTTTGATGGCGGTGCACGGCGCTCCGCGGCGGACGGGAAATGGCCTATGTGTTGCTATCCTAATGTTGCGGACGTGAGTTCAGCTGCTCACGGGTGGAAAATGCTGTTTTTCCACCCCGCCACCATCGCGATGGTGCCACCGCCCGACATCCTAATGGGCCCCTTAGTCTTCTTCATAAAACTTTCTCTGCTGGGTTAAAGATAGAAAAGGCCAGTAGTTACTCAACTCCCGCTGATGCTAATGCTAATGCTAATGCTAAGTAAAGGGTGTCTTCTTCAACTGTTCACAACAACATAATCTCAACAGTACAGTGTACACCCTTGCAGCGAGTGTATTTGTCAATAAGTAAGGAATATGACTTACCACGACCCGCCACTGCTGCTGGCTCACCGCCTGCAGCAGCCACATCAGATCCATCCTGACTTGCGTCGCCTTCGCCGTTGGCCTCGGCACTGGTGGTCGTTACGCCTATAAAAAGCATTTCACATTTTTTAGATGCCATATATGCCTCCCCCTATTAGTTTTTTTCACTAGCAAGATTGAAAATACAATACATAAACCACACACATCACTACAATTCAGGGACTAGAGTAGAGTGTATGTCCTATCAAAAATGATAAAATATCCGGTTGGGCATTTTGTTGGTGGCAATTTTTGAAAAGCCTCTCAAGAAGAGGACAGCCCAAAGGACTGGGTGGCTAGAGCTATTGGTGAATCTGAGTTTTTGAAAAGAAAAAGAGTGGCCAACTGAGCGGACAGTCGGACATGAGATTGCTCTTGGTTGGAAAATATAATGATGTTATCCTCCTCCTCCTCCTCATACTTGCTTCCAGCCATGGTGCACGGTAATCAGTTGTTCCCGATCAACTGCTGCTAATGAAAATAGTACTAGGCCTAGATGAGAAAAAGTAAAATACACCACTTTGGGGTGTCCAACGTTACCAGCAATTTATTTACAGACTGAGCATGAGAAAATAAAAGCAAGCCTTCTCATCTCAACAAACACGCGTAGAATACCTGACTTGGGCAGGAGTAGTAGTACCAGTACTAGTAGTAGTAAGGACCAATGGGTTCTCTGAGCCTCACAGTACCACCACTAGGCAATCCACAAAATATATAAGGGCAGAAGGAAAGGTGAGTGAAAACCCAGAAGAAAGTAAGCTACAGACAGACAAACTAATACAGAGTAAGAGGCAGTTTGACTTGATTTAAAAAAATAGACACTAGAAATATAAATAACTAAGTTGGTAGGTAATGCAGGGATAACAAGAATTTAGAAACAGATAGATCGATGAGGATTTGGTAAAAAGTAAAATTAGGAAACAAAAATATTCTAAATAAGTTGCAGTAAAAGTTAGGGAAATATATATTAATGTTAACAACAGGAGGACTTACTGGGGCCAGCAGAACCATTTACAGAGGAGTGTTCCTGCTGGGAAGCACCTCCAGCTCCCGCACCCGCCTCTGCAGACCACGTCTTCTTCTTGCCCCAGGATGCTGATAATGGAAGACATAATTAAAGAGACAAAAATTGATTGGTGTTAAATAAATATTAAAAAATCGCTCCAAAAAGATTTTTTGATAGAAAATGGCAATTGCAATAATATTGACCTATCCAATGAGATTGACTCGTTGTAGACTAGTATTGCGGACACGGACCGTCCTATCTTTATTATTCCACAGTTCCATTCCCATTCCTGAATCCTAAACCTACCTAACCCGCCTATTAAAAAGACTTTGGAATGAATTATAAAAAAATTATATTTGCTTCTAAGTTCCAATCTCATTCACAATCATCTCAACCCCGTTTGATGGGCCAATTCACTAAGTCTGCATTTAGTCTTCTTAAATGCATAGATGGACGAATGCATATTGTATTCACCAAATTAGTTGATTGCTTGCTATGTTCACTCACTACTATACACACTACAAAAGGTTCTACTAAGGACTAAAGAGTCACTCAGCACGTGAGAGGAGGACGCGTCACGCTGGCCCTTAAATTACTAACTAATACTAAGCCTCTCTAGTCTGCATTGCCTAACTTAAGTTCTCTAACCTCTCTTACATAATCAGCCCAAGCAAGCGCAAAGTTGCAAACAAATAAGATTAGTAGCACCGAGCACCTGTCTAGAATAACCATCACATATTCTGTGATTTATTAACGTAAATGACCTGCATGTATGCAGTAGCAGCATTCTTGCTATTTGGGAAAAAAATAACATTTGCAATAACGCAGAACACACAATTTATTTTTAGAGTTTTGTATATCGCAAACTAGACCCGAAGACATCAGGTATCAGAGCGCTTTACATGAGCACTACTTTTATTACAGATGGACACATTCATTTTTGTTAGGCACGGGGAGATTAAGTGATTTGCCCAGAATCACAGGATGTTGAGCGTTGTTGCAGAGACTGGAACCCGGTTCCCCAGCTTCGAGGTCGACCGCTCTACCCATAAGGCTGCATCCTCTCTCAAGCCCCTCTACAATAGCAATAATAGTAAATAATTAGCTACTCACCAAGCCGGGCGACCTCAACACCTAGGAGGTCCAGTAGGTCCTGCTCTAGGTCCAGGATGTCCTGGTTATGGGTGCCCTGGACCTCAGAGCACTGCCTGGTACACCCTAGCTCACTGCCGGTGATGCTCCTGGATCCCGTACCCGTACCAAGGCCTGCCTCCTGCTGCCAGGGTTAAGGGGAGGTAGCACTTCATAAACAAAAACAGTGCAGCCACCTCCACCTCAGAAAATAAGGCATGGGCTGCATCCCTCCCGGGCAAACCCTTCTGCAAGGAAGGCAGCTCCTGGTTGCACTTTGCGTTGACTTCTTACTCTTAGCCATGATTCTGGGGGGCGGGGGAAGAAAATAAAATGTAGACGTAAAAAATAAAGTCAGGAGAAGAAGTAGGGAAGTAAAAAAAATAAAAAGCAAGTAATAGAAAACAGGTCAAAAACGCAATAAAACATACAAAAAGTAGAAAAAAACGCAAAATATACACTTAGGAAGAGAGAGGGATAGACAATAAATTAAAAAGATCAGAATAAAAGTTTTAGGAAAAAAGGATTGAAAAGATATAGAGAAGATTCAAAAAAGGCCCCAGAACCATAACAAAGAGTAGAAAAACAAGATGGCCACACCCATCTGCGACCGCATGGTGAAGTTCGCGCAATATTTCTCCCGAGCACGCAATTCGCATTGCTGAATGTCAGAAACATCTTGCAAATAGGCGGAGCAAGCAGCTCCATCCGCTCGTGGAGCTTAGCGTAGCGTTGCAGAGGTTTTTTATGCATGGCGGAGTTCCACGTAGCATCGCTACATGAACTCCGCCCAGGTATACACTAATCCAGACAACCCTTATGATGATTCTAGTGGTCATAAACTACCTTAGACAGCCCTCTAAGTGGTAGCTATGGAGAACAGCCTTCAGGCTTAGTCCAGAAGGAGTGTAAAGCAGCTTATTTTACCAGAGCATAATCTTATCGGTATAGATTAAATGAAAAATAACCACACAGTGTATTTATAAAAATGTGTATCTATACTACTATTATAAAGGAAGAACTTTGAGGCTTTGAGGCGGGTAAACTCGGGAACCACAGTGCCAATCCACACACCCGATACATCGTTGGAATCCTCAGGGTGTGCAGATGGACATAGGCTATATAAAGTTAAAAAATACGTTATATTTCAAAAATTTACATTATAAAAAAAGTAGTCCACTTGAAGTAGCGCTGGCTGCGACCTGCGTGCTGACGTCAGGAGCACGGGGAGGAGCGGCGTTCAGGAGCGGCGGACATGGCACGGGGGAGGAGCGGTGACGAGCGGCGAGGAGCGGTGGACTGAGGAGAGGCGGCTGAGGTAACGCAGCGGGGGTCGGGGCAGGCGGGGGACGGGGTGATGTAAGGCTTCAAACTACCACGATCACGCTCATTAGTTTTACCTCAAACACAGCTCAGGAAGTTGAACTGCAGAGCGCCAGCGTTTCAGCTTTAAGGGTCATTAGGTTGACATGCGGGCATTATGTTACCATGCTGGAATCTAGGCAGGCCGAGCTCCATCAAGGGTAAACCCCGCTCAAAGAGACCCCAGAGGCGAAAGGGATCCGTCAATCTCGGAGCCGTGTTTAAATGTGCCCTCTTTTCCTGGACCTTTTCATGTGGACGGGGAAAGCAAACAGCCCGAAGCGCACTGCTGTGACTATCATATGTCGCCTTTTTAAGGCTCCGGGGGACAATGTCGGTGCAGGCGGGGGTCGGGGCAGGCGGGGGACGGGGCGGGCGGGGACGGTGAAAGCAAGCAGCCCGAATGAAAGCCAGGAAATCTGGTTCGGTTTATCCCCACTCTAAACACATGGAAATGGTAATTTCCAGGTGAAGGCTGGAGTAATAGCTGCAATACAGTGAGACGGTTTTACATTATAGTGCACTACTGTAACTATCATATTTCGCCTTTTTAAGGCTTCGGGGGACAATGTTGGGGCAGACAGGGGACGGGGTGGGCGGGGGCCCGAAATGCTGGACAATGTTGGGGCAGCCGGGGCTCGGGGAAGCCTGATTGCTCCCGGACAAGGTCGGGATGGGCTGCTAGTTTATTATAAGACACTTACAAACACATACAGATATCTCCTACCCGGAGATATACAATGCACACAACATTTTGCAATAAAAAACAGGTAAGGAGCACAAATACACAGTGGTCGCCAGGGGAGACCAAACCATATACTAAAATAGTGGTATGCGAAACACAACTCAAGCAAGACTATACCGAGAAGACATAGAAGTGCTGGGGACCCAAGGAACCACCCGAGGTAAGTAACCAGGAACCCGACGGAGGCCATGTGCAGAGTGGGACACGACCACAGACTCAATACAAGTCAATGGGTAAGTAGTTGTGTTGAAATTTTAAAGAAGAACCCTTCCTAGAGGTCCCTGAAGAAACCCTGTGGAATACAGAATGATGAAGAGCCACACCACCCGTGGATACCCTAGGAACCCGGATAGCTACACCAGGGAAGCCAGCTGCATAGGTGTGAAGTGGCGTCGGAAACGTCAGTTGAACTCAATGGGGGACTTCAGGAAGATGCCGCTGCTGGAGAAGGTGGAAGTGTCCTGTGGAACCCAAAGGTGGATTAAAGATGAGAGGTACCTGCAAGCAGAGGTGACATAGTCTATGCCACTCAGGAGTGACCAGAAGGCACAAAGACGAATGGCCACCGATGTCGGGTGCTGCAGGAGAGCTGACGGTGACCTTGGAGTTGCAGCTCTGCAGACCAGGCAACACTGTGGAAGACATTAGTGAGCTGTCCCGTTTCAGATGTCAAGGGTTATGGGGTCGGTGTCCGTCGGGAGCACCAACAAGCCTTGACAACTGCAACCAATGTGGAAAGCAGAGAAGGTACAGTGTCTGGACCAGCAAGATCCAGGTGACTCGCCACAAGCAGGTGAGTCAGAGCAGTCCCCAAGCAATCAGAGGAGCTTACTAAATTTGAAGGATACCCTCAAGAGGACCCACAGGCTGGGGGCACTGGAATCGCAAGAGGACCTCGAACATCTCACCAAAGATGCAGGCCCACAATGCAAAGGAGGCTGTGAGGATGAAGATCTTGGTCACATGAGATGCTTGTGGTTGGATTACATGGAGTCTGGATATCTTGGTGGAAGAAAGCCAACAAGCCTTTGCAACAGCAAGCCGAAACAATGCACAGGGGTTCAGTTCCTACAGCTCCGACGAGGGATACTGACCTCAAACTTGGCGAGAGGACAGGGCAGGCCTCAAGGGTTGTGAAGAACCACCACCTGTGTTGCTGAGCCTTTCGGAGTCCGTGGGAGCCCAAGATCAGCAGACTGGTCATATCGTTGCAGTGCCTGCAGATGCAGGGAAGTGACTCCTTCACTTCAAGGGAGATTCCTTCAGGTGTTCTCGTTGTCCGCAGGCCTTGGAAGGTTCCTGTATGGATCAGAAGCACTGACATTGCAGCAGGTGAGCAGGACGATGAGACCAGGAGCAGCAGGAGTCTTCCCAGTTGCAGTCTTGATGCCCAGAGTGAAGTCCACAGTGCCCAGACGGTTGAAGTGGTATCTTTATATGAATCTTGTCCCATGATAAATCTAGGGACCCACCTACAGGTAAACCCTTAAATACCTTAAGGAGAGGGTTTGGACAAATAAGGGTTCCCTCCCAGGGGAGGGGTCGGACAGTGGGGAAGATACACCCATGTCCTTTGTCCAGTTTCACACCAGAGCAGGAGCCAACGGCTCCCTGAGTTGTTTTAAACTAGACTATGCAAGGAGGACACCAAGTGTGCCCCTCAAGCAGAGTGAGTGGCGCTGGCAAGCGCTCCCATATAGCCCCAATACGCTAAACCCTGTCTGAGAGGAGGTCACACCTCCCTGTGACAGGATAACTATTGTTCTGTCTTCCCATGCTTGAGCTTGGCTCAGCAGCAGGAGGGCAGAATTGTGTCTCTGGTCAGCAGCATCCATGTTGTGCTGTCCGGGACTAGAAGACTGGTACAGGAGCACTGAGGGCCTCCAGGAGGAGCTTTACAGTGCATGGAATCATAGCTCCCACATCCTTTATGGTATGGGGGTATGATTCCAACATGTTTGATTCCAAACATGACTGGGTTCGTTACAGCCAGTTTAGAGATGGTCATCACGAAATGACGCAAGGCCACTCTATTTATCATAATGGTTGATGCACTTACAAGCTGGGAGAATGGACTCCGAAGGTTGTAGGGGTGTCCTGCTCATGCAGGGGCACCCCCAGACTTAGAACCAATCACCCTGCCTTCAGGTTTGAAAGGCCTGCTTTAGGGGTGACTTATAGTTTTTAAGTGCATTGACCTTAGATATAGGGAAACCTATATCTGTCATAAGTGGTGCTAGCACCAACTTACACAGGCTGCAATGGCAGGCCTGTAGTTACAATTTGAGCGGTCTTCAATGGGTGGCATAATAGATGCTTCAGCCCACGGGGGACCCCTGGTGTACCTATGCCTGGGCACCTCAGTAGCATATACTAGGGACTTATAAGGGTACACCAGTATCCAATCTGGGGTGTACCTAAGTACTTACCATAACCAATTTAGGGGAGGAAGCACAGAGACTGTGGTCCTGATTAGCAGGATCCCAGTCAGACTAGTCAGAAACAGCACCAGGCAAAAAGGGGGTAACCATAAAAAGAGATCCTACTTTCCTATAGTACCAAACATACAAAAACAAACAAATTAAGGCTTTGTTAAGACTTTTGTAAAGTATAAGATCCAGAGAGGTTGCACAAGTTTGATAATGGGGCATCTCTGAAATCTCTAACATCAAAATGGAAGAGGAGCTTAAAAAAGGAGAGCCTTTCTCAGCTGGGCACATATTTGAAGAATGGGATAACATCTGGTGTATGCCAGTAAGCAATATAGCTGGAAATACTGTAATGAAGAACAGAAGGAAAAGTTAAAAAGAAATGAGAATCTGTATCTGCACAAAGGTGTGATGTCAAGTGGGAATAAGCAAGTACAAGTGAAAGAAGATAAGACAAACAGGGTCGGATAAGATATTCACAACTGAGCACTGGGTTACCCCATAATGGAGAAGAAAAGTGCTAGACAACAACATATTTGTCCGTGTGCAGGCAGTAAGATGCAGTAAGAGCAATTGGATAAGCAGCATAACCAAGATAACTCTGAATCTGTGAGTCCGAAGGGTGCCAAGCTTCTATGAATTGAGTGACCCACCATGTTAATAGCAGACAGAAGATAAACTACAAAGAGAAGAAAGACAGTGTGTCAGGAATAGCGATATTAATTAGTAAACACAAGGAGAGAAGTTCCAGCTAAATGAGTTAAAGTGGAGTCTGATTGTGCAGGTCTTTGAGGACGATGAGAATCAAGGATAATAAATCATAAGGGACTAGGTTCTAAATACAATGAACAAGGTGGAGCCTGAGCCTGTTTATCAGAGTCACAATGTATAAAGTGGTAGTGACAGCGTTCAGTGGTATGTGAATCAATAAAGTGACCAGACCTTTTTTCTGTGTCAAGAAGAGGAAATCCTAAAGGATCATTCTAGGCAAAGTTCAGCTGTTATGAGAAAACTAGAACCTTGCAATGATTTTCCGTGTACATGCTGAGTGCATATATGTACTGTGAATGTGTATTGCATTTATGTTAGTTGATTCTGTCAGTTTAAGTACTGAGCCCAGTGTGATCAATTTTTGGGGCCCCAGATTTAGCATGGCATAAGACTGAGTATGAGGACAGCTTCCCCAGAGAGCATAAGTGTATTTTTGGCATTCCTGTAGCTGGAGGAGGAAGAGTCAGACACTGAAGACTGGAGGATGCGGAAACGGCTACCTGTACGACTTCAATGAGGGCCTTGTTAACATTGGGCTACTGATTATTCCTGAGTGCTGCCATTTTGTAGATGGTGCGGGTCAGTTGTGGGACAGCAGCTTCTGTTGTTCAAGGTAAGTTTCCAGGCATGGCCTGCCCTTCTCTCTGCTGCCGATTACTTCTTCAGGAAGGACGATGACAGCCAAGTGCAAATATTTCACACCACTGTGTCCTTAGTTTGGATACTCCATCTTGGAGCCAGCCCCATTGCTATCACCTTGCACAAAGGCTGTGTCTGAGGCACAGTTGAAAATGACATTGAAAGAAAATCACCCATAACCGTTTCTGTAGCCTTAAACATCGATCCACATTCCATGGCCAGAAAATGTGTATAAAAGTGGGGTCCAAACCACCCCACTTTTTTCCAGGTCCAATTATTTCATGACCAAGAAAGGGACTGCTCTACGGGGTACTTAAACGGCGGCTATGTGACGCAGGCTTGTTCTGCCTGACAGCCAGTCTCCCAGTGGGATGGGACATCACCTGAAGACTGCACTTTCTTCTGGTGGAGCTAAGGTTCTGCCTTGAGCCCTGTCTTTTGAGAAAGAGAAGGAGGGAGACTGGTCGTGAAGAAGGATACACGATTCAGAAGGAAAAGTCTGATGTGCTTCCGGCATGAGGAAGACCCTGTGAAAGTGGACTGTCCGAGAGAAAGAGAAACCAGGAGTGATCTATGATGTTAGAGGTTCCCTTGGCCTCCTCTGGACATTTCCTGAGTGAACTGCACCAAGGCTTTACAACTATGAGTACCACTGTGCCATCTTATAGCCTGCCATGGTTCAGAGAATGTTCACTGCTGCTTGTACCGTCAGAGCGGGGAGGAGAGGGTCAACCTAAGCCACAGAGTGGGGCCTAAACTGTTACCACAGAAGACGCGTGATACTAGCTGACAGTTAAGGGCCGAAGACCACGAGCGGTCTCGCGCCCGTTTATTTATCCCTGAGGGCGGTCCTGCCCCCAGGGTGCGTGCTTGCATGCATGCGTGTCTGGACGGGCCGGGTGGCTCCGTCAGTACATCCCTCCAAACTCACGGATCAAACAGTCCAACCTATGGGGATTCAGCAGCTGCGCCAGGACCCCACTCATAGTCTTTCAATCTCTGATTGGGAGTTGGGTTAGGTCGGAGATTGAACTTCTGGCACTGGGGCCTCTCTGCCAGTCTCTCTTCTCCAGACTGGATTGGTGGATTTCTGGTTTCTTCAGGGGGCCTGTCCCGGTGAATGTTCTGTTCTGCTTCAGGTCTCAGCAGGGGTATCTCCCCTGTGCACTGGCTTGTTGGTGTCTCGTTGTTCATTCCGCCCCAGTCTTCACACTCCGCCTCTTCTGACATCTGCTGTCCGGCACTCCCTCCTTTAGGTACACGTTTGAACCATGACACGTTCCTTGTCACTGCCCTCGTGCCACGGGTCGCAGATATCATGGTACCTTGGACATTCACGTTCCCACACCTCGGGTTCATAGGCAGTACGATATTTCCAGTTGGGGTGTCTGTTTTTGAGAACAACTTTGTCGCCGACCACCAAAGACCTTGGCTGAGCTCTTCTGTCTCGACTGGCTCTTTCATTAGTGCGTCGTCTCCTCTCTTGAGTGGCATGTTGGTCGTGCACTGGTGGGCGCCACGATGGGCCTGTTGGCACGCAGTCTCTTGGCACCATTCAGGACAGCAGATGAGCTGGGGCGCACTTCGTGGTGCAATGAGGCGTTTGTCTGTATGCGCCCAGGAACTTAAACAGGCACTCTTCCGCCCCTTCCCCTTTTCCAACTCCGATCTGCAGGGCTCTGTTCATCGTTTGCATGAATCTCTCGATCTCTCCGTTTGCCTGAGGCCACTGCGGGGTGATTCTTCTGTGGCAGATGCCACTGGCTGCCAGGAAAGTCTGGAAGTCCTTTCCCTGAAAGGGTGGGCTATTGTCTGACCGTATTTCATCTGGGAGGCCCATCATCGCAAATACTTTCTCTAATACCACCTTGACATGTATGAATGCAGTGGAAGGTACCACCTCCACCACTGGGAAGTGCGAATGTGAATCAATTATCACTAGGGTGTGTCATTCATCTGGGAAAGATCCGAAGTCAATGCTCAGTTTGGACCACGGGATGTGGCATGGGTCTTCGGTGATAACTGGATGCGGCACGGGGTCTTGACTCGTAATGGTGCATGAGTGGTAGTTGCGAACTTCTTCTTCCACTGCGGAGTTGAGGCCGGGGAACCACACCTTGCTGCTTGCAACCGCGCTTTTGTTTTAGATGCTCCTTGGTGGCCTTGATGGGCGAGCCGCACAACTTCTCTTTGGAGGCTCGATGGGATCACGATGGCCGCGCCGCGGAGGACCACACCATTGGGTCCTATACTAAGTTCACTTTGGGCCCTCCAGATCTGTTGTTGGAACGCCTGTTCAGCAGTTGTGAGGGCGCTAGCCCCATCGAGGAAGTTTTTCCAGTTGCGGTTTATCAGTGTGGTCTTCACCCGACTGAGACATTTGTCTTCCTCTGTGGCTTTCCCAATATCTTCTAGTGTGAGGGCGGCTGGGCACGCTTCTTGTGACATCATTTTGACAAATTCCTCAACCTCCTCCAACTCTTCCCGGTCCTGAGTATGGGACATAGCGCTTGGGTGGCGTGACAAGAAGTCCGCCGGGTTGTCGGCTCCGGGGCAGTAAATGACCTCAAATTAATATGTTTGTAGCTGGACGGCCCACTTCTCTATGCGCGGCGGGGCAAGTCTCGCCTTCCCAGCGAACAGCGGCACCAGGGGTTTGTGGTCTGTGACGACTTTGAATTCATGGACGTATAAGTATAAATGAAAATGCTGACATGCCCATTTAATGGCCAGAGCCTCCCTTTCGATCTGGGCATATCTCATTTCTGTGGCAGTCAGTGCCCGACTGGCGTAGGTGGTGGGCAGTGCACCCACTCGTGCGCTTCCGTTTCCTGCATGAGGACAGCCCCAAGTCCTACTGGGCTCGCATCCACGACAACTTCTTTGCGTCGGAGAGGTCTAAAGTAGGCCATGATCTTGTCGTTGATCAACGCGTCCTTGACGGCCATAAACGCCTCGTCTTCTTTCGCCGTCCACGTCCATGGGTGTCCTGTCTTGGTCAGGACGCGCAGGGGCTCAGAAAGAGACGCCAGATTCGGGATGAAACGACCAAAGTAGGTGTCCATTCCAAGGAAACTTCTGACCTCGGTTGCTGACGTCGGTTTGGGTGCGGATCTGATTGCCTCTGCTTTCTTCGGATGTACCCAAAGAACTCTACCGACTTTTGGTAGAAGGAGCATTTAGCTTGATGAAGTGTAAGCCCATGATCGGCTAGGCATTGCAAAGTGGTCCGGAGGTGGAAGTGGTGCTCCTCGAGGGTTTTAGAGAAGATTAAGATGTCCTCGCTTAAGTTTATGACACCCAGCAGCCCAGAAAGTGTTTCCTTTATGGCATTCTGAAAAACCTCTGCAGCGGAGGATACGCTAAAACTCAAGCGTTTGTAGCGTCGAAAAGGTGGTAATGTTGCGGCTGTCAGGATGCAGCTCGAGCTGGTGGTAGCCTGCATTGAGGTCCAACTTTGAAAACCACAGAGCCCCATTCAAGTCCGCTACGATATCGTCCATCGTGGGCTTCAGATGCCTTTCTCTCTTGACTGCCTTGTTTGGGAGGCGCATGTCTACACACAGACATATGGCACCGGGTTGCTTTGGTTTGGGCGCGACGACAAGAGGGGAGACCCATGGCATCGGGCCTGACACTCTTTCAATGACGCCGAGTTCTTCAAGTTTTCGCAACTCTTCTTCCACCTGCGGTCATAGGTGAAATGGCACCCTCCTGTGCCTTAAGGCTGTTGGTCGCACCGTGTGGTCTATATGTAGTTTGAAAGTCTTTCCTTTTAGGCGTCCCAGCCCCTTGAAGAGTGCGGGAAAGTCCTTTAACATCATGTCGGCGTGAAGTTCGTGTACTTGATTTGCAAAAAACACCAATTGGAGGTCTTCTGCGGTGTGGCAGCTAAGTAAGGTGCCACGTTTCCCTCCAGTCACATGAAACTTTGTCTTCACTTCCTGGCCGTTGCAGGCCACCGCCACTTCCATAACTCCGCGCAGGGGAAGCGGGTCATCGCTGTCATAGGTGTAAATCTTGGCCTTTGATTGGGTAAGGGGTGGACGTGGAGAGAGCTTGTCATACTGGATGCTGTCCATCACATTCACAGATGCTTCTGTGTCAATCAACGCCTGATTTGGAGAACCAGCGATGGTGACTTCGCACATCGGCGGTGGTCGTCTTCTGGAACCTTCTCTGCCCACGAATGAGACGAAGTAAATTTCGTCATCGTCATCTTCCAGGTGAAATGCGGACCGCGATGCGTCACTGCAGGGTCCAGGATCTTCGAGCGACAGTTGACATACAGCTTGGGTTGCGCCTCTCACGCTTGACCCGGGCTGGCGACGGCCACTGCTGCGGCATACTTTTGCGAAGTGGTTAAGCTTCCCACAATTTGAGCATGTTCTGCCTTTTGTGAAGCATCTTCCACCAGCTGAATGTTCGATCCCACAGTTGCCACACACGGGGGTTGGTGTCGTCGGGGGTGTTCCTCCTCGGCACTGGTGTCCGCCTGCGAATGACATCAACCTTTTCCTCCTTAATGACCGGGGTCCGAGCTGTTACTTCAGGCCGGTTCAGGGCAGCCTGCATTTCATCGGCCAGTGCATTGGAAAGCTCAAGTGACCGGGCTAGTACTAGGATTTCATCAAGTGTGATGCGCGGCTGTCTGAGGATGAGGCGTCTGAGCTGTACTGATCTGCACCCTTGGATAACCTGCGCACGTATTTCCAGCCGTTGATATGGCAGTTCGCAGGCCGTCGCAAACTTCCTGAGTCTCGCATAGAAGGTGTCGATGGACTCCGTCTCTCCCTGGCGCGCTTGGCGCAGTTTGAACCATTCGTAATCAGGATTGACGCGGGGTCAAAGTGGTGATTTAGGGCAGCAACCGCAGCATCATAATCGTTGGCATCACCTCTATCCGGCAGCATCTCAAAAAGCTCGTAAAGCTCATCGCCCCCATAACACATCAGAAGCGAACGTTTAACCTTCCTGTCCGTCTCTCTTACACCCACGAAATAGTGATTGAGACGACCGATCCACAGGCACCATTTCGCCGCCGCCGTAAAAGGGTCTGACAGTTCACTGAAAGGTGGGAGAGGGGCAGCATTGCCATGACCAGGGGGGGCATGCACGTTGATTGTGTCTGGGCCAGGTGCACGTATGCCAAGCTGTGGTGTCCCGACGTTCAGTGGTCCGGCTGGCTGTACAGTGGGCGCCACTACTTCTCCGACATCATCGGTGGCGTGTGTTTGGTTCATCCTGCTTGGTGCTCTTGCACGTGGTTATGCGTGGTATCTCTGAGTGCGCCGGTCCGTCACCCGTGAGAGTAGTGGCCCGCACTGATATACTTGATGTCCAGCAACGGTAGTAGTGCACCTATTAACCACCTATAAAAACGCATGGAACCGTGGGCAGCGTGAGGTAGGCTGCGCGAGGACAGCTGGACATGAGCTTTGTCCTTGTGATTTCCGATCCGACTCTGTTCCCTTTGATGCAGGGAGAGAGACTGCTAGGGAGCACGTGAAGGGAGGCTGGCCCTTTGAGTATGTTGTCACGTTTCGCAACGTGTGATTTCCCTGGCGCGCCTGTGTGTGCTGTCGCTGCAGTCTTGGTGATTGAGCTGGCAGGCAACGCGCTGTGGCAGGGGCAGGCCTGCGCACTAGGCCTGAATTGTTGCTGCGCTTCTCTGATCCACGGGGGCCGACTTGTCCCCCCGAGTGACACAGTGTGTGACTGGTGTGAAACTCCGATGTGTTTCCAGCACTTCGAAAGTGTACTTTGTGGAGCGGGCAGCCTCTGAAGTATTTTTTTTTTTTTTTACCACATGAATTTTCGTTGAGACGCCGCAAGTGCCGACCGTTACTGATTTTCTGCGACGAAACACTCCTCTGGGGGGGCTCACCTTAGCGCCAGGTAGGCGCGAAGACAGTGTCGCTGCGGCGGACAAACCGCCGAGAAGTAGCAGCGGGGTAAGCACCCGCAGCGACTCTCCTCCTGCCACGAACTCGAGTGAAAACGGGCAGGGCTGCTTTTTTTTCCTCTCTGCAGGGGTGAGGTGTAGGAGATCCCGACCCTCGTCGCCAATTGTACCGTCAGAGCCAGGAGGAGAGGGTCAGCCTAAGTCACAGAGTGGGGCCTAAACTGTTACCACAGAAGACGCGTGATACTAGCTGACAGTTAAGGGCCGAAGACCACGAGCGGTCTCGCACCCGTTTATTTATCCCTGAGGGCGGTCACGCCCCCAGGGTGCGTGCGTGCATGCATGCGTGTCTGGACGGGCCAAGTGGCTCCGTCAGTACACCGCTGACTCAGAGGAGCAGCTGCATCATCGCTAGACTGGGAGCCTGGAAAGCCACAATTGCCAAAGACCCATTACCGCTGACAAATCGGTCCGGGGGCCACAAATGCCACGGCTGGGTACCGGTCTGCACTTGACTCGAACCACTGCAGCTGCAGTGCCGAAGACATTGTGCCGCTGAGCAGGACCGGCTACAATGAAACCATCCTCTGATTCTTATTCCAAATGTAGGTAGCTGCAGAGGCCCCTGCAGTGAGAAGCTGCCGCTGGCCAGAGAGGGGTTGCGATCTCCACTACATTTGCAACAACCACTAGCCAGGGTAAGCGTAAGCAACCTAATAACAGATAAAAACAGAACAAGTCTAATGTGAGAACTTTTGTCTGAGTAAATGTCTGGGGTAAGAAACACTGAACTGAGTTCAATCTATGCCTGCAATCTATGCCTGCAATCTATGCCTGCATCATCCTGAGGGACGGTAGACATTATATATATCCAAGAACAGGAAAAGGCTACCGAATGTAGTGTCTTAATGAAGCTCGTAACTAAGATTACAACCCTGTAATCGCGCAAGAAATCACTGTCCACACTTCTTCAAGGAGCAAGAAAGGCCACTTTATTTTAAGACAGGTGCATAATACATTTCTTGAACACATTCATTATTTATTTATATCATAAAATTCCAATCTACACATTATGCCTAAACTCCCTACCTAACAGAACCCGAAACTAACTCTTGACTAATACCCCCAGGATTACCCAACGAGCTACCCTTCAGGATGGCCAACCCGCTCCAGGCTGCCCACCCCACTAGCCAAAACCGCCTCCTAAAAAAAAACAAAGACACCTGTCCTAAAAGTGGCAAGGCCCGAAGACCAGAGCAGCGCCTAGAGCACCGTGAAGTAAAACCTAACTAAGGAATAAAGGGAGGGTGGGTGGGGCAAAAAGAACCTCCCTTCCCTTGCCTCCCTCTAACGCCGTGCCCAACCGCCAGCCTGACTTCCCTTTAATACCTCCCCCCAATCAACCCCACCTGCTTACCTGATTCTCGCGCGAACAAACCCAGGGAGAGACCAGCTCGCGCATGGCTCTCCCTGGGTCCCCCCTTGCGATTCCTATTTGAATTGTGTAATGTTTCGTTTTGTCTTGTTGTGAGTTTGAAGTACTTTTATTTATAAAAAGATAAACACTGTGCTGTTATTACATTTGTGTGTATATTGGCTGACTGTTGAGTTCTGAGCTCTTGTCCCCCCTTCCACCTCCCTGAAAAGTATTTGACTGGTTGCCCTTATATCCCTGGGAGTCTACTGCAGAAATAGTTGCACTGAACCCAGCAGCCGAGCCAGTAAGACACGGGTTGCCTACGATCCAAACACCAACCCACAAGTCGTAGGCGGACAGAGTATCCCTACTATTTTTAAAGAGAGGACTCTGTTCCCCCACCAGAGGACTAAAGAGGTTGGAAAGTGCCACCCTGTGCAGCTGCGTGTATTTTGATATTTTTTAAGGATGTAACATGGCAGCAGGGCGTTTTCAAACCCCCTTGCCACTTGTAGCATCTCCTTTATGTGTACGGTGGTGGACTATTTTTAAATGTCTTAACTGAGAGCGATCTGCGAACTGTACAACATTAATCCCTTTGCCTTCTGATGAACACCCATCACATTTTTGCTCTCTAAACACAGATTAAAGGTTTAATACATTTTTTCACACGTCTTTTTAAAAAGCAGAATTCCTTGCAGCTATTTCTGAGGTGTACTACTAATTGGTACTTGTAAAACTAATGCATGATTTACAAAATCGAAAAATAAACCAAAAATGTTCCTTTAAAATCTCTTTGTGATTATGCTAAGTGCTGTTTTGTAAAATAGGCTGGTTCAATTCTAAGTGGGGAAAATTACATGTGGTTAATAATGCATTTATTTATTTATTTTTTATTTTATTTTTTACATTTGTATGGCGCTCAGCTACCCAACAAGGGTTTCCCGGCGCATATTGTGAGGTCATTGTCTGTGAAATCATGGTGAAGTAAAAATGCTAATTAATTGTTTTTCCCAGGACATGTGCCTCGCCAACACTATGTTTGGGGCCCAATTGCCTCTGTCAGTCAAATCTGAAAGGGGTCTGACACAAAATATGGAAAATCTAAACCCAGAGAGATGGGAATTTTCGAAAAGATAGTTTGCCCTGGAGCAAAAAGGTTATGCAACATTCTTTGAAGTATCCCACAAATTACTACTAAGATGGGAATGATATTAACTAACATTTTTGAGTGCAAAGCCTTTCAGTAAGTCTAATTAATCGCACTCACAAGCTTGCGGGACCAAGTTTATGGGATTTAGTTTATTTTCACAACTTTCACTCTGCTGAACCTGCTTCGATGTGAATGACTAACAGCACTGGCCAAGCAGAGCAGTATGCAGAGATCCTTCTGCACGTTTTATTCATCTACAGTTTGAGTCATGGGGGGAGGTTAAGGATTTCTCAGTAGCCAAAGCCTTAGCTCCCACTTCCATATGCAATGATAGTTTCTGGTTTCCCTGGGACAAAAAGGAAAGACTCAGCAGATTTGCACAATGAATGGAGGAGGAAATGATGTGGTCGAGGTCACGAGACTGCATATACCTTTCCCCACCCATTACACCTGTGCTAAGCAAATTAGAGCTACAGGAGGAGACAAGATAAGGGTTAGTGAAGCTGTCTCTCTCTTCAGAAGCAAGTTCAATAACTTCTATGGAGAGGAAAGGAAGAAAAAAACTCTTTGTAACACACACATCCATTATGCCCCTGGGTCTCTCCGATCCTTCCCTGGTCCAACTCAAGCTGCGCCTTTAGACACGTAGAGCCCCCTATCGATGGTGCATGTCCCCATGGTTGCTTCGAGACGCCGACTATCAGGAGATGATATAGCAGGCAATCGCGGACTATCTCAGTTTCAATGCCGGAACTTCCCCGTCACCAACCACCCTCTGGGAGGCTTTCAAGCCCATGATCAGAGGTGCTGACATCAGTTATCACTCTGGGAAGAAACTACGGCACTTGGCGCAGGTGAGGGAGTTGGAGGATCGTTAGGTCCAACTGCAATCCCAAATGGTGGAGGGCTCTGATTTCAGCGCCCGTCAGAATCTGCTGCATGTTCAGCAACAGCTCCATCAGCTGCTTACAGATAGCGCTAAAGAGGCCTGGTTGGCAACCCAATACAGGATTTATCAATGGGGCGACAAGTCCAGCCAGATGCTCCATAGGCTATGCCAGGCCCGAACGTCCCTGATGAAGGTCCCCCTTCTGAGGACCCCAGATGGTGATATGTGCGCCTCCCCCGAGGCCGTGGTTCAGGTCTTTGCCAATTTCAATGCGGCACTGTATGAAGAGCGCAAGGTAATTGCTGAGTCCCTTATAGATGACTTCTTCACAGATATCCCTCCTCGCCGCCTATCAGATGATCATCGCGACGCCCTGGACAAACCAATCTCTTTAGATGGACTCCGGATGGCGCTGTCCAATACTCACCCGGGCCATGCTCCAGGCCTGAACGGGTTCCCGTGCGACTTCCTGCGCCCACATATGGGAACCCTAGGTCCTCATCTGCTTGAGACGCTTCATGAGGCCTCAGGGCAGGGCATTCTGCCTCCGGATTGGTGACATGATGAAATTGTACATATTTACAAATGGCAGTGGTGGTTTAGTTGGTAGCAAATCTATTCTCTTTGTGCATCATATCTATAGAACCAAGTATTGGTGGCCCTCAAGGTTCCGCTAACTGCACCCCACTACCTAAGGTGCCAATACACTGGTGCCCGTTTGGACCCAGTGAAAACGTGAAATAAAGATATGTCAACCTCAGCACTCTAGTACAATTATAGTATCAATTCATATTATTATTTCGCAAATTTCAAAATACCAGCAGGACATTGATTCTGTTCTGGCTATGACAATTTATTGTAAATATAGCACACAAATTATTTTTCGTTTTTAAAACATGAATTTAAAGTGAAACCACAGTAGCAATGTGATAGGAATAGACAGCTTGGTGTGAAAATCCTCCATTTTAGGCGTTGAACCAGCAGCAGACACGTGTTTCGTTTCTTTGAAACTTTTTCAAGGTTTTAGTTATCATGTTGCATGTGCAAGCACAGATTTTATATAGAAGTATCCACGTCTCTGGTGTTTAAACCCTCTTTGCACTGTAGATTATGTAAAGCAGAAGTCCGAGTCACGCATTGTGCTTACAATGTCCACTGATTATATGTTCATTTAAGTCATCGCACAGTTTTGGGCTGTGATATGCCCTTTTTATGTTTAAATATATCTTGTGGCGGCGTCTTCCCTGAGTTTTGTCATACATACGCCGAAAAAAGAAAATTGTGCTATATTTACAATAAATTGTCATAGCCAGAACAGAATCAATCTCCTGCTGGTATTTTGAAATTTGCTAAATAATCATATGAATTGATAATATAATTGTACTAGAGTGCCGAGGTTGACATATCTCTATTTCATGATGAAATTGTAGTCTTCCTCAAGCCTGGCCGCCCTCCTGACGATCTGGGCTTATATCGCCCCATCTCCTTGCTGAATTTCAAGCCTAAAATTTTGGGGAAGATCCTGGCCGACCACCTTCAGGTATGCATTCAGGATCTGGTACATCCGGATCATTCCGGTGTCATGCCACAACGCTCCACCAGACACAATATCATACGGGCCCACAACGTTGTTGCGGAGGCTCACTGTCTGGGTCGTCCCATGGAGGTCTACTTGGTGGATATTGACAAGGCGTTTACCTTGCTGAGTTAGACCTACCTTTTTAAGCTTTTGGAGGCTGTCAGCCTGGGACCACAATCAGGGCCTATGTGAAACTCTTACATACAGATCTCACCGATTCCATCCGTGCGGCCGGGTGCAGCACTGCTCCCTTCCCTATCCGCAGGGGTACGAGGCAGGGGTTCCCCATGTCCCCTCTGTCATTCGCCTTAGCGGCGCCAGGACTCGGTCCTTCGTGGGCTGGATTGGTCACTAGAGTACTCAGACAGGATTGCGCTATACACAGATGATGCCTTGTTCTTCATGTCAGACCCTTGACCCTCCGAGCCCCGTGTGCTCCAAATCCTGAAAATTTTCAGGGAGACTTCGGGGCTGTGCGCTAACCAGTCCAAACCTATCTTGTTCCCCATTTGGAGCTCGCAGCGGAATCAGGCTTGGGCGTCGCAATTGATCGTCGCAGACATGTGCTTCAAGTAGCACGGGGTATACATCACACGGTGTCCCCAAGCTGCGTGGACGCATAATATACCTCCCCTGCTCTCCGCCATCTGAGACAAGATGACGATTTGGTCCCACGTTCCCCTGTCGCTATACGGCAGATCTGCAACTTTCAAAATGGTATCTCTGCCACGCTGCCTCCATAGGCTACAGAACTATCCTTATCCTATTCCCCCATTGTGGTTTCTCCAAATAAATGCACTCCTGAATAGGTTCCTCTGGCAGGGGGGTGTGATCCGGGTGGCGTTGGCGACGTGCATCCAATACACGTACTGCGGTGGTATATCGGCAGCCGACGTCCGGGCGTACTATTGGCCTTCGCACCGCCTGGTGATTAATGAATGGTGGTATGGTTCTCAGGCAGATCCTGTCTATGCTGTGGAAAGGCTCTTTATGGCAGATACTCTGCTGCTTCATCTCCTATACAGTTGCTTAGAGGTGTTTCCCCCGGCCTGCCGGACAGTTATTCAGATATGGAGGCAGGTGGTTCGGTCCCTGGGGTGGTGGGGTATGTTGACCGGCGCCACTCCCCCCTGGCAGGGAACATGTCTTCGCCCAGTCCAAGCACTAGTGGGGTTTCGCAGGTGGGACGATATTGGGATAGCCACTCACTGAGACATTATGCACGTGTCCACACTTAAATCATTCCAGAGACTGCAGGCGGATTTCGACCTTCATAAGCGCAGTTTTCATTGGTATCTGCAGCTCCGACACGCATTGACCCCCTGAAACGGCATCTTAAGTCACTGCCCGAGTTTCACCCGCTGTAGTGTTGGTTGCTGATCTAGATCTAGGGGCCCACAAAATTCGGCAAATTTATCAAACCCTCACTATACAGTCCAAGACCACTATGCACCGGACCCGGGTGGCGCGGGAGGCGGACCAGCCCGCCTCGACGGATGATGATTGGGCCGATACCCTAGCGAGCCATCTCTATAAGATATAGGCTTATCCAATTTAAATACCTCCATAGAATATATTACACGTGTCTCCGCCTCTGGAAAATGGGGGCTATTCAGTCCCCCACTGGCCTCTGTTGTGGCACGGACGAGGGGTAATTCCTGCATACGGTGTGGAGTTGCGTGGCTTTGCAGCTCTTCTGGTCAGACGTATTATCTTGCATAGGGAGGGTACTGGCATGGGACCTTCCAACGGACCCTAGACTGATGCTCTTACACAGCACAGAAGACACTGGGGGAAACAGATATAAAAGACACCTTCTGTTCTTGGGCCTCACATTGGCTAAGCGAGACATAGTGCAGCATTGGAAGGCTACGTCCCAGCCTAGCATAGGTACTTGGAAAAAGGCCATGGATCTGTGCATGTCAGCAGGGATTGCAGTGTTTCAGGCAAGGGGCTGTCCGTAGACACATGGTATGATCTAGGTTAGGAGGGTCATGTACAGGGGTATCAACTTTTCCTTAATGGTGCAGCCAGTCACCGAGTCCCTGTTGAGAGACTAGTGGTTAATGACTTGCCAGTTTAACGTGCTAATGCTACACAGATGTAGACAGAAACTAATTTGATGTGTCTATATCATGTATTTAAACTATGTAAGGTGTGCATTTACGGGGGTGTTTCTAAGGTCTGATGTTCCGCAGACCTCATGGGTGGGTAATTTACAGTACCTAGAGTTTCTAAACAGTGCCTTTCAAATGTACGTTGCTTGCTGGGCACGGCCCATCTGGTACTATGTAAAATCAATAAAATCTGTTGTTAAACAAAAAAACTCTTTGTAAGGTGTTCTATAGAAGCTTTATGATTTTGAAAAGAAAATAAGCCTCACACGTATCAATCTTCACCAAATTTACAGTTAAGGTACTTACCCCCCACTTACAGATACAGCAGATTCACGGGCCACAGAATTAGGATCAGATTTCATCATGTTTAACCCACAATCGCAGAATTACCACCCACAGCATTATAAGTCTACTTGTGACGAGCTGAGCTGGTGAAAGCACGGTACGTTGCCCACTTGCAGGTATTCCTAATGTTAACTAATGCATCTTGAAAATGAAAGTGTTTGACCTGAAAATACCATCTGTAAGTTGTCTGCTATCGAGGATTACTAATACCAATAACTATTTAGAAGAGATGTCAGATATAAGCAACTACCTAATGCTGGTTTGTGAGTGTTGAGCTACAAGCTGGGCTAGTGTGAACATGCTAAGACCCTATAGAACCTTGGCAATGCCCAACTATCTCATTACCTGGAACAATAAGGTGTTTTGAGCACCAAATCATCCTTCCCGGAAGACTCCAATCACATAAAGATCATCCTTGATGAGGGGGAGGATGCAGCCCTAATCCTTTTAGATTTGTCGAATGGTATCAATACTGTTTTCTTCCTCTTCTTCATCGTCTGTCTGAGTTAGGTATTTGTGGCCTAGCACTTAGATGGGTTTCAGTCTTTTTTGTCAATCAGACAAACAGTTTAGCCACTTTTTCTTCAAGTAATAAATGTCTCACTTGTGGTGTCCCCAAAGGGGTCTTCATTGAGTCTCACCCTGTTCAAAGTTATGTCCCTCTTATATTTTTGATGCACTGATTGAATTGTTTGGTATTAAGGTAATTTCATGTGCTGATGATACCCAGCTGATTTTCTCGCTGGACCCCTCTACTAATGTCTCTACTAAAGTTTCTTTCAAAACATCCCTTAAATGGTCGTTGAGTGGATGCATAACATCATGCTTAAATGCAACTCTGATAACACAGGGATTCTACTCTTTGGCCACAAAGAGAATTGATCTAACTTTTCAGTTGTTGATTGGTAGTCTTAAGATCTGCCTACTCCACGTGCTCCTGTATCCATTGCCAGAAACGTAGGTTTTAAGTTTGACAACGAGCGGTCTAATCGTCCCCCGAGTGCTGGCAGTCCCTGGTCAAATTTTTCTGTCCCGAAAACCCCCAAAAGATCTTGGATATTCATCTGTTCAAGTTCATAAATCAGTGGTACATGCTTTAATTGCCTCCAGACTTTATTTTGCTAATATCTTGTACAGGTTTCCCGAAAGTCTTGTTAAATCGCTTGCATATCACTCAAAAGAATGGCAGCACATCTAGTTCTTGGATTACACTGACACTGATCGATATATCCTCATAACGGATAGCTGCGCTGGTTACAAATAGTGAAACGCATCAAGTTCAAAGCTTTAGTTTTGGCTCAAAGAGCCTTTTATGGCATTGGTGTAGAAAGTTGGCTCTGTATATAGGCCAGTGGAACCTCAAAGGCTTACAGAGGTAAAAGTATATTATACCTTACTCTCTATTTGTGGTAGTGTGGGCAAGCAGTAAGGCTCTATCAGAGGGTAGTGTTAAGCATTTATTGTACACTCAGGCAAGAAATGATGTCACACACTCAAAGAATAAACTCAGACCAATTGTTTGTATCAAAAATATTTCTTTGTTATATTTTATTTTTTAGAACCAAGCCAGACTTGATGCAGGTAAGTAAAATAGTTTTTTTTCTGATAATTCAGTTGAATGCAGTTGAATGGATACTGGCAGGTCAAATGTTCAGAAACTGTTGAAATTATGTTTCAGTTACTTTGAAAATACTTTGTGATTACTTTTTAAGTATTATCTTTTTCTACTCAGTGTGATATGCCTAGATATCGCAGTGGGACATTTCCAGGAATAAAGGTGAGTAAAACAATTTTTATCAAAATACAGGTTATAATTTTTCCATACAAAACACCCTCAACACTTCGAAGTTTTTGAGAGGAAAACAGTCAATGCAATCCTATGGACAAATATGGGGTTATTGTTTTGCAGGTAATTAAACGATCTTGAGTGTTGAGTTTCTGGGGTTAGAACAAGGGTACCCCAGGGCCTGGGATGCACTCAAAAATCACCCTCAGTGGCACTAGGGCAGCTGGGTACAAAGTGGTGAGGACCAATGGGGGATAGGGGGTCTCCGGTTGGTGGCTGCTCATGACCAGGCCACAAGGTTGAGGGAGCAAAGCTCCTGGGGTTAAGCTCAGGGTAAAGAGGGGGGGGAGGTCAAGTTAGCACACAAGGTACACCCACAGCAGCACAGGGGTGGCCACATGCAGTGTGCTGATTTGGTGTTGGGTGTCCTGTTGTTTTCAATGGGGATTGCCATTTTTGGTTTTTAGTTGCAGGCTTGGTCCAGGAAGTCGTCTGGGAGGAACCAACAGCTGTGCAGGAAAGTTGGAGGGCTCGGGGACATAGGTGCACCTCAGGTCCTCTTCTCCAGGGTGCAAGGCGGCCGGATGTTGTGGTGCCTTTTGAGGTTGATTTCACCTTACTGGGCCACTCACGGTTGGGGGTATCTCTGGGCAGAGGCTGCAGGCAGCCGCGATCCGTGCAGGTAACAGGTGGAGCAGCGTGGGAGGGGGGATTGTCAGGGACGATACCAGGGGTATCGACCCTCGAAATCCCCCCCGTACGCAGCCCCAACGCTGTTACCTGCATAGACCGTGGCTGGCTGTTGGCGATGCCAGGGAGTCCTGGAGGAGACAACCCATGGTGGACTCAGAATCTGGAGCCCTGGAGGACCTCACTGGGATGGCTGGGCCACTCAGACTCGGGCCGTAGGCGTTGGGTGCAGTGGTGGTTCTAAGCATTGGGTTTCTTTGTCCTCAGAAAGGCTCGGAGTCTTTCTTTAGTGATTCTTTTCGACAGAGCTGTTCACAGGAGTTCTGGTCTTTGCTGAAGGCAGGCAGTCCTCGCAGGGGTTCTGGAAGTCCCTGGCTGAGAGACAATGTGACTTTTGGCGCAGGATCTCTGGAAACTGAAGATGGGCCAGTAGGGCTGGGCACAGGTCAGCTCTCCTCTGCAGTCCCCTCTGCTGTACGTGTTCTTTCCTCCTTCTTCTTTTCTTCATCGTAGGTTGCAAGAATCTGCCTTCTTGGTTCAGGGCTGCCCCGAATTACTGTATTTAGGGGTGGTTTAGGGATCTCAAGGTTAATGGGCTACTGACCATAGGGTGAATACACCCTTGGTGTGCTCACCCCACGTGGGGGAGAGAGCACAATCCCTAATACTGATTGGAGAGTGCCTGCCATCTGCAAGATGGCGTGTACTGAAGAGTAGGCTTCACCTCGCCTCCCCCACCTGAGGGGTGGGGTTGACAGAGGTGGGCACACCTTCTGGGCTACTCTAACTTGTCCCGCCAGTCTTCCCGCCAAAAAAGTGTTAAGACAGGAAGTGGGCCTTCTCCTGATAGCAGGAGAGGGTGGGTGTCATGTTGCAAAGACAGCAAGGCATTTAAAGCTCCACTGCCACAGATGGCTCTTCCTGACCTGGGGAGGCTTTGTTTCTGGGCCCAGTGAGCAAAAGCTCCCACCTCAGGGGTCCATAAACATGTCTCTTGGTGGAAAGCTAATGTGTACCAGTCAGGGAACCCACCAGAGGCTGGTCATTTTTCAGGGGGCACCTTAAAATGCCCTTTGCGCACATTGTGTAATAAATCCCACACTGGCATCAGTGTGGGTTTATTATGCTGAGAAGTATGCTATCAAACTTCACAGAATTCAGTAAACCCATTAAATACTGACCAAAGCAAAAGTGATTGTCAAAGATAGACCACATGGGCTACAAGCAGTACAAACTCTAATACACTCAATCTGGCAACAATGAGCACCAAACATTGCCCAAAGCAGAAGTAATCCCCAAAGACAGGCGAAAAATGCTAAAAGCAGTGCAAATCCTCAAACTCACCATCAAGTAACACTAAGCCCCAAACATTGCCCAACAGATATCATTCCCAAAGACACACTAAGCCAACTAATGCAGTCCAGAGCCAAAATAGTCCATTAAGCAAATCTTAGCATTTGCAACGCCCATAACTCAAAGTTTAACTAAAGTGAAACCTAATGCATTTTAAATGCTTGTTTAATTTGTCACTTGTGTCTGCCTCTGAAATAGCCATCAAAGCAGTAGTGGGAAGTTGACCGTTCCATGAGGTGAGGTGTAACTAGTTCAGGTGGAGGAGGTGCCTGCCACGCCTGATTTTAACAACAGATGCACACCGTAATGAGCATGCTCTGACCGGGCGCTCAAACAAGACTGACTGTGCTAGCATGCATGAATGAGCAGGCTGATTTTTAAAGAGCAAATAGCTGTCCCTCAAGGTTGACTCAGCACAGAGCCGATAGTTTTGGGATTTTGAGAGCAAGTCAATTACACTGTGGTGCATGAGCACTGTACCCCTACAGTGTCTAAATTCATTCGTAGACATTGTAATACAAAAAGGGCTGCCTTGATCCCAGACAAGCATGACCAAGAAACAAACTCAACGTGACGTCACACAGGAACAGTACATGTTAGAACCAGATTCTGGCTGGTCGGTGAAGAGCCTGGGCTGCTGCGCTTGGCTTTAGTGTGGCCAGTTCAGGCCAGGCCAATGCCCTGCAAGGATGTACAAAGCCATTGCCCAAGAGCACCATAACTGTGCACTGGCGAATGATTAACTGCACATGGAGAGCCGGCCAGGCAAAAATATTTGCTCTGCACTTCCTCCACGAGCAGGGTTTGCGTGTTGCCATTTTGTGCACACCTCTGCTGGCAGAGCTGCAAGGTTACTAGCCTGGGCACAGATGCCCAGGATTAGAGAAACAGGACTAGGACCTGCATCTTGCAGCTGTGCTGTTAGTCCTGCTTGCTACAGCTTTACTGTTTATCACCCCGTAGCATCCATGCTGTGCCGTCGGTCTGTGCTACAGCATGCCTGCTGGCAGTGAACTCTGTGGCTCACAACACTGTGGTGCTGTTTTACTGTCCATGTGATGCCTCCCTCCTCTACCGTGTACCCAGGGCAGCTCAGCGACATGCATGCTGTCACTGCTCTACTGCAGCATGCCTACTGTGCCGCCTATTGGCTCTGCAGACTGCTGTTGTGCTGTTTGATAGCTTTGCAAAACACCCCCATAAGAAAGAGCGAAAACAAATATGGCTTCATTGCTGAGTGCACCGCCCTTCAAAATGTGAACATATTCCAACTCACAAATTGGTCTTGGGCAGCATCCCCACCCCACCCTTTCATTCCCTCAACACGACCCTAGTCCTACTCAAACTTACAATTATGTCTTCACACTGTGTTGTCACTGCCACACTCAAGTGACTATAATTTTGATGATTCTGGCCAAAACCTTGGAGAGGCAGAAACGTCCTTCTTTGTAGTTATTTACGAGGCATTGCATTTTGTTTTAAAGTAAAAACCACCTAAGCAGCTACATTGCGTGTTTCTAGGAGCTACACATGCTAAGATGGCAGAGCGTATGGATCAGTATTTTGCCGCTGCCATGCTGCCTCCTTTTGCCCAATTTCAAAGAAAAGCTGCCTGCCGCCGCTTCAGCCAGAGTCCAGTCTGCCACCATGCCCAGGGAGCAGGGTTGGATTGGGATTAAAAATCGGCCCGGGCACACATAAAAAAATCGTCCCACATTTGAATAATGCCTTCCCTCAAATCACTGCAGCGTAATTTTACATAAAAAGGGGGGGGGGGTAAAAAAAAAATATGCACGCATCAGTTTATACTGGTGAAACACACCTGAAAACAAGTGAGGTCACTTCTGCTCAGGCCCCCGGCCCAGCTCTGTATGCCTACATTAATGGGAGACCCAGCGAGAGAAAAGGGGTGACACCTCTACCTGTTGCTGCTATACGGGAGGTAATGAGCGCCCATCTCCCTCCAGAGAGGCCACTTAGACACCCACTGGCTCCCCCTCTTTTCTGTTAAACAAGCTGCAGCTTATTCAGAATGCGGCGGCAAGACTTCTGCTGGGCATCCCTAGACACATCAGTATAAGATCACAACTGGCCACACTCCATTGGCTGCCAGTGGCCCAAAGAGTGCAATTTAAGGCTCTGGTTCTCACTCACCGAGCCCTACATGATGCTGGCCCGGCGTATCTGAAGAAAAGAGTAACATTTCACGTGCCCAGCCGACATCTCAGGTCGGCTTCTCAACGCAGGCTGGTAATACCACGCTTCAAGCGCTCTAGACTGGGTGGCTCATCATTTTCGGTTAAAACAGCTACCCTCTGGAACGCCCTTCCGTTCACTCTCAGGGACACCAAAGACCTGAACTGCTTCAAAAAGCTGCTCAAGACTCACCTTTTCAATCAAGCCTACTAATACATTGCTGTGCTCTCTCTAGGATTTCTCTGTGGTTATGATCCGCGCCAGGATACTCAAGAGTAGTCGTGCGCGTAACAAATACCCATATAACATAACATAACATAACTGGTCCGCTGGAGGTATAGTCGAACAACAGAGACACCGCCCAAATCGGCCCCCAAGGCTGCTCAAAAGCAGCCCTCAGGTGGAACTGGGACCCCGGCCCCTCGGGAATTGCCCGAATGCCCCCATTACCAATCCGACGCTGCCAGGGAGTTGAGCACCAACACCAAACATGACATTTCCCAGACCTAATTAGGGTGATCAACCATCCATAAATTTCACGGACCGTCCGTAAATTGAACCTCACATCCGTTGTCAGTGAGAATCCCTTTTACAGATGCCTTTTGTCTGTAATTTTGAGCCTTGCAGGAAGCAGAGCTGTCCCCCTGTGAGAGGCCTCGGCTCCCTGCTGGGGTCGCCTCGCATTCCTCCTCTTAGCATAACAGCAGCCCTACACGCCCATTGTCATTCTAAATGAGTAGGGCACTAGGTAATAAAAAGACCAGATGGAGATGCACATAGGAACACACAAACCACTCCAGCCTGGATGGTGCCACCAGCACCGCCCCAGCGTCATCCACACGTACTTTTCCAAGAGCATGGGACAATGTCAGCTTTGCAATCAGGTGCGGGAGAGGCACAAGTTGAACACCCGCAATTTAAAATAAATATATCACGTTTCCATTTGAGGGAGTGAAGCATACAGATCTGTTGTTTATTTTGTGTTTGTTAGATAATGACATTTCTTCTTCACTATACTTCAAAGCTCTGGAAGGGAATTTTAATACTTGTTTTAGGATCCCCTTTGTAAAACTCATGCAAATGCATAAAACGAAATAAAAATAAAACCATCAAGAGAGAACTGAAAGAAGTATGAAAAGGTGGGACAAAAAGCCATGCAGTTAACATACTATGGGGCAGATTTACAAGCCCCTTGCGCCACATTTGCGTCACTTATAAAATGGGAAAAGTGAAGCAAAAGTGGCGCAAGGGGCTTGTAGATCTGCCCCTATTTGTTTATGTTTGATGGTTTTATATAGCGTGCGTTCGACCCAAGGATATTGGAGCACCACATTGCACAAGATCAGTTGATGGTTTTTTTAAGTCATGGAGATTCTATGTGTCTGAACCTCAATACAATTACGTAGCAAAATACTGATGAATTGTTGAATGTCGGTGTCCATTCAGCAATTCATCAGTAACTATATAAATATAATAATAGCATATGAAATACCACAAAAAGACCTGCACAGTTGCTCAAAGCTGCGCGCATACCGAAAAAACGTGAAGTGCATGATTGTCTCAACCTATTATAAACTTATTTTGACTTGCACTTAAGTAGTTGTCTATTTACTTACTTACATAATATCACGCAACCTCCTTTGATAGGTCTACAAAACTTACCTTTTGTCCCAAAGTTTTGTCCTGAATTTTGACCTTCTGTCTTGATTTTTTATCCTTAATTTTGACCCTTTAACCTGAATTTTTATTTTTTTTTTAACTTTATTTTTGGTGCAGACAATGATAGCATAGAACAGTTGCGTCAACAGTTACAAGAAAGCAACGACATTATGCAAAAAGCATACTTCTGTATACACGGCCCATCAGCCCACAACCCAAGGGCCGGGCGGCGGTAGTTGGTAGCATGTAAGCCAGGTCATGAACCCAGCCCTGTAACTGCACGGCAGGATATTCTGATCTGCTTTTCCTTTTTTTTTTTGTTTCTTAAGTACATGTTACCCCCCAACTCCCCAAAGGAACCCCTCCCCCCAAAACTACGGCATTCATGACTAAACATGTGTACACAGGTCGTTCACCTCATTATGGCACTCCTATTGGCAGATATAGCAGCGGTCGCTACGTAAAGTAGGAATGTCGCCTTGAGATACAAAACACAATACTTCCCAGTTGTAACCTACATGTGCGTGTGCGGTCAGGCACTCCCCCAACTCACTGTTCTCCCCCACCCTCCCCTCCGCCCTCACCACCCTCATCCTCAGACTCTGTGTCCCCAGGGGTGAACAACTCCGCACTCGTACCATCCGAATCTTCGGCTTCCTCACTCACCACTCGCATCATTCTCCACGCAAGCAGGTCATCCTGCAGTTTTACATCTCTACGCACGGTCTGCATAAAGGTTTCCTCCGCCAGGGACCATTCCCCCACATCTCTAAGCCAATGTGACATCTCCGGGGCCCTCTGTCCCATCCACGTGATGGCCACCCTCCTCCTTGCCAGTACTAGAAGCAGCTGTAACATCTTGTAGGGCAGAGTACACTTCCTGGGCTTGGGGACTAAGGCTAACAAGCAGTGAAGGGGGGTCAGCTCCATCTGGAGTCCAGTAACTCTACAAATGTGTGCCACCACTGACTGCCAGAAGGCGTAAACCAGTGGGCAGTCCCATGCTAGATGAAGAAAGGAGGCCCCCTGCGCGCCACACCTAGGGCAGTTATCGCGCTTGTCCGGGGCAATACGCCTCAAGGCAACCGGAGTCACATATGTTCGGTGTAAGAAGTTAAAGTGTATCAATTTGAACCGTGCGTTGCACGACACCTTCCGGGTGAGGGTACCAATGCGTTTGCGCTGTGTTGGGTCTACAGCAACCCCTAGGTCAGCCTCCCAGGCCGCCCACGCCGGAGGAACCGGAGGGGTGGAGTCCTGCCTCATGGCTGAATACAATAGTGTTATCAGCCTCCTGCCCCTACCACAGGAAAGGATAATATTGAGGGTATGGGACACAGGGGGCGCATCAGGGAATTGCGGCCAAGTATCTCGTGCCATTGCACGGAGGCCCCTGTAGTGTAGGAACTGTCCCTCCCCGAGTCCGAACGTCTCCGTCGCCCGTTCGATAGATAGGAACGTGTCATCCGGGTAGAGATCTGCCAACAGCTCGCATCCACCCGCTCTCCAGTCGTGGAAAGGCATGTGTACCTCCATGTCCACCACTGGGGCCATGATCCAAATCGGCAACTCCCTGTGAAAGGGGGCCCTCCGTAGGATTTTTTCCACAACACGCTGCCAAATGGCTGCGGTGTGGAGCACTATGTACGGCAGCGCCGCATCCGCGCCCCTGCCGCGCATCAGGGCCATCTGCACCGTCCGTTCATCCGCACTCCCCGCAAGGAGCCGTAGTTCCCAGGTGTCCGCATCCGCGAACCACCTGGCAGCTGGCAACAGCTGAGCTGCATAGTAGTAGAGGTCGAATCTCGGTGCCTCCAATCCCCCCTCCTCCCAGCTGCGGACCACCGTGTGCAAGGCGACTCTACTACGCCTGCCCGCCCAGAGTAAGGACGTAAGGAGAGTATTAAGAGTGCAGAACATCCGCGGGGGAAGAGGGCACAGCGAATTCTGTAACACATACAGTACCCGCGGCAGCATCACCATTTTCGCCACTGCCAGACGTCCCATCAGTGAGAGAGGCAAAGTGTTCCAGAATGCCACTGATTGTTGTAGGGAGTGCACCACCCTATCCGCATTGCGGGCTAGCAATTGTTCGTCCGACGATGCTACCTGCATCCCTAGATAGCGGAAGGCCTCCAGTTCCCACCGCAGACCCAGGTGTGGCAAGTCCCCGCGCGCGTCCCCATTACATCCCGCTAAGGGGAAGATCAGGGACTTCCCTGCATTGATACGCAGGCCCGAAGCTGCGCCAAAACGGTCCAGCAGCCGCAGCAAAACCGGTAACGCGTCCTGTGGAGATGTTAAATAAAACAGCGCGTCGTCCGCATACAAGGACACCGTGTGGACATTACTACCCACTTTGATTCCCCATTGGTCCATTGTGGTACGGACTTCCACCGCCAACGGCTCAATTGCTAGGGCGAACAGGAGCGGCGAGAGAGGGCATCCCTGCCGGGTGCCTCTCTCCAACGCCCAGTCCTCCGAGCGTGCGGCCCCAAGTCTGACCCTGGCTCGAGGCGCCCGATACAGTATCTGGATCCACTTGCGAAACACGGGCCCCAATCCCACCCGTTGAAGCACCTCTGATAGGTATCCCCAGCTAACCGTATCAAATGCTTTGGCCAAGTCTATCGAAACCAGGACCTGGGGATCCTCTCTACCGCGCACCTCATGCATAACATGGGTTAACCGCCGCAGATTCATCGCGGTGTTGCGTCCGGGGATAAACCCACACTGGTCCTGATGAACCAACTGGGCCATGTACGGCGCCAACCGAGCGGCTAAGAGTTTGGTCAGGATCTTGACATCCGTATTAATCATTGTGATAGGGCGGTATGCCGCAGGGTCACACCCATCACCACCCGGCTTTAGAAGCATGCAGATCTCGCCCTGGTACATCGTGGGCGGGAGAGCTCCAACCTCCAGCGCTGTACGGAAGACCTGGAGGAGGAGGGGGCCGAGGACGTCCCCGAATGCGTGGTAGAACTCGGAAGGAAACCCGTCTCCCCCTGGGGATTTCGACGTCGGTAAGCTGGCCATCGCCACTCGCACTTCATGGAGGGTCAAAGCCCCATCTAATTCTTCCGCCACTTCGCTCGGAAGGGCCGGAAGGGTCACTCCACGGAGGTAAGACTGATAGGATGCTTCCGTGACCAGTGGGTCTGCCGTATATACCTGCTGCAGGTGGGATTTGAGAACCCGCAATATACCGGGCTCCGAATGCACCATGGTCCCGTCAGGGCCCCTCAGGGCCAGTATCCGAACCGGTGCCGATTCTTTCCTCAAAATCCAGGCCAATAATCGGCCGGATTTGTCCCCCTCCCTGTGGAGACGCTGTCTGAATTGACCCAGCGTGTATCTGTCGAGGCGCGTAAGTATATCGTGGACTTGCTCCTGGGCTTCCCGCTCCAGGGCCAGTTCCGGCTCCCCAGGATTTGGTGAGGCCTGGCGAGTCCGCAGGGTGTCTTCAGCCTCCCTCAGTTCGCGGGGCAGCTGTCGGCGGACCCCATAAGTAAGAGCCATGCATTCCCCTCGTACCACCGCCTTCAGAGCGTCCCATTTCGTTGACAGAGGCACGTCGTCCCCATCCCAGTTCAGGTCGACGTAGTTAGTGAGTGTTGTCTGCACATGATCTCTACCCAATGGGTCCTGCAGTAAGTCCGCAGGCATCCGCCATGTACGGGGTCGGCAGGGCTGGTCGATGTCCTGCGTAGCACACAACACCGGGGAGTGGTCAGACAGAAAGCGGGCCAGATGGGTGACCTTTAGGGAATATGACGCGTCCATATTCGCGGCGAGGACCCTATCCAGTCTGCTATGGGTGTCGTGTGTAGGAGTGTAACAGGTGTACAGTTTCTGCGACGGGTGACTCTGACGCCACACATCTACTGCTCCCAAGTTCGCCATGACCTCGCGCAGTCTCGCCGTCATGCGAGGTTTCGTCCCCGCTCGGGAAGGATGTCTGTCTAGGACCGGGTCCAAGACACAATTAAAGTCCCCGAACCACAGGAGAGGGCTGTCCACGTCCGACACTAAGACGTCTTGTATTTGTGGAAAGAAGGTCGCATCATCCACGTTGGGTGCGTATGTATTAAGGAGTGTAAGGTCCCTGCCATTCAACTTCACCCTCAGCAGCAGGTATCTGCCCTCGATGTCCGCTTCTGCATACTGTACTGCAAGGGGGACCCCGGGCGCTACCCAGATCAAGACCCCACGCGCATATGTTGAAAAGGAAGAGTGAAAGACCTGACCCCGCCATTTTTTAGCCAGCTTTTGCGCCCCCTCCTCATTTAGATGTGTTTCTTGTAAACACGCAATCGAAATGGCATGCCTCCGGAGGAAAGACAGGACCCTATACCGTTTGGCACAAGTGCCCAACCCCCGCACATTCCACGTTAAGAATTTGTATCCCATTTTTCCAGTAAGTGCCCTGCCGGGCCATGTAGTCTGCCGCCAAAATACCGCCTCCTAGGGGCCTGAACAGTGATACACATGATGCCTATACCAACATTTTTAAACAGTACCCCCCCATCCTCACCCCCCCTCAACGTTGCAACATTTGCAGAACACTCCCCCCTCCCCCCACCCACGAGCAGGATAATGACAACAACCCAACCTGTCAACCCACCCTTCCCCCGCTGGTGCCAGGACGTGCACAGCCTCCCCACATACCCCTCACAACCCATCACACACTCACACAACAACGAACTGCATACACCCCCCCCCCCCCCCCCAGCTCCCCGCAAGACCCAATGCTCACATTGTATATGCCCGGCTCCGGCCCAGCCATAGTCGACCATGCAGGACCAAATCCGACAGTAGGACCCCCGCCTCCCAAATATCAATCAACACCCACATTGCAAATTTACCAGCCCCCGTCTTCTCCCCATTATGTAAAGTCTGGTGGCTCCGGGCACAATGTCACTCCAGTGTCCACCTACAGCCCTCTCCACCCCGGGAGCCACCGCAGCCATCCAAAGACAAAGTACATAGGGCTTCTACCTCACCTCAGGGTGGGCCATTCGCCTCCAGGGCCCCCGCTCCCCCAGTCTCCTGAATCACCAGGTCCGACGGTGCCATGTCCCTCACCGCAGCTTGTATCGTGTCCGGGACCAGGATTTCCGCAGGTTCCAGCGGATTTTGAGACTCCGCCCCGATCCCCCGCAGCAAGGGTTCCAGGAGCATTCCGCCATCAGCCCCAACCGTGACTCTAGGTTCCTCTATGTGTTCCGACGTGGAGCGTCGTCTCCGTCCGCCCCGGGGTCTCCGCTGCCGCTGGGGACGGCTCCCCCAAGTCTCCTTGGACCCACCACGGGCCCCCGGTGGAACCCCATCTCCCCTGACCTCCAGCCATTCCCAAACTTCCTCCGGAGATTCAAAGAAGTGTGCCTTACCCTGAGCCAGCACCTTGAGTTTGGCGGGATATAGCAACATATATTGTAACTCCATCGCCCGGAGCTTCTGCTTAACCCCCAGAAAGGATTTCCTCATCTCCTGAACCTGGTGGGTATAGTCCGGGTATATTGAAATCCGACTATTTTCAATGGCCAGGTCCAGGTTCTCCCTTGCAGCTCGCAGGATACAGTCTCGATCCCGATAATTCAATATCTTGGCAATCAGAGCTCGCGGCGGGGCTCCCGGTTGTGGCGGGGGGACCAGGGCTCGATGAGCTCTCTCGATGACAAACACTTCTGAGAGCCCCTGCGGGCACAGCTTCGCTCTAATCCATGTTTCCAGAAAGCGTTCAGGGTCTCCAGCCTCCAGTCTCTCCGGGACCCCCAGGACTCTAATGTTGCTGCGACGCGCCCTCCCTTCTGCGTCCTCAGCTCTCCGTTCCAGGGCACCAGTCGTTGCTGTAAGATGTGTGACCGTCTTTCGGAGAGAGGCCACCTCCCCCTGTAGTTGCTCGATATTGGCCTCCGCATCTGTGACTTTGTCCGCCACCTTACGGAGGTCTGTTCGCAGGAGGTTGACGTCGATGGAGACTGTTTCGATTTGCCTCTCCAGCGCGGAGTGGGAGCCCTGAATAGCCTTTAGGAGTTCCGCACGGGAGGGCTCACCGGGGTCCCCGGGCTCCTCGTCCTGGCCCGATTGGCGCGTAATCCTTTGGGGCGGCAGTCTTTGCGTGGTGTACTGGGTGATCGTATTGGCCTGTGACGATCGGGACGCCCTGTCTTTACGCATCCTCGGAATGATCCCAATGCGGGGATGGCCCGCCCGTAGAGTAGCAACCAGTCCACCTCTGCCTCCACCCAGCCGGTGGAACGTTCCGCGTGGAGTCGCGCTCGAGCTCCCACCCTTGCACAGTCAGCTGGGCGTCCCCGCTCTCCCAACACTCCCGTCACAGGCAGGGACCGCAGGCACCGCCAGGAAGCTTCTTGCACCGGCAAGGGGGGTTCCGGCAACCACACCCCACCAGCGGGGCGGCGCGATCTCGTCGAGGGTCCCCGTGGCCGCCAGCGGGGACGACCCTGTACCTCTCCGTCCAGCCGGGTCCCACCGGAAGCAGGCCACTCTATGCTTCGCACCCGGCCCGTGCGGGCGGCGTAGTTTTTATGCCCCGATCACCCAGCCAGTAGTTAGGTAGGGGGGGGGCCCTCAAGGCGCTCCACTCCGGCGCCCCAATCAGGAGTCCAGTCTGTACCCCGCAACCAATGTTACCTCCAGCGGCCCGGGGCCTCCGCCAAGAGTCAATGGGGGGATCTCGCCCCCTCCTCCCCGCACTTCAGGAGGCCGGTAGGCCCGGAGCAACCGGGTCAGCCCCACGTAGACTGACCGGGGCTCAGTGGTGGTGCCTGCGCTGTCCGCACTGCTCGCCTGTGCACCTCTGGGCCCCCAGCCTGCTCCAATCCCACTGTCTCACAGTTTCTGCTGGGACCCCGATCGGCCGGCGCCGCCGGTCACTCACCGTCCCCACAGCCCGTAGGCCGACCTCAAGATGGCGGCCCGGTGGGGGGAGGGGCACGCTCCGGCCCTCAGCTCTCTCGTCGCTCCTCCGTTTCCAGGATAACGGACCCTCTCCCAGGCAGGGGCCGGCACAGCTGGTCAAGCGCACTGCAGGGCGCCCTCACGGGTCCGGGGCCCTCTAACCTCCTCTTGGTGCCCGCGGCCTGTTTCTCCGGAGCCGAATCACTTCCCGGGGCGTCCCACGGTCCAGCGCCGCTTATCACGCCCTCGCACTCGGCGTCGTCCCCCGGGTCAAGGTCCAGACCCGAGGCAAGCTCTGTAATCGCCCCGCAGGCCCTCCACAGCAGTCCAGGATATGGCCTCCCCCGGCCGACCAGGCCCAGACCGCGGCCTCGCGTAAGCGTGGTGGCCGCCACCTGACCACCGGAGCTGCTCCTCGGTCACTCCTCTACTCCCGCCGGGCGAAACTCGGCAGGGACGATCCCCGCAGCTTCAGGAATTCCTCCGGTCCATCAGGGCTGCTCACCGGAGCCTGGGCAGGATGTTGCACAGGATTTACGGGTCCGCAGGACGGGAGCCGGCAGAGCTCACGTCCTGTCGGCCATGCTGCTTGGCCACGCCCCCCTTTAACCTGAATTTTTAAACTCACCGTCCTGAATTTGCCCCGCCAGGTGGTCCCCCTAGATCTAATGGACATTTTTAGTTCATCCATCGAGACCTTGTGGTTACAGCACTCCCACAGAATCCGAGCAATTACCCTCTGTGACGGGCGGGTGCTTGCAGAAACAACGGGACCCCCTAAGCCTAACAGAAAATGAACCCACCGTAACCTGGGCCTTTATTGTTAGTAAATACCATAAATGCCTATCTTTAGAGGCAATCAACCCCGAGCTGTGACCCCGGTGGATCATAATGAAAGATAAAGTGTCTATGGCATACTGTGCTTGAAGTGGTGTGTCTCATTGAGCGTATCCTGCCTGCTACAGGGTTTGGCATAGTGAAAGTCACCCTGTGAGCTGTGCGGCCACCATAATGAATGATAAAGGACCTCGGGCATGCCCTACTCTGGGTGCTACTGAGCCTGTCCTGCCTGCTTAAAACCATTTAAGAAATGTGGCTGCCTGAGGCCACCGCAGGAGGTCACTCAAGAGGGCGGCACTTTAGTGCCATCGAGCATTCCACACCCCCATTACTTCCCAAAGGGGCAGGGACTCTCGGGGAGTCCCCGCCTGGGCGCGGGCAGTGCCGCGTCATGTCGGGTGCGCGAGGCGGGGTGAGGGGTATATATTTCCACCTCACCACGCTGACGACCTCTTTGTCGTCGCACCGGACATGCGCGGCCGCTGCCTCGAGGGACACTCCGTCTCCCCGTTTTGCGGTTTGTGATTGCCGTCCGAATTGCCGCTGGGGCACGCGCTGATTGCCGGTGAGTACGCCCTTCCCCCCGACCAATTTCGCGGGGGTCCCGGGCTCAGCTGGGAAGTATGATTGAAGCAGTAGTAGTGGCCTGGGGTCGGGTGGGCAGGTAGCCTCGTGGGTTCCCGTTCACTGGGCGGCCCGCTCCCTGTACTCCTTGCCGGTGAGGGCGACTAGCCCCCGATGGCAGATAGAATAATGGGCTTTGCGTGGGGGGGAGCGCTGGGTGGCGACCCTGTAGCATTTACCCCAAAGATGAGGGACACAGCGTAGGGGGTAACCAAGTGTCTTTATTGAGATCCGTAACTTCAGACACAACAACCTCAGACACAGCTGGCTGTCACAACCGGTGACAGTCGCATTCCCTGCCGCGGCGCTCGCCTTAAAATCCTGGTCGCGGTGACATTCTAAATGATGTCACCGCGAGCAGTGCCATCACGCGCAGTGCATAAAGAGGGGGGGGAACACAGTGTGTGGAAGATACCACACATCCCCCTTCCCTACGAACAAAGGAACAACAAAAGAACAAGGTATGCAGCAAAAAGTCACATCATCACATATTGCTCCAAATGTTTCGGTGGCCTAGTCACTCTCCGGCTTGTCCTGCTAACCGGGTGAGGGATCGTTGCGTGTGCCCTGGGAGGGGGTTCTTTGGCCACCCATGATTTGTTTTCACTCCCTCCCTCCACACTGCTATCCAGCTTAGGAGGAAGATACCTCACCACTCTTCCCAGGTTCCAGATCTTCCCTTACTGGGTTTTTACAGCATTTCTGAACAATTTTACTATCTTTGTGGGCCTGCTGTGTTCTGACCAACTCGCCTTGCCAGTGGGTGTTCTGATTTTAATGTCATCCCCAACTTTGACCCCAGCCTCTTGTGTGGAGTGCAGTCTATCAAACCTTTCTATTCTCTCTGCCATGGTTATGCTCTGTCTCACTAGCCCCCTCGATTCCTGGGAGTGGTCTCACCATCCCTTGTGCCACCCCATCCTACCTGGTGATAGTTTTGTGTTCGGTACCCTCGCTCTGAGCAACTCAAAAGGGGTGACGCCCGTCGTCTGGTGTGGCGTGAGCCTATAAGCTTCCAACCGTTTCCACACTTCTTCCTTCCAAGTCAGGCCGCTGGTCTTTGCCAACTGGGTGCTCTCCTTGCGAGTCTTGTTGAACCTCTCGACCATTCCATTGGTCTCGGGGTGGTACAGGGCGCAACATTTGTGTTTGATCGCCCGCTCTTCGAGGATGTCTTTCATTTCCTTCGAGCACAGTTGAACCCCATTGTCTGTGAGTAGACTGCTTGGTAGCCCCTCTCTGATGAACAGTTCTTGAAGGAACTCAATGACAGTCTTCGTCGTGATTTCACTTACAATTTTCAACTCCGGCCACCTTGAGTATAGATCCATAAGCACCAAGATGTAGGGTTTGCGCACCTCTCCCGTCAGTGGGCCTACAATGTCTAAGGCCACCTCCTCCCACGGCCCTGACGGGGTGGCCTACACACCATGGGCGGTGTCTGTTGTCTCAACACTTTGTCGCTAAAATTGCACGGGATACAGTCTATAACTTTTCTCTCGATTGCATGGTCCATGCGTGGCCACCAGTAGTCTTCTCTTAGCCTTTGTTTGGTCTTGGTGATGCCCAGGTGACCGTCATGAGCTATGTCCACTAGATCCTCTCTCACCGCCGTGGGTGGGACCAGCCTTGTTCCTCTGAACAAACATTTGTCGACCACTGATAATTCGTCTTTGACAATCCAGAACGGCCGTAGGGCTTCGTCCCGTTTATCTTCATGTCTCCACTTGCTTTGTACACTCTTGCACACTTTGAGAATGATCTCGTCTGTCCTGAGCGCTTCTTTCCATGGTTCTTCACCTATGGCTTTCTGGATTATCGCCCATACGTTTTCAGTTTGGTAATCCTCCTTCTCTTCTTCGTCTATTCCTTCTGTCTTGTCTCCATCACTCTCCGTCACTAAGCGCGACAGGCAGTCTGCAGCAAGATTCCTGGTCCCAGGGACATATTCGACCTTGAACGTGTACTCTTGGAGACCCACAACCCACCGCCTGATCCTGCTAGAGATCGCATCCAGGCCCTTCTTTCCGAACACTTCTACCAATGGTTTGTGGTCCGTCCGAAGTATGAACCTTGTTCCCCATATGAAGTCCCTGAATTTGCTCACGGCCCAGAACACCGCCAAGGCCTCTTTTTCGATCACAGAATAGTTGCTCTCTGACTTCTGTAGTGATCTCGACGCAAATGCTATTGTTTCTTCCCCGCTTGCTCCTACCTGAGTGAGGACCGCTCCTAGCCCCTTTGCACTAGCGTCGGTGGTGACTATGGTCACCCGGTTGGATATGAATGACTTGAGGTTGGGAGCCTCTCCGAGTGCTCTCTTCACGTCCTCAAACTCTTTTTGGCACTCCCCACTCCAGCTGAAAGTTGTATCCTTTTTTAGCAATTGGCGTATTGCAAACGTCCTTCCAGCGAAGTTCTGCACGAATTTGCTGTAGAATTCCAGCATTCCCATGAATGACTTTATTTCATCTTTGCTCTTTGGTGGCGTCAAATTCGTTATGGTGTTTTCAAGTTCTGCTTTCGGACGGATTCCTTCTGCTGTCACTTTGTGCCCCAAAAAATCCAGTTCCTTGCAGCCAAACTTGCACTTTTCTCTTCTTACCGTCAGGCCTTGTGACCTAAACCTGGCTAGCACTTGTCTCAACCTCTTGTTGTGTTCCTCATTGTCTTTTGCGAATACCAGCACGTCCTCCTGGTAGCACATTACACCAGGGATCTCTCTCAAAATGTTGCACATTAGTCGTTGGAACACTGCTGCGGCCGATACTAAGCCGAAGGGCATCCTCTTAAACTTGAATGCACCCATGGGCGTCACGAACGCCGTGAGCTCCTGAGACTCCTCATGTAGCTTGATCTGGAAATAGGCCGAGGTGAGATCAAGTGTTGAGAATACCTTCGCGCCTTCTAGCATACTCATCATCTGAGTGATGTTGGGCAGAGGGAATCTGTCGACCACAACCTCTTTGTTCAGGGACCTGAGGTAAATGCACAAACGAACTGACCCATCCTTTTTCTGAGCTGCTACAATAGGCGCCAACCATTCCGTGGCCTCTACAGGTTCGATGACTCCTGCTTTGCACAGTTTCTCAAGTTCAATCTTCACTGCTTCCTGGATTGCTATCAGTAGTTTCCTTACTTTTGCTACAACAGGTGTCGCGTTTTCCTTTAGTTTGATCTTGTGGCAGTAATTTTCCAAACATCCTAGTTCTTCTCTGAAAACTTCCTTGAACTCTGTGACAATATCCTCCCTCGTTTCTTGCACTTCCTGTATTAGGATTTGAGGATCTTTGTTGGGATTTAGATAGACCCCTAATTCTTTCTGTGCCTGCCAGCCCAAGATGTTGTCACCCACTGTAGATAAATAGATTTTTCAAACATTTGCTCTATCCTTGTACTCTACTGTATCCCAGAAGTAACCCTTCATGCAAATAGGACGACCTGCATAGCCCCCCGGTCTTACATCCATTCTGTTCAATCTAATCTTTCCCCTGGACACCCGTGAAAATTCCTTTGCGCTGATGATCGTTGTTCTTGAACACGAATCAAACAATGCTTCTACTTCAGTGCCTTTTACTTTTATGGTGTCTTTGGGGTTGCTGACCTGATCTCCGCCTACTTGCAAAACTATCTTGTCACACACTGTGTTAGTCCTATCTTTGCTCTGCTTGCTAAACCCCTGAGAGCTCCTGCAGTACTGCCTAAAATGGCCCTTCCTCCCGCACTTGTTGCACGTGAATTTGAGTGCAGGGCACTCCTTATCGTTAGCCATGTGACCTTGCTTTCCGCATCTATAGCAGGTACCTTTGAACAACCACCCTGTCTTGTTCTCTTTCTGCTCTTTATGTGCTATCTTCTGGCCCTTGACTTCTGACACCCCTTCACGTTCAGTCAAAACCTTGCTTACTTTCATTTTGTCTTCGCTTCCTTTCCCACCACTGTCCTGCTTTATCTCGCTCACACACTGCAACATGTGCTCTACCTGTTTTGCAATTATTAGGACCTCCCTCAGGGGCAGGTCATCTTTCAGCCACAACTCTTCCCGTACGCGTTCTGTCCTATATCCTAACACAAACTGGTCCCTTATTCTCTCTTCACATGCACCCCCAAACTTGCACGTCGCTGCCAGTTTTCTTAGATCAGACACAAAATCTTCTACTGATTCCCCATCCTTCTGCCCTCTCTTCCCGAAATGGTACCTTTCCATTATGGTGCTGGTCTTAGGAAGGAAGTGTAAGTCTAATTTCTTATGGCTAATTTCCAACTCATTCAACCCTCTTGCTTCCTGCGCACCTAGATCTGGGAGGTGTTCCAACACCTCTACCCCCTCTGCTCCTAAGTAGTATGACAGTAAGGCTACTTTCCTTTCTAACCCTAGGTTTGGGCCGCATACCATTGCATAATTCAAAAACACCCTTTTCCACTTTTTCCAGTGTATTGCAGGCTCCCCAGGGTTAGAGTGAAAGAAAGGTGGAGGTTTCACACTCTGCATCTTAGATACTGTATTTGGGAGTCTACCCTGGGCAAGGTAAGCATGTGCCCTAGATGCACAACGGAATAGCGTTGAATGCCAGCAAAATACTCACTCAAGGAACGCAAAAAAAAAATAGAATTTGATCCCTGCACACATCACCCTTTGCACAAGATTATCCATCAAGCATTGACTGGTGGATGAGAATTGTGAAAGAAAAACATTCAAAATGTATACTGTCCACTAGGTGGCACTGTGGCGCCTTAGTCAGCTCTCCTAGTGAGGAGATGCACTTGAGAAAACGCTGTTGTTTTCACTTGCCAGCCAACCTTCCCACGAAACATCACAAAGATATTCAGGCAGATCCCCTGCGTCAATCCTCTCCTCAAGGGGCCAGGGTGAGTAACACAAGTTCCGCTCACCGGTTGCCAACAGGGTGCACAGTCTCATAGGGTGTGGCATGTATTTTGGTCTGCTCGCCGGCATGAATATGAGTGTCTCCCTCAGTTTTCTTCCTCGATGCGCACATGCGAGCCCCCTTTCGCCGTCATGCCACAACCATACAAATCACTATATTTCCGCTTGTGCCGCTCCCACACCGTGCCTCACTACCTCTTGACACGCGTCGTGCCCATATGTTTTTTCCTAATCGAGTCCATCAGCCACCTCACCTTTATGGCCACACGCTGATACGATTCACACAGTTACACCCCACTGCGGCTCACTGCTGGTCGATTTCTCCCTCCGTAACCTTTTCCTGCCTTACAGCGCACCTCCTACGGCTCTCTCTCCCAGGCTCTGCTTGCTACCACACTGTCCAAGCCGTCGCGTAGAAACGGTCCTTATTTTCCTTTCCTTTAAGTCACTCACCTCGGGTCTAATCTTCCCCCGTGTCCTTTTCCTGCTTCTTTCTTTCCGCGCCACAGGAGGCTACACGTTAAGGGTGTGACTTGCTCACTTCACGTCAAGAATTGATCCTCCGTCAGCTATTTTCTGCTCGTTCCAATTTACTTTAGGATGTTCTTTACTTCTTCACTGGAGCGCTGATTATGCTTCACACAGCACCGCCATGCTGCGACTCACCGCTGGTTTATTTACTGCCTCTGTGACCTTTTCCTGCCACACTCCGCCCTGCCAAAGACTCCTTCGCCGCCGAGTCCACTTGCCACCGCACTTTCACAGCTGTCGCGTAGGCACAGTCATTCTTCCACTTCGTTTTTCTGTCCCTCACCGCTGGTCTCTTCTCTGCCAGCGTGACCTTTTCCTGCCTTACTGCGCACCTCCGATGGCTCACTCTCGTCGGGTTGTTCTTTTTTTTTCTTCCTTACGGTTTGTGTGTTGAGGTCGTTGTCGTGCTTCACCCTCGTCGCCAGTGTAGCATTTACCCCAAAGACGAGGGACACATCGTAGGGGGTAATCAAGTGTCTTTATTGAGATCCGTAACTTCAGACACAAAAACCTCAGCCACAGCTCGCTGTCACAACCGGTGACAGTCGTATTCCCTCGCCTTAGAATCCTGGTCGCGGTGACATTCTAAATGATGTCACCGCGAGCAGTGCCATCACGCGCAGTGCATAAAGAGTGGGGGAAACGCAGTGTGTGGAAGATACCACAGACCCCCTCCCTAGTCTGGGGTTACCATGTGCATGCATCCAGGCGGATGGCAAGTTATATGCCCGCTGAAACTGGGCTAGCGGCGCGGTTAAAAGGTATCACCCGTAAGCGGGAACCAGGCCAGTACTGCCTAGAGCATGACCGCAGAGGCTCTTGCACAGGGCTGTCTGGGTTCGGGCCGTGACCCCCTTTTACAGGGCCATGGGGGGTCAGAGAAGTGCTAGAAGCAGCAGTGCAGTGCACCCTCCCCGCCGACCGCATCTCTGAACAGTAAGGACTTTTGTGCGTCCGGTCGGGGGCATATAGTGGGGTCCTATATGAATTTCAAACTCGGGCCGGCACGCTTACAAGGGGGATTTCACGGGCTGCGTGCCCCTTCTCCTTCCACCACTTGTGTGCGCAGTGTGGTGCAGCGATCTAGGAACGGGCGCTCTGGAGCGAGTGTGGTCGTGTGTGTCAATCGGTATGGTCGGCGTTCGAAGTGCACGATGTTACTTACAGGACGGCGGCAGGGGTGAATTTGGGGAGCTCGCTCAGGGCGGTGCTAGGCCACCCATAACCCCCCCCTGCTTTGGCATCAGCGATACCTCAGCCGCGGTCCTCAGGGTCAGATCTCGCCATGTGGCCTGGAGGCGGGGCTGTATCCGGAGGGCCCGCGAGGTGGTGCCGCTCGGCCGGGTAGCCTCACTGAGACACTCGTTGGGAAGATAGTGGGAATTCTGCTTGCTTTTCCCACCGTATAGATCACCGCCGACTCTTTGCGCCGGTCACGCTCGTAAGGTTGCGTTTTGTTTTGATGGAGGGCAGGATAGTGGGCGGGGAGCTGACCTGTGCCACATACACCCCCCACTTCCTTGGGACATGCCCAGCCACGCTTCCGGGCGGGTCTCCGGCACCACAGCTGCAGAGGCATCTTTAGCACAGGCTGCACAACTGTGACAGAATTGGTAGCTAGGGCCGCCGGCTCAGAACTTTTAGGAAGGATTTGAGATAAAATAAGGGCAATGGACAGCAGGCCACTTGCGCATGCAGCACAATTAGGGCTGCGCACGTGCCCCCCCTTAAAATTGGCAGTAAAAGGACCATGACAAGAGCCAATTAAAAAGATGGATGGAAAGTAGGCGGAACTTCATGCCCATATCCTGAACTGCATGTCTCGAAAAGACAGCGAAAGCGATACCTAGGAGAGACCTAAAAATGGAGGCTTTTCAAGCAATTCTGGTGTGAGGAAAAGAAAAATGATGCAACCTGAGGGAATTAAAAATGGCGAGAAATGCAGTGCTATATTTTTGGAGCTGATCCACCTTCAAGGACTGTTGCATCTACATCATGAACTCATCTCAAAGACGGCAGACCAGGCACGAAGTGGATCGAAATAACAGTGTAATCAATCAGCAGCTCAACGAAGGTGACTGAGGACAAAGCAAAAAACTCACCAAAAAAATGTCAACTGTTCACAACCGTGTAATCTGCATTTGAATGTTTTTTTTAATCTATTGATTCGGTTTTGTTTAGCTTGGACATATTCCTGTGTTATCGTTAAGCAACTGACCGCAGCATTTTTTTTTATCATGAATCCATTCCAGCCACTCCGCCGCCCTCAATGTCTTTCAGAAGGTCCTGGAACCCAGCTCATAACCAGACGTTTTTGTCCATTTATCCCGTCTGCAGGGAGAGTGTCAGGGTCCTTAATGTGGCTATATTTGGAGGCCTCAATGTTACTGTATGTGGCAGCACTGCTGTGTCTGTGCTACCTGTTCCGGTGGTATCGGGAGAAGAAGACGCTCCCAAACCTCCAGGAGAAGTATGTCTTGATCACCGGCTGCGACACAGGCTTTGGGAATCTCCTGGCGCAGCAGCTGGACCGTCGTGGTCTGCGTGTGCTGGCGGCGTGTCTGACGCAGAAAGGGGCAGAGCAGCTGAAACGTTCGTCCTCCGAGAGGCTGCAGACAGTTATCCTTGACGTCGCCAATGGCCAGAGCGTGGCTGCTGCGGCTGACTGGGTGAAACGTATGGTGGGAAACAGAGGTGAGAGGAAGAACTCTACAAACGTTTGAGTGTTTCTAACAACTTATATTTTTTTATTCACACTCAAGCCTTGTTTTTTTACCTCAGTCTCCTTCTCCAGGGACAGATCAAGACTTTATTAACTGTCCTGAGCTCTATTTTCTCTTCTTTACCACATCTACGCCATTCGCTCTAATCTCTTTTCTCACTCACACAGAGGGACCTTATTCCCCTCAAACTTCTCTCTTTTTGCCATCACACATCAGGCCTCCTTTACGCAGTACTGCCAAGTACCACGCATCAGTCGTTAGACTAAAGCATTTCAGTGTTGTGCTTCTCATCTCTGCATTGAAATGCATTGCCACGCATAATCCATAGCGCCTCAGCTGTCAAGACAAGTTGTTTATAGCTCTGCCGAAATAAAACTGTGGAGTGGTAACTGGCAGCGTGCGCTGTGACATGTGCATGCTGGTCCCCAGGCTTGGGGCTAGCTCTGCTGGCATACTGCTGTGCTTAATGCTACCATGTTACATACCATGAGGCGCTGCGGGGACTGGACATCACGTCCTGCTGCCAGGGTTTACTTGTGGAAGGCTGGCAGGCGCTACCTACTTTGCGGCAAATTATCATGGTTGCTGCCGCAGCCTCTGTTGCAGAGAGAGGTACTGGTTAGACTGTCACTAACTGGAGTGACCGGCGTTGAAGTTCAGCCAGAGTCGCACTTCAAGTGAAGTTGGTGAGAGAGTGCACTGCAGTCTAAATAACTAATTTCCTTCAGGCTCGGACATGTGGGGCTCTAACTGTTCTCCATGAGCTGCTTACTCTCACCATTGAGAAGAACCAAGCAGTGAGGCAGAAGGAAGGTAGGTGAACAGAGTAAGTGCGCCAACAGGATCACCTTTCACTTTGATAACCACTTCAAAGCGAGCCCTGTGAGGAAGACAGGTACATCATCCCTCGTTTCCCCATCACATTCAAGCTTGAGCCTTTCCTCTGCCTCCCTTCTATCTCGCCACACAAGCAAGAACTTGTGGCAACAGGAAGAGGCCCCCATTGTAGGCCAAAGCGGCTACATGGCAGCCCTTGGCAACCCTGCGCCCGCCCAGGCCTCTAGTCAGCCGTTGCTGCTGTAACTGTTTAGCTGTAGGTTTGTTGGACGGGTACCCAGTCGAAGCCTGCAGGTCTCAAGAAAGTGTGAATGGTAGGTGGGGCATAGGGGAGGGTCACCCTCCTTTTTGATTTTAACCTTATTGTTGAGTGGATCTGGCATTAGCTGGTCTCTCTGGCCCTGCATATATGTACTGTAGTGGTTCAACTTTTTGGAGACCATCCGAGAGCTCTATCCTCAGTGGGAGGACCTCGGTTTTGAACTGTCATTAGTGTGTGGGTGATGGAGAACCAGGACTGCCAAACACAGAGCTGGAGTTCAAGGAGGCGGGACTTTTTGAAAATGCTCCATCCATCTATACACTCTTGTGGCTGGGCGATGTCACTTGTAGGCATCAGTTGTGTTCCTAACATCCTAACAAGGTGTTTCCCCATATTCTGCTTAGAAACCAGGCTGTCATCAGTAGTACTGGGGTGAGGTTTGGAGCAGGTACAGAAATGGGGACTTCATGCCAAAGGGTACAGCAAGAAGCCTGGTCAATAGTAGTTAACCTATTAAACCAAATATCCAGACATAACAACGTTTAACCCCCAATTAGAATCAAGCCTAAAGCATTAATCCACATCATAAGAAATGATGAAACACATAATAACCCAGACCCTATGCAGAAAGACATATTCAAATCAACAATTTGCTCTTTTTTTTTTACAAATAAGCTCGTACAGATTCTATTTTTGTAGAACCCTTCAGTTGTTCATTCTTTTGTGAGGTGTTTAAGGTCTTTGAAACAAAACTTAATTGAAGCTTTGTTCCTAGCACCGCAGAGAATGATTAGGGACACCTGTCTCTAATGGGCTCCTATATGAGTGCGTCTGCCTGCTTCGACCTATGAAAAGCTCTGCGGTACCTGGCTTGCAGAGATAGCAGTTTGTGACAGATCTTCTTTCTCTCTACAGCTCAATCTATTTGCTATGCATTACCTCCTCTCCTCTGCCGTAGGGGCAATGCTCATCAGCCTAGTCTCCTCTGTGCTTCCAGGGCTCTGGGGCTTAGTGAACAATGCAGGGATTCTTATCCCTGTTGCCCCCAACGAATGGCTGACCAAGGAGGACTTCCTGCGCGTGCTGAATGTGAACCTGGTTGGGATGATTGACGTGACGCTGAGCCTGCTGCCCGAAGTAAGGAAGGCCCAAGGCAGAATCGTCAATGTGGCCAGCATCGCAGGGAGGCTGGGCCTCTGCGGAGGGGGATACTGCATTTCCAAATTTGGTGTGGAAGTGTTCTCAGACTCCCTGAGGTAATAAATGCTGACAGGATTCCTTTTTAATGTGAAGCAGAAACAAGATGCATCTTTACCTAATCAGAAGGCAGCTTCTCAAGCACAACATTGACCAGAAAGGTTCACTATGCCTATGACTTACGTTTCTTCTTTTTGTCCTGACACAAACCCTGAAAATCCTGCTGTGGTTATTTCTCAAATTTGGAAAGCTATGTTTCTGTCAGTATCCATTTTGGAGTAGTTTACCGTAATGCAAGCAGGATGTAACCTAGCAGCAGCCATTTTGTTAACAGCATTGTATTTGTGACAGGTTGCGGTGGTGCTCAGTAGAAATACAGAATTCTGAAGTGTAGTTTGTATGTACTTTAGTTTCAGTAAAAGAGTGCTATGATTACGTATGGTAATCCCCATTACTCTTAGTCCTACTCGTCCTCGACCCAGTCAGCACACATGAGGTATTCCACACGACAGGAAACAAAACAGGAAACGCTTTTAGACTCCACCCACCCTCCTGTCAGGTGCTATAACACACCTCACCACCAGAAGCAAATCCTGATGTACCAAGCACCAAAGGCCTGGAAAGGGAGGGCGGGCTGGATGTATGACTGAGTCGAGGACGAGTAGGACTAAGAGTAATGGGGATTACCATACGTAATCATAGCATTACCTCTACGTCCCTCGTCCTCGACCCAGTCATCACACATGAGGCATACCAAAGCAACGCCCAAACAGGCCTTTGGCAACCCACACACAACAAAACACAGACCAGACATAAAGGAGTGCAGCAAGATAAAGTTGCAAGAAACAACAGAATCACAGCGGAGGGGAAAAACCCCCACAGCCAGCAACACCCCACGACCAAAAACTGGTCCGGTCAGACAAGGCACAACCCCACCATCAGTGCCGCACGAACGCGGACTCGGAGGCCCAGGACCCAGACCGACAAATCCACCAAGAGACACACCCAGGCAAGCAGCCGAGGAGGCAGACACACCCAAGCGGAACGCGCCAGGACACCCGCCGGACAGGGCAAACAAGCACCAAGATAGGCAAGAGCAAAGACCGCCATAAACCAGCGACCCAAAGAGAGCCAGGAAGCAGCCGTAGCCAAACCAGCCAAGCCAAAGGACAGAGAGAGAGAGAGTCAGAAGAGCGAAACACCCCAGAACGAGCCACAGAAATGTACAAGGCACGTTTGAGGCCAAAGAAAGAACAGAAAGCCACCAGGCATGTATTTCAAGGTCCACAGACTCCAAAGGGACAAAAGCGGAAGAATGCAAAACCCCCAACACCAAGGAGAGACCCCAAGTGGGCAGCGAACAGAAGGAGAAGAGAGAAACTCCGAAAAAGGCGAGAAACCCAACAAGCCATCAGAAGGAAGAAAGGAATCCGGGACCCGGAAGGCACGGATTGCAGCCTAAAGGCCCAGCAAAGCAACCAGAGGAGGAACACCACCTCGAAAAAGAAGACAAGCGCTCCGAATAGGAAGACAAGGCAGACAACCTACGAGAAGCCCGCAGCACCAAATCAAGTGGTCGGGCAGACCACGGGTCCCAAGAGACACCCGTACAACCCCCAAACAGCCAAGGAGAGGGGAACCAGAAAGAGGGACGGAGATCTCAGAGGAGAGGGGTGACGGGGCAGAAGCCAAGGAGGCCCCACCGCAAGGCCAGCAGCAGAGGAAACCAGGACCTCCTCGGCCAGTGAGGCAGCACAGCCACCACCTGAGCCCCCTCCCGCAGCAGAAACGCAGGAATCAAAGGAAAGGGAGGAAAGGCATAGAGAAGCCAGGGAGGCCAAAGGAGAGACATGGCATCCACCCCCCATGCGCCCACCTCCGGAGACCTGGAGCAGAACAGGGGCACCAGGGCATTGGACCCCAAGGCAAACAAGTCCAGAGCCGGAGTCCCGAACCCCAGGCAAAGCATCCGAAAGGTCCTGGGAGCCAGACACAGGGACAGAGACGAGGGAAACCTCCGGCTCAGAGAGTCCGCCACCACCTTGTTCACATCCCAGTGCAGCAGGGTGAACAACGCGTCCCGGAGGCACACGTAGGAGCCAACACCAGGGCCCCCACAAGACAAAGAGGCACTAGCGATATCGGGGAATCCAAAGGGGAGGAGCGTGCCCCACAACAGCCCAGCGCTCACAGCCCCAACCCCTACCTTTCCAGCAGGAACATCAAGCAGCAGGAGGAAGATCCACAGCACATCCAGCAGCGTGAACAGAGACCAGGACAGGAAACGAAAATGGAAAACCCACAAAGCCCAGCAGTATGGGTCACCTGAGCCCAGGAGGAGAAAGGGAAGCCCAGCAGCCCCACTCCAAGGAATCCCACGATGGTCCATGGGAGCCCCCCAGAACCCAGCAGAGGAGGATCCATAGGGCAAACGAAGCAGGTAAGCGCCCGGCACTCACCCCAGCGTCTCCCATCAAGTAAACCACCGACAGGAAACAAAACAGGATATGCTTCTGGTGGTGAGGTGTGTTATAGCACCTGACAGGAGGGTGGGTGGAGTCTAAAAGCGGTTCCTGTTTTGTTTCCTGTCGTGTGGAATACCTCATGTGTGATGACTGGGTCGAGGACGAGGGACGTAGAGGTAATGCCTCCCTCCGCTTGTTACATGAGACGTTCCCTTGAAAAGCAGAGTAGAAGGTGATGGCCCCTCACACATTTTTTATCTCAGCGACAAAGTTTAAAAATTCAACTTGGTTAATTAGTCCCTGAATTCCCCAAGGCATCTTATAATGATGGTATCCACAATGTAATATTTTTGCTCCTTTGCTGATGGGCCGAGATAAAGTATATTTCCAGGAATTGCAACCACCAAACACTTTACAGCTTAAGCCATCTCTTTAGCACAGACAGAACCAGGTGGTTTGAAAAATATACTACTTAGTATTTGAACCATTGAATGTTGAGAGCTACATTGAAGACAATGGAGTGCTCCGGGTTTCTAATACCTGGTAGAAGCCTGGAGCATTAACATGCAAAGGGCTAACAAAGCCGGAAGGGATTTCAACTCCCTCAGGCTCAGTGAGACCTTTATTTTTCAAATTAGAACATTCTACCCCTTAAGGGCGGAATGTTCTAATAGCCTTAGAGCCCTCCATAGTGGGCTCTACCGGCCATTAAATGCCCTCTCCCTTGTTAAAGGCCTGAGCAGAAGTGGACCTTTAATGACCGCTAGAGCCTGCTACAGTGGGCTCTAAGGATAGAATATAACAGAAAACACAAAATATTAAGAGCATAGTCAGAAGATTATGTTTCCAAAAAAAACCTACAAATAGAAAATGTCTGCATTCACTACCAAGGACAAGTCCACTTTTTCAAACGTGTATGACTTTCCAGACTCTATAGTCCATTAAACAGCAAGTCAATTCTAATGGGTGATCCATGAATTTCAATTCACCAAAATGGCTGGGGTAGTGGAAGTGACATTGCTCACAATTTGACCTTTAGTTTGACTCACACACACATGCTTACACATACTTACACATTCACACACTCACACACATAAACACACTCTCACCCTCGAGCATGCATACAACAAACATTTAACACAATTGTTTTACCTACTGTAGCTTCCAGATAGGGTCCTATTCCAGCGAATGTACTACATTTTTAATTACACTATAGGGAATATTATTCACTATTTGTATAATAAAAAAATGGACAGAAACCAGGCAAATGGAGCTCGAACCAGCACAGTTAGGAAGAGCTGCCCCTGTGCTCCAGGCACTGATTTTGCCACCTCTGAGGCCAGGGGGTCAGAAAAGCAGTGCCAGGGGTAGCAAGGGCCAAGCCAGCTGCGACCCCTAAATGGCGTCCATAACGGTGATCCTAAAATCCCAATACTTAAAAAAAAATTGTGCAACCTTATTCGTGTAGTTTAACCCCTTCCATGCTGATGACGGCCACCGGCCGTCATGCATCACGGTGGGTGTGTGCTGATGATGGCGGGGCCGTCATGATCCCGCCCACTCTACAAAATGGCCGCACAGCGCGAAAATTCGCCGCGCATGCAAGAAGTTAAATTCTATTTCCTTAAGTCAATAGTAGCAGTAGAAAGACTCAGCATAAAGTATGGCTACAGGGTGTCCATCTATGATTTCTCCCGTCAGCGGGAAAGGCATCAAGGAATAGATCAGGATTGTAAAAGTGTCAAAGTACACATAGCAGGGGATCGAAGAAGTAGTACAGAAGGGGAGTTACCTAAAAGGAAGTGCACAGCAAGCTAAACTGCAAAGATGACGAGATCGGGATGAACAGCGAGAAGGGAGTTGCAAAGCGTGGCTTGCGGTATGGAACGTTGAAAGTTACATGTTGGGAACTTGAGTTAGAACTCGGCATAGCAGCAGCAAGGGACAGAGGTCGTCTGGGAAAAGCAGAAGTAGATAGAAGAATGAGAGATGGGGTGGGGGTGGGGGGGGCGAGGTGCAGGAGACAGGGATGCATAGAGACAAGCAGAGCATAGTAGACAGTGGGTGCAGGGCTTGACTGGGGGGGCAAAAGCAGCCCTGGCAAAAATGTTCAAACCAGCCCCACTCTCTTCTTTTTTTCCCTTCATCTCTTTCTATCCATCAATTATCTCTTTCCCCATTCCTTCTCTGATCTCTTGCTCTCCTCGATTTGTCCCTCTTTTCATCCCTTTCTCTGTCTTTCGCTGTGCCAGCTGCCAAGTATTCTCCGGGAGGTAGGTGACAGAGGCACCAACAGCGGCCCTTGGCCTTCAAAACCAGCCCCCTACGGCTCCAGCCCACAGGGGAAATGATCAATGGAATAAAAGGCCTGTCCAGCATGGGGGAAAGAGGAGCCAAGAGGACAGGTAGTGGGTTGAGCAAACAAATATTACCTCTGCGTCCCTCTCACTTATCTCCATTACGCAATGAGTTCCCTGTGCCTCGTAGTCACAGCCCCTACCAATATACAAGGCCCGCCCCCTCCACAACTCCTGCTCTTTTGTGTCAGTAGACACTGACAGGTGGGTGTGGCATGCTCACTCCAGCGTAAATTGAATTTCTCCTTTTGTAAATGTGGCCGTTTCAGGTTAGTTTTTTTGGGATCCTGTTCTTTCTCTGCCGTACTTTGTGGTTAGTGCCTATACCTGCGCTTCTGGATTGGTCATTACCAGGGATCGAGTCGGGGGTACACGCTGGTACACGGCGTCACACCCCTCTTTTCACAGGGTGGACGCCGTTCCCCCCTGCCAAGAAGCTGGGTCCCACAGAAATAAGATGAACGTGTCCCGGTGTAATTTTCAGACACCGGGACCTATTCAGCACGTGATGCCATGAGGTCATTTGCATATTGCCAGTCCCCCCCACTTCTTTGTATAGGACTTGTGTACTGGTCATTACCCTTCGGCTCGAGGGCAGTTGATTGTTTTCCTTATGCATGCTGCAGGGTCTGGGGTTGTTCCTGCTTGCGGCACAGCAGGATCTGCTACATCCTTTTGGTTTCTCTCTGGCTGCTCTGCCCCTGTGAGGGTCGCAATGGTGAGACTTGGGGTTGTTGCTGCGCCTCCGCATTTTCTTGCTGGCTTGTGCTGTGGTGCAGTGCTTAATTTGTGGTGGTGCTCTCCAATGCTCACTGCCGGCACTTAATTGCCAGCACCGGGGCTTATGAATGTCTGCCACATGGTAGTGGTGTCTGCAAATTTAGGTACGAGCACAACAGCTTCTATTTACTATTTCAATTTACATTTCCAAGTATTAGTATTTGCCTCTAAAGCCATTCTTATAGCTTTGGGGGCCTGCAATAGTATGAATTGTCAAAATTTTAAGATTGTGATGACTATTAGCTTGTTGGTGCTGTCATTGGCAGTGCTGCCAGGGGCAACGGATGGTGCAAGATCTAGTGTCATCCTGTCGAGGGCCCTGGCACTACTTTTTTTTTTTACAAATTAAGCACTGCTGTGAACTTCTAGTGGTAGGTGTCCCAGTGGGTAGCTTTGAGCCTTCTGCAGTTGCTTTTGTATGTACCATTCCCATGTGGTGTGTGGCTGTCGGCTCTGTTGTGATGCTCCTGATGTTTTGGTGTGTATTCACGCATCCATGGGATTGAGCTCAATAGTGCGGGCGCTTTTCTGTGGTTCGGCGTCTGCTTTCAGTCTGGTTGCTTTCCTGTGTTTGAGCCTTGGTCACCCCCTTTCGCTTGGCCTGTAGTCTGCTGTGCCTTTCTCTGGCCTTGAGGCATGTGTGCAGTTGCCGTGGCTCCCTGCTGTTCTCCTGGCTCTGGGTAGTTGTCTTGGGTCTCTGGTGATGCAGTTCCCACTCTGGCATGATTCGTTCTCAGCTGCCAGTTGTTCGGGCGGCGGGGCTCTGTAACTTTGCAGGGTGCCCCATCAAGTTTCATTACGCCACTGGATCTGCGTTGCGCCTCTCTGGATGGTCTGTTGCCGTTGGCCTGTCTGAGCTGTGTCCAATTTTGGTCTGTCTTCAGCGGGCCTGGGAGACTCCTTGGACTATGGAAATCCCTGGGCTTGCGGGGCACTTCAGGGCGGTGCTCTGACAGTTGTCCTAGTAGGATGGGCGTACTGCGGCAGCACAAAGCTGCAGGCTTTCAGCCATTCATTTTCACATGCTTTATGTGCATGCTGGGCCTCTCGGAGAATGCTGTGAGCTACAGCCTGTAGGGGATGCGGTGCTCCTTGCTGGTGGTAAAACGGTTGCTGATGAATATTCCAATGGGGGGCTTCCTTGAACTTGGATGGTCTCAGGTGGGTTTGGTGCTATACATCTCGCCATCCCATGTCTGGTTATGGTCTGTCTTGTGTGTGGCCTCCATTTATGCCCTTCTATTATGTTGTTATCTGTTTGCTCTTATAGTACCATCATGTCAACACACCGCACCCCCTAGCACATAGCATGCATGCAAATAAGTACACACTACACAGATTTTGAATTGGGAAAAACTGCTGCAGGTTTATTACATACAACGTTATGTTATATGGTGGGTTATCTTACAGGCGATCCAAGGGCAGAAAGCATTCTCGCCACCTGCCCGCCTGATGAGCCAAGCAGCATTGGGGCAAACCCAATCTGGGCTGCCCCAACTGGTGATCCTCCTCCCCGATCACGTGACACCTGGCCCCTTATTACTTACGCCCCTTTCAGGGCGGAACGTAGCAAGGCAAGCCCCCGGTTGCTCAGGCCCACAACCGCATTAAGGACTAATGGGGCGCTGACGCGGTTTCCAGGAACCTTCCATGAGGCTCCTGGGCTCTGGCACCCCTATGTGCCATGCAGAGGTACCCTTCTGTACCCATTTGCTTCCAGATCGCCCTGTAACTCCGCCTGCAGCAAGAAAAGTACAAGATTACAACATTCTCACTATACTTCCTACCAGCATCCATGCCGGATAAGCGGTAAAGTGGGAGACGGCGTGTCCCGTGAGGCAGTGGCCATGGTGTGTCCGGTGCGAAAAAGAGGTCGTCAGCGTGGTGAGGGTGACCTATATACCCCTCACCCCACCTCGCGCACCGGACATGACACGGCCTGCCTGTGCCCAGGAAGGGGACTCCACCAGAGACCCTGCCCCCTCAGGAGGAGGGGGGTGTGGGGTGCCCGATGCCACTAGAGGGCCGCTCTCTTGAGTGGCCCCCCGCGGTGGCCTCGGGCAGCCGCATAGTACCACATTGGCATCACTCCCCACCCCCAAGCACATAGCATGTATGCAAATAAGTATACACCACACAGATTTTGTATTGGGAAAAACTGCTGCAGGTTTATTACAAAAACGTTATGTAATATGGTGGGTTATCTTACAGGCGATCCAAGGGCAGGCAGCATTCTCGCCACCTGCCCGCCTGATGAGCCAAGCAGCACTGGGGCGAACCCCATCTGTGCTGCCCCTTCTGGTGATCCTCCTCCCGGATCACGTGACACCTGGTCCCTCATTACTCACACCCCTTTCAGGGCGGAGTGTAGCAAGGCAAGCCCCCAGTTGTTCAGGCCCACAACCGCCCGAAGGACTAACGGGGCGCCAACACGGTTTCCAGGAACCTCCCATGAGGCTCCTGGGCTCTGGCAACCCTATGTGCTGTGCAGAGGTACTCTTCTGTACCCAAATGCTTCCAGATCGCCCTGTAACTCCGCCACAGCTCTGGCGGCGGCCACCGTTACCGACAGAGCCCCCCACCAAAACAGCTCCTTTCTCACCTGCAACTTCTCATTTACCGGTCCCCTGTCAATCCACGGGAAGGAGACCCTATCTATATCCCATTAGCCCTTGATGTTAGACCGCTAGTGTCTCATGAAACCAAGAGCCCTTCTGGCCTATGAACTTGTGACAAGAACTAATCCTCCTATGGGAGAGTTCCACTGCTTCACAAGACTCTGCCCCAAGCCAGCTCTGGGCGGGGCGGATTCAGACACCATGGCTCACAAAGCCCCCTGAATTTGCTGCTCTCACCTTGCTGCCGTCCAACTAGTACCGGGTGTCCTGCACACACTGGTGCCCCACATCTAAGGGACAGCAGCCCACTTGATGCCTGACTGCTTCCACACATGCCTGCCTACTTTAGGCTAAAGGGGTAGAAGGATAAACTTTAGCCTTTGCACAGTCCTTTTGCTTCCTAAATCCGGACGCGGGAAACATCCTTTACAACGCAACTTTCACCACGCAGTGCCTTTACGATGCAACTAATACAACACAAACCATTACAACGCATTGCACTGGGGGGCGCTCTAGGATAGGGAATAGATTTAATTTACTATCCAACACCTTCCCTAGTGTCCACGGGGACTGGAGTTGGAATAGTAAATTAAACTATTCACTATCCAGCACCCCAAAGCGCTATGCGTTGTAAAGGTTTGCGTTGTAATACTTACGTTGTAAAAGCATGCGTGGTAAAAGCATGCGTTGTAATGTCATACATCCCCAGACGCACCTGAGTGTCCATAACTAGAATTCTATGACAATGAGCAAGGGAGGCCCTCCTGCCCTTGCCCGGCATCCCTTAATCCTTATGGGGATCGCCAGCTCAGCTTCCTTTGTGGTGAATCCCCCTAGGCATACCGGCTCAGAGAATGTCTGATTTTATACAGTGCCCACTGCCGGTCATATGGTGCCTAACATGAGAACCTTGAAAAGCACCCAATTTACACCTGGGCATACCCCAAAATGAGACTGGCTTCACGCAGATGTAAGGCCATAGCGACACATTTTAAACCTATTACTGGTTGTTGCCACTTGGCACTTTTCTGGTTGCAGCTCTGTGTTTATGTGAAGCGCGCATGCCCACGGGGCATGCTGTCACTGAATAGCCGGGTGCAACTACCTTCTGTTTCCCGAATATTGGGAATGTCAAATGGTCTAAAATATCCTCTCGCCATATGGCTCTAACTCAGTGTGTACCAAACTTTCTGGACACCAGTACACCTGTTAGCCTACAACTACTACCACCCGCCTGCTGCCCTGGCTAAAGCGCGGGTGAATAACTTAACTGCAACATGTACCTCCCTTGTTTGCAGAGGGCACTATTTCGCTGCCTCGACAAGACGTGGAAATATGGTACAAGTTTGCGAGACCCACTCTCAAACAACTAAACTTAAACTCAGTCCATCGGGGGTTGCAGCCCTCTCTTTGCGTTGTAATTGCCAAGGGTCAGTGTAAGATTGTACTGTCCCCCCCCCAATGGGCTAGTTGACTGGCTGACACCCCGGTGGGGACCTGGTAGTGGTATGTAACCTTTATATCCTTGCTGCCTAGCAACAATCCCGCCGCAAAATTGACATGGTGCGTGAGCATCCTCTGATCGCACTGGTCGATCCCTCAATTATTTTAACTCATAATGCTGTGCATAAGAATAAAACTATGCACAGGTAGCTGAACATTTCACCTGTTAGTCAATGTGAAACATTTTGGATTTGATCATCGAATTAAGCCAGGCACCACCCTGGGAAAGTCTTGCCCTCTCAAACTTCTGCTGCTAAACCAGGGGGCCGGCATGGCAGTGGGAGGAGGGGAACCATATATATCAAAGCCCGCCCTTTCATGAATACTGGGAATGCCAAATGCTCTTTAATATACTGAAGTCTATTTGTGTTTTCACTTTGGCTCACTGCTCCAACCCAGTTGACCCCAAAACGTGGGGATTTTCGCAAAGCCCCGCGATGTATTCTTGGCTACATGGCCGCTAATGCACAATTAAACTACCCCCTACCCATCCAGTGGGGTTGCACAGTACATACAAAGGATGCAGAGGGCAGTTTTCTCCTGAAGCCCCATGCCACTGCACTTGCGGCGCTAATGAAAACGTTGTCGATTTGGTTGTCAACTTGTTGCCTTCTCCACCCCCATTGAATTTGTGCTGGACTCTCGCTTACTACCCTACTGAGTGAGCCCAATGTATTTACCGAATTCCTTAACAATTTCCGCTTCTGACTGTAATTGGGACCCGGTCCCCCCATGGGATCAAGGCGCACCCTCCCATGTTTATTGTTAATCAACTCCCTGGTGCTTGTTTTATCGACCTCAGAAGTGTAAAATGCTAAGTGGGCCTGCCAGGATCGAAACCTGTGACCAAGAGGTTGAACCAGCCACTTACGGTTCTGCCGCTCCCCAGGCCAGTGAATTGTATCCCAGGGCCGACTTATTCGTGCACATCTTACTTTTATTCCCTCTGTGCCACACTAACCCCCTATAAAGTTATGCAGGCAGACTGTAAACTGAATTGAGAGGCATGGGCCGAATGAAACAATGCAGCAGTGCCACCCGGTGGCCAATAGCAGGAGTCGGGAGAGAAGAGTTAGCTTTCCAACAACACACGTTATGAGACAACACATCCATTACCCCCTCATGGGTCCTCCCCGTCCCAGTCCTAACAACGTGAGGCAGTCCTGCCTCCACCCAGCCAATCACAACGCCAGTATTCAAAAGTTACATAAGCCCCTCCCACCTACCGCCATGCCTGTTTTTTTTTCTGCTCCGACGGCTGTCGGAACGCTGGTGCTCCCGGTTCCTGTTTCTGTTTCTGGCTTTCTTCAGGACGGTGCCGTGAGTGTTTCGTTTGCAGTTTTATGCTTTTGCGTTATTTACTGTGTGTATTTCACAGGAGTATTTTATTTGCAGTTTTTTACTTCTGCATTGTTTCCTGTGGGTTTTTCTCTCTGCGCGGCTGCTCCGGTCCCCCGGTCAGCTGTGCTCCTGTTCTGGGGTCAGGGACTCTCCCCGTTCATGTGCTGGGCTGGGGCGGGGAGTTTTCGTGGTGTCCTGGCCCCGGGTCGTTCCGGCGCTGTGGTTCTAGTGCAGCGTCCGGCCCCCACGGTCATGGTCTTTTGACCTGGGGCTGTGGGTGGAGACTACAGGGCTGCCCACTGTAATTTTCACCGGTCTCACGTTGTGTGATTTGGTGATTGGGGGCAGTGTTGCTTGGAGGTTGCTGGGCACTTCCTTTGTTGTGTGGTGAGTTCCTGTTTGGTTCGATTGCTCGGGTTCACTCACCATGTGCGAAGGGTCGTCTTCACCTGTGCCTGCCTGGGCTGTTTCCATGCGGCATAGTTTCCAGGTTCTGCAGGTGGATGACATTTTTGCAGATTCTGGGGCTGCGCTGAATACTGTGAAGGGCTACTGGTGTTCACGAGATCTTCCTGCCTATGCTGTCCAATTGCCTGGGTTGATATAGTTTCAATCTGTGATTTTCCACAGTTGTTGGTATTGGCTGCCCAGTATGTGCTGCCAGGGCCTACTTTGCGTTGTCCTGAGGATAGGTCTTTATTAGGGTGATGCTGGGTTGTGGCCCTAGATCCCTGGATGCTGTGGGGTTTTCCGCACAGTTTGTTTACTCTGTGGTGGTTGACCTTTTCCTTCCATGTTGTCCTGTTGGATATCCTGTCTGATGCATGGCTTGCGGCAGATACGCAGGGTTTTCCTCGTTTTCTGGGATGGTGGTTTCGCCTGGCGGACTTTATTTCTCACTTTCCTGCATTTCCATGTGTTGCTTCTTCTTTTGGGGTGCGTGCTGGCTCTTGTTCGGCCTGTGCTTCACTGTTCCTTCTCATGGGTTGTGTGGAGTTTGGCTGTTTGCGGGCCTTCCTTCCTGTCTTGGCTTGATGGGTTGAGTCTTCTCCTCGGCTGACGTGGTGCTGGCGTCTTGGTCCACTGTCTGTTTTTCTGTGGCTCCTTGGCTTTTTGGCTCCCTCTGCTGACAGTCTGTGTGGTGGTGCTCTGTCTTCCTCTCGGCCCTTTCGTGGTCGGGGGTGGGGGAGGCTGTGTTCCGTTTGGTTCCTGGCCTCTGTTGCGCCTACGGCTGCCCCTGGGTGTTGGTCGTCCAGGGTTTTGGGTATTGTTGTGCCCTGGGAGGGGGGTCTCTGTGACCTGGTGGTTGCGGTTGCGTCTCTTTTTCTTTGGGTCTGTGTCCCACTCCTGGTGTTCATCTGGCAGTGGGTTCCTTGTCTCCGTTGCTGTTTTTGTTACGGTTTTGGGGGCTCGGATCCGTTGTTCCTGGCTTGTTGGTCCGGTCTGCTTTCCGACTGGTGGGTCCTGTCGGTCTTCGCTCTTGGTTTCCGGATTCCATTCCGGGCTGTCCCCCTTTTTGGGCTGTTTTTACGGTTGCTCCGTTGTCCTTTGGCCCGTGTTGCATTTACCTTCTTCTTTGGGCGTCGGTCTCTTTTTGTCTCTGGGCGCTGTTGTGCTGGTTCCGGTGGCGGAGCGGGCCAAGGTTCCTCTTCCTCTTTGTTCTTGGTCCTGGCACCCGTTGGTTCCTTTTTGCACGGTTCTGTGTCCCGGGGCTTTATACCATTTGGTGCCGCTGGTCGGTTGTTCCCCTTGCGGTCTGTCATTCCCCTCTTCCTGGTGGGTGTTTTTTATTTTTAATTTTTTTTGGTCTTCCCTGGATTTGGGTGTTGTCTGTTTTTCACGTTCCATCCGTCTGGCTGGTCCGCGGTTCCTGCTGTTTGCTGTGGATGGGTTCCTTTCTCTGTTTCGGGTGTTGCCTTTCGGCCTCTCTCCTGTTCCCCAGGTTTTTTTCCGTGGTGCTGGCTCCTGCTGTGCAGGTTTTTTGCTGGTTGACGGTTCCGCTCTGCTTGCACCTGTTGTTCTTTGTACTGCAGGGTTAGGCCTGGTCCATACCTGGGTGGGTGACCGCCTGGGGGGTGCTGTTGGCTTTTCCCTATGTGGCTTTTGTCCGGTTTCTGCTTCCACCCTCCTTGTGACTGTTCTGGCGATGGTGGCGTTGTGGCCTTGCTCCGGTTACTGGGGTTCGTTGTGGTTCTGGCCATTTTTCTTCTGGTTCCTGTTCGGGGCCTTCGATTTCTCGGGGCCTGTTCATCACTTTGCAGGGGGTTGTTTTCACCCTCCGGCTCGGTTCTCTTCCCTGTTGGCTCTTTTGTGGGTCCTGCTGGGTCGCCCTTCTGCCCTTTGGGGTTGGTTGCGGTTCCAGGAGGTGGTGGCTGCCTCCACGGCTGTGGTTCCTTGGGTTTGCCTGTTCCTCCTGTCCTTGGTGTTTCTTCTGATTGGCTCTTTGGGTCCTTTTCAGTGCAGGTTACATGGCTCTGGTTCCTCTCTCCCCTGTTCTGGTTCCTACTTTGGCCTGGTGGCTTTGCTCTCCCGACCTGGTGTTTGGGGTGCGTTTTCAGCTCCCTTCTCTCCTCTTCTTGTCCTTGGACGCCTGTCCTTGGGGTTGGGCGCCACGTTGGGGTCCTTGGTGGCGGCCGAGTTTTTTGATTCGTGCTGGCCTTCCCGTGGCTATTTGCTGCTTGGGCCTTCTTGGGGGGACCAGTTGCATGTCTCTGTTCCTGCTGGCTTCCATGTGTTGTTCCCACGACTCTATGGCTCATTGGTGTGTCTTGTGCCTCTGGTGGTTCGGGCTCCCGCAGCTCTCTCTGGGCCGTGTCTCCTCTGTGGGCTTTGAGTTTGTGTTCAGGACTGACTGCGTTTTCGTTTGTAGACGCTGCTTGGGCCGTTTCCTCCTGTCCTCTGTTTTGTGCCCTCTGTGCTCGCTTCAGCGGCGCATTTTCTTTGTTTGGTTCAATTTGGTGTGGATTTGCATGGCCCCTGCACATTTCCTTGGCCTTCGGGCTTTCTGTGTGCCTTCCCTCCTTTTTCTCCTCCTGCATAGTCTGGGGATGTAAGGGGGTGTGTGTAGGTGTCTGTATCGTTAACCTCTCTGTCTTTGATTTCTGCTCCTGCTGCTGCTGGCGGGGGTCAGGTTTGGCCGGACTTCATTGACTCCGGCTCCGCTTTTTGGTCCACAGCTGGTTTTTGCCCTGATGTCACTTGCTTCTGACGGCCTGGCTCTTGTGCGGCTGTGGTTGGCGTCTTTGGGCTGTTCCTCTGTGGTGGCTCGTGGCATCCCGTTGTCTCGTCGGCCTTCGGCCCTTGGGTGCTGTGGTCGTCTTTGGGGTTCTTTTTTCTCTTTGTGTTCTTCCCATTGGGCCGTTCCTGTGCTGGGGGATCCTACCTCTGTGTTGGATTTTCTCAGGACTGTTTTTTTTACAGGGCCTTGCCCCTTCCGGTTTGTCTTCTCAGTGGGCGGCGGTTCGTGCTTGTCGGGGTCCTGGAGCCTCCTCGGTGGTTTTTGCCCCTTTGAAGAGTCGGTTTCTTCTAGGCTTTCGGCTTCGTCGGCCGGTCTCTCCTGTACTCGTGCCTTCTTGGGTTTTTGCCTGCTGTTTGGGGGGGTCTGCTGTTGCCCCCTTTTGAGCTCTTGCTGGTGGCTGTCTTGTTCTGGTTGTCAGCTACTGTGGCTTTTTTGCTGGCCATCACCTCTGCTCGTCGGTTGGGTGCTTTGGGTGCTCTGCTCGTTTCTTTTCCCTGTTGGGAGTTCCTGCCGGATTGGGTTGGTTTGTGGCTTGTTCCGGTCTTTCTGCCTGGGGGTTCTTCCCGTTTCCTTTGGCAGCTGGAGGTGTTTTTCCTGTTTTACCTGCTGGGGGGGGTCCCTTGTTCCCCCTTACTTGGTGGTTCGCTGGACTCTCCGGTTTTTCCCACCTTTGTTCCCTGGTGTTTTTCCATTTTCTCCTGCCCTGTTTGTCTCCTGTGGAGGTGTGACTTGGGGGATATGGTTTTCCGGTTCTGGGTTTGGTCAGTGGGTGCGTTTGGCGGTCTGCCTGCCTTTGCGGTCCTTTGGGTCTGCCTCCTCCGTCTCTGGTGCTGGGTCGTTAGACACGTTCTGTGCCTGCTTCCTGGGCTGGGGCGGCAGGAGTTTTCTATCCGGGAATTTGTTGGGTGGCCACCCGCTGTCCCGTCTCGTATTTGTGCTACCTTCTTGGCTTGTTGTTTTACATGCCTCTGCTGGCTGTTTTTCTGTTGGCGTCTTGGACGTTGCTGTTCATTGATCTTTACTGATTTGTACTCTGCATGGATCCCTGGTGTCCTGCGTTTTTTGTTGGTTCTCTGCTTGTGAGTTCCTCACGTTGTTAGGACTGGGACGGGGAGGACCCATGAGGGGGTAATGTCTTATTACTTACCGGTAATCTTCATTACCCCGATTAGGGTCCTCCCCGTCCCAGTCCTGTACCCTCCCGCCCTCCCGCTGTGTTTGTGTCGGAGTCTTGTTGATAACAGGCATGGCGGTAGGTGGGAGGGGCTTATGTAACTTTTGAATACTGGCGTTGTGATTGGCTGGGTGGAGGCAGGACTGCCTCACGTTGTTAGGACTGGGACGGGGAGGACCCTAATCGGGGTAATGAAGATTACCGGTAAGTAATAAGACATTACCGCTGCGAACCGCAACTTGAAGCGCAGCCAAGGCTTGACTTGACCTCCCAGGGACGGCAGGGGCCTAGCTATGTAAAGAGATGTGTAGGGAGATTCACCAATTGTATGCTAGCAAATTGTAAAGTGTTCAATACTTCGTAGTCGTACACCTACATGGAAGAGCAGACTGCATGCACGAGTATGCATTACTATTGTGCCTTACGGTCTTGAAAGATACGCCCCTGCACACAAAATGGGAGAGGGTTAGTGTAATGTGCTATGTTAAACAATGCTTTTATAAGGGACAACTCTGTGCTAACCCGGATTGGGGAGAAAGCACGCTGATGCTGTTCACGGGCAGGCCCGTGAATCAAACTTTATAACTCGCTTCCCCGCCAGAGTACCAGACCAACGGGCCCTACAAACTTGCCCCCCCCCCCCCCTTTGGGATACACATGGCAGCCTGGAGCTGCTGGGCCCCCGCCGAGGCATTGCACCCCGTATTTTAGGTACTCTAAAAACAACGCCTGCGCTAGGGAGCGCTACACAACTGGACTAGTTCCCCTTTCTTTACCTTCCGTGTGGCTGGCACAGCACTCAGGTAGACCTGCAGGCAGTGACCCGTGACGATGCTAGAGCAGTAACCACTGGGGTCTGCCAAGTTGCTCTTTTTGTCAATAATTTGGTGTACAATTTTTGCGGCAACATTACACAACTACAAACTTAAAATTGTATATGATTGTGGTTAAGGTGTTTTCAAAAACAATCGTTGGTTTTAATTTTAATTTTTGGCAGACCCATTCCCCTTTTTTCTAAACCAGTGGATTCAATCCCTGTGTGTATTAGTAATGCGTTGTTTGAATGTATTGTGTTTGTGAAACGACTGAAGTAGCTTGTATGTTAGCAAGTGAGTGATTGCTGAGCATTTTTTCTTGTGTCCATTTACATTGTTTGTATATTTTGTCCTAAATGTTCTTGAATTCTAAACAACTTTGAAAAATATTTTGATAAATAAAACAGCTATTAAATAGCATCACATGCATTGACCAGTTGTCTACGCATTTTTGTTAGATTTGGACTTTTGAATAAGGTATCAGTATTGGCACTTTTCTTGTTTTTGGAGAGCAGTAACCACTGCAGGCAACCGACTGGGGGAGGGGGAGGAGCACCGCCGGCTTATAGTGCAGGTCAGCTGTGGCAAAGTGACCAAAATCCAGAGCGGCTGCCGAGCTCAGCAAGCATGAGGTCCTATTGCCCACGTCCCGTCTCTGCTGCTATGGGGGGTGGGGGGACACAAATAGATACCACACACGATCCCCCTCCCCTCGCGCGCAGGATACCTGGTTTCGCCTCCTGTGAATTGAGGAAGCCATGCCCTAGATACAGGGAGATAGAGACCGCATGCACTCGCTTGCTCCTACCATAGGGCCCTCCTACATTCTCGACATATTAAAACGTGTGGCTGATTCACAACTAGTAGGTTGAACAAATATGACATACAAAGGTATACAACATATCTGCACATACATAGGCAGACCCCATTTATCCCGTCCAGCAACTCCAGAAAAGTGTCCGCGGACAGTGGACTCTGTGCAGCTCTCAAGGCACTGCGCTGGCACTGCACCGCTCACTCCTCTGGTGCTGAGCTGCACCATGTTTGAATCAGTCAATCACTGCTAGGATCTTCTGGCACAACAAAGCAAGTGTGGGGAGGGAGCAGGCTCCCGCCGAGAACAAGCAGCTTCCATAATCTCAGTCGCATGGACTCAAGCATGGCGCATTGTGACTGTGTTGAGGTCACAGTACTAATAATAAAATACTGTATGAGGCTCAATGTAAATGTAACTCAATTGCCCCTGGGCAACAAACACTTATTACCAGGTGACAGAGAGGGCTGGTTCCACCCGGCACCCTCAGTAAGTAATCAGAGCGCCCGGTCGGACTTTTGATTCCCCGGTTCTTATAGGGTCACAAGAGAACACATAACCCTTTAGTGAAACATAGCTCTTATTTGGCTGGGGGGGGCAAGTTACCGCAGTCGCATATCATTAACGGGGTGCCCGACAGCGACCATCTTCTTTATTCAGGATCAGACTCAAACCCTAAGGAGCTCCGGTGCTGTGCTCCTCAGCTCATCGCGCAATAAACAGACCACGCAATGTGTAAGCGTGAAAGGCCATTTTATTAGACCAGGCTGCGTAATCTTACATAACAATAAACATCAACAGATAAATAACATCAAACCCCCAACTCACACTTCACTTCTCATACGCTACACCCGTTCCACCTTATCACAAACCACTACATGCCCCATACCGTACCTCATTCATATCCACCAATCACCTGTCATCCAGCCCGATCCTTGTGTCCTTCCAGTCATGCCTCTATCCATCATTCAAACTCCCCCCCAAGGGATGGGTGTGCCCGCTCTTGACCCCCCCTGTCTCTTCAAAGTACCGCCTTACCCAGCTCTGGCCTAAACTGGCACGCCATAAGCCAACCCTAAACCACACCCAAACTGCAGGGTGGGTGGGAGGCCTTTTGCTAACCCTCCCGATGGTGCTAGGCGCAGGAAGAGGAAGTTCCCTTCCTCCCCTGCGCTTTATACCCACCCCCTAGCTCCTCCCCTTCCCCTGCCTGCCCTATTATGCGTGAATGACCCCGGGGTAAGACTAGTCTGCAACTGTGCTTCCCCCGGGGCCCAGCAGCCCCCGAGGACACTCAATCATTATCACTGAGTTCAGCCCCGCTCCACCGAAGAGCCCCTTACAAATGCCGACAAGCAGAGGTGCATGGACCCCCATCGTGACCAGCCTTGCAGCCCCGGAGTCACATCTCCACCTCAGCCCTCAAAAGAATCGCCTGCGTCCCGACCTCTCAAAAAAAAGGTACAGGGACACCACACTGCCGACGCCAGAATACTACCTCTAGAAGGTTAGGGAACTTGAACGGCCCCCTGGTGAGCTTCAAGCACCACTGGGAGGCTGGGGCAAGCATGCGGCACCTACGAGGCACTGCCTTGGGGGGGCCCAGGACGTGAGGATCACCCCGGTTCAGCACTCTCCCATGATTTCCTGCATACTGGTTGCACCCCAGCAGGGTGCAGGCAGACTCGATCCCTAACCGTGATGCATGGGATGTAGGACGGGAGGGCCGGGCATCCCAAGTTGTAACCGGACCCTCAACTGTATGAGGAGGTGGGACCTCCCAGTATGCTCACAGCGGCAGGGATCTGGCCAAACGGGCCAGGGAGATTGTCCCACCTTGCCCCCCTCTCGAGCGTTTACCAGGGAGTAGATGCCCGCCCACCAGCCCTGGTACCGCCCAGCCCACTCGGTCCCCGTGGACCTCTGGTGGGCAGCCGGAACACGGCTGGGGAGGGGGGGGCATGCTGTATGAGGCAAAGTGACCCTACAGGAAAACTGCCTCTTAGGGCTGAGACCCAGGGGAGAAGACGTGCCTTGGGTCAACTCACGGCCACTCCTCCAGCGCTAAACCGGACGAGCCCACTGTGGGAGGCTTCAATTAGGCTGACTGCAGGTCCGGGTAAGGCTGCCCCTGCCAGGTGAGGTCAACCTGGTGTCTCGCCCAGAGAAGGGTGGAGATGGGGGCACACTCACCACACTATCTTGATGCTCCCAGATGTGATGCTTACTATTTCGTAACTCAAGTCTGATTTACACAATCGCATGCAAGCTAGCAAGATGGATTTGGCGCTGGCTGGTAGGTTACTTAAGTAAACAGTGGTCAGTCATCATGCTGTTTATTAAAGCGCTAGTGCAGAAAGGAGTATTTGATGTTTTAATGTTTCTTTAAAAGGGGGGAGCCCCAAAAGGCCAAGAGGGCCCGTAAGTGGAGTGGTGTGGCTCACTGGTTAGAGGCGGCAGACCCGTAAGCAGAGGACGGCCCGGGACCAGGGTTCGATTTCCGACTCGGCAGGGTCGTGGACCAGGGTCAGCGGGCTCGATAATTCTCGCCTCGGTGCCTACTCCAGTCAGGGACCACACTCGGCAACTCTGGGCATTAGCTTGCCTCATCTTCACAACGGCCCCCCCAGACCGCCGGGGATGCTTGGTCGCACCTTAGAGATACCCATTAGGGACCATCTCTCAGGGTGAGCCAGGACGGGTTCCCCAGCGGTCGAAGCGCGGAGATACTCCTCCGGGAGTCGATTCTAGCGCTATATAAACCCACAATTAAATTAAATTAAATTAAGTGCCAATCACCATGTTGCCTTTTGTTTACTATAACCATAAAGGGCTCAGTAAAACAACTGCGATGTCTAGCTTACTCAGAAATAGTCCCGCCATGCACGACTCGAACCGCGGATCCTTAGAACCCAAGACGGCCGCTTTGGCACAAAGCCATGTCCTCTCCTCCAGCCGCTTGTTCTTATGGTGCATGTTTCTACAGTGCTGAGGAAGAGGATGGCCGTGCGCTTCCAGACACATAACTCTTATGGGCTCCCTAGCCCATCCTAACCAAACCGAGCTGGTTTTATTGACAGCACTCTGACACCTTTGGGTGAAGTCCGCACTTCAAAAAAAATTGCATTCTATAAATAAAGCGCGGCACTCAGGGCCAGATATAGGTAACATAGATTTACTGATTTTTAAGTACCAAATTTTACCGATTCGGTAATTAAAAATCGGTAAATCTAAGGGGTGGATATGTAGGTATTCCAGATGTGCTGGAATACCGATTCGGAAAAAAACGGTATTTACCGATTCGGTAAATACCGAATCGCTAATGCCCATTCATTGCAATGGGCTTTGAAGCCCATAGGAATGAATGGGCATTACCGATTCGGTATTTACCGAATCTGTAAATACCGATTTTCACAAGGGTGCAGGGGGTGTCACTTTGACAACCCTCTGGCACCCCCAAAACAGGTTCGGGTGCCATGTGGCAGGCATACATGCCTTAAGGGCAGGTCTGCCTGTCACATGGCATAGGTGTGCATGCACACATGTGCATGCACACCGGAATCGGTATTTTACCATCAAATTGGATTTGATGGTAAAATACCGATTTGGTAAGGCCTCTGGGACTCTGAAGAGTCCCACCTACATCTGGGTGCCTCAGAATCGGTAAAATTACCGAATTTTTATTTTACCGAATCGGTAAAATTACCGAATCGGTAATTTTACCGATTCGGTAAAATAATGCCCCCTACATACCTGTCACCCATTTACCGATCGGTAACGGCCAAAATCGGCCATTGCCGCTTGGTAAATGGCCTTAAACGGACACCTACATCTGGCCCTCAGTGTGCCCGAGCCTGGCCCTTCTTGTGCCGTAAATGTGCCACTTAATGTGGTCCGGTCAGAACTGCCCCAAATACCCGCAGACTGGGACAGACTCAGATCATGGGAGGGTCTCATCAAAGATATGGAGGACCAGAGACAATGACAGGATCAAAGGGTGGTGACCCCCCCTATATCACCCGCCCGGAGCCACAAAGCCGCCAGTGCGTGCAACAGCTGAGGCAGGGGCACATCAGTTGCCCCAGAACAGAGAGATTAGGGAAGGCCATGCTGAGGAGATCAACTGGGTGATAGGCAGTGAGGGCCCCATTGATCCGGCATATTCACACTGGATTTACAGGATACTGAGCCAAGCAAGACTCGAACCTGCTTCAGGAGCGCCGCTCTAACCGCTAGGCCACAGTCGCTCCACGAGCGACCTGGCAGTCGGGCCACTGCTCTGGATGCTGCTGCTTGCAGCATCATCTCTATAACCCTGTGGATGCCGAAGCCGGGAGAGACCGTGCCTGAAGTTGGCAGGAGGAGTTAGAGAAAGCTCCTTCGTTTGCGGGACATAGCTGCACTGCTGGATGCCTTGTAGCTTTAGCCTCACCCCCCCTAAACTGCCCCCGTCCCAATCCATCACCACAACCCTGCAGGGCTGGGCCTGGGAAATTGCTCCTGGGACGAGGTCCCACACGGGCCATGGCCAGCGTGGTGGGACCCAACGAGGGGGGTGTCTGGGGTACCACTCACCTCGCTTCTAATGCACTGAAGCACAACCTCAGTGCACCGAGTCCCGCAACAACACACAGCAAGACCACAGACGGTGTGTCCCACGAGGCACCGTCTGTGGCGTGTCCGGTGCGACAAAGAGGTCATCAGTGAGGTGAGGGGGACCTCTATACCCCTCACGCCGCCTAGCGCACCGGACAGGACGCGGCTCGCCCGCACCCAGGAAGGGGACTCCACCAGAGACCCTGCCCCCTCAGGAGATGGGGGGGTGTGGGGTGCCCGATGCCACTAGAGGGCTGCCCTCTTGAGTGTCCTCCTGTGGTGGCCTCAGGCAGCCGCATTGTACAGTGTTTCTGGCCTTTGTCTGGTGCAGTTGGACTTTACCCTCTTTCTACTCCATGGTGGGGTGGTGGTCTCTATCTCCTGATTCTCCCATACATTGGTGGCAGGGGTGACGCTGTTGTCACATTCCTTCTGCTTGTTCTTTCTTGGTCCCTATTGTTTGCAAAGTTTCCTTCATTATTTGAGGTTTGGACTTTAGGTTCCTGTGATTCGTTGGGTGGATGCGGGCCTGGCGGAGTCCTGCGTGGGCTCTAGTTTGGTGCTATGTGCTGCAGGATACGCGGCTTTGATGGCGATGTCCTTGGTGAGGGATTTTGTGCCTCTGGCGGGGGCTATTTCAGAGGTGGAGAGTGTGTTGGCTGTACTGGTTTGTATGGTTCAACATATTGCCTTCCTGACTGTTGGGTCGGCAGTTCTTGTTAATGGCATATGTGGCTTCCTCCTTTGCAGTCATGGATGACAGTTCCTCTGGTTGCAAGCCTGGTATGCAACAATGGCTGTCCCTTCTTCCTTTCTTAGGTTGCTGTTGGGTTACCTGTTTGTTTGGTGTACAGTTGTTCAGTTTATCCAGCTGTCTGGCGTAGATTGGTTGCAAGCCTGGTCCTGATGGTCCTCTCCTAGCACTTTTTTTCCTTGCTTGGCTGCCTAGGTACCCAGGGCTTTCTCATGCGCGTTTCCCCATTCCTATTCCTTCTGTTGGGGCAGTTTCTGTTCTGGTAGGGTTGGCGGCAGGTTATCCTCCCTGATGCAGGTCCCTCGAGCTGGGCTACTGGCTTTGGTTATCCGGTGGGCGCATGACCTGTGGATGGTAAATTGGGGTGTTCCTTCCTGCATAGGGGCTTGCCTGTGGTGGGTGTGATGGTTCGATGAGAGCTGCCTTCTAATCAACTTCATTTTCCTTCCTCATGTTACAGGGTGCCACCCAGCTATGATCGCAAAGCAGGTTATCCCGGTTCTGCTGGTTTTGGTCGCGGTTTTCTGTATACTGAGAGTGTTGGGGTGTGTCCGCCAGTGTTAGCGCAGAGGCGCCATCTCTTGGGTGTTGTTGATTCCATTCACCTGCTGTCCTTCCAGCTACTACTTCCCTTGGGGTCACAGCCTTTCTAGTTCCTGTTGTTTGGGCTGTGGGCAATCTACACTGGTTGCCTGGGTATTGGTAACACTGATGGCTGTTCTGGTACCTCCATTGCGCTATTCCCTGATCTAGTTTCTGGTTGGAAAGGGAGTTTCAGTTTGGGGGTTGATGCCCTGCTGATTTTTTTGGCCGGTAGGCGTATTGTTTGCTTGTTTGTATTCCTCTATTTCCCTTGCTCCAGGCGTTTCTGATTCAGTTGGGGGAGGGAGGGGGGTTGGGGGTTGAACTAGTGACTCTGACATGGCATGCTCCATTGGTTTCCTCTGTTGTTGGAGACGGTGGTGAGTCTGGCATGACATGTTGCATTGGTTACGTCGGCTCGCTGGTTTTATACCCTCCTCATGCTCTCTCTGGTGGTTCCTGAGTTGGCGTCTTGCTGATATGTAGGGTAGGGTATCTTCAAGTTGCATAGTCTCTCGTCTTCTGTGCTGGTGCCTGGTGGGGGTGTGCCTGGTCTTCTTCTGCTTGGCATTGGATGTCGTTTGGGGCTTGGTGTGATCATACACATGTGGTTCTGTTTTCTGTTTCTCTGCCTCAGGTGTTGCTGGTCCACCAGGATGTCCTTTTGAGGCTTTGTTGTCTCCTTGATGGGGTCTGATGGTCAGTCTGGGCCTGATATTCAGGTTCTTTGAGGGGTGGTCCATTATTCAGTTTCAGTTTTAAACTTTATTCTGTTATTAAAAGATAAACAACCATGAAAGTACAAGTAAAAACACAATAAGATTACAATCAAGTTTAAAGGATTTGCTTGTTCTAATTACAATTCATTCAGGTGATCGATTTCCGAAATTTAAAAACAGTTTTAAAATATACAGACAGAGATGCAACTGTTAAAATATTATCAAGCCGTTGTAATTCTAACAAAGCAGGGCGGCACTGGTTATAATCCATAATCTTTAATAAAGGGACAATCCATCTTTTTCTGGGGTTTGTGTAAAATCTACAGAAAAAAAGAATGTGGATGTCTGACTGTTCAGACAGATCATCACAGGGGCACTTAATGAGTTGTTTACACCAAGTGTTCATAACAGGAAAGCTAACAGATCTAAAAAGCAGATTAAATCTAAAGCGCGTCAGTAAAAATCTTTCAAAAACACTCATGGGTAATCTAATATAGGGTTGCATATGTTCTGAAGTCATAATTAATTGATGTGCGGCCACAGTTTTCTTCGACATTTCTGTACTAATTCTTTGGTCGCACAAAAATCTCATACATATATCTTTGAGGGTTTTCCTGGAAACGTGATTCATAGTTGAGGGATCCTTATAATATTCTAGGTGACCTATGTTTACCAAAAAAGTCATTACATAGCTTAACCACCTCAACTTGCCCCCATTCTCTAGACTCATTGCATCCCTAAGTATAGAACGATTAAATGCACATTCCACCGTCGTCCAAACCCTGTGCCTCAAAAGAACAGGAGCAACCCTAATTATATCTTCTAAATAAGGCTCCCCCAGCTCAGAGTGGCAAACGTAAGTTGATTTACTTTCTGGGACTGCTAAGAGGAATCTCAAAAAGGTGTTCTCCACCGTCAGCAACGGTTTTACATTTACGTGTCCCAATAGTCCTGCACCATAAGTGGCAATTGACACGTAAGTTTCTCTATACACAGTTAGAAGTTCCCTAAGTGGTTTTACTGAAGGATTTCAGCACCATGATAGATTTACAAAACAATAAGCGCCTAGTTTGAATCGTATCATTCCATCGACCAGTTTGGTCGAATAATACAAGTGAAGTGAAATGTGGAAAAACACAATTGTTTTTTATATTACCCTCACTCACCCAACTATTGGGTGACATGCTTCATCAAAGGTGCAAACGCTGATCCAAACCAGACTTTAATAAAGATCGGCGTGAGCATCTTGGTAAAAGGGGTGAGATGGATGATGTAGACCTTAAATTTGGGTCGTATCATCTATATCACAAGGTCGACATGTTTCTGCTCTGAGGGCCAACTTGGCCGAGCTTTCATCAGGACCAAAAGGAAACACACTGGGCGGTATGCACACTCTAAGGTGCACCCTAACCTCAGTGTACACGTTTAGTATTTCCAAACTCACGGTTCTCAGTACCGGTTTAAGCCTGGGAATTCCAGGTTATGAGGATATGAAATGGCGATGTTTCTCGCATCAGTGGGTGAGATCACGTTAGGTTCCACAAGGGGAGTCATCGGAGCACTGTGTTCTCTGATGTGAAGAAAGCCCCCACCACTGTGGCCCATGATGCGAGAAACATCGCCATTTCATATCCTCATAACCTGGAATTCCCAGGCTTAAACCGGTACTGAGAACCGTGAGTTTGGAAATACTAAACGTGTACACTGGGGTTAGGGTGCACCTTAGAGTGTGCATACCGCCCAGTGTGTTTCCTTTTGGTCCTGATGAAAGCTCGGCCAAGTTGGCCCTCAGAGCAGAAACATGTCGACCTTGTGATATAGATTATACGACCCAAATTTAAGGTCTACATCATCCATCTCACCCCTTTTAACCAGATGCTCACGCCGATCTTTATTAAAGTCTGGTTTGGATCAGCGTTTGCACCTTTTACCTTTTTCACTTTTTCACTTTACTCACTGTTTTTATATAAACCAGCTCCACTGCAGATGCAGGTGTCGTAGCACACTGGTTAGGTCTTTTACCTGCCCGGTGAAAAACCCAATGATGAAGCATGTCACCCAATAGTTGGGTGAGTGAGGGTAATATAAAAAACAATTGTGTTTTTCCACATTTCACTTCACTTGTAAATATTTTCTTTTTCTAGTCACTCCTTTGTTGTTGTTTATATCTTATTTGGGGTATAGGAGTGTCCTTTGAGCCCTAACTCTCTTGTTGTTGTTATATATGGTCGAATAATACGCCGGGATATGGGAGAGTAGGGGTGTGCTCAAGAGGTTTTTGACCAACATATATTGTTTTCTCCTTTTTTTGTTGCCTGCGGCTGTAAGTCATACTAAACGTTTTGGTGCCGTTTAACTTCAAGTTTAGATTAGACATAAAAGCTGTGAAAGTATTAACCATCGTTTGCATGGCCAGTGGTGTCCTGGCCATCAGTACCGCGTCATTGGCATATAAGAGGGCCGGGACAAATCTCCTGCCAAAAAGCGGCATGTCCCTACACTCCTCTAATAGTACTCTTTCCAGGTTGTTAATATAAATCGTAAAGAGAAAAGGAGCAAGGACACAGCCTTGCCGCACTCCTCTCGCAACACTGAAAGGGTCAGTACACTCTCCATTTTTCCCATATCTAACTCGGGCAATAGCCCCTGCATAGCGTTCCCTGAGGTAATTAATTATGTTTGCATCTACCCCTAAATTCGGTAGCACCAGACATAGCTTAGAGTGGGTGACACAGTCGAAAGCTGACGTCAAGTCAACAAAGGTTAAAAACATACGACCACCCTTGGCTTTAGCATATTTTTCTAAGAGTATATGCAGGTTGAGGCATTACTCAATCGTGCCCAGACCCTTCCTAAAACCGTACTGAAGTCCACTGATTATAGAGTGTTCATCAGCCCAAAATTGCACCCTATTTAAAATTACTCGACCAAAAATCTTAATGGTAGAGTCAAGTAATGAAATGGGGCGATAGCATTGGCAGCTAGATCTATCGCCCTTTTTAAATATAGGGACAATAATTGACTCACACCATGAAGGGAGCAAGCCATTGGAGCAGGTTGCGTTAAAGACCTGGGTAAGCAGCGGGCCCCAAGGATCCATATTGCTCTTATAAAGATCAACTGGAGCGCCATCGGGGCCAGGCGCTTTACCTCCAGCGCTATCTTTTATACTCGCTTTTACTTCTTTTAGAGTGATATCTAGTTCTGTCAAGATTCTAGTCTGTGTCATATCAATCCCCACTTGGTCCTGGCTATGAAGTTGATCTTGATCACTCTCCGCTCGATACAGTTCTTCAAAGTGTCTAACTCACTCATTTTCAGAAATGGCAATTTCCACTATGGCCTTAGCTTTATCAGACAAAAGAGGCGCATTTACAATCTTCCAGTATGCTGCCGAATCTTTATTCTGTGAGGCCTCGCACAATGCTACCCATGCTTCCTTTCTGATAATTTCCTTCCTTGTTTTTAGGGTTCTCTTATAGTCTTTCCTTAATAATTTGACAAGATTAATGTCTCTTGTAGGGGCATTTAAGGCGAGCTTAAGTTTAGAATAACTCGAGGTACAAGCTGTGTCAAACCAGCTCGATAATTTCTCCTTCAAATTTTTTGACTCCACCCAAAGACTATTTTTAATATTTCCAACAATAGTCCTAAAATGTGTAATAACTACTGAATCACCCGCATTTTCACCTAAACATGCTTTAAAACTAGGAAAGCATTTCTTTATCAATCGTGTCAGAAAATCACCCGGTACAACTTTACTCCATTTTAAGGAGTAGCCATTCTGCCGACTCAAGGCATTATCGATAATGTGCGCACTTAGTGCACGTGTCTTGGGCTTATCATTGGTAGACTTTACAATCTCCAAACTTAAGGGGAAGTGATCACTTAAGGGGTTGTCTAAAGTTTTAAACTCCTGGACCTCTCCACCATAGCTGGCTGAAATTAGTACAAACTCTATAATAGTATGAGCACCTCTCCCATTGAACGTTGGGCGAAATGGAACGTCACTCCAACCCACTCTATTTGCAAAGCCCAAATCACATGCAAATATTAACTCATTTAAATAGTTCCCACAGGTAGTGTGTTCAAAATGACTCAAGCTCGTTTCCTTGTTCAGCATTAGGCCACAAGTACCATTTTCCCCACGTTTACTACACAGAGTGCAGTTAAAGTCCCCACCCCATATAATGCAGGCTGCTTTTACACTTCCTTCAAGCAGACATTTAATATTTTTTCCCAAGGTTATGAGTGTTTCTTCCATGGTTTCCGCCGGTATGTTGTTATAGAAATTAACTATAATCACATGGAGATGCGGGTCAATGGCTATCCTAATTATTTGATAGTACCTATTGTCAAATACCATTTCTATCTTACGACACTTAAGTTGGTTTGACACATAAGTACAATGACCCCCTTTAGCGCTTCCATGTAATGAACTAATTGCTGAGGAATGGAACGTTTTGAAGCCACATAAATGTATAGCCTCTAGTGTCCAGGCCTCTTGTAAGCTTACAATATTGTACATATTGACCAAATTAACTTAGTTGCTATTAGATATTTTAGTTTTTAGACCCGCAATATTCCAAAACAATATTGGCCAAGTACCATTCCTTTTTTCAACATCCACTAAGCTGGAGGAACCAGGATTATCTATAACCTCGGGTGTTAATATGTTTGCGCCATTTCCACCATTAATCAACGTGCCTGCACATTCTTTATTGATTTCCCCTAAACATGTTCCCTGTTCCACCCTCGTGTGTTGGGCTATTGCGGGAACTTTACCCTGATTCATACTTTTATTTACAATGGTAGGGTCCGGTTTTTCAATATGTGAACTAAACTCCAGTCAATCCACCCCTTCCAATCCCTGGAGCGTGTCAAAACGGTTAAACAAGGGAATGCCAAAGTCACTATTATAAGCAGAGGTTGGGCTTCTTTGATGCATTACTCTCGCATTTTGTGGAATAAAGGGCATATTAAAAGAAAAACGTGGGTAAAAGTAATTCAGATCAAGACTTTGAATGTCACCATCACCTCTATGATCTTGTCAATTACAGTTATATCTAACCGCCCGCGTGTCTCTAAAATTGACAATGATACAGTCTCCACTTAGCTCCTTCATTCTATGGCCTATCCAACTTACCCTACGCACGAATAAAATGTCTGCATTAACATTACCCGGGAGTGGTCTATTTTTATTAAGCCAGAAGGTAACCTTATTTTTCAATTCACTATGGGTTTCTATTTTACTATTGTGAGTCTCAGGTACCCCGGTCAGTATAATCGTATAAGGGGACGATTCAGGTGGTAAGTTAATACGAGGGAGCGTTATTTTTTCTTTATCTGGGCTCCTAATGCCATTTCCTCGATTAGTTTTTTCCCCAGACAGTATTAATGCTACAGAGTTCTTTCCGACTTTCATCCCTTCCCTCTAGTGTTGTGTCCCTCTTGGGCTTTCCATCTTGTTTTGCAGGCTCTCGGGTGTCCTCCAATTGTCTCTCTGTCATCTGTGGGGGTTACGCCTTCTGGCTTCGCAGGTATTTTTTTCTGGTGATGGTAATGTCAGCTCTCGGTATGTAACTGTTACCACGCATCTTTTAGCACGAAATACTGTTACAACGAAACTATTACCACGCAGGACCCTTTACAACGAATACCTTTACAACGCATTACACTACAACGCAGATACTGTTACAACGCATACCATTACAACGTAAGTATAGGTAAGTTTATCTTTTTTTAAAAACATTTATTAGGGGTATTGGGTTTGGGTTGGTTTCAGGGTTGGGTTTGGGTTTTGGGGTACAGGGGTATTTTTAGGTTTCAGGGCTGGGTTTGGGTTTTGAGGTACAGGGGTATTTTTAGGTTTCAGGGTTGGGTTTGGGTTTTGGGGTACAGGGGTATTTTTAGGTTTCAGGGTTGGGTTTGGGTTTTGGGGTATAGGGGTATTTTTAGGTTTCAGGGTTGGGTTTGGGTTTTGGGGTACAGGGGTATTTTTAGGTTTCAGGGCTGGGTTTGGGTTTTGGGGTACAGGGGTATTTTGAGGTTTCAGGGCTGGGTTTGGGTTTTGGGGTACAGGGGTATTTTTAGGTTTCAGGGTTGAGATTGGGTTTTGGGGTACAGGGGTATTTTTAGGTTTCAGGGCTGGGTTTGGGTTTTGGGGTACAGGGGTATTTTTAGGTTTCAGGGCTGGGTTTGGGTTTTGGGGTAAAGGGGTATTATTAGGTTTCAGGGCTGGGTTTGGGTTTTGGGGTACATGGGTATTTTTAGGTTTCAGGAGTGGGTTTGGGTTTTGGGGTACAGGGGTATTTTTAGGTATCGGGGTTGGGTTTGGGTTTTGGGGTACAGGGGTATTTTTAGGGTTCACGGTTGGGTTTTGGTTTTGGGGTACAGGGGTATTTTTAGGGTTCAGGGCTGGGTTTGGGTTTTGGGGTATAGGGGTATTTTTAGGGTTCTAGGCTGGGTTTGGGTTTTGGGGTACATGAGTATTTTTAGGGTTCAGGGTTGGGTTTGGGTTTTGGGGTACAGGAGTATTTTTAGGGTTCAGGGCTGGGTTTGGATTTTGGGGTACAGGGGTATTTTTAGGGTTCTGGGCTGGGTTTGGGTTTTGGGGTACAGGGGTATTTTTAGGGTTCAGGGTTGGGTTTGGGTTTTGGGGTACAGGGGTATTTTTAACATATATATTTACAAATTATTAAATAAAAATTATTATAATTAATTAAAATATTTAATAATAAAATATTTAATAATTAATTAAAATATTTAAATAATTATTTATTACATTATTTAAACATATTATATACTTACCTATACTTACATTGTAATGGTATGCGTTGTAATAGTATCTGCGTTGTAGTGTAATGTGTTGTAAAGGTATTCGTTGTAAAAGGTCCTGCGTTGTAAAAAATGCGTGGTAATGGTATGCGTGCTAAAAGTATGCGTGCTAACATCATATATCCCAGCTCGTGGGCTGTGGGACCTCGACTCGTCTTGTGTCTCTCCTTTCTTTCCTGTTTTTGGGGCCGGTTTTGGCTCTGTGGTTCTGTCCCCTATGTTGGAGCGGGACTGTCTATCCTGTTTGCTAGCCCATAACTGTGCATCTTGTTTGGGTGTTTCTAAGCTGAAGCTTGCACAGTTGGTCTGTTTTTTTGGGCTTGGAATGTCTCATTGCGTAATCCAGATAAGCGAGGGGGCAGAGGAGGTAATGTTCCCATTACGTACTAGTAATTACATTACTCCAAGTCCTACTGTTGCTTATCTCCATTACGGCCTTCCTTCCCGGTTGTCAGGCCAACTGTGTCTACGGTGGATTAGTCTGTACAGGAGTTGTGGAGGGGGTAGGCCTTTTAATATTGATAGGGGGTGTGTCTACGAAGCACATGGGTATCATTGCCTGTTGTAGATAAGAGAGAGTAGGACTTGGAGTAATGTAATTCCTGGTAAGTATGATAACATTAACAAAGCAACAATTCTCTCCTTTGAAAGAATTAGGAAATATTTTGGCTTAGCCAAATCTTATTTCTGAAGCTATTTATCAATAGCAAAAATAAATAAAAGTGTGTTGCTGATGCCGAACAGCTTTGGCAAAAAAAGTCTAAATAAGTACTGCACGTGCACTGCCATGAATGAGTACACATACGTCATGACGCTGCGGCCATTTTTGTTTTTCTTTTATTTACCATTAAAAGATCAAGGACACCCATCTTGGAGAGTTAAATATAGAAACGTAGGTGACTGATGCACAGAATCTTGAAAGGCCTTGTACTAAGTTGCAGCTGGTGAGCCCTCCAAAAAAGAAAACAATGTTGCAAAGAAAAAGAACGCAACAGGGAGGGACAGAGAGCAACAAAGGATCTGGGCCCTTATTTATGAGGCTTTGCGTCAGTTTTGCGCCGCCGGTGCGTCACTTTTTGTGACGCACCAGCGGCGTAAAATATGCGCCTTGTTGCGCCATATTTAAAAAGTGACGCATCTAGGTAGATGCGTCACTTTTTAAACCCCTGCGCCACATTATACCTGCGTCAGGTATAATGTATGCAGAGGGGCCGTTCCCCCGCAAAAAGCCTCGTAATAGTGACGCAGTGAAATCTATGAGATTTCACTGCGTCACTTTTAGGATGTGGTTGCGTCAAAATCTTGCGCCTGCCTCACAGCAGGCGTAAGACTGACGCAAGCCCTTTCACATGGGGCTTTCCCCATGTGAAAGGACGCATTGCTGGAGTTGCGTCACTTTTGTGACACACTCCAGCAATGCGTCACTTTTGCGCTTACAGATATGTCAGAAATACTGACGTATCTGTAAGTCCTTGCGACATGATGCGTCATACATTAAATATGACGCATCATTGGAGTCGCAAGGAATGCGCAGTGAAAAGTGACGCATCGCTGTTTTCACGCAGCGATGCGTCACTTTTCATAAATGAGGCCCCAGAGGTGGAGGTAGTGCCTCAGAGCTGCATAGGAAGCAATGGAGGAGTTTGGAGTGGGGATTATTTTTAAAGCTATTAAAAAAGCCCAGCACCAAGCAAAGGAACGGAGAAGCATGGAGAAGAGCACAGGTTTGGGGACGTGAAAACATCTTCTTATAGTTAGCTTACAGCTTACAATAGTCAGTCTCATGTGTCTTTTTACCAGATGCATCCTTTTTTTATATTTATTGGAAAGTACATGTCAATCTATAAACAGTACGTAAAAAAAAGAGAAGTAAACAATAAATCAAATTAATGGTCACACAGTACAACACTATGAAATGTTAGCTTCTCAGATTTCTAAACAAAAAAATCATAAAACAGATATCAATAGATAACGAATATTAGACGTTGCAAGGCATGCCATTACATCGCATGCCATTGAAACGCCAAACTTTACCCCGACTTTCTGTCAGGGGAGCGCTGGAAGTTGGAATAGATTAATTTTCTCTTCCAACTACAGTGTGTGCAACAGTAGGGAAGGTGTTGGCGTTGAATCCAACACCTGCTACCCACATTTCTGCACACCTTTTTGGTTGCAATGGCAGGCGGTGTAACTGCATGCGTTGTAATGGTTGCATTGTAAAGGCTGCTTTCCATAGATACAATATCTGTATATTTATAATGCATTCAGCTGTAATTTAGATCAGAGAAGGAAGACCAGAAAAGGAAACCTAGAAAGAAAGAAATAGGGAAGGTGGGCAAAGCAGGGGATGATATAGATACTATGCAATATGCAATGAAACCATATTGTATAGGTAGTTAGAAGATAGTAAAGATAACATCATAAAATATAACATTTCAAATAGAGATATTTCTGCTAATTCAACAATGTCCGATTGGTGAAGAGTAAATTCTAATTAAAATACCAGTGTTAATGTCTAAAACGTCAACAGTCCTAATAATAACAACATGAATATAAATAATGATTATAATGAATTATTAAGGAGAGAAGGTTACGAAAGAGGGAGGGACTCCCTTATTGTATTTCCTAAATAGGAGGAAAACTCTTAAGTATTACCTGAAGTAGACTATGTGTTAGCTAGAAAGGGTTTCCAAATGTGATACAAATTCCATCATTATCCTGCAATCTGTAAATTAGTTTCTCATATGATGCCATTTTCTACATTTCAATAAGCCATTCACCATGTGTAGGATGTTGTGGTGTTCTCCGATGTCGCAATATAAAACCTTTGCTATAGTGTAGGAATCAATTGTCTCATATGGTTTGTTAGATTTGGGAGATCAGTAACAATGTAATAAAACTAATTTTTCCATGAAAGGAATGAACACATGCATAGAGAGGCAGTCATGGAAGACTAGTATTTCTTCAAAACTGACCATTGGAATAAAATGTGTAGAATATCGCAGCCCTCCTTTGGGCATCTCCAATGGGTAGAATGGGTTAGTAAACCTGCTGCATTGAGGTTTTGGGTCACAAGTACCAGTTATGAAGAATTTTGAAAAGAGTAAATTTAATTCTGGCCTATCTGATTCCTTTATCCATGTTCATAATAACATCTGCACTTTCCTACTGGAAAAAGCTACAATAAGTAACATGTTATCTCTTACCACAGGTAGCTGAATAGTTTTTAAAGTAATTCTTGAAAAGCTTCTTGTAGCAGGATAGCAATTATGGACAAATGTCCATTAGCCTGGTGTTTCTTATTCCTCCGCTCCACCAGGAGCAGCCTGCCTACTTCTCAGCCCACCTTCCAACTGTCACTACTCATCCACACAGGCACCCAAGCATTCCAAGCATCACAGTCACACCAACATTCCACAGCCAACACTCATACTGGCTGAGCAGCAGGGAGATAGGTAACCAGGGTTAGATATGATAACATAAGCAGGATATAACATACCCCCTCCATTTAAATGAAAAAATGAAATTAATACATATCTCCCTCCTTTTAAATGAAAAATGAAAATAACAATATAACAGGGGAAGAACTATAAACAAGCATATAAAAAGCAGTGAAAAAGTTAAAAACTCAGGGAAGCAACCTAAAATACAACTTCCCAAGTGTTGAAACACTAGGTAACCTGAAAGGCAAGGTAAATATATTGACAAGCTACAATAATTACATTGGCGTGCAATATAAAACCCATCCTCCCAAATAAAACAATTTTTGGAAAAAATGTGATGTGTAGCAAAGGGTGGACAAAACCCCAAGACAACTAGCCCCAAAGACAGGAAACGAACAGTGTAAACAAGATTTCTAAACAAGCATTTGCAATGCAATAGGTCTCGCATTAGGAAAGTGTGAGCTATTCGTATTGTAAATGACACATTTTTTTAATAGGTGTTGGGTTTGAAAATATAGAAATTATTAGCATTGTTATTCACAAAGCCAATAGCTTACACTTTCCTAATGCGAGTCCTATTGGCTATGGCAATGCTTGTCGGTAGCAAGCAAGGAAAGTGCTGTTGTGATGCTGAGTGATGATGTGGTTTGGCTGAGTGATGTAGTGGTGCCCCTGAGTGATGTGGTGGTGCCCCTGAGTGATATGGTGATGCCCCTGAGTGATGTGGTGGTGCCCCTGAGTGATGTGGTGGTGTTCCTGAGTGATGTGGTGGTGTTCTTGAGTGATGTGGTGGTGTTCCTGAGTGATGTGGTGGTGTTATTGAGTGATGTGGTGGTGTCCCAGAGTGATGCAGTGGTTTCCCCGAGTGATGTGATGGTGTCCCCAAGTGATGTGGTGGTGTCCCCGAGTGATGTGGTGGTGTCCCTGAGTGATGTGGTGGTATCCCCGAGTGATGTGGTGGTGCCCCTGAGTGATGTGGTGGTGTCCCTGAGTGAAGTGGTGGTTCTCCTGAGTGCTGGAGGGTGGAGTTGGAGGATGGAGTTGGAGGGTGGAGGTGGAGTTGGAGGGTGGAGTTGGAGGGTGGAGTTGGAGGGTGGAGTTGGAGTTGGAGGGTGAAGTTGGAGGGTGGAGTTAAAGTTGTAGGGTGGAGTTGGAGTTGGAGGGTAGAGTTGAAGTTGGAGGGTGGAGTTGGAGGGTGGAGTTGGAGTTGGAGGGTGGAGTTGTGGTTGGAGGGTGGAGTTGGAGTTGGAGGGTGGAATTGGAGGGTGGAGTTGGAGTTGGAGGGTGGAGTTGGAGTTGGAGGGTGGAGGGTGGAGTTGGAGTTGTAGGGTGGAGTTGGAGTTGGAGGGTGGAGTTGGAGGGTGGATTTGGAGGGTGGAGTTGGAGTTGGAGGGTGGAGTTGGAGTTGGAGGGTGGAGTTGGAGGGTGGAGTTGGAGGGTAGAGTTGGAGGTTGGAGTTGGAGGGTGGAGTTGGAGTTGGAGGTTGGAGTTGGAGGGTGGAGTTGGAGGGTGGAGTTGGAGGGTGGAGTTGGAGGGTGGAGTTGGAGGGTGGAGTTGGATGGTGGAGTTGGAGGGTGGAGTTGGAGGATGGAGTTGGAGGGTGGAGTTGGAGGGTTGAGTTGGAGTTGGAGGGTGGAGTTGGAGTTGGAGGGTGGAGTTGGAGGGTGAAGTTGGAGTTGGAGGGTGGAGTTGGAGTTGGAGGGTGGATTTGGAGGGTGAAGTTGGAGTTGGAGGGTGGAGTTGGAGTTGGAGTTGGAGTTGGAAGGTTGAGTTGGAGGGTGGAGTTGGAGGGTGGAGTTGGAGGGTGGAGGTGGAGTTGGAGGGTGGAGTTGGAGGGTGGAGTAGGAGTTGGGGGTTGAATTGGAGTTGGAGGGTGGATTTGGAGTTGGAGGGTGGAGTAGGAGGGTTGAGTTGAAGGGTAGAATTGGAGGGTGGAGTTGGAGTTGGAGGGTGGAGTTGGAGGGTGGAGTTGGAGGGTGGATTTGGAGGGTGTAGTTGGAGGCTGGAGTTGGAGGCTGGAGTTGGAGGGTGAAGATGGAGGGTGGAGTTGGAGGGTGGAGTTGGAGGGTGGAGTTGGAGTTGGAGGGTGGAGTTGGAGGATGGAGTTGGAGTTGGAGGGTGGAGCTGGAGTTGGAGGGTGGAGTTGGAGTTGGAGTGTGGATTTGGAGTTGGAGGATGAAGTTGGAGTTGGAGGTTAGAGGGTGGAGTTGGAGTGTGGAGTTGGAGGGCAGAGTTGGAGGGTGAAGTTGGAGGATGGAGTTGGAGTTGGAGGGTGGAGTTGGAGTTGGAGGGTGGAGTTGGAGGGTGGAGCTGGAGTTGGAGGGTGGAGTTGGAGGGTGGAGTTGGAGGGTGAAGTTGGAGTTGGAGGGTGGAGTTGACGTGTTTTGCTGAATGTTTGTTAGCGGCCATTTACAAAGTAGGCATGTAAACATGCTCAACATCTGAAGTTTCATTTAGTAAGACAGTACATGATAAAAAAGCCTGACTTCGCTTATCTGTACTTTTTTTTTTTTACTGAATGAAACTGAAAAATAAAGCAACAGTGAGGGCTACAGAAAGAACGTTGTGTTGGGGCGCATTGAAATGATTTTTGTCGAACAAGGCACTAGCGGGTTTCATTAACCTCTTAGGTGCTGCGCCTATTCCAAAGGCCGACAGCACCACTACCTCAGGAGTGCTGCCTTCGGCCGTTGGACGTTCGAACCTCACCTGCGCAATGGAACGTTCAGCACTAGAGCTGGACGTTCCATAGCTGCTAAGAGGTTAATTCCTTTACAACAGAACTTTACACACTTCGTAAATGATAAAAAGAGCAGGGAAGAGGTAAAGGGTAATTCCACACATTTGTGAAGCGATGAAAGCTAGCATCAGGTAATTGTTTATGCAAGGAGAGCACGTGTGGATGAAACCTCGAGTACGGTGGAAAGACAAAAACACTTAAGTAGTATATTTTCGGCAAAGGAATGAATGGCGGAAGGGGCAGAATGATGTTTCTGCCCGTGGAAAGAGAATGAGGACCAGATTTTCTAACGCATGCAACACAGTGCTGTTTGAAAATCTGCAGCGCTGAGCTTTACGAAGCAGGAGAAATAGTGCAATGCTATATATATTTAATAGGAGTTACTCACTGATCTTACTAGAAAACAAGCTCTCAGCATTGCTGTGGTGGAGCGGGGTGGGAGCGCATTCCTTTGAAGTCTGACGGGGGGGAGTAGGGGAGCGGCAGCCTTTGAATTCTGATGCGAGGCACAGTATAGGCATTTGACACCGTAATTGATTAATGAAGGAGACAGCTCGCTGGAGGTAGGTGAGACAGACATGACCGAGAGGAGGGGATTAGTGAGGGAGACAGCTCGAGCAAACTTTCCCGGGGAGCGGCAGCGGCTGGTCTTATCACAAGGAGGATTAAAAAAACAAGCTCTCGGCATTGCTGTGGTGGGGGCGGGGCGGGAGCGCATTCCTTTGAAGTCTGATGCGAGGCACTGACAAATGGTGAAACATGAACTGGGGCTAATCCGCCGTTTTGGCAGACTTTTTGGACCTCTTACTAGAAATCTCGACAAACAAGCATTGCTAAAGCAATGCTTTAGGTCGAAACCTAAAAAAGGAACATGAGATACACTCTGAAAATGGGAATAAGATATCCATAAGAACACACCCTGTGTGGGGAGTAAATGTAAAACGTGTAAATGGGGCTAACACCCATAAGCACACATCCTATGAAGGGATGTACTGTAAATCAAGTAAATGGGGCTAACACCCATAACCCAACCCTGTAGAAAGGGTATAAACAATGTAAATGTGACATGATCCATGAGACCTACCCTGTGTGAGGGTGTAAAACCAAAGTATACGTGTAGCACAAGGTGAGTTACACACAATGTGTATGGAACGTGAAGCTCGAGGCGACTTACACACGAACAACAACACGTAAGGCGCAAGGCGGCTTACATCCTAGACAAACAAGAGGTGTAGCGCATGACGTCTTACACAGCGACAAGACGGGACATGTAGCGCATGGCAACTTACACAACAAACCGACACGACGTGTAGCACATGGTGACTTACACACAAAACAGACCAAACGTGTAGCGCACAGCGACTTACACACAGTCAACTTCCAACCAAGAAATCAGAACCTCCTTATGTAAGGGAATGCATTGTGAAAATAGAACCTAAAACCATACCCATCCCTCAAGTAAGGGAGTGTAGAACATATAAAGATATGTGAGACCAACATCCACAAAAAGACTAGCTATCTTACGTAAATGCTCCACCGCCAAACACGTAAATCCACATATGCAATGTAGAATTGTAACCATAAATGTAAAGTAAATTCTAGACATAGCAAAGTGTGGCTGGCAAACCAATCGAAACAATAACCAAAAAACATGTACACTGCCACGACCTCCAGGCATAGAACTACATGACCACACGAGTGAATACTCTAAAAGAATTTACTTATGATTTTCAATTTTGCATAACACCAAACTAGAATGAATGAAAACGTCAGTGAACCACACAAGAAAAAGAAGCACACACATTGACTACTTCCTCCAAGCATGTAACAACTTTGTAAGAAAACACAAACTAAACCACTGTCAAAATAGGGAAAATAGGCAAAGGAGGAAGGGGGCACACAGCTGCCGTACATTTTGAACATGTGACGTACCCAGTTTTCATAAAATTCCGGTACTAGAAGGGAAGTACACACACAGACGTCCAGACGTGAAGCGAAGATGATGCTCACCCTTGAAATTGTGGAAAGACAACGTTCCCTGAGCTATGTGTTTTACCGGCAGTATGCGTTTCAGGGAGTATTTATCTCCTTGCCCCTCAATTGTGCGCATGCATTATATCATAAATATGCACACAATTGAAATTAGGGGTGAACACCCATAAATCCGTAATGACCACAAGAGAAGAAATTATGCCACTTGTGCATGGCACTGTACTGGAAGGCCAACACCAAAGTAATCAAACCGAGCTGCTTGTGAGTTGTCAACTTTCCCAAAATGGCGGCAAGCTGTCATGCCAGCGCAGGAAGGCTCATGGTGCATCCATGCAGCGGGGTGTCCCCCAGCAGCACTAAGATATGAAGGAACAATGATGGAGAATAAACTCCACAAAGGATTCCAGGAAGCAGGTAAGGTTGGGTGCGCTGAGAAAGACACATGCTGTTTTTCAAACCGCACCAACAGCGGTTAAACTGCCAATTCTCCAGGGGGCTGCCATGCACAATATTTAAAATTAAAAATAGTCTTACCCTCAGAAGTCTACACCAGCACAGTGAATGTGGGCTCTTTTCTTTACGATCAAACAAACGTCAAGTAGTTTGCTGGCACCGTGTTTGTGCTCCAAAGGGCCCACACAACAGACCGGCTTCAATTTGAAAGCAAGAAAGAGCGAAATTGTTGGGACACTCCTCAGATCGAGTGCTTGCGCTTTCCATGCATCTCCAAAGCACTAAATGAATGCAACCACATCGCTCCTGAGTTGTGCCTTTGAAGTTCTCTCACTGAAGCAGTCTAAGCAACCCCAAAGCAATGTAAATAGAATCCATATTCTGCTTCTGTGCAGGCACTATTTTCTTTCATATCAGATGCATCATAGTGGCAGACACGTTAGGCTGTGGAATTAGTGAGTATCAGACCAAACATCCACTAGCATAAAAGACCTTAAAAGTAGGGGTGGGTGGAATTTGCGGAATCGCGTTACGCAAATCTCCGCGAAACGGTAAAAAATCTCCGCAAACACGCAGAAATTCTGCAAACACCCAGAATTGCTTGTTCGCGATGCTTTTTACTGTTCGCTAGGGGTGGGCGTAGTACGCGTAGTCGCGATACGGGAAGCTACGCGAAGACGTTCTCGCACTACGCGAGCTTCGGGTAGCCTCGCAAGCATGCGTAGTAGCTTCTTGGACCCGTTCGCAGGCCATTTTTCTTGCTTGGGAGTGAGTTGTGCGTGTTCGGGGTGCTGTCTGCATGCTCGGGGGATTGTAGCGTGCAAACTTATCCATGCAGTGGGCTATAGGCGCGACCATCTTGTTTTTTCAATTGTCCCACCCACTCGCGTTGCCTTATTTCCTGTTCCGGGTCGCGCATAACGTGTTCGCGTTGTGCAAGTCATGTTCGGGAACGCATCTACTTGTTCGTGCCAACAAAGTGCGTGTTAGCGAGAAATATCGTGCGAACTTACCCACGTGGTCGTGATGGGCGCGGCCATCTTGTTTTTCACACTCTATGCTATGGTTCTGGGCCTAGTTTTCTATCCAGCTTTTATCTCTGCAATCTTTACTTATTTTCACAGTTTTTCTTGACTTTTTTTTATTTATCATCTATCTCTCTCTGTCCCTAAGTTTATATTTTGCATTTTATTTCTACTTTTCCAACTTTTTTTTCACTTTTCTACTGTTTTATTTTACTTCTTTCTTTAAGGTGCTACTTCTTCCCTCTAACTTTTTTTCCTTTTGTTCTAACTTTTCTTTTCTGCCTCCATCCCAGAACCATGGCAAAGGGCAGCAGCAGTTCCAGCTCGAAGGGCAAGGCGCCTGCGCCCAAGAGCCGGCTGGCTTGTGGCAGAATGCGACCTGCAGGGGTGCAGGCCCGGCAACTTTTTGGGGAGGCGGAGGTGGCCGCCCTTGTTTTTTTCATCCAGCGCCACCTCCCCTTGACCTTGGCAGCAGGCGGCAGGCCAGGCTCCGGTTACCTCACAGAAGAGCGTCACCGCCGGTGGGCGAAGGTGCGCCGGGCAGTCTTCCGCTGCTCGGGTATCCGGCGCACCCACCAGCAGCTGGCCCACTGGTGGGCAGACATTCTGGACTGGGAGCAGGACCTGTTGGACCTGCTAGGTGTCGCGGTCGTGGGGCTTGGTGAGTAGCTAGTATATTTATGGTAGTATAAGTATTGTGTATAATTCTTGGACGAATAGGTAACACGATTACTGGTGCGCTTAGTTACATTGCAGATCAATTCTGTTTCAAAATCTTCTGTGATTTATGACACAGGTTCTGCTCTGCACTTCTCTTACTTGTTTGTAACTTTGCACTAGCTTTGGATGATTATTGGTGTTAGTGTTTACTTTAGAGAACTGAAGTTATTTAATGCTATTGCTAGAGTCTAGTCCTTCCATTGTCCTTCAGTGAAATAGTGGTGGATGGATATAGGTTTACTTAGTATTAGTTCATATTTTTTTTACGGTCTGCATGACGCCTCCTCTGTCAATGAATGCTTAGTTAGTTCTTACCCCAGTCCTCCATAGAACCTTTTTGTAGTTTGTCTAGTGAGTGGTAGGCTTATCAGCAATAGCATTATCAGTCGGTAGCAGAACAACATATGACGCAACCAACCAACAATTTGGTGTATGCACAAATTTATGCATGTGTCCTCCATCTCATCTATGCATTTTTGCTGGCAAAAATAAAATGGAAATGCAGACTTACTGAACAAATTGGCCCGTCTGGAATAGGTGGTGTAGGTCAGGAGTATTCTGCAATCAGAATGATTATGGAACATTTGATTAGTGTTCTAAAAGTAGACGGTCCGTGAATCCTGCAAGGCAGTAGTCATTTAGATAGGTCAATTTTATTGCAATTGTTGTTTCCTAAAATGTTTGAGCGTTTTTTTTAATGATGTATTTGTTTCACAGCACTCAATGTTTTTCTCTTTCTTTATTATTTCTTACATGATCAGCACCCAGGTGCAAGAAGACGGGTTCCGAGTCGGCGGGACAACCACCAGAGCGCTCCTCTACCGAGGATCCTGCTGCTGTCCCCAGTAAGTTCTACAGTGCTCCTATTATTAACAATTATATTTCCCTAACTTTTTAATGCACCTTATTTTTTCCAACCTATTAATTAAGCTTTCTTTCATAATTCATTTTTAACAAAAGCATCTTTGATCTTCATTATGTTTTCCAAATTTTGGGTATCCATCCCTGCCTTTCAGTTCCTTCAAACTGCCTCTGCTATGACTCTCTGTGCTACTACTATTAGACTGTCTGTAGCTAAGCTTTCCCTGTTGGCCACTCTTTAGTTAAGGTATTCTTTTGAATAAAGCTGTGATAGAATAGCTGTAGCCACTGGGTCCACTCCTGTCTTTTGCGTTGTCCTCTGTAATCTCTAGGCTTTGTCAATTCCCACCAACAAAATGCGCAACCAGATGTTTGTCTAGTATTTTTAGTTAGGTTAGTATACTACTACTACTCTTGTGGGTATTCTCTGCGCAGCCACATACAGAACTATGCACAAGAAAATAGGATGTTGGTGATAGGGAGGTTGGACCTTAATTACACCTCAGTCACAGAACTCAGAAGAACCCACAATTCACTGACCGACTACCTATAGTGTCTCAGTCATTAGTCATTTGTCTCACTCCTGACCCACCCCACGAAGATAGTGATACCCAATGATTTAATTACACAACCCAGAACATAAGTAACACCCTTTCGCTCACTCACTCGTGTAAGTCCACAACACCACAGACACTCAAAATATACCACAGAGTCTATGTCCAAGTTCAAAAGCTTTATTTTTTTTAAATAACAACAAGCTTTGTAAGTTGTTCCATGAAATACATCCATCTCAACCATGCAAAATAAAGAAGATTAAAAGTATACACTTGCACTACTAGTGCACGATAAGGAACTGTGGGAATTGTGGGAGACCCCTCACCGTTAAACGTATTCGGGTTATACATGCATCTTTCGAAGCTCTTCAAAATCTCTGGTTCGTAGAAGGCAATCTTCTCATCTGCCTATTAAGAGAAAAATGGTGCACATTAGACAGTATTAAATACAATTATGCAAGCTTTTTGCAGTCATGCCAAAAGGTGTAACATTAATGGATAAGCAATAGGGACTAACCAAACTCCATACACAAATGTGCCTTGTTTTTCAACCTCTTCAGTTGTATGCAACACTCATGTGGCCTCAAAGGTGTCTTACTGCGCAACAAGCTGGGATGTAACATGCGCAAAACAGTAAACATGGATCTAAAATGGTTACATGGCTCAGGCTAACTTTCCAAATACTAGAGTAGGAGTAGAGATGAGATGAGCCTAGGGACCATATAATAAATTAATACTAATATCTGTCTACTGACTCTGCTGTAGTACGCAATTTGGACTAGTGATGATTTATGTTGTACTTAACTGGTTTTTCAATCTTCCTTCCTGGTGAAAAAACTAGTAAAATAGGGGGAGGTATGCAGGCATCTAAAAAGGTGTGCTTGTTTTTATAGGTGTACAACCACTACCAACAACCAGTGCTGACGGGGCCAGCGGCGATGCAAATGTTGCCATCCAGGAGGGGACAGGAGTTGCGGCACCTGCAGGAGCACCAGTGGGGGAGGAAACATCAGCGGTGGCGGTGGTAAGTTATATTAATTACTTATTCGCATTACTAGGTGGAAGGGTAACATTTCCCTCACTGTACTCTGAGACTTATTAAGTAAGTATGAACTTGAAGTTGTACTGGACAATATACAATGGTTGAATGAGACACCCTTTACTTGGCATTACCAATGCATTAGCAATAGCATTACCAACGTGAGTTGAGTAAACAAGGACTCTTCTATCAGACTCCAACTCAGCTGTGAAAGTTATGGAGAAGACTAACAGTCAGATCAAATAACCTTGATGGATGTGTTGAACAAAATGGGAAAGAAGTGAATTAGGGTGGAAGGAGGAAGGACGAAAGAGATGTAATACGACTACCATAGAAGGATACTTTGGAAGCAGCATGCAGGTGGCTGATAGGAATCCGATGCATGGGTTGTTGAAGGATGGGTGGAAGGTGAAAAAAAATGCCTGCGTGGGTGGGCGACACAATATGGGTGGATAGATATAGTGGATAGCAATAATCATCAGGAGTGTTTGTGTCAAACAAAAGCCAAGGCAAGGAAGGAGTGGACGCATGGGTGGTTGTTGGTGAAAGTGAAACCAGCTAAGGTTTGTAGAGCGATAATAAAAAATGATAGACATTTACTTGTAATGAATGGATGCCCCCTGGATGTATTGTATTCATCTTCGGTGGACACCATCGCTGGAAGTAAGTCTTACTTTGAAAATAATATAAAAGGCGATACGAAAAAGACTGGTGTTCTTCTGTGTACTGAAGTCCACCCATAGTACTAGGGCAAGTATAATGCTGGAAAAAAGCTCTAACAAATGTTACAGGCCGGGGAAGCAGGAAGATAGATAGTTAAAGTTACCACCAATGTTATGTACTGCGCATGCTAGTGCTGCTGTGCCACTGTGTTGAATTAATTTTGTTTTACTGATTTGCTAAGAGTTTCGGTTACAATTCTGTTTCTTTCTTGACAGATACTCCTTCCCAAAAACCATCCCGGAAGGAGTTGGCAGCCAGGGCCTGGCAAAGGAAACTGCAGGCCATCGTGGAAGAATACCGCCGGCTGGTGGCTCGGGCCGAGGAAAGAGGAGGAGGAGGTGGCAGCAGCAGCTCCTGCCTCTTCCAATGCCCCGGGCCCCAGCCAGGCCCCGCCTGCAGGAGTACGGCGCTGTGGTCAGGCAGCCGGTCACCGCCGGCATTTCTCAACATCAGCCCCCCCCCCCACATCATGGATGCAAATGTAGGTGCTGTGCATTTCGGCAACAAATTCTCCTCCGGGTGGCAAAGCTGGAGGATCAATTATAGGAGAGTGTGAAGATATTAGTGGACAAACACCTCAAAGCCCGCCGATTGTAATGGACCCTAGTCATTTGCCCCTTTTTTAATACTTTTGTTGGTGGGTGGGAATTGGGTGTTGGGGTTTTTCTGGGACATTCTTTGGACTTGGACATTGGATGGGGTTAGGGAGAAGGGTGGGTGAGGTGTGGGATAGGATATTTTTTTAGGACATGAATAAATGTTATTTATTTTAAACGTACACATATGATGTTAATGTTTTGAGGTGGGGTTACTTTTTCATGAATTAATGTACGTCACAAGGTTTACTTGCAGATGCAGGGCAGCGGCCAGTATTTGATTTGAACAATTTATTAATTGGCCACATTTGTAACATGCAAACAGATTGATGCGGTACCCCTCACTGTGTTATATTTGTCCTATTAGTACTACCAGTCTCTCCTCCATCATACCTCCCAGCAAACTTATCTTACCTGTGATTGATGATGGTTAAGTTTGGCACCGCAAGGGCTGCATGGTTTCCCAAGACAATGGAGAAGATGCCGTGGTTGTGTGATGGTAGTAGTAGACACTGGCACTAGCATTAGCAAGCAAAAACAAAGAGACAGTCATTTGCCTGAGAGACAACGTGGGAGTAGTAGAAAAGTACAGTACGTAACAAGACTGACAAAAAAGAATATTGCAACTGCTAAACTAAAAGAAAACAATGGTGTCGGTGACGGCCAAGTGCAAGAAGATAAAAAAGAAGTTCAACTGTAGTTGTGTTGAAGGAGCCACTTCAACACAATCCTAATGCATAAACTTTAATGCAGCAAAATTAAATCCAAACAATGCCGGCAATTATTGAGATGTATTCGGTGGGTCCCTTTGGAAAATTAATTGGCTTGTACATACACAGAGCTTGGGTGGGCAAGCAGAAGAAGATCCTGGCCCTGCTTATTGACATTTAATTAGTGTTGCTTTCACCACATCTGCCCCAGCAAGTGTGTGATCAACTGTTGGTGTAGATTTAATGTAGTCACATCACATCTCAATATAAAAGCACACAGCCCGGGGGAAGAGGGTTAGGGTTTGATGAATAGATGGGAACGGGGGTTTGGGGAAAGGGTTGACAAAGAAAAACAGTACGCATGGAGATAACAAAAGCAAAACAATGAAGACGATGATTGATGATCCACTACCCAATAAATCTAAAGTAAAGGTAGAAAAAGGAAATGCATGCATGATGAAGATAAGGTATAACTTGATGGTTAATAATAATGAGTGGTACTTAACTACTACTACACAATTCGACAGTACAAGGAAGTATTTCTTATATATGACATTTGCCTCGGCTGTATGCCCTCAGAGAAACACTAATACCTGCTGTAGCGGGCTGAAAGCTAGCAAAGAAAATAAAGAAATGGTTTTAGGGAGCAATTACCAAACAAAGTCACACAAGCGTAAAATAAATGAAGAGGAAAAAGGAATCAAATAAAATACGGAAATGATACTAAAGTTACAGTATTATCCAGGTCCAAATGTGTAGTTGTATCTCGTCATTCATCTTGGTCCTCCCTTCCATTGACACTCTGAATATCATTCTTGGGTGCCACTACCTGGATGATGAGTATTGGTAAGGTAAGTGTGAGTTGTTGCTCCAAGTATAATAGCTCCGGGTAAAAGGCCTGTAAGTGTTGATGGAAAAAGAAAAGGGGTATTTCAAAATAACTGAATGAAAAAATAATATTCAATTACGGTGTAGTGCAAAAAAACAAGACTCGTGAGCGAGAAGACTTTTAGACTGAGGCGGCTTGGATACATTGTGTCTAACTCTACTCTACTAGTTGCACAGCATTAATCTAGAAGGACAACAAGATAGGAGCCAGCACAGAACAGGCCCACGACACCGGGCCGTGAGTCCGTGACCCAAACTCCATTTACCTTAATTTTTCACAAAGCCAGACAAAAGGCATATTCACCAACCTAGAATTTTCCAAATAAAGTAACTAAATAAATGCGCCATTGTCAGTCATCAATCATACTACTATTGTATTCCACCACTGCACACACATGTAGCTTAGGTCTGCTGTGGTTCTTGTTGATTGGTTGTGTTTACCTTGTATTCCACTTCCTGAAACAAATTCCATCAATCATCTCAGATCCAACTGACTGACAGCGTGCAAAGATAGTATGGTGGTCATCATCATCAGGTGTGGCACGTGTACGTGTTGTCCAACAGACCAATTGCAAATCAGTCTGTAGTGAGTGACTACGATTAAGTAAGTCCAGACTGCACCTGCAGTAGTAGGAGTACAACTGGTTAATATTATTAAACAACATGGAAACATTGACTATCACTTGAGTCACAAGTACTTGGTTATTATTAAACTAATAGTATAGTTCTACTTCATGCACATTTGCTCAGAGTCAGCAAGCATCCAATGCAATGCATGGCATCATTCATTTCATATACCTGTCTTGCTCTCTCTTTGGCTGTCAGATCACAGATGCTGTCGAGCCTTCTGAAAGTGATGACGAGTTTACTTTAGTTTTGGATACCTGTTCAAGTTCTGACATTAAAGAGTTGTGTATGCCTGCAGACAGAGGTGGTAGCCTTAAGACAGTGATGAGTTTCAGATTGGAAACAGAAGATGGCTATAGTCACATACCTTTCACTTGTTATGGAGGGACTGTTAGAGGCTACATTATTTACTATTCTCCATCTCCATCCAATGTATGGCAAGATGGAAATGTATTTAGGGAGAGTCAGGAAGATGGAGCAGGTCTCTTAGGAGTGGAGTGGACAGTTAAATGCACAGACATGCAACTCCAATAGGTAAATAAAAATAAGAGAAGGTGGTGATGGATTTGTTGTGGTTTGATTTGAACCAGAAAGACAGATATACACACAAATAAAAGAAGGGAGAAACTAACAATTTGAAAGCCTAGTTGTCAGGGAAGAGGAGCTCGTCCTCAAACCCTGGTGGTTCGGACAGAAGTAGGTCATGTAACCCACTAGTTATGTCTTCAAACTTGCTCTCCTCTTTCTGCTGTGATGTGATATTTTGGAGTCTGGTGGTATGAAGTGCTGATTCATTTTGATCATGGTTAACCTCTCCACCCTTTTGGGCGAGAGACTGGTCATTTTCACAGTTACAATGGCACCAGCAGCACTGAAAACACGCTCAGAAGAGACACTTGCGACAGGGCAAGCCAGATACTTTATCGCCAGCCTGCAGAGCACTGGCCATTGGCTTCTTTTCCCATACCAATACACCAATGGGCTTTGCTCCATGAACACCTCTGTTGTGTCATCCGGATAGGCCTGGACCATCCGCTCAATGTTCAGTGGTGCTCCGATTTGCTTGGCCTCTTTTGGCTTTGCGACAGCAACGGACTTACCCATCCCTTTCTGTAGAAACCAAGCAGTTATTTTTTTGGTTGTGTCTGATGAATCAGATTCTGTTGGTGCTGTTGTTGTTATTGGTAGTGTTGGTGACTGTTGGGAAGCAAACGCACTGCTCTCATGCTCTGAAGAAGAACTTGACTCTGGAGGATGCCCTGTAGTACTTGCACTGTCCTCGGCTGGCTCTGGCAGGTCTCTAATTGAGAGCCGTTTGTTTCCTAAATCAGTGGCTTCCTCAGCTATTAAAGTTTTGTACTTGGCAACATCCCCTTCTGAAAAAGGAATTACTGCGTTACTGTTCAGAAATAATTTGTACTGTGGATCCAAAATTGTGGCAGTAATGTAATGTCGATGTGACACAAACTTATTTTGAATCCTTGTATTGTCAGATAATCGGGCGACTAAGGCGTTCGCCAAATAACATGCGTGAAGTTTTTCTTCCACAACTTCGTATGTTTCAGACTCCTCCTTCAGCTCTTGCTTTAGCATGTACAACAATGAGATAACTTGGCCCATAGTACAGTCCTCCCTGCTGACTGCACGTGTGAAGACCTCAAAAGGAAGTAGCATCTCTGTCAGGCATTTAATGAGGTCCCATTGCCACATCTCAACGGTCATGGCTTTAACAGTAGGATCCCCTAATCTTCTTGTCATGACATAAGCATTAAGTGGTATGTACTGCTCAAACAGACGATCAAGCATGTAATAAGTTGAGTTCCATCGTGTTGGGACCTCCTGGATGAGTGCTTTGACTGGCATTTTATGCTCACTTTGAATGACCCGTAGCTGCTTCCGGGCTTTAACCCCTTCGCTGCTCATGACGAGCTCAGCTCGTCATGAGGCACAGTGGAGCTGTGCTTATGACGAGCTGAGCTCGTCATGAACAAAGGGGTTCAGTAAGGATCAGCACAGGAGGGGAAAACCATTAGCAGCCAAGGTGTTAAAAGAATGGTTGAAATGCATGCATATTCTTCTGCAGGTGGTCAGTAAGTTGCTGACTTTGCTTTCATTTTTTCAGAAAGTCTTGAACAACAATGTTAATGCAGTGTGCCAAACACGGGACCCTGAAATAGCCACCATCTTTCATGGCCTTAACTACATTACTGCCATTGTCGGTGGCAACAAAACCAATGTTAAGGCCTCTTGGTCGCAGCCATTCAAAGACCTTACTGTTCAACTCAGCCAAAAATTTAGCAGCAGTATGACATTTCTTCATAGCAAACATGGCTACAGTTGCATGTCTGCGAGTCTCAGTAAAAATCTCAACTGTGTCAACGCCTGCAGATAGCTTCTCTCTAACACCTGAAAAAGAGATCCAGTGTGCAGTGATGCACATGTAATCAGTGGCTTGGCAACTGGTCCACATGTCTGTTGTCAGGTGGATACTATGAACAGCACTCTGATGTAAGGATTTTCCAAGCAATTCCAGCACATCTTGGTGTAGTGCAGGAACAGCAACTCTGGCAAAATAGTAGCGGCTGTGAACGTTCCATTTTGGGCAGATGGTTGTCACAAATTCCCAAAAACCCACCCCTTCAACAAAAGAAAAAGGGGAAGGTCCAGTGCTAATATTTTAGCATGCTTAGCATTGTACAAACGTGTTATTGGGTGGTTGCGCTCGTACTTTCCCTCCTGCCTAAACATGCTAATAATGGTACGCTGCTGGTATTTCTTTCGGTTATGCTCGACGCAGCACTTTGCATCGCAGACTTCGCAGCAGTACTCCTTGGTGTCTCCAGCTGACTCTTACTCTAGTGCCACTGAGATGTTGCTGATGCGGAGGATGTGGGCTTTACCACTGCAGTGCTGGGGCCAGGGATACTTTGTGTACCACTACCGGATAGAATTTCCTGTTCGACCGTGAGTGGACCTTCTACTACTTCCCCACCAATATTAATGGTTCCTGCTTTTATGCTACGAAGGTGGTCCTCCCACTTGATTGCGTGGTGTTTTTTCAAATGGGTCATTTGGCCTCCGGTACCATAGTTTGTACCAAGCTTACCACGACTAACAGAGGAATGACAAATGGATCATATAGCAATGTTGTCCTCATTTGCGCTAACCCTAAAGAAGTCCCATACTGGGAAGCTTTACTTTTGTCTCCTGCTAGAGGTGCCACTTGCAATGTCGGATGAACTGGAGGGTGTGTGTTGAATTTCACTATGTGGCTGCGCAGTAGTACCAATAACCTTCTTCTGCTGAGGTGGAGCTTGTGCTGGATGTAGGACGCTGCCGGCCCTTTGCTAATGTAAAAATGGAAACTGGAGGTTGTTTTGGTGTTGCCTGTGTTGGAGGTATGCGTGCTACATCCCTACTAGTCGCAGCCATTCGGGATAGGGTCAAAATGTTAGTCTCCATGTCCTCGGGGTCAGGAGTAATGCTTGTGATGACTGGGTCTGACTCATCATCATCATTATACTGCGGTTCTACATCGACCTCCATAAGTGTAAGGATTGCTGGAACCTTCCTTTTCCCTAGCCTGGTCTTGAGTTGTCTCTCCCTCTCATGCTCAGATTGTTGTGGCTCCCAATTGAGATCTAGATCATCAGAAGGGATGCTTGGCGAAGAACTCGATGGACTAACCTTCCTTTTCCTTGGTGGGGATTTGGAAAACAATAGATCTCCTGCATGAGTGGCTTCCTCTTCTTCTTGCTCTGCATGAGGCTCAATTTCCTGAACTGCCCCGACTTCGGGAGGAACAACAACTACTATTGCGGGCGGTGGTTGTGGTTGTTGTTGTTGTTGTTGAACATCTACTATTGCGGGCAGTGGTTGTGGTTGTTGTTGAACATCTACTATTGCGGGTGGTGGTTGTTGTTCACCACTTTTCTGCTGTGTTCCCTCTTGCGTTGATTGTGTGCTACTTTGAGATAGCGATAAGTTTAGGTCAGGCTCAGTATTACTGCTTTCCACCATTAGGCTGACTACCTCTTCCACACTCATCTGCTTGGGCCTAGGTGGGTGGCTTGGCCCCACTGATGCGGAGGTGCTGGCCCCAGCTTGCATCCCGGACACTTTTGCTGCAGGCGTACTTTTGTTTTCCCAAAAACGGTTTTGGGGTCAACACCAGACTTAAGTGTCACTTCCTTCTTCTGTTCTTCCTTCTTCTTCTCAGCAACTTTCTTGGTCTTGGAGGACCTGGTACCTGCTTTCTTTGGGCCCATCTTCTTCAGATGTCAGCAGCAGCACTCAGTTGCACAAGTTGCAGAGATGTCTGGTCAGGTGAGTCACACCACATGTGACGTAGAACAGAAAGACGTCCGTCTGGCAGTACAACAGGTGATGAATGATGAGAGCCACCACCTCCTCCTCAGTCTTTTGTGTACCTACAAGCAAAGAAGGCAGAAGAACATCAGTCAAATGTGGAATTATTTAGCTTTTTGAACTAATAATATTAGTACACTCAGTAAGAGTAAGAATAGCAAAGAACTAAAATACAAATGTAGTGGAAGTGGAACTTGTTTATCCTTAATTTGTCGGATGGATGTAGCATCAGTGACCTGCAGCAGATAGAAATGGGGATGTAAACAACAGTAAGCCAACAGGAAGAATGGAAAGACACTAAGGCCTATGTGTCAAAAACAAAACAGCACACTACTACTACCACCAACACAGCTCCCAGCCACATGGGCACTCATCACAGGCACATGGGTAAAGCCCAGAAAACAATAAACTCAAGCAGGCCTATATGTCCCTATATGGCCAGAAAAAGGAGGCTGCCTGTTACACATCAGAGCTTAATGCAAAAAAGAAAATCCCCATGGCTAAAAGGTTGGAAAGTTATACAACAACAACACATACAAAGGCATTTATTAACACACACCCAAAAAGTTAACTACACCCCAAACACCACATTTGGAAATTCAATCCAATGCCATCCATGCCCTAAATGATGCTAAATTCAACAGACAAAAAAATTGAAACAGCTACATCAAGCACCCCCACTGACTACCTCTGGAACTCTAGGCCTACTGGCAGAATAGACAACAAGTTTGGAGGCCTATGGCAAAAGCACGAAGGAAGGTCACACAAAATGGCCGCCACCACATGGCATGGCCACTCCCAACAACATGAAAAGAAAGAAAAGACAGACAATACATGCCTATGGCAAAAGGACAATGCGTGGCTTCACAAAATGGCCGCCTCGCCACCCTCATGGTCAGCCCACCCTCAAATAGCAAAGTACATAGAGTACAGAAACAGGAAGTGGTCCATGCTCCAAAAACTACAACCAAATGACAACCTGAGGAGGTTTTGTTAGCAAAATGAACAGAATCAACATTTTCGAGAAGGTTTTATGCAACTCGAGACATATTGCTTGCGAGATTGCAGATTTGGCGTGTTCGGCAGTGCGAATTGTAAAAAACTTCGTTATCGTGTGCCGAGCACGCAAATTGAGCAAGGGAAGAAGACAAAAACTGTAAGGTCGCGTTGTTGCACTGTGCAAAGTTACCAAAACTATGCGAGCTGAATTCCTGGGGTTACCTACTGGCAGAAAGTGGCATATTATTTAACACACACCCAAAACCTGAAATTCCACACCAAAAATCACATTTTGAAAATCAATCCAAAGCCATCCATGCCATACATGATGTTACAAATTAAAGTTAGACTACAAAAACAGCTGATTAACTTTCATGCACCCATAATGAATTCAGAAGTACCTCTGGGCTACTGGCAAAGTAGGCCACAAGCTTGGAGCCTATGGCAAAAGCACAGTGGCTGGAAACACAAAATGGCCGCCACCACGTTGCCAGGCCACCCACAAATAGTAAATACAATGGGGCAGATTTACAATAACTGTCGCATCCCCAGGGAGGCAGCAGTTATTGTGCGCCACAGTTCCGCCACCCATGGTGCGCTGCATTTACAATGCGGCGCACCATGGGGCAAAAACTGGCACAGATGCGTGACGCATCTGTGCAGTAAAGGTGGCGCATTGCTGGAGTTGTGTCGCAAGCGCGATGCAGCTCCAGCAATGCTCTGGGGGGGCCATATCTGTCCAATGCTGCGTCAAGCCTTACGCCTGCTTCAAGCAGGCGCAGGGTTTTGATGCAGCATTGGCCTAAAAGCACCTGCGTGAAATCTTGTAGATTTCACGCAGGCACTTTTGCGAGGCGCACCTGCCCCGGAACGCCCACCCTGCGCCGGAACGCCCACATGTGGCGCAGGGCTTTACAACGTGACGCATCTACCTAGATGCGTCACGTTGTAAATGGGTCGCAGGGATGCGCCACGTTTACGCCGCCGTTGCGTGACGCAACGGCGGCTTAAACGTGGTGCAAGTCCGACATAAATCTGCCCCAATTAACTCAAGCAGGCCTACACTAACTACATGAACTACTAGGGTTAGCTATTGGCTGAAAAAAGCCAACATTTTATTACACACAAAAACTGAAATTTCACTACAACAGAGTTTGCAATTGAATCCAATGCTATCCATGATGTTTAAAAACTTGAAATTTAACAGACACCACAGAAACATGGTTGGACGCATGGATAGGCCTACTGGATGAAATTTCAAAGAAATACAACTTGGCCCCTCATGAAAGTACAGGCCTCACTCAATGATAATTTGTAACAAGGATTGAAAAGCCCAGAAAACTGTAGTTAAAAAAAGCCCAAATCAAACAAACATGTACACCAATTCTCCAACTTACTTGTAAAAGAAAATTTCAAATCCAAAAGTTCTCAATAAATCCAATCACATGATATGATGCAGCAGACATACACAAAAAGTGATCGTTCCAGCTCCAAATCCAAATGAAAGTGAAAAGCACACGGACAAAGCACTGGGAGGAGCCTGGTGGACAGGAACAGGAAGTTGGAGAATCAGGGGCACTACCTTACTCTTGAACAAAAGAGTAGAAACAAAAAGAGGACTCTTCGCACACAAAAATACAGCCAAATGACAATCTGAGGGTTTTTCCTGAGCAAAATGATCATTTTTGAGAAGGTTTCATCATGCGCGAGAGATATTCTGTGCCAGATTGCAGTTTCTGTATGTTCGGAAACACGATCTTACCAACATGGCGCCGCACGGAAGATCGCGCGTCCTAATGACGTGATTGTGCATCCGAATGACGTGATCGCGTTCGCACAGTCGGCGGGATTGTGCGGCCGGATTCCAAACATCGTGGTGCACAAGACCAGGAGAGAAAACCGAGAAGGCGAACGCAGAACCACGGTAAGTCATTCCCGCGCACGCGAGAACGCTATTGCGCGCGCGAGGAAGAAAAACTACTACGCTACGCTGTAGATTGCGAAGTAGGCGACAACTTCGCGCTCACTGCTAAGTGCGAAGTTGTCTCTACTTCGCAGACTCCGCGAACGGAGCGTAGTACAACGCCCAGGGTTACTGTTCGCAATCGCTGTTTGCGTGCTTGGGGGATATATCTCACAAACACGCATTTTGTGAACACGAACAAGCCAAAAAATTCGCGAAGCCGCGTAATGCAGAATTTTGGGCAATTTCGCACTCTCCGCGGAACGCAAAATTAGCCAAATTCCACAAGCGGAACGGAATTTACCGCCCAGGCCCACTTAAAAGAATGCAAATGAAGCATATCCAGGCTTGGGCTGTTCGTTGACAAGGACATTGGTGGGGCTTGCTTGCCTGGAGCTCCATACTTGACGCTTTACTCTTTGCTACTCTTGGTTTCTTTGGGCTCTTCGTGTCCAAAACATGGACATGTTCTTGAATCATGTAGCACGCTTGAGTCTTGGTCCAGGTCGTTGCCAAAAATATGCTGTATCTTACCACAGGTAGCTGAATTGTCTTTTAAGTAATTCTTTATTAACTTCTTGTTGCAGGATAGTAATTATGCACAAATGTCCATTAGCCTGGTGGTCCTTATTCTCCAGCTCCAGCAGAAGCAGCCTGTCTGCTGCTCAGCTCTGTCACCACTCATGACACAGGCACCCAAGCATTCCAAGCATCACAGTCACACCAAATTTCCACTGCCAACACTCATACTGGCTGAACAGCAGGGAGATAGGTAACCAAGGATAGATATGATAATATAAGCAGTATATAACATAACCCTTGCCATTTGATGTGGAGTTGTGCTAGTAACGGGCACGAGTGCAGTTTATGCACTATGAGATTATAAATTCCAGAGACTGTTCCTTCAAATTTCCCCACAATTTATGGTATTGCAACACTTGGGAATCCTCAAGCATCTACAGATATGGTCCGAGGGCCAGATGTATGACCCTACCTATTTGCATCTCTCAAATTGTGTTGTTTTGCGACTCGCAAATAGGAATGTACAACAGTGTCTCAGACACTGTTTGTGATTCCTAATTTGGTCGCAAATTGCCTGACTCATTATTATTCATGAGGAAGATGCAATTTGCTACCCCATTAGGAGTCGCTACCACTCCCAGGGATGATGACTATGTCTGTGACTACTTTTAAAATAAAGCAGCTTAAAAAACAAATGCAACCTGTTTTCCTTAAAGGAAAACAGGATGAATTTAAAAAGAAACATGAAAAGTTACTGTTTAATTTTTTAAGAGTAGTCAGTTGTCCATGAGACCACTTAAAAAATATTTTGAATGCCAGTCACAAAGGGAATGGGGTCCCCTGGGGATCTCTTCCCATTTGCGAGTGGGTTACCACCCGTTTGAAGTGGTTGGTAAACTACAAGTGTTTTATGGCTTCAATTGCGACTGCAAAATAATCTTACATTGAAGTGCGAGACGCTATTAGGAAGAGACGCCCGTGGCACACCCCTTTCTAGCTCACCTTCTAAAGTGAGTAAGTGATCCAACATTAGAATACCTGCTCTCTCGCATGTATCCCAGGAAATAGTTTGTTTACCTATTCTAATATCAGATTATGCCATATGGGAGCCTTTTTTTGTTTTTTCGGGTTACTCTTAAGGAGTTTATCCACATGTATCCAAATCTTAAGCATAGATTGCATAATAGGATTGGAAGTTTGTAAAGCAGGCAATTTATGATTATAAAACATTCATAAACTTGAAGTTGCCTGTACAGATTGTCTTTGAAAAAGAATCCATATTGGGGATCATCCTGTCTGGTCCAAAGTTAAACCTATTGAGATCAATGGAGGGCTCTATAGTGATGCTCAATGCATGGTAAACTAAGACCACCAAATCGCCTGTGAGCATTCAATTTGGAGATTTTGAGTCTAGGTCTCAGAGATCCCCTAATAAAGGTTTTAATACCTCTGTCAGTGTTTCGCAATATTGATATTTTAACTGTCAAAGGCAACATACCTAACACATAAGTGAAACAAGGCACTATAATAATTTTCACTGCCTATACTCCAACCCAAAAGGACAGGTTAAAATGGGATCATTCTCCGACTTTCTTTTTGGCAATATGCGGGTCTAAGTTTTCTTGATTCACACTTTCTAAACCTGTGCTGAGATAAATACCTAGATACTTCAGGCGATCCGCTTATCATTGAAAATGCTAGCCTAAGATAGCCTCTTTCACTGTACCCTAGGACAACTGAAGAGCTTCACTCTTATTCCAATTGACTTTGTAGCCAGATATTGTCAGGAAATGAGAAATGATAGACATGAGGGCCGGGAGTGAAGTAGGTAGATCAGTAAGTGTGAGTAATATACCATCTACATATAAAAGTGTTATGAGATGCCTTCTAGGGTAGGAATGCCCGCTATTTGCTGCAGCCAGTGATTCAAGTGAAAGAAGCAAAAAAAGTGGCGATAAAGGACACATCTGGCAGGTTGCTCTTTTCCCCACAAAAGATTTTGAAAGCAAACCCCCACAATCCACTTGTGTCTCATATAAGCATTTGACCTTAGAGATATATCCATTACCTAATCTCAACCTATGCAATGTAAGGAAATTATAGCTCCATTCAATACAATCAAAGGCCTTCTGGACCTCTAAGGATAACACTACTCTGTCTTCTCCACTATCATTGCGAAGCCAGAGTATGTGAGCCAAAATGTGGAGAAGTCTACAAGACATTTTGCCTGGCATGAATCTAACTTGTGAATTATGTATGAGTTTAGAGATAACTTGTTTGAGCCTTTTGGCGAGAATGATGGCTAGAATCTTGGAATCTGAATTCAGAAGGGGAATCAAATGATAGTTACTGCAGTATAATGGATCATTCTTAGGTTTAGTAAGGAAAATTATGATAGCTTCATTTGAGTGGGAGTAGAGACTACCAGTTACCTCTGCTTCGTATAGGCCTCATAAAGGGCGTCTATTGTTTCTGTTTTTCCCAACAGTAAAATTCCCTAGGAACACCAACTTCTCTGTGTGCCTTATTGCATGGAAGATTGGACATTGCTTGCACTATTTCATCCTTTGTTATTTCACCCGTCAGTATGACCCGCTCCTGTCTATAAAACATATATTCTGCTTTTGAAAAATATAGTGTATCAAGCTCTGTCTTAGCGCTTTCTAATCTACGTCTGGAAGTTTAAGTTGGATTGTTAAAATGAGCATGTGTTAGTGTTTTGATATAATTTTCTAAAATGGTCTGTTGACCTGTTATACATTTAGTGGCTATGGCAGAATCCACTAATTGCCTACTAATGCTGGCTTTTGCGGGCGGCCCGTAAAATGTGTGGAAAAGAAGCAGCCTTTATTGGCTTTCATAAAAGTTGACAAATGTGATTGTAATTGTGTCTTTTCTGCCAGTAGTTTGTATCAAGATATGTTTAAATGTCATGGTTTCCTACAAAGGCATTTCAGCCCCTGCTCAAGCTGGAGACTGATGGGAATATGATTTGAGAGCGCAATCTCAAAAATGTCACAATCTAGTACTTGTGGTATAATAGAACGTGAAATACGAAATCGTTTTTTCTATAATGGGTTTCATGAACTACCAAGTGATATTTAAACCACTTTTCTGATGGATGTAGTAAATGCCAGATGTCAATCAAACAATAATCTTCTCAGATGTCTCGTTGTATCTCTCTATCTCAGATGTGTGTCATATCTAGGGGGCCTGTTCAGTCTAAAATCACATGTGGTGCCAGAGTCCATTCGCCATCCAGACTATTTTGGAAATTCCTGGAAGAATTCTGTTTAGATGATGGAAAAAAGGGGCTTTGGTCCCAACAGGGGCATAAATGGAACCTACTGCTAACATGATATCACTGAGTTTAAGCTTGGCTAAAACAAATCATCCATCCTCATATGACCATGGCTGTAGTTTTTGACATTGCAGTGTTTTTGTATTAAAATATTGTTAATACTGGGCAAGAAATAGCGGATATCGACACTGAGCTGGGGGAAGAGGGGAAGACCGACCCGAAACTGAGACATAGGCTGAGTCTCAAGCAAAGAGAGCTTAAAGACCTAGAAGAAGACGCGGCTCACGTACATCCGGTATTCACGCAGAGACGAGTTTACGACCTCGGTGACAAAGCTAACAAATTGATAGTCTGGATAGAGAAGAGAGATAGGAGCCGTAACTGGGTCCCCGAGCTGCAGACTCCTGATGGCCCCAAGGAGGTCAAGTACGGACGTAGCGGAGGCCTTCGCAGCCTACTATGAGGGGCTATACCAATCGGTCTCTGGGAGGTCAGGTAATGACAGTATCGAACTGCTCAGCAACATTCCATTGTCGGTACTCTCGACTGAGGACATGGAGGCAGTTGACAGCGATCTGACGAAAGAAGAAATAGTTGGGGCTATTGGGGACCTGCAGTCTGGGAAGGCAGCAGGCCCGATTAGGATCCCTGCAGATCTTTACAAGTGCTTAGCAGAGAGCATAGCCCAACACATGTTAAATATGCTCCTTACTGCAAAGGCAGAAGGGCAGCTGCCAGAGAATCTGAGGCTTGCGACCATCGTAGTCATCCCAAAAAGGGGAAGCCTCCGAGCTATGTAGTGAGTAAAGGCCCATTTCCCTACTCAACTTTGAGGTCAAGGTACTGGCAAAGGTGCTAGCCAACCACCTTTGCCCGGTGATGCATACAGTAGTCCACCCTAATCAGTCAGGATTTATGCCAAACAGAAGCACCAGACTGAATCTTCGCCGCCCGTATGGAGTAATGCACATGGTAACAAATCAACCGACTGAGGCTGCCACGCTCCTGTCACTAGACATGCAAATGGAGTTCGACAGTATTGAGTGGCCGTATCTCTTCGTGGTTCTCTCCAGAATGGGTTTTGGGCCGCAATTCTGGGCTTGGGTCCAACTCCTATATTGTGCCCCGCTGGCAACGGCCCATGTGAATGGGGCAATCTCTAGGCCATTCTTGCTGCACAGGGGCATGCAACAGGGATAACCACTGTCCCCTCTGCTCTTCATGCTGGCACTCAAACCACTGGTGGTATAGGTACGGGGGGGACCCGCTTGTACAAAGCATTGCCGTAGAGGTAGCTTGGAGGAGCGAGTATCCCTCTACGCGGATGACATTCTGCTCTATGCCCATAAACCTTGTCAAACTTTTCACAGACTTATTCACATTTTTCAACTGTTTGTCAGTTTTTCGGACTACCAGATAAATTGGGACAAATCCCTGGTATTCTCTCTTACAGGCGAGATTCCTGCATTGACTTCAGCATGTGCAGCCCTAGTCCACAAAGAGGAGTTCAAATATCTAGGTATCTGGGCCACTAAATCAGAGGATTTTATCAAACGTAATGTGAATGCTCTACTGGAGAGGTTGCGGTAGGACAGGGCCCATTGGTGGTATCTGCTGATCTCCCTCATGGGCAGAGCGGTCCCGTTTAAAATGATGGCTCTTCCCGGCCCGCTGTATGCTTTGCAGAACACTCAGTACCAGAGGCCTTCTTCCGGGGGATTGAGGCAGAACAATGCACCCGCAGTGCGGGGGCAGCAGCCCACGCATCGCACTGTGTAAGTTGCAGCAGGGGGTCTACGAGGGTGGCTTGGTGGCAACGGACATCAGGAATTACTATTTGGTGGCCCATCTCATTGATATTAATGATTGAGTTTTCACTCCAACCTCTGAACCTGCCTTTTGAGTACACCACCTGGCTGGGGGAGTAGGCAGCTATCAAACCTTGTTATATAGTAAGACATGTTACAAGTCGCTCCTGACCACACACAGACGGTAGTGCGTGCATGGAAGAAAGTCACGGAATCGTTAGGGTAGGGCACTAGGTTAACGTTGTAGACTCCACTCTGGGACTGCGATATGCTGAGTGAGGTTTGGTATCTGAAAGGTTTCCAAAAGTAGGGGCTCATCGGGATAGAACATTTGAAAGATGTCTGGCGCGACGGGACAAGCATCGACTTTGGGAACTTACAGACGAATATCAGATGGGGGGGGGGTAAACTTCAGACACTCCCTCAGATGCCATGTGTAGGAAGGGGGAACTACTTCCAGAATACTCCACTCTAGAATACAGACGCCTAGTTGATCCAATGATCAATAAAGCTGTCTCCCAAATATACCAAATAATTATGAATAACTCCCCCGACTAAATGGGCCCCTTAAGGATGGCATGGGCATTAGACATAGAGCTTCTCAAGAATGATGATTGGGCAGAAGCCATACAGAACCCCAGGGAAATTGCTATAAGGGTGCGGTTCAGACTGATCCATCTTCGATCCAACGCAGATCATATGCCCCTAGGACATTGCAGCATTGTATGGGTGCGCTAGAGGGTGCACTAGAGGGTGTGGCGAGATGGGCACCTTCTTCCACATTCTATGGTCCTGTCCCAAAATTCAACAGCATTGGGTAGGAATTGCCTGAGATATGACAACAATAGTGGGCCTACAGGTCCTGGTTGATGCACAATGGCATATACTAGGGGTGATGGGAGAGATAGTCTGGTCGAAATACGCTTAAATATGGCTTAGACTGGAAGATAGAGTGGCAAAGAGTAATATTGCGCGAGCATGGGGAGCGGGTCAGGCTTCAAATATTGGGGACTGGAAAAAAGACCTAGACTGATGCTAAAGGGTGGAGAAGACCATCTATCAGAGTAGAGGTTGCCCTCACAAATGGGAAACAATCTGGGACGCTTGTATACAATATAGGATTTAACTCAGAGAAGGACAACTTGGAAGGGGATGAGAGTTAGGTTGTATTGTTGAGATTTAGAAGGTTGAACTAGATAGCCCTATGTAATGACTGTATATTGCATTGTAAATGGTCGCAGTATGAGCTCTTTAAACCTCTACTTGCCATGTTTCATTCTATTTATGAATTGTATTGCACAGTGTCTGAAGCATTTCTTTACTAAAAAGGAAGTTAAAAAAAATAATATTGTTAATACTAAACTCTAAATGGTGTAAGTACAATGTTCTAACTGCTAGAATAGAAAAGAACACTACAGAACAAAGAATGTTTATCTTTCATTGGTGGATCTAAACCTCAATTCGAGACCCAGACTCCGTAGGAGAGAAAAGAATACTATTCATGGCAAATAAACTATGAGAAAGCAGCAAGCCATAGAGTTATAAAGTGCATCCAGGAGAAAGTCTGCGTATACAAATACAGTATCAACTAAACATGGTATATTAAACAAAAATTTATGAGACAAGGAGAGAATCATATCCATCAGAGGTAACAATTGCAGTAAAACAATAATACAATTATATTAAACATAGCATGTACATATGTATGTAGCTGGAAGAAGCTGCAGTGGAATGTTTATCATAAGTTACTTTATCAAAGGACGTGAATGACTTTAGAGGTTATCTCAATTTGTCTATGAAATTTTCCTGTGTGAGTATCTCTACACAGCGGACCAATTTATTACTGTCCGTCTGTTTCTTAAAGGGACAGACGTGTAATCAACCAGTATGGTGGATTTGTGGATCATTCTGTAATTGAAGTTGACTGTTCATAGAAGTTTCATTCAGTGGTGGTGGTGTTAAATCCATGAGTTGGTCATCTAAACTCTCCAGGAAGCATACCAGATCCTCAGGCTCTGTGTAATCCCCTTGATTTCCCATCTATTGGGAGCCACATTGTGGTAGGTTCTAATTTCTAAAAGACTATATTTTATATCCCATTTATGAAGTCTTGACCTAAGTTGCAGGAACGCTTTTCATTTGGCATTGATTTCAGTGGGGAAGTCTGCAGAAATGAATACTTGATGGCCTTCTAAGTCGTGAGAGTCATGTTTATGAGCAGCTGATAGTATTTGGAAAACTTATTCATGACATAGGAGGTATGCAATAATCGGTCTAGGTCTAGATTCAAAGGTTGAGGTGGACGTTCTTGACTGAATCCTGTAAGATCTCTGCAACTCAAGGGAATGCTCAAAAGATATGTTCAGTAGCCATGGTAATAATATTAGTAGCAAGCTCTTCACATCATTATTCACTTCCATCTTTTCAGGAATTCAAGAAAAACAAGCTTTATTCTTTCGGGCCCTATCTTCCCAATCTATTACTTCTTGTTATATATGGCAGAAATCCGTGCCACTTCAGTTATAGGTGGTATTTGAACGGGTATTCCCTCTCTGCAATAAGGAGTGTGTAAACAGGTGCTCTAGTTCCTTACATCTAGTGGAAGGCAATCTCACTCCTTTTCTTTCTTCTTTTGGGGATAGGCGTGAGCTTTCAACATTTGGGGTGAAGGTGTCCATCATTGAGCCAGATTTCTTCAGGACAAATATTCTGAATCCAGAGAACCTTCGCAGAAGCCTAGAGCACGTTTGGAAAGCTGTTCCAGTGGAGGTGAAGCAAAGCTACGGGCTGTCGTACTTTGAATCCTGTAAGTGCTTTTTAATTTGAAGTGGGACGTTGATGGAAAAGAAGCTTCTCATAGTCTTTTTACCGGTGTCCTGAACTTTATTTAGCAGATGAAAGTCAACAAGGTAGGGGAGTAAAGTGGCTTAATTTTCTATGGGAGGACAATTCCTAAAATCTGAATGGAGACCATTAAGTGATAGACTTCCAAACTGGGGCACAGTTTCAGCTACAAAGAGTCTAAACAATTGGGATACACTAAGGTAAAAAGTATAAGGGAGTTGTGGTAAATTTAATATTACCCGGACATAGTTTCTATACATTAATAAAGAATAAGGATAGCTCATACAATGAGAGGCAGAGTCCGTGGTGTCCGAGTCAAAAGGGCTTTATTACAATGACTCGAGTCACTGGAGAATCGGGTTCCATCACCACTAAGGCTCAGGAAGGATCGTCATCTAACGTTTTATTCACATAACACATTATATATAGTAAAGCCATACAATTGTAATGAATAGAGAAGGCGGTACTCTCCAGGCGGAGCAAGTGAAAGAGAGAGATAAGAACACATGGGTGTGAAAGAAGGCATGTAAGGAGGCGTACACGTAGGTGTGCACTTGATGAGTCATAGATGTGTCATAGGTGGGTGGATGCATAGAGGAGGTCTGCAGGGTCAGCAGAAACCTTTACCTTACTTGTTCGCGCAAAACTGGTCATGACGTGAAATTGACGTGTAACTGGGGAGAGCTGGGGGGGAGCTGACTTTAGCACTAGTAGAGGAGTCTGGGATGTCAGAACGACCTGTACCTTTGGCATATCTGATATCTTGTGTTTGGAGGATGTATTGTCTGAAGTAAAGGTCTCCCGAGCAAAAGCTGTTCATCACTAAATGCTAGTGTGTGCATATATTTCTTCATGCATTGCGTGGGGGCCATGGGCTTTCCATGGCAACGCGTTCAGTAAATCACTCACATGGAGACAGAAAGGCTAGGCCCTATGCTCTGCAGGCGGAATATGTTTACCCCTTTCACTAGACTGGAATGTGTTTTTGCGGAGCTGAGCAGATAACTGTAGGCAAAATACCGTCTTGGCAGGCAGGCCAGGCCGGGCCGGGCACCTCTTGGCTGAGCAGGAAGTGAGGGAGAGGTCAGGGATACATAACTAACCTGCAGCTTTCAGAGCAAAAAAGAGGCTCAGAGCCTGAATTCAGGGTCTGGCTCGACTGGGCCACGAAAACGTGTGCTTCTCGACTTTTAAACGTGTACCATGTAAATGCATTGGCAACATAGGCCTCAGTGCGGAATTAACGTTTCATTCATGGAAGGCCTAATAACTGACATGCTAATGTTGAACGGAAATGCAGGGGCATTATTATTACAGGCACGGGATGGGAATTACATGATAACATGGACATACATGGGGCATAGGTACATGGATAGGGTGCGAGTGGGGGACACACTGGTCACATAAAATTTTCTGTTTCCTCATTCCCTCCTTGTCCCCTACTGTGCCCTTCAGGACACATCTATTTTCATGAGACCGTCTATCTGTTCATATAGCATCATTTGCTCGTCTTTTTTCATTTGTGCACGGGAACGGGAATGTGGACGGGGAATACAGGCAGTGGCACACAAGCCGCAAATCGCTGGGCCACATTGCAGACAGAGACAGCAACTGAATACTATGAGCAGTATTATTCCGAGGAATGACAGTACTGTCCATCCCCATCCTGTTATTACACTCCAGAGCCAGCCGGACCAAGACCATGGGTCCTGATGCATCTCACGGGCTATCTTATGGAGTCTGTTTATTGCTGCATACACTGATGGTGCGTTATTAGGAATAAACACACAACAACTGGAGCCGATCACTCTACAAGCTCCGCCCCTATCGGCCAGGATGACGTCAAGAACAAGGCGGTTCTGAAGAACAACAAGTCTCATAGCAGACTGCTCTTCAGTTAAGTTTCCTAAGGCAAAAGTAGTCTCGTTCACTACTGCTTCCAGTGTTCTTGTTAACCTACGTATTAATTTACTATTTTGGACGGGACCTATGAACCAGAAATATCCTTTAATATAATCCTTATACTGGTCCCAAGCTGACTCAGTCTGATCGATAACTGGGGGAATGTCCCTCTTATGTCTAACATGTACGAGTCGCGAATCTCGATGATAATGGGATGGGGCTAGAAAAACAGGTGGCAGTAGGAACGCAATATAACACGTTCCACCCCAGTCTAAGGGCAGACGTACGTAAGCTGTCTGACCGCAAACGAAATAGGAATGGCGGGAAGCTTTGAAAGTAGACTTTCCTTTATCATTGAATTCAACCACAGTATTACAATCACTGTGTCCCAAGTGCACTGAACCATTTTTCCTAACGCATAATTCACCTTTCACTGGTAAGACTGTTATAAACGGTGAACCTGTATTGGTCTCGGACTGGACGTTCAGAATCATGAGATTAAGGGAAACATTCCCTAATTCGTACACTTCATTTTCTAGATCTGTTCCTTTCCTTTGGGGAAAACCAACTTTATCGGGAAAACATGCCTTATTCATTACTATATTCAGGTCCCCCCAAATCCATTCACTCTGGGAATCTGTGGACTTTCTGTCTTGTGTTGATGACATTAAAACAAACCAGGCTCCGCACGAACCATTGTGCGAAAACGGATAAGGAAAGAGGGGCAGAACTCCCTTCATTTTCTGATAAGGTGGGAGTCGGCCACATACCCAGTAATTCGTAACATTGCTGGTCTGGTGAGAATGGTGTAACATACGAATAAAAGTATTGTTGCGCAGTGCTAGTCGATATGACAATTCATGTGGTGGCAGATGACTGAATGTGTGCTCTACAGTATCATTGAAGGAAGAATGTATATGTGAACCAAGAGGAGGAAAGAAAACATGTAGCCTCAAGCTTATACATATAATCGATATACTTAGAAAAAACATAATGATCAGAGTTACTATGCATCTACTGCGTAAACTTTTGCAGTACTTTTCTTTCATCTTTTTCTGCCTATCTCTCTGGCTATTTGGGTCTACGATCTTATACATGTCAGGAACCTGTCTAACCGCTTCACCCGAGGGGGACTTAAACAATTAAACGCTGTCTGACTTACTAGACCGTAGTTTTTGTCTATATTTCTTGTTGCGAAGTCTTTTCTAGCAAAGGGAGTTTAGAGTCAATGTTTTCGGGACAGTTCTCAGAGTCCTTTACTGAACCAAGTCCATGGAAACGTTTCACGTGATGGGCATGGAGCCATCCTTTTCGTCCCTCGACCTTGACGGCAGTCCTCGTCGTCAACAAGACCAATTTGGGCGCGCGCCAGCGGGGCTCCAGAGGGCTTGAGCGGTCGAAGTTGCGGACAAACACCAGGTCTCCCGGAACAATTGCATGAGTCTTCACCTGGGTGTTGTCGGGGAAGGCAGCTGCAACCTGTGAACGACAAGAAAGGAGTGCAGACATCAAGGAAGCCAGGTAATCTGTCAGCATAGTACTGTCGACATCAGTAATTTTTCTCGGCATAGGCGTACCCCACATATTCGGCGGTCTACCAAAAACCACCTCGTACGGCGATAGTCCGGTTCTGGAATGAGCTACCATACGTATGTAAAAGAGGGCAACCGGCAAGGCTACCATCCAATCCACGCCTTTTTCTGCACAGACCTTCGCTAACTTGGTTTTGAGTGTCTGATTGTGTCTCTCTACGAGGCCTGCTGCCTCTGGGTGTCGTACGCAATGGAATTTCCACTGGTACCCTAACAGAAGAGATACTTGTTTCATCAGTTCAGAAGAGAATGGCTGCCCATTATCTGAGTATACGACACGGGGCAAGCCGTATCGCGGAAAGAATTCTCGGACCAACTGCTTGGCAGTGGTCACGGCAGTGTAATCTGGGACTGGGTACGCTTCTGTCCATCTGGATAGGGCACATACAACTACGAGGACATACTTGAATCCTCGACATCTGTCCATCTGAATATAATCCATCTGGAGGACTTCAAAAGGGTGATCAGGAGGATGAAATCCACCTTGTTCCACGGGAATGCCTTTGCCTGGATTGAACTGACAACAGATCATGCAGGTACGCACTTTCTGTTTTGCTGCTGCACGTAAATGGTTGTTGAACCAGATGTTCTGTAAACTGTCTAACATAGCCTTTTCTCCTAAGTGGGCTGGACTATGTGCTGTATTAATGATAGCTTGAACCATGGAGTCAGGGAGGAACCACGTGGCTTTGCCCTTTGTCATCCATCCCTGATCTGTCGGGACCCCTCCTTGTTCAATCCACTTCTTGATTTCGTCTGGAGTGGCATGTGTCTGTATGTCAAGTACATCTTGTGAGGGATCCTTGACTGTCATACAATTTGTCAGTGATAATGCTTCTGTCTTTGTCGTGTCAGTTGGAATGCCTGGTTGAGTCTGAGCTGTAAGTTTAGCTGTTCGGTCTGCCAGGTCGTTACCCTGGGAAATGGTGTCCGTGACTTTAGTATGTGCTTTGCATTTCATGATGGCTATGGCTGTAGGTAAGTATATTGCATCTAACAGGGCTCGAATGAGGGGACCATGCTGAATCTTGGCCCCATGAGAGGTCAGAAAACCTCTCTCCTGCCAGAGGACTCCAAAGTCGTGTACGACTCCGAATGCATACTGTGAATCTGTGTATATGTTTACTTTCAAGTTCTTGGCTCGTATACAGGCTTGGGTCAGAGCGATGAGCTCTGCTGCTTGGGCTGCAGGGTGTCAATACGATGTTACAAAAAGGGGGTGGGGTCGCACACTACTCACACACCGGCGGAAGTTGCCCCTAAGGACTCTGGTCATTGTAGTAGAGTGTTCGCGATGCATCATCTTTCGATCTTGCTATCTTCGCTGTCTTCGCCATCCCTGGACACGTGTTTCGGGTTTTCAACCCTCGTCAGCAGGGATAGGCAGTGTTCTGGGGTCGCCGATGGCTGCCAATATCTGCCAGGTATAGTACCACTCCGGCGCGTATGTGCGGGATCCCAGGCTCGTCAGCCCGCTGCTCAAGGGAGCTTAAAGTTACAAAAAGGGGGTGGGGTCGCACACTACTCACACACCGGCGGAAGTTGCCCCTAAGGACTCTGGTCATTGTAGTAGAGTGTTCGTGATGCATCATCTTTCGATCTTGCTATCTTCGCTGTCTTCGCCATCCCTGGACACGTGTTTCGGGTTTTCAACCCTCGTCAGCAGGGATAGGCAGTGTTCTGGGGTCGCCGATGGCTGCCAATATCTGCCAGGTATAGTACCACTCCGGCGCGTAGGTGCAGGATCCCAGGCTCGTCAGCCCGCTGCTCAAGGGAGCTTAAAGTTACAAAAAGGGGGTGGGGTCGCACACTACTCACACACCGGCGGAAGTTGCCCCTAAGGACTCTGGTCATTGTAGTAGAGTGTTCGCGATGCATCATCTTTCGATCTTGCTATCTTCGCTGTCTTCGCCATCCCTGGACACGTGTTTCGGGTTTTCAACCCTCGTCAGCAGGGATAGGCAGTGTTCTGGGGTCGCCGATGGCTGCCAATATCTGCCAGGTATAGTACCACTCCGGCGCGTAGGTGCGGGATCCCAGGCTCGTCAGCCCGCTGCTCAAGAGAGCTTAAAGTTACAAAAAGGGGGTGGGGTCGCAAACTACTCACACACCGGCGGAAGTTGCCCCTAAGGACTCTGGTCATTGTAGTAGAGTGTTCGCGATGCATCATCTTTCGATCTTGCTATCTTCGCTGTCTTCGCCATCCCTGGACACGTGTTTCGGGTTTTCAACCCTCGTCAGCAGGGATAGGCAGTGTTCTGGGGTCGCCGATGGCTGCCAATATCTGCCAGGTATAGTACCACTCCGGCGCGTATGTGCGGGATCCCAGGCTCGTCAGCCCGCTGCTCAAGGGAGCTTAAAGTTACAAAAAGGGGGTGGGGTCGCACACTACTCACACACCGGCGGAAGTTGCCCCTAAGGACTCTGGTCATTGTAGTAGAGTGTTCGTGATGCATCATCTTTCGATCTTGCTATCTTCGCTGTCTTCGCCATCCCTGGACACGTGTTTCGGGTTTTCAACCCTCGTCAGCAGGGATAGGCAGTGTTCTGGGGTCGCCGATGGCTGCCAATATCTGCCAGGTATAGTACCACTCCGGCGCGTAGGTGCAGGATCCCAGGCTCGTCAGCCCGCTGCTCAAGGGAGCTTAAAGTTACAAAAAGGGGGTGGGGTCGCACACTACTCACACACCGGCGGAAGTTGCCCCTAAGGACTCTGGTCATTGTAGTAGAGTGTTCGCGATGCATCATCTTTCGATCTTGCTATCTTCGCTGTCTTCGCCATCCCTGGACACGTGTTTCGGGTTTTCAACCCTCGTCAGCAGGGATAGGCAGTGTTCTGGGGTCGCCGATGGCTGCCAATATCTGCCAGGTATAGTACCACTCCGGCGCGTAGGTGCGGGATCCCAGGCTCGTCAGCCCGCTGCTCAAGAGAGCTTAAAGTTACAAAAAGGGGGTGGGGTCGCAAACTACTCACACACCGGCGGAAGTTGCCCCTAAGGACTCTGGTCATTGTAGTAGAGTGTTCGCGATGCATCATCTTTCGATCTTGCTATCTTCGCTGTCTTCGCCATCCCTGGACACGTGTTTCGGGTTTTCAACCCTCGTCAGCAGGGATAGGCAGTGTTCTGGGGTCGCCGATGGCTGCCAATATCTGCCAGGTATAGTACCACTCCGGCGCGTAGGTGCGGGATCCCAGGCTCGTCAGCCCGCTGCTCAAGGGAGCTTAAAGTTACAAAAAGGGGGTGGGGTCGCACACTACTCACACACCGGCGGAAGTTGCCCCTAAGGACTCTGGTCATTGTAGTAGAGTGTTCGCGATGCATCATCTTTCGATCTTGCTATCTTCGCTGTCTTCGCCATCCCTGGACACGTGTTTCGGGTTTTCAACCCTCGTCAGCAGGGATAGGCAGTGTTCTGGGGTCGCCGATGGCTGCCAATATCTGCCAGGTATAGTACCACTCCGACGCGTAGGTGCGGGATCCCAGGCTCGTCAGCCCGCTGCTCAAGGGAGCTTAAAGTTACAAAAAGGGGGTGGGGTCGCACACTACTCACACACCGGCGGAAGTTGCCCCTAAGGACTCTGGTCATTGTAGTAGAGTGTTCGCGATGCATCATCTTTCGATCTTGCTATCTTCGCTGTCTTCTCCATCCCTGGACACGTGTTTCGGGTTTTCAACCCTCGTCAGCAGGGATAGGCAGTGTTCTGGGGTCGCCGATGGCTGCCAATATCTGCCAGGTATAGTACCACTCCGGCGCGTAGGTGCGGGATCCCAGGCTCGTCAGCCCGCTGCTCAAGGGAGCTTAAAGTTACAAAAAGGGGGTGGGGTCGCACACTACTCACACACCGGCGGAAGTTGCCCCTAAGGACTCTGGTCATTGTAGTAGAGTGTTCGCGATGCATCATCTTTCGATCTTGCTATCTTCGCTGTCTTCGCCATCCCTGGACACGTGTTTCGGGTTTTCAACCCTCGTCAGCAGGGATAGGCAGTGTTCTGGGGTCGCCGATGGCTGCCAATATCTGCCAGGTATAGTACCACTCCGGCGCGTAGGTGCGGGATCCCAGGCTCGTCAGCCCGCTGCTCAAGGGAGCTTAAAGTTACAAAAAGGGGGTGGGGTGGCACACTACTCACACACCGGCGGAAGTTGCCCCTAAGGACTCTGGTCATTGTAGTAGAGTGTTCGTGATGCATCATCTTTCGATCTTGCTATCTTCGCTGTCTTCGTCATCCCTGGACACGTGTTTCGGGTTTTCAACCCTCGTCAGCAGGGATAGGCAGTGTTCTGGGGTCGCCGATGGCTCCCAATATCTGCCAGGTATAGTACCACTCCGGCGCGTAGGTGCGGGATCCCAGGCTCGTCAGCCCGCTGCTCAAGGGAGCTTAAAGTTACAAAAAGGGGGTGGGGTCGCACACTACTCACACACCGGCGGAAGTTGCCCCTAAGGACTCTGGTCATTGTAGTAGAGTGTTCGCGATGCATCATCTTTCGATCTTGCTATCTTCGCTGTCTTCGCCATCCCTGGACACGTGTTTCGGGTTTTCAACCCTCGTCAGCAGGGATAGGCAGTGTTCTGGGGTCGCCGATGGCTGCCAATATCTGCCAGGTATAGTACCACTCCGGCGCGTAGGTGCGGGTTCCCAGGCTCGGCAGCCCGCTGCTCAAGGGAGCTTAAAGTTACAAAAAGGGGGTGGGGTCGCACACTACTCACACACCGGCGGAAGTTGCCCCTAAGGACTCTGGTCATTGTAGTAGAGTGTTCGCGATGCATCATCTTTCGATCTTGCTATCTTCGCTGTCTTCGCCATCCCTGGACACGTGTTTCGGGTTTTCAACCCTCGTCAGCAGGGATAGGCAGTGTTCTGGGGTCGCCGATGGCTGCCAATATCTGCCAGGTATAGTACCACTCCGGCGCGTAGGTGCGGGATCCCAGGCTCGTCAGCCCGCTGCTCAAGGGAGCTTAAAGTTACAAAAAGGGGGTGGGGTCGCACACTACTCACACACCGGCGGAAGTTGCCCCTAAGGACTCTGGTCATTGTAGTAGAGTGTTCGCGATGCATCATCTTTCGATCTTGCTATCTTCGCTGTCTTCGCCATCCCTGGACACGTGTTTCGGGTTTTCAACCCTCGTCAGCAGGGATAGGCAGTGTTCTGGGGTCGCCGATGGCTGCCAATATCTGCCAGGTATAGTACCACTCCGGCGCGTAGGTGCGGGATCCCAGGCTCGTCAGCCCGCTGCTCAAGGGAGCTTAAAGTTACAAAATGGGGGTGGGGTCGCACACTACTCACACACCGGCGGAAGTTGCCCCTAAGGACTCTGGTCATTGTAGTAGAGTGTTCGCGATGCATCATCTTTCGATCTTGCTATCTTCGCTGTCTTCGCCATCCCTGGACACGTGTTTCGGGTTTTCAACCCTCGTCAGCAGGGATAGGCAGTGTTCTGGGGTCGCCGATGGCTGCCAATATCTGCCAGGTATAGTACCACTCCGGCGCGTAGGTGCGGGATCCCAGGCTCGTCAGCCCGCTGCTCAAGGGAGCTTAAAGTTACAAAAAGGGGGTGGGGTCGCACACTACTCACACACCGGCGGAAGTTGCCCCTAAGGACTCTGGTCATTGTAGTAGAGTGTTCGCGATGCATCATCTTTCGATCTTGCTATCTTCGCTGTCTTCGCCATCCCTGGACACGTGTTTCGGGTTTTCAACCCTTGTCAGCAGGGATAAGCAGTGTTCTGGGGTCGCCGATGGCTGCCAATATCTGCCAGGTATAGTACCACTCCGGCGCGTAGGTGCGGGATCCCAGGCTCGTCAGCCCGCTGCTCAAGGGAGCTTAAAGTTACAAAAAGGGGGTGGGGTCGCACACTACTCACACACCGGCGGAAGTTGCCCCTAAGGACTCTGGTCATTGTAGTAGAGTGTTCGCGATGCATCATCTTTCGATCTTGCTATCTTCGCTGTCTTCGCCATCCCTGGACACGTGTTTCGGGTTTTCAACCCTCGTCAGCAGGGATAGGCAGTGTTCTGGGGTCGCCGATGGCTGCCAATATCTGCCAGGTATAGTACCACTCCGGCGCGTAGGTGCGGGTTCCCAGGCTCGGCAGCCCGCTGCTCAAGGGAGCTTAAAGTTACAAAAAGGGGGTGGGGTCGCACACTACTCACACACCGGCGGAAGTTGCCCCTAAGGACTCTGGTCATTGTAGTAGAGTGTTCGCGATGCATCATCTTTCGATCTTGCTATCTTCGCTGTCTTCGCCATCCCTGGACACGTGTTTCGGGTTTTCAACCCTCGTCAGCAGGGATAGGCAGTGTTCTGGGGTCGCCGATGGCTGCCAATATCTGCCAGGTATAGTACCACTCCGGCGCGTAGGTGCGGGATCCCAGGCTCGTCAGCCCGCTGCTCAAGGGAGCTTAAAGTTACAAAAAGGGGGTGGGGTCGCACACTACTCACACACCGGCGGAAGTTGCCCCTAAGGACTCTGGTCATTGTAGTAGAGTGTTCGCGATGCATCATCTTTCAATCTTGCTATCTTCGCTGTCTTCGCCATCCCTGGACACGTGTTTCGGGTTTTCAACCCTCGTCAGCAGGGATAGGCAGTGTTCTGGGGTCGCCGATGGCTGCCAATATCTGCCAGGTATAGTACCACTCCGGCGCGTAGGTGCGGGATCCCAGGCTCGTCAGCCCGCTGCTCAAGGGAGCTTAAAGTTACAAAAAGGGGGTGGGGTCGCACACTACTCACACACCGGCGGAAGTTGCCCCTAAGGACTCTGGTCATTGTAGTAGAGTGTTCGCGATGCATCATCTTTCGATCTTGCTATCTTCGCTGTCTTCGCCATCCCTGGACACGTGTTTCGGGTTTTCAACCCTCGTCAGCAGGGATAGGCAGTGTTCTGGGGTCGCCGATGGCTGCCAATATCTGCCAGGTATAGTACCACTCCGGCGCGTAGGTGCGGGATCCCAGGCTCGTCAGCCCGCTGCTCAAGGGAGCTTAAAGTTACAAAAAGGGGGTGGGGTCGCACACTACTCACACACCGGCGGAAGTTGCCCCTAAGGACTCTGGTCATTGTAGTAGAGTGTTCGCGATGCATCATCTTTCGATCTTGCTATCTTCGCTGTCTTCGCCATCCCTGGACACGTGTTTCGGGTTTTCAACCCTCGTCAGCAGGGATAAGCAGTGTTCTGGGGTCGCCGATGGCTGCCAATATCTGCCAGGTATAGTACCACTCCGGCGCGTAGGTGCGGGATCCCAGGCTCGTCAGCCCGCTGCTCAAGGGAGCTTAAAGTTACAAAAAGGGGGTGGGGTCGCACACTACTCACACACCGGCGGAAGTTGCCCCTAAGGACTCTGGTCATTGTAGTAGAGTGTTCGCGATGCATCATCTTTCGATCTTGCTATCTTCGCTGTCTTCGCCATCCCTGGACACGTGTTTCGGGTTTTCAACCCTCGTCAGCAGGTGCCTTTGTGTGGTACTATACCTGGTAATATTTGGCAGCACACAGCAACCCCAGAAGATAAGAAGATAGCCTAATCCCTGCTGATGAGGGGTAAATACCCCGAAACACGTGTACAGGGATGGCGAAGATTTGAAGATACGCGAGAATTCGAAAGAAGATACATCGCAGAGAACGGTACTACAATTACCATAGTCCTTAGGGGCGATCCCGCTGGTGTATTAGCAGTGTGCGACCCCATTCTGGTGAATATTTATGCTCCTTGGAGTTTGGGCTGACGAGCTCGGGACCCCGCACCTGCGCGCCTTTGTGTGGTACTATACCTGGTAATATTTGGCAGCACACAGCAACCCCAGAAGATAAGAAGATAGCCTAATCCCTGCTGATGAGGGGTAAATACCCCGAAACACGTGTACAGGGATGGCGAAGATTTGAAGATACGTGAGAATTCGAAAGAAGATACATCGCAGAGAACGGTACTACAATTACCATAGTCCTTAGGGGCGATCCCGCTGGTGTATTAGCAGTGTGCGACCCCATTATGGTGAATGTTTATGCTCCTTGGAGTTTGGGCTGACGAGCTCGGGAGCCCGCACCTGCGCGCCTTTGTGTGGTACTATACCTGGTAATATTTGGCAGCACACAGCAACCCCAGAAGATAAGAAGATAGCCTAATCCCTGCTGATGAGGGGTAAATACCCCGAAACACGTGTACAGGGATGGCGAAGATTTGAAGATACGCGAGAATTCGAAAGAAGATACATCGCAGAGAACGGTACTACAATTGCCATAGTCCTTAGGGGCGATCCCGCTGGTGTATTAGCAGTGTGCGACCCCATTCTGGTGAATGTTTATGCTCCTTGGAGTTTGGGCTGACGAGCTCGGGACCCCGCACCTGCACGCCTTTGTGTGGTACTATACCTGGTAATATTTGGCAGCACACAGCAACCCCAGAAGATAAGAAGATAGCCTAATCCAAGCTGATGAGGGGTAAATACCCCGAAACACGTGTACAGGGATGGCGAAGATTTGAAGATACGCGAGAATTCGAAAGAAGATACATCTCAGAGAACGGTACTACAATTACCATAGTCCTTAGGGGCGATCCCGCTGGTGTATTAGCAGTGTGCGACCCCATTCTGGTGAATGTCTATACGATGTGTCTCTATGACTTCAGTATCAGTGGTCACTGCATATGCGGCCACTAGCTCTCCTGTGCTTGTTCTCATGCATGAACCATCCACATAAAGTGTCAGGTCTGGGTCGGGTAATGCAATGTCTGTCAAGTCTTGTCTCGGCTTCGTCACTGTGTTAATTACTTCCACACAGTCATGTGGTGCAGGGTCTGCTGTGCTTGAGGGCAAAAGTGTAGCAGGGTTTAACGTGTTGCATCGTCTGATCTCTATGTGTGGCTGGAACAATGTCAGTTCATATCCTGTCAGTCTTGCTATAGTCAGGTGCTGTGTCTGTGTCCTGTTCAAGAGAACTTCCACTGAGTGTGGAACCTGTACTGTCAGGGGATGTCCTAACACTATGGAATCGCTTTGTCTGATTGCTAGAGCTGTTGCTGCAACTGATTTTAGGCACGCAGGCAGAGCCTGGGCCACTGGATCCAATGTACTAGAAAAGTAAGCACAAGGCTTGTGTTTTCCTGCTTGATCCTGTGTAAGGACAGATAATGCTGTGCCATCGCGTTCAGTGACAAAAAGTGTAAAAGGTTTGCTGTAACATGGTGTCGCTAAAACTGGTGCTTGACATAGGGCTTTCTTCAATTCATCAAATGCAAGGGTATGTTCCTGAGTCCAAGGGAGGGCAGTCAAAGTCGCTGCCTCCTGTGTTGTCAACTGTATGAGTGGTTTGGCTAGATATGCGTACTGAGGAATCCATTGTCGGCAGTAAGAAGTGAGGCCGATGAAGGCCCGTACTTCCTTTTGTGTCTTGGGCTGTGGAAGATGTGCAATTAACTGAATGCGGTCAGGTGTCAACTGTCTACCCCTCTTGGACAGCAAGTGTCCAAGGTACACCACTTGCTGTGCACAGAATTGTAGCTTTGAAGGGGACACTTTGTGCCCCTTCTCTGCCAGGAAGTATAAGACCGTCAGTGATGCACGTTCACAGTCTCGTTCTGTTCGTGCTGTGATCAAAAGATCATCAACATATTGGAGCAGTGCAGTGTCAGTAGGCATGTGAATACTGTCTAGTTGTCTTTTCAATGCTTGACTGTAAATACTAGGACTTTCTGTGAACCCTTGAGGAGCCCTCGTAAATTTGAAGCTTCGGCCATTTAAACAGAATCCGAAGAGGTATTGGCTCTCCGGATGGATCGGGACACTAAAGAAGGCGTTCTTGAGATCAATTACAGTAAAGAACGTCGCTTCAGAATCAATTGCAGTCAATAGTGAAGAAATGTCTGGGACCACTGGGTACTGTGGTATTATGCATTTGTTCAGTTCTCGGAGGTCAATCACTAGTCTGTAGACCGGAGATGCATTTGGGTCAGTTCGTTTAAGAATCGGAATGATAGGAGAATTACATACATTGGAGTTAGTTTCTACAACCACTCCCTGTGCAATGAGTTCGTCAACAATTTTCAGTAATGCAACTACAGCATCAGGTGGCAACTTGTATTGTCGGATTCGTGGCAGTACAACTCCTTGCTTGAGTGTGACACGGTATGGTGTAATGTGCATGTAACCTACATCAGTCGGACCTCGCGCCCATAAATGCTGTGGTACATTCTGGAGTCTGGGGTCAAAATCTCTCAATACATAATGTCCTTTAAAATCACGTAAAAACAATCTCACTCCTTCCGGAGAACAACAAATCACTGCTCCTAGTTCTTTCAATGTCTTTATACCAAGCAAGTTTTCTGGACATGATTTCGTAAGCAACAAGTCTGTAGTACGGGACAATGGACCAACTTCTAGGGAAACTGGCTTTGACACTTCGTTAACAATAGGCTTTCCTGAAAATCCCAGGGAAATATTCTGTGAGCCTGAGAGGGGTGCCCCTGGAACCTCGTCATGACTGATGGTAGTTCTGCTCGCCCCTGTGTCAATCAGAAATTTTCTGTCTTTCCCCAATACATGACTATGTACATAGGGACCCTCTTGATCTACAGGAACCTCAATAAGGGGCAAGCCAACCTCCCTCTCTAGGCTGTTTCATGAATACTGTTGATAATCTGGGTAGTCTGACTGTGCATACTGGTACATTTGTTGTGTGACATGTTGTGTGGCAGCAATGGGTTGGGGTACAGCTACTGTCTGTTGCGTATTCTGTGGCGTTTGCGTGTTCTGCGGAACATTATCCTGTCTAGGAGGACGCGGTCTTTCTTTCGTCTTGCCTGTAGCTATATTGTGTTTCAGGACAGCACATTCATTTATATAGTGACCTGGCTGTTTACAGTAGTTACAGTTCCCTTTGACAGGTGCCGTGCCCTTTTTCTGGCCATCAGCTGGAACTGATTGAGCAACTAGTACTTTCATTTTCGTATCTTTCATGCGTCTCTTTTCGTGTTCCTGTTCTTCTCTAATTCGGTTCTGGTGGTACTGTAACATTTGTAACATTTGGGAAGGGCTATTTGCTTGCCAGGTACTCTCGACCTTCAGTACTCTATTTTTGATCTGGGGTAAGGAATTCTCTACTAATTTGCTCACAAAAAGATGTGGGTACGATTCACTACTTGGCTTCAGGCCACTGTTAATAGTAAAACATTTTTCGAATCTAGAATAAAAATCACTAGTGTCTTCATCTTGTTTCTGTTTGCAGGCTGAAATAGCATCCCAATCTTCCTTTTTAGTAGTCAATAATCTCGGCAAAACCTGTATCAGTAGTTCGGGTAGTTCCTTAGCTTTGTCCCCAAGACCAACACCCGGGCCTCGGAGTTTATCCTCGTCTTCTAATTCTGTCCAGCTGATCTTTTTCTCTCCCACCTCCCAATCTTTTTCTTTGAGTTTTTCGTAAATGCCTGCTGGTAACAGTACTTTCAATAATTTAATGGTATCAGCGTATGTATACTCTCCCATGCGGAGCATGTCTTTTAATTCGCGGTGGAACCCCCCTGGGTCTTTATCGTGACAGGGCAGTCATTTTTTCATTTCCAATAATTCCATTTTCTTCAAGGGTGTGTAAACGTATACTCGTTGAAGCTCACCCCCTGCAGTTCTAATGGGATGAACCTCTCGTAGGGGATTCTGTCTATCTATATAGAAGGTCTTCCTTTCTCGATGTGGGGCAGGAACCAAGTGCGGGGTCAGAAAAGTCAAGTACTTATGTCGTTGATCTAGAATAACATTAATTAATTCGGTACCTAGGCCTCTCCATCTTGCTAGGAGTAAATTGTCCAATAATTTTAACAAGGGACCTGGATCAGAATGCTGACTCTCGAAAAATGTGATGAGATGTTGAATCATGTAAATACCAGCTAAACGCTGTTCTTCCGGAGGGAGATTCAAAAATGTTTGCGCTACTATGTCATCCTTATATATGTTAGAATTACAAGCCCATTGAACTGCTGACCGGGCTAGTTCCTGTTCATGCAGAGTACTAAGTTCACTACTCCCTACTCGTTTTTTCAGTGCATGTTCAGTAGCTTGGAATAGGTGTTCAAGGGAATATTTTTCTGGTATTGGAGAGAGGGAACGTTTATGGTAATCTAGGCCTATGGGTCTATCAAACGGTCTTGCCCTACCTACGTAATTCATTTTATTTATTTCCTCTGATTCTATATCATCCTCATCTGAGACTTCGTCGTCTTCTTTCTCGGCTTGCTTCTCGGCCTGTTCTTTCTTGTGTATATCAAGAATTTCTTTACGAATTTTCCTGTACATGCTTTCTATTCTGTTCTGTGTATCATCTTTACCAATAGTTATATTGTCACTCCAAGTCTTCATACCTTTAGTTACTTCTTTATCTGGCTGGTCTCGTTCCCTAATCAAACAATTAATCAAAAACTGTAAGAGCATGCGTTGAAGCTCCACTTTTCTATTTGCCATGGCCTCATGTATACTTTCTGGTCCCTCCCCCGTTCTAATGAAATGGTATATTCTGTCTAAATGTTCCTTCATGTCTGGTAAAGTAATCAAATAGTCTGCAACGCGTCTTAAACGTATTGAGTATATGAGCATTGCGCCCTCACCTGGTACTGGATCATATATACAATCGGTAAGGGACTGTCTAAGAGATGCTGGTGTCATTGGTTTTGGCGTGTGTTGTAGTGCTAATTCTCGTAATGTTCGTGATAGTGGTGGTGGGGTGTGCGGTGTGTGTGGTATGTCTCTAGTGGGCCCCCCTCCCGATGCCCCTTGACTTGAGTCGCCTAGGCTTGAGTCGGCTTTCACTGCCAGCGTTGCCGCTGGTAATGCGGGTTGATCTTGTACTACTGGTGGTTGGTGAAAAGGATTTGTAGGGATGGTGACAGGAGGATTGGTAGGGTTGGGAGGAGTAAAATCTTCATTTACATACTCCGGAGCAGCGTCGTCTAAATAGGAGGAAAGAAAAATGTCCGCGGCTGTCTGTTTATGACCATGGACTTTTGTCGGGATCAGTGGTGGTGGCAAGTTAATGGGTACTTCCGGGGTTACTTTAGGTAGGCCCTCAGCGAGGAGGGGATACATGCCTTTAATAAGGGCATTTCTTTGTCTATCAATTTGTTCTGCCTTAACCCGTTCACCTTCTTCTTTTAGTTCTTTTTCTTTGGCTTTTTCTGATGCTTCCCTACTTCTCTCTGCTTTGTGAATTTCTTTCTCTGTTCTTCTATGCGCTTCTTTATGCCACAACTCTATGGCATCTTTCTGGGATTGTCTAGCTTTCTTTTTCCACAGTGCTTCTTCTACTCTCATGATGCAATCAGCATCCCATGTCCCTGAGACAGGCCATCTATATTTCTCTTCCAGATCCTTCGTGTAATCTACCCATAAATCTAAAAACAGTATGGCATCTAGCCCATGTTTCTGGTACATAAAATGTCCAGGAGTGTCCCTAGGCGGGACGGGAACTGCCTCTTCGAGTATCCCTTTCCTGGTCCCTATCTGACGTAATTTCGAAAACAGCGGCATGTTTGACCTAGCTTGAACGAAAACACAGTAAGTACAATAATAGACTAAGAACAATCATTCATACCACGACATTAAAACATTTGAAACAGATACCAACTAGTACATAGAAAAACACAATCCTAAAATAACCTCGTTTACTGTATGCACTGCTAGAACAGTACAGTCATACTGGTCTCATAAAAAGACACGTCTTTACCGCATCCACCTAAATGGACACGTCTGTACCGGATCTGTGTACCCAGACCCGTCTTGACCGGGCTCACAATAAATTAACCCGTCTATATGCGTTCCCAACAACGGTACTCACCGGGAAGCAAAACTGAAGGCCTCGGGAAACTCGATACTGGACTGGACTGCTACGGCTTCTTGCTGCGCATGCGCCTCGGAACAGGTGGGCCTCGGGATACCTCGGACCTTGCTCTCTCGGCTTGGGCACTGGTCGGGATGGTCCGCAATCCTCACCGCCTCGTGTGGATGCCTGGTCGCAGTCTCCGTCTCCTCCGTGGGCCTGAGGGAGTTGGCAGGAAATCCCGCTGACGTGTACACTAGAAGTCCGTCACGGCTATAGAAGGGGTCAGGGGGCTGCGCCTACATCACCGGCGCGTGGGGAAGGGGACTAGTCCCTATTCGGGTGCCAAATTATGTGGTAAATTTAATATTACCCGGACATAGTTTCTATACATTAATAAAGAATAAGGATAGCTCATACAATGAGAGGCAGAGTCCGTGGTGTCCGAGTCAAAAGGGCTTTATTACAATGACTCGAGTCACTGGAGAATCGGGTTCCATCACCACTAAGGTTCAGGAAGGATCGTCATCTAACGTTTTATTCACATAACACATTATATATAGTAAAGCCATACAATTGTAATGAATAGAGAAGGCGGTACTCTCCAGGTGGAGCAAGTGAAAGAGAGAGATAAGAACACATGGGCGTGAAAGAAGGCGTGTAAGGAGGCGTATACGTAGGTGTGCACTTGATGAGTCATAGATGTGTCATAGGTGGGTGGATGCATAGAGGAGGTCTGCAGGGTCAGCAGAAACCTTTACCTTACTTGTTCGCGCAAAACTGGTCATGACGTGAAATTGACGTGTAACTGGGGAGAGCTGGGGGGGAGCTGACTTTAGCACTAGTAGAGGAGTCTGGGATGTCAGAACGACCTGTAACTTTGGCATATCTGATATCTTGTGTTTGGAGGATGTATTGTCTGAAGTAAAGGTCTCCCGAGCAAAAGCTGTTCATCACTAAATGCTAGTGTGTGCATATCTTTCTTCATGCATTGCGTGGGGGCCATGGGCTTTCCATGGCAACGCGTTCAGTAAATCACTCACATGGAGACAGAAAGGCTAGGCCCTATGCTCTGCAGGCGGAATATGTTTACCCCTTTCACTAGACTGGAATGTGTTTTTGCGGAGCTGAGCAGATAACTGTAGGCAAAATACCGTCTTGGCAGGCAGGCCAGGCCGGGCCGGGCACCTCTCGGCTGAGCAGGAAGTGAGGGAGAGGTCAGGGATACATAACTAACCTGCAGCTTTCAGAGCAAAAAAGAGGCTCAGAGCCTGAATTCAGGGTCTGGCTCGACTGGGCCACGAAAACGTGTGCTTCTCGACTTTTAAACGTGTACCATGTAAATGCATTGGCAACATAGGCCTCAGTGCGGAATTAACGTTTCATTCATGGAAGGCCTAATAACTGACATGCTAATGTTGAACGGAAATGCAGGGGCATTATTATTACAGGCACGGGATGGGAATTACATGATAACATGGACATACATGGGGCATAGGTACATGGATAGGGTGCGAGTGGGGGACACACTGGTCACATAAAATTTTCTGTTTCCTCAGAGTGATTGAGAGCCATATTCCTAGAACCTTGCCACAGTAAATAAAACATTTTTTTTTCAGTTAATCAAATTCACATTAGAAATATTAGAAAATATATTCTCATATAACAAATGATCAAATCTGGCCAGGTAAGTCAAAAGTTTCCAATATTGCTTATATCTCTGAAAGATCTATGGGAAAAACACTCATCATTGAGCATTATCCCCCCCCCCACCCAAAGATTTCTTAATCGTTTGGTGCACACTGGCTCATCACAGTTAGCCATCTTCTTGTTTAGTCTATGTAGTGGTTTAACATATTCTTTTTAATCTCCACAGACTGTAAATACATGCATGAAATGACGCAGTTGACCACACCCAAGCTGCATCTGGTCACGGACAGTATGGAACATGCCCTGACGGCAGTACATCCGCGAACCCGTTACTCTGCTGGCTGGTATGCGAAGTTGTACTACATTCCATTGTCCTACATGCCAACATCGTGGGCTGACCCACTGCTTACCTTCTTACCAAAGAAGGACTAAATCATGCCCAATCATGGTCAATGTTGGTTTTGTGAAGAAAAATCGATGAAGATACCAACGTATGTCACTGTAGCCTCTGATGTTTCTGCAATAGGTCTGCATTTGTTTGCAAGAAGAAAATCATAGATTTGAATACATGCCCTGTAAAATTCAATTTTCAAAGTAACTGGTACATGCATGCTCACCTGAAATTTCCTGTTTCTATATTGTAACACACCTTTGTCTCTCTTCCTTCGTTTCCATTGTACCTTCAGTGGCTTGTCAACAAGCCATGATGTCGCAGATGTATGTCTATTATGAGCACTGTTTATGCAAAGTATCTTGTAATTAAGAAAATGCAAATAAAAACGAGCTAAAAAACAATAAAAATACAGCCATAAAAATACATCTGAAACGTAGGAGGACAAGGAGATTTATTTTGGACAGTCCAGTATACAGTCTACTAAGTGATTTCAACAATAACAATGGGGAACACCATTACGATATAGAAATTCTACGTCACATATTAATGGTCTAGAATGTCACTGGTCAGTAGGAGCATCTGCTCTTGGAAGCAAGTGGCTTCACCCACCTGAAGGTGGCATGCTGCATCATCAGGCCTGCTCCTCTTTGGGCTGGCGCTGCGATGCCCAACAGGCCCCACGACGTAACAGCTAGCTGGAGATCTTTTTGATTTGCCTGAGGAGCACTGTGGATATTAGTTATGTTAGATATTTTTGTATAGCGCTTGGCTGCCCCAACACCAGGGCGTCCCAGCGCTGGTGGACGGAAGGCTAGGGAAGGTGAAGCTAGACAGATGAAAAGACGGCCAGGTATAATCAGTTCCTGAATGCCCAAGGGACATGTGCGAAAACAGTTAGTATATCCACGTGTATGAGTAGGGAGTTTTGGAATAGAACTGAGTTAAAATTAACCTATTTCAGGGCTTCCGACACCACATAGTCCTCTGTCAGCTCCTACTCCCCCTCTTTCGATGCTCTTGAACAGCCAGCCTGAATGCCTCAGGAATCCTGCTTGTTTGAGTCCCCTGTGGGAAGTAAGTAAAAATAATAAGGGAACTGCTGAGGCTAAGGTTTAGCCCTGTAGGGGGAATAACAAGGCACATTCCGACACAAACCACAACTGGAAAAAAATCAAGTACAATACACTTTGCTTACCCTGATATAGGGGTGGGTAGTTACACATAGGTGGGTGGGATAATCCTCGCCTCCGAGTACTTAAAAGAATTTAAACTTTCCATTACGATAGCTAGTACATTTTTCATTCTATGTCAGGACTGGAGGTGAGGATTATGCTTGTTTAAAGCTTACTCACCACCAAGTGAGCCATATCAATCACCGGTTTGAAGTAAAACCACTTGAAGGTAGAGTCTGAAGACCAATTTGCAGCGTTCAGAATTTCTTCCAGATGAGCTGCCAGGGTACATGCTTTAGAGGCCAAAGCCCCACTAGCCGAATGGGTGCCTAAAACCCGAAGGTCGATGCCCGCTTGTTGCATCATCCAACGGACCCAGCGGGCTATTGTTGGGGAGGAAACAGCTTTGTGAGGCCTCTTAAGGGCGATAAGCAGCTGCCGCTCACCCGGAGGGCGGAATTCCTCCGACATTTCTTCAAACGCCTTAAGGCAAGATAACACGCAGAGCTTAGGAGAATCCGGGAAGGCAGGGTAGGAAATAGTTTTCATGCCCATTTTAGTCCTCCTATGGATTGTGAAAGTAACTCCAGAAGGGGAAAAAAATCTCCCAGACAAGTCCAGCGCCCGAAAGTCCGACACTCGCTCACTAGGCACAGGAGCATGACTAACTTCGCCGAAAGCTCCTCGCGGGAAAGGAATCTATTCAGCTGCCAGGACAGGAACAAGTTCAGGACTTGATTTACATCCCAAAGGACAGAGTTGTTTCCAGTGGTAAGGAAAGGCGAATGCCTCGCAACAACCTACAAACCAGAGGATGCTCCCCAACTGGTGAGCCGTCCACCATGGACTGTCCTGCCTAGATCGCAGAACGGAAGGTATTGATCAAGCGATAAGCTAAACCTTCTTTTGCCAGGCCAGCCCAAAAATTTAGAACAGCAGTCACATCGGTTGCCACAGGATTGAAACCCTGACGAAAACACCAACGGTACCACCTTCTCCAAGTGGATCGGTACCGCTTAGTTGTACTGTCGGCCCAGGCCTTGGACATGAATTTCTCAGCTGCTCCCAAAAGGCCTGGGATGGCCCAACATCCCCGGTAATCCTCCATGCCATCTGGGCAAGGGAGCCCTGCACAATAAGCGGGTGAGTATCCTTGTCTGGATTGAGCAGGAGGGCTGGAAAACAGGGGAGTGGGATTGGAGAATCTCAAGAAAGTTCCAGCAGAACTGGAAACCATACTTGCGGCCTCCATATTGGGGTGACCAGTACCAAGGTCACCCCTTGTCAGCGAACTTAGGCTGAGACTCTTGTTATCAGGGCGAATGGGGGAAAAGCGTAGCCTGTTTCGTTCTGCCAATCCTGGAGAAACGCATCCGTCTTCTCTGCCAAGGGATCCGGTCTCCAGCTAAAGAAGCGAGGAAGCTGGTGATCCAGGCGGGAGGCGAACAGATACACTGAGAAGAGGTCCCAGACGTTCTGGAGATCCAAGAAAACCCCCGGGTGAAGCTTCCAAAGGCTCGCATCGTGAAGATGGCGAGAGTGGAAGTCTGCCACCTGATTGTCCTGTCCGGGAAGATACTCCACTGTGACAGAGATCTGGTGGGCCAGGCAGTATTGCCAAAGGTGCGCCGCTAGGTCCGAGAGGGCCCTTGATCTTGTGCCACCAAGATGGTTTATGTAGCGGACCACCAATACGTTGTCAATTTTGAGGAGGACACAGGATCGTATCGAGTCCCTGGTCCAGCACTGGTTCACAAAAGAGCCCGCTAAGAGCTCCAGACAGTTGATGTGATGTTGTTCTTGAGGAGACCACACACCACCCGCAGTGAATTCTCTACACCTCGTGCCCCAGCGGGGTCTGCTGGCATCGGATTCGATAACAATATTCAGCGTGGATCCAAAGATCGCTCTCCCGTTCCAAGCCTCCATGTTGGCAAGCCACCATTGAAGCTCTTCCCTGGCATCCTCGGACAGTGGAACTTTTTGCGAAAGGCCACTACGAAGATTCAGTGCCTTGAGGCACTGGAGGTCCTGGTTTTGCAAGGGGTCAGGGAAGATGGCTTGGATTGATGCTGAGAGCAGGCCGACAATGCAAGCCAGCTGTCGGAGGGAGGTTTGTGACTGAGTCAGAGTCCTCCGAATCTCGTGACAAATTTTCATCAACTTGATGGAGGGAAGGCTGAGGGAGGATGCTACCAAGTCAATCAGGCAACCCCAAAAAAATGACATTCTGTGCAGGCACCAAGGTGGACTTGGTTTTGTTGATCACGAAACCCAAACCCTGCAGGAGGTTCACCGCTGATTGGAGCTAAGCCACCAAAGTTCTGGGGCACTGTGCCATCAGAAGAATATCATTGAGGTAGATGATGAGGCGGACTCCCGATGATCGAAGGCATTCCATGACTGGCTGGAGGAGCTTGGTGAAGCACCAAGGGGCAGACGAATGGGAGAGTGGTGAAATCGAAGGTCTTGTCCTTCCCAAAAATCTGAAGGAAATGCCTGTGAGGCAGAAAAATGTGAATTGCCAAGTAGGCCTCTTTGAGGTTGAGGCAGGCAATTCAGTCGTTTGGGCGAAGAATATCCTGGAGAAGATGGATCCCTTCCATCTTGAAGTGGCGATATACAAGCCACTCGTTGAACTCCCGAAGATTGATTACAGGCCATTTGCCCCCATCTGGTTTGTCCACCAGGAAGATTTGCTGATGAACCCTCTGGGATGAGGGGAAGTTTCCGGGATAGCCCCTATTTCTAAGAGGGAGCTCACTTCGAGAATCAACCAACGTGGCGACTGCTGATGAAAAACAGAGGGCCTTGGTCGGACTGGCTGCAACGGATCCCCCTGGAACTCGATGTGGAACCCTTGTACAGTCTGAAACACCCAGGCATCACCATGATGGAAGTCCAAGACTGGAAAAAACACACCAGACGTGCTCCCACACTTAGACGGGAAGAAGGGAGAACACTCACCGGAAGAGTTGGAGGCTCCACCGCCTCTGCTACCTCGACCTTTGCCGCGCCGACTTTTTGTTGGGTAGAAGTTCCTAAATCTCGCTTGATCTTGGTAATGGCCTTGGTTGGAGCCTTGTCCTCTGTTGTTATAAGGGGGGCCCTACGAGCGGCCCATACTTCGTCCAGCCCCGTGTAAAACCCGAGGGTGAAACACTCTCTTAATCGAAGACTGGGCTTTGTCTAACGACGTAAAAGTGTTGCCAAACCGCCCCAGCTCCTTAATGAAAGGTTCCCCAAACAAGCCGCTCTGGGCGACCGGGCCAGCTTCCGAATCGGCAAGGTCCCCAAGTTTGGGGTCTATCTTAATGAGGAGGGACCTCCGCCGCTCAGTAGACAGGGGGCAGTTGGCATTTCAGAGAAAACCACCACCCTCTGTGCCCAAGAGGAGAGGTGATTAGGGGAAATAAGGAAACCTGAGGATTTCACCTCCTCAGCCATATCTAAAATTGTTGTGACAGGGCACAAAGCATCCAACAGCTTGTCCTGACAAGTCCACGAAGACCTGTCTATATCCGTTTTAGGATCCTTCACAAACTTCTGTAAGAAAGTAGCCATGCGGGGATCTATATCTGGGGTGGCTGCCACCTTCATCTCCTGTGATGGGCGAGGGCACTCCGCCCAGAGGCAGTTATGAGCTCCTGGCTCCAACAGCTGCCGAAAAAGGCTGTCCACATATAGGGCTACCTTCTCTGAAAGGGCCAAGTCCGATGGCCAAGGGTGTAGGATGTCATCGGGGTTCAACATATCAGCACATAGGCCATGGTCACCAGAGTCTGGGGTCAGTCGAGTAGGACGCCAGGGGCGAGAGGGACCAGCGACATCGTCAGCATCCCCTTGATCATCCGCCCGCCCTGATCATCCACCCCGTGGGTAGCAGGTGTTGCCGCAGGAGGGGTTGTGGGCGCCTGAGAACTGGCCAGGAATACCTGCTTAAGGCAACTGAATGTATCAGTGTCGACGTCTGAGTCTCGGGGCCATTTAGAAGGTGGGGGCTGAGCATCAGTCATGGCATTCCCTGGTGTAGGGATTGGTGCAACTTGCGCAGATTTGGTTAATAGCTCACAAGCCTTATCAATCTTACGTGCCAGGCGATACTCTAACGGCACCATTGTCTCTGTGACCGCAGTGTGGATGTAACTGTCCACTGCGTTATAGAAGGAATCATCCCAAGGTAGGGCGTTAAGGGGCTCCTCCTCCCACGGTCATCCTGGTAAGTCTCCTGATAGGAATCCATGCCACCAGGCAGAAAAAAACCTTCAGGGTAAGTGGGCAATTCGGGAGACCTGTATGTCAGTTAAGGGGGGGCTGGGTGTCAGACTACACTTTGGGGAAGCAGAGCCTGCATTTAAATAGGGCTACAGCCCAGGACCCAACAGCCCAGGGGCAAGAAAAATATTAATGGGCAGTCTGCCTAACAGAAGTGGGCCCCTGGAATTCTAAAATTCCAACATAACAGACTCCACAGGAGCGTAAAACAAAGCGGCCTATTACTGACCACCTTGATTGCAATAACAACTGCCTAATGGCAGACTACAGACCCGAGGAATACGGGCGTTAGAAGGGGCGTGCACAAAAAAAAATTCTTGCCTAATGGCAGAGTACAGACCCAAGCGGGCGTGAGAGGCAGATCAAGGCTCCACTACGACACTGCTCATCGGCTGAGGAATGCGTGGAATGCGCCAAATGCCGTTAGAGCGCGCGCTGCGGGACCAGGGCACATAGGCTCCCCCTAGCGTCCGGAGGAGCGGACCTCGAGCCAGCACCAGTAGGGACCGTTAGGGAGTCGACGCTCCCACGGCCGTAAACAAACCAGCCCGAGTAGCGGGAATATTTGTAAATCAAAACCTGTCAGGAAAAAAATCAACAGTGAAAACATTTCCGACAAACACGCAGCGGTAAAAGGGAAGAACCGCTAGGGCATTCGTCCGAATGCCTGTCACCGCTTAAGGAAAACAGCGTGCAGCGGGAAAAACGGCAGTAGCGAATATCCTGCACAAGTAACACGACAATGAAGGCAATACAACAAGATCTTAATGGCAATGCACAGTCAATGGCAGAGTACAGACCCAAGCGGGCATGAGAGGCAGATCAAGGCTCCACTACGACACTGCTCATCGGCTGAGGAATGCGTGGAATGCGCCAAATGCCGTTAGAGCACACGCTGCGGGATTAGGGCACATAGGCTCCCCCTAGCGTCCGGAGGAGCGGACCGCGAGCCAGCACCAGTAGCGGCCGTTAGGGAGTTGACGCTCCCACGGCCGTAAACAAACCGGCCCGAGTAGCGGGAATATTTGTAAATCAAAACCTGTCAGGAACAAAATCAACAGTGAAAACATTTCAGACAAACATGCAGCGTTGAAAGGGAAGAACCGCTAGGGCATTCGTCCGAATGCCTGTCACCGCTTAAGGAAAACAGCGTGCAGCGGGAAAAACGGCAGTAGCGAATATCCCGCACAAGTAACATGACAATGACGGCAATACAACAAGATCTTAATGGCAATGCACAGTCATAAGAGTGACATTAACAATCCAGATATCCTTGAGATATAATAGTACAAAAGCAGTCTCAAAACCAATTAAAACAAAAACATTCTCTGAGAGAAAAAAGAGAAGGCACTTATCTGGCTGCAAGCAGCGAAGAAAGAGGGGGAGTAGAGGCTTAAAGAGGACTATGTGGTGTTGGAAGCCCTGTGATTGGTGGATTCCCACGGACACTGTACACGGACTACATACTCGATTGTTCAAAAGCTTATTCCATTCCCTTTGGTTCATGGGAATGTTAGTTTTTTACCAGTTGTTTAAAATGGCTGCTTGTAAATAAAGTGGGGAAAGTAAACCATAATCCTTGCCTCTGGTCCTGACATAAAATTGTTTAGATACTACACTTACAATGGTAGGTGTAATTTCATAGTACTAGTGACCTGGTTTCGGAATAAAAGAGACAAAGGACAAACATTACAAATGAAACATATAGAGGTACCACTCCAGTACATACTTTATCTCTACTGCGGTCGGTGTAGTAAGTTCTAAATAATAAAACATACCACACTCATTCATAGGTAATGTTCCAACTGATGTAGGAGAAAAAGTGTAAAGAGCACACTCATGCTGGATTGTCAAAAGAAGAGAGTTTCTTACCCTCCTACAGTACGATACGGGCCCCTTACAGATCGTGGACATCACAGTCTCAGATATTCTGGGTGTAAAACATGGTACCATATTAATTAACATGATGATAAAAGTGCTCCCACTGGGCAAGCGGTCTCTAGTCTTCTAAAAAGATGTAAAGAAGAAACACAAGGTCTCCTAGTGGCAAAGAACTGAGGGCTGCCCTGCTCACAGGGAAAGTGCAGGAATGCGCTGTATTTGTCCAATACGGCGCATTACCAATACAGCACATTCCTGTCCTTTTCCCTTGCCTGGTGCCGTTTTGGCAACCTAGCCCCAATGCAAACACCTTTGCACCATAGTGCAAAGGTGCATGTTTTGTTGGCAGGATTCTTTTAGTGAAAGGGGCACTTTCCTACACAAAAATAATCCAGAGCGGCTTTTTTTCTTTCTATGTGTGCTGCAAAATGCAGCATACAAAGAAAGAGGCAAAAACGAGGAGAAATACATATATTTCTCCTTGTTAAACCTCCTCTGGGGAGCATGTCTTATTGGCGCATTCCCAGGTTTACAAGGTCTTGAAAATCTGGGAATGCATCAAAAACCATGGGGATTGCGTGGGAACACCCATACGGCTCTCATTAAACATCTACATGGGGCAGAGTAATGCAACACAGTGATTTGCGCTCCATTGCATGACTTCATATTTTTGGAGCCATGCAAAGTAGCTTTGCGTGGCTTCAAAAATATGACTTACGGTTTGCATCACTCTTGCACCACATTGAGTGGTGCAAGAGTGACACAAACGGTGTCCTAAATATGGCCCTTACTTGCTAAAAGTTAGATGGCGGTTGATTAGCCTAACCTCTATCCACGATCCTGGAAGTAAAGCTAGGCTAACGCACATCTTTTATCTGTTAGTGGATGTAGTCAGAAAGAGGGTGTGGAGCGCCGGAGGGCTGCCACGTCACTTCGGCACCAGGAGAAGAAACGCCCCTCATTTACGGTGTATGTAGTGTAACCCACAGGGACAACAGATGTGGTAGATACCGTTTTTCATCTTCCATTTGGTGTGTTTTAACAGTTTCCATTTCCCTTCGGTACCCATGTTGACATCTTTGGATATCTCCGTTAAGGGGCACATACTGCATTGGTTGTAGGGATAGTGTCCGGTAACGGGGGGGGGGGGGGGACCCCAACTGGAAGTGATGCTCAGGGCTGGCGCTAGGCATGGGCAGCGTGGGCAGTTGCCCAGGGCCTCGCACCAGCATGGGGCCACGCACTGGTGATGTGTCCTGTCGTTTCCCTGGCGATCCATTTCAAAGAAAGGTGTCCCCTTTCTTTGAAATGGAGGGCCCCCCTCCCTTGGCCTCTCAGGGATGGTATCTGGATACGTAAGGGAGGAGGACGCTCCCTTCAATTGAAAGGAGACCCATTCACAGACACTGTGGGAGGACCATAGTCCATCATTTTGGCGCCCCCATAGTTTTAACTTTTAGCCCACAAGCAATTCTCACACCTATCGGACTGAAGGTGTGAGAAATGCTTGTGGGCTCAAAGTTAAAACTGTGGGGGGCGACAAAATGCTGGACAATAGACCTCCCACAGTGTCTGTGAATGGTCTCCTTGCAAGGGGCCACTTATCTACATTAGAGGGGCCTCGCACATTCCCTTTTAGCCCAGGGCCTCGCAAATCCTAGAACCGGCCCTGGTGATGCTGTCTGGTGTGACAGTACGTCATGGTCTTGTATGGGCTACTAGATCCCGTATGTTATTGGTTCTTTTGAACGCAAACAAGGGTATACGATTTCCGAACCCCCTGTACACTTTGGACCACCGTTTATTAATAATTCTCTTAATCATGTTAGATGATGGAGTTTAAGGGATTACACATGTGAGTCCAGGTTGGTCATCACTCGTATGGGTTGCTAAAATCTCACCTATGTGGTTATTCCGAGCCCTCTTCTGTGCAGTATTTAGGTCCTTAATGCAGGGACATCAATAGGATTTGGGGGTCCTGGGCCAAACGAATTGTGGTTGCCCCTTTTCAGAACAGCATTCAATTTATGTTCCAGTTTCAGCTCTTTCATGCACACTGTGGCCAGGTCACTTACAGTGCACAGTCACACTGGTCCAAATACTAAACATGTTTACATCTAATATTCAGGGACCGTGTGTTTTCAATATTGTAATACAGTAGCGGCTCACTAATAATACTGCAAATAATCTACGTGACACCCTCCCATTTCTCATATGTGAGGTCCTGTTTTCATCTAAAAGAACTTTTTACTGGATATTGTATTAATCAAAAACAAAAAAATGTATCTGCAAAAGTCTGTAATAGACTCTCATACTTCACCCACATTAAAAATAAATAAGGGGAAAACAGTATTTAAACCAATATGTTTTTTTTAAACAAAGTTTATCGAATTTTCTCTGCCAAAGACATGATCCCGGAGCCTTTTTATACATGTGAAACAGGACATAATATTGGCATACATAAGGGAAATAACATTTTTGTATATTAATAACAGGAACCAAAGAGAAAGAGAAGAAAAATGTAAAAAAGGAGAAAAAGAACAGGCTGCGGTAGTAATGGAAAAAGGTAAAATGTTGAGCGTATGATCATGTCCCTGGATGCTGACCCAGGAATCATCTACTTCATCAAATTGTTAGCGATACATGCGAATATTACACTTTACATGAGGCGAAAATCACGGATCCAACAAAGCGGGCTGTAGGGTCGGTGGAGTCAGAACAATACCCCTGTAGTCTGCCCAGCGTTGACATATGTGGGTATGTTTTATGGGGCACCTCCGGTCCCTAAATCACGGTTCTTCCAACCCCATGCAAAAATGTAGACCTCCCTTCCAGACCTCCAACAGGGGAGGGGACTGTGCTTTCCAGACGCAGGCTATTTCGTGCTTGGCCAAGGTCAAACCTCAAAAACAGTAAGTGGCGTTTATGGGCCAGATGTAGGTAAATCTTATTTACCGACTCTAAAATACCGAATTTTACCGATTCGGTATTTTAGATTCAGTAAATAAGATGTAGGTAATTATTCGGTAATTTTTACCGAATCGGAATGATTTGGTAATTACCGAATCGGTATTTACAGATTCGGTAACTGCCATTGATTCCTATGGGCCTTGAGGCCCATAGGAACCTATGGCAGTTACCGAATCCGTAAATACCGATTCGATAAAATTACCGAATTGACAAGGGGGACAGGGTGTCACTTTGACACCCTGTTGCACCCCTGATTCTGGCTTGTGTGCCATGTGACACACATACATGCCCTTAGGGCATGTATGTTTGCCACATGGCACAGGTGTACATGCACAGATGTGCATGTACACAGGAATTCGTTATTTACCATGCAATAGTATTAAATGGTAAATGACGAATTCTTAGGGGCCTGTGGCACTGTTTGCAGTGCCACCTACATAATAGATTTACCGATTCGGTAAAGTTACTGCATCGGTATTTTACGGAATCGGTAAATTTACCGAATCGGTAAATTTACAGATTCTGTAAGATTTAGGCCCCCTGCATCTCATTCACCAAATACCGGTCGGTAACGGCCGAAATCGGCCGTTACCGACCGGTATTTGGTGACCTACATCTGGCCCTTAATCTGTTGCCCAGAATGTCTTCTGTGATGTGTAGTAATGCGAGCCGTGGTGTACAGTGTATTTTCCATCTCAGCACCTCCGCCAAACATCTATGAATGTCCTTCCAAAACCTGTCCAGAACTGGATATATCCATACCTTGTGGATGAAAGTGGATCCCTCCACCTCACAGGGAAGACGTACTGGGGAATCAATGAGACACGCACCATAAAGCCTCACTTGAGTGTAATATGTTCTGTGTAGATATTTCAGTTGTGTAAGGCGCTGGTACGAGGAGATGGCAGCCTACCTGGGGGACTTCAGAGCATCCCGCCAGTCATCATTATCAATGTGTCCTATGTCTGTTTGCCAGCTCACCTGAAGGGATTCAAGTGCTGATGTGCTGTCGATGATCAGTGATTGATATATTTTATCTATATATATTTATAAAGCAACGGATCCACCAGTACCAGTAAGCAATCTCTCTAAGCTATCTGCTGGTTCAGTCCTCGGGCAATACCATCAATCAATGAGAACTTGTAGATGGGAGACCACATAGTATAATTGTATATCGGTGGCTGCAATGCCCCAGCAGTGTGTAGAGAGAAAAACATGTGCGAAGCGCCAGTCTAACCGCCCTCCCCCCCCTTACAGGAATCCATTTAGCAGTGAATTGATCTGTCTGAACCACATCTGAGGGGTGGGATATGGGTGATTCTGAAGTTGATATAAAAGCCTAGGAAGAGAGATCATCTTGAATATCGCTGAGCAGCCAAACAGGGATTAAGGCAACCCCGCCCAGGACTTCAACTCTATTTTAACATTAACGAGAATCCTGTCAATGTTACATGCCTGGGATACCTCCTGTCTATCTGCTACAAAGACCTTCAGGAATTTTATGTGGTACAGAGTCTGGAAAAGACATGTGGCCCATCTGTAATCCTCTGAGGACCCATGAAGTGGCCATATTGTGGATTTATTTACGTTCATGAAAAGCCCAGAGGTATCGCCAAATATTCGCATGATTTGAAGGATTCGGGGGCCAGATCCACATGGATCTGTCAGGAAGAAAAGGACGTCATTGGTGTAAAGGGCCAATCAGTCAGACCCGGATCTGGGCATCTATACGAACCCATGAAGCTAGTGCTCGATAGCTAAAGCAAATAGTAATGGAGCGAGTTGGCACCCCTGTCTAGTGCTCCGGCTGATTGGAAAAGGTGATGACACCCTTCTGGCTATGTGCACTGATGCAGTCAACCCCTGATACAGCATCCATATGTATGAGATGAATTTTGGGGAGAAATATAGGTGCTTCAGAAGAATGAAAAGGTAAGTCCAGCTGACAGAGTCAAAAGCACAAACACAGTCAGCTAGCAAGAGGGCCGAAGGTTGATCAAGGCAGCCAACAGGGGCGATCGCCTTGTGCACCCGACATATGGTGTTGTGTGGCACACTTGGGCTGGAATCTTGCTTGATCTGGGTGACTCAGGTCAGGGAGATGACCCAACAGTCTAGTGGTGAGCGCCTTAGCCAAGAGCTTAGCCTCGACACTTAAAAGAGAGATTGGCCTATAGGAGGTGTGGAGTTCTGGGAGACGCCCCGGTTTTAGGAACACTACATTCTCTTCATGTCTCCAGTCGGGGGGCATGAATATGGTTTGAGTTGCTTCTTGGATTACCGTATGATAATGGGGGCCTAGCAGGGCCATATAGGCTTTATAGAATTCACTGGGGAGACCATTAGGGGCCTCCAATGACTTCCTGGCCTCCTCAGAAAGGGCCCACGAAGGAAGGTCATCAAAGAATTGCTCAATCTCAGAGGCTCAATCTCAGAGGCTTGCAGGCAGTGTATAAGGAACAGTAGTAGTCCGCAAAGCAATCAGCCAACTCTACCAGCTCTGTCACGGGAGTGATATCAGGGGCATGGAGTCCTGGAAGTGGAGCGTATCTTTGCACTTGTTGACACCGTCTGTAGAGGAGTTTACCGGATTTGCCCCCCCCGCACTGATAGATCCTACTTGTGTAGCGAGCCATGCGCCCTTGCCTCATCACACTTTGGTACTGCTGCTGGACCAGACGGAATTGCTGATGAGTCGCAGCACCGTCTTCATCAGGGGCTCGACGTTCCAGTTGCATGATTTGCGCCTCTAGCTGAATGAGCGACTGTCGCCACTGTCTGTGTTCCGCTGTGCAGAAACTAATATCAACCCCCCACAACGTGGGCTTCATGGCCTTCCAGAAAGTTCAGGCTGAAGACACAGTCCCCACATTGGATGAAATGTATTCCCAGAACATGTTGTGGATATGGGCGCGGTATGCCGGGTTTTGTGAGTGCCATGCCAAGAGCCGCCAGAGAAAAGGGGGTAGGTTCGGGCCTATCAAAAGATGTATGGCCACAGGGGAATGGTCTGACAGACCCCTGGGGAGGATTGCGCGGTCAGTATTCTGTGAGCGAAAGCATGGAGGACAAATATGTAATCAAGCCTAGCCTAGAAAGTGTGAGTGTGAGAGAAGTAAGTGAAATTTGTCTCAGTTGGGTTATGTGTTGTCATGTATCGACCCACCCAATCATATCCACCAGGGTCCAAAGTTTGGAATCAGGGGGTCCCGCCCAGCCCCGTGCTGAGCGCTACCTATCCACCCCCGGGGACATTACATCATTCCGATCTTTAACTATCACTGAAAGTCCATCTGACAGGTTACCCCAAATCTCAACCAAGCAGTCTAGGAAATTCTGACCAAGGGGCGGTGGGACATATATACTACCAAGCAATATGTGTTCGTCACCTACGGTCCCATACACAAATATATAGCGGCCGTATATATCGGTCCATTTTTGTATCCGAGTGAGCGCTACACTGCGGTGGATCAGGATGGCAACTACCCCCCTGGAGCCCCTTGTGAACCGCGTGTGGAAGGTGTGCACAAAGCCATAACAAGAGAGACAGAGAGCCTTTGTGCCGAGCAGGTGCGTTTCTTGTAAAAGAAGAATATTAGCGCCTATGTATTTGGCCAAGCAGAGAACCCCCACCCCCCTTTGATTTTGTCAAGCAAGACCCTCGTATTCCAACTCACAATGTATAGCTGCCCAGGGGAGTTCCCTGCGGGTTCTGTCGCATTATGTCAGAGGATAACAGTATATGGACATGAATGATCGGGGAAAAGGTGATTGCAGTGACATAAAAGCTACATAGCCAGAACAAATCAGAACGTGAGCACAAATCCACACCCCACCCATTCGACCCCAATCCCAATAAGTATCTGTTGCGAGAAGCCTGGTATCCCACCACCAACAGGGGGGCAATACACTGACACCCCACTGGATCCCCATAGACCCTATATATCCCAAATCCTGTGGGGGGACTGGAGCAAACCCAATTTTGTCCTGAACACAAGCTTGTATACATGAGGAATACCCAGACGATCTCTCCCGGGAGACAGAGTTCTATATCAGTCATTGTTATTTCTTTGGGGAGGCAAGCTTTCTTGATCTTTCCTGTTAGTTTTAGACCGCCGTGAGGATTTGGATCTATGACGTCTTTTATCTATTGGTTTCGTCTGTGTCCTGGTCGAATCCCCCATCGAGGAATCAGAGTCTCTGTGTGGCAGAGTGTGTGGCTTAAGAGGCTGTTGCTTATCGGTCCAAGTGAAGACCTCTACCGGGGTATCGAAGAATATGGTGTGAGAGTTAAAGACCGCTCTCAGGCAAGCCAGATACAGGAGCATGTATGGAATTTTGAGGTCATGGAGACGTGCCTTGGCCGCGGTAAAGAACTGACACTGCTGTTGCACCATTTTCGTGTAATCTGAAAAGTTCATGATCCGATTGGATTCATATACCAAATCTGCTCGAAGCCTAGCCTGCTGCAGGATTATGTCTTGATCCATGAAGTTTAAGATTCGTGCAATCATAGGTCGAGGTCGAGCCCCAAGTGGAGGCCTCTGCTGCAGGGCCCTGTGTGCGCGTTCATCAACAAAGCACTGTGACAGAACGTTGTTCAGGAGCCAGGAGGTGAGCCATTGTGTGAGTAACATTCCAGCATCGTCTCCCTCGCAATTTTCAGGGAAACCCACGAAGCAGACATTATTTCTCCTAGTCCATCCTTCCTTATCTTCGACTCGTAGGGCAAGGCCCTTGGTCAGCTTTTCCACAGAGGTGACTTTGTGTTGCAGTGTGGTTATTGCAACTTTGACCTCCGAGACCCTTGTCTCTGTCTCTGTGATGCGTTCGACAGCGTTGTGTAGATCCTGGCGCAGTAGAGTGACTTCCGTCCCCAACATGCCAATGTGAGCTTCTAATGCCTGCCTGGACTGGGTAATAACCTGCTAGAGGGCTGCATTATCCGGCAAGCTGGGCACGGCTTCTGCGTTTTCAGTGGGAGTAACCGCTGTGGCTGTAAATCTGTCCTTAGTGCTTTGTTTTGGGCTGGGGGCTTGTCTTTAGACATTCTGTGTGGGTTATTATGTACAGGCAGCCTGCGACAAATTATGGCAGCAATCTCCTTATATAAGAGCTCTAATATAGCCTCTCTGATTATGCTAGGGCTCATACCATAGTAGTGTTTGCATACTAGCAATCTCCTTATTGTGCCACGTTTCCGCAGATCTGCATATTGGGGCTGAAGGTAGAAGTAAGACATAGTTCCAGGATTGGAATGCCCTGTTGAGTCTGTGCAAACTTACTAACTTGCATGTTTTAAGGGTTTTCAACAACTCTTCTCTAATCATTTCTCTTACTAAGAAATATTGGAGAATTTACTCCTGACAATGGCTGACGTAAACCTTCCAGATGTGGGAAAAAATTGGTTGGAGGGAAAGTGAACTTGCAAACACTCGGATTTTCGCATGAGCAAATCTACATATGCATATTTGCTCATGCTAAAATGCAGTTCACAAATATTTTCTAAGAGGACTATTTCTTGCCCTACTTCTATAAATTCTTGTGAATTCATGAAAGCTGTATAGCTCCACCTAATGCAAGGACATATACCATGGGTGCATGTTTGAGTTTTTTTCAATATTTGGGCCCCTAATTAGGTCTGCTTTAACCATGACCTTTTGTGTTTATTAAAAGTCTTTCTCTCTCTCAATGTATCGGCTGGCTTCACTGTGACAGCATGCTGCACTTTCACAGGAGCATATTAGCACACAAAGAGGTTTTATTCAGGGCTAGTAACTACTGTGGCAGTGTGTTATTTTTGAGCCCAGCAGCTCCCACACCAATAAGGTATTAGAAAAACCATGCCAAAACAAGTCACACATTGCCAAAACTAAAATGCTGACCACCAATTTCAGACCTACTGGCTTTGCCAATGCTTGTTTATTTTTATGTTTCTCATAATCTTATTGAAACTGGTTACACAGATTTTCCATTAAGAATATTTTTTGGAAAAACTAGCATGCATCAACACATTTTACTAAATTATGCTGCAAAGAAATAGTACCTGAACTTTTACAGTAGTTTAGCACATTTTTTTATTTTCCTCTTTTCACTTTTTTCTGAACATTTTATTTTGAAAGCAAAGGATCATCAATCTTGCTTTCAAGCTTCTGCAAATATTTGCATCTAATCAGAAAGCATTCTGGGAGTATTATACATATCCTCAGATTGCTAAACTTTGAAAACGTGTGCACACATTTTTATGCTGGAACCATTGTCAGTAGTGCAGTCAGAGCTTACAACATTTACTTAGAGCGCTCACCATAGTAATAAAGGTTTTTAATTAATGAACCATAAATACAAGTTTGAACAGCATTAACTTATGGACACAAATATGACCTTAACAGCAGACATAACCCTTCCCTGATCCATAATGTGGTACTGCACACTGGCAGCCAAAGGGTTTGTGCTGCAGGGGGTTGGGCCTACTTGTCCCATGGACAAAATACACATAAAACAAGCATTTGCAATGCAATAGGTCTCGCATTAGTGACATTTTGACCTATTGGCATTGCAAATGATAATGCAACGTTAATAGCTCAAACTTTAAGTTTTGCAAGACCTATTGCATTGCAAATGCATTGCAAAGCAAGTCTGCCGGTGCAGCAGCTGTAGGCATAAGAAGAAGGTTGAGCTGTTACACTGAAAGGTCAAGGGGTGACGTCATCTAATAAAATATGCACAAGCTAGGGAAAATGTTTGGCCAACGATAATCAACAGGGCTGTATGGCAGCTGCTCTTGGTTTGTTTAAATGTGCTGTCAGCCTCGAACAGGGATTGCAATTCCCACCGAGTCCTGCAACTGTCTGCAGCAGGCATGGAAGCATGCACAGCGGGAGGCAGGGAGACTGCATCCCTACCCCAGAGGGATCCTGCAGCTGCCTCGCTGCACAGTAGTGTCCACATCTGCAGTTGGGCACTCATCGCTGGTTTCGTCCTGCAGCTGCCTGCATCAGGTACAGAAACATGCATAACAGGAGACGGTGCCCCACCCAGGAGGGATTCTTCAGCTTCCTCGCTGCTCAGTTGTGTCCACATCTGCAGTCAGGCACAGACCATAGGAATACAGCCCCGGTAAGAGGTAACGCTGGAGGGGGCATGGCATGAATCTGAATCAGACAAGAAAAGAAGAGTCAAACTTTATTAAACTACAGGCAGAATTGGTAAGAGAGGGCGGTCGGAGATTGCAAACCAGTCATCCAAGGGATAATTGTTTGTGGTGTTGCAGGGAATGAAGGAAGTTGTGCGAGCTGGCCTGAAAAAAAGAAAGTCCGGCCTCTAATGATGCTAACTAAGAGCGAGCTGTGTGCTTAGTAAAAAAACATATAACAAGCCAGCGAACGGTGCGAGTGGTGCGCGTGCGCCACTGTGGCACACGTGACGGCCTATTAGTGTCTATTACGCTTACCAAGCGCCTAATAGACACCAATAGGCCATGGGCGGAGCAATGCGCCTGCCTGTGGCCTATTGCGTGCAGTCTTTCATTAAAAGACGCACGCAAAGGCCAATAGCTGCCCACGGAAGGTAAAGCACACGCACAAGCGTGTGTGATTCCTAGGGCAGCTTACAAACCCCGTTTTTCGATTACAAATTGTGCTCACGCTGCGAAGCACTGCTGCGCAGTGCAACGCAGGGCGCAAACCCTACAAATGTGTTGCCCTTGAGCCCAAACAAAATGTCCTGGGCGTTGGGCTACAGGAATTCCACAACCCTGCCCCTGCAGCACCACCAAATCCGTTACTCCAGTAAACTTATGTGCCCGGGTTACCAGCTCCGACAGCCACTCGGGCCCTCGGCACTGACCACTTTATTGCCAGAAGTCTCAACTGTAATTGATGCCTCCAACCGGGAGATGTATGTACCCCTGGGTCTCCAACCATATGCTTCCTCTCAGGTGTCCACACTAAATAGGGCCCCAAATGTGAGAGGAAGAGGGAGCCCACCCAATCGCATGGCACGCCGGAATCTAATCCAGCCAATCACTCCCCACCGCCCCCTAAAGGGCACCTCCCCTCTTTGCCGCTCTAGTTGCCTGTTCCGTGTACTCGGATGCTGCCGACCGGTGCGCTCCGTGTCTTCCTCGACGTGTTAGGTCCACACTCTAGGCCCCGGCCTGTCACCGCATACAAGCCTCGGATCCGGCCTGAACCCAGAGGCGCTTGTAGGACTTCACCCACAACGGGGCCTACATGTCTCCACAAAGCCAATCTAGGCTCACTCCAACCAGCTGTCAACAGTCTCGGGAGCGTCCCCAGCCGCCGCACACAGCTCCGCCCACCCAGCACTCCAGGACCCGACGATCTCCGGGGTGTAGTCGTAACCCTCATCAGGGCTGGGAAGCACCAGTGGGCATTGGCCGATGAATTTCACCTCCGACGGGGCACTTAATATTCCGCGACGCTGCCAAGTCATCACAATGATAGCTGTAATTCCTGGATGTAAACGGCATTAGGCGCGCTTGCACCTCCACGGGGCATCCCCAGCGCTGCCCAGGCCGCAATCTGCAAGCTTAGCAGCTGCTCCAAAGGGGGCCAAAGGCAGTCCCGCAGCTGCCGCCAAGCCAGCAGATGGCCAAAGTCACCCCAGGGTTCAGCAAGCCCAGGGGGATCACTGAGGTGACCAACAAGTATGTGTGCAGGCACGATTTATGGAGAATCGATTGCGTGCCAGCGGAGCTCACTTAGAGCACGTCCGGCATAATGGGCTGCTTGGCTCCACCCCATTAAAACAATATGTTTAAGACGTATTTAAGGTAATCAAGGCAAGCCTCTCTGCAGAACAGAGCTGGCTCTATCAGGAGGGCCCCTAAAGGCTGGACCCTGGGCCAGAGCCCACTTTGCCGATGCATAAAACGTCTCTGCCTCAATATATGACCTAGAATTTCAAGATTGGAATGGTATACCCTTTTGTCATTGTTTACTTCATATACAGACAGCATGAACCCAATGAAATCAATATCCACCACAGCCAAGCAAAAAAATAAACAAGGTACTGTACCCCTCCTTTTATTTTTATTTATTTATTTATGAATTTTGTAGAACGCACGGCTACCCCCAACGGAGATGTCCCGGCACTGAGGACAGTAGCGGTAGAGATCATGGGCGCTAATAGCTGAAGAACAGCCATGTCTTCAATTTTCCCCTGAATTGAGATTCTGATTCGATCAGTCTGAGAGTTAATGGAAGGGCATTCCATAGCTTGGCAGTGACCACCGCAAAAGCTCTGCCACCTTTTCTAGAACGATGGAAGCGGGGAGGGAGCAGTAGGAGGAGGTGGTTGGATCTGAGGACTCGTGATGAGTGAACTAGCTTGAGCCTGTGTCTAAGATAGCCAGGTCCCTTCCCATTCAGGGCCCTGAAGGTCAAAACCAGGGCTTTGAACTGAGTGCGGTAGACTATCAGGAGCCAGTGCAAGTTCTTTAAGTGTGGTGAGATAGAGTGGCGATAGGGGGTGTTGCAAATCAATCTAGTTGCCGGGTTCTGAACAATCTGTAACCGATGTAGAAGATACGCTGGGGCCCCCACATATAGGCTATTAGCATAGCCCAGATGGGAGGTGATGAGTGCGTGTACGATAGTTCTCATAGCTCCATGGGCAAGTAGGGAGAGATCTTTTTTATCATGCGCAATTTGCCAAAGCATGCAGAGGTGACTTTTTGGATATGGGTCTTGCATGACGCCCAACACTGGAACTAACTTTCTATTTATCTGAGACTGTCCCCAACATCCTCATCTCCATGAAATAATTAAAATCCCTCTTCTTCCCTCCACTTACAACTGCAAAACAAGTGCAAATGTCCTTTTTAACTTTTTTCCCCCTTTATTTTGTACATGGAGGACCACCTTCCTCTACACTTCCACAAATTTGGGGTTGTGCTCCTTTCCACTTTGCATACTGGAAAGATTTTTAATTCTGCCCTTGTCAAGAGTACTTTTCCCTTATTTGTCATAATGGGAAGGGGATCAGAGAAGAGTTTGTGAATACCAACAGACGTTTATTGGTGTGCAGAAACTCACAAGGCATTCCGCTTAGAGCACCTACCCCCCACCCTCCTGGAGTGAGTTTATTCAAACACAAAAATTTGGAGTGGGCATATCCTTATGAGTGTGTGTTTTGCATTTCTTAAAAGGCTATTTGCACGTCAACCAAACTTACATACGCAGATAGCATTGTGATTCAAAAATGGAGTAAGTTACCATTAAACCCTATGGGCTGGTAGTTCTCCATTAGGAGAAGGAGTGGAAGGGGGACGCTGTGAAGATTGCAACTGTTTAAAGTGGATAAGAGGCTTATTGGCTTTTTCTTAATTTCTTTTGTGCATCTGATACCCTTTTTGCTTGCCTTATATGTCCTTTGGTGAAGGGGAAGTTTTTGTCCCTTCACACTCTCATCTATCTCATTCCTTTACCATTTGGCTAAGGAGAACACTTGTGCAGATCAAGTTCTTTGTGCATTATGAATAGATATAACTGCAAAAGCTTTGAGGTAACTCTTTGCATGTGACGTTTCACATTAACTTTTTCTGGCAGGGCACGATTGGTGAGAACAGTACCTGATGCCCCAAAACAAGAGTTAGTTGACTTAAATTATGATCAGCACCTTGAACCCAAATGTATTCCAACATTCATTTTTAATGCCTCTTGTCATTTAAGCATTGTTTTAAAAACACTTACCTTTTGCCGGCATCCATCTCTTCTCCGCTTCGGCCCCTTCCCACGCCGTCATTTTCTCCTCTGGTTCGGTGGAAGCAGGAAGAACACAGGCTCTCTCCCCTAAACCAATCACAACCCTGCAGCAATGCAGCGTTGTGATTAGTCTGAGCTCTGTGGTTCGCCGTTCAGGGGGAGAATGGGAGCCTGTGCATGTTCCTCACCAGGCCATGCTATGCAGCCTGGTGGGGTACTTGAAAAGTGTGCATGACTGTTTGGCTGGCCCAGGAGGGCTGTCTAAACAGTCATGCACACTTAAGGAGTGCAATCCACTCCGCCCCCTGTAACCCCAGCCCCGTCCCAGCCTGCAGTAAAAACTAAAATGATAATAACGGGGTTATTATCATTTTATTTTTCCTTTCTCCTGCTCTGAGAGGAGTGAGGCGATGATCCCTCCTCCTTAGTGGAGGAGCCGCCCCTGGATCATGATACCCCTCTTCTCCCCATCAGCATATTCCTCTTGACAGATCTGCAGATACGACTGATGTTAAGCTGTATTTACATGTGTAGGAATTATAGAATAGAAAGAGGAATGTAGCTGTAAAACGAACACATGGTATAGTAAGATACAATCTCCTTAACTATGATTTATGAGTGTGACATCACAGTGTGTAGATGCAGGGAATTTTACCTTTGCAGTGTAGTAATTGCTATGTGAATGTGCATTTATTAATACACTTGCTCTAAAACAGTGTGCGTGTGTGAGAGAGAGAGAGAAGCATACGGGAAAGAAAAACAAATGAATGTGGATATTAAAACCATAAGGAAACAAGCATTTGCAATGCAATAGGTCACGCATTTGCAAGAGTTGGAGCTATTGGAATTGTAAATGACAATGCCTTTTATTCTTTTGTTTTGAAAACCTACAAGCCATGCATAAACATGCACTTTGTATGTATAGTCCTTGCTTACGAGAAGCAAGGCTGTTAGTAAAAGAGACTGCCAGCTTTGCTTCTCATAAGCAAGGACTACAATTACAAAGTGCTTGTTTACGCACAGCTTGCAGGTTTTCAAACGCTTTTAATAAAAGGCATTGCCATTTGCAATGCCAATAGCTCAAAGTCTCGTAAATGCAAGACCTATTGCATTGCAAATGCTTGTTTAAATGAACTGTGCAACTACAGATTTGATTCTAGTGAGTCCCCCCTGTGGCAGCGCTGAGTACTGTGAGCCACAGCATCCCAATGCTAGCCGTGCCAGGGGAAGGCCAGATTCCGACAGAGACGGGTACCCCTGAGACAACATAGAAGGAACAGTTCCACAGTGTCAGGAGGCCACCCGAGCCCTGTGAGCCACAGATTTCTCAAGTCACCAGAGCCTGTGGCCGGGCAGAGAAAAGCAGTGAGCCATGGTGGCACAGAGCTACCGTAGACCGTGGCAGGGCATCCTTTTAAGATGAAGTTTCGTGCAGCTCTGTCTTAAATGCACCAAAATGATTACAAACACAAAATTGTTTTTTTCCCCAAGGACTTGCAAGTCTAATAGGCACCAGAGAGGCACCAGTACCACCGCATTCACACTTATAAACATTTGCATAGCTCCCACGGGGTTGTCTCTTGTATCAGCTGTGTGTTTTCCTGCAGACCCCGGACAGTATGCACTAGCTGTAGTGCAATGTGAGGGCAGCAGCAGCCCAGACCCCTCTGCGGAGGACACCCCCTGACCAGCTGTGCGGGGCTAACAGAATGCGGGTGGGATATTAAGCCGGCCTTTGATTAGTAATTACAGTTATATGGGAATCCCAGCATATGACATGATAATCCACATTTGTAAAGCGGCACAATCACCCGTAAGGGTCTCTAGGCACTGGGGGCCATCGGGAAGATTAAGCAAGGTATTGCCCAGAGTCATGATTGTAATTTGGAAACGTTACTATTGATGCCAAGCCCCTCCAGAGATCAGCCCCAGCCCGCTTTGAGAAGGTTGCAAAAGTCCCTCTGAAGCCCCCTCAAAGGGATTCCTCAGATCTTGCGATTGTCGAAGTGCACATAAATCTGAAAGGCGCTGCTTCTGAGTGCTCCATAAAATCATAGCTCCCCGCCCCTTCCTCCGGGAGAGCCCCCTCTCCTGACCATTCACCCACTCCCTGCCTCGTGTTCATTTCTAGGCAGATGCATTCAGGGGCCGGCGGTGCTCAATGGGGCTGTGTGGCAGCCGCCCCTAATTGGCATTAAAGCACTCAGTACTTGGGAGCATATGCGGGGAGGGGGCTCCCAAGTCCCACCGAGCAGCGCACCCACCCGCAGGACCCTCAACCTGGAGGGGAAAGGCAGAGCAGAAGCTGAAAGTGTCAGGGTGTGAGGGAGCGGGAACTGGTACGGACCGAGGGACATTACCCCTTGCATTCCGCAGGTGTGGGAGCAGGAAGGGGATTAATGGAGACCTGCCTTCTACAGGCAGAGATATCTCGCTATAAGCCCCACAGGCCAGGCCACGAGGAAGGGCCAGTTGTTCTGCACTCTGGCTCTGCAGTACAAATGGGAAAGGGTTGGGGGGATGCGCACCCCATGGGGGGCATCGATGGAAGGACATTACCGCTGCATTCCACAGACGGGCCCAGTGAGGGGGGTTCATGCACAGGTGCCCTCTAAAGGCAGAGACATCGTGCTATAAGCCCCACAGGCCAGGCCAAGAGGAAGGGGCAGTGGCTCTGCACTCTGCAGTACAAATAGGAATGGGTGGATGCGCACCCCATGGGGGTCCTCGATGGAGGTACAGTGGTTTGGCTCCTCTCAGGCAAAGAGCCCGGAGGGGATCTTGGTGAGCTGCACTGTACAGGCAGGGCCTAGAATGAGGGCTGCAGGCATCCGACTGAGCGCCACACAGGCAAAGCCCCAGAGAGGGTGCTTCAAGGCTTTGCGCCTGCATGCAGGGGCCCAATGGGGTGTGAGGGGGCTCAATACCTCAGAGAAGAGGTCTGCTTGAATCTCACAGGAAGGGCCATGAGAGGCTGTTAGAAAGTCCCAGAGGATAAAGGCGGTGGTCTCACCCAGCATAAAGAGGCCACTAAACAGGGTGCATCCAGCTCAGAGAGCCTGCAGTGAAGTCTGCCCAACAGGTGGATCCAAGGAAGACAGGATCTCGCACAGCTGAGGCAATCTTTTTTCCTCCTAAAACAGTCTATAAATGGTAACGTTTGTCTAAGGCTATAAGAGTAAATACATTTGCCATTCAGGTCAGAGTGAGCGTTGGAACTTCAGACTGAGGTGAGCTGGGGCAGAGCAAAAAGTGTGTCTCTCTCTCGAAGAAACCTAGGTTGGGATCCCGGCTCCCCACTTCATCAGCTTGTGTGATTCTTGGCCTATCACGCCTCCTTGTATACAGCAACATTCGCAGCTCTATAAAATGTAAATATTCTTATCTAGCTAATTGAAAGCTTAGAGCGCATCAAACAAAGTTGGTAGACACTACTGGGAAACGCTGCAAGCAAATGCCGACAACAACAAGCAACGTACCTTTCTTGGATTGAGTGTTTCCGGTCCCTCTGCACGGGCGAGACACAGGAAGCCAGGCTGGACTGCCCGGGACTGCCTGCTTGAGGGCGGGGCCACCAGCACAGACAGGAAGCAGACGGGAGCCTACCCCGCGCTCCTGTGAAGGGAAGGGAGCTAGCCGCCTACGAATCATGTGCAGCGCCACTACCGCGGGACAGGACGAGAGGAGTATGAGAGACCCGGTGAGTGGGGGCGTCGGGGCACATTGACGGCTAGACTGATAGACGGAAGTCATTAGGCGCGGTCATTAGGCACGTTCGGCGTGTTCACAACACCAGAGCTGCAGCGCCAGGGAGAGTCTGGACACGTGATGCGAGCCCGCCAGCAGAAGCGCGTCCTCGAGGTTAAATCGCTGAGGTTATGCGCGTAACCACCCCCTCTCAGCCATTCCCAGGAAACCCACAACAATAGGTCTTTCGTTGGAGCAGCGCTATGCGCTGCTAACACCAGCGAGACCTAAAAAGCACCAATCACATTAGTTCACAACAGCTGAACGGAAGCGCACAGGAGAGTGTGCACAGGGCCAGCAGAAGCGGCAGTGAGGCGGCTTTTTACATAACTTGTTGATTTTAAATAATTCCATAACATGAGAGCCCACCGTGGTTAAATAAAAATCACCAATCACATTAGTTCACAACAGCTGAACGGAAGCGCACAGGAGAGTCTGCACAGGGCCAGCAGAAGCGGCAGTGAGGCAGCTTTTTACATAACTTGTTGATTTTAATTAATTCCATAACATGAGAGCTATCGTAGAGATGATATATTGTAAGCCGTTCTTTTAACCGTAATGGTGTCAGCGACAAGAAGGGTTACGAAGTTTGAGACGTGGTAATGCTTTGGAATTTAAAAGCAACCATAGTCCCAGTGAGGCGGCTTCTAACGTACCTTTGCGACTTTTAACACCGTGGTTAAATAAAAATCACCACCCCCTGTGCCCCATTCCCGGCAAACCCACAACAATAGGTCTTTGGCTGGAGCAGCGCTTCGCGCTGCTAACACCAGCGAGACCTAAAAAGGCTTTATCAAGCCATAGTTCAGTGGCTTGTCCGCTACAATGTCATTCTGTTTCTCAGCTCATCTGTTCAGGCAATGAATACCATCAGTATCCCTCCCAAATCATATTAAATTCATCCAGCTCTTTTGTTTTAAAATGGTATCACAAAATCACCAGTAAATCAAACTTTCCATCTAATCTTACTTTTTTCTAATGTCAACATAAGTTGATCTTGTAAATCAGCTGTTACAGCACACATACCACTGCATTATTATTTGTACCTAAACTGTGGTCTTCTGCAGCAAGTTCGCAATTGTTTCCTATAGTGAACTAATTTCTGATTAACTACTGCGCTACTGCAGATTATACGAATTCAATAAGGGGCATAAAAATCAAAGAACATAAAAATCTTGGAGTACCCCAGTTCAAACACATGGGAGGACTCGGGGCTCAAAAGATTGCCACTGATTAGTGAATTGCCCTGAAATCCAATTGTTGTTGTCCACAAACAAGCAAATCAGAAAGTTATTTTGTGTAACATATACATTGGGATGGAACAATCTGCGTGTGTAGGTACAAGCACAATGGCAGAGACTGGGCATGTTGAGAATTAATTACCCTCTCCTTACTTAGCCTACTATTATAAGTCTCATGATTATCCACCTTAATCTGGTATATTTCTAAAAAGTGTCCATACCTCATGTCATAGATCAAATCTCTCCATCTTTTAAACCATATTCCTGCATCCCAACAATACCTAATCTTCTCTAGTCTATTCATCCCACCAACTATTTGTATGAGCACAATAAGCCCTAATAACGTTCACATTTGACTCTTATTAATGTAGTCTTCCACATAGAAACATGGGTAACTGAATGGAATGATTTTCTTGGCAGCAGAAGTGTAATCCCAATAATCACCAATAAAAATAACAACTGGACTAACCACGAACTATGGGCTCTTGAGTAGTGGGGTCCTTGTCATGAATGGTTTAACACTTGTGACGGGTAGTAAACATTACATACAATAGAATACAACTGTCTCCTTAACAAGCACGTACAACCAACCTGGTGTACGTGCGCTATACAAGTAAAGTTTAACAAGTTTAACATAACAAAAGGACCATAAGCAATAATACATTTTGTAAGGCGAATACAGACGTCAGTGTTATTTACAAGTAAACATATCTTTAGTATCTCCCCATTAGAGGATACAAGTCAGACTAGGAAGATACATATACCAAGAGATTGCTGTAAGACTTATGCACTCTTAAAGAAGAAAGGAAATACACAAAGGAAAATAACGAAGCAGAAAGATAAAGGAAAGAATAAAAAAAGAACAACAAAATAAGGATAGGATTAATGAAAAAGGAAGAGGAAGCACTAGAAACAGTGAGAGGACGAACAACAGGAAGAGAAAAGAATTGGAACAGAAGAGAAAGAAAAGAAAACAGAGGAGATTGGGAATGACAGGAAGAAGAGTGAAGGAGAGAAAGAATGAGAAACAGAGAGAAAGACATATAGTGAAAGAATGTGCTGCTGATGTGGAAGAGAAAAAGATAAATATAGAAAGTCAAAAGAAAGGATGAAAACAAGAAAGAAAAAGGAAGGAAATAGTGAGAGGGAGAAAAATACAATAGAAATGAAAGGATAAGAAACAAAGAAAATAGAGAACACTTAAGAGAGAGAACGGAAAGAGAGACAAAGAAAGAGAAAATGAAAACAAACACAAAAAAGGAGTGAAAGAAAAGAAAGAAATACAAAGAGGAAGAGAAAAGAGAGATACGAAGGAGTGAAAGAAAGAAGAGGACAATTTGAAGAAATGGATAAAAAATAATAATAAAATGAAATATTGAGACATAAAGACAGAGTAAAGTAAATAAAAGGGGAAAAAAGAGAAAAGGAAAAGAAGAACGAGGAGGAAGAAAAGAGAAAGTGAAAGCTTAGAAAAGGTAGACAATTGGAGGATGAGAGGAGAAAAAGAAATAGAAAGGTAGAGATATTGAGAAAGAGAGAAATAGGACTTGACAGATGAAGATGGCAGTATCAGTACTTTAGTGCTCCAAGAAGAGCTGTCGAGATTTGTAAATATCCTGCCTCTAGCAATGTCCCTGAGAGACCGCGGAGGCTATGGTGGTGGGCAACAAGTCTGTATGAACATTTTTCACCACTTGCTTCAAGTCCTGGGTACTAGAGATGGACCTGCCCATCTGTTTCGTACTGGAGTGGGCACATCAAAGTCTGATCACTAAGCCCCACCCCCGGGCACTCCTCCCCACATCCAAAAATCATGCAGGTTTTCACAAAGATACCATACTTAGAGCAGCTTGGCAAAAACAAGAAATTCACTGTGATTCCAATAATATCTTCATCTTCCCAGAATACAGAACCTGGGTGTTGCAGCAGCAAAAAACATTCACCTGATTAAACAGAAACTCAGAGCTATGCAAATTAAATAAATTAATCTGAAAACTGAAAGTGCTGGTTTGGGGTAATCCCTCTTTTTCAAGACTCCTGAAAGTGCCTGGAAAGAAGGACAAAATATCACTGTCGGCAGACCAGAGAATTCTGACAAGCGGCGACCGCATATTGCCTCTAGCAGAGCAGCCATCTCTCCCCAGGAGAACCTTGCCCACAGTAAGAGCCGGCAAACATGGTCTCCTCATGTGGCACCAGTGATGATGAAAGCCCTAGTACACAATTTGATTGACTATTCACACCTCCTCGCTCTGATTTTTATGGCTCTTTTTAATATAAAGGTATTGGTATATGAAAGAGGAGGGTGGACTCAGATGTGGCTATAAATACTGCTGTAATACGGAATCCCTGCTAGCCGGTAATTCAAACATGAACGCCGGCGCTCCTATATATATATTTGTATATATATATATATATATTTGTATATTTTGTATATTTATAAAGCGCAAACAATCGCTACAATAGGAGCATCCTGGCGCTAACTACAAAATGTGCAAAAGATCGGACACCGCAACACGGTGGTTAGCGGTCCAGTGCTGGAGTGGCGCCCTCCTATGACGTCAGACGTCACAGTTGAAGGCGCAGAGGAACCGGAACAGAGGCGCGCAAAGGAGGAAACAATGGGAGAAGGAGAAGACCGAAGACTGCCTGTGGAGCGGAGCGGGAACGCAGTACATAGAGAGCCAAGGTGCGGGAGAGAGGAGAACGCGGACGTGACCCGAGAAGAACTTGGTGGATCCTCGCAGAAAAATGCTGATATATCCGGACTTCCTAAGGAAGGAGAGGACGCCCCGATACCCCCTACAGCGGTCCAGGAGGACCGCAGTCCCAGGCTAGTGCACTGGGTACAAGTTTTGAGGAGACTAACTGGGGGGGGAGGAGGGAGGACGACTAGTCAGGGAAAAGGAGGGAGGGAAGGGAGCCCTGAGTCTTGAATGTGCCCTCACCTCCCTTTTCTCTCACTGCGGTGATATTTTGCAGACTGGTGGTGGTAGCACTCATATAGAGCAATAAGGATCAGAACCAAACTTAGGGGCTCATTAGGATGGCGGATGGAAGTGCGACCGCCGTCCTGGAGTAGGCGCAAAATGCCTTTTCCGTGTCCGCCTGCCGCGGTCACTCCGTCCGCCATATTAGGATTGTAAACACTGTCAAAAGTCCATGCGCGACGGAAGAGCACGCACCGCCGCGGCACTACACCCGACCCCGCGGCAGACGTAACCAATCCAGAGACACCGCCGTACGGACTGACGTCACTGACCGTCCCCCAAATCACGATGGCGGGAAAACACACATAAAACCGCTGCGGAAAAACAACCTGCCTGAACAAGGCGGATTCCCCACAGCGAAGAAACCACACATTGCAAAGATACCAACCACAAGCAGCTCCCCCACATGGACCCAGCGCTACACGCATTTCCGATACTCTTCGCGCTCCACCACCAGCAAGTCATGGACCATCATCTACGACGACGCAGGTACGCAACACACCATTTGCTGTCGGAAGGGGAGTACCTGCCAGGGCTGTGACGTTGGGAGGGGGAGTGTCATGTACGAGAAACCACATCAGATCGCGAAAAGATATCCTCAATTGAAGTACACAAGCAGGAATGACAACGACAAACCACTACACATGATTGACTTGCTTTATTAAACATAATCGGGGTACAATCTCTGAGTATGCAAGAGCATGGGCACTGGGTACAACAGAACAGGTACATCAGAGGCAGCACACGAGAGGGCACAATGCAGTATCAGAACAGCAACAGGGCAGTGTTCGTAACAGAGCAGGTACATCAGAGGCAGCATATGAGAGGGCAGAATGCAGTATCAGAACAGCAACAGGGCATTGTGGCCAACAGAGCAGGTACGTCAGAGGCAGCACATGAGAGGGGCGAAGTGCATCAACAGTCCATAGCACAGAACAGGTACATCATTGGCAGCACATGAGAGGGCAGAATGCAGTATCAGAACAGCAACAGGGCATTGTGGCCAACAGAGCAGGTACATCAGAGGCAGCACATGAGAGGGCAGAATGCAGTATCAGAACAGCAACAGGGCATTGTGGCCAACAGAGCAGGTACATCAGAGGCAGTACATGAGAGGGGCCAAGTGCATCAACAGTCCATTGCACAGAACAGTGACATCAGAGGCAGCACATGAGAGGGGCCAAGTGCATCAACAGTCCATTGCACAGAACAGTGACATCAGAGGCAGCACATGAGAGGGGCCAAGTGCATCAACAGTCCATTGCACAGAACAGGTACATCAAAGGCAGCACATGAGAGGGCACAATGCAGTATCAGAACAGCAACAGGGCATTGCGGACACCATGGCAGGTACATCAGAGGCAGCACATGAGAGGGCAGAATGCAGTATCAGAACAGCAACAGGGCATTGTGGCTAACAGAGCAGGTACATCAGAGGCAGCACATGAGAGGGGCCAAGTGAATCAACAGTCCATTGCACAGAACAGTGACATCAGAGGCACCACATGAGAGGGGCCAAGTGCATCAACAGTCCATTGCACAGAACAGTGACATCAGAGGCAGCACATGAGAGGGGCCAAGTGCATCAACAGTCCATTGCACAGAACAGGTACATCAAAGGCAGCACATGAGAGGGCACAATGCAGTATCAGAACAGCAACAGGGCATTGCGGACACCATGGCAGGTACATCAGAGGCAGCACATGAGAGGGCAGAATGCAGTATCAGAACAGCAACAGGGCATTGTGGCTAACAGAGCAGGTACATCAGAGGCAGCACATGAGAGGGGCCAAGTGAATCAACAGTCCATTGCACAGAACAGTGACATCAGAGGCACCACATGAGAGGGGCCAAGTGCATCAACAGTCCATTGCACAGAACAGGTACATCAGAGGCAGCACACTAGAGGGCACAATGCAGTATCAGAACAGCAACAGGGCATTGTGGCCAACAGAGCAGGTACATCAGAGGCAGCACATGAGAGGGGCCAAGTGCATCAACAGTCCATTGCACAGAGCAGGTACATCAGAGGCACCACATGAGAGGGGCCAGGTGCATCAACAGTCCATTGCACAGAGCAGGTACATCAGAGGCAGCACATGATAGGGGCCAAGTGCATCAACAGTCCATTGCACAGAACAGGTACATCAGAGGCAGCACACGAGAGGGCACAATGCAGTATCTGAACAGCAACAGGGCAGTGTTTGTAACAGAGCAGGTACATCAGAGGCAGCACATGAGAGGGCAGAATGCAGTATCAGAACAGCAACAGGGCATTGTGGCCAACAGAGCAGGTACATCAAAGGCAGCACATGAGAGGGCACAATGCAGTATCAGAACAGCAACAGGGCAGTGTTCGTAACAGAGCAGGGACATCAGAGGCAGCACAAGTACGTGCTTCAAGGTACCCGTCTCAAGGACAACAACAATGCAAGGCTGGTTACAATGGACAATGTACACACCAAGTCAAATGACATTTGAGTGAAGGGAAATGCACCTCACATCACGGAAGCTGGTGGGCTGCCTGAACTACTTGCCTTTGACACACTGCTAGCACCAGAAACTGGAGTGTGAGACACAGCCACAGCTCTAGTGACTGACACATGAGCCATAGTTCCAGACACACTGCCAGCACCAGAAATAGGAGTGTGAGACACAGCCACAGCTCTAGTGACTGACACATGAGCCATCGACCCAGACACACTGCCAGCACCAGAACCAGGAGTGTGAGACACAGCCACAGCTCTAGTGACTGACACATGAGCCATAGACCCAGACACACTGCCAGCACCCGAAACAGGAGTGTGAGACACAGCCACATCTCTAGTGACTGACACATGAGCCATAGACCCAGACACACTGCCAGCACCAGAAACAGTAGAGGGCACAACTGAGACAGTGCCACTACATGATGCATGACAGCAAACAACAGACACAGTGCCACTATCCGACAACTGCGAGTGAACTTCTGCTGCGCCACTGGGAACACCGAAATGATGAGCCACAGGGTTGTATGGGCCAGGAGGCAGGGTGGCTCTGGGAGCTGGGGATAGCTGTACTGGAGCGACATCGGGGTGGTCAGGTGTCAATGGTGTGTGTCTACGTTTCTTAGGGATATGTGAGGGCACCCTGGACATGACAGGACTGGCAAGTGGTGCGGACTCAAATGAAATATCACCCACCAAAGGTGTAGCAACTGCTGCTGGGGGTCTGCTCTCTGGGGACGTGCTGGACCCTGCTTGTCGTTTGCTGTTTGCCTGCCTTCTGGCCTCTGCCTCATGTGTAATGGGGGATGAAACAACAGGGTACTCCTTCCTCTGCTTCTGACGGGCGTGGATGGGAGTGGAGGTATGGGGGGACTCCGCCGTGGAGACAACTGTTTTTCGTTCCTTCGAAAACATCAGCCTCAGTGCAGCCAGGGGTGATGTATGCCTGTCCTTGATGGAGCTAGTGTCTATGGGAGAAGCCTTGTCCCTTGGATGTGCCTTGGCCGTAGGAGGAGTCTTGTCTCTGGACTTTCCCTGTTCCCTGGACGGTGCCCTGTCCCTGGGTGCAGACTTGTCCTTTGTAGTGTACCTGTCTCTAGAAGCGACCTTGTCCCTGGGATTGTCCCTGCTCTTGGGAGTAGCCCCTTCCTTAGTAGTGTCCTTGTCCTTGGGAGTGTCCCTGCTATTTTGAGGTGGCTTTGCCTTCGTAGTGTCCTTGTCCCTGCTCTTGGGAGTAGCCCTTCCTTAGTAGTGTCCTTGACCTTGGGAGTGTCCCTGCTCTTTTGAGGTGGCTTTGCCTTTGTAGTGTCCTTGTCCCTGCTCTTGGGAGTAGCCCCTTCCTTAGTAGTGTCCTTGTCCTTGGGAGTGTCCCTGCTCTTTTGAGGTGGCTTTGCCTTCGTAGTGTCCTTGTCCCTGCTCTTGGGAGTAGCCCCTTCCTTAGTAGTGTCCTTGTCCTTGGGAGTGTCCCTGCTCTTTTGAGGTGGCTTAGCCTTTGTAGTGTCCTTGTCCAAGGGAGTCTCCCTGGACTTGGGAGGTTCCCTTGCCTTAGGAGTACCTTTTGTGTGGGATGTCTGTGTAGCATGTGAAGCCATTTCCCCCAACACCCCTTGGGGATCCTGTGTGTGAACTCCAGTGTAGCTCACGCCGTCTTTGGTAACAGATTTTCCTGTCCTAGGGGATGGTGTCTGTTCCCTCCGTGCCCTGCCGTGCTGCCTGTGGCTGCTTCTAGTGCAATAACCTGTAAAAGAGTCCTGGTCAGAAAATTCACTCCCCCCTGAGACATCAAGTGGTGTAGATGGGGGAACAGAAGTAGCACCTTGTCTATGCGACTGTACAATGGCAGAAGATACAGTGTTTGCCAATGACTGAACTGTTCTGTGTAGACCAGCAACATCGCCATGCATCCCCTCCATGAATGCCACCACCTGCCCCAACTTCCTATCGTGGTCTTGGAATGCATTGATCATGTTGGTCTGCCCTACACACAGCTGTCGCAGCAGATCAACAGCCTATGCACAAAGTGCACTTTGTGTCACCGGGGCAGGGGCAGCGGTGCCTGCACCGAAGGCCACTCTGCTCCCCCTACTTCTGCGTGCACGAGCAGTACTTGGTGCAGTCGGCGGCAGTGTGGGACCTGTGTGCTTTGTCCCGACAGAAGGTGTTGATTGCCCACTCCCTGTCTGTGACAACAGTGCTGACTCACCAACACTGTCGGAAGATGAGGACGATGGTGTTTCCACATGTGAGTCCTCAGGGACGGTCCTGTCCCCCTCTCCGGGGCTACCCTCTTCTGTGTCAGTCTGCGTTTGTGTGATCTCTGATCCGGATGCATTGCCACCACTCATCTCCATCGTCTGTGGGTCAGTGCCCTCTGCCAAAGCTGAAATAGAGAGAAAAGAGGTGTAAGTAAGTGCCACACTCACGTACTGAAGGACAACAAATCTCTAATTCCATTACATACACAGTACATGTAGCACACATCCCACCCCTACCAGTCATCCTCACATCAAAGAACCGGTGGTGGCTGTCAAACATGTACATCATACGAACAGGGCAAGTGCCTGTAGATCTGCACATATGTCATGCCATGGGACCACAGACCTCAACGGCATGTCCTGGAACCCTCAACTACTAAGCAAGTGGCCTGTCCACCTGGCGGACATGGATGCCAACGCTCACTCCGCTAGTGGCACCAACATGGTATTTCAGCAAAACATACGCACCACGGAAGTCACTACTGTGTCTGAGCACCAATACATGCATTGCAGTCCCAAGTAACATACACATACATTCTGCTTACCGCTAGTTTGCAGTTGATCCCCACTCAGCCGGGCGGACAGGTCAGGATGCGTCTCAGCAATGATACGGTGCATAAGAGGGGTCATGGTGCGTCGGGCCAGACGTGAAGATCTTGGAATCATCCCTAGTGTCATCTCCGCAACATTCTTGCTAAGCCTGGATATGTCATCCCAGCGCTTGTGACAGTGTGTGTGTCGTCTATTGCACACCCCCACTGCCCGTACATCACGTGCTATGGTCCTCCACACGGCCTTGCGAAGGTGCAGCTTTACCTACCATGATGGGAGACAAGAGGGTAACGTAAGTGGACAGTATGACATGCACAAACTTCGTATGCTCTGCACAACACATGTGAAGGTGCCACAGCACACCGCCAGGCTTGCAGTAGACAGGAGCCACTGACCACCTCATGGCCAACAGCAAGTACACCACTGCACTTACCACCTGTCCGGGTGCACCGTAGAGCCGTTCGTAGTGGTTGAGCACACCGGCCACGAGAACATCTAGTTCCGCTGCGGTGAAGGGACGAGACCGGATCTCTTGCACTCTCTGCATGGCAAGGTCCTGGACTGTGGCACTACAGCAGCAGTTGTTGGTCAGCTCAGCAGCAGCAGGTCGAGGTGATGGTCACAGGCAGCAGTCGGTGGTCAGCTCAGCAGCAGCAGGTCGAGGTGATGGTCACAGGCAGCAGTCATTGGTCAGCTCAGCAGCAGCAGGTCGAGGTGATGGTCACAGGCAGCAGTTGTTGGTCAGCTCAGCAGCAGCAGGTCGAGGTGATGGTCACAGGCAGCAGTCGATGGTCAGCTCAGCAGCAACAGGTTGAGGTGATGGTCACAGGCAGCAGTCGTTGATCAGCTCAGCAGCAGCAGGTCGAGGTGATGGTCACAGGCAACAGTCGATGGTCAGCTCAGCAGCAGCAGGTCGAGGTGATGGTCACAGGCAGCAGTCGTTGGTCAGCTCAGCAGCAGCAGGTCGAGGTGATGGTCACAGGCAGCACTGGATAAAAGTAGTGAATCTGTGCTTGTGAAAATCACACATATATAGGGCCCTGAGCCCATGTCAGTGGCACACGTCGGCAGCAATTGGTTTCCCCTGGATGCCTCTTTCAAAAAGGGCCAATGACTGGCCCTGGTGTGGCGGTGCATGGCTTCCGCTATTTTCGATTTTGCATACGCGCCCCGCGTTACCTCTTCCCATTGGCTCCATGTGCACGGACCGTCACGGTCACACATCGGCAACCGCATGCGCGCGCTTCCACGACGGATGCATCTTTTGCAACCATGTTCAATCAGTGGCGCCACCATGGCGGTGCACGCATTCTGCGGGGGAGGTGCAGGCCAACACATACTTGTGATTATGAAATTCGAAATGGCAGTTCATGACCCCCCTTACAGTCACATTGCATCACCCACCGTAGACCGGCCAGCCCAGGCCGGTCACCCACCGCCGTGCCAGGCCAGTCACCCACCGCCGTGCCAGGCTAGTCACCCACCGCCGGTCACCCACGGGTGCGGGTGTGCAGCAGTCAAAGCAGGCTTCTATGCACTGGCACAGATACCACACGTAGTGGGTTCCATTGATGGCACCCATATCGGTCTCATTCCACCCCAGGCAAGTGAGCCTGTATATCGCAATCAGAAGCACTTTCATTCGATCAACGTGCAGGTGGTAGGCCTGGCTGACAACATCATATCCCATGTGTGTGCCAGATTTCCAGGCTCCGCACATGACTCCCACATCCTGCGGAACAGCATTGTCCCCCAACTGATGGCTAATCTGCATCCAGAACGTGCGTGGCTTGTTGGTGAGTATGCTGTGGGGACAGTTGTGTTTTCTGTGTGGCATGGGGTACCCACCAATACTGGTTGTGATATTTGTGTCTGTCATCCCCCCACATAGGCGACTCTGAGTACCCAAACCGGCCATGGCTGCTGAGTCCCATATGTAATCCAACTACAGCTGGTGAAATGCGATACAATGATGCCCATGGACGGACACGTAGAGTGGTGGAACGTACTTTTGGGCTGCTAAAGTCTAGGTTTCACTGCCTGGATAAAACAGGAGGGGCCCTGCCTTACTCAACAGGCAAAGTATGCAGGATCGTGATTGCCTGCTGCATGCTCCACAACCTGGCCTTGCGCAATAACTTTGAACTGATCATGGACCCTGAAGACCAACAAGTTGCTCGGCCTCCCATCCCACCCATGTCGACTGATGAGGATAGTGGTGAGGAAGAAGGTATGGACCAGAGGCGTCAGCTCATTGATCGCTATTTTCCTTGAATGTGAGTAACTACCTCTTGTGCAGGTTGACAATGCGTGATGTATGTTTGCTGGTGGAGTGCTGATGTGGTGTTTCTATGCTGCCTGTACTGGTATGTTATGTTTGCATATGTGTGTGGTATATTGTGTACATGCAAGGCTCCATGATGTGTGTCCTCTGATCCACAGAATTAGTGATGAGTGTGGTTTGTGGGATGTTGCAGTACAGTGTGTTGTGATGGGTGTGATTCAGTTTCCTGACGTGTGTTTGTTGTCTCTCATTATCCCTAGGTCACTCCCACAGAGGCATGATTCTCACCGACATAGATCCCTGCACCTGGTTACGTCTGATTCTAAGACAATCCTGTTATTAAAACATGGGGACAACACATCATTGAGTGTTTACGTGAAATTTATTTACAGGTTGTGAATTGCTGTTGGTGGATATTTACAAGTAAGTGTTGGGTGGGGGAGTGTGTGTTGAAGGTCATGGCAGATGCAAAGTCCGTGGGGACACCATATTGGGTGATGTCCAGCTAGTCCAAGAGACGTGTGCCAATACTTGGCGTTGTGGGACAGGATAGTTGGTGGGTGAATGGCAGGCTCAGGCAAGGTTAAAGTCATTGGCGGCCCCTCTTGGAGCGGGTAGATGGTGCATCCCCACTGCTCTCACCTAGTTCCAGCCTCGGACGGCCCCTCCGTCTTGGAGCCGGAGCAGAGACAGCTGGGGGGCAGGTTGGTCAGGGGCCACATCCGTGTCCATGGGCTCAGGTGGCGGTGGCGGTGGTGTTGGTGACCGTGGCCGCTGGGCACTTGGGTGAGGTGGGGTGGTGTGGTGCGGGATAACCAGTCCCTCCACAGTGCTGTTTGCTGGCCCATGAGGTCCACTATCTGCTCTATGCGGGTATCAATGGACCGCTACAGATTACTGTTCTCTACTGAGTCTTGGTGGGCACGATCAGCCTGTGCCTGCCCCCGCTCATAGGAGGCCTGGACTCTGGCTAGGGCTTCCAGTGTTTCTGCGCCAGGATGGGGTGGGTATCCTTCCCCACCTTGCCGGTGAGAAGCACTCCTGGTTGTGAGATGTTCCCTCACCTCTGTCCTTTCCCGTCCACTCTCCCTGCTTGGCTGGGATGTAGATGGCCTAGCGTCAGGCAGGGTGGCACAGGCAGGAGTGGTGGTGCTGGTGGTGGTGGAGGTGGTGGTGGTGGTGGCTGCACAGCTCACTATGGCAGGTGTTCCTGGAGTGACACATGCCAAGATTGTGGAGGCAGGGATGTCCTGTGAGCCTGATGGCCCTTGGAGTCTGCTTGGGCCCGCTTCGTCCTCTGCATCGGAGCTGGCAATGGGATCGTCCCCAGAGAGTCCGTGCTTTGAGTGGGGCGACTGTTGCTGGCGGTTGCTGGTTTCGCCAGTCAAGTTGCGTTCACCTGAGGGAGAAGATTTTCATGATCATTGCTGTGGACATGACATGTTTTTTGTGCCAACATTACATATCACTAACCTCTCACACACCCCACCCACCTCTCACCACACCCCACCACCCTCCCTGTGGACATGTGGGCCTGTTGGGGGTCGTAGTGCTGGTCTCTCACACACCCCACCCACCACCACCCTCCCTGTGGACATGGGGGCCTGTTGGGAGTCATAGTGCTGGTCTCTCACACACCCCACCCACCTCTCACCACACCCCACCACCCTCCCTGTGGACATGGGGGCCTGTTGGGGGTCGTAGTGATGGTCTCTCACACACCCCACACACCACGACCCTCCCTGTGGACATGGGGGCCTGTTGGGAGTTGTAGTGCTGGTCTCTCACACACCCCACACACCTCTCACCACACCCCACCACCCTCCCTGTGGACATGGGGGCCTGTTGGGAGTCGTAGTGCTGGTCTCTCACACACCCCACACACCACAACCCTCCCTGTGGACATGGGGGCATGTTGGCAGTCATAGTGCTGGTCTCTCACACACCCCACCCACCTCTCACCACACCCCACCACCCTTCCTGTGGACATGGGGGCCTGTTGGGGGTCGTAGTGCTGGTCTCTCACACACCCCATATACCACCACCCTCCCTGTGGACATGGGGGCCTGTTGGGAGTCGTAGTGCTGATCTCTCACACACCCCACACACCTCTCACCACACCCCACCACCTTCCCTGTGGACATGGGGGCCTTTTGGGAGTCGTAGTGCTGGTCTCTCACACACCCCACACACCACCACCCTCCCTGTGGACATGGGGGCCTGTTGGGAGTCGTAGTGCTGGTCGCTCACACACCCCACACACCTCTCACCACAGCCTACCATCCTCCCTGTGGACATGGGGGCCTGTAGGGAGTCGTAGTGCTGGTCTCTCACACACCCCACCCACCACCACCCTCCCTGTGGACATGGGGGCCTGTTGGGGGTCGTAGTGCTGGTCTCTCACACACCCCACACACCTCTCACCACACCCCACCACCCTCCCTGTGGACATGGGGGCCTGTTGGGAGTCGTAGTGCTGGTCTCTCACACACCCCACACACCACCACCCTCCCTGTGGACATGGGGGCCTGTTGGGAGTCGTAGTGCTGGTCTCTCACACACCCCACACACCTCTCACCACACCCCACCACCTTCCCTGTGGACATGGGGGCCTGTTGGGAGTCGTAGTGCTGGTCTCTCACACACCCCACACACCACCACCCTCCCTGTGGACATGGGGGCCTGTTGGGAGTCGTAATGCTGGTCTCTCACACACCCCACACACCTCTCACCACACCCCACCACCCTCCCTGTGGACATGGGGGCCTGTTGGGAGTCGTAGTGCTGGTCTCTCACACACCCCATACACCACCACCCTCCCTGTGTACATGGGGTCCTGTTGGGAGTCGTAGTGCTGGTCTCTCACACACCAAACACACCTCTCACCACACCCCACCACCCTCCCTGTGGACATGGGGGCTTGTTGGGAGTTGTAGTGCTGGTCTCTCACACACCCCACCCACCACCACCCTCCCTGTGGACATGAGGGCCTGTTGGGAGTTGTAGTACTAACCTCTCACACACCCCACCCACCACCACCCTCCCTGTGGACATGGGAGCCTGTTGGGAGTCGTAGTGCTGGTCTCTCACACACCCCACCCACCTCTCACCACACCCCACCACCCTCCCTGTGGACATGGGGGCCTGTTGGGAGTCGTATTGCTGGTCTTTCACACACCCCACCCACCTCTCACCACACCCCACCACCCTCCCTGTGTACATGGGGGCCTGTTGGGAGTCATAGTGCTGGTCTCTCACACACCCCACACACCTCTCACCACACCCCACCACCCTCCCTGTGGACATGGGGTCCTGTTGGGAGTCGTAGTGCTGGTCTCTCACACACCCCACACACCACCACCCTCCCTGTGTACATGGGGGCCTGTTGGGAGTCGTAGTGCTGGTCTCTCACACACCAAACACACCTCTCACCACACCCCACAACCCTCCCTGTGGACATGGGGGCCTGTTGGGAGTCGTAGTGCTGGTCTCTCACCCACCCCACCCACCCCCACCCTCCCTGTGGACATGAGGGCCCGTTGGGAGTTGTAGTACTAACCTCTCACACACCCCACCCACCACCACCCTCCCTGTGGACATGGGAGCCTGTTGGGAGTCATAGTGCTGGTCTCTCACACACCCCACCCACCTCTCACCACACCCCACCACCCTCCCTGTGGACATGGGGGCCTGTTGGGAGTCGTATTGCTGGTCTCTCACACACCCCACCACCCTCCCTGTGGACATGGGGGCCTGTTGGGAGTCGTAGTGCTGGGTGCTTTGACAACATGCATGGCTGGGAAGGTATGAGGCAACATTTGTGTTTGGTCATGGTGGGTGCATTTGGGCACAGGCCTTCACATTTTGGTGTGTATGTGCCCCACATGCATGGATTGGGCCTGGGAGATGTGTCTTCTCAGTTGTGTAAGGCAGACCATGTTGGTGTGATAGTGGTGCTTATTTTGTACTTACCAGCCTCTTCTCCCTCTTCGATTCCTTCCAGGCTCTCAGGGTGCAGTATGCCCAGCACCTTCTCCTCCCATTCTGCATACGGTATGGGCTCCGGGGGTGTGCCGCCGCCAGTGTGGTGTGCCCGCAGGTGGTTTTTTGCTCGGATGCCTTTGACCCTTGTCTTGAGGTCGTGCCACCGCCTCTGGATGTCGTGCTTTGTTCGTGGCACGGTCCCTGATGCATTCACTCGGTTGACTATCCTGTCCCACATGTGGTTTTTGTTTGCCACGGTGGTCTGCTGGACTAGTGTGCCGAAAAGGTGCGGTTCGACACAGATGATTTCATCCACCATGACCTTCAACTCTGTGTCAGTGAATTTTGGATTTTTCTTTGATGCCATGGTGTGTGATGTGAAAGGTGTGGGTGGAGTGGGTTGGGATGTGCAGGTGTGTGGTGTGTAGGAATGGTGTGGTGGGTGTTTGTGTGGTGGGTGTGTTTGTGTGCAGGTTGTATGTGTAATTTTTGTGTGTCTGCTGTTCGTGGTATTCAGCCTCTTGCCTGCAGCTATGCTGTGATGCAAAGATTATGGTAGTGGGTGGGATCCATTTTATACTCTGTGTCGTGGTTGTGTCCCAATGGTTGTTGCCAGTCAGGTGCTAGGTGGGTGTGTTGACTTGTGTGGATTTTAGGTGCTTGGGGTGGTGTCATTGTGGCGTGTAATTGCTGTGGGTGTTTCAGGTGGGTGGGTGTCCAGTTTAGTGTGTTTTGTATTTACTTCCATCAGCCATTTTGTGATTGGTTTGACGGTAGGGATGGTGTTCGTGTTGTCATTCCGCTGGCATGCTCCGTTTTTCGTTGCATTGTTTCCGCTGCTGTCGTGGATGGAGGTGGGTTCCGTAGGACTGGCGGCGTTATCCTAATTGCGGTCCCAGAGCCTCCGCAGGTATTGCGGTGGCTGTGCCTGTTCCCGCGGTCAAGTTCGGCCGCGGCGGACGGTGTTTCTTTGGTTCCGTCCGCTTGCGGCCGTCTCTGGTGTACTCCGTCCGCCGCGGACGGCGTTTGATGTGGTCCATCCACCGCGGCCGGAGTTTCGTGACATTATTATCCTAATCGCACCGGCGGTTTATACGCGGAGCGGTCGGGAGTGTTTTGGCCGCGTCCTTGGCGGACGGAACCCGTTTCCGTCCGCGATCCGAATCGGCTCCTTAGTTCCTCTTTTCTTTTGTTTATTTTTGCTTACTGGTGCCCTTCCTTACCTTTCTGGAACAACGAAGCCCAACCCCAGCCCAAAGAAAACACATAAGGAAGAAGAAGAACCAAAAGCCAGGAACTCCTTTATAAACAAGAAAACATTAGAGACATCATTATTATTTTTTTGTTAACGGACTGTCATGAAGACCATTTATTTTTTTTGTCTGATTTATTTGTCTTTGGAATTAGAATAAAATAAAATAGAATTTTGAGTTTGAACTACCTTGTCATGCAAGCAACTAATCTCTTTTGCCTTCTTGGAAACACTGTGCCACCTCTAAAGATGCCCCCCTTTTTCCCAAAATATAACAACTGCTTTACTTTGCTTACGGGCCACAGTGATATTAAACTTATGGTTAGGAGGCAATTACACTGCTATATGCATATCACTGTTCAGCTAATTACCAAGGCAGAGTCAAACTAGTTATCGTCAACACACAGGGAAGGATTTCCTGAAGATCCTTGGAGTCTGGTTTGGTAGCGAAGGTGCTGCAGAGAAGACATGGGAAGAAGTCTGGCAAAGACGAAGCAGAAGCTGGGACTCTGGAGCCTACGGAAACTGACGATCGAAGGGAAGTCTTTAGTCCTGCAGAATGAGACCCTGTCAATGACCAAAGATGAGACCCATACCGACTTTATGATTGCACGTTTCTTCCTGTTGCTGACATGGAGGCACCTTGGATGGGCAGAATGGGTGAGCGCAGTCCCCTACAACTGGGACACCCATGGTTCCATAAGGAAGGATCAAGGAGTTTGGACTGGAGGCTGCGGCCCCAGCCACGTGGACTCCGAAGATCATCCAATGCCAGATACGTGCAAGGGATGTCAGCGAACCGATCAGCGCCCTCCCTTCTGCCACAGCGAACTACATGTGGGAGAACTTCGCTTCCATGCACCTGACCAACCAGCACTAAGACATCACCTGGATGGCTATCAAAGGAGGTCTGCCAGTTAGAGCCTTCATGCATGCAAGAGGGCTCAACCGATACAAGTCCTGCCTGAGAGGGTGCACTGTGTGCAAGACGACCTACCATCTCTTCTGGGAGTGCGCGTACGCAGAAGACCTGCTGAAGGATCTTGGCACAGACTCAGTAATGTACGGTCTGTTCCCAGGGACACACACACTCAGAGACATACAGGACTGCTGGAGACTCCTTTGCTGCTTTAAAGATGTTCTTCTGTTTTCCAGAAACTGCCTGGTAGTAGGGAAGAAGAAGACATCGACCTTCGCATGCCGAAAGATGATCCACAGTCTCCTGTGTGACTATGCTGCACTGGATGAATCAGATGAAGACAGCGATGAGGAAACCTGAGGACCCAAAGGGGGCTCCTTGTATCCTTACACGGGGACCCTGGAAGGCTCAGGCAACGAGGGAGACGATGACGACACCTGAGGTTCCAAAGGGTCCCTCTCCCCTAACCTGGGGTGGGGTCCCGGAGGGCCCACTAACCTGTTTTGTCTCTTTTCTCTTTAACCCAGGAACTGGATGGTGGCAGGGGAGAGGAGAATGCGGATGAAGACAGGTGGAGTAAATGAAATGTAGGTATTTACTGTATGTGTTTGACTAACATGACCTTTTACCTTCACAGGTAAAGCGTCAATTGGTTAGCTTGTGCACTTATTGTCAAGTTTGTTACCAATGACTTACGAATAATAGTGTGTTGTGGAAGGTGACGATTGATGTATCTGAACCATAAACGAGGCCCTGAAAAAGGAGAAGAAGAAAAGAATTACATTGTACACTGCTTTTTACGACACAAAAGACTCAACAGTTAGAAATTAGAGTAATCTCTTGGAATGTAAAAGGCTCGAATAATTAAATCGAAAGATGGGATGTAATCTAACAGTTTAAAACGGGGGGCCCGATTCACAGAATGAACTTAAGACTCAATCCTAAACTTACTACTATTTTGGTATTCAGAGAATGCACTTACTACTTTTGGCATTCACAGAATGAATTTAAGACTCAATCCTAAACTTACTACTATTTTGGTATTCACAGAATGCACTTACTACTTTTGGTATTCACAGAAGTTAGGATTTTGTCTTAAGTTTGTCTTAAGTCTGTCTTAAGTCTGTCTTAAGTCAGTCTTAAGTTCATCTTAAGACAAACTTAAGACAAAATCCTAACTTCTGTGAATCCCAAAAGTAGTATGTTCATTCTGTGAATGCCAAAAGTAGTAAGTGCATTCTGTGAATACCAAAATAGTAGTAAGTTTAGGATTATGTCTTCAGTTCATTCTGTGAATCGGGTCCGGGGTGTTTTACTCTGGTTTTACCAAAATTTCTACAAGAGCGGCCATCCTTCTTCATAGGTCCTTCCCACTGAAGGTGGTGGGGGTCCACTACGATATCATGGGATGGTGCATTATGATATCTAGGCTAATGAAAGGTAGATCCTGGAATAAAGTTTTGTGTCTATGTGCCACACACATTAATCAAGGACACCTTGCAGGGTTAACCGTCTTCCTCCTAACAGACGGCCCCATTAGGGAAAACTTTTGTTGGGGTCTATTTTAATGTATTGATGAATCAAGATGAAGACTTCACTGGATCCCACACCAGAATCATGATGTTCTGCCAAATTGACATCATCGCTGGGATCCAGTTATGTTTGGTGACTGAAGCATGCGATTGATAGTTTACTGACTGCTCAAAACAACACCAATCAAAATCTAGACGGACTACTTCTTTGTACTTTGTAGCACATTTGATTGGTATCAGTGGCTCAAGTATCTTATCACACTGCCTCTCTGATCTCTCCCATATAGAAACAACGCTGACCTATCCTTATAGAGATAATGGTAGCCAATGGAAACTGAAATCCCTGGTGGTTGTACAATGAGACATTTGTTGAGATTCTTCAGCATGAGATAGTTTGCTTGAATTTAACAAACGATCAGTCTCCTCTGAGACAGTATCGGGGAGACACTCAAGGTATAACAGGAGGTGAGATAGTCTCCTACATGGCTAAAAGCAAGAAAGAGAGAGAAAGAGAGATTTCTAGAGCAACAAACTGCCATGCACTAGTGGAAACGTGTGCAGTTCCATGGTGAGGAGACACTCTGTCAAATATTGACATTGAGAGACATGCTCAGGGCTAAACTGTTCATCTTAGCAAAACTGGTTTGGATGGCATCAGAGCACAGGGTATATGGCGTCTGCTATACTTATCTATTGGCTCATAAATATGAATGCAGAATCCAGACTCATTTGCAGATTTCAAGACCCACGGTTTGGGCAGATCTCTAACTCTGAAGACACAGCAAGCTCATTGGCCAACTACTATAAAACCCTAGAGGCCAGAAAAGAAACATATAACTTTGAAGTAGAGAGGCCTCTTCAACAAGACTTCCCAATAGTTTAGGTTTCAAGATAAGGACCAGGAGGGGAGATTTCAGCGGTAATGAAAGATGTGGCCTTGTCCCTCATTTGAAAGACATGTTTGCAGAGGCCCTCCAGAACCACATGATCTGCACTTGGCCGCAGTGATGGTCATTCCTAAGCCTGAGAAATCATAGACAGGCAGCGTCTCTCATAGGCCTGTTTTGCCAATCAACATAGAGGTCAAAATATTATGAAAGGTGTTGGTGCACAGGCTAGTCAAAGTAATTAGATCATTAATTCAATGAGACCAAATCTACCTTATGCCGGGTGGAGGGAACAGACATTGCATCTGGCAGCTGCAAACGGCACTGGCTCACATGGAGGACGTCCAAGACCCAACAACACTTCTCTTGGTTGATTTTAAGAAAGCATTTGATTCAATGGATCGGTCCTTCTAGAGTACTTGAGCCGATGAACTTTGGTACCCTCATCAGAGCATATGTGAAATTGATCTACACATTACTGTGGGCTCAGGTGTGGGTTAACGGAGAGGAAACTCAACCTTTCCAAATATAAAGGGTTATGAAACATGGCTGTTCCATCTCCCCCTTTCTATTTGCTTTGACATAGATAGATATGCAAGTCTTGGGCATAAAACAGCCTGAAGGGTATGAAGTTCGAAGTGATCAGATTATGACCTGTTATATGTGCAGCGACTGGGACAAATCAGCTCATATCTTATGCATATACCTAGGGTCTGTGGTGAATCTTCAGGCTTTAGAGTGAACCAGGGGAAATCACACTAGGTCTGCGGAGGGGTAAGGTAGAACCGTGCTATTGAAGTGACAAGTAAATCCAATATGAGAGCACCTCATTTAAATATCTAGGCATATATATCTACCTCAACACGCTGGTGTGCAGGGAACTACACATAGCAAAAAATATGGACAACCCAATAACCCCTTGTGAACTTGGGGATCATTTATACAAAAAGAATGAGTAAACTGAATTGTTTGAGCCCTAGAGGTGACAATTCAAATTAATCATAAAGGAATGAATCTGTGGAAATCATATCATCATAAGAATCAATTGTGTGAAAGAGCAAGCGTCAACTATGATGAATATTAAGAAATAAGATTGTTTTATATTGCGAATCGTGAGAAACATAGGGTACATCAACAAATAAACCAACAAAATACAACTATCAAGTGGATGTCTGAATAAAATTGAATTTTCAAAACCATAAATATTCCTATTTGTTAATCACAAACATATCACCCCCTTAAAGGTTTCAAGGCGCTGGGGGTCATCAGGGAGATTAAGTGAGCTATTGCCCAGAGTCACATGATGCTGAGCTGAGCTGCAACTGGCACCAGGGATCGAACCGTGAACCCTGCGCTCCAGAGTCAGCCACTCTTGCTGCTGTGCCACAGCTCTCCCACTGACTATAGATCAATGTATACAAATATCCACCCTTTATTCTCATGTATTCAGTTGATTGCCTATATCAAATGATGAAAGGATGCTGATCCAAAAATATATATGAAAGAAGTGGACCTTTTTATGAAGAAGGTAGTCAAACCTACTAGAACAGGATTCACACAATATTAGAAAAGGTGACTGGCCCACCACTGATGAGAGAACTCAGAGTAGCACTATTGGGAATAATGTCAGAGTGGTAAGAGGGCTTAGGGTGCGAAAGCTGGAGTTTCTAGTTCTGGTACTTGACAAAAGAGACATTGTGCGTTATTGGAGGTCAACCGTCACCCCACCCATCATCAAATGGCTTAGAGGTATAAACATCTGCGATGTGACATAGGAAATGGTATAGAAGACAAAGGGGTGTCCTTGGAAGCACAGTACAAGTGCAGTGGAGTCACTTTCTAACTGTACGCACTCAATGTTGAGAGTGTGAAGGAAGTGGGAGCAAATGGTCATACCAATCTTGAGACAGATTATATCATGACAAGGAAACTGTCATAACAATTGAATCCGCATTGAAAGTGAGCTGCTATGTTTGTTTTGTATTACACTGGTTTGACTTAGCAAGTGTTTAAAAACCAATAAAAAGATTTAAGAAGAAAAGAAAGACAGGGTAAAAAAAGAGAAAGTGACGTGACAGATAAAGCAATACAGGAAAAATGAAGAGAAATAATGAATGTAAAATGCAAAAAGGTGAGAAATAAAAATAAAGAGGGTTAGAAAAGAGAAAGCAGAGTATGCCACAAAACGAAAGTAGGGAAAGAATAAAAGCTAAAAAATAGTTAAGAAGAGAGTGGGCTGCATGGACCTGCACTGTCAGCTTCCCAAGGCTCAGAACCCGGCACAAAATGTTTGCCTTAGCATTTGGGCAGCTGTACATTCTCAAAACAGTTCACAGGAAATGATCATGTTCAGAGGTAGCCTACAAGCTAGTGATAGTTCAAAATCAAATTGTTGGTGACCCCACAGACTAAGGCTTATCACTTCCATTGCCACGGGATAAATTATCAGATTACATTCAAACATTGCACCAAATCTTCACAATCTCCACTTATGACTGCATTCTTACTGCTTTCCCAAATTGTGTAATAATTGTGTACAAAAATGTTGATACGTTTCAGTATTGATCCGGAAATAAGTAGTTCGACAAGGAATGCTGTACCTAGCAAAAGAGCCACCATATATCAACTCATACAGTTTGGGTGGTAACACATGTTTTGTATACTAGATGCATGGTAGTTATTGTTGTTAGATGGATGGTAGTGATAGGTAAGACACGCAGTTAACAACAGACGTGTGAGGAAATGTGAGGGCTGATTTAGTGTTTGGCAGACAGGGAACTTCATTACAAATGCCATGACTACTCTGTCCGCCAAATTCCTGATCCGCCTGCTCTATTCAAAAACACTAGTTATGTTTTTATTCCAGAACATCACTAGTGATTAATACAAGTATATATGTAATATGAAGAAGCAAAGGCTCTAGTATGCTGTTTATTGTTCTTATTGTTGAATATGGGGACGGAGGATGGCTCATACAAGATAAAGCCTTGATCGTGTCAATCTGCCCCTCCCACCCAGAGAATTGGCATATTTCCCAATGCACATCTGCATATATGGTTTAAGACCTGCAGTTTTGGATGTATCAGTTATTAAAAAAGATATTTAAACATAATCAGTATACAAGGCTTTACATCTGAGCAAAGTGATAAAATCATATTGAAGAGGCCACATAACTATTAGCTTAGCCGGTTTTGTGACGTCATTTTAACATGCAATCCGACAGGCAGTAAACAACGTTTCACGTCGATTTCTATGAACTGCGGTACTAAAATTGAATTTGACATTTGCACCATATTAATAAATGGATGCATGTGTGTTTGTTTTTACACTTATTCTGAATAAAGTTATATACAATACAATACGAATAAAGTTACTGCACCACCTTTATTTTTATTGGAATGGCACAAATATATGTATTTGCGGTCCAGATTATTAATTCTAACACATTGGTATCCAGGCAGTTGAAGGTGGGATACAGGTAGCCAGGCAACGTTGTAGTGAGTACATGAAGTCTAGTCAAGGTATATCAAAGGTTTTTTAAAAATAATTTTTGCATAGAATTCAGTTGACAACTTTTGAAAGTCCTTGGTCTCAAGATGGAAGTGGCCTATTTTCTCACATAATCAATTAGCAAAGCCTGTGTGTCTCGGCAATCTGAGAGCTATAGGCGTTGTCTTTTAGCTATGTGTTATGGGGTGGAGTAAATGTATGTGATGTGGAGTAGAATTAAGTGGGTTGGGGTGGAATTGTTTGTTGTGGCATTGTGAAGTGTGGAATTAATTGTGTGATGCTTAGAGGATTTATGTGTAGCGTAATTATGTGGCATGGATGTGTGTGTTGTGGCATTGTTTGTGTGACATTTGAAACTCGTAAAGTAAAACTCGTAGATATAAAAATACTTTTGGTCTTAATCTGGCTATATTTACACTGTAAAGCTGGTGAATGTTGATAAGCCCGGGCTGAGGAGTAGCAGCAACCTTTCTGTACCAAACACCTCACTTTTTAAACACAGAGAGGTGGACACAACTATTACTGTGGACAGCAAATTATCTAGGCCCAAAAGCATACACAAATGCACCAAACATTTAGTAGACAAGAGGGTAGCCGTTTTGTGCTTTGCTCCTCATGGTGAGGAAGAAATCAATATGGGTGATCTGATCTGCAATCCATGCACTGGGGATGTATTTCAGGCTATATCAGCAAGGTTACCACGGTGCAGACTGAAATCCTAAACGTAAGTTAAGGATCCCTGGATAAACCTTTCTCCTTAGCTGGCTATAATTATATTGGTGCTGTTTGCTTTTGGGAGATAGTGAAGCAGACAGAGAAACGTGCAAGAGGGAAAAGAGCACAGATGCAAATCTGCACTTCCCAAGTACCACAAGTACTCTCTCGCGAGATTACATCACAAGAATGAAACTCTTCCATCATGCTTAATTATTGTATGGGGTTGCCCAGAAAATTAAAGAAGGACATTTTTGCTGAATTGTTAAATGATATTCTTCATAACATGATGGCGTGCAAACAGTAAACACTTCATCATCATAATAAACTTTATTTGATCTAAAAATAAACCATAAAAGTACAAAGAGGAGAAAAATATTACAGTACAATAAATAGACCACGGTATGATTTCCAGTACGTTATAAAAAAGGTTCATAAAATGGTGAGATTGTGTCTTATCATCAAACCCAAGTCTAAAATCTAAAACATCCTAGTGATATTTTTACATTTAGAGGTAAGATCAGAAGGGAGGGAGAAAATGCAAAAAATTCGACTAGGGGTTAGCTACGCAATACCACCTGCCTACATTTCTCTTGAGATCGTCAAATTTCATGTAAAACTATGTACAATGTTTACGGAGTAAGGGAAAACAAAAATACGTTAAGTTAAAGTCACACGGTGTACAACATATACGGGACGAGTAGTGGTACAGGTCACTTACCCTGTCCCATGATTTACAAAATGATGAAACGGGCTATATCCTAAAGGTCAAAATGAGGATGTTTTAAGTTCTCAATGCCTTTAACGGTACAGATAATAGACGCCAGCCTCCTAAATTACAAGAACAATAAAACGGGCAATGAAAAAAACGAATGCAATTGTATATAGCAGTCACAACATTCCTTGGTAGCCACAGTTATATAAGTTAATCACAATTAGATATAAGCCTAACCACAGACTTCAAGAAGCTAAGGACATATAGCACTTAATTACTGGGAAGCATTTGTAAAATAATAAAAGCAGTTCTAACCAGCCTGAAATTTGCCTTCTTTAAAATGGGAATGAGGTAAGTCTTCTTGGTACCTCATATAAACTGCAGAACATTAAAAAATGTATCATGGTCTGTGGAGGCTTCCTGTTGAAGCCACAGGGAGGGAGACTCCGACTCCTATATGCCCCACCCGGATGGGCCAGAAGATAATGAAAAAGGTCCAAATGGAACCTAGTCAGTAAAAATCGATCGTGGGTACTTTTAAGCCAATGAAGATAGGGCTCAGTCAATGGCACAGTTTTCTATAAAAGGTACCTACACACACTGGCCTTCCTCAGCTCTCCTTGTTCCCTATCCAGCTGACATTTTTTAAAGAAGTTCTCTTTCACCCAACACTGATCTCTTCAACACATATTCTCTGGGTTGGGAAATAGATCATCCCTTCCCAAATCTGTAAGGCAATCCCTGATGTACTTGTGCCAGGGAACATGGTGACAACAATCCAAAGAGAGGCAGTCGTTTAAAATATCTTTACCTAGGGCAATTCCCTTCCTGAGCCACAAGTTCATCCACAGTGATAGGGGAGGGTAAGAGAGCAGGTCAGGAAGAAAAACCATCTCCAGTTCTTCGTGGACTACAATAGAGGGAATACTCTGTGGTAAGCATTTTAGGTGTTTTAAAAAGATGTTTTTGACAATTTGGGGTTCCTCGTGTTCCATATATCCCCAAATCTTGCTGCCATATGCCACCTTAATGATACACTTGGCCTTTTAGATCTACAAGAGGGCCCCAATGGGACTATTGCCCAATTTAGATGCAAAGTTCAAAATGGCAGTGTTGGCCCAACAAAATCCTCTTCTTTCCTGCTGATAAGGGGACGCCAGCTCAGTAAACACTTATTTTACTTTGGAAATGTCAAAGTTTTCATCATACAGTGTAAACTTGCCTGACTGTTTAACATGACAATAGCAGGTTTAATTAGCAAAATACTTGGCATCCCTGGTTTATTAGGTGTTATCCTTTATTGATTATTGAACATGGGATGGGAAAAAAGAAGGAGTCAGGAGAGAAGAGAGAGAAAACAAGCAGTGAGAGAGTCAAAAGAATAACTGGGAGACAGGTGGATAAAGTCAAAAAGAATGACAAGAGGGGGGAAGTAGGAGGGAAAGAAGAGGAAACACCAAGCAAATGGAGGGAAGGATACCTAGAGAAGCAGAGAGATGGCGGCAGAGAGAACATAAAGGTGAGAGGTAGCTCATGAAGAGAGGAAAGGTAGGAGCCGAGGTCAAGACTAAGAAAAGGCGAGAGATAAAAGAAAGAAGGGGGAAGCAAAGTATAGTGGAAGCATGCAACAAAGCTAGAGAAAAGACTGTGTAGCAAAGAGAAGGATGGAGGGGGAGGGAAGAGTGTGTGTGACAGGAGTTTCCTGGTCTGAAACAGTAAGGAAATTGTGGATATAGTGACTGCTGCACTATCTCAGATCATTGGCGAGCCAGTAGTTTGTGCTGCTTGATTTCTGGATGGGAAAGCTATAAGAATGGCCTAGTGTGTATTGAAATAATCAGGGCTCTCCGCTCACCTGGCCTTTAACATGCCTTGGCTGTAAGGACTCAGAGTCGGTCAGCATTCTAGTGCTGAGCCTGTAATTACACTGAACACCCACCCACCATTGACGTCACTGGTCAGGTGACACAGCTTCAATAAAAGAGGCCGAGCCCACGTGCTCTGGGCCAGTTGCACCATGCATCCAGTGTGTCTTTGTCTCGCTCCTTATTAGCATGAGGGCCTAGGTCCCACAACCCTACAATGGCGACGAAGACGGAGCTGTGCCCAGCGTGCCACAGCTAAGAGAAAACTTCAGGGAAAAGGGGAAGAGAGAGCTGCCTGCAGCAAAGGCAGACCCCCCTGACCAGCGCCGGCCTCCGAGAGGCCTGGAGGGCGTGTGCCAAGCCCCGGGCCTGCCTGAAGCATGAAGTGCCCCTGCTTGGGGTGAAGAGAGAGCCGTGCAGAGCCCACCTGCATCGGCCGCCACTGAGCCGAAACTGGATGCCAAACAGACGCGGCAACCACGGTAAAACCTCCGCGGAGCCCACCCGCGTGGAGGAGGAAGGCCCGTCGGCGGGACCGGAGGTGAGCCAGGGCGCTAATAATGCCCTCGGAGGTCGCGCTTGCCAGAAGCGACCCCCCTTCTGACTGTGTATCAAGCGGAGCCCACCCGTAATGGCCCATGAACATTAACTGTGCCCCAGCAGCTGTAAGGGGCGCTCGCTGTTTCCCGTAATTAAGACAAGATCAGCGGAGCCCACCCGCGACCTGCCTGCAGCGACGCGGCGTCGGCCGCAACTGCCCCCGTGATAAAGCAAGGCTCGTGGAGCCCACCCACGCCCTGTCGGCAGCGTCCCCCGCCGCATGTGTGAAGTGCGGCGGCGGGGTGACTAAACTTTACCGTAGAGCGCCAGCAGCGTGAGGGGAGCTGCTAGGCGCAGATACACTTAAAGCGGAGCCCACCCGCTGTACAACACTGACACCCCCACCCCCGCGAAGCGGGTGGCTGCCGCGGTGGGGGGAAAGGAGTGAGAAACCAGCACCCGGCCCGCAGCCGGTAAAACCAGTGTCAAGCCCCGCAGCTGGCAAGCGCCCCCAGCACAGCCCGTAGAGGTATAGGCCGGCCAAGGCCCCAGAGTAGTGTGCGACCCGGAGGAGAGCGCCAACACCCCTACCCCGCCGCGCCGTGTGTGAATTGTGAGGCTGCGGCGGCGGAGTAACGGAAGGAAAAGGAAGCGTGAATGCAGCCATGAGAGCAGATGATCAACAAAAAGTGAGCAACCCAAAATACCCTTGAGGGCTTGGGTGATTAGATAAAGGGGTAAAGATGCATTCAAGGGAATTTGTTTACAGAACAATTAGTAATTCAAGATAATTTTGGAGGATAAATTAATGATCCTTACAAGTAATTAATTCAACAAAATAATTATTTGATTCAATATAAAGCCTCTATTTGGTCAAGACATATAAACAACACATCTCAAAACCTGCAGCACTACAATCGAGATTACAATTGCTTCTATACAGATAATAATTGACATCAGTCCTGAAGATGGTTTCTGAAATTGCTATTTAGGAAAAGGAAACATTCGTTCTGGGATATGTGTTTTTAGGTTCTGTTGAGTCACTCATTCATTTACTATTTTGTGTACCTACAGCCCTAACCATTTCTGTATTCTTGCTCATCTGTATATGAAATTTTTCACTTTGTTGATTTTTTGATAACATTCTATTTTTATAATTCACCTTTGTGTTTTCTGTTTATATGTTGTTTATATGTCTTGACCAAATAGAGGCTTTATATTCAATCAAATAATTATTGTGTTGACAAATTCCCTTGAAGGCATCTTTACCCCTTTATGAGAGCAGATGGGCACACAGGAGGAGTCCGCAGCGTGAGTGGCGCTACATGGGGTTAATCGGAGCGATACCCACACACACACTCTTTGTGCAGCCCGGGAGGAATTGAGTGACTCACCGTGTTTGAATCCGAGTCCTCCGGTGATGGCCGACCACATGCGGGCACCCTGGGAAGCTGCCGTGTGGGTTATTGCGTCTTGCCGAGGAAACACCTTCCTGAGGTGCAGGGCATAGAATTAGTTAAGTTGCCCTACATTTTCCTTGACCCCAACGAGCCCGGTGCACTGGCTGCCCGAAAGTAAAAGTGCACGCACGAAGCATGCAGCAGGTGGCTCCTAAGCTGAGGGGAATAAAGCAACACTGCCACCTCATGGCAATTTACCAGTACTGCACCCGCGATGCAAAACACAGTACAGCAGAACTGGGAACATAGCCAAGAATGCATAGAGCACATAGATGATGCCCAACCTAGGAAAAGCAACAGTTTTGTCTGTGAGACAACAGTAAAGGATACCCAGGCAAGGACAATGCAAAAGAGTGGTGCCCAGTAATACTGTGCCTGCGACCTGCACTACTCCTAAAACCACAGGAAGCAAAGGTGAAGGCCAACTGATGTGCCAGAGTAGTACTAGGCGACTACATTGTGTTTGCGGACAAAGACAATAGGTGCAGGAGGAGCATCAAGTGACACCGTTACAGAGACACAGGCACAGCTGCGCAAGACTGGCGCACAGACGCCACACAGTTAGAGCGGACTGCCAAGTATGAAGGTAAATACAGCAACAGCACAGCATGGGAATTAAGGACCTACCAAGCAAACACACAGCCAAGACTGCATAGCCCACACAAGCGATGCCTAGAGACTGAGAGAGAACCACCTACTGGCAAGTGGATTCTCTCAAGGACAAGAGAACTGAAGAAGGCACACCCGGGACACAGTCAGCGATACAGAAGCGCAAGGACACTGCCACACCGGAAAGTCACCACACAGCCTGAGAAAATAAAAGGCGACAGCGCAGGAGCGCGTCAGAAGCTCAAGAACGCAACAGAACCCCAGAAACGCTCCAGAAGCCCCAGAAGCGCGGCGGGAGTGCAGCAACTCCACGCCGGACATTCCAAAGGATCGCAACCAACAACGCAAAGAAGAGGCAAGACCAGAAGAAGGTCAATGGAGTGGTGACGCAACCCTCCAGAAGCAACACTTCAGAAGCATCTACGCCACGCCAGAAGAGAAGACAGCAATGCCTGATGGCCACAGGCCATCGCTGCAGCAGTGTGGCGAAAGTAGAAACACCCCCTCAGGAACCAACAATGGTTCTGGAACCCAGCACCAGGAAGTGCGAATGATGCAAATGCGCGGCAGTGCAGACCGCACTAGCCCAAAGCAGCAAGTCACAAGGAAGATACTGCAAAGGAAAGAAAATGGTTGCGCAGACAACCCGCAGCAGTGAAGATCCAACACAGAAGCAACATGACCACTCAGCCTGGTCACCAAGCATGAAGCCGGCCATCCAGATGGCCGCACCAAGAATTCGACCAGCCAGATGGTCGCGCCGAGCAGCCTACCTGTCAGTGATCGGCAGAAGGGACCAGCACAGAGGTCCAAGAAGCTCAGCACCACGAAGCCTACCTGCCGGACATCGGCAGAAGGGACCAGCACGAGGTCCAAGAAGCTCAGCACCACGAATCCTACCTGCCGGACATCGGCAGAGGGGACCAGCACGAGGTCAAAGAAGTTCAGAAAGGCGCTGTCCGAGGACATGGACCCACGAACTTCAACCACACAAATTAACGAAAGCGACAGGAAGAAGATGTGAAGGATGCGACACTAACCCTGGAAGTGAGTGACAAGAAGACAGTGTCCTAGGACTAGGACAAGACCAGCAAGACACGTGCAGAGTGCGCGCGCTGCATGGGGAAGCCTGGCCAGAGAAGATGAAGAAGATTGGGCCAGGGTACGTCGCGAGGAGAAGGAGAAGGAAGAAAGATCTAAGTGGCCACTGCCACTAAGAAGAAAAGAAGCAAGAAGAAATCAGAGTGGCACAACAGCCACTTCAAGAAGAAGGAAGAAAGAATGGAGTGGCCACCGCCACTAAGAAGAAAAGAAGGAAGAAGTAATCAGAGTGGCACGACTGTCAGGTTAAGAAGAAGGAAGAAAGAACAGAGTGGCCACCGCCACTAAGAAAAGAAGAAAGGAGAAGTCGGAATGGCACGCTGCCACTGCAAGAAGAAGCCGCCCCTACGGAAAGAAGCAAGGTGACAGGCACTGGAACACCTGAGTGCAATGGAAGACAAGCCTGGCAAGAGCACCGGAAGCGCAGACCAAAGACAACCACCTACGAGCCATCCATCCACATGGCGAACGCAGAAGAGAGCAAGATAGACTGTTGGCGACATCTACCTCTGAGGTTGAGCGGAAGATTGGATGGCGAGAGTGCTCACACATCCGGCTGATGAACTGACCACTCCACACCGACCCGTGGCAACCCAAGAAGCAGAGGCCTCAAGGGACTCTGGTGGCAGCAAGTCCCGCACGGGAGACAGATCTACAGAAGCACGTCTGCAGGACCCAAGGGGATGAAAGCCTCGCGAGCAATGAAGAGAGTTGACAACTCAACCTTCAGGTAGAACTAGGACACGACGGTGAGGCTCATGGAGCGCCCTGCTCACGGCCCGAAGGCCATGGTGGAGCAACACGACCGAAAACACCAGTCCAGTGGAAACCTGGCAAAGAGGTCCTCCCCGTACATCTGGTGAGAGAAGAATACCGGTGCCTACTCTATTCACCCGCCAAGAGTCAACACTAAAGCCTGCCCGGAAACATCACGAAGCCAGAAGAGAGAACAAAACCAGAAGACTGTTGACATCTGTGTCATCCATCTATCTCTCATCACCAATGGAGCGAATCAAAGGCAGGGCTGAGAACAGCGGACAGACAGCACAGACAAAGAATGAACCCGCCGAACAACTGCGAACCGTGCCACCGAGAACTGTTAGTCTGAAAACGGAAGAACTATACTGCCTGCGGCTTGCAAGCAGCCAAAGAGACTCGTTTGAAAGTGCAAGTCCAATGTTACATTTCTGTGTTTTCTTTCCTCCACAGGTTTTTGGACTTTTTCTATTTGGTTTCATTTTTAACCAATTTTGGGAGGGATGTAAGGACTCAGAGTTGGTCAGCATTCTAGTGCTGAGCCTGTAATTACATTGAACACCCACCCACCACTGATGTCACTGGTCAGGTGACACAGCTTCAATAAAAGAGGCCGAGCCCACGTGCTCTGGGCCAGTTGCACCATGCATCCAGTGTGTCTGTGTCTCGCTCCTTATTAGCATGAGGGCCTAGGGCCCACAACCCTACACTTGGCCATATTCTCTGAAAATCTCTGTGCTGCAGAGTTCTTTCCGGCCTAGTACTGGTAAAACGGTGCTGCCGCGCCACCAGGTGGCCTACATAGCTCGAGGCGACAATGCTGTGCTCGACCCTTGTCAAGGAGAACAAACTCGTGAGCTGTTTATCCGCCCAAGCTGATAAGTATTGAAGCACGAATATGGTGGAAAGAGGTGAATCCACCTGCTTGAGGTCTTTTTTGCAACAATTAAATGCTCTCGAACCGAGAACAATCTATTGATGTGTCGAGGAACGTATAACTTGCTGGGATAGTTTTACCCGCCCAGCTCTCATCTGCCCCTCCTAACATTTAAAAGTGCTTCTACCTGCCCCTGCCCTGATGGCCACAGCCGGCCCCGGTTTTATTCATTATAATTATAATTATTTTTATTATTAATGAAAAGGGGGCGCCTGCATAGTGCCGATGACCGTACCCCCGGACTGTAAATGGAACAAACGAAAATTGATCGGGAAGGCAGGGGCGCCTATTCTCAAAGGAGCATGGACGATGAAATTATGTCGAGACTAAAACATGTAAGCTAATTAAACACGTTTCTCCAAGCAGGGAGACACATGAGCGCCTGTGAGGTCGTAACGAAACCACATTAATCAAAGGCCCACCGAACGATGGACCTGATGGATAGGGTACCTAGCAACTTGTGTAGGAACCCGTCGCACCTCTTGTCTGTGCCGCCCGCACAAGCACCCGCCTTTCCTCTCAAAAGTGCAGGTGCCCGAGTGCCCAGTGTAATACCCAGCTGGAAAGGACGCTGTCCTGCCTGTAGGATTTGAAATGTATAAAGTGACCAAGCCGGAAGGAGCCCCGGGTGCATCGATGAGCCTCCCCGCTGCCCTCACAGATCTGTGCCCAGGCGTCTGTCACTGCAGGCTGATCTCACTGTGATGAGGGGAGGGGGCCACTAGAGCGCGTGGTGTGAGCACTGCGGCCGCAATAGTTGCACCGGAGACTCGTGCTGGTTTACGGCGTAGTCCTGAATAAATGCCTTGGGACACGCCCTCTTTATTTATAGCTGGCGCGTGACGACATGTGCCAGTGCTAGCGTAACTTCTCCGTAACTTCTCCTACGTGGGTAGACGGCACCGCTACCTCGCGTCGGAGATCGGAGAACACTACATTCCTTCTAACCTTTATTAAACAACAAACAACGATCAAATAGATCTATTACCAGTCACTAGAATTCCATCCCCAATTCGTCACACCATGAAGTTGCCAGCCGGGAGGATGGAGCTGGGTTTCTTCGCAGGACATACCTGGAGTGCTCTCCCCGTGATGATGGAAGAGATGGGGTCAACCCTTGAGATGCTTGGCTCACCTGGGATCTTTCAGTACAACTCGGCGGACTCGCAGCTGGTGTCCCCGGCAGGTAAGGTGCGCCCTGGTCTGACCAGGTCTTATCTCCAGTGGTGGTTGACTCGTGACCCCCGTCTGAGACCTCCTCTTCTGCCAGTTGGCATGGGCTGGTGTCCATGTCTCCTGATGCTGGCAGGTCCGGAGTCCCGGCATCCACCTTTTTGAAGAGCGAGATGTTGCGGGTGACCTCCTCCATTCCTCTTCCAGCGGTTATCATGGTGCTGGTCCTGCGGACGACTGTCAAAGGCCTATGTTCGAATGGAAGCCGGAACATGCTTCCTGGGTATCTGTCCTTGACATAGACTCTGTCTCCCACTTGAATGACAGACATCCGGGCCTGTCGGTTGGCACTGGCTTGGTCATTCGAGCTGGTCCTGTTGGCTAGGGACCTTCCTGCGTCGATCGGAGATGGGGTCCAGCTCGGGTGATGTGGTACGGTGTCCCTCACTACTCGGCCCATGCTTGCTGGTCCCGGAGCTGCCTCAGTTGTGAGATGGGGCGTCAGTCGATATTCCCTTAGGAAGCTGTATATGGCCCTCTCGAGCGGTGATCCATCTGCATGCGCGATGCGTATCACTTTGTTGAGAGTACGCATGAACCTCTCTACTTCCAGATTTACCTGAGGCAAGCGCTGGGTCACTTTCCGGTGTTGGATCCCACAGGCCTTAAGATAGTCCGCAAACTCCTGTCCCTGGAAGGGTGGACCTTTGTCTGTCTTCACCACTTCGAATATTCCGTGGGTAGCGATGGTCTTCTCAAACTTAGTGATGACCTCCTGTAGCAGGGTTTCCATTCTCCCACAGAACTGTGCACAGAGATCTAGAACCTGGGTGAGTTAGGGTGACCCAAAACTCACCTTAGTTTCAGAAATCCCCTTACCAAGCTAGCTACAGTGTCTCATTGGTAGTAATAACTTCCCAATGACTTAGACAATCCAGAACATGAACTTAGGGTACCTCAGGTATCGTGGAACACATGAACACTCTTTCGTTATATAATCAGTACAAACCAAAACGGGGAGTCAAAAAACACACGTGCAAGTTTGAAATGTTTATTTTTCAATGCAAGGTTCTCAAACGCAGTATCTTATATAATATCAACATACATATTATAAAAATTAGAGTTATCAGCATAGTCACTAGTCCATAAGAAGCGAACGGTGATAGCATAATATAATGCAAAATCTATGGAAATTCTGTATCACCTATATTTCGCGCACCCTATTTAGCATACTATATTATATCTAAGAAGGTCTCATTTGGGTTTTTAGCAGGGCGGGCCCATACCTCTAATGGTCAGTAGGAGCAGATCACATCAACAGCTACCAGCTCTCTGCAAGTGTGTTGATTCATTCCCTGTAACTCTATCTTAAACCCGCGTAGAGCCCAATGTTGGCAGCAACATTATTTGTGTTATGTCTAATGTGGTGCAAGGATCAGGCCTTCAGCAACCTTGTGTTAGGTTATTCTTAGAGGGTGCAGTTCTCAGTGTGCAGACAGTTGTACCAAGTGTACCAAGCACGACTGATATCAGAGCAATGACATATTATTCTCAAATAAATCACATCTTTCGTCTAGGTCGTCTAGGTTGAAAGCTACAATAACAATTAGGTGTTGTGTGCAAACTGAAGCCGAAGGAAAATATGGTGTTTAAACATTTAATAAACTCATGCTAACTTAACACAATATATAGAAACGCAGTAACCATATGACACCCCCCCCAATGATCCGAGGACGGTCAAAAAAGTAAAAAATTAAGCCAATACTATAAGAAAGGCAAAACATGAAAGCAGAGTTCAACAATATTGAGCCAAGCTAAATGTATGTAAATGTATATATAAATCAATAATACAAAATATGTATGAATGCCTATAGTGGCCACACAAAAATATAAAAAAACTTGAACTTGAGGCCATTTATAAAATCATAGGCCCAGAACATATAAAAGTCCAATGTTCGTAATAGAAAAGGCACCATTCAGAATTACTAAAAAGTCACGTGCCATAATAGTGAAAGTCTCCAAAGCCACTCATGGGTGGATAGAATATGCAAAATAGGTAGCCACAGCTTCCAACATGAAATCACTGTCATCATCCGAAAACAGTTCAGCCATCCAATTAAGTAATGGGAAAGAACATATGTGCTCCTCCAGCACCGAATCCTCTAGCAACATCAGAGGACAACTCAGTGGGTTCTCGAGAACGCTATGTGCCAGAAAGTCATGCGCCGCTGCGGATATGTCCCCCTGACCCATTAGTCCATGCATCGCTGTCACGGCCATAACCCTTTCGCCAGAACAAACCAACTCGTGAGCAACTACGGGGCTCATCAGCTGATCAAAATCGACGTCAGGAGAAGTCGGTAAGCAGAGACACAAATCAATGGCCCAGTCGAAATCACAGCTCAGGCAATGAAACACAGGCTGGACACATGTGAAATAGGAAAATCGAAACGATAATCCAAAAGCCGTGCTTAAAGTCGCAAGCGGTAAGGTGCCATAGTAATCAAGCATCCGGTTGCGAAACAGCGTCAGTAGGGGCTGAGCGTTTTCTTGTGCAGGTTGGACATCCATGTTTTATAAAGCAAAATATCACCAGAACGCCTGCAGCCAAAGCCAGCAAAACAGGGAATCCGCCAAACAAACTTGCGAATATAGAGTGAAAAAACGCAGGGATAATACCAAATACTTTTTCAAACGTAGTCACGAGACCACTGCTAACCAATTTAAAAAAATGTGCGAGACCAGACGTGGAGGAGGCATTAAAGATTTGATGAACCAGCTCGCAGAAATGAAACGGCAAATCAGTATTTAAAAGCGCCTGCACCTCTGTGCGTGTGTTAGCTATGTGAAGGACATAAGTTTCACGGGCCGAGCTCAGGGCCACTTCTTTTTGAGACAAAAGGGCTCTTATTCGGCTCAAACCATTGAACTCCGCTCTCAAGGTTGGGATTCGCGGCCAAATGGAAACATCTGAATTCCCATGCGTGGGTGGATATAACACGTTCTTGCAACACACCACACGTTCTGATACAGTAACCACATAGGCGATACCGACCATGAACCCACAACACATTTCGTTGTTCAAAAGTAAATAACTACCGTTAGACAATAAAGTTAATGTGGGAACCATTGCAGGAACCGGTGTGCCTTTTAAAACACAGGCTAAATTTGGCCTGTCCTTATTACAAGAACCATGCAATTGGATGTGCCTGCATATCAGTGAACGGCCAGGCGACTGTGTGCATTCTTCACCATTTAGATTCACTTCCTTTCCTTCTTTCAGACATCTGTAGGTATATGGTAAAGACCATGTCTCATGTAGGAAAGCACTGCCTAGTGGTTCATATCGCCCTATAGCAATATATCTCATACAATTTGTAAATTTATACAGAGCAAATGGTAAAGTAATAATACCATGGATAAGCCATGTAGCAGCAGCCGCCTCAGCCACAGAGATAGGAAAAGATTCTAACTTCTCAATGTGTAACATAGAAAATGATGCATCTCGCATGGAAAGCATGCGCTGCTTGTCAGTCAAATTAAATGGGGCAAATAGTGATGAGACGTTCATATAACTCCAAGGCACTCGACCAGCCTTCAGAGTCTATAGTGTCCATGCAAACTGCATAACAGAACGCAATTGATTTTGACCATGATATAATACGGACACTTCATCATGCACAATGTCAACAACAGAAGAAACAATATTGTTTAATGTGTAAATTCGGGAAGAAAGCGTGTTAATACTGTTATCGACCACTGCAAGTACTTTTTCCAAATTTGCTTGGTCAATTGCCCTTAGGCGCTTAGCAGCCTCAATTTGAGACACTTTCCAAATTTCATTGTAAACAGCATAAATCCACCGTTTGGATCTACCCTTAGCTGGGCCTTTTATAAAATCATTTAAATCCACATTTTCAGTTAACTGAGACAGATGTAGTTTAACTGCAGCTAACGTGGAATGTTGCAACCAATTCTGACACAGTTTCCCTACAGAGTAAGTGGTGACAGTATAATCAGTTTCAAAACGGGGATCTGGTCGCACTTGTGTGAACCCTTCAGCCAACCCTAGAAATCGACGTTGGCAAGAATCAGAACTCTTTTGCCACAACAGCCAACCTTTTGGATCCAATCTGGATACATTAAAGGACGAATTGTGTATTAGAGACTGTATCTCACGAATAGACAATTCAGAAAAATTACCCCAACCTGAATATTCTTCTAATTCGGGAATAATTGGTGTATTTAATTTTTTAGAAGTAGCCAATCCAAAGCGTGTTGTTTGGGAAATAGTAGAATTTAGAAACAACATGTGATTTGGGATGAGACATGCACGGTGCAAAGCCTCAGTGCCTTGTACCTGTCAATCTTTGGTACCCCAAACCGATTTAAGGTCAATTATTCCCTTCCAGAACTCGTAGCCATCTAAAGCCAATTTGTCTAGAAAGGACTTCGAATACAGCAACTTTGTATCGGTAAGTCTAACTTTGGACATGGACTTTTCTGTCATTCTGAAATAAAATGACTCAGGATTTGATTGAGTGAAATCTGTAAAATAACTGTATTTTTTCAGAAATGTACTGGAGCTTCCAATTAAAGGAGCTGGGCAGTGCTCCCACAGCGTGTAATTCACAGCAACCCGCCTGGAATTCGTCTTATGGAGAAAATGATTACCATAATGTTGGAAGCAAAACAAATCACCATAATTAATAGAATCTAAATATAAGTCTTCAGCATCAAAAGCCGCATAGTATTTTAAACCAGAAAATAATGCTTCTACGGCCTGAATATCCCAATCATCAGAACGTATATTTTGTTTAATCACATCTCCCATGTTTACTCTAAGCACATTCGGAACATTAATCACTTCAGTGGGCCCATGTATTTGAAATCTAACCGCATCCCACACAATCCCATCAAGGACAGGCCAAGCTGTAATGTTCAAAAAGTCAAAGGGAAATCCCTGGGGTGTATCAATACGTTACTGGTGTATATGCTCGCACGGTTGCACTATAGCCCCCAGTTAGCAGGTTGCTGTAGATCACCGTCAGAAGAACAGAGAATTTTATAATGATTCCCACAACGAAAAATATTTGTTAACAATCTAGATTTTTTATTAAAAATGAAACAAAAATTTACAATAAAAATGTACACATTTAAAATTTCAAAGGAACCTTTCCCTGAAAAGTAAAAGTTAATCCACGAGATGTCATTGAATGATAAAAAACTGTAAAGCATATAAGTATATTCACATTACATTGCATATCATAAACACAAACATTGGTTATTATAGACGACACATATAAAAAGAAGAAAAGAAACGAAAAAACACCCCTTTAAAACGGTGGCACTTTGATGTTTCTACCACAGTTGATTCCTAGATCCACTAACAGAAAATGGCCTATGTGTTATAACACACATGTGACAATAATATATGTGCATCCAGTGCGTTTGGGCTAAAGGTGGATTCTCTCATCTAGAAATGCGTCGACGCGTTTCGGTGCTTTGCACTTGGTAATGTGGCACCTTCCTCAGGACTTCTTGATAGGGGTTTTCTGTACAAGAAAGACTTCACTTTCCCTGTATATGGGGCGAAATAATATCATGTCAGAGTCTATTGGCCCTAAATTCATAGTCATATTCTCTATATACATTTATCTTCTGTATTACACTGATATTCAGGATATATTCATGTTAGCCCTCCTCAATGACCAATTGTATGAGCCTCTTCACTTTCCCTCGATGTGGGTACCATCTGCAATTGCTCTTCACATTTAGGAAACTCCACAATTAATAAATATACCAGTTATGTACAATCGCTATTTCCATTAAACTGATTGGAAGTCATATGCAACATTTCATTTCCCTCAAATACTGTTCGCATGTGGAAATCATTACTAGAAGGGGGGGGACTCCAAAAATATGGAGTGAGGAGTGCAAGTTATATATATATTGGGCAATACCAGCAATCTCACCTAAATGTAGGTGAAAGGATAAAACACCGTTCCTTTATCGGTGGGTCCTGGGCGCTAGTTAGGTCGTTCCAGGGCAATCGCTGTAGGATCACAGGCTGTATTTGGCCTAAGGGTGGATATAACAGATATTCAAAAACCGGGCTCAAAATTGGTTTTGTACTCCAGGGTAGTATCTAATGTTCACTCATTACCTCTGTATGATCTATCACGCTTCTATTGGTGATATTCCTTTATCCTCAAGTTTGATCTCGTCTTTTTCTTTATTCTTTTTGTTTTAAAACTCGTTTATCTGATTGGAGAGAGATCATATGTTTCTATGCCTCTGTGGTACAAACAATTAGCATTCTTATATGGTTGTTTAACACTTATTCTTACCTTTAATGAATAAAAACTCGCTTTGAACGGGCATATATAGGGGGCCTCGCTGAGACTGGATATGTTCTGATAGGATCAAAAAAGGCATAAAATTGGTAAAGTGAAAAGATCACTATTATTAAATTCATTGTTTAGTCATTTAAGATCGTTCTAGATTGTAGGCGGTAGTGTTCTTTCTCTGAAAAGATTAATACACCTGCTGCCTAATTCCAATCTAATTAAACTGATATTGGGCATATTTTAACAATGGGTTTCCTATCTCTGCCCCAATTCACCCTCCTTTCTGAGGCACCGAAGAAGGGAACAGAGCGCCTGTTTGCATTTTCTCGTGGTTTTCTGTATGTTAATGCACTGTATACAAAGCTGCTTGCCAGGGGTGACGGGATGTTATGCATTAGCCCTGCTTGTTTGTTAAAAAACGCTAGTTACATGTGTTTTAACAAACAGAGCGCCTGTTTGCATTTTCTCTATATCTTAATGCGCTACATAAAAGGCTGCTTGCCAGAAATGAAAGGCTGTTGTGCGTTAGCCCTACTTGTTTAACGGGCGCTGATTCCATGTGCTTTAAAGCAACCATCCTCGTTCTTTTGCATTACCCTTGGACTACTGCGGAAGATAAAGAAACGGGTCGCAAAGGCGCCTGCATGAGTTTAAACACAGGGCTTTTCCATCTCTTAGTGGGCTGCTAGTATGAGCGCTCGTTACGACTGAAATGCTGTTTCCGTTAGACAGGCGCCAGTTACACGCACTGTACACGGATCCCTTTCCCTATTAAATATCCCTGTTTAAAAAGGGTTTCTCGTTCTTACCTTTGTGCGTGTTGCGCCTCGTTTCTGCCTCGTTCAATCTGCACTCTAACAAGTTTGCTGCACACTCGGCTATTTATGTTCGATTAATTACTCACATTACTCACAGCTGGTCATTGGACTCAGGAGCGGGGCGTGATTTATGCGAGCGGTGTCGCCATCTTTGAGTGGAGCCCGCTTTTGCTGTATGTCTATTGTGTTAAGTAAATGAATTCCCCACGTTATTTTGGAAAATGGATCAGTTGGTCTACATATCATTTTAATATAACCAAATGCTGGCCCTTTTTATTTAGATCGATTATATTGTCTTTTATCCAGTCTATATTTTTATCATATTTAGTTTCCATTGTCTTTATTAAGCTATGCCACGTTTATTATATTGGGTCTTAGTCCTAATGTTAAATTATTGTGTAGGGTGTTTTAAATCGTAAGGTTCCTGATTTTACACAGCCAGCTTTAAACTGATGGCTAGCAAACTGGGATTTCTCCCTATGTTAAGCAATGGTATTCCACACTCATTAGATTCGCCACTGATCTGGTGTTTTGGTAGTGGCAGTAACACTGTTGTTAGACTGATTGCCGGCGGAATAAGATCCTTCCCTACATTTGGCATTCATAATTGCTGTTGGTCTAATGTTATGCTGGTGGCATTTGCGGTGTTATTCTACATTCGATAGGACTATTTATTATGGGGCTAAAAAAATATAAACCATTCATCCCTAATTTCGTTGGCGGAGGGTTCTAAAGGTTTGGTACCGATGGTTGTGTACCCTCCACCTTTGTTCTTGTTATTGTGTGTTTATCTTCCTTCTTATACTTACAAGGATTACTCATATTTGAACTAATTTCATATTATTAATAGATCATATACAGAGGGGATATACTTTTTCACATCAGATAAGGGTTTCCCATTCTTCCCTCGAGTTGAGGCCTTTTTTAATGGTGTTAAACTTGATCATGTACCACTGTTCTTGCTGCTTACGTCTGGTGGTACTATCACCTAGCCTGGTTAGTTCCTTTATCCGTTCTATGATGACCCACCTGAGGTCTTTCTCACTATGGCCTTTGTCTCTCCAATGCGCCACCAAGGGGGCATTTTCCTTATTGTTTTTGATCGCCGATTTGTGTTCGCCAATCCTTACTCGCACCTCCCTGCCTGTCTCCCCGATATAGGCTTCTTCACATGGGCATAAGATCATGTATATCACATTTTTTGTTCGACAATTATTTAGTGTGGTGATAGCATGTGTGACACCATTATGCACCACTTTTTTAGTGACTACACAGAGGTCACATATGCTGCAGTTACCGCATTTGTTATTGCCCACTGCTCTGTTGCCAGTGAGTGTTGTCTGGTTTTCTACCACGTCATCCCTGTACGTGTGAACCAGGTTGGATCGCAGGTTTTTGTTTTTCCTGTATGCGAACAGTGGGCGTTCTAAGGTACTAGTGTCTGGTCCGTTGTTAAGAATTTTCCAATTATGGTTGATTATATTTTTTACTTGGTTGGTTATGGAGGAATGTTGGCTGACCATTACTATTTTATCTAGTACATTCTTTTTCTCCTTTTTAGTTAGTAGGCTATCCCTATTATAATAGCGAGCCCTCTTGAAAGAATGCTCAATCAGTTTCCTTGGATATCCTCGTTCCCTGAACTTCTTTTTCATATCACCGGCGTGTTTATGGAAATCTGCCAGGTCTGTACAATTTCTTCTCAAGCGAAGAAATTCTCCAAATGGTATTGAGTCTTTTTGACTCTTAGGGTGGTAGCTGCGGTAGTGAAGGATGGTGTTACGGTCCGATTCCTTTTTGTAAAGCTCAACTTTGAGTTGTTTATCCTCGCTTTTAATGCTAATATCCAGAAAATTTACCTTTGTTTTACTGAATGTTGCTGTAAATCTGAGATTTGGATCTCCCAAATTCAGCCATGACAGGAATTCTTCTAATGACTCTGTGTTTCCCAGCCAGATAAAAAATATGTCATCAATGAAGCGAGCCCAGTTTCTGATATTCTCAAAAAATGGACTCACTTCATTGTATATGTGCTTGTTTTCAAACAAGCTGACATATATACAGGCCAGACTCGGCGCGCAGGTAGCGCCCATGCTGGTCCCTTTCTTCTGAATATACAGGTCTTTCTTGAAGAGGAAAATGTTGTTGAGGAGTACCATTGACACACATTCAACGATGAACTGTTTGTTCCCTCCTATGATCTCAGTTTCTTCTAAAAGGGTGCTAACTGCTATGATAGTGTCTTGTTGGGGTATATTTGTATAGAGTGACTCTACATCGAGAGTCACCATATATTCATTATCCTCGTCAAAATAGGTACCTTCAATCTTTGATATCATATCTGCGGTGTCGCGGATGTAGGACTTCTGTTTTTCAACTAGAGGTTTTAAAAATCTATCCGCATACTGGCTTAATGGTTCCAGTAGCGAGTCTATCGAGGCTACTATTGGTCTTAGAGGTGGATCAGTTAAACTTTTATGAACTTTTGGTAGTCCATACATGGCGGGAGTTTTTGGATTTGGATTACTTAAGAATTTCCATTCGTCTTCAGTGATCCTGCCTTCCTCTAGGGTGGTTTGGAGTAAAGTTTCAACGTCTTTTTTAAGTTTGTGCAATCTGGACTGATGGACCCTGTTGTAGTGCTCTTCATTTGCTAGGAGGTACCCTACTCTACGTTCGTAGTCAATGGTGTCAAATACCACGACCCCTCCACCCTTGTCCGCGGGCTTTATTGTGATACTCGAATCTGCGGACAGGGAGTTAATGGCTTCCCTTTGTTCCTTGTTAATATTTTGCTCCTGATAATGTTTTTTCTCCAGTAGGATGCCTATTTCCAGTTTAACCATGGATTCGAAGATCTCAAGGTTTTTGTCCACCATCCCAAGACTGGGAGTGAATGTGGACTTTGCTCGCAAACCTGAGTCTGTTGGTGTCTCTCTAGGTGGTCTGTTTTCAAAGAACCTGCGTAATCTAATTTTCCGGAAGAACGCTCTAAGGTCTTTCTCTAGTTGGAACCTATTTATCCCTGCAGTTGGTACAAAGTTGAAACCCATACCTAACACCTGTTTTTCTGTGTTGGTAAGGGTTCTCTGGGATAGATTAATTATGGGTGTTTTTTCTATCGCCAGTATATTTTGTTTCTGGTCCGCTTGTATTCCTGAGGGGCCGGGTTCTGTTGATAGTCTTGCTCCTGTTCTCTCTGAGCCGGTCTTTTGGAATATTGGCCTCTCCCTCTGCCACGGAAGTTCCCACGACCCCTCTGTGGGCGCTGGTCTAAAAAAGGAGTATCATATTCTCTATTTGGTCCTACATATTCCTCCTCTTCTCTGCAGTGTTCCTCCTCCTCTAGGCTACTCTCGGATGTACCTGAGAAATGTACATGTCTAGGTCTTCTGGGTTGGAATCTAGTTTGGAATCTAGGTTTACTATTTTCATTCCTTGAATTGTCAGGTCTTTCCGTGTAGTAATCTTTTTGTAAAAAGGGGTAGACTACTTCTTGGCTAAATTTAGCGATATCTTTCCTTAATTTTTGCGTTTTACGGTTGGTTAAGTACTCGCAATACCCTCTCATGTCCTTATTTATTTCCTCTAGTCTCTTTTTGACATCCTCAACTACATTTTTATCTAATAGTGCTTTCTCTAATTCCTCCATTTCTTTTATTTCTATTAGGACAGTGGCCTGTGCTGTTTCAATAATAAGTAGCATAAGGTCTCTGCTACAACGGTTGCAAATAAATGTCCATGTTTCCAAGAATTTTGGATTATCCACGAACAGACCGGGTTCATTCCGAATTTGCAACCCTATTGGTATTTTACCTGCCCTAACATACTGAGTCATAAAGTCTGCATGTAACTCAGTCCTGATGATTTTCTTTTTCAGGTTAATAAGCTGGTTCCATTTTTCACCCCCATTGGGAATAACTGTGATGTTACTATTGCCTCTATTAGAACTTAATATTTTATTTAGTTGTTCTTCACTAAAGCCAAAGGTCTTTAGTGTGTCCATTTTATGATTGGATAGAGACTATTGGGTTTTATTTGGATAGGAAAAACTGAAATAGTCACCATGAAAAACCTAGACTCTCCAGCATAAAGCCGTACTTAACCGATTTCAAAAGAGAGGTTACCCCACTGTCGCCAGGGAACAGGGCACAAAGGACAAAAAGTCAAAGGGAAATCCCTGGGGTGTATCAATACGTTACTGGTGTATATGCTCGCACGGTTGCACTATAGCCCCCAGTTAGCAGGTTGCTGTAGATCACCGTCAGAAGAACAGAGAATTTTATAATGATTCCCACAACGAAAAATATTTGTTAACAATCTAGATTTTTTATTAAAAATGAAACAAAAATTTACAATAAAAATGTACACATTTAAAATTTCAAAGGAACCTTTCCCTGAAAAGTAAAAGTTAATCCACGAGATGTCATTGAATGATAAAAAACTGTAAAGCATATAAGTATATTCACATTACATTGCATATCATAAACACAAACATTGGTTATTATAGACGACACATATAAAAAGAAGAAAAGAAACGAAAAAACACCCCTTTAAAACGGTGGCACTTTGATGTTTCTACCACAGTTGATTCCTAGATCCACTAACAGAAAATGGCCTATGTGTTATAACACACATGTGACAATAATATATGTGCATCCAGTGCGTTTGGGCTAAAGGTGGATTCTCTCATCTAGAAATGCGTCGACGCGTTTCGGTGCTTTGCACTTGGTAATGTGGCACCTTCCTCAGGACTTCTTGATAGGGGTTTTCTGTACAAGAAAGACTTCACTTTCCCTGTATATGGGGCGAAATAATATCATGTCAGAGTCTATTGGCCCTAAATTCATAGTCATATTCTCTATATACATTTATCTTCTGTATTACACTGATATTCAGGATATATTCATGTTAGCCCTCCTCAATGACCAATTGTATGAGCCTCTTCACTTTCCCTCGATGTGGGTACCATCTGCAATTGCTCTTCACATTTAGGAAACTCCACAATTAATAAATATACCAGTTATGTACAATCGCTATTTCCATTAAACTGATTGGAAGTCATATGCAACATTTCATTTCCCTCAAATACTGTTCGCATGTGGAAATCATTACTAGAAGGGGGGGGACTCCAAAAATATGGAGTGAGGAGTGCAAGTTATATATATATTGGGCAATACCAGCAATCTCACCTAAATGTAGGTGAAAGGATAAAACACCGTTCCTTTATCGGTGGGTCCTGGGCGCTAGTTAGGTCGTTCCAGGGCAATCGCTGTAGGATCACAGGCTGTATTTGGCCTAAGGGTGGATATAACAGATATTCAAAAACCGGGCTCAAAATTGGTTTTGTACTCCAGGGTAGTATCTAATGTTCACTCATTACCTCTGTATGATCTATCACGCTTCTATTGGTGATATTCCTTTATCCTCAAGTTTGATCTCGTCTTTTTCTTTATTCTTTTTGTTTTAAAACTCGTTTATCTGATTGGAGAGAGATCATATGTTTCTATGCCTCTGTGGTACAAACAATTAGCATTCTTATATGGTTGTTTAACACTTATTCTTACCTTTAATGAATAAAAACTCGCTTTGAACGGGCATATATAGGGGGCCTCGCTGAGACTGGATATGTTCTGATAGGATCAAAAAAGGCATAAAATTGGTAAAGTGAAAAGATCACTATTATTAAATTCATTGTTTAGTCATTTAAGATCGTTCTAGATTGTAGGCGGTAGTGTTCTTTCTCTGAAAAGATTAATACACCTGCTGCCTAATTCCAATCTAATTAAACTGATATTGGGCATATTTTAACAATGGGTTTCCTATCTCTGCCCCAATTCACCCTCCTTTCTGAGGCACCGAAGAAGGGAACAGAGCGCCTGTTTGCATTTTCTCGTGGTTTTCTGTATGTTAATGCACTGTATACAAAGCTGCTTGCCAGGGGTGACGGGATGTTATGCATTAGCCCTGCTTGTTTGTTAAAAAACGCTAGTTACATGTGTTTTAACAAACAGAGCGCCTGTTTGCATTTTCTCTATATCTTAATGCGCTACATAAAAGGCTGCTTGCCAGAAATGAAAGGCTGTTGTGCGTTAGCCCTACTTGTTTAACGGGCGCTGATTCCATGTGCTTTAAAGCAACCATCCTCGTTCTTTTGCATTACCCTTGGACTACTGCGGAAGATAAAGAAACGGGTCGCAAAGGCGCCTGCATGAGTTTAAACACAGGGCTTTTCCATCTCTTAGTGGGCTGCTAGTATGAGCGCTCGTTACGACTGAAATGCTGTGTCCGTTAGACAGGCGCCAGTTACACGCACTGTACACGGATCCCTTTCCCTATTAAATATCCCCGTTTAAAAAGGGTTTCTCGTTCTTACCTTTGTGCGTTCGCTTGAGAAGAAATTGTACAGACCTGGCAGATTTCCATAAACACGCCGGTGATATGAAAAAGAAGTTCAGGGAACGAGGATATCCAAGGAAACTGATTGAGCATTCTTTCAAGAGGGCTCGCTATTATAATAGGGATAGCCTACTAACTAAAAAGGAGAAAAAGAATGTACTAGATAAAATAGTAATGGTCAGCCAACATTCCTCCATAACCAACCAAGTAAAAAATATAATCAACCATAATTGGAAAATTCTTAACAACGGACCAGACACTAGTACCTTAGAACGCCCACTGTTCGCATACAGGAAAAACAAAAACCTGCGATCCAACCTGGTTCACACGTACAGGGATGACGTGGTAGAAAACCAGACAACACTCACTGGCAACAGAGCAGTGGGCAATAACAAATGCGGTAACTGCAGCATATGTGACCTCTGTGTAGTCACTAAAAAAGTGGTGCATAATGGTGTCACACATGATATCACCACACTAAATAATTGTCGAACAAAAAATGTGATATACATGATCTTATGCCCATGTGAAGAAGCCTATATCGGGGAGACAGGCAGGGAGGTGCGAGTAAGGATTGGCGAACACAAATCGGCGATCAAAAACAATAAGGAAAATGCCCCCTTGGTGGCGCATTGGAGAGACAAAGGCCATAGTGAGAAAGACCTCAGGTGGGTCATCATAGAACGGATAAAGGAACTAACCAGGCTAGGTGATAGTACCACCAGACGTAAGCAGCAAGAACAGTGGTACATGATCAAGTTTAACACCATTAAAAAAGGCCTCAACTCGAGGGAAGAATGGGAAACCCTTATCTGATGTGAAAAAGTATATCCCCTCTGTATATGATCTATTAATAATATGAAATTAGTTCAAATATGAGTAATCCTTGTAAGTATAAGAAGGAAGATAAACACACAATAACAAGAACAAAGGTGGAGGGTACACAACCATCGGTACCAAACCTTTAGAACCCTCCGCCAACGAAATTAGGGATGAATGGTTTATATTTTTTTAGCCCCATAATAAATAGTCCTATCGAATGTAGAATAACACCGCAAATGCCACCAGCATAACATTAGACCAACAGCAATTATGAATGCCAAATGTAGGGAAGGATCTTATTCCGCCGGCAATCAGTCTAACAACAGTGTTACTGCCACTACCAAAACACCAGATCAGTGGCGAATCTAATGAGTGTGGAATACCATTGCTTAACATAGGGAGAAATCCCAGTTTGCTAGCCATCAGTTTAAAGCTGGCTGTGTAAAATCAGGAACCTTACGATTTAAAACACCCTACACAATAATTTAACATTAGGACTAAGACCCAATATAATAAACGTGGCATAGCTTAATAAAGACAATGGAAACTAAATATGATAAAAATATAGACTGGATAAAAGACAATATAATCGATCTAAATAAAAAGGGCCAGCATTTGGTTATATTAAAATGATATGTAGACCAACTGATCCATTTTCCAAAATAACGTGGGGAATTCATTTACTTAACACAATAGACATACAGCAAAAGCGGGCTCCACTCAAAGATGGCGACACCGCTCGCATAAATCACGCCCCGCTCCTGAGTCCAATGACCAGCTGTGAGTAATGTGAGTAATTAATCGAACATAAATAGCCGAGTGTGCAGCAAACTTGTTAGAGTGCAGATTGAACGAGGCAGAAACGAGGCGCAACACGCACAAAGGTAAGAACGAGAAACCCTTTTTAAACGGGGATATTTAATAGGGAAAGGGATCCGTGTACAGTGCGTGTAACTGGCGCCTGTCTAACGGAAACAGCATTTCAGTCGTAACGAGCGCTCATACTAGCAGCCCACTAAGAGATGGAAAAGCCCTGTGTTTAAACTCATGCAGGCGCCTTTGCGACCCGTTTCTTTATCTTCCGCAGTAGTCCAAGGGTAATGCAAAAGAACGAGGATGGTTGCTTTAAAGCACATGGAATCAGCGCCCGTTAAACAAGTAGGGCTAACGCACAACAGCCTTTCATTTCTGGCAAGCAGCCTTTTATGTAGCGCATTAAGATATAGAGAAAATGCAAACAGGCGCTCTGTTTGTTAAAACACATGTAACTAGCGTTTTTTAACAAACAAGCAGGGCTAATGCATAACATCCCGTCACCCCTGGCAAGCAGCTTTGTATACAGTGCATTAACATACAGAAAACCACGAGAAAATGCAAACAGGCGCTCTGTTCCCTTCTTCGGTGCCTCAGAAAGGAGGGTGAATTGGGGCAGAGATAGGAAACCCATTGTTAAAATATGCCCAATATCAGTTTAATTAGATTGGAATTAGGCAGCAGGTGTATTAATCTTTTCAGAGAAAGAACACTACCGCCTACAATCTAGAACGATCTTAAATGACTAAACAATGAATTTAATAATAGTGATCTTTTCACTTTACCAATTTTATGCCTTTTTTGATCCTATCAGAACATATCCAGTCTCAGCGAGGCCCCCTATATATGCCCGTTCAAAGCGAGTTTTTATTCATTAAAGGTAAGAATAAGTGTTAAACAACCATATAAGAATGCTAATTGTTTGTACCACAGAGGCATAGAAACATATGATCTCTCTCCAATCAGATAAACGAGTTTTAAAACAAAAAGAATAAAGAAAAAGACGAGATCAAACTTGAGGATAAAGGAATATCACCAATAGAAGCGTGATAGATCATACAGAGGTAATGAGTGAACATTAGATACTACCCTGGAGTACAAAACCAATTTTGAGCCCGGTTTTTGAATATCTGTTATATCCACCCTTAGGCCAAATACAGCCTGTGATCCTACAGCGATTGCCCTGGAACGACCTAACTAGCGCCCAGGACCCACCGATAAAGGAACGGTGTTTTATCCTTTCACCTACATTTAGGTGAGATTGCTGGTATTGCCCAATATATATATAACTTGCACTCCTCACTCCATATTTTTGGAGTCCCCCCCCTTCTAGTAATGATTTCCACATGCGAACAGTATTTGAGGGAAATGAAATGTTGCATATGACTTCCAATCAGTTTAATGGAAATAGCGATTGTACATAACTGGTATATTTATTAATTGTGGAGTTTCCTAAATGTGAAGAGCAATTGCAGATGGTACCCACATCGAGGGAAAGTGAAGAGGCTCATACAATTGGTCATTGAGGAGGGCTAACATGAATATATCCTGAATATCAGTGTAATACAGAAGATAAATGTATATAGAGAATATGACTATGAATTTAGGGCCAATAGACTCTGACATGATATTATTTCGCCCCATATACAGGGAAAGTGAAGTCTTTCTTGTACAGAAAACCCCTATCAAGAAGTCCTGAGGAAGGTGCCACATTACCAAGTGCAAAGCACCGAAACGCGTCGACGCATTTCTAGATGAGAGAATCCACCTTTAGCCCAAACGCACTGGATGCACATATATTATTGTCACATGTGTGTTATAACACATAGGCCATTTTCTGTTAGTGGATCTAGGAATCAACTGTGGTAGAAACATCAAAGTGCCACCGTTTTAAAGGGGTGTTTTTTCGTTTCTTTTCTTCTTTTTATATGTGTCGTCTATAATAACCAATGTTTGTGTTTATGATATGCAATGTAATGTGAATATACTTATATGCTTTACAGTTTTTTATCATTCAATGACATCTCGTGGATTAACTTTTACTTTTCAGGGAAAGGTTCCTTTGAAATTTTAAATGTGTACATTTTTATTGTAAATTTTTGTTTCATTTTTAATAAAAAATCTAGATTGTTAACAAATATTTTTCGTTGTGGGAATCATTATAAAATTCTCTGTTCTTCTGACGGTGATCTACAGCAACCTGCTAACTGGGGGCTATAGTGCAACCGTGCGAGCATATACACCAGTAACGTATTGATACACCCCAGGGATTTCCCTTTGACTTTTTGTCCTTTGTGCCCTGTTCCCTGGCGACAGTGGGGTAACCTCTCTTTTGAAATCGGTTAAGTACGGCTTTATGCTGGAGAGTCTAGGTTTTTCATGGTGACTATTTCAGTTTTTCCTATCCAAATAAAACCCAATAGTCTCTATCCAATCATAAAATGGACACACTAAAGACCTTTGGCTTTAGTGAAGAACAACTAAATAAAATATTAAGTTCTAATAGAGGCAATAGTAACATCACAGTTATTCCCAATGGGGGTGAAAAATGGAACCAGCTTATTAACCTGAAAAAGAAAATCATCAGGACTGAGTTACATGCAGACTTTATGACTCAGTATGTTAGGGCAGGTAAAATACCAATAGGGTTGCAAATTCGGAATGAACCCGGTCTGTTCGTGGATAATCCAAAATTCTTGGAAACATGGACATTTATTTGCAACCGTTGTAGCAGAGACCTTATGCTACTTATTATTGAAACAGCACAGGCCACTGTCCTAATAGAAATAAAAGAAATGGAGGAATTAGAGAAAGCACTATTAGATAACAATGTAGTTGAGGATGTCAAAAAGAGACTAGAGGAAATAAATAAGGACATGAGAGGGTATTGCGAGTACTTAACCAACCGTAAAACGCAAAAATTAAGGAAAGATATCGCTAAATTTAGCCAAGAAGTAGTCTACCCCTTTTTACAAAAAGATTACTACACGGAAAGACCTGACAATTCAAGGAATGAAAATAGTAAACCTAGATTCCAAACTAGATTCCAACCCAGAAGACCTAGACATGTACATTTCTCAGGTACATCCGAGAGTAGCCTAGAGGAGGAGGAACACTGCAGAGAAGAGGAGGAATATGTAGGACCAAATAGAGAATATGATACTCCTTTTTTAGACCAGCGCCCACAGAGGGGTCGTGGGAACTTCCGTGGCAGAGGGAGAGGCCAATATTCCAAAAGACCGGCTCAGAGAGAACAGGAGCAAGACTATCAACAGAACCCGGCCCCTCAGGAATACAAGCGGACCAGAAACAAAATATACTGGCGATAGAAAAAACACCCATAATTAATCTATCCCAGAGAACCCTTACCAACACAGAAAAACAGGTGTTAGGTATGGGTTTCAACTTTGTACCAACTGCAGGGATAAATAGGTTCCAACTAGAGAAAGACCTTAGAGCGTTCTTCCGGAAAATTAGATTACGCAGGTTCTTTGAAAACAGACCACCTAGAGAGACACCAACAGACTCAGGTTTGCGAGCAAAGTCCACATTCACTCCCAGTCTTGGGATGGTGGACAAAAACCTTGAGATCTTCGAATCCATGGTTAAACTGGAAATAGGCATCCTACTGGAGAAAAAACATTATCAGGAGCAAAATATTAACAAGGAACAAAGGGAAGCCATTAACTCCCTGTCCGCAGATTCGAGTATCACAATAAAGCCCGCGGACAAGGGTGGAGGGTTCGTGGTATTTGACACCATTGACTACGAACGTAGAGTAGGGTACCTCCTAGCAAATGAAGAGCACTACAACAGGGTCCATCAGTCCAGATTGCACAAACTTAAAAAAGACGTTGAAACTTTACTCCAAACCACCCTAGAGGAAGGCAGGATCACTGAAGACGAATGGAAATTCTTAAGTAATCCAAATCCAAAAACTCCCGCCATGTATGGACTACCAAAAGTTCATAAAAGTTTAACTGATCCACCTCTAAGACCAATAGTAGCCTCGATAGACTCGCTACTGGAACCATTAAGCCAGTATGCGGATAGATTTTTAAAACCTCTAGTTGAAAAACAGAAGTCCTACATCCGCGACACCGCAGATATGATATCAAAGATTGAAGGTACCTATTTTGACGAGGATAATGAATATATGGTGACTCTCGATGTAGAGTCACTCTATACAAATATACCCCAACAAGACACTATCATAGCAGTTAGCACCCTTTTAGAAGAAACTGAGATCATAGGAGGGAACAAACAGTTCATCGTTGAATGTGTGTCAATGGTACTCCTCAACAACATTTTCCTCTTCAAGAAAGACCTGTATATTCAGAAGAAAGGGACCAGCATGGGCGCTACCTGCGCGCCGAGTCTGGCCTGTATATATGTCAGCTTGTTTGAAAACAAGCACATATACAATGAAGTGAGTCCATTTTTTGAGAATATCAGAAACTGGGCTCGCTTCATTGATGACATATTTTTTATCTGGCTGGGAAACACAGAGTCATTAGAAGAATTCCTGTCATGGCTGAATTTGGGAGATCCAAATCTCAGATTTACAGCAACATTCAGTAAAACAAAGGTAAATTTTCTGGATATTAGCATTAAAAGCGAGGATAAACAACTCAAAGTTGAGCTTTACAAAAAGGAATCGGACCGTAACACCATCCTTCACTACCGCAGCTACCACCCTAAGAGTCAAAAAGACTCAATACCATTTGGAGAATTTCTTCGCTTGAGAAGAAATTGTACAGACCTGGCAGATTTCCATAAACACGCCGGTGATATGAAAAAGAAGTTCAGGGAACGAGGATATCCAAGGAAACTGATTGAGCATTCTTTCAAGAGGGCTCGCTATTATAATAGGGATAGCCTACTAACTAAAAAGGAGAAAAAGAATGTACTAGATAAAATAGTAATGGTCAGCCAACATTCCTCCATAACCAACCAAGTAAAAAATATAATCAACCATAATTGGAAAATTCTTAACAACGGACCAGACACTAGTACCTTAGAACGCCCACTGTTCGCATACAGGAAAAACAAAAACCTGCGATCCAACCTGGTTCACACGTACAGGGATGACGTGGTAGAAAACCAGACAACACTCACTGGCAACAGAGCAGTGGGCAATAACAAATGCGGTAACTGCAGCATATGTGACCTCTGTGTAGTCACTAAAAAAGTGGTGCATAATGGTGTCACACATGATATCACCACACTAAATAATTGTCGAACAAAAAATGTGATATACATGATCTTATGCCCATGTGAAGAAGCCTATATCGGGGAGACAGGCAGGGAGGTGCGAGTAAGGATTGGCGAACACAAATCGGCGATCAAAAACAATAAGGAAAATGCCCCCTTGGTGGCGCATTGGAGAGACAAAAGCCATAGTGAGAAAGACCTCAGGTGGGTCATCATAGAACGGATAAAGGAACTAACCAGGCTAGGTGATAGTACCACCAGACGTAAGCAGCAAGAACAGTGGTACATGATCAAGTTTAACACCATTAAAAAAGGCCTCAACTCGAGGGAAGAATGGGAAACCCTTATCTGAAGTGAAAAGGTATATCCCCTCTGTATATGATCTATTAATAATATGAAATTAGTTCAAATATGAGTAATCCTTGTAAGTTTAAGAAGGAAGATAAACACACAATAACAAGAACAAAGGTGGAGGGTACACAACCATCGGTACCAAACCTTTAGAACCCTCCGCCAACGAAATTAGGGATGAATGGTTTATATTTTTTTAGCCCCATAATAAATAGTCCTATCGAATGTAGAATAACACCGCAAATGCCACCAGCATAACATTAGACCAACAGCAATTATGAATGCCAAATGTAGGGAAGGATCTTATTCCGCCGGCAATCAGTCTAACAACAGTGTTACTGCCACTACCAAAACACCAGATCAGTGGCGAATCTAATGAGTGTGGAATACCATTGCTTAACATAGGGAGAAATCCCAGTTTGCTAGCCATCAGTTTAAAGCTGGCTGTGTAAAATCAGGAACCTTACGATTTAAAACACCCTACACAATAATTTAACATTAGGACTAAGACCCAATATAATAAACGTGGCATAGCTTAATAAAGACAATGGAAACTAAATATGATAAAAATATAGACTGGATAAAAGACAATATAATCGATCTAAATAAAAAGGGCCAGCATTTGGTTATATTAAAATGATATGTAGACCAACTGATCCATTTTCCAAAATAACGTGGGGAATTCATTTACTTAACACAATAGACATACAGCAAAAGCGGGCTCCACTCAAAGATGGCGACACCGCTCGCATAAATCACGCCCCGCTCCTGAGTCCAATGACCAGCTGTGAGTAATGTGAGTAATTAATCGAACATAAATAGCCGAGTGTGCAGCAAACTTGTTAGAGTGCAGATTGAACGAGGCAGAAACGAGGCGCAACACGCACAAAGGTAAGAACGAGAAACCCTTTTTAAACGGGGATATTTAATAGGGAAAGGGATCCGTGTACAGTGCGTGTAACTGGCGCCTGTCTAACGGAAACAGCATTTCAGTCGTAACGAGCGCTCATACTAGCAGCCCACTAAGAGATGGAAAAGCCCTGTGTTTAAACTCATGCAGGCGCCTTTGCGACCCGTTTCTTTATCTTCCGCAGTAGTCCAAGGGTAATGCAAAAGAACGAGGATGGTTGCTTTAAAGCACATGGAATCAGCGCCCGTTAAACAAGTAGGGCTAACGCACAACAGCCTTTCATTTCTGGCAAGCAGCCTTTTATGTAGCGCATTAAGATATAGAGAAAATGCAAACAGGCGCTCTGTTTGTTAAAACACATGTAACTAGCGTTTTTTAACAAACAAGCAGGGCTAATTCATAACATCCCGTCACCCCTGGCAAGCAGCTTTGTATACAGTGCATTAACATACAGAAAACCACGAGAAAATGCAAACAGGCGCTCTGTTCCCTTCTTCGGTGCCTCAGAAAGGAGGGTGAATTGGGGCAGAGATAGGAAACCCATTGTTAAAATATGCCCAATATCAGTTTAATTAGATTGGAATTAGGCAGCAGGTGTATTAATCTTTTCAGAGAAAGAACACTACCGCCTACAATCTAGAACGATCTTAAATGACTAAACAATGAATTTAATAATAGTGATCTTTTCACTTTACCAATTTTATGCCTTTTTTGATCCTATCAGAACATATCCAGTCTCAGCGAGGCCCCCTATATATGCCCGTTCAAAGCGAGTTTTTATTCATTAAAGGTAAGAATAAGTGTTAAACAACCATATAAGAATGCTAATTGTTTGTACCACAGAGGCATAGAAACATATGATCTCTCTCCAATCAGATAAACGAGTTTTAAAACAAAAAGAATAAAGAAAAAGACGAGATCAAACTTGAGGATAAAGGAATATCACCAATAGAAGCGTGATAGATCATACAGAGGTAATGAGTGAACATTAGATACTACCCTGGAGTACAAAACCAATTTTGAGCCCGGTTTTTGAATATCTGTTATATCCACCCTTAGGCCAAATACAGCCTGTGATCCTACAGCGATTGCCCTGGAACGACCTAACTAGCGCCCAGGACCCACCGATAAAGGAACGGTGTTTTATCCTTTCACCTACATTTAGGTGAGATTGCTGGTATTGCCCAATATATATATAACTTGCACTCCTCACTCCATATTTTTGGAGTCCCCCCCCTTCTAGTAATGATTTCCACATGCGAACAGTATTTGAGGGAAATGAAATGTTGCATATGACTTCCAATCAGTTTAATGGAAATAGCGATTGTACATAACTGGTATATTTATTAATTGTGGAGTTTCCTAAATGTGAAGAGCAATTGCAGATGGTACCCACATCGAGGGAAAGTGAAGAGGCTCATACAATTGGTCATTGAGGAGGGCTAACATGAATATATCCTGAATATCAGTGTAATACAGAAGATAAATGTATATAGAGAATATGACTATGAATTTAGGGCCAATAGACTCTGACATGATATTATTTCGCCCCATATACAGGGAAAGTGAAGTCTTTCTTGTACAGAAAACCCCTATCAAGAAGTCCTGAGGAAGGTGCCACATTACCAAGTGCAAAGCACCGAAACGCGTCGACGCATTTCTAGATGAGAGAATCCACCTTTAGCCCAAACGCACTGGATGCACATATATTATTGTCACATGTGTGTTATAACACATAGGCCATTTTCTGTTAGTGGATATAGGAATCAACTGTGGTAGAAACATCAAAGTGCCACCGTTTTAAAGGGGTGTTTTTTCGTTTCTTTTCTTCTTTTTATATGTGTCGTCTATAATAACCAATGTTTGTGTTTATGATATGCAATGTAATGTGAATATACTTATATGCTTTACAGTTTTTTATCATTCAATGACATCTCGTGGATTAACTTTTACTTTTCAGGGAAAGGTTCCTTTGAAATTTTAAATGTGTACATTTTTATTGTAAATTTTTGTTTCATTTTTAATAAAAAATCTAGATTGTTAACAAATATTTTTCGTTGTGGGAATCATTATAAAATTCTCTGTTCTTCTGACGGTGATCTACAGCAACCTGCTAACTGGGGGCTATAGTGCAACCGTGCGAGCATATACACCAGTAACGTATTGATACACCCCAGGGATTTCCCTTTGACTTTTTGTCCTTTGTGCCCTGTTCCCTGGCGACAGTGGGGTAACCTCTCTTTTGAAACAAGCTGTAATGTTGACTGTATTCAAGTTTCGTTTCAGTCTGTGTGCTGAATGTGAAGAGGAAAGAGGGGCCAATGTTCCATTAAGGTACCGAATTCCTGTTCTTTCTTTAACGTAGTGACCATCGATCAGGCGGAAAAAATAAAACACAAAACCAATTGACATAAAAAGGTAAAATGAAAATAGGATCAACCAAATGTATGTCCAAGGGGGAATCAAAAAATGTTTTTTAAACAACGTGGCATATTTTGCAATAGTTGAGGGTTTCTTTGAAAGTTCCGAAACAGAGTCAAAAGAGAATCTGGACTGGTCGGCCAAACGAGTCTGCAAATCAGGCATCGATAAATCAGCAGGATAGGTGTAGTTCAGCTCATCAATGTTAGTAACAGGAATAGTATTTAATAAAGGGCTGGATATGGCAGGCATCTCGAGGGACACCTCCTGTTCTGCACCAGAAGTTATAGCCAGCACAGAATGCCTCACCATGGTAGGACAGGATACAGACGGTGTCATGCTATGAAGAATCGGCCACCCTGTGTGTCTTGACATTGTCAATAGAAATAAATCTGTTTTCCTTACGACCCGGAAGTGGTGGTAAAATGACTGTTCTTGTGCCCTTCACTCCAAGAACTCGAACCGGTGCACGATATGAGGGACCAAACTCTTTCTTGTTATCGATCTTCTCTCGAACCAGTTCTCCAACTTGGGGTAGCCAGCCAACTACCGGGATCTGCAATGCGTCATCCGATGTGGAGGGCAAATGTTCCTTTGCTAGACTGTCTCTGGTCTTTTGTAGATCCTGTAAAACATTGCAATGTTCATCTACGTCAAAGGCCGTGGCCTGGGCTTTGCAGTCTAGACCGTCGAGGTCAGGGACGTACATCTTGATACCAAAGAGCATTTCGTACGGGGTCCGCCCACCCAGCGACCTTCTAGGGAGATTATTAAGCGCACGCTGCACGCCATTGAGGTGGGCTAACCAGTTTCTGCTAGTGCCTATAACTCGAGCTGTCAAAGATTGCTTTAAGTCACGGTTCATTCGTTCCACTACACTGTTACCCTCGGGTCTGTACGGACTCGAAAATTTGACTTGGACCCCCAATGAAACCATAGCATCCTTATACGCCTTAGAGGCGAAAGCCGGACCCTGATCCGAATGGAAGGTACCACAGGCAAAAATCCCTATAAAGACTCGCAAATCCTTGATGACAGTTCGTGAATCAGCGCTCCGATGCAGCCATACCCACACAAAGCGTGTGCATGAATCAACTGCTACTAAGATGTACTTGTACGCAGTATCAGAAGAAAATGGACCGCAGTGATCCAAATAAACGCATCCAAGTGGTTTATTCGAGATGTACAACTGTGTCTGAGGCGGACGCGCAGCAGTTGAAGGTTTAATCTGCTGGCAAATGTTACATTGAAGGACATAATCGCGCATCTGTTTGTACAGTCCCCGCCACCAGAACCTTTGTTGTAGCTGAGTTACAGTTGCTGTGACGCCCGCATGCGCAGACGCCACACCTTCATGAGCCGCTGTAATCAAAGCAGCCTTGCGATCCGAGTTGGGAACTAGACATTCGCCAACTTCAGGAATTTTCACATAAGGAACCTTATCGGGACTTAAGTGGTATGTGTATTTAGAAGGGAACCCCGCAGGATATTTACTTCCCTTCTCCGTCGCAGCAACAGCTGCCAAGATGTCATCATCTATTTTGCTTTTGGACCTCGTGACTGCTGCAACTAAGTATTTCGATACCGCCGACTTCGCTGCTTCATCAGCAAGCGAATTACCAACAGCGTGGACCCCCACGCGCTGATGGCCGAGAGTATGAATCACAAACACGAGTGGCAACTTCTCTTTAAGTTCCGCCACTCGGACCCAGATCATCTTATGTTTTATTGTGCTACCCTTGGAATCACGAAAATCATTCTGAATCCAAAAGAACAAGTTTTCATTGTAAGACTGGACACAGTAGTAAGAGTCACATACGATCAAAGTCGTCACACCAGGATCTGCGTACTCCAATGCAAGCATCAGGGCACGAAGCTCTGCCAATTGCGCGGTGCAGTCCCCAAGCGTCTGCGTGTGCACGACCCTGGACTTGAACTCATCGTTCACCATGGCACCGACCACAATGGCGCAAGCGGAAACGTAGGCATGTTTAGAGCCATGCGCAACCTGCGCCGAACCATCAGTGTAAATGATGCAATGGAAATCCTCCAACGGCCGCATTGCTAAAGGAGCAGGATGAACAAATTCATACTGTAAGTACTCCTGCGACCGTAAAGTGGCGTCAAAAATAAACGTGACATCCTGGGATGTCAAGGAAGCAGCCCACTGAATCCACCTAGGGTGCAAAGCTTTGAAATTAGGTACACTGGCTTTCGTAACTGCCTCCAAGGCAGGACACGGGGTAACAACCAACATACGTTTTCCTTGTGACAGGGCACGTTCCTTAAGAATTGCCATCTGCACAGCCGTTAAAACTTTCTCCACAGTGGAAAAACGCAACTCAGCCGAAGTGTACAAGTGTGACTTGTAAGCAATAGGTACTGTATCTCCTTCATTAAAAGTCAGGTAGGTGAAACCCACCGCCCCAGGGATAATTCTTATCACCAGGTTGGTCTGGTTATCACGAGTCTGTAAGCATTCAGAAGCGAGCAAATCAGCCTGCAAAGACTGCAGAATGGCCGAATGCTCAGGCAGCCAGCATGATTTGGAAAAAGATGGTTGTATCAAAGCATACAAAGGCTTGATACGCTGGGCATATTCCGGAATGTAAGTCCTCCCGAAATTCAAAAAACCCAGCATAGATTGTAATTTTTTCAGTGTTGTCGGAGAGCGCAACAATGCTCATTTCTCCAGGAAGTGAGGTGCCAACCCCTTTCCTTCGTTGTTAAGCTCGTAGCCAAGAAACAACACTGTGCACTCTGCAATGTGCGACTTTGCAAAGTTAAACTTGTAACCTATGTCTGCAAAGTTACAAATTATGCTATTTACTCGACACAGATGCTCCCAAAGATCGTCGTCTGTGAGATAAATGTCATCCACATACGAACAAGCAACTGGGTCAAAGCCCTCCAAAAGAGAGACTATGCGGGCGGAGAATACTCCAGGACTATTCTTATAGCCCATTGGGAGACGCCGAAACATTTTTTGCACACCGCCGCATGTAAAGCTGGTCCATTGGGAACTTAGACCGTCTAATCTATGGGCATAAAAACCATTGGAAATGTCAAGCGTGGTTTTGAACCGTTTACGCTCAAGACTATTCACTAACGCAGAGCCATGAGTATTCTGTACTGCGCAGTTACGGCAATGCGAGTTCAAATGCCTATAATCTAAAACCAAACGATATGAGCCGTCCGGCTTGTTTACAGTAAAAAGGGGATTATTCATCGGTGACACACACGTTTCAATTACACCTTGATATTCCAATTGTTCAAGGATAGCCGCGACTGAAGCTTTGGCTTCACGCCGTATGGGATATTGAGGTTGAGGCTGCGGCTGAGACCGTAAAGGAATCTCGTGGCTTGGAGACAATTTATCCCAGCCACACTGATTGCAGTACACAGCCGGCGCAAGTGCCAGAGCCCACTCTTCTGCAAAATGCAGTGCTTCCACTCTCGATACAGTGTGCGCGAAACTGGGGAGGATCACCTCCTCCCCTCACGGAGCTGCGAGAACAAAAGGTGGGGGCCAGTCAGCCTCTGAAAGCAAAATGTCATACGTAGACGAAAGATTTTCCCAAAATACCCCTTTTACAGTTCGCTGCATGTCAGCTTCTATTAACAGGACAATTTCAAAAAGACGTTCAGGGGGAGCAACATGCGTATCAGCAGTTTCAATTACAACATAAGAGTCAGTCGCTGTCACCTTCAACAGTGGACGGAGGGCCTCTCTCACTATGGTAATCTCTGCCGCGCTGTCCAGCAAGGTCAGAGCCCACGTCAGATTCCGAAGCCGCGTTCTCACTATCTGGGGCATATCGATGCGCTGTTAGGGTGGCGACTTTCTTCGTGGCAAACTGTGGTCTCTTGGGCGTAGCGCCGTCCTGCTGATCTCCACCGTTACGCGGGCGGGGCTGACCACGTCCTTGCTGGCCACCCCGGCCCCTGCCGCCCCCTCCACCACCGGTTGAAGGAGCCGACAAGTCCTGAAAGGAACGAGGAGAGCGTTGGTCAGAAGCCTGAAACCTTTCAGGTGATTTAATCATCGCGCGGTCGGGCAAATCATAAACACGATCCGACTGCGCAGGCAACGGAGACGCAGGAGCAGAAACCTGTGTTTTTTGTTGTTGTTGCTTACCCTGATTCTGCTTTTTAGGCCAATTCTGTTTCTTGGACTTTTGTTGACCACTAGTTTCCGAAGACTGAATCTGGGGCTGCTTTTTCTCTTTATCAGGAAATGCCTTAAGCCCCTTTGCATTGCGGCCAACCGTTTTATAAGCAGCCACAATAATCCTTGCCAACTGACGGGGTCTCTCGGCCTCGGGAATTAACGCTAAAGCGTTTGCAACCTGAAAGTTCACTGCATCCCCCTTGACATTTGCAAGGATCAGATCGCAAACTACATCAAAGGTGCCACACAGGCACATACCCAATTCAACCACCGACTCCGGTCCGTGTTCGTCCTGAACATGTTTAAGGACCGCACCCAGATTAGTCACAGACGGGGTGCCATAGCACCTCGAATAGACCGCTGCAAAGGTCTTAGCCCAGGTTTCACAGTCAACAAGTTCAGGGGCCAAATCTTTCGGTAAACTAAGCGTAAGAATCCGGTGTTTGTCACCAGGATCCGTATTAGGAAACACAGCTTCCAGCTGGCCGAATTTCTCCGCAAGCCAGAAAGGAAAATCATCCTTGTCCTGGGGCTTTTTGCCCATCACGGAATTCACCATGACGGGATTGATTTTTAAACCAGCCTGTTCTGCATGAAGCTGCGCACCCCTAGGGGCCGCGTCCTGAACATTACGGCTAGTGTAATGAACAAGCGCTCTAATCACCGACACTGCGACCTCATGAAGTTGCCGCAGATCAGCCACACTACAAGTGGCGCGATTAGGGTGAGGAGTGAATCCAGCCAAAGCCGGCCAAATAGTGCCCGGAATGGACAAAGGACCCAACCTCGGAGCGGTTAAAGCGTGTGGTAGGGCGCCACCAAACCAAACTCCATGCTGCCAAGCATCAATAGGAACCTCCAGTGCCCTGTACGGAGCATACGCAACCGGTACAGCTGTAGCAGTGTAAGAATGGAACACTCCAGAATTAGCGTTCACTGCCGGAAATGTCACCCACGAATAAAACAGTTCGTACGGGTAAGCATGTTCCCCACTCCCCACCAGAACCACAGCCAAGCCTTCCACAGGGACATTAAAAGCCCGCAAGTGGTCACACACCGCAATGCGACTATGCTGCGGGATGTCCACGGCTTGTGCCATGTCAGCACAGGAAAGTGAAAAAACAAAGATTACTTTGTAGCACAACTGGGTAGTAATTCAAGGAAACCGTTTTTAGATATATTCAAGCTTGAAAAGACCTATTTCAAAAATAGGTAGGTTTTTCCGACACTGCCGTTTACCGGAAACGGGAATGAAGGGGTTAAGGTTTGCATGATATACTACTCGAGTGTCATGATATAAGGCCAACAACGTTTGGGCGCCATGTAGCAGGGTTTCCGTTCTCCCACAGAACTGTGCACAGAGATCTAGAACCTGGGTGAGTTAGGGTGACCCAAAACTCACCTAAGTTTCAGAAATCCCCTTACCAAGCTAGCTACAGTGTCTCATTGATAGTAATAACTTCCCAATGACTTAGACAATCCAGAACATGAACTTAGCGTACCTCAGGTATCGTGGAACACATGAACACTCTTTCATTATATAATCAGTACAAACCAAAACGGGGAGTCAAAGAACACAAGTGCAAGTTTGAAATGTTTATTTTTCAATGCAAGGTTCTCAAACGCAGTATCTTATATAATATCAACATACATATTATAAAAATCAGAGTTATCAGCATAGTCACTAGTCCATAATAAGCGAACGGTGATAGCATAATATAATGCAAAATCTATGGAAATTCTGTATCACCTATATTTTGCGCACCCTATTTAGCATACTATATTATATCTAAGAAGGTCTCATTTGGGTTTTTAGCAGGGCGGGCCCATACCTCTAATGGTCAGTAGGAGCAGATCACATCAACAGCTACCAGCTCTCTGCATGCGAAGCATCAAGTGTGTTGATTCATTCCCTGTAACTCTATCTTAAACCCGCGTAGAGCCCAATGTTGGCAGCAACATTATTTGTGTTATGTCTAATGTGGTGCAAGGATCAGGCCTTCAGCAACCTTGTGTTAGGTTATTCTTAGAGGGTGCAGTTCTCAGTGTGCAGACAGTTGTACCAAGTGTACCAAGCACGACTGATATCAGAGCAATAACATATTATTCTCAAATAAATCACATCTTTCGTCTAGGTCGTCTAGGTTGAAAGCTACAATAACAATTAGGTGTCGTGTGCAAACTGAAGCCGAAGGAAAATATGGTGTTTAAACATTTAATAAACTCATGCTAACTTAACACAATATATAGAAACGCAGTAACCATGTGGCACTCCATGGCTGTCTGACTTCCCACGATCTCGACCTCAGGGTATTTTGTGTAATCATCCATGATTACTAGAGCATAGCATCCATCTGGAAGGTGTCCAAAGTCTACACTCACTCGCTCCCAGGGTCGTTGAGGGTTCTCTTCCGTGATGACTGGGTGAGGGCGATCTGGTTGGCCCGCTGCCTGGCACCATGCGCATGCCCTGACTGTTTGTTCAACCAGTGGATCCATTCCCGGGAACCACACCTTGGCTCTCAGTCAGCTCTTGGTTTTTACCATGCCTTGGTGTCCCCTGTGTGCGAGGTCTACTGCCTGTTGAGCCAGACTTGATGGTATCACTAGCCGCAGGCCCTGGAGCAGACACCCTCTGCTATCGACCGAAAGTTAATCTTTGACTCGCACAATGGATTCCAGAACAGCCTTAGCTTGTGGCGTCCTTCGGGTCATGGTGGATTGAATGGGGCGCCAGTCAGTTGATTGGACTGCGCTTATGGCCAGCTTCAGGCATTCATCACTCTGGGTAGCTTCTACAGTGGTCTTGAGACCCATGGGCAGGGTTCGGGATCTTTCCAATACAAAACGGACATATTCTTCTGTGTCTCCGGCATCCTCCTCTTCTGCTTTGGTGGCCACCCTGGGGTGCCTCGAGAGGTAGTCTGCTGAATTGGACGAGCCTGGCTTGTACTCCACACGGTAGTCGTATCCCTGCAGTTGAAGTATCCACTTTTCAATCCTCAGCGGAGTTTTGGACACTGATCCTTGAAACATGGGAATCAGGGGCTTGTGGTCCGTGGACACTGTGAATAGATGGCCATACACGTAGACGTGGAAATGTCGACAGGCCCAGTGGATGGCGATCGCTTCTCGATCAATTTGTGAGTATCTCTGTTCTGTGCCCGTCAGGGACCGGCTCGCATACGCTATTGGGGCCCACTCTCCATTCTCTTGAAATTGAGTGAGTACCGCTCCAAGCCCATGCGGGATGGCATCTACAGCGATGTTGGTGGATTGGGCCAGGTCGAAGTAGAACAGTGTTGTGTATGCTGACAGTGCTGACTTAGTGTCTTTGAAGGCTTTCACCTCCTCGGCCCCACTGCCATGTGGTAGAAGCTTTTGTCAGTTCCCTGAGGGGTTTCGTGAGATGTGACAGTCTGGGACAAAACGTCTGCAAAAGTTCACCATTCCCAGGAAGCTTCTTATTTCTGAGATGTTAGTTGGTGCAGGAGCTTCTTGTCCATCTGGCACCTTGTCAGGGTCTGGGGCCACTCCTTGGTCCGAGAACGTGTATCCAAAGAAACTAATCTTGTTCTTTAGGAATTGGCACTTTTCTCGATGTAGAGTCAGTCCGGATTCTTTTATCCTCTGGAGAACCCCACGAAGTCTCCGATGGTGGTCTTCGATCGATGACGCATAGATGAGTAGGTCGTCACTTACATTTAAGACTCCTGGGAGCCCGCTGAGGACTTCGCGGATGGTGTTTTGAAACACCTCCGCAGCGGTCGAGATCCCCAAGTTGAGGCATCGGTATCTCCTAAGACCGACATGCGTAGAGAAGGTGGTGATGTATTGGTTATCCGGGTGTAGCGGTAGTTGGTGACAGCCGGACCGGAGGTCCATCTTCAAGAACCACCTTGCGCCGTTCAGTTCTCCCAATATGTCGTCAATGGTGGGGGTTAGGTGGCATTCCCTCTTCACCGCAGTGTTTGGGAGGTGCATGTCCACACAGATGCAGACCTGCCCCGGCTTAGGTGCCACTACGATCCGGAACACCCATGGTGTGGGTCCACTGACCTTTTCGATGATACCTTGCCTCTCCAGCACCTCTAGCTCTTCTTCCACCTTCTGTCTCAGGTGGAACGCAATGCGCCTGTGCCTCAGCGCCACCGGTTGGACTGACGGGTCAATATGGAGGGAGACCTCTTTTCCTTTCAGGCATCCAATACCTTTGAAGACATCTGCGAACTCCTCCATGATGGCCTCTAGTTCTTCCTCTTGCACTGCCATGGCAAACGATATTAGCTTTAGTTCTTCTGCTGATTGACCGCTTATCAACATACCACTTCCTTCTTTGGTCACGTATACAGTGGTGAGGTCTTGAGGTCTTTGTTTTGCAGTTCAGTCTTGAAACATCCCAGGAGTGTTATGGGTGTCTTCTGGCTTTATGCAAATACTCTGATCCTGGCCTCATGTAATGGCAGTCTGGGACTTAGTTGATTATATAAATTGGCAGCCATCAGTTTGATCGATGCCCCCGTGTCAATGGTGGCTCTCACCTCCTGGTGGTGGATCTTAATTCGGCATCTTGGGAGCCGTCGTCGCTTCTTTTGTGGCTGATCAACTGCGAATACATAGTGAACCGGGTAGTCTCTCGTGTCATCATCCATGTCCTCCCTGTCTCGCTCATCAGCTATCGCCTGCGCTGCCTCCTTCCTTGATTTTGCCGAACGGCATACTAGCCCGAAGTCTCCCGCTCTAGTTAAAATGAAAAAACTAGCCGGTACTCGTTGGAATACAATGTTTCCTACATGAGTCTCAGTTAGTGTGTGATCATAATGGTCGACATGTTTCTCGCTTAATTGTGCAGTGACTCGCGAATCTTAAGGACCTTCGAAAAAATCATAAGTTATAGGTGACTGTCTACGTTATAGGATACATATAAGTATCCGTTGTGCTACTCAAAAATCACATAAAAAGAAACTGTGCTTCATGTATTAATGTACCTGTGTTGCGCTGGATCTGCCTGGAGGGGAGACAAAAAGGCATATCACAACAGGTAACGGTTACAGACAAAAGTAATGGTGACCAAGTACATTCCATCAATCACGCTAGGCAGTGTGCAGCTAGCGTTTGGGTTAAAACCAATTAAAACCAGTGTGGATACAATTCCTCAGTGAGCAAGGTGGAAAACATGCCCCTGTGGAAAAACAAAAACAACAGCAGCAATGCAGTGGGTGACCGAATCAATAGACTCACCTAATGTGTTAAGTCTCCAGGCATCAACAGTACCCAGCGAACTGAACCACGGGGTCAAACTTAAATAGAGTATGGCTGTATATGGAGGGAATGTTTTACTCATTCGATCAATGTTAAGTACATGGCACTAGCTTGATGTATGCTACATGCTCTGTGAGATAATCGACAATGGTGTTTCTCAAGTGAATTCAAGGGTTGTATGTAAGAAGCCACTTGTAAAATAGAAATAAGAATACAAATACAAATACAAATAAATTAATTGCTAATGCGGTCATTTTTATGACAAGGTGGAGGAAGATTTTCGGCTGGTAAATTTGGATACTGGAACCAGAGTGGTGGGCGTTCCATTTGTGGCCCTGTTTTAGTATGTGATGGATTCTATACTCAGATGATGGCTATCCCATACTCCTTCTTGTTGTCTATTGGATAGCTGTATAAAACAAAAAGCATTCTGATTTGCCAGTGGCGTAAATATCCGACTCCGTAATGTCAGGGACGTAATGTCATAATGTCAGAAACCAGACTTTTGCAGGTTAGTGAGCGGTACTGTTTAGCTGTATAATATGATAAGCAAACTAATTTGCAAGTTACGTTAATATCCAGCTACGTAATGTCAGGGGCGCAATGTCGCCCCTGATTACGATCAAAGAACATTAAGGATATCCTTATCCAAACAAGGCCAAAGGAAAAGAAAAAGACACCAGACAGACAGACCACCTTATGGCAATTACCCGCAGTTAACCATTACTTTTGTCTGTAACCGTTACCTGTTGTGATATGCCTTTTTGTCTCCTCTCCAGGCAGATCCAGTGCAACACAGATACATTAACAATTGAAGCATAGTTTCTTTTTGTGTGATTTTTGAGTAGCACAACGGCTACTCATATAGATCCTATAACGTAGACAGTCACCTATAACTTATGATTTTTTTCTAAGGTCTTGAAGAATCGCGAGTCACTGCACAATTAAGCGAGAAACATGTCGACCATTATGATCACACACTAACTGAGACTCATGTAGGAAACATTGTATTCCAACGAGTACCGGCTAGTTTTTTCATTTTAACTAGAGCGGGAGACCCCCAGAATAAACTTGACACTGGTACTCCCAGCTTTATTTTAACTTGTCTACGCTCTGCTGGCCCACACTTCACTAAACAACTGTTGGATAAAAGATCTCCGCTAAAGTGCCCCTCCTTGAGGTGTCACCCGTTGGGTATTGCACAGCCGACCCAACGAGGAGCAGCCCAGATGATGAAGCATGATACCTGAAAGGGTGAGTGAGGGCATTACATCCAACAAAATGGATGTCCAACTGTAGGAATCACTGAAGTATCACAACATCCCGTATGGTTTTGAAGGCCCAGCACATTTCCGGATTCTCTTCCACGGAAAATGTTTGTTTCGTCACAGAACGAAAGGATCTACAAAATGTCTAGCCTCCGCAGCATTGTCGGACATGAACAGGGGATAACCCGTCGACATCTCCATTCACTGTTGTGCTCACCCTCCAGCACTGGCTGCATTCACTTCTGAGCAATCTCCATATTTTTCGACAGCGGGATCCTAGCATCCCCACATCATCAGCCACAATGTCTGGGCACAGATATCATATCTCTGATCTCAAGACTCGGTCAGATCTCTAGGCTCCTGATTACCTGTCTTTACCATGGCATTCAGATGCTTTCCAGTGGTCACGTAAGATCATTGAATGGTCCTTAAGGTTCTTCCATGCATGCTCAACAGTTCCTCTAATACAATATGCTTAGCGAAGCTTACTGTTTATTATCTCTGCTCTACATTTCAGGGTAGGCGTTTGCTTGGACCAGTCATGTTTGTTATTTCTACTGGCTGCTCTCCGCCTACATGGAAACTAATAATTAGACATATGGTCTTTCTGTTGTTGTGCAAACAGTGAGCTTGTTCATTGCTCGAATATACTTGTTATTGCTAATTATTGGTGATATTTAGGGTTCTGGTATCCTATGGGAGCCCAGATCTGTTTAAGCCTGTGTAAACACCATACACAAGGCAACACCACCGACTCTCCTCTTGCTCTTCAAATATTTTTCCAAACCTTAGGAGAAATACTTCGCCTCCCACCAAGTTGGCCCTCCATACCCAAAAATGCACCACACCCACATATCTCTGAATTCCACATAGAAACGTTAACCTTCCTTAATGATGCCCTTGCTGACCATAAAGACAAATCTTCCCTGTAACATTGCCTACTCTACTAGGTAGAGTGAACACCCCTCCATGTCATTTTATCTGTTCAACCAGAATAACGCATTTTCCACAACCATACACGACTTGATCCATGGCTGGGTCCCCTGCGGGATACCAGAATCCTTCCTAATGTTAGTTTTACTTGCAGGGCGGGATATCTGCTCAGCCAGATTAGGAAAGCCCTCTCGTGGCTCGGTATACACAGGTTAGAACATGGGTGGGGGAATGCATCCTAAACACATTCCCAGGGTGGGGTGGTGGGTGGGTAAATAAGGGGTTTGGGTTTTTTGTTGTGTTTGCTATAGTTGTGATGCCACTTTTGGTTCCACTAGTTCTCTCTCTATGTATTCTTTCACTCTAGTTCAATCTACTCTCCTCCCTCTCTCAGCTATCTGTGGTCCTCTCATTGGGCTTTTGGATGACACAGTGCTCCTTTCCTCATGGCACTATCACATGACAATTTCCGTAGCTCTTCCCCATTTCCACACTCAGCACTTGCTCTGGAAGCTAACATGCACCTTCTGCACCAAACTAACAAAACGCCCACAGCGCTGCTCACAATCTAACTCTCAGGATCCATCTACTGTCGCTAAGAGAATTCACTCACTCTTAACATGGCGCATACCCTAAATATACTCTTGATAAAAGCACAAAAGGGCTCAATCAACAAGTCAAACATAGAGTCATAGCTGATTACTGCAACAAACTGAAAAATGACATCTTTCTCCTCCAGGAGACCCACCTCAGATCAATACATGAGGTGAAGCTCAACAGCCCATAGACAGCTGACATTAGTATCTCTCCAGCCCCCCAAAAGAAAATTGGCGTAGACGCGCTTGTTTGAAAATAATCGAGATAAGCTGTGGTCTCCCCAGACCAGGCAGGGAGGTGGCTAATATCTAAAATGAAAAAAGGTGATCGGGAAGTTTTAGTAAGCATCTATGAACCAAATGACAATGCGTCCGATTTTTGAAGGGACCTAGACTTACAAATATCGCACCTCCCAGCTAACGTGGGCACTTGTCTTGGGCGGTCACTTTAACCTTCCCATGAATGGTAATTTAGACAGAATTTCCACAAATAAATTCATAGCTACCAAAGCACAAAAACAAATAAGGATTTGCTGCAATACCAATAATTTGATAGATGTTTGCCGGCTTCACAATCCCAAGTGGAATGGCTACACATTTTACTCCACCCCAAATCACTCATTCACATGTATAGATTACATTGAAGTGAGTAAACCGATGCTCCACCTCACTAAAACCCCTTAAATAGAACGCATCGTGATATCTGATCATGCCTGTGTATTGATTCAATTAATGCTCAATGGTACTACTCTACCACCCTGCCAATGGTGACTCAATGATGACCTCATTGATGACCCTACTAACAAAAAAGAAATAGAGATAACTATAAAGAATTTCCTCAAAGAAAATGGCCCTACCGACAGCTCTGCTGTGACCGACTGTGATTCAAATGTCCTCTATAAAAAAAAAGAGAGATATTGCCATCAGACTAAAAGAACTCCAGGTGGAAAAGGGGAACTGGAGAAATGGGTGGGCTGCGAGGGCAGATTCTGCTCATGAATGCACAATGGGGACTAGGCAGAATTGAGAGGACCAGGGCATAGGAGCCACTGGTTGAGAGATTGCAACATGATTGTGTGGAGTCAGGCAGCACAACGCCGGCCCTGCATTGATCTGATAAATCTAATGAACTAGATGCTTTGAGACTATTTTCTTTAAAAAGAAATACTGAACCTCTCACACCTCCCCCCTCCCGTGCCCACACTGCAGGTCGCTGAGAATCTGTCAATGTGTGTATATGCTGTTCTTTATTGGTTATTGTGGTCGAGTCCCCCTCCCCTCTTCCAATGCTCTCCGTCTTCGAGTCCCCTCCAGCCTTCCCTGTTTGTCTTAGGGTTCCTCAACTGGTGGTGCGTGTTCTACGGCCTTTTCTGATCCTTATCGTAGTGGATAAGAAAAGAGAGACTGCCTCTTGGGTTCCTCTACCTCCTCTGTTCAGCTTTCTACTCTTCTTGGTTTTTTTTGCTACTGAACCTTGGAACCAGTCAGCACCTGCAGTGGGAACAAAATTAACACAAATTCTACCTTTATCTTCTAGTTTTGGTCTTTCTTTTTAAAGAAAATAGACTCAAAGCATCTAGTTCATTAGATGTATCAGATCACTGCAGATATCTGCTTATTCTAATGATCCTTGTTCTATTCTTACTCTTGTAGCAGCTTTTGAATTTTTGCCAAACGAAAATACTGTGTAGGCAGAGATGTGCCTTATCGTCTGCCACTTGGGAAGTTCTACTCTCCTCCGTCGGTCCTCACTACTTACAAGTTCCTCCGACAGCCTCACAATCACAAAATGTCTTCAATCTCTTCTGTGTTTTTTTTAGCATGCGTGAGATAACAACACTGCTCTTACACAACTTCATCCAGATTTAGACACCTCTTTAGGATTGAGAGTATGTGTGAGATTGAGATGGAGCTCTCATTCGACTTCTGCACTCAGACTCCGATTTCTCTCTGTAGAGAGATTCAATATATACCAAAAACTTCTTCAAAGTCAGCACTACATGAAACACGGCTAACAGCCTTGAATTATTCAGTTGAAGTGCGCCATTAAATTCTAACACACACGCGTCATGCAGTTGGTCTACTGCACGCGCAAAGAAACAACTAGAGCGCTCCCTTAGATATTCCCAAGATGATGTCCGCACTCTCGGATCCTTTGAATATCTGAACCCTTAAAAGGCTGCAAGAAATGCCTAATTTGAATATTAGATAAACACCTATGCCATATCCACTGTGGATACCTACTAAGCCTTTCAAACTTAAAGTTTCTTTTCTTGGAAAGAACACTAGATATGACATTCCTGACCACTGCCTACCACTTATACAAATGTTTTGACACTTACAATGGGCAATCGTTGGAACTATTTAAAAGAAATTGGGAACCACAGTTTGCCACCCAACAACCTACATGCTAATGACACGTGCTGGCAAAGCATTTGGAAACCCCCCTTTGACTTGAAAAACCTCTCTTGCCATAGCACAAGCCAGTTTCTGGTCTATCCATAAAAACTACTGGACCCTAGATAGAAAACTCAAACAGGGAGTGAAGGATTCCGCCCTGTGCTGACATTGCGGGGAGGAGACAGGGCCCCTACCTCACATGTTATTCACATGCAACTCAGCATGCCCACTGTGGACAAAAATCCAAAAGCTAATACAGCAGCTCACAAAGAGCCCATTAGTTGTTGACTTCCTTACAGCCACGCTAGGATTTCACGCTAACTAGAACGCACCGCTCTTAGACCCGCTCATAGCCTTGTTAGTTGATCTCCTCTTGTCCCTGGGAATACAAACGGTACTTTCAAATTGGAAATCAACTTCTGTTAGCGCCTAAGACAGGTGGTGGAACTTACTTTATGCAATTAGGAATGTGGACAATGCACTATACACGGCTTCTCAAGTCCAAGACAGTTCTGAGTTGCATTTGACACTTTTCTACAGGAACACAAACCCCCATAGGCCCGTCCCACCATCACACCCCCACTTAGGATCTTGCCCGGTGCCATATCAAGTGATAAGTTCACTGATGCCCAGAGAAGCCACCTCATCTCTGCTGTTCTTTCAATCTCTTACTCTTTCCTTCCTTGCTCTTCGTCTCTCTCCTTCTCCGACCAGCGGATAGGTTTGTAACTTATCGCCTGCAAGTTGTATTTAAACTCTGATCCACCCATCTAATTACCGTTCCTCTGCAATGTACCCTTTTTGGCACCCACCTTCTTCTTTTATTTGATGAGTCACATAGACTGTGAGACCACTCCGATATTTCTTCCAGTCAACCCTACAGACTGTACCAATACATTGCTGCTCATGACGCCCAGCTTCGTGGATCCCTGGAATGTACAGCCCATTGTACTTATTCTTTGTTTGTTGTACTTTATATGTTTAGTATTCCTCTGTTGCATGTTTATTTTATGTTCCCTTTTCATAAAATAAAAACTACCTGAAATAAAAAAAAGGATTTCAGTCCTCGAGCGAAGGGGGAAGGGATCAGAGGGACATATTTTCATGTTGGGAAAAATCTGAACACCTAATAAACATTAATAGCATTGCCATGCTAACCCTTGCATCCATCTTATAATCATCATATTCAGACAGGGAACTGGAAACTTTGACGGCTGAGCAACAACACTGGGATACCACTACATGGCTAATTACTGCATGGGTGGGGACTGACTATAGCAGGAATGAAGCAAATACACACATAGTCGTTAAAGGTAAAACACATGCTATATTACCATTTTCAAGCTTTCCTCAAATGATAATATTATCAACATTCTAAACTGGTTGCCCCTGGGCAAGACCAAGAATGGGGAGGGGGGACAAGGGAGATATAATGGTACATTCTATACTAAGGGACTGTGCTAGGTAGCCAGAGTATAACAAACTAACCACTCTGAACACTCAATGGGTTGTGTAACTCCCATATTTGTCAATCTGGAGAGGTCCTGTTCTAGAGCTTCTTTTGTGATGTGGGGAATGGGCCATAATTTGAACTTACCCTGTACTAAAACAATACAAGTCAGATAAACTAGATGCAAAACCAGAGTTACACACCAGTGCAACTCATAAGAGATAACAGATCACCAATGGCAAAACATGTACATCATAACTTCTAATAAATACATTATAAACTTATAGAAATCACATATGTCATTTCTATACAACAGCAGTATCCCCAATGTACAGATAATGCACAATATATCTGGCATAGAAGTGCTCTAATTTCAACTGTCTCCTTAAGGCAAGTTTATTCATTTCAATTTAACAGTATTTTCTACATGAGATCAACCCTGTTACCTTTGGACCCCATTAGAGACCTGGGCAAATGTAGTAACATGCGACAATGCCTCAACACGAATCAATAAGGGATGTGATTCAAGGAGTAAATGAATTACAATACATACATTAAATAAGGACAAATAGTCCCAGGAACATGATTGAATGCAATTATATTGTCAACAAAGACATACAAATTGGACTTTACAAATCAAAATGCAGCATCAACCATGCTTTAAAGCTGCGTACTAAGTGAAGAGGTGAACACTTTGTGCTTATGAAGAAATATTAAAACAGCGCAATTGAAACAAGTGAAGGAAAAAAAGAATGCAAGGAGTCAAGACTTGCACAAGCTGAATTTGGAATATGAATTATTACATGATTTAATAAATTCTTCCATAAATGTATTGACTCATGCATAACTTTGTTTTGAATTCTTGTCCAATACTCTGTAGCATTCTTTTTTTTCTTGTCTTGTTTCACTTGGGCCGTTTTACAATTTCTTCACAAGCACAAAGTGTTCACCTTTTCATTTAGTACACAACTTAATTTACTCCTTGAATCACTTCCCCTCATTGATTCCTGTTGAGACATTGCCGTATGTTACTGTATTTGAGTCACTGGCACCGCCAAAGGAACTCAGGTACAGGTGGCATTCTCTATGGATCAACCTCTTCAGCCGAAGATTGACAAGTTCCTTGTTAAAAGGAAGAAGTCTAGGGCAGATGGAGTGACTTGCTATCTTCAAAGGTGCCATTCGTATATGAACTGGAGTGGCCTGGTGATGATACTGGGGCATTTCTATTACTCAAACACTTTGTACGATCTCTTTTGTGGTGAAAGAACCTAAAGAGGGCACCCTATTTACCTGATACCGGTCTCCCAGAACAAGGAAGGATATCATAGCCACACATGAAAATTAAAGGGGCACCATTAACTGGGAAAGGAGTAAATCTGAAATAGTGGGTCACAACCCATAAGAGAACATATGGGAGGTAATGCTCAGCATAGTCTCATGCAACATTTTTGGTTTCAATAGGTGAAATCAGCAGTCTAAGAGTAGCAGGCCATTAGAAACCATTTACTACTAATGTTAAAGGAGATTAAAAAGCTAAACAGAGTTCTCGAATCACACAACATAATTCAAAAAGAAGGTCTTCTGGGCCATTTCAACAATTATTAGTAATGACTAAAATGTGAATCCTACAAAACAGGAACAGGTTCCCATAGTGTACTAATTGTGGTGATTAAAAAAAAGAAATGCTTTGTGTTAAATAAACTGCCAGTTATATTTATTATACAAACAATCCTGATGATATGCTTCTTGAAGCTGTACTTATTTTGGATTGCAATATAAATGCTAAAATTATTGAAAGTGCATATATGTATGATGATCTGGAAAACTCTGATGGAGATACTAAAGAAAAAAAACACTGCATTTCAAAATACTGTATAATTATTGTCCTAATAAACTGGGACTTAATATGTTAGATGACCACTTTCCTGAGAATTAATCCCTAACATCTATGAGGAGAAAAATAAGGCACACTTTAGTTTATACAAATGTGGGTGGCCTCTTGTCATGTAAAACGTTTTGATGTCCTTACTAGGGATTGTGAAAATCACTGCCATAGCTAAACTGTTTCCCCCCTTCCACTTTCTACCAGCCTCTTAGAGTAGAGCCTTCCAATTTAAAATCTTGTGGTGACAAAGTGAGCAATTCGGAGATTGTTTAATTCTTCGTACAGAATAATGTAACTTGCGCAGGCAGAAACCTCCTTCGGATAGTGCTTGATTATGAGGAAAGAATAAAATAGATTCTTGAATTAGTCAAAGTTCCCGTAAAGTTTGGGGTTCCCAGGTTAAATAAAAATAGCTTTCACTTTGAATGTAGAGGTAAACGAAATATGCTAAGAAAATCCTTAAACAAAAGCAAAATTGAGATATGTTGGCATAAAAAGCAGAAAGAAATTAAGTAAATGGTAAGAAGAAAAAACCAAAAGTTAGGTCTGAATAATCATGGAAAGGGCTATTATAAAAAAAGACGTCATGAAAATTTGTAAATAATCAATCAAGAACATGCCAATGATTACTGACAGTAATTGGGAATCCCTTGTGGTGCAAATGAATGCAATTTCAAGTATTGAATATCCTTTGGTACCACCAACAGGATGTCCCCAAGACTTTGTGAAAGGAATGCTGACTGATACCCAGATTCAAGAGGCTATTAAACATCTAAATCAGGGGTCTCCAAACCGGTCCTGGAGGGCCGGATTCATGACAGATTTTTTGGATATCCCCATTGAGATACATGTAGTTATTTTAAAATTCTGGCATGGATCCGGCCCTCCAGGACCGGTTTGGAGACCCCTGATCTAAATCCTGATTGAGCATCATGATCAGCTGGGATTTTCAAATATGAACTATAAATTAAATCCAACACTCTGGGACTAGCTGCATTGCCTATTCTTTAATTAAATCTCAACAGTGAGTGATAGCTCTAAAGGTTGTATGGGTTCCACAAAACATTCTATTTTTAAAAAAAAGGAAACAATCAAGACCCTGGCAACGTATTGTTTACATTTCTTGCTAGATGTATTAGAAAATATATCTGCTAACATTTTATTACATTTAGAGGACGTCCAGGCAACAGAAGCCATTTTAATACCTTTAGAGCAAGATGGCTTTCACCCAGATTAAAGCACATTGCATCATAAACTGCCAGTTATATTTATTATACATACAATCCTGATTATATGCTTCCTGAAGCTGTAATTATTTTGGATTGCAATATAAATGCAAAAATTATTGAAAGTGCATATATGTATGATGATCTGGAAAACTCTGATGGAGATGCTAAAGAAAAAAAAAACACTGCATTTCAAAATACTGTATAATTATTGTCCTAATAAACTGGGACTTAATATGTTAGATGACCACTTTCCTGAGAATTAACCCCTAACATCTATGAGGAGAAAAATAAGGCACACTTTTGTTTATATAAATGTGGGTGGCCTCTTGTCATGTCATGTAAAACGTTTTGATGTCTTTACTAGGGATTGTGAAAATCACTGCAATAGCTAAACTGTTTCCCCCCTTCCACTTTTTACCAGCCTCCTAGAGAAGAACCTTCCAATTTAAAATCTTGTGGTGACAAAGTGAGCAATTCGGAGATTGTTTAATTCTTCGTACAGAATAATGTAACTTGCGCAGGCAGAAACCTCCTCCGGATAGTGCTTGATTATAAGAAAAAAATAAGTTAGATTCTTGAATTAGTCAAAGTTCCCGTAAAGTTTGGGGTTCCCAGGTTAAATAAAAATAGCTTTCACTTTGAATGTAGAGGTAAACGAAATCTGCTAAGAAAATCCTTAAACAAAAGCAACATTTAGATATTTTGGCATAAAAAGCAGAAAGAAATTAAGTAAATGGTAAGAAGAAAAAAACAAAAGTTAGGTCTGAATAATCATGGAAAGGGCTAATATAAACAAGCATTAGAAATGCAATCGGGCTCAGATTTATTTGAGTTTGAGCTAATGGCATTGTAAATGCCAATGTATTGTTGCTATGTGTTATGGAGTGTGTTAATGTGGTGTGTACTGCCAGTGATCTCCTTGTGAGCGTGAGAATATTGCACCGTTACTGCCTGTGATGTCCTTCTTGTGAGTGTGAGAAGCTTGCACCTCTGCTGCCTGTGGTCTCCTTGTGAGTGTAAGAAGCTTGCACAGTTGCTGCCTGTGATGTCCTACTCACTACTCCACCCACTACTCTACTCACTACTCTACTCACTACTCACTACTCTACTCACTACTCTACTCACTACTCACTACTCTACTCACTACTCTACTCACTACTCTACTCACTACTCTGCACTCACTACTCACTACTCTACTCACTACTCTACTCACTACTCTACTCACTACTCACTACTCTGCACTCACTACTCACTACTCTGCACTCACTACTCTACTCACTACTCTGCACTCACTACTCTACTCACTACTCACTACTCTACTACTCTACTCTACTCACTACTCACTACTCTGCACTCACTACTCTACTCACTACTCACTACTCTACTCACTACTCACTACTCTACTACTCTACTACTCTACTCACTACTCACTACTCACTACTCTACTCACTACTCACTACTCTACTCACTACTCACTACTCACTACTCTACTCACTACTCACTACTCTGCACTCACCACTCACTACTCTGCACTCACTACTCTACTCACTACTCTGCACTCACTACTCTACTCACTACTCACTACTCTACTACTCTACTCTACTCTACTCACTACTCACTACTCTACTCACTACTCACTACTCTACTCACTACTCTGCACTCACTACTCACTACTCTACTCACTACTCTACTCACTATTCACTACTCTACTCACTACTCTGCACTCACTACTCACTACTCTGCTCACTACTCACTACTCACTACTCACTACTCACTACTCTACTCACTACTCTACTTACTACTCTACTCACTACTCTACTCACTACTCACTACTCTACTCACTACTCTACTCACTACTCACTACTCTACTCACTACTCTACTCACTACTCTACTCACTACTCACTACTCTGCACTCACTACTCACTACTCTGCACTCACTACTCTACTCACTACTCTGCACTCACTACTCTACTCACTACTCACTACTCTACTACTCTACTCTACTCACTACTCACTACTCTGCACTCACTACTCTACTCACTACTCACTACTCTACTCACTACTCACTACTCTACTACTCTACTACTCTACTCACTACTCACTACTCACTACTCACTACTCTACTCACTACTCACTACTCACTACTCTACTCACTACTCACTACTCTACTCACTACTCACTACTCACTACTCTACTCACTACTCACTACTCTGCACTCACCACTCACTACTCTGCACTCACTACTCTACTCACTACTCTGCACTCACTACTCTACTCACTACTCACTACTCTACTACTCTACTCTACTCTACTCACTACTCACTACTCTACTCACTACTCACTACTCTACTCACTACTCTGCACTCACTACTCACTACTCTACTCACTACTCTACTCACTATTCACTACTCTACTCACTACTCTGCACTCACTACTCACTACTCTGCTCACTACTCACTACTCTGCTCACTACTCACTACTCACTACTCACTACTCTACTCACTACTCTACTTACTACTCGAATCACTACTCTACTCACTACTCTGCACTCACTACTCTACTCACTACTCACTACTCACTACTCTACTCACTACTCACTACTCACTACTCACTACTCACTACTCTACTCACTACTCTATTCACTACTCTACTACTCTACTCTACTCACTACTCACTACTCACTACTCTCTACTCACTACTCACTACTCTACTCACTACTCTACTCACTACTCTGCACTCACTACTCACTACTCTGCTCACTACTCACTACTCTACTCACTATTCACTACTCTACTCACTACTCTGCACTCACTACTCACTACTCTGCTCACTACTCACTACTCTACTCACTACTCACTACTCTACTCACTACTCTACTCACTACTCTACTCACTACTCACTACTCACTACTCTGCACTCACTACTCACTACTCTGCACTCACTACTCTACTCACTACTCTGCACTCACTACTCTACTCACTACTCACTACTCTACTCACTACTCACTACTCTACTCACTACTCACTACTCACTACTCACTACTCTACTCACTATTCACTACTCTACTCACTACTCTGCACTCACTACTCACTACTCTGCTCACTACTCACTACTCTACTCACTACTCACTACTCTACTCACTACTCACTACTCCACTCACTACTCACTACTCACTACTCACTACTCACTACTCTACTCACTACTCTACTCACTACTCACTACTCACTACTCACTACTCTACTCACTACTCACTACTCTACTCGACTCTACTCACTACTCTACTCTACTCTACTCACTACTCACTACTCTGCTCACTACTCACTACTCACTACTCACTACTCACTACTCACTACTCTGCACTCACTACTCTACTCACTACTCTGCACTCACTACTCTACTCACTACTCACTACTCTACTCACTACTCTACTCACTACTCACTACTCTACTACTCTACTCTACTCACTACTCACTACTCTACTCACTACTCACTACTCTACTCACTACTCTACTCACTACTCACTACTCTACTCACTACTCACTACTCACTACTCACTGCTCACTACTCTGCACTCACTACTCTACTCACTACTCACTACTCACTACTCTACTCACTACTCTACTACTCTACTCTACTCATTACTCACTACTCTACTCACTACTCACCACTCTACTCACTCACAAACCAAGGACAGAACAACCCACTGACAGCACTTGAACACCACCAATAGCATTATCACACTCTCTCATGCCATGGGCTAGTAGTCACACTCTACCAAAACACTCTCAGACCCCTCAAAAAATAGTTTTTAAAAAGCTGGCAGGTATGGTGGTAACTAAAACTGCCTCTTCGCTAATTGGTTAGATTGTGTGTGCATTATTGTGGGTGAAGGCAAGAATGAAGCAAAAGAGGATGAATAGATGAGTGATTTGAGTAACTGAGTGCAGGGATTGTGAGTGTGTGGCATGCTGGGGAGTGAATCAGACCTGTTTAGTTTTCTATAGTTTGTTAGATTATATGCACCAAGCTTTTTTGCTGCACTGTCAAGATCAAAATGGAAATATGCAAACAGCTAATTTGTGGGCAGATTTAGAAATCCGAGATGGCTCAGTCGGGCACTGTATGTTCTACCGTAAGAGGTGAAATACATTAAGCCACCAGACGTATAAGCTGTTCGTAAACACATCATTTGCCACGGAGAAAAGAGTAGCAGTTAATGGTCCATGACCGTTTCTGCATTTCCTCTGTAAAAATTGCATTACTTGAGAATAAAGCAGACTTTTTCTTCGTGGATCTGCTATTTTCACTGTGCCTAGTTTGCCAGTGGAACCGCTCCTCTCCGCCCGCGCCTAAATTGGTTTGAACAGTGAGAGAGCGGCCTGATACTGCTGAGCAAGGCCTCAGGGCCTTTGAAACGGCGTTTCTAGCTCTGCTTTTCACGAGGTCTAAACTGCGACACCATGGCATTTCAATTTTAGGCTCTGGTAAACCAAGAATCTATAGTTCACGGAATGTTTCGATTGAACTCGGTGCCTGGCCCAGCCCTGGGAAGTTATTTTCCAATTAGAGCTATTTTCATGCAAAAAGGGAGTTAGATAAAAAGTCTTGATGCAATGCAATGGTGAACGCGCACGCACCATCTGCATTGCATTACACGGGCACTCTGACAGCTCCTAATTAAGATTAATCACTCTGCGTGCTCGTTCGCGCACAGAATATGCCATGAAACTAACATCAATGACGGACGAAAAGTAAATATAGCCTATCACGTCAAGGCTACTAAATAGACAGCACAGCGAAGACGAATCACTAGGCAGATGCCATAAAACACTAAGGAATGTGTCTGCCCAGAGCCCTAGAGATACCTTTTTTTTTCTTTAACATTAGGATCTCGGAGCTCCGCCTCCCCTGCTGACGCAGGGTTGACGAAGGCCGAGCCCTAAAAAAAGACGTCATGAAAATTTGTGAATAATCAATCAAGAAGATGCCAATGATTACTGACAGTAATTGGGAATCCCTTGTGGTGCAAATGAATGCAGTTTCAAGTATTGAATATCCTTTGGTACCACAAACAGGATGTCCCCAAGACTTTGTGAAAGGGATGCTGACTGATACCCAGATTCAAGAGGCTATTAAACATCTAAATCCTGATTGAGCATCAGGATCAGCTGGGATTTTCAAATATAAACTATAAATTAAATCCAACACTATGGGACTAGCTGCATTGCCTATTCTTTAATTAAATCTCAACAGTGAGTGATAGCTCTAAAGGTTGTATGGGTTCCACAAAACATTCTATTTAAAAAAAAAGGAAACAATCAAGACCCTGGCAACGTATTGTTTACATTTCTTGCTAGATGTATTAGAAAATATATCTGCTAACATTTTATTACATTTAGAGGAAGACCAGGCAACATAAGCCGTTTTAATACCTTTAGAGCAGGATGGCTTTCACCCAGATTAAAGCACATTGCATCATATTTTTGCCCACAGTTGTACCATGCATAAAACAGTGGGGTAGGTGGTCTCCTGTCCTACTTCATGGATTTTAAAGCCACATTTTAATCATCCTTGAAATTACCATATTTTGCATGGTCTACCCCAAAATGTTTTTCTTGACTCTGCTACCCTTTCAACATGAGGAAACTGGCTTATCACTGACTGGCATATAATTAATGTTCATAAAAGTCCTTAACAAATGGAAAACAACTGTATCCAGGGCCTGTTAGTTAAATGTCACATGTGAACTGCAGCACCCACTGTGCCATCCACTACAGTGACAGTGTAAACATGTTTGCAGGTCTAACATGTGTAACCTGACTGAAGGTTTAAACTGCAATTTTGACCTGTCAAAATAATACACCTGAACCTTCCTTATAAATATTAATTAGTCGTCCAGTTAGGCTTGATTGCCAATGAGGCACAGGGCATGGCATTTACAAGTAGGACATGGAAGTTTAATGTTAAACATGTCTTTACAGTGAACAAGCCCCATAAAAACTACTTTCACTGTAGGAGGGTTTGTGATTCCATGGGAAAGCATTGGGATACATTATTAAATGTAATAATTGTATCTCCGGCCAGGAAACACCTAAAAAAGTATTTCTTGGACGTTTTGAAATATTTATTGCAAGCTCAATACATTGGTGGGGTCAGCTTTGTAATACATATTTTGGAAAAGGTACTTTTAGAAAGTTACCTTTTGCCTGACCAAAGTATCTAAATACTCATGTGCATGAGCTCTAACTGTCATTTGGAAGCTGGATAGGCTCCTTGATAATGCATAATAACCTTTTCAAGGTTTTCCTGTTCCTCAAGGCAGTATGGCCATCTGGGTTGTGCCCAAAAGCTATGTTAACTTCAAAAAGGCATATCGTGTCACAGGCAAATGTTAGCTGATATCTGGTCAGGGTCCATCTTTGCTCTTTCAGTCAAACATGCACCAATCAAAAATGGGAGAGGAGCTGCCCCCAGAAGTGGTTTAGAGTGTTCACAAAGGAGGGGTTGCTAATTTCCCTGGCCACACCTCTGGAGTGGGCACACGGGTTCGGCACAAGAGGAGAAGGAGTTCACCATCTTGGATTTAGGCAAAGAGGGGCACTGTGGAACTGGTTGCAGTAGGCCACAAAGGAAGTGCAGCAATTGTTGGTAGGGTTGCCCTTGGAACTTTTCCCCTATTGGTAAGGTAAGAGCCATGAGTCACACCCCAACAATAGGCTGGTACCAAGCATAAATGTGCACCCAACGTACCCTCCTTAGAATACTTTCTGGACCACGGGACGAACAGAAGAGGCCTGACCTGCTGTCTGTGACCTAAGAAGGACCTCTTCTCCCTCTTTCACCCAAGACAAAGACAGGACTGCAAGGGCCATAGGGCCGACCTACTGTTCAAACTACAAGAGGTCTTTCCCTGCAACTGCCCAGCTGATCAGTTCTAATTGAACTTGTCCTGGACCCTACTGCCGACCTCTGCTAAAGCGAGTCTTGACCCCCAAGGTCCTGGACCCTTGGCTGGTGTCCAAGTGTACTCCTCCTAAAATATTCTGAAACTTGGGACATAGAAAAGCTTTTGGCTTCCAAGTCCTCCGGATACCAGGACCAATCTGCCAAGCTGACCCAACGAACGTGCGCTGCCACTGGGCCAAAAATTCAGATTGTTCTCACTTGGAGCTTTCCAGCAGCAACAAATTCGATTTAGCTGTACCTCACCGAGAAGGGATCCAGCCTCATAGAGCCTTGTTTGGCTCCACTCTGTAACCTTGCTCTGCTGGAAGAATCCGTGCTCCAAAAAAGTGACTGAAGGTACAAATCTTCACCAGGTGATGGCACTAAAAGTATCCAACCTGCAAGGGGCCTTCTCTGTGTGTGAAATTCAAATGTTTTCTGCTTGGATTCATTGAAACCTTGTGCAGCAGCTACAACGACATGGAGCCCTCTGCAGCCGCAGCCTCCTGCCTTGCCCCACTGAAGATTTCAGACTTCAATCCAGAGACTAAATCTGAAGGAAAACTTCAGACCGGGTTAATCTGGGTTTCTATATCCGGCCGACGCTACATTGTGGTTGGCCTTAACATGTGCATAGATACTGGTCAAGCGCAACCAGAAGATGGTGATTGATGCTTAACATGATACTTTGCACATGGCCTCTAAGTTAAAGTTAGCTACCAGAGGCGTCAGCTCAGGTTAATTTAGTGACTACATTGGTTCACCCTGACAAGGATTGTGCGTACTGCTTGAGGTGTGTTCTCAACCCCCACTCAACTAATACTTTAATTTCTTACAATTCAGTATACCCAAATGTGCTATGGTTTAAGTAAATTGTTCTCAGCATGCCTAATAGCCTACAAGCAATACTGGTTGCCTTACATTATAAAAACCTATGATCAGGTGTATATATGGGCCATATGTGACATAGCAGGGAAAATAGACATTTCCAAGTGATTGAAGGTAGGTTTGTCCCTCTTCTGTTTTTCCCAGTCTTGTGTGATCTCACACTCTGCCACAAGAATGTAGACGGGTACCATGTAAAATGAATAGTAGCTATAGTAATGCATACGGTGAGAATTTGGAGGCCCCTTACACCAACAGGTTTAAAGGAAGTTAGACACACCGGCCACATATTTTATGGATACTAATCAGAATATTCATGTCGGCAAAATTACAATTCTGTACCGAGGATGAAACAAATGTTAGCTGGGAATTAAACAAAAACAAGCTTCAGAAAGTCTTACAAGTATTTTGGTGTGATCTTTCATGAAAAACTCACTCTCAAAGAACAAGAATATATGGTTTTTGACACGGGTTTGCATGCTGCTTTTGGACGTTGTTGTTTTATTAAAAAACATATAGGGGTTTTATATGTTATGCCAGCATTAAAGACACATATACAAAACTCTGTAGCCACTGTCACTTATGGCATGGTGGGGTTAACTTCAGATGACACTTTAAATTTTAGATGATTTGATGGAAAGATGATGGGAATTGCTTGTGGCTTGCAGTTGTGGGGAGGGATTGAAGCCCTGCGCCTCGAGTTCAGGATGCACCCTGTACAAGCAGAGTGTAAACTCCATGCCATAAAGTTTTTTGCCTCTTGAACAACATAGTAGTTGCACTCTCTTATTGAATGTTTACATAGTTTTTGCTCAAGGGAACTTCCACCAGCCTTGCGCAGGAAGCAAACGTTTTCCAATTTATCTTTCAAATGGGGGTTAAGTTTGGTCCTCTGGGCCAAAAACAAATTCTCTGCAAGAAATCAACTGAACTTTCCTTTTACACTGATTAGACGTTTATTCATAGAGAAAATACCTTTATCAGGTCTTTATAAAGCATAGGTTTTTTTTATCACCAAGTACTTGTTAAGTGCTCCTAGTCCTACGTTGTGTAAGTTTGTTATGTCATTTCAATTGGGGTTGTTATTGAAGTTGTGAGTAATTAAAACTGCTGTTACCAATGTACTAGTACATTAAGAAAACCTGATGAAGGTTTCACGTTTTATGACTGTGTCAGTTGCTCTGCCCACAAAGAATACATGATAGAAACGTTTCTTTATTTAAAAAGACATTAGAACTGTATCTCAGGCTTTTGACTACCTATTTACGTTAGAGACAAAAGAAAAGTGGTGGCAATCGAAGTTGCCTCGCTTTTAAGGAGTAACTTCACTAAAGAAACTGTTTTAATATTACACACACTAAACACCTGGTTACAAAATATACTGTTAAAATCTGTTAAAGTATTTTATCAAAATCTCACAATAAAATGTTATACTAAACTTAAGGAAATCAACATTACTTTTCATTACATCTCAGATAAAGTCTAATTGAAACAAACTGTCAACTTTGCCAGTGTTAGTGTACAAAAATATGCAAATGCTTCAGGTACTAGCCACCCCCAGAACATTTCAGTACAGGCATTAGATGTCTATTTTCGCCTTTGTGGCCTTCTTAAATGTTTAACCAGTGGTTAGTATGAGATGCAATTAGTGAATATAATAGGTCCTTTGAACCCTTTTCATACAGTTTTGATCACAACATATTCATACCAAATGTGGATTTAAAATACATGGAACATTTGCTCAAGCAACAAGTGCTTGTAGTTTTTCAGTCTCGCGTCTAGCGTTGCAGTGCGCAGCACTGTCCGCGCAGCGATAGACTTCTTGTAGTTGGTTTAAAAACTATCCTAGGAATCGCACACGCCTGTGCATGTGCTTTTCCTTTTGGGCCACGCTATTGGCCTTTGCGTGCGTCTTTGTAACAAAGACAGCATGCAATTGCCAAAGGCGGGCGCATTGCTCCACCCATGGCCTATTAGTGTCGGTTAACCCCACCGCCGCCATGTGGTTTCAATAATCGTGCCCAGGCACGGGCGCGATAATTGAAACCACATGGTTCGCTGTGGCGTGTGCATGTGCACCACTCGCAGGCTTGTTCTTTTTTGCATCCATTTCACAGGGAAGCAACTAAATGAAAGAAGGAAAGAGAGGTTGCGAAAGTCAATGAGAAGGCCATGTGGTATACTTGTTAAATGTGTTTTCCCCCCCAGGCCGGATTCTTTCAGCCCGGGGACATCTCTGCATTCCTCTACACTGCTCAGGGTGAAATCTGAGACAGTGAATGGGTCAGGGGACGGGGGCTTGAGAGGCTCGTGCAAGGCTTTATTAGAGTACTCGGCGTATACAGACGTTTTGTAGTTTGGAAAAACTTCATGCAATAATAAGGTCTAAATGTGCATTAGTAGAAGCACCTAAATTTAAAAAAAAATCCCCAGAGGGAAAATATTTTTGTGGTAGACAAACCCCTATATTATATCCCTCTGAAATTTTGCAATATGGGGCTGTTTCCTCCCCTTTTACACCCTGGAAAGACATTGAATCCTTCCTTTAAAGCAAGCAAATGTACATTTGGTTTCATTTTGGGAAACTACATGAACTAAATATGTGAATACCCACGGATTTACTCCTTTGTAAGTCTTCATCTACTTCTGAAATGCCTACAATACTATAGATGTGCCAAATATTTTGCCATTCTACATTTGTAAGCGCATGTTACATTTTTAAATTCCACTACTCATGATGAAATAGGGTGGCATATTTACATTCATAAAGTTCTTTTATTGTACACCTAAATATTACTGACTTCAACAACAAGCCTGTTGAATTGAAGCCAGGATGAGCTGTTGAATTTCTGCCCAGTAAATTATGTGGAACAATGGCAAAAGCAATGTTTCAAATAAACTTGTAGGGCTGTAAGAGTCTGCCTGGCGCAGGGTTATTTTGGCACCACCAACGAGTGAACCGCTCTGCATTTGAGCAGCACGGGTCAGTAGGGGCTAAGGGGGTTATTTAGAACCTCAGAGAAGGTCCACCGGTCCTACATGGGGGCAGAGGCCATGGACTCTGCTACTTTTGTTTAAGCAGCATGCGGTGTGCCTTGCTTCTTTTGGGGGATGGGCATAAATTAACAGATCTGCCTTAGGAATGGCCGAACCCACCCTCTAACTAAAACAGCTGTTCCCTAGGTTCTGCAGTATCAAGCTCCATATAAAATACCCAGGCTACACAACATCAAGAGGTTAAAGCCTCCAGTGCATATCTGCTGCTCTTTAGTACTGCTCATAGCACCACCCAAACATCCAGGATCTGGCATAATTATTAGGGATTATTCAGTATCTGTGTTGATTGTGCAATGCTTTTTTGTACCAGTGTCTGCAATATGCGAAACAAAGTAAGGGCACAAAAACACAAAGATAATCATTCATTCCATATGGTTTGGTCCCGTTACTTTTCGCTCCCTGTCCCTTGTAGCTTTTTACAAAGATGCAACTAGATTGAATTCTGCCTTTTCTGACTTCCCAGTCCGCCTATGGTTATTTATTTATTTTTGTGTTACTATGTGTTTTACCTTTGCCTACAATTCTCGATGCCAGTGTCATTCAACCAATATCATGAGCAGCCTTTGCAAGGCGGGCATTACCACGCGCTGCCATTACTACGCTGCTTTTACAACGCAAGTCAATACAACGACTTGCGCTGGAGGGCGCTATTGGATAGGGAATAGTTTAATTTTCTATTCGAACACCTTCCCTACTGTAACTAGGCGTGGGCGGAAAATCCGTTCCGCTCGCGGATTTTGCGGATTTTCGGGAAATCCGCAATCCGCGAGATTTGCGAATTTCCCGCAAAATCCGCAAATCCGCGAGCAGCGGATTTTGCTCGCACTGCTCGCACTGTTCGCGTGAGTTCGCGCCCCGCGAATAAGTGCAAAATTGCAGAAATACGATTTTAGCAAAACTGAAAGTAACTACTTACCAGGTTCAAAAGTTCAGGCTCATCATTAGTAGCCATTTCCTGGAGTGCTTCCTGAGGGGCCCCTCCAGAGTTCAGTTGCCAGTTGAAACTAGTATGTGACCCTGCTCTGAACCTCAGAATAGTTACACATATGCCACAAAGGTCCTGAATTACAGCTAAGGGAGACAAGCAGGAGCCAGGCTGGAAGTTAAAATCCATTAATCAGCCCCTAATTCATTATTGTCAGTTGGGGCAGGGCAGGTGTTGTAACTAATTTTGCAACAATGAAAGCACTTAGCAAGTGCAAAAGATCACTAATCAGGGCGCACTAAGGAAGCAGGTGCCAGCTAAAAAAATATTCTGTGACACATGAATCAGCCCCAAATTAATTCAGGTCACTTGAGGCAGGGAAGGTGTGCTTTGCTTTGCCGAAAATAATGTACACTGGACAACCAGAGGGTGTGGTGATGAAACAGAGGGTGGCATGGGTGGGCCAGAGGGTGGCATGAGTAGTCAGAGAGTGGCAGTGGTGACAGAGAGTGGCAGTGATGAAGAAGAGTGTCCCAAACAGGCTGGACACGTAGAAACAACAAGTTCGCGAAACTTGCGACCCGACAGGTAAGTTCGCAATTTGCGAAAGTGTACAAAACCCTCGCGAACTGGCAGAAACACGGGCGAACACAAAAAAAAAAAAAATCCGCAAATTCGCGGGAATTCGCGGATTTTGCGGATTGCGAATCCGCAAATCCGCAAAATTCGCGAACGCGAGATCCGCAAAATTCGCTCATGCTTAACTGTAACGTGGGCTGGAGTTGGAATAGAAAATTAAATTATTCCACTATCCAGAGCTTACAGCGCAAGTCGTTGTAACGACTTGCGTTGTAAAAACAGCGTTGTAATGGCACGCTTGGTAATAGCCCGAGTTGTAGTGTCATACAACCTAACCTGCCAATAAAGTAATTTGATTGGGTTGCATTAAAGCAGTACACAACTCTATTCATTCTGTCACACAAGGATCACCTCGAACTAAGCATAAATATATATATTAAAAAATCATCCGATTTACTTTATATCGCAGTCCACTACACACACAAAAATAAGTAAAAAACAATGCCATTTACAACGCCAATAGCTCTAGCTTTTACAAATGCGAGACCTGTTGCATTGCAAATGCTTGTTCATATTCTGACGTAAGCTGAAGAAGCATTGGCTGGCCTACCTGAAATCCAGGCTGCTCTATGAGGGTCATCTGCTCTCCAAATCCCAGTCTATAGGGCTTTCAAGAGAATTTTTCCAGTTTTTGTTTGATGAAACATCAAGTAGTGATTTTAACCACTGGTCTTCAGGGTTCCGTTTCATGAACTTGTCTACGCAACAAGCAATGCTCACTTTTTGAGATATGACCTGTATTTGCTATCAGACTGAAATATGGGCAGAAATATACAGCCCATTGTTTTTAATTATGTTTTTTATATTCCTAGCCTGTGGGTGTAGTCAAATTGATTTTCCAAATTGGTACGTTTTGTTTTACAAAAAGTCTTAATATGTGTACCATTGGCAAGGAGGGCCAATCTGCCACCATTGACCAAACCTTTTTCTAGTCTTTGGTCTGAATTACTATTTCCATAAGTGCACAAGATTTTCTTGTTGGCTGTCTCTTTCAATTTAATCAGCTCCTTAAATCCCTCAGCAGCATCACATCACATTTAAATGCCCGTGAACTTCATTATTTAATATAGATCTAAGTGCCTTCCATACCATCCGATGATTCAGCATACATTCCTCATCAAACATAAAACTTATCTTCTTTTTCATCTGAGGGTTTTTTTCCCCAACAAATTAAAAAATATATATTGACAATTGTTCTGATTTTTAATTCAAAGTCAGTTAGCTTCACTTTGCCTGTTACTTGAAAAGCAAAACATTGATAAGTTTAATTTACAGAAGCTTTGTTCCAACCATGTATTTTGCTCTCTTGGTAGACAAATCTTGCTGATATTGCCATTGCCTATTCATGGAGTCCCTAAATTATTAACAGACCTCCGGATTTTAAGGGGGTTAGAATTGCCATAATCAGGAAGTGGTTGCTTACTGCACAAGGCAACACCTCAAATTAATTGACCTGGTTTCTAAGTAGCCAATAATCTATGCCCATGCAGTCCATAGGGAGTCTAGTAACACTAATGATGAAGGTTTGCTTTACTGGTTGATCGTTAGGAAACCTCCCTTTTAGCGTTCTCAGCCAAGCCCTTTCAAGCAATTTTTGACAGAGTAGTCTTTTTTCGTTATTATATTTACATTCTCATTGGCCTTCAAATTGTTTTTTTACAATCTTAGCATTAACTCATCACCTAATATGCATATATATCATCCTTGTAAGAATCCTAATTGGTTCTACAAAGCATTATGTGGCTCTTAGCATACCACTGACATCAATCCTAGAATTTAAATAGAGATTGACACACGCCAATCCTAAAATGGGGTAACAAGCTATTACCTGAATCACTAACATTAACATGTTAGATACTATACTACTGATTTCATAACAGTTGTACATAATACCTTTATTTACCATCCTTATAAGACCCCCACTGGCTTTTGCATGTGTGCCTGGAAGTGCGGGAATAAAGAAATCCTGAAACTTGATCAGGTCTGGTGGAGTAATACACCAAGTGGCTTGGAGAATAAGTACAGAATTGCTTAATAATTACATATGTTGTTTGTTTTAATGAGTTGAATTTGATGTTATTGCCCGTAGAATTTATTTTCCATTATTGCTTATAAGGACCTACACATCTACATAGACAAATACAATTTGACTTGATCCAAATTAAAAAAGGAAGTCCAACCTAAAGAGTAAAGAGAAAGCATTGTTACGATCACCTATTGAGAAACAGATTCCATTAAAATGACATATTAGGTTCTATATATCATGGAGCAAATAAGCTTATAAGTGCTTCTCTGATTCTGTGAAACCCCCCTTTTTTTTGAAAGCTTAGTTGGCTAGTTGTAGATTGTTTCATTATTTCCACCTAGTAAAAGAAGGGTTTTGGCCATAGTATCACTTAGTATTGGCAAACTTCTAGTTGACTGCAGGTCCATCGTGGAACTCTAATCTGGCATATATTGCTGTAAGTTGCTTCGCTTTCTTTTTTTTTAATACATTTGTTTTCATTATTTTTACTTCCCAACTTAACACAGAAACATCAGACCTGAATGAAGGGTGAACAAAAAGAAAAAAAAACAGCAACAAGAAACAAGCATTTTCAATGCAAATTGGTCTTGCATTTGGGAGAGTTAGAGGTATTGGCCTTGTAAATGACAATGTCTTAAACCCATGTGTTTTTGATTAGATTGGAGTGGATGTATGTGACGTTGAGTGAAATTATGTGGGTTGGATTGGAATTGTTAGTTTTTTAATTGTGTGGTGTGGAGCTGATTTGTGTAGTGAAATTATTTGGCATAGTGTTATGTTATGTGTTATGTTATGTTAAGCTGTTTTATAGCGCGCACAATTACTGCCGGAGTATCCTGGCGCGGAAGAAGGAAACAAGGGAAGTATAGCAGCCGAGCCCTGAAATAACATTCTTACAAAAAACAGGAGCCAAGGGGGAAACAGAGACAGGCCGCCCCCCACTCAAAAGTCTCTATCACCAAAGTGGCCTGCTCCTAAGTTGCTCAGAGGCTAAACAAGTTAAAGAGATTTATGTGATAGAGCAAAATTTTAGCTTCTATCCATAGGACTACACTCCGTTGTAATATTCAATCTGGCAATGTTGCCAGTTTGTGTGTGTGTATGTCAGTGTCACCACTACGCTTACAGGTATACCCTCCCTTCCATGTATGTAAAAAAAGGGGAGGGGAGGTTGACAGTGTCTCACGGAAGCAACACCAAGGGGAGGATTGTATCAGACTGGTACTCGCCTGATTCCTCACTTCTCATCATTGACTACTGTCAACCTTTTAAAGAAAAATGGGAGAAAAAACCAACATAAAGAAAGTGCATATAGGTCCAACAACCCCGTGGTGTTGTGAGTGCTAGAAACCCAATGTGATATCATTGTGCCCCATTACGTGAAAAACAACAAAATACCACGCTAAAAAGAGTGCAAACTAGCTGGCAACTCACAATTTTATTCTGTGCTGCTAGTTCACTCTGATTAAAAGTCAACCGACATGTTTCATCACTATTACTTTTAGTGATTTCTTCAGGGTTTAGTTGATGGGTCAGCGTTTTGCATGCACCTTTCACACGTCTTCCCTTATTGTACCTGTAGTTCATGGTGCGACACAACAGACATACACACACATATTAAAAGTTTCAGCAAGTGACACTCAGCCCAGTACTCATTTACATCTGACAAATCTCGGCTGTATCAATTTACCAGGTGGCCTGTCGAGATGAGCCTACCCGGCCCCCGTGGAAGACTGCGTCACGAGTGTAGTCCCTGTCTACGTGCTGGGATATTCTGAACCGCCAAGTGGTCGGTATCTGTTATGAAAGAGTAAGCCAAATGAAAAGTACTGTGTCTCCTAGGGCCCGTCTCCGTCGACTCACGGGGACCCAGGACCCTATGCAGTCCCTTAGCTCTTTCCGTTATTTCCCCGCTCCCGCTGGTTAAGCCATTGTAACTCCTTACCGCGTTGGTGTGCAGCTCACGTCTCCGACTCACCCTCGTGTACTGTGGAGACGCCGGCCGGCTGTTTACCAAGCCGGTTTCCGGGTCACGTGAGCTGACGCGGCGTGCCGCGTCACGTTTCTTTTGGGCGCCATCTTAGACTGGGAACTTTTCAAAAGAAAGTGGATTATATTGAATGCATTGCCATTTGTTTCCTATTAGAAAGCGAGGGGTAACTACCGAATCGCGCACAATACATGTACTTTTGTATACCATCCACTATTTGTGTATTTTGATGTGTATAAAAACGGAAAAATAATAGGGGACATTTTGAAAGCAGGAAAACATTTTTAAAATTTTTTTAACAAAGGCAACATATTTTGAAAAAGGCCGCCATCGGCTGTGATAAGGTAAAGCTCCACAGAACCCCTTGTGAATGGGTTTTATAATCCTGCCCAGAGTGTTGTGATACCCAGGTGTGGGGGATACTAGTCCGCCGATGATGTTTCATGAACCCCCATTAGATTGTTGTGCTTTTATTGGTGTATGGGTGTTTGTATTCCCTGTATATCTAACACCATTTTGCCCAATAAGTACCACTACTCGCGGGGTGATGCAGGTGTAATGATGTGGGGAAGTACTCTAGGTCATTGTGACCTTGTTCCATTCAATGACATCGTTAAGGCCTTGATCAGCTGTTAGCTCTTCATAAATCCAGCGTGCTTCTTTCTTCGCTAGTCTGTTGCTCATACTATGTACCTCCCCGTGTAATCTCTCCAACACAGTCCAGCGCAGATCTCTAGGTTGGTGTTTCAGACTGGTAAAATGTTGTACCAGTTTGGTCGAGAGTTTTGCTGCTCTTATGGTGCTGAGATGTTCTTGGATCCTCACTTTGATTTTTCTGGTGGTTAGCCCGATGTAATATAGGCCACAGGGACAGCTTAGTCTGTATATTACGTTACACGTATTACAGTTACTAAAACTGTTTAGATACCACGTTCTTCCGTTGGTCCTGGTGATGGAGTTGGTTTTCACTGTCAGAGGGCAGACGGTACATTCCCCACACGGGTAGTGGCCTGGTGGGAGATTAGAGTTTGGCTGTCTGACTTGTGGTCTTGTATGGACCAGCCGGTCCTTTAGACTGAAGGACCGCTTAAAGGCGAACCTGGGTGGGGGCATCCGCATCGAGTTGGTACTAAGAATGTCCCAATGTTTTCTGACGATTTGCCGGATCTTGGCAGAGTGGGGTCCATAGGTAGTGATCACTGGGATACAGTCTGTTTTCACTTTTAGTTGACGCTCAAGTAGGGCTTCTCGTGGTGTGTTAAGAGCTCGTTTCTTGGCCTGATTTATCGTTTTGCGCGGGTATGCTCTGGCCACAAGTTTATCGGCCAGTTCTTCTGATTGTTCTTTATAGCAGTTGGTGGTGGAGCAGTTTCTACGGTATCTCATGAATTGTCCCACCGGGAGATTATCCCGTAGGGCCCTGGGGTGGAATGATTTATAATGTAGCAATGAATTTTTATCTGTAGGTTTTTGGTGTACAGATGTAACAAGCTTGTTGTTTATAGCATTGATATCCAAATCCAGATATGTGGCTTTGTACCGATCTATATTCCAGGTGAACCTGAGGCAACCATCCAATGTGTTCAACCACGTGAGAAAGCTATCCAGATCTTCAGATGTACCCCTCCAGATACATAGGATGTCATCTATGTATCTCTTCCAGAGGACAATGTTCCTCTGGAAGAGATTGGTGGCATGGTAGATGTTGTTAGCTTCGAATAGACCGACGTAAATACACGCCAAACTGGGGGCAAAAGTAGCCCCCATTGAAGTCCCAGACGTCTGCAGGTACAGTTGGTCTTTATATGTAAAGAAATTGCGGGTCAGTGCTAGTTCAATACATTGTAGGATTAGGGTCTGTGCTGTGTCATAGAACCACTCCAGCTCCCCCAGGGAGCGGGCTGCTGCCACCAGCTTCGCCTCCTGGGGTATGCTGGTATAAAGGGACTCGATGTCAATAGTCACCATTAGGTTTTCCTCAGGGTTATATGTGACTGATTGGAGATGTCTCAGGATATCGGTGGTATCTTGTATGTATGAAGGTTGAGTAATCACACATTCACGTAAAAAGAAATCCGCAAATTGAGAGAGCGGCTCGAGAACAGAATTAATGCCCGAAACAATAGGCCTGCCTGGTGGTGGGCGTTGTGGCTTATGAATTTTGGGCACAATATAAAATGCAGGTATTCTGGGGGATGGATTGATCAGAAAATCTGCCTCCTTTGCTGTAATCCATTTCTTTTCTCGAGCAGCCGCCACCATTGTGTGTATCATCTTTTGCAAGTCTGGGGTAGGGTCCCTAGCCAGAGGTCGGTAATGTTCTTTGACTCCTAGGAGTCTGCTACACTCAGCTTCATAGTCAGAGGTATTCATTACCACCACTGCTCCCCCCTTATCAGCCGGTTTAATGGTGATAAGGTCATTGTTTTGTAATGATTTAACCGCCAACCAGTCCGTCTTTGACATGTTGCTTGGTTTGTTGGGGTGTGGTTGTTTTTCTAGGTCCATGATATCCTGTAGGACTTTCTGTTCAAAAACTGTAACTTCCGGGCCCACTTGATGATTCAGAGGTGTGAAGTTCGAGGGGCGTCTTAAATCTGTGGAAAAGTTCGAGTTGGTCGTAGTGCTTTCTCTCCCTTCAAAAAATTTGCATAGTTTGATTTTTCTTATGACTCCATTGAGTTCGCCTCTTAACTGAAAGCTATCATGTTTAGGAGTAGGGACGAACCCGAGCCCTTTGTTGAGCACTGTATTCTCATCCGATGTTAAGTGATAATCCGACAGATTAACCACTATGGTGTCTTGGGGAGTTATATTGGTGTTCGGCCTCTGCTGCGGGTGATCCTCGGGGAATAGGTTTGCTGGTTTGTGTTGGACATGTGCCGGGCCCTTCCTCTGCCTCGGCCTCTCGTATTGGTCCCTCTCTGGTTCGACTGGTGCTGTCCTAAAAAAGCTCTAAATAGGGCTCCTAGGTCCTGGTCGGATGTGCCCTGGGGTTGAAACCTCACTCGGGTATTACCCTGGGGAGGTTGCATTTCCTGGTCATCTTCCTCGCTACTTGTATTGTCGAAAGCCCAGTTCTGTGGTGTTCTCCTAGGTTGTGGTCTGCCTCCCCTACCTCGTTGAGGTGCTGCAGCTTGGGCTTTGGGTTGTTGATAGTATTCATCCTCTACATATGGGAAAGCCCATTCATGACTGAACCTCTCCAGATTCCGTTTAAGGCCTTTTATCTTTTGGTTCACCATATAGGTTTGGTATTCCCCCAGATCAGTTTGTATTCTGGCTAGTTGTTCTTTAGCATCAACGATGGTGGTATCATTTTTTATAGTGGTTTCCATTTCCAAAATTTCTGTGAGTAGCTCCTCACTAAGGCGTTTCGCTGTGTTAATAATTAGAATCAACCAGTCCCGGGTACATTTATTCGCTATGTAGCTCCAGTCTACCCGGAACTGTTTATCCTCAAGGAAGATTTTAGGTTCTAATCTTACTAGTAAACTCGCCGGGGCTGCCCCGGCTCGGAGATACTCAGTCATGAGTGCCCCATGTAGCGCTATTCTTATTTGGCGTTTCCTCAGTGTTGATAATTTTTCCCACTCATCCCTAGCGGTGTTAGTGCTACCCAGTGGAGTGTCTGGTAATAGAGATGGTCCCTCGAGGATGTTGGCTATGTGATCCTCGGTGAATGCCAGACAGAATTTTGCCATGATGCTCACTAAACCAGGCGTGAAGTGAAAGCTGAAACAGTCAATTTTAAAATGCACATATGCAAAGTCCCGGGAGCTACTGCCTCAAGACAATGTATTACCTTTGTGTGTGCGAGTTTATATTTGTAGGCTCTCACGGCTAGACTGCCGTACTCAACACTCTTACAAAAAACAGGAGCCAAGGGGGAAACAGAGACAGGCCGCCCCCCACTCAAAAGTCTCTATCACCAAAGTGGCCTGCTCCTAAGTTGCTCAGAGGCTAAACAAGTTAAAGAGATTTATGTGATAGAGCAAAATTTTAGCTTCTATCCATAGGACTACACTCCGTTGTAATATTCAATCTGGCAATGTTGCCAGTTTGTGTGTGTGTATGTCAGTGTCACCACTACGCTTACAGGTATACCCTCCCTTCCATGTATGTAAAAAAAGGGGAGGGGAGGTTGACAGTGTCTCACGGAAGCAACACCAAGGGGAGGATTGTATCAGACTGGTACTCGCCTGATTCCTCACTTCTCATCATTGACTACTGTCAACCTTTTAAAGAAAAATGGGAGAAAAAACCAACATAAAGAAAGTGCATATAGGTCCAACAACCCCGTGGTGTTGTGAGTGCTAGAAACCCAATGTGATATCATTGTGCCCCATTACGTGAAAAACAACAAAATACCACGCTAAAAAGAGTGCAAACTAGCTGGCAACTCACAATTTTATTCTGTGCTGCTAGTTCACTCTGATTAAAAGTCAACCGACATGTTTCATCACTATTACTTTTAGTGATTTCTTCAGGGTTTAGTTGATGGGTCAGCGTTTTGCATGCACCTTTCACACGTCTTCCCTTATTGTACCTGTAGTTCATGGTGCGACACAACAGACATACACACACATATTAAAAGTTTCAGCAAGTGACACTCAGCCCAGTACTCATTTACATCTGACAAATCTCGGCTGTATCAATTTACCAGGTGGCCTGTCGAGATGAGCCTACCCGGCCCCCGTGGAAGACTGCGTCACGAGTGTAGTCCCTGTCTACGTGCTGGGATATTCTGAACCGCCAAGTGGTCGGTATCTGTTATGAAAGAGTAAGCCAAATGAAAAGTACTGTGTCTCCTAGGGCCCGTCTCCGTCGACTCACGGGGACCCAGGACCCTATGCAGTCCCTTAGCTCTTTCCGTTATTTCCCCGCTCCCGCTGGTTAAGCCATTGTAACTCCTTACCGCGTTGGTGTGCAGCTCACGTCTCCGACTCACCCTCGTGTACTGTGGAGACGCCGGCCGGCTGTTTACCAAGCCGGTTTCCGGGTCACGTGAGCTGACGCGGCGTGCCGCGTCACGTTTCTTTTGGGCGCCATCTTAGACTGGGAACTTTTCAAAAGAAAGTGGATTATATTGAATGCATTGCCATTTGTTTCCTATTAGAAAGCGAGGGGTAACTACTGAATCGCGCACAATACATGTACTTTTGTATACCATCCACTATTTGTGTATTTTGATGTGTATAAAAACGGAAAAATAATAGGGGACATTTTGAAAGCAGGAAAACATTTTTAAAATTTTTTTAACAAAGGCAACATATTTTGAAAAAGGCCGCCATCGGCTGTGATAAGGTAAAGCTCCACAGAACCCCTTGTGAATGGGTTTTATAATCCTGCCCAGAGTGTTGTGATACCCAGGTGTGGGGGATACTAGTCCGCCGATGATGTTTCATGAACCCCCATTAGATTGTTGTGCTTTTATTGGTGTATGGGTGTTTGTATTCCCTGTATATCTAACACCATTTTGCCCAATAAGTACCACTACTCGCGGGGTGATGCAGGTGTAATGATGTGGGGAAGTACTCTAGGTCATTGTGACCTTGTTCCATTCAATGACATCGTTAAGGCCTTGATCAGCTGTTAGCTCTTCATAAATCCAGCGTGCTTCTTTCTTCGCTAGTCTGTTGCTCATACTATGTACCTCCCCGTGTAATCTCTCCAACACAGTCCAGCGCAGATCTCTAGGTTGGTGTTTCAGACTGGTAAAATGTTGTACCAGTTTGGTCGAGAGTTTTGCTGCTCTTATGGTGCTGAGATGTTCTTGGATCCTCACTTTGATTTTTCTGGTGGTTAGCCCGATGTAATATAGGCCACAGGGACAGCTTAGTCTGTATATTACGTTACACGTATTACAGTTACTAAAACTGTTTAGATACCACGTTCTTCCGTTGGTCCTGGTGATGGAGTTGGTTTTCACTGTCAGAGGGCAGACGGTACATTCCCCACACGGGTAGTGGCCTGGTGGGAGATTAGAGTTTGGCTGTCTGACTTGTGGTCTTGTATGGACCAGCCGGTCCTTTAGACTGAAGGACCGCTTAAAGGCGAACCTGGGTGGGGGCATCCGCATCGAGTTGGTACTAAGAATGTCCCAATGTTTTCTGACGATTTGCCGGATCTTGGCAGAGTGGGGTCCATAGGTAGTGATCACTGGGATACAGTCTGTTTTCACTTTTAGTTGACGCTCAAGTAGGGCTTCTCGTGGTGTGTTAAGAGCTCGTTTCTTGGCCTGATTTATCGTTTTGCGCGGGTATGCTCTGGCCACAAGTTTATCGGCCAGTTCTTCTGATTGTTCTTTATAGCAGTTGGTGGTGGAGCAGTTTCTACGGTATCTCATGAATTGTCCCACCGGGAGATTATCCCGTAGGGCCCTGGGGTGGAATGATTTATAATGTAGCAATGAATTTTTATCTGTAGGTTTTTGGTGTACAGATGTAACAAGCTTGTTGTTTATAGCATTGATATCCAAATCCAGATATGTGGCTTTGTACCGATCTATATTCCAGGTGAACCTGAGGCAACCATCCAATGTGTTCAACCACGTGAGAAAGCTATCCAGATCTTCAGATGTACCCCTCCAGATACATAGGATGTCATCTATGTATCTCTTCCAGAGGACAATGTTCCTCTGGAAGAGATTGGTGGCATGGTAGATGTTGTTAGCTTCGAATAGACCGACGTAAATACACGCCAAACTGGGGGCAAAAGTAGCCCCCATTGAAGTCCCAGACGTCTGCAGGTACAGTTGGTCTTTATATGTAAAGAAATTGCGGGTCAGTGCTAGTTCAATACATTGTAGGATTAGGGTCTGTGCTGTGTCATAGAACCACTCCAGCTCCCCCAGGGAGCGGGCTGCTGCCACCAGCGTCGCCTCCTGGGGTATGCTGGTATAAAGGGACTCGATGTCAATAGTCACCATTAGGTTTTCCTCAGGGTTATATGTGACTGATTGGAGATGTCTCAGGATATCGGTGGTATCTTGTATGTATGAAGGTTGAGTAATCACACATTCACGAAAAAGAAATCCGCAAATTGAGAGAGCGGCTCGAGAACAGAATTAATGCCCGAAACAATAGGCCTGCCTGGTGGTGGGCGTTGTGGCTTATGAATTTTGGGCACAATATAAAATGCAGGTATTCTGGGGGATGGATTGATCAGAAAATCTGCCTCCTTTGCTGTAATCCATTTCTTTTCTCGAGCAGCCGCCACCATTGTGTGTATCATCTTTTGCAAGTCTGGGGTAGGGTCCCTAGCCAGAGGTCGGTAATGTTCCTTGACTCCTAGGAGTCTGCTACACTCAGCTTCATTATAACAAGCTACTCTAAACAAATGGGTTTTTAGTGCTTTCTTAAAAACCGTGAAGTCCACCGTGCTGCGCAAAGAGACTGGGAGCGCATTCCATGCTCGCGCCGCTCTCACTGTCACAGAGTGCCCACCCAGCCGGGTGCGCCGGAAACGCGGTACTTGCAAGAGGTGTTGAGATGCTGAGCGCAGATCTCGATTGGGAGTGTACCGCAGGAATCGTTTCATCAGATAGGCGGGGCCACGCCCATTGATGGCTTTATGGGCCAAAGTCAAGATTTTGGGCCAAAGTCAAGATTTTGAAGGTAATTCGATGCTGCACCGGAAGCCAATGCAAGCTCTCCAGGTAACTCCTAACGCTGATCTGCTTGGAGATGTTCCCCAACAATCTAGCGGTGGCGTTCTGAATAACCTGGAGCCGCCCTATCAAGTAAGCCGGAGAGCCACTAAACAGAGCGTTCGCGTAGTCCAGGCGCGAGAGAATTAAAGCTCTCGCGACTGACTCGCGAGCAGAGGCCGGCAGAAGCGGAAAAAACCTTCTAAGAGACTTCAGGGTCCCAAAGCAGCTTCCAGTGAGCCTCTTAATGTGCCCCTCGAGACGGAGGTCCTCCCCGAACCAGACCCCGAGGTTCTTGGCCAAGGTGTTTGAAGCACCTGGCATGGGGAAGCCATCTGGCCACAATAGTGACCTAAAGTCAGGGGGAAACTGGCCATAGAGCAAGATTTCCGTCTTGTCCTCATTGCACTTCAATTGAGATGATGCTAGCCAATTGAAGACTGAGGACAGACAATTTTGGATCTGCTTTGTATCCAGTGCCTCACCTGGCCAAGTGAACAACAACTGCGTGTCGTCCGCGTATGCAATAATTTTGGCTCCCCAATGTTCGGCTAGTTCAATCAGGGGGGTCAGATATATATTGAAGAGCAAAGGGCTCAATGTCGAGCCCTGCGGGACCCCTGTACGGAGTGGTCTAGCCGAGGATGAAAACGGAGGGAGCCAGACCTGTTGAGATCTAGCCAACAGAAAAGAACTCAGCCAGTCCAAAGCAAGATCACAAATACCGATGTCAGCAAGTCTGGACAGGAGGCGTTGGTGGGGAACAGTATCAAACGCGGCAGAGAGGTCCAATAAAATTAGAGCCGCTCTGCCGCCCCCATCCAAACATTCCCTGACCGCCTCAGAGACTTCCACCAGGGCCGACTCCGTACTGTGGGCAGTGCGGAACCCGGTTAGTGTGCAGTAAAAATATGTATCTAGTAATTATGTGGTATTGAGAATACTGGAATTATGTGGAGTGGAATGTGTGTTATAGAGTGTAATTATGTGGAATGCCATTTTGTGTTGTGGATGTATGTATCTGCAAAACGAGAAAAGTACTAAAGTAAGTGTCAGTGCCTTAACCATGCCCCGACGGTAACAGATGTGCGGCAAAGCAAACTGAACTTAATGATGAAAAGCAGGAATTGCGGCTGAAATAGCAAATGCTGAAGGAACATAACGTGCCTTTGAAAAAGAAATGCAGGTGCTATAAGTTGTTGGGCAATGACTTGAGCGCCAGTTGGACGTGTGAAAAGATAAACGAACAACAGACTAACCACATGCAGAATACGGGAATTGAAAAATGGAAAAACAAAAGAAATCAATAAACCCTGTAGTGCACTTTGTAATAAGGATCATGCCAGAGTTAAGGTATTGGAGTGCTTTAAATTATGTGGTATGTATTACAGAACAACAGATCTGCTTTTTCCCCCATTGAAGCACTGAACAATTAAATGATTTGCCCAGAATCACAGGAAGTTAAGTACACTGACGGGATTCCAACCTCATTCCCCAGTTTCAAAGTTAGCAGTCCTATCTGTAATGCCAAACCCTTTCCTCATTCCTAAATAGTGAGGATATGACACGGCACAAGTCATAAAAAAAGAAGTGGGGGAAATAACCAAGTTAGGCACTGGGCAAGTGACATCATGGCACGTGCTGCCTTTGCAATGCTTGACCTCACAACGTGTGACATCACACGTGGCATCAGAGGAAGTGACCTCACTGGAAGTGACTTCACAAGAAGTGACATCAGATATTAAGACCTCACACATTTGTTTATCAGATATATCATGAGTACATTTAAGCACATTATGAGATTTAACAAATTAGATTTTTCCTTTGGAGTTGTACTAAAAAAAGTGGCGCAATCCCGACACAAAATCTAGGCCTCAGGTAATTAATTTTTTAAACTCTCCCACAAAGAAATTGACAATAAGGAGAAGCATGATAGTAGATCAGTTCTGCTTAATTGGTTGCAAAGTCTGCATTTTAAAATATTTTATGGTGTTAAGACATCTGCTGCAGAGGTGCCCAGTAAATATCAGGGAGTAATAATTAGGGTGAGATACCTCTAAAGGTTAAAGCATTTGTTGGAGGGATCTGTGTTTTGTGTAGTCCCAGATCTGAATCAAAGTAGTATATAAGATTAATGTTTACTTTGAACACAGAGCACCTTTCGTTACTTGCAGTTCATAAATAGTAATCCTTCTAATATAGCACTGTGTTATATGAAGGATATGTGACTCCAGCACATTGTAACCCTCACAGACTCATGTAACACATCTTGTACATTGTTTAACACACTTACATATTTTATTTCAGTGTGTATGTTATGTAAATTGGCTTTAACATCCTGAGTAGCACTATAAAAGAAATAAAATAGCGCTATTTACATTATTATGTGAGTAAATACTGTGACAGACCAACACATCTGACAATCTTACAATGCATTCACTTACATAACGGGACTAAACAATGTCAACAACATGCCTCTCAAGTACCTGTGAAGCGATAACAAGCTGTGTGCTTTTGTTTCCTCTTCGTTGCATTTGCATTTAAGAGTGAGGTTTTAGGCAGCATCCAGTCAGAATACTCAATCAAAAAGAGGCCCAATGACCTTACCTTACCTTGCCTTTATCTTTTAGCCCAGTTGGAGGGGAACATAAAAGAGACCCCTTGCCGCCTGCATCTTGCTGCTGGGAATGGAAAGCAGACAACGTACAGGCGGTGCTGAACGTGTCCAATATCTGAAAATTACACTGGGACAAGTTCAGCATAGTTCAGTGAGGCCCAACTTCTTGACAGGGTGGACGATGTTCATCCTGTGAAAATAGTGGGTGTACCGGCCTGTACCCACAACTTGTATCCTGTAATTTGATAACATTACTCTGAAGGTTAGCAATATTTCTGGGTCCTGTTTAGATACTCAAGTTGCAATAAGGTGATTTTCTTTGAATTTAACAATATGTCTTTATTAATGTGCTTTAGTTTGCTATGAAGGAAGCCCCTTAAAATACACGAAAAAGCCACTTATCAGCAAGCTGAGACTGTAGAAGTGGGAAACAAAAGCAAACTGAAGCCTTAACAGTCTCAATCCTGTGAATAATGCGGTTGGGGAATTTGGCCTGCTAGCCAGGAAAGCACCACCCGTCTGCTACTCCAGGACGTGCACAGAAGGCCTTGAAGTGGTGGCCCGGATGCACATACACTGTTACCCAATAATTTTCATGGTTGACACCGGAAGTTGCCGCCGTGCTACACTGCCACTGTCCTGAGTTTAGCATGCTGTGGACCAAGAGCTGTGGGCTCAGGCTTTGTTTTCAGTGTTTCACTACTAAAACAAGATGGGGACTGCAATAGCGTATGAGGAGCAAGGTAGGTAGCACATTTATAGTTGTTTTTGAGCATCTGACAACCTCCTAATAAGCCTAATCACCAAAATGCACAAAATAGTAAAACAAGCCTATATATACAAGTTCCTTATAATAAAAGGCACCCCTATTTTATTCCATGCATCCTAGTGTTAAAATATAACCTCTCTGCTCTTCGTATCGCAGTCAATCCTCCATTTCGTTGCTCGCTTCTCATTCCTCTGTGCTGTTGCTAACCCCTCGGGCTCCGAGTGGCGCTCAACTCTTGTGTGCTTTTGCAAGACTCACAGCTCATAGCTACTTCAGGCTTCCCAGCTCTTTCAGTTCTCACATATCTATCCAGATGGGGATCCTTTGCCTTGCAGTAATGCTCATCCACCAGCTACAGAGCTTACCCATCTGCTGTGCAGCGCTTAGAAACAGAAGCGTGAAGTGCCACATACAAAAGCGATTGTCTAACCTGAATATACTGCCAGGGACGCCTTTAGCGCTGTAGGCACTGGTGCGGAGATATTTTTTTCGCAACCCTACAATAACCTTGTCCAGGTGTGATAAAAAAATGGAAAACAAGTAGTTAAAGCGTGGGGGTAACCGACACCAATAGGCCATGGGTCGAGCAATGGGCCCACCTTTGGCAATTGCATGCTGTCTTTGTTACAAAGACACACGCAAAAGCCAATAGCGTGGCCCAAAAGGAAAAGCACACGCACAGGCGAGTGCGATTCTTAGGTTAGTTTTTAAACCAACTGCAAGAAGTCTATCGCTGCGCGGACAGTGCTGCGCACTGCAACGCTAGACCCAAGACCGAAATACTACAAGCACTTGTTGCTTGAGCAAATGTTCCATGGATTTTAAATCCACATTTGGTATGAATATGTTGTGATCAAAACTGTATGAAAAGGGTCCAAAGGACCTATTATATTCACTAATTGCATTTCATACTAACCTCTGGTTAAACATTTAAGGAGGCCACAAAGGCGAAAATAGACATCTAATGCCTGCACTGAAATGTTCTAGGGGTGGCTAGTACCTGAAGCATTTGCATATTTTTGTACACTAACACTGGCAAAGTTGACAGTTTGTTTAATTTAGACTTTATCTGAGATGTAATGAAAAGTAATGTTGATTTCCTTAAGTTTAGCATAACATTTTATTGTGAGACTTTGATAAAATACTTTAACAGATTTTAACAGTATATTTTGTAACCAGGTGTTTAGTGTGTGTAATATTAAAACAGTTTCTTTAGTGAAGTTACTCCTTAAAAGCGAGGCAACTTCGATTGCCACCACTTTTCTTTTGTCTCTAACGTAAATAGGTAGTCAAAAGCATGAGATACAGTTCTAATGTCTTTTTAAATAAAGAAACATTTCTATCATGTATTCCTTGTGGGCAGAGCAACTGACACAGTCATAAAATGTGAAACCTTCATCAGTTTTCCTTAATGTACTAGTACATTAGTAACAGTAGTTTTAATTACTCACAACTTCAATAACAACCCCAATTGAAATGACATAACAAACTTACACAACGTAGGACTAGGAGCACTTAACAAGTAGTTGGTGATAAAAAACCTATGCTTTATAAAGACCTGATAAAGGCCTTTTCTCTCTGAATAAACGTCTAATCAGCGTAAAAGGAAAGTTCAGTTGATTTCTTGCAGAGAATTTGTTTTTGGCCCAGAGGACCAAACTTAACCCCCATTTGAAAGATAAATTGGAAAACCTGTGCAAGGCTGGTGGAAGTTCCCTTGAGCAAAAATTATGTAAACATTCAATAAGAGAGTGCAACTACTTTGTTGTTCAAGAGGCAAAAAACTTTATGGCATGGAGTTTACACTCTGCTTGTACAGGGTGCATCCTGAACTCGAGGCGCAGGACTTCAATCCCTCCCCACAACTGCAAGCCACAAGCAATTCCCATCATCTTTCCATCAAATCATCTAAAATTTAAAGTGTCATCTGAAGTTAACCCCACCATGCCATAAGTGACAGTGGGTACAGAGTTTTGTATATGTGTCTTTAATGCTGGCATAACATATAAAACCCCTATATGTTTTTTAATAAAACAACAATGTCCAAAAGCAGCATGCAAACCCATGTCAAAAACCTTATATTCTTGTTCTTTGAGAGTGAGTTTTTCATGAAAGATCACACCAAAATACTTGTAAGACTTTCTGAAGCTTGTTTTTGTTTAATTCCCAGATAACATTTGTTTCATCCTCGATACAGAATTGTAATTTTGCCGACATGAATATTCTGATTAGTATCCATAAAATATGTGGCCGGTGTATCTAACTTCCTTTAAACCTGTTGGTGTAAGGGGCCTCCAAATTCTCACCGTATGCCTTACTATAGCTACTATTAATTTTACATGGTACCCGTCTACATTCTTGTGGCAGAATGTGAGATCACACAAGATTGGGAAAAACAGAAGAGGGACAAATGCTACCTTCAATCACTTAGAAATGTCTATTTTCCCTGCTATGTCACATATGGCCCATATATACACCTGTTCATAGCTTTTTATAATGTAAGGCAACCAGTATTGCTTGAAGGCCATTAGGCGTGCTGAGAACAATTTACTTAAACCATAGCACATTTGGGTATACTGAATTGTAAGAAATTAGAGTATTAGTTGAGTGGGGGTTGAGAACACACCTCAAGCAGAACGCACATTCCTTGTCAGGGTGAGCCAATGTATTCACTAAATTAACCTGAGCTGATGCCTCTGGTAGCTAACTTCAACTTAGAAGCCATGTGCAAAGTATCATGTTAAGCATCAATCACCATCTTCTGGATGCGCTTGACCAGTATCTATGCACATGTTAAGGCCAACCACAATGTAGCATGGGCCGGATATAGAAACCCAGTTTAACCCGGTCTGAAGTTTTCCTTCAGATGTAGTCTCTGGATTGAAGTCTGAAATCTTCAGTGGGGCAAGGCAGGAGGCTGCGGCTGCAGAGGGCTCCATGTCGTCGTAGCTGCTGCACAAGGTTTCAATGAATCCAAGCACAAAACACTTGAATTTCACACACAGAGAAGGCCGGTTGCTGGTCGGATACTTTTAGTGCCATCACCTGGTGAAGATTTGTACCTTCAATCACTTTTTTGGAGCACGGATTCTTCCAGCAGAGCAAGGTTACAGAGTGGAGCCAAACAAGGCTCTATGAGGCTGGATCCCTTCTCGGCGAGGTCCAGCTAAATCGAATTTGTTGCTGCTGGAAAGCTCCAAGTGAGAACAATCTGAATCTTTGGCCCAGTGGCAACGCACGTTCGTTGGGTCAGCTTGGCAGATTGGTCCTGGTATCCGGAGGACTTGGAAGCCAATAAACCTTTTTATGTCCCAGGTTTCAGAATATTTTAGGAGGCGTACACTTGGACACCTGCCAAGGGTCCAGGACCTTGGGGGGATCAAGACTCACTTTAGCAGAGGTCGGCAGTAGGGTCCAGGAAGAGTTCAATTAGAACTGATCAGCTGGGCAGTTGCAGGGAAAGACCTTTTGTAGTTTGAACAGTAGGTCGGCCCTATGGCCCTTGCAGTCCTGTCTTTGTCTTGGGTGAAAGAGGGAGAAGAGGTCACAGACAGCAGGTCAGGCCTCTTCTGTTCTTTCCGTGGTCCAGAAAGTATTCTAAGGAGGGTACGTTGGGTGCACATTTATGCTTGGTACCAGCCTATTGTTGGGGTGTGACTCAAGGCTCTTACCTTACCAATAGGGGAAAAGTTCCCAAGGGCAACCCTACCAACAATTGCTGCACTTCCTTTGTGGCCTACTGCAACCAGTTCAACAGTGCCCCTCTTTGCCTAAATCCAAGATGGTGAACTCCTTCTCCTCTTGTGCCGAACCCGTGTGCCCACTCCAGAGGTGTGGCCAGGGAAATTAGCAACCCTTCCTTTGTGAACACTCTAAACTACTTCTGGGGGCAGCTCCTCTCCCATTTTTGATTGGTGCATGTTTGACTGAAAGAGCAAAGTTGGACCCTGACCAGGTATCAGCTAACATTTGCCTGTGACAAGATATGCCTTTTTGAAGTTAACATAGCTCTTGGGCACAACCCAGATGGCCATACTATCTTCAGGAACAGGAAAACCTTGAAAAGGTTATTATGCCTTATCAAGGAGCCTATTCAGCTTCCAAATGACAGTTAGAGCTCATGCACATGAGTATTTAGATACTTTGGTCAGGCAAAAGGTAACTTTCTAAAAGTACCTTTTCCAAAATATGTATTACAAAGCTGACCCCACCAATGTATTGAGCTTGCAATAAATATTTCAAAACGTCCAAGAAATACATTTTTAGGTGTTTCCTGGCCAGAGATACAATTATTACATTTAATAATGTATCCCAATGCTTCCCCATGGAATCACAAACCCTCCTACAGTGAAAGTAGTTTTTATGGGGCTTGTTCACTGTAAAGACATGTTTAACATTAAACTTCCATGTCCTACTTGTAAATGCCATGCACTGTGCCTCATTGGCAATCAAGCCTACCTGGACGACTAATTAATATTTATAAGGAAGGTTCAGGTGTATTATTTTGACAGGTCAAAATTGCAGTTTAAACCTTCAGTCAGGTTACACATGTTAGACCTGCAAACATGTTTACACTGTCACTGTAGTGGATGGCACAGTGGGTGCTGCAGTTCACATGTGACATTTAACTAACAGGCCCTGGATACAGTTGTTTTCCATTTGTTAGGGAGTTATAGGAACATTAAATATGCCAGTCAGTGAACAGCCAGTTTCCTCATGTTGAAAGGGTAGCAGAGTCAAGACAAACATTTTGGGGTATACCATGCAAAATATGGTAATTTCAAGGATGATTAAAATGTGGCTTTAAAATCCATGAAGTAGGACAGGCGACCACCTACCCCTACTGTTTTATGCATGGTACAACTGTGAGCAAAAATATGATGCAATGTGCTTTAATCTGGGTGAAAGCCATCTTGCTCTAAAGGTATTAAAATGGCTTCTGTTGCCTGGACGTCCTCTAAATGTAATAAAATGTTAGCAGATATATTTTCTAATACATCTAGCAAGAAATGTAAACAATACGTTTCCAGGGTCTTGATTGTTTCCTTTTTTTTAAAAATAGAATGTTTTGTGGAACCCATACAACCTTTAGAGCTATCACTCACTGTTGAGATTTAATTAAAGAATAGGCAATGCAGCTAGTCCCAGAGTGTTGGATTTAATTTATAGTTCATATTTGAAAATCCCAGCTGATCATGATGCTCAATCAGGATTTAGATCAGGGGTCTCCAAACCGGTCCTGGAGGGCCGGATCCATGCCAGAATTTTAAAATAACTACATGTATCTCAATGGGGATATCCAAAAAATCTGTCATGAATCCGGCCCTCCAGGACCGGTTTGGAGACCCCTGATTTAGATGTTTAATAGCCTCTTGAATCTGGGTATCAGTCAGCATTCCTTTCACAAAGTCTTGGGGACATCCTGTTGGTGGTACCAAAGGATATTCAATACTTGAAATTGCATTCATTTGCACCACAAGGGATTCCCAATTACTGTCAGTAATCATTGGCATGTTCTTGATTGATTATTTACAAATTTTCATGACGTCTTTTTTTATAATAGCCCTTTCCATGATTATTCAGACCTAACTTTTGGTTTTTTCTTCTTACCATTTACTTAATTTCTTTCTGCTTTTTATGCCAACATATCTCAATTTTGCTTTTGTTTAAGGATTTTCTTAGCATATTTCGTTTACCTCTACATTCAAAGTGAAAGCTATTTTTATTTAACCTGGGAACCCCAAACTTTACGGGAACTTTGACTAATTCAAGAATCTATTTTATTCTTTCCTCATAATCAAGCACTATCCGAAGGAGGTTTCTGCCTGCGCAAGTTACATTATTCTGTACGAAGAATTAAACAATCTCCGAATTGCTCACTTTGTCACCACAAGATTTTAAATTGGAAGGCTCTACTCTAAGAGGCTGGTAGAAAGTGAAAGGGGGGAAACAGTTTAGCTATGGCAGTGATTTTCACAATCCCTAGTAAGGACATCAAAACGTTTTACATGACAAGAGGCCACCCACATTTGTATAAACTAAAGTGTGCCTTATTTTTCTCCTCATAGATGTTAGGGATTAATTCTCAGGAAAGTGGTCATCTAACATATTAAGTCCCAGTTTATTAGGACAATAATTATACAGTATTTTGAAATGCAGTGTTTTTTTTCTTTAGTATCTCCATCAGAGTTTTCCAGATCATCATACATATATGCACTTTCAATAATTTTAGCATTTATATTGCAATCCAAAATAAGTACAGCTTCAAGAAGCATATCATCAGGATTGTTTGTATAATAAATATAACTGGCAGTTTATTTAACACAAAGCATTTCTTTTTTTTAATCACCACAATTAGTACACTATGGGAACCTGTTCCTGATTTGTAGGATTCACATTTTAGTCATTACTAATAATTGTTGAGATGGCCCAGAAGACCTTCTTTTTGAATTATGTTGTGTAATTCGAGAACTCTGTTTAGCTTGTTAATCTCCTTTAACATTAGTAGTAAATGGTTTCTAATGGCCTGCTACTCTTAGACTGCTGATTTCACCTATTGAAACCAAAAATGTTGCATGAGACTATGCTGAGCATTACCTCCCATATGTTCTCTTATGGGTTGTGACCCACTATTTCAGATTTACTCTTTTCCCAGTCAATGGTGCCCCTTTAATTTTCATGTGTGGCTATGATATCATTCCTTGTTCTGGGAGACCGGTATCGGGTAAATAGGGTGCCCTCTTTAGGTTCTTTCGCCACAAAAGAGATCGTACAAAGTGTTTGAGTAATAGAAAGGCCCCAGTATCATCACCAAGCCACTCCAGTTCATATACGAATGGCACCTTTGAAGATAGCAAGTCACTCCATCTGCCCTAGACTTCTTCCTTTTAACAAGGAACTTGTCAATCTTCGGCTGGAGAGTTTGATCCATTGAGAATGCCACCTGTACCTGAATTCCTTTGGCGGTGCCTGTGACTCAAATACAGTAACATACGGCAATGTCTCAACAGGAATCAATGAGGGGATGTGATTCAAGGAGTAAATTAAGTTGTGTACTAAATGAAAAGGTGAACACTTTGTGCTTGTGAAGAAATTGTAAAACGGCCCACGTGAAACAAGACAAGAAAAAAAAGAATGCTACAGAGTATTGGACAAGAATTCAAAACAAAGTTATGCATGAGTCAATACATTTATGGAAGAATTTATTAAATCATGTCATAATTCATATTCCAAATTTAGCTTGTGCAAGTCTTGACTCCTTGCATTCTTTTTTTTCTTCACTTGTTTCAATTGCGTCGTTTTAATATTTCTTCACAAGCACAAAGTGTTCCCCTTTTCCCTTAGTACGCAGCTTTAAAGCATGGTTGATGCTGCATTTTGATTTGTAAAGTCCAATTTGTATGCCTTTGTTGACAATATAATTGCATTCAATCGTCTTACTGTTACTATTTGTCCTTATTTAATGTATGTATTGTAATTCATTTACTCCTTGAATCACATCCCTTATTGATTCGTGTTGAGGCATTGTCGCATGTTACTACATTTACCCAGGTCTCTAATGAGATCCAAAGGTAACAGGGTTGATCTCATGTAGAAAATACTGTTAAATTGAAATGAATAAACTTGCCTTAAGGAGACAGTTGAAATTAGAGCTCTTCTATGCCAGATATATTGTGCATTATCTGTACATTGGGGATACTGCTGTTGTATAGAAATGACATATGTGATTTCTATAAGTTTATAATGTATTTATTGGAAGTTATGATGTAAATGTTTTGCCATTGGTGATCTGTTATCTCTTATGAGTTGCACTGGTGTGTAACTCTGGTTTTGCATCTAGTTTATCTGACTTGTATTGTTTTAGTACAGGGTAAGTTCAAATTATGGCCCATTCCCCACATCACAAAAGAAGCTCTAGAACAGGACCTCTCCAGATTGACAAATATGGGAGTTACACAACCCATTGAGTGTTCAGAGTGTTTAGTTTGTTATACTCTGGCTACCTAGCACAGTCCCTTAGTATAGAATGTACAATTCTCTCTCCCTTGTCCCCCCTCCCCTTTCTTGGTCTTGCCCAGGGGCAACCAGTTTAGAATGTTGATAATATTATCATTTGAGGAAAGCTTGAAAATGGTAATAAAGCATGTGTTTTACCTTTATCGACTATGTGTGTATTTGCTTCATTCCTGCTATAGTCAGTCCCCATCCATGCAGTAATTAGCCATGTCGTGTTATCCCAGTGCTGTTGCTCAGCCGTCGAAGTTTCCAGTTCCCTGTCTGAATATGATGATTATGAGATGGATGCAAGGGTTAGCATGGCAATGCTATTAATGTTTATTAGGGGTTCAGATTTTTCCCAACTTGAAAATATGTCCCTCTGATCCCTTCCCTCTTCGCTCTTGGACTGAAATCCTTTTTCTTGATTTCAGGTAGTTTTTATTTTATGAAAAGGGAACATAAAAAAAAACATGCAACAGAGGAATACCAAACATATAAAGTACAAGAAACAAAGAATAAGTACAATGGGCTGTACATTCCAGGGATCCACGAAGCTGGGCGTCATGAGCAGCAATGTATTGGTACAGGCTATGTGACTCGTTAAATAGAAGAAGGAGGGGGTGCCAAATAGGGTACATTGCAGAGGAACGGTAAGTAGATGGGTGGATCAGAGTTTAAATACAACTGCCAGGCGATAAGTTACAAACCTATGGGATGGATTGTACTGCAGGTAACAGTCCGCTGGTCGGAGAAGTACAGAGAAGAAGAGCAAGGAAGGAAAGAGTAAGAGATTGAAAGAACAGCAGAGATGAGGTGGCTTCTCTGGGCATCAGTGAACTAATCACTTGATATGGCACCGGGCAAGATCCTAAGTGGGGTTGTGATGGTGGGGCGGGCCTATGGGGGTTTGTGTTCCTGTAGAAAAGTGTCAAATGTAACTCAGAACTGTCTTGGACTTGAGAAGCCGTGTATTTTGGAATATAGTGCGTTGTCCACATTCCTAATTGCACAAAGTAAGTTCCACCACTTGTCTTAGGCACTAACAGAAGTTGATTTCCAATTTGAAAGTACCGTTTTTGTTCCCAGGGACAAGAGGAGGTCAACTAACAAGGCTATGAGCGGGTCTAAGAGCAGTGCGTTCTGGTTAGCGTGAAGTCCTAGCGCGGCTGTAAGGAAGTCAATAACTAATGGGCTCTTTGTGAGCTGCTGTATTAGCTTTTGGATTTTTGTCCAGAGTGGGCATGATGAGTTGCATGTGAATAACATGTGAGGTCACCTCCATGTCAGCACAGGGCAGAATCCTTCAGTCCCTGTTGTGTTATCTATCTAGGGTCCAGTAGTTTTTATGGATAGACCAGAATCTGGCTTGTGCTATGGCAAAAGAGGTTTTTCAAGTCAAAGGGGGGTTTCTAAATGTTTTGCCAGCACGTGTCATTAGCATGCAGGTTGTTGGGTGGCAAACTGTGGTTCCCAATTTTTTTTAAATAGTTCCAACGATTGCCCATTGTAAGTGTCAAAACATTTGTATAAGTGGTAGGCAGTTGTCAGGAATGTCATATCTAGTGTTCTTTCCAAGAAAATAAACTTTAAGTTTGAAAGGCTTAGTTGGTATCCACAGTGGTTAAGGCATAGATGTTTATCTAATATTCAATTAGGCATTTCTTGCAGCCTTTTTTAGGGTTCAGATATTCAAAGCATCTGAGAGTGCGGACGTCATCTTGGGAATATCTAAGGGAGCGCTCTAGTTGTTTCTTTGCGCGTGCAGTGGACGAACTGCATGACGCATGTGTGTTAGAATCTAATGGTGCACTTCAACTGAATAATTCAAGGCTGTTAGCCGTGTTTCATGTAGCGCTGACTTTGAAGAAGTTTTTTGTAAATATTGAATCTCTCTCTACAGAGAGAAATCGGAGTCTGAGTCCAGAAGAAGTTGAAAGAGAGCTGCATCTCAATCTCACGCATACTCATACTCTCAATCCAAAGGAGGTGTCTAAATCCGGATGAAGTTGTGTGAGAGCACAGTGTCGTTATCTCACGCATGCTAAAAAAACACAGAAGAGATTGAAAACGTTTCGTGATTGTGAGGCTGTCGGAGGAACTTGCAAGTAGTGAGGACCGACGGAGGAGTGGAACTTCCCAACTGGCAGACGAGAAGGCACATCTCTGCCTACACAGTATCTTCGTTTGGCAAAAATTCAAAAGCTGCTGCAAGAGTAAGAATAGAACAAGAACCATAAGAATAAGCAGAGCTCTGCAGTGATCTGATACATAGAATGAACTAGATGCTTTGAGACTATTTTCTTTAAAAAGAAAGACCAAAATTAGAAGTTAAAGGTAGAATTTGTGTTAATTTTGTTCCCACTGCAGGTGCTGACCGGTTCCAAGGTTCAGTAGCAAAACTAAACAAGAAGAGTAGAAAGCTGAACAGAGGAGGTAGAGGAACCCAAGAGGCAGTCTCTCTTTTCTTATCCACTATGATGAGGACCAGAAAAGGCCATAGAACACGCACCACCAGTTGAGGAACCCTAAGACAAACAGGGAAGACTGGAGGGGACTCGAAGACGGAGAGCATCGGAAGAGTGGGAGGGGGACTCGACCACAGTAACCAATAAAGAACAGCATATACACACATTGATAGATTTTAAGTGACCTGCAGTGTGGGCACGGCAGGGGGGAGGTGTGAGAGGTTCAGTATTTCAGGAATAGATGTATGACTAATAGATAATACACTAATTAAACCGAACAATGGCTATACAAACGAACGGTGGAAGGCCAGCAAAACAAATGTATAAGTAAATGGACAAGTGTTATCATGAAAATGAAAATAAAATGTTTTTAAAAAAAATAATCAGACTAAAAGAACTCAAACGTTCTATTCAGAACCTAAATAGCCAACTCAATGCTTCTTCCCAAACTCTGTTTGACACAATATGAATATAATCAAATTCAGTGTCAGAGAACGCAAACGTGGATTGACGTAACCAAAGCAGGCCGATTGTGTTACAACAACAAACCTGGTAAAGCTTTAGCTAGCAATCTGAAATATACGAAAAACAAATCAATCATAACAGTCATAAAAATACCAAATGGTGATATCACAACATCCACCTCTGACATCATAGGTTGAACAGATAAAATGACATGGAGGGTTGTTCTCTGTACCTAGTAGAGTAGGCAATGTTACAGGGAAGATTTGTCTTTATGGTCAGCAAGGGCATCATTAAGGAAGGTGTGATTTTTTAGTAGCACAACGGATACTCATATAGATCCTATAACGTAGACAGTCACCTATAACTTATGATTTTTTTCTAAGGTCCTGAAGATTCGTGAGTCACTGCACAATTAAACGAGAAACATGTTGACCATTATGATCACACACTAACTGAGACTCATGTAGGAAACATTGTATTCCAACGAGTACCGGCTAGTTTTTTCATTTTAACTAGAGAAGGAGACCCCCAGAATAAACTTGACACTGGTACTCCCAGCTTTATTTTAACTCACCTACACGTCTATGATGGAGCAAGGATTCGCACGTCACGCGACTTGCTTGTATTCATGAACCTCGAATAACGTTAACGTCATAACCAACAAGTTTGTCTTCTTAATATTGCACTTTTACACTACACAGGGGTGTCCCAGTGACGCTTGCCTATGTGTTTACTAATCCTAACTACGCTTGCATATTACATGGTCGCTGCTTTGCAGGAATACAGTCTGCTCATGCGTCGGTCATACCCATGTGATGTGACGCACTCGCAGTTCTGGAGGGAACTTGTCGCTCATGCGCAGTACTGCTAAAGATGGCCGCTTTGTTTCTCACATGCTCTTCGCTTGAACTGCTGCTTTAGCCCAACTGTTTTACTCTGCTTAACTCCTAATGCTATAGTTATTATAAAGTAAGGGGTGTAGTATAGCCAATCATGGTATACAGTGTATTAATTTTTTCTGTGTTTCTAAATTGTTTTCGCTTACTTTTCAAGTATCGATCCTTGTGGGCCTGGGAGAGGAGTTCAACTCCATCTTTGAAGCCTGTGTGGTACTAATCACGTGATGGAGGAAAAGAGAGTCTTGCAGCAGTGGAAACCTGCCAGCTGGCTGCCGAAGCTGAGATGCTCATGGGAACCTGAACCATGCCCCAGCGAGAAGACTCAAACTCATACCTGCATTCGTTACATTGTAATGTTGTACTGTGTGCTCTATTGTATTCTATAAATCTTATTCCATGGGAACTGGAATGTAGAGGGTGGGTTCAAAATATTGAATATTAATTATGAGAATGTCTTAAATCAGGAGGTACAATGACCTAACCACCTCCCGTGTTCAATCAGAAGTTGGGGATCCTTACACTGGCAACATTGGTGGGTGGTACACTGACCCGAAAACAGTATAACTAGCCTAGGTTTAGCTAGAGAAATTGTCAGACTTGTCCGAATAGCTGACCTGTCACTGACCCTACGAACTCTATAGGTGATTGATACAGAGAGCTGCGGAGCACTCTGTCCGTAATTTCCACAAACTCAATCGGAGTTTGGAAACCTTAAGTGCTGGCGAAGCACTTTGCTGGGAGATTCGAGAACCCAATCGGGGTTATTAGCAGATTCCTTGCAGAGAGGGAGTAGCGCAGGCGTTGCATCCCTAGCTGCAGGTGTTGGTCGTACCCTTTGGTGAGCCTGGTCCTGATCCAAATCCTGGGGTTATCCTGTCCTGACTGTCCATGAGCTGTACCTGCTTGCCTACTGGCATCCTAAGTCCTTGAGGGTCCTTTTCCGCCTTTCCCAACTGACCCTTGGCCAGGGTTAGTCTCCATCCTGTTCTAGGTAATTATATTCTGTGTGGGTGTTTGTCTTTCTGAACTTTTCTCTCTCTCATCTTAAATAAAGCAAACTTGCCTATGTTATTTTCCCTATCTTTATATAAATTCTGACTTTCATGCAAACATTTACTAGCATGTTCCATATTTTCTCCCTACCTTTAGTCAAGCACTGAACTGTTTACACATATATGTTCCATTCTTACCCTCCCTATAGGAAATAAGCATTTGTTGATGTAGAAACGTTCATGAGTTTCATTTTTCCCTAACCGTTACCATATTGTGAAAGCTTGCTTGATTAGTATGTTCCCTTTCTTTACCCACCTTTAGTGAAGTTGTGAAAGTCCTGTTAGACTAAATAGCGTGTTCCTTATTTTTCCCTCCTTTTATTCTTCAAATCTTAGATGATTCTTACCTTGATTCATAGCTACACTATATTCCTGATCTTAGTCATTGATAGTCTGATCTGTGTAAATTTCATTCTCATGGCATATGAAGAAAAGGATGATTAGATAAAGGTTTTGAAAACTTCTTGCGTTTGTGGTTATTAGAAGAGTACAAACATTATTCAAATGTATATGGTATTTGTTTTGTGTTATCTTCCTACCCTCTGATAGCTCCTGGTCCATTGTGATCTTAGGTACCTGTGACAAGGAGTGGTAAGTCAGGTACACAGAAGTAAATAGAAAGCGACACATTGTCAGTGTCACTGTACTAACAGACCAGTGGTATCCCTTTTTTAGGTCTCGTCTAAAGACGCGCGGAAGAGCGTCTCCGCCGAGTTAGGTCTCGGCTAAAGACACGCGGAAGCGCGTCTCCGCCGAGATCTTTTGTCAGCGACTGTGCTTCCCAGGAGACAGTCTCGGCCACGCGCATCCTTGGAGGCGATTTGAAACGTGACCGCGCGCTGTGGCCAGGCGCTGTCTCCTGGGAAGCTCAAGCACCACACACGCATGCGCATACACACACAAGCGCCCATGCACGCACGCACATACATACATACATACAGAGACACCCCCCCTGACACATACACACACACGCGCACACACACAAGTGCACCGAGGCCCCCCCTCCCCCGCCGTCACCGTCGCACACATACATACACACACACACACGAGCATACACACACACACGTGCACCAATCCGGCCCCAGCCTTTTGGAACTTACCTTACCTCAGCACGCGGCGCCCAACCTCCTGCTGGCGCGGCCCCGGGGCTCTACACCGCTCACAGGAGCCCCGGGTCGCGAGACGCAACGACTCCGCCTGCCTCCTCTTCCGGTCTGAACGTGGCCCCGCCCCCGTCACAGGCGACCGTGCCTGACTTCCGGGGCGGCCGCGATACTAAGAGACTGCATATTTCCCACTTAGAGGTTCTCCTTTTGATGCGTATTTCCATGTAGACAGGGATGAGGAGTTTAAGGTAGGTCATACCAGGCCAGACCAGTCACATTTTCAGAGTAGCAATGAAAGGAAAATGTACACCGCATTAGAAAACAACACAACACGATGGAATGAATATCAACGACTATACCCGGTAACTACCATAAAGTCTGGCCTGGCATCAGCGGCGGCCACAACAGCTACTCGGGTTTCACCGTATTTGTTACTTATATAAACTCACCTCCGTATTGCCACGCTAAGACCAAGGGGATATTACCGCCTGCAGAATGTAACTATTCATTGTAGCTTATCCTAAAGCATTGCAACTCAGATAGTATGAGTTCATACAAAGTCCCTCACAGCGGATGGCAGTAGTGCACTAAGCCCCCCTACACAGAGTAATCTGCACGCGCCGCCGAACAATGTATTAGTTGCTCCATAATGCTTCTAAGAGCATTTAGTACACTCACCATTCCAGGGCCGAGCACGCGGGACTGCAGCATTCGGCGTTGGTCCAACTGTGATACCCCCGGCCGGACCGTATGAAGACAGCAGGATTCTAGGCTCGCACAACCTCGGCCAATAAACTGTTGCTGCCCGGAGCATTGCGCCCCCAACGTGAACCGCCTATGTTGCTCTGCAGCTCATCGCTGATCCAGTCCCCTGGTCCCACAGCAGAGTGGTGAGTGGTGAGTGCAGAGTGGTGAGTGCAGAGTGGTGAGTGGTGAGTGCAGAGTGGTGAGTGGTGAGTGCAGAGTGCAGAGTGGTGAGTGCAGAGTGGTGAGTGGTGAGTGCAGAGTGGTGAGTGCAGAGTGGTGAGTGCAGAGTGCAGAGTGGTGAGTGCAGAGTGGTGAGTGGTGAGTGCAGAGTGGTGAGTGCAGAGTGGTGAGTGCAGAGTGGTGAGTGGTGAGTGCAGAGTGGTGAGTGCAGAGTGGTGAGTGCAGAGTGGTGAGTGCAGAGTGGTGAGTGCAGAGTGGTGAGTGCAGAGTGCAGAGTGGTGAGTGCAGAGTGGTGAGTGCAGAGTGGTGAGTGGTGAGGGCAGAGTGGTGAGGGCAGAGTGGTGAGTGCAGAGTGGTGAGTGCAGAGTGGTGAGTGCAGAGTGGTGAGTGCAGAGTGGTGAGTGCAGAGTGGTGAGTGGTGAGTGCAGAGTGGTGAGTGCAGAGTGGTGAGTGCAGAGTGGTGAGTGCAGAGTGGTGAGTGCAGAGTGATGAGTGCAGATTGGTGAGTGCAGAGTGCAGAGTGGTGAGTGCAGAGTGGTGAGTGCAGAGTGGTGAGTGCAGAGTGGTGAGTGCAGAGTGGTGAGGGCAGAGTGGTGAGGGCAGAGTGGTGAGTGCAGAGTGGTGAGTGCAGAGTGGTGAGTGCAGAGTGGTGAGGGCAGAGTGGTGAGGGCAGAGTGGTGAGTGCAGAGTGGTGAGTGCAGAGTGGTGAGGGCAGAGTGGTGAGGGCAGAGTGGTGAGTGCAGAGTGGTGATTGCAGAGTGGTGAGTGCAGAGTGGTGAGTGGTGAGTGCAGAGTGGTGAGTGTAGAGTGGTGAGTGGTGAGGGCAGAGTGGTGAGGGCAGAGTGGTGAGTGCAGAGTGGTGAGGGCAGAGTGGTGAGGGCAGAGTGGTGAGGGCAGAGTGGTGAGGGCAGAGTGGTGAGGGCAGAGTGGTGAGTGCAGAGTGGTGAGGGCAGAGTGGTGAGTGCAGAGTGGTGAGTGCAGAGTGGTGAGTGGTGAGGGCAGAGTGGTGAGGGCAGAGTGGTGAGGGCAGAGTGGTGAGGGCAGAGTGGTGAGTGCAGAGTGGTGAGTGCAGAGTGGTGAGTGGTGAGTGCAGAGTGGTGAGTGCAGAGTGGTGAGTGGTGAGGGCAGAGTGGTGAGGGCAGAGTGGTGAGGGCAGAGTGGTGAGTGCAGAGTGGTGAGTGCAGAGTGGTGAGTGCAGAGTGGTGAGTGCAGAGTGGTGAGTGCAGAGTGGTGAGTGCTGAGTGGTGAGTGCAGAGTAGTGAGTGTGCAGAGTAGTGAGTGTGCAGAGTATTGAGTTTGCAGAGCAGTGAGTGTGCAGAGTAGTGAGTGTGCAGAGTAGTGAGTGTGAGTGCAGAGTGGTGAGTGCAGAGTGGTGAGTGCAGAGTGGTGAGTGCAGAGTGGTGAGTGCAGAGTGCAGAGTGGTGAGTGCAGAGTGGTGAGTGCAGAGTGGTGAGTGGTGAGGGCAGAGTGGTGAGGGCAGAGTGGTGAGTGCAGAGTGGTGAGTGCAGAGTGGTGAGTGCAGAGTGGTGAGTGCAGAGTGGTGAGTGCAGAGTGGTGAGTGGTGAGTGCAGAGTGGTGAGTGCAGAGTGGTGAGTGCAGAGTGGTGAGTGCAGAGTGGTGAGTGCAGAGTGATGAGTGCAGATTGGTGAGTGCATAGTGCAGAGTGGTGAGTGCAGAGTGGTGAGTGCAGAGTGGTGAGTGCAGAGTGGTGAGTGCAGAGTGGTGAGGGCAGAGTGGTGAGGGCAGAGTGGTGAGTGCAGAGTGGTGAGTGCAGAGTGGTGAGTGCAGAGTGGTGAGGGCAGAGTGGTGAGGGCAGAGTGGTGAGTGCAGAGTGGTGAGTGCAGAGTGGTGAGGGCAGAGTGGTGAGGGCAGAGTGGTGAGTGCAGAGTGGTGATTGCAGAGTGGTGAGTGCAGAGTGGTGAGTGGTGAGTGCAGAGTGGTGAGTGTAGAGTGGTGAGTGGTGAGGGCAGAGTGGTGAGGGCAGAGTGGTGAGTGCAGAGTGGTGAGGGCAGAGTGGTGAGGGCAGAGTGGTGAGGGCAGAGTGGTGAGTGCAGAGTGGTGAGGGCAGAGTGGTGAGTGCAGAGTGGTGAGTGCAGAGTGGTGAGTGGTGAGGGCAGAGTGGTGAGGGCAGAGTGGTGAGGGCAGAGTGGTGAGGGCAGAGTGGTGAGTGCAGAGTGGTGAGTGCAGAGTGGTGAGTGCAGAGTGGTGAGTGGTGAGTGCAGAGTGGTGAGTGCAGAGTGGTGAGTGGTGAGGGCAGAGTGGTGAGGGCAGAGTGGTGAGGGCAGAGTGGTGAGTGCAGAGTGGTGAGTGCAGAGTGGTGAGTGCAGAGTGGTGAGTGCAGAGTGGTGAGTGCAGAGTGGTGAGTGCTGAGTGGTGAGTGCAGAGTAGTGAGTGTGCAGAGTAGTGAGTGTGCAGAGTATTGAGTTTGCAGAGCAGTGAGTGTGCAGAGTAGTGAGTGTGCAGAGTAGTGAGTGTGCAGAGTGAGTGTGCAGAGTGAGTGTGCAGAGTGAGTGTGCAGAGCAGTGAGTGCAGAGTGAGTGTGCAGAGCAGTGAGTGCAGAGTGAGTGTGCAGAGCATTGTGTGCTGTTGAGTGCAGAGTGCTGTGTATTGGCAATGTTAATGACAATGCCCATTTATTTTTGATTTAAAGAAAAAAAATGTCATGAGCAATGCCAATAGCTCTACCTTTAATGATGCTGAGACCATTGCATTGCAAATGCTTGTGTTGTGATATGCTTTCAGATTATCGACATGGTCGCTGTAGCTTACTTTAAAGGTTATGTGTTCAAACACAGGTATTTCAAAGGTTGTATTCTCTAGTTTTAAAATCATGCCAGTGGGCAGTCAGGGCAGGCCGTTGGTTCCTTTCGCAGGAAGGCAGCGACAAGGCCAGAAAGCAAGCAGAGCTGTAGCAGACGTAGTAATTCTCTGCAGTGTTCTGTCAGAACTCGCTGTAGCAAAAGGGAGGGCGCGGAGGGGCCCGGAGGGGCCTTGCTGAGGGAGGGGTCAAAAGTAGACGAGATTCCACACCCCCCTTCTCACTCTGGGGAACCATGGGCCCCTCCTGCTGTCAACAGCAGAATTGCCAGCCCATACGTGCATCGAATCACTGCCAGTGTTTTCGGGGTAATAATCCTACACAGGTGAGATCAGCCTGCAGTGACAGCCCCTGGGCACAGATCTGTGCGGGCAGCGGGGAGGCTCATTGAGTTACATGGAGGCTGGTACCTGTAGCGCTCTAGTGCTCCGAGGGTCTCAGGTTGAGCCCCCGGAAGCACTCCGCACAATGTATCACTTTCTGGCCAGGCGTGGCTAGAAAGCTTTAAATAAAGGGACCGAAGTGGCACGGCACTTCCGGTCCACACCAGAGCTATAACTGTGTGTGTGTCAATTTATTGCGCTCAACAAGCGGCGCAGCGCTGCAGGCCCAGCTCGGCCCTTGGGGGCCTCACACTGGCGACGAGGATGGGATGCCCATAAGTTAAACGGCGCCAGCCAGCGGCATTTACCTGCCCGATCACCAGCCGACTTGATCGCCCAGCCGCGGCACCGGAGAAGAACATCAGCGACGGCGGCCACCACCGAGAGCGGAAGCTACATCCCAGAAGCTACACACACCGGTAAGCAGCGTGAGCAAGGAGCTGCGTGTGGCACCGGCGGCAGCGACGGCAGGAAGGCCCAAGACAGAGACGCGCGCCGAAGGAAGCGACCCGGCGGCAGGCCCAGCGGTGCCGTCACCAGAGAAAGAAACCCGGGGAGAGCGCGAGGCCGGAAAGGCGCCTCGAACAAAATCGAGCGCGAGGCCCCGTAGACGCGAGGAAGACCCAGCGAGGCCAACCACACCACGTGGCGACACAGCCAAACCCAAGTGCGCGCAGGCAGCGCCCCATCACAAAAAGAACAAAAGAAGAACAAGCACAAGCAAAGACAATCAGCCGTCTGTTGCACACCGGTCTGAACAAACACAAACAAGCACAAGCAAGTGCAACCAACAACCTGATAAGCAGTGGGTCACACAGGCACCAACAAGCACGAGCAAGTGCAACCAGGGATACAAAAAGCAGTGGGTCACACAGGCACCAACAAGCACGAGCAAGTGCAACCAGGGATACAATAAAGAGAGGCCCAAGAGGCAAGCGCCCAACCACAGCCCAGCACCAAGATGACCACAAACCCAGGAGGAGCATCTGGGGGAGCCGGCCAAGCTCAGCAAGCAGCGCCACCAGCACCAGCAGTAAATCTCGGAACACAGCCACCAATGCCATCAGCCCACTCACAGATCCAGGCACTACCACCTTTCAGCGAGCTGATAGACCACGGGACAGCGGCCCCCAGATGGGCTGTGTGGTTAGGACAACTCAACAACTACTTCACTGCCACCAGGGAGAAAGATAACGAAGTCAAGAGGTCCCTGCTGTTACACTTTGGAGGCACGGAACTATACAAGCTATTCAAACATCTCCCAGACACAGGAGATGACGATGACTATGACGCTGCAGTCAATGCGCTGAACGCACATTTCGACCCCCAGCTGAACCCGCACTATGAGCGATTCAAGTTTCGCCAATCCAGACAAAGGGAAGGAGAAACCATGGATGCGTTCCATGCGCGATTGAGGGATCTCATAAGCACGTGCACGGACGATGACGAAAAGAAAGAAGTAACCGCACAACTCATTCAAGGTTGCCGCAACAAACACCTAAGAACACTCATCCTAAGGCAACCGCGCATCACACTTGAAGAAATATTGATCCTGGCCAGATCCCACGAACTATCAGATGCCCGTGCAACAGTGATGGAAGCAGCCCTGAACCCGCGGGCAGAAGCAGGAACCGTGGTGAAGACGGAAAGGGTGGATGCAATCCGCAACACCAGTCGGGGAAGTAGAGGAAGATGGCCGACCAGGACGCCGCGCCGAGCATCATGCGGATACTGCGGCCGAGACGAACACAACCAAGATGGCTGCCCAGCACGTGGCAAGACATGCTCAAAATGCGGAATACCCAACCATTTCGCAAGCGTGTGCAGGGGTGGCTCCCGTGGAAGAGGGGCGTCCGGGAGAAAATCAATCACAGGAGCGGTGAAACAGCTATCGCTAGACGACGCAACGTCGTCTCGTTCACACAAATCGCCGAGGCAATCCCAATTCGACGAGTCCTCCACAGAGGATGAAGACGAATGCTACTATGTATCATTCGTAAGTGAGCTAAAGAAGCGGCGGAGACCACAGCCAAAGTGCCAAATACACATCGACGGATCCCCAGCAACTGGCGTCATCGACACGGGAGCCACCGTGAACGTCATGGGAATCCAGCACTATAAAGCACTGAAGCCAAGACCCAAGCTGGTCCCCTCGAAGGCGCGCATACTAACATACGGCAGCCAGGAACCTCTCCCACTACGAGGGAAAATGACGGTCCAAGTAAAGGCAGAAGACAATGAGGTGACGACAACGTTCCACGTAATAGACAAGGAAGCAGACCTGCTCGTAGGCAGCAACACAGCGGAAGACCTCCGCCTCATTGCGTTTGCAAACGCCATCAAAGCGCTACAAACAGAAGACATCCTGGAAATGTTCCCCACACTATTCGAGGGCCTCGGCACAATCAAACGACCACCGATCAAATTGCACATCGACCCCGCCATCCAGCCGATAGCCCTGAGGCACAGAAGGATACCTTTTCACTTGCACGCAGCCGTAGAGAAGGAACTTAACCAACTTGAAGCACAAGGGGTAATTGAGAAAGTATCGGGACCGACGCCGTGGGTATCCCCAATGGTGATAGCCGAGAAGCCGCGCCAGCCAGGCAAAATCCGCATCTGCATAGACATGAGGGTCCCCAACAAAGCCATTCGTCGGGAACGGCACCTCACCCCAACAGTAGATGACATCCTGACGGACCTGAACGGGGCCCAATGGTTCTCTAAGTTGGACCTCAATGCAGGATATCACCAGCTCAGGATAGCGGAGGAGAGCCGCTACATCACAACATTCTCAACACACCTGGGGCTGAGGCGATACAAGCGACTAAATTTTGGCATCTCATCCGCAGCCGAAATCTTCCAAAACACAATCAAGGAGATCTTAACAGGACTTGACGGAGTGCTGAATGTCAGCGATGATATCTTAATTCACGCCAAAACAAGTGAAGAGCACCACCGAAGACTGAAGGCCACCCGACAGAGACTCGCACAGTATGGCGTCACTCTCCACAAGGACAAATGCCAGTTCTTCAGGAAATCAATTGAGTTCTTCGGATACGTATTTGACTCAGACGGAGTGAGGGTAGACCCCCGCAAATCACACGCCATCAAGAACGCTCCAGCACCGTCAACCGCATCTGAAGTAAGGAGTTTCTTGGGAATGGCACAATACTGTGCCAGATTCATACCCAATCTGGCCACAATCGCAGAGCCTCTAAGAAACCTGACGAAGAAAGACAGCTCGTGGAAATGGACGGCAACAGAGGACAAAACATTCCACCGAATCAAAGAAGCACTACTGGACAGCACAACAATGGCATACTTCAACACTGCAAGACCCACCGAAGTACTAGTGGATGCCAGCCCAGTGGGCCTAGGAGCTCTCCTGTCGCAAGAATCCGAACCAGGGGTGTGGGCCCCACTGGCCTTCGCAAGCAAGGCCCTGACAGCGACAGAGTCGCGGTACTCGCAAATTGAGAGGGAGGCGCTGGCAGTAAAATGGGCGTGCGCCCATTTTCACCTCTACATATCTGGTCACCCATTCAGAATGGTGACAGACCACCAACCGCTAATTCCCTTATTCCGGGGTACCGCTCCACACCCACCGCCAAGGATTGAACGCTGGGCGATCCAAGTTCAACAGTACCAAATGGACCTAGTGTACCGACCAGGGGTGAAAAACCCGGCGGACTTCCTGTCTCGCCATCCCCCCGCGGAAGAGTCCAGCAATACAGATCCGGAAGTCCAGACCGAAGAATTCATCAACATGCTAGCAACAGGCGCATGCCCCTGCGCGCTGACCGCCAATGTCATCATCTCCCACTATGACAACGATGCAGTCGTCAAGAGAGTAAAGGAAGCAATACAATCCGGAACGTCGGTAAACTTCCTGAAGGATACCCATGGGTGGAACGAAGCAGACAGGACACGCCTGCAACAGTACTGGAAGGTTCACGATGACCTCAGCTGCGCTGACAATGGCCTCCTACTGAGAGGAACCCGCGTGGTCATCCCCAAAGCGTTGCAAGAGAGAGCAACCACCCTGGCACACGAAGGACACCAAGGCACCCGCAGAATGAAAGCGAGGATGCGAGAGAAGATATGGTTCCCCAACATGGAGGAGGACATCGAAGCCTGCGTGCGAGAATGTCGGGCATGCCAGATCACAAGCAGCCCCGAAGTACCAGCCCCAATAATCACGGAGGAACACGCCCCATCGCCATGGGCATGGCTAAGCCTGGACTTTGGCAGCTTCCCAGACGGGAGAGTCACAGTAGTACTAGTGGACAACTACACTAAATACCCCATAGTGGAAACGGCAGCATCAACCAGCTTCGCGAACATTCGCCCCATCCTCAGCAAAACCTTTGCTCTGTTCGGCATCCCGATGGTCATCAAGACGGACAATGGGCCCCCGTTCCAGGGGAGTGAGTTTAAAGAATTTCTGAACAACCTTGGAATAAAACATCACCGAATCACCCCGCAATGGCCACAAGCTAACGGTGAGGTTGAACGCTTTATGAGGACAATAAACAAAGTACTGCGGATATCCTCCGCGGAAGGGAGTGACCCGGAAGAAGCACTGCAAGCCTTCTTAAGGGAGTACCGCAGCACACCACACAGCACCACCATGCAGTCACCATGGGCGTTGATGCTAGCCGGACCTCGGAGAGACTTATTACCCATGGCTGACAGTTGGGCTCCCGCACCGTACTCACCAGCAGACACCCAAGAAAGGAGAAGGAGGACAAACGAGAAGGCAAGCTGCAAGAGGAGGGCCCAAACAAAGACCCTGAATCCGGGAGAGACTGTGCTAATCCGAACACGGAGGCCAGGAGGAAAATTCAAGACTCCATTCGAACCGGAACCCTGGGTCATCAAGGAAACCCACGGAACAGCAGTCACAGTCAGCCGAGACGGAGAAGAGGTGACTTGCAACGTATCGTGGTTCAAGCAGATACCCGCTCCGAAAGGACAGAGCTCAAGTGGTGGCATACCAGTAGCGAGGGAAGAGGGAGAGGATACAGCCACGAACGATAATTCGCGCCTGCCCCCGGACACCGCAGAACAACCATCTCTGCCATCACCGGGACCTCCTCGAGACCAGATCCCTCCGAGGGGCAAGTGGCAATATAATCAGACTGGCGGATTTCGCATGTTGAACTGACTGTTATAGTTGTTTTGAAAAATCCAAGTTGGGAAGGGATGTAGCGCTCTAGTGCTCTGAGGGTCTCAGGTTGAGCCCCCGGAAGCACTCCGCACAATGTATCACTTTCTGGCCAGGCGTGGCCAGAAAGCTTTAAATAAAGGGACCGAAGTGGCACGGCACTTCCGGTCCACACCAGAGCTATAACTGTGTGTGTGTCAATTTATTGCGCTCAACAAGCGGCGCAGCGCTGCAGGCCCAGCTCGGCCCTTGGGGGCCTCACAGTACCCTCCCTATCCATCAGGTCCATCGTTCGTGGGCCTTTGATTAATGTGGTTTTGTTACGACCTCACAGGCGCTCACGTGTCTCCCTGATTGGAGAAACGTGTTTAATTATCTTACATGTTTTAGTCACGACATAATTTCATCGTCCATGCTCCTTTGAGAATGGGCACTCCTGCCCTCCCGATCAATTTTCGTTTGTCTCATTTACAGTCCGGGGGTACGGTCATCGGCACTATGCAGCCCCCCCCCCCCTTTTCATTAATAATACAAAAATAATTATAATTATAATGAATGAAACCTGGGCTGGCTGTGGCTATCAGGGCTGGGGCAGGTAGAAGCACTTTTCGGAGGGGCAGCTGAGTGCTGGGCGGGTAAAACTATCCCAGCAAGTTATACGTTCCTCGACACATCGATAGATTGGACTCGGTTCGAGATCATTTAATTGTTGCGAAAAGTCAACCTCGAGCAGGTGGATTCACCTCTTTCCACCATATTCGTGCTTCAATACTTATCAGCTTGGGCGTATAAACAGCTCACGAGTTTGTTGTCCTTCACAAGGGTCGAGCACAGCATTGTCGCCTCGAGCTATGTAGGCCACCTGGTGGCGCTGCAGCACCGTTTTACCAGTACTAGGCCGGAAAGAACACTGCAGCACAGAGATTTTCAGAGAATATGGCCAAGGCACGCTAAAGGCCAGGTGAGCGGAGAGCCCTGATTATTTCAATACACACTAGGCCATTCTTATAGCTTTCCCATCCAGAAATCAGACACCACACACTACTGGCTCGCACATGATCTGAGATAGTGAAGCAGTCACTATATCCACAATTTCCTTACTGTTTCAGACCAGGAAACTCCTGTCACACTCTTCCCTCCCCCCTCCATCCTTCTCTTTGCTACAGTCTTTTCTCTAGCTTTGTTGCATGCTTCCACTATACTTTGCTTCCCCCTTCTTTCTTTTATCTCTCGCCTTTTCTTAGTCTTGACCTCGGCTCCTACCTTTCCTCTCTTCATGAGCTACCTCTCACCTTTATGTTCTCTCTGCCGCCATCTCTCTGCTTCTCTAGGTATTCTTGCCTCCATTTGCTTGGTGTTTCCTCTTTTTTCCCTCCTACTTCCCCCCTCTTGTCATTGTTTTTGACTTTATCCACCTGTCTCCCAGTTATTCTTTTGACTTTCTCACTGCTTGTTTTCTCTCTCTTCCCTCCTGTCTCCTTCTATGTCCCCATCCCATGCTCAATAAAGGATAACCCCTAATAAACCAGGGATGCGAAGTATTTTGCTAATTAAACCTGCTATTGTTATATTTAACAGTCAGGCAAGTTTACAGTGTATGATGAAAACTTTGACATTTCCAAAGTAAAATAAGTGTTTACTGAGCTGGCGTCCCCTTATCAGCAGGAAACAAGAGGATTTTGTTGGGCCAACACTGCCATTTTCAACTTTGCATCTAAGTTGGGCAATAGACCCATTGGGGCCCTCTTGTAGGTCTAAAAGGCCAAGTGTATTATTAAGGTGGCATATGGTAGCGAGATTTGGGGCTATATGGAACACGAGGAACCCCAAATTGTCAAAAACATATTTTTAAAACACCTAATATGCTTCCCACAGAGTATTCCCTCTATTGAAGTCCACAAAGAACTGGAGAGGGTTTTTCTTCCTGACCTGCTCTCTTACCCTCCCCTATCACTGTGGATGAACTTGTGGCTCAGGAAGGGAATTGCCCTAGGTAAAGATATTTTAAACGACTGCCTCTGTTTGGATTGTTGTCACCATGTTCCCTGGCACAAGTACATCAGGGATTGCCTTACAGATTTGGGAAGGGATGATCTATTTCCCAACCCAGAGAATATGTGTAGAAGAGATCAGTGTTGGGTGAAAGAGAACTTCTTTAAAAAATGTCAGCTGGATAGGGAACAAGGAGAGCTGAGGAAGGCCAGAGTGTGGAGGTATCTTTTATAGAAAACTGTGCCATTGACTGAGCCCTATCTTTTTTGGCTTAAAAGTACCCACGATCGATTTTTACTGACTAGGTTCCAATTGGACTTTTTTCATTATCTTCTGGCCCATCCGGTGGGGCATATAGGAGTCGGAGTCTCCCTCCCTGTGGCTTCAACAGGAAGCCTCCACAGACCATGATACATTTTTTAATGTTCTGCAGTTTATATGAGGTACCAAGAAGACTTACCTCATTCCCATTTTAAAGAAGGCAAATTTCAGGCTGGTTAGAACTGCTTTTATTATTTTACAAATGCTTCCCAGTAATTAAGTGCTATATGTCCTTAGCTTCTTGAAGTCTGTGGTTAGGCTTATATCTAGTTGTGATTAACTTATATAACTGTGGCTACCAAGGAATGTTGTGACTGTTATATACAATTTTTCATAGCCTGTTTTATTATTCTTGCAATTTAGGGGGCTGGTGTCTATTATCTGTACCGTTAAAGGCATTGAGAACTTAAAACATCCTCATTTTGACCTTTTGGATATAGCCCGTTCCATCATTTTGTAAATCATGGAACAGGGTAAGTGACCTGTACCACTACTAGTCCCGTATATGTTGTACACTGTGTGGCTTTAACTTAACTTATTTTTGTTTTCCCTTACTCCGTAAACACTCTACATAGTTTTACATGAAATTTGACGATCTCAAGAGAAATGTAGGCGGCGGTATTGCATAGCGGACCCCTAGTCGAGGTTTTTGCATTTTCCCCCTTCATTCTGATCTTAGCTCTAAATGTAACAAGCATTTACAATGCAATGGTCTCGGCATTATTAAAGGTAGAGCTATTGGCATTGCTCATGACATTTTTTTATTATTTTTTTTTTAAAATCATAAATAAATAGCATTGTCATTTACATTGCCAATAGCTTAATCGTTAAATAAATGGCATTGTCATTTACAATGCCAATAGCTTAGTCGCTCGCATATGCATAACCTATTGCATTTACACCCACACAGAGCCACACACACATACACACAGAGCCACCCACACAGAGTCATTCCCATAGAGCCACCCACAGACACAGAGCCACCTACAAAGAGCCACCCTCACACACACAGAGCCACCTACACAGATCCACGCTCACACACACAGAGCCACCCACACAGAGCCACCCACACAGAGCCACCCTCACACAGACAGAGCCACCCACACGTAGAGCCACCTACAAAAAAATCTACCCACACAGAGCCATCCACACACAGAGCCCCACACACACAGACCCACCCACACACAGACAGAGCCACCCACACACAGACAGAGCCACCCACACACAGACAGAGCCACCCACACACAGACAGAGCCACCCACACACAGACAGAGCCACCCACACACATACAGAGCCACCCACACACAGAGATCCCCACACACACAGAGATCCCCCCACACACACACAGATCCCCCCTACACACACACACAGATCCCCACACACACACACAGATCCCCCCTCACACACACACAGATCCCCACACACACAGAGAGATAGATCTCCACACACACACAGAGATAGATCCCCACACACAGAGATCCCCACACACACACATTGATCCCCACACACACAGAGATCCCCACACACACACATAGATCCCCACACACACACACAGATCCCCACACACACACAGAGATCCCCACTCGCACACAGAGATCCCCACAAACACACAGAGAGATCCCCACACACACAGAGCCACCCTCACACAGACAGAGCCACCCACACGTAGAGCCACCTACAAAAAAATCTACCCACACAGAGCCACCCACACACAGAGCCCCACACACACAGAGCCACCCACACACAGACAGAGCCACCCACACACAGACAGAGCCACCCACACACAGACAGAGCCACCCACACACATACAGAGCCACCCACACACAGAGATCCCCACACACACACAGATCCCCCCCACACACACACAGATCCCCACACACACACACACACAGATCCCCCCCCACACACACAGATCCCCCCTCACACACACACAGATCCCCACACACACACAGAGATAGATCTCCACACACACACAGAGATAGATCCCCACGCACAGAGATCCCCACACACACACATTGATCCCCACACACACACAGAGATCCCCACACACACACATAGATCCCCACACACACACAGAGATCCCCACACACACACAGAGATCCCCACACGCACACAGAGATCCCCACACACACACAGAGAGATCCCCACACACACAGACGATGGGCAAAGCCAGGGAGACGTTTTCATTTTCTACATTCATTCCTCTGTATTTTCACCGTCTAATGTGTAAAGAAAAACCTGGAGAATAATTTTGTACATTCAATTTGAACAACCAACACACAGGGCCACTGACACTATGCAACAACGGAAGATTTAATTATGTGGCATCTTCTACCTACAGCAAGGCAAAGCAAGCTGCGCATCTGCTACCTACAGCAAGGCAAAGCAAGCTACGCATCTGCTACCTACAGCAAGGCAAAGCAAGCTATGGATCTGCTAGCTACAGAAAACAAAGTAGGCAACACTACTCAGACAGGCTCAAGACATCTTGCTTGTGGAAAATTCAAACTATAAACATGATCAAAATACAATGATAAAAAAGTGAAGACCACGGAGACAGGAGAATATACAATGCATAATATAGAGAGCAAAGAATAGCTGTACAACATATCACCCAATGTAACGAAGAAAAGGTGCATACCTTGATGAAAATATTCCTAGCGCTGACAATGGAGGAGACATTCCAAAGGTTCCTAGAAGATATGGAACACATTCAAGTGCTAGAACCCAAAGATGTTCTAAATGACAAATAAGTGCAGAGTGATTGCTGCTGGATTGTAATCTCACAGAAATTGTAGTATTCAACCTAATGTTATGACAGTCCATCAGGGCACATATTATATACAGTGACCATTCAGTGCATGAGTAGTCTCAGATGCCAGAGATAACCATTGCCCAGACACTACCTGTCTAGCAAACAATGCTCAACGGTGCTAGCTGGAATCACTTTGACTAGGTCAGAAACCTTTTGGTGAGCAAAATGAACCTCATCCTTCCTTGGTCCTCATTTCAAAGATCTCCGGTTGGTCAGTGTTGGGCATTATAGTCTGCTTAGTCCTTTGTTTATTTCATTTGTGCTATTTGTAGTTTTGTATTTTCCATTTCGAGCTCAGGGCTACAATTACCAGCAAGAATAGTAAAAAAACAACAACAACTGTGCTAAATAAAGGAGCTGCTTTCAGCTGACATGAGAAATTTTACCAATACATATGCGGAAAAGTAAGAATCGACTGCCATTTTTATGAAGCAATTGAAATATGTGGCCTAACTTATTTCACTGTATGGAGCCTTAATTAGTGCTTGTCCTGCAGTCGGTTTCAGTGCAGCAAATGTGCCATTGAGACATATCTAGAGTCAGAGCTAAGGAGCGCCCTGCAAGGGATGCTCGCTCGTGTTGGAATAGTGGCGCCTGCTGCCCTGGCTGGCTGCCCTTGCGGCTCCCTTGCCTGGCATGTTATTCCTGGCTCCTTCTGCGAGCTGTGAATAAACACAACAGTTTCTCTGGCAATGTTTGCCTGGAGCCTCGCCTAAACTTTAAAACTTCACATTGGGTGGGCCAAATCTGTAATAAAAAGCTAGAGTCTGCAAAGAAGCGCTAAAAAAAAAAATCTCCCTGCATTGCGAGGAGGACTAACAGGAAAACAACCACCCGGGAGGGGCATACATTTTCCGTTATTACATACAGGCTTTTGGCTCGTATGCTAAGACGCCGTATGAGTAATGTGAAGGACCCTTCTTTGTGGACATTTTAAAAAGTAACCTTATTCGGGAGTTTTGAAGATAGTTTAATAAAATGGTTACCTGTCGAGAAATAAACTAGCTATAAGAATGCGCGTGATGTCAGTAAGAAATCTAAACAAGAACAAAGACTAAAAACAAACATGACTTCCATTAGTAAACTAGATGCAATGTTTACAGTATCCACAACAACAGACCATACACCCTCCTGAGAGCGGAGCGCGGGGGTGGACTGCCAGAGAGCTGGAGCAAGACTGAAGGAAGTATAACATTTCCAAGTGACTGGGGGCTAGCCCCAGAGTCTATGACCAGAGCACCCAACATCTGTATTAAGACTACATCTCATAAACAGGGATGGCGGAGCCTGTGGGACACCAACTGACTTATTAAATCACATGAACATGCAAGACGGATCCTGTGGGACACCAATAACTTATCAACACAAGCTATGCAAGGTAACAGAGACGATCACACAGTAAAAAGCTCCCCAGCGAGGTAAAGCAACCACTACAACTGAAAGGATCGAACAACGGGAACCCACCACAGGCACGCAGCTGGTGGAAAGCAGTGCCCTCCGATGGGCTGCTGAGAACGGCACCACATAGCAAGCGCCGTAGGGGCTTGTCGCAAGTGCGAAAAACACGGAGAAATGCGGGGAGTAGCACAGGCGGTTAAAGTGGGAGGGAGTAACGGACTCTCGGGGCGGGGCAGATGTACCTGGGAAACCCGCGAACAAACTCCGCGCCCAGGAGGCGCCAAACACAGAACACCTTGCTAAGTGAGAAGGGGCATGCAGTCCTCCATAGGTACACCCGCCACAACCTTTGATCTGAGACAACCACCCGCCATGGGATCCGAATACATGGGGGAGTCCCGAATAGACACACCCCCATCAGATAGAATTACCAAACAATAAAAGCAGCCTTCGTAGCACATTCACATGGGACACTTATTTTTGCTGACAGCTGTAATCCCTTTTGCAGACCTGTGGAATGGTGTCTAGATTACTAGAATCCACCACAGAGCAAAACAAGAAGAAAAAAAACAGCACAAAAAAAGAATGGCGGCTGCAAAAATCCAAAAATTTCGGATTCGGGGGCGTATTTTTGGCGTTCTGAGTGACGGGTGACGTCACAGTCGAAAGAACGCAGAAAACACGCCCCCGAATCCGAAAGAGACGGGGCTTTATTGGAGTGAATGCCCTCTCCTCCAATGGCTGGCCTCCGTTTAGGAAGCCAGCCAATGGAGGAGAATGGAGGAGAGAGGCGGGTTCAAGCCACCATACTCCAAAACATTAAATCTCCTCCCGGAGACTGCGCAAGCGCAGCCTACGGTCCTCGACCTAAAAATATCACTAGGATGTTTTAGATTTTAGACTTGGGTTTGATGATAAGCCACACTGTCACCATTTTATGAACCTTTTTTATAACTTACTGGAAATCATACCGTTGTCTATTTATTGTACTGTAATATTGTTCTCCTCTTTGTACTTTTATGGTCTAGTTTTAGATCAAATAAAGTTTATTATGATGATGAAGTGTTTACTGTTTGCACGCCATCATTTTATGAAGAATATCATTTAACAATTCAGCAAAATGTCCTTCTTTTATTTGCTAGGGAACCCCATACAATAATTAAGCATGATGGAAGCTTTTCATTCTTGTGATGTAATCTCGCGAGAGAGTACTTGTGGTAGTTGGGAAGGGCAGATTTGCATCTGTGCTCTTTTTCCTCTTGCACGTTTCTCTGTCTGCTTCACTATCTCTCAAAAGCAAACAGCACCAATATAATTATAGCCAGTTAAGGAGAAAGGTTTATCCAGGGATCCTTAACTTACATTTAGGATTTCAGTCTACACCATGGTAACCTTGCTGATATAGCCTGAAATACATCCCCTAGTGCATGGATTGCAGATCAGATCACCCATATTGATTTCCTCCTCACCATGAGGAGCAAAGCACAAAACAGCTAATCTCTTGTCTACTAAATGTTTGGTGCATTTGTGTATGCTTTTGGGCCTAGATAATTTGCTGCCCACAGTAATAGTTGTGTCCACCTCTCTGTGTTTAAAAAGTGAGGTGTTTGGTACAGAAAGGATGCTGCTACTCCTCAGCCCGGGCTTATCAACATTCACCAGCTTTACAGTGTAAATATAGCCAGATTAAGACCAAAAGTATTTTTATATCTACGAGTTTTACTTTACGAGTTTCAAATGTCACACAAACAATGCCACAACACACACATCCATGCTCCATAATTCCGCTACACATAAATCCTCTAAACATCACACTATTCCACACTACACAATGCCACAACAAACAATTCCACCCCAACCCACTTAATTCCACTCCACACCACATACATTTACTCCACCCCATAACACATAGCTAAAAGACAACGCCTATAGCTCTCAGATTGCTGAGACACACAGGCTTTGCTAATTGATTTTGTGAGAAAATAGGCCACTCCCATCTTGAGCCCAAGCACTTTCAAAAGTTGTCAACTAAATTCTTTGCAAAAATTATTAAAAATAAACCTTTGATATACCTTGACTAGGCTTCATGTGCTCGCTACAACGTTGCCTGGCTACCTATATCCCACCTTCAACTGCCTGGATACCAATGTGTTAGAATTAATAATCTGGACCGCAAATACATATATTTGTGCCATTCCAATAAAAATAAAGGTGGTGCAGTAACTTTATTCATATTGTATTGTATATAACTTTTTTCAAAATTAGTGTAAAAACAATCACACATGCATACATTTATTATTATGGTGCAAATGTCAAAGTCCATTTTAGTACCACAGTTCATAGAAATCGATGTGAAAAAACGTTGTTTACTGCCTGTCGGATTGCATGTTAAAATGACGTCACAAAACCGGCTAAGCTAATAGTTATGTGGCCTCTTCAATATGATTTTATCACTTTGCTCAGATGTAAAGCCTTGTATACTGATTATGTTTAAATATCTTTTTAAATAACTGATACATCCAAAACTGCAGGTCTTAAACCATATATGCAGATGTGCATTGGGAAATATGCCAATTCTCCAGATGGGGAGGGGCAGATTGACACGCTCAAGGCTTTAACTTGTATGAGCCATCCTCCGTCCCCATATTCAACAATAAGAACAATAAACAGCATACTAGAGCTTTTGCTTCTTCATATTACATATATACTTGTATTAATCACTAGTGATGTTCTGGAATAAAAACATAACTAGTGTTTTTGATCAGGAGCTTCGCGGACAGAGTACTCATGGCATTTGTAATGAAGTTCCCTGTCTGCCAAACACTAAATCAGCCCTCACATTTCCTCACACGTCTGTTGTTAACTGCGTGTCTTACCTATTACTACCATGCATCTAACAACAATAACTACCATGCATCTAATATACAAAAACATGTGTTACCACCCAAACTGCATGAGTTGATATATGGTGGCTCTTTTGCTAGGTACAGCATTCCTGGTCTAACTACGTATTTCCGGATCAATACTGAAACGTATCAACATTTTTGTACACAATTATTACACAATTTGGGAAAGCAGTAAGAATGCAGTCATAAGTGGAGATTGTGAAGATTTGGTGCAATGTTTGAATGTAATCTGACAATTTATCCCGTGGCAATGGAAGTGATAAGCCTTAGTCTGTGGGGTCACCAACAATTTGATTTTGAACTATCACTAGCTTGTAGGCTACCTCTGAACATGATCATTTCATGTGAACTGTTTTTAGAATGTACAGTTGCCCAAATGCTAAGGTAAACATTTTGTGCCTGGTTCTGTGAGCCTTGGGAAGCTGACAGTGCAGGTCCATGCAGCCCACTCTCTTCTTAACAATTCTTTAGCTTTCATTCTTTCCCTACTTTCGTTTTCTGGCATACTCTTCTTTCTCTTTTCTAACCCTCTTTATTTTTCTTTCTCACCTTTTTGCATTTTACATTAATTATTTCTCTTCATTTTTCCTGTATTGCTTTATCTGGTACATCACTTTCTCTTTTCTTACCCTGTCTTTCTTTTCTTCTTAAATCTTTTTATTGGTTTTTAAACACTTACAAAGTCAAACCAGTGTAATACAAAACAAACATAGCAGCTCACTTTCAATGCGGATTCAATTGTTATGACAGTTTCCTTGTCATGATATAATCTGTCTCAAGATTGGTATGACCATTTGCTCCCACTTCCTTCACACTCTCAACACTGAGTGCGTACAGTTAGAAAGTGACTCCACTGCACTTCTACTGTGCTTCCAAGGACACCCCTTTGTCTTCTATACCATTTCCTATATCACATCGCAGATGTCTATACCTTCAAGCCATTTGATGATGGGTGGGGTGACAGTTGACCTCAAATAACGCACAATGTCTCTTTTGTCCAGTAGTTGACCTAGAAACACCCTAAACCCTCTTCCCACTCTGACATTATTCCCAATAGTGCTACTCTGAGTTCTCTCATCAGTGGTGTGCCAGTCACCTTTTCTTTTTTTTTCAGTTTAGTAAAGTTTTATTTTGTTTAAGAAAAAAGTACAGCATAATATAACAGTATATAAAAAATCAGAACCAATATGAAAGGACAATGAGAAAGAGATGGAGAGGAAAAATGGTTCAGATGGAGTATGAAAAGAAAGAAAACGGAAGAAAGAAAGTAAGAGAAGAAAAGAAAAGAAAAGAAAAAAGAGGGGGAGAGAGAGAGAAGAAGGGAAGGTTAGGGAGGGGAATGAGAAGATGAGAAGGTAGAGAAAGGCAGCCAGATAAGATCGGATTTAATTTTTAAAGTGACAGAAGAAGAAGAAGCAATTGCAATTCTATGCTCATCACATATGAAATTCCACCATGTATGCACAGACAGTTTAGAATTATCCTTCCAACATGACAAAATTACTTTGAAAGCAGTTGCAATGAAAAGATCAAATAATTTAGCATTATATGAATGTAAGTCTAAAACATCAGATAGGGAACCTAAAAAAACGTGCAGCGATGAGAATGGTTCAGAAAGATGAAAAATACGCATGCAATAATCCCAAACTGAGCTCCAAAAAGCAAGAACAGAGGGGCAATCAAACAAGAGGTGTTTGAGTGTGCCGGGGTGAGAGGTACAGGACCAACAAAGGGGGGAGGAAGAGGAGGAGAATTTTGTTATGCTAACAGGGGTAATAAGAGCTCTATGGTATATAAAAAAAGTGATTGAGTAATTCGAGCTGAGATCGAAGTCTTAAACAATTTACACCATAAGTGGTCCCAAACATCAACAGATAACGAGAAAGATAAATCAGTTTCCCAAACAGTTTCAGTAATAGTTTTAGGTCTATGACCAACATTATCTAATAACAGTTTATAAATTAGAGCGGCTTTGGGGATTTGTTGGGTAAACAAAGGATATAGAGGAGTGGAGGGAGTAAGGGAAGGAAGGAAATCAAAAGTAGGAAGGGTAGATAAATTAGATAAAATGGCGGAAGTAATAATGTCATATTCTTTGCGAAAATGGACAGGTAAATCAAACATGGTTTGCATTACAGAAAATGAAATAATGGAGGAATCAGAGAAAAATTGATATACAAATATAATATCCTTTTCTTTCCAATACTTGAAATAAAAAGATTTACCCTTATACTTAAGATATTTGTTGTACCACACACTAGATGAGAGAAAACATTGTAAGGGGGATGAATCTTTCGAGAAAACAGTGTGCAGCAGAGTATGTGAGTATTTCAGTACAGGGTGGTTAGTCAGAAATGAACAATTTGACATAAAAAGAGATTGTTGGACAGTGAAATCTTTTAACAAGGACCGTTCAATTTCAATCCATCTGGGCATAGGAGTATCATTGAAATTGAAAGCCAATGAGAAAGCTTGCTTTATTAAAAAGGCAGAGTGGTATGTTTGAAAGTCAGGAAAGCGAACTCCACCTTCAGATTTCGGGCGTATAAGTTTATGTAAAGCAATACGGGGTCTTTTATTATTCCACAGAAATTTGGAGCAGATGGAGTTGAGCCGTTTGAAATATAATTTAGGGATGTTCACAGGAAGCATGGAAACAGTGTACAAAATATGTGGGGAAATCATCATTTTAATGGTGTCTAATCGACCCCACCATGAAAGGAAAAGGGGAGACCATGATTGAAGGAGAGATTGAATTTTTTGGGTAAGAGAAGTAAAGGTCAATTTAAGTGTTTCACGTAAGGAAGAGGAGAACCAAATACCTAAGTATTTGATCTTGAAAGGACACCAGGCAAAATCAGTTGATGCAAACATATATTGGTAGCAGGATGAAGTTAGGGGTAGAACCTCAGTTTTAGAGAGATTAAGCTTATAGCCAGAGACAGAGGAGTATAAGCGGACTTCTTCTAAAAATGGAGGAAGGGAAGAAACAGGGATAGCCATGTAAACCAGGACGTCATCGGCATATGCCGAAATTTTCGTCTCAATCGACGACAGTCTGAACCCATTAATTAGGGGGTTAGAGCGGATTTTAATGAGAAAGGGTTCAAGGCAAAGAATAAATAGTAAAGGGGAAAGAGGGCAACCTTGTCTTGTTCCTCTAGATAAAGGGAAAAATTTTGAGAATTGATTATTGACAAAAACGCTGGCACGAGGAGCTGAATAAAGGAGTTTAACTAAAGAGATAAAAGAGGAGCCAAAGCCAAACCATTGTAATGATTTAAACATGAAATTCCAATTAATATGGTCAAAAGCTTTCTCAGCATCCAAGGATAGGGCAGCTAGGGGGGCTTTAAATCGTTTACTGTGTGAAATAATATTGGCAAAAACACGGGCATTGTCAGCAGCAAGTCTACCTTTCACAAAACCAACTTGATCCGTGCTGATTAACAAAGGGATAAGGGTTTCAAGGCGGGCAGCTAAAATTCTGGCAAAAATCTTACAATCGTAATTAATCAGTGAGATGGGGCAAAAGTTTTTACAAAGAGAATGGTCTTTGTCAGGCTTGGGGATTATGATTATTAGGGCATCCAAAAAGGAGCCAGAGGCTTTGGCATTTGCAATAAAGGAGTTGAAAAGTTGTAAAAGATGGGGGACAAAAATAGAATGCATGGTGGAGTAAAATTCAATTGGGAGACCATCTGGGCCAGGGGCTTTCGATTTCTTTAGGGAGGTAATTGCCTTGAGAATTTCCTGAGGGGTAATTTCAGTCTCTAGTTGATGGAATTCGGTAGGGAGAGATGGGGGAGGGGGTAGGTCTTTGAAAAAACGGGAGAGGTCATCATCATCAGGATGAGTATCATCAGTATATAAGAGTTTATAATAGTTATGGAAGACTTGTGCAATATCCTCGTCGGAAGAGACTAGTGTGTTGGTTGCTTCATTGAGAATAGGGCCAATTGATTTTCGTTCAGATTTAATTTTGAGATAATTTGCTAGCATTTTGCCAGCTTTATTCTGACCCCCGTGAAATTTAGATTTAATCTTCAAAAGGGTGTTACAGGCTTCAACTGTGGCAATTTGATTGAGGTCAGATTTGGCTTTGATAAGTTGGAGGAGAGCGTCAGGATTCTTGGAAGAAAAGTAAGAGTGTTCTAGAGTCTTGATGTTGGAGAGTTGGGCGGTATATTTAGCCCGGTTGAGTTTCTTTTTTTTAGATACATAAGAAATTGTGAAGCCTCGTAAGGCAGCTTTAAAGGCATCCCAATTATTCGAAACTGACGTGTCATGAGGTAAATTGAGGGGAAAGTATTCAGAGATAAAATCCTTAACTTTAGACATAAAAACAGAATCGGAGAGGAGGAAAGTGTTAAATTTCCATCGATTAAAAGAGGAGGAGGTTTGGGTTAGGTCAAAAGTGGCATAAACAGGTGCATGATCCGACAAAAAAATAGAACCAATTTCGGACTTCTGAATCGCAGGGAGAAGGGATTTGCTGACTAGAATATAATCGATTCTGGACCGGGTGTGGTGAACATTGGAGTAAAATGTATATTCGAGTGAGTTCGGATTGCATGTTTTCCACACATCGAAAAGGGGATGTGAGGCAATGGCTGATTGAAAGGATTTGTGTGTCTTATCAGGCTGGAATTTGGAGGAAGATAATCTATCTGAAAAGGGATCTAACCATTGGTTAAGGTCACCAGCTATGATAATGTTAGGGCAGTCAATGGAGGAGATGAGGATTTTGATGTCAGACCAAAATTTAGGATCTGGTCGGACAGGCCCATAAATATTCAGGAGCACCATAGTTTTGTTTTGTATAATCACTTTGGACATAACCCAGCGACCTCCATCATCCGCTTGAGAAGAGAGAATTTGAACATTCAAACCTTTACGAAATAGTATAGCAACACCACCTTTTTTATCAACAGCAGGAGAAAATACAACTTGACCCACCCAAGCCCTCTTAAGTTTCAACGATTCAACATCTGTACAATGAGTCTCTTGGAGAAAAGCAATCTGAGCATTTAACTTGGATAAATGGGACAGTACCTTTTGACGTTTAACAGGGTTGCCAAGACCACGAACATTCCACGTTACAAAATTACACATGATGGAAGGCAAGAGAGGAGGGTAACATCTGGGTCCAATACACTGCGGGTGAACAACTACAAGGAAAGACGATGGAGACAAACATGTTAGAAATGAGAATCAAATACAAAATATGAACAAAGGCAAGGAAAATCAGGTAAATATAGAGAGACAGTAGACGAATGAGCATCTCAAGCATAAGGAAAAGAGAAGGGGAGCAATGAAAAGTACGGGAGGAAACAATAAGTAAAGAAGAGAGGTACACAAGAAAGAGAACGAAACATAAATGAACAAGGGGAAAACATGCATGGCCTGTGAAAAGAAGAAGAAGAGAAGAAAGAAAGAGAAGGAGAAAGATAACAAACAGATCAGGGCAAAGAAGCCAGATCTGGGAGAAAAGAGAATACCAAGACATTTGGAGCATGGAGACGCCGGCGAAGGCGCCAACCCCACAGAGCGAGGGAAACGCGGGAATATAGATAGGAGATAAACAAAAATAAGAGAAGTCGTAGTAAAGAATTACAAGGAAGAGACCAGGACAAGGCCACAACAGTCGTCAAGACATAAGATAAGTGAATGCAAGAAATAGAAAAGAATTATTTTCAGTCATTAGTGCCCATAATGGAAGCAGAAGCAGATACAGTTTGGAGATACTCTCGAAGCTTCAGAGGATCATCAAATGTACGGGAACGACCGTTGTGAGTTATTTTGCAGAGACAAGGATGTAGGATTCCATACTGAATGTTCAAGTCCCTGATACGTGGTCGTAGATTGAGGAACTCCTTGCGACGTGCATTCGTAGCATTTGATAAGTCCTGGGCAATAAAGATGGTATGGCCCGACCATATGAGGCGACGTTTTAGTCTTGCAGCTTTAAGAACAGTCATCAATACGGTGAACTCAAGAAAAAGCAGGATAATACCTCTAGGTTTGGTTGGGTTGGACGTGAGACGGCCCAGACGATGAGCACGCTGTATGTTTAGAGGAGTAGATTCTGGTTGGAGTTCCAAAAGTTCATAGAGGAATTTGCGGATGAAGGACACCATGTCGGCCCCCTCAAGGGACTCCGGAACACCATAAATACGGAGGTTATTCCTCCTGTTACGATTTTCAAGGTCCTCTGTGTGTAGTTTCAACTGCTGAATCTCCTTTTCAAGAATAGGAATTTTAGTAGATACATCCTGGACATCACTGATGCGTTGTTCTAGTTGCAGAACCTTGCCCTCCATGACAACCCATCTATCTTCTATCTGCTTGAGCTTCTCGTTAGTTGCAGACATAAAAGGTTGTAAGCCACAAACCTCTTCTAAGATGGAATCCAGCACAGGGTTCGGAGAGGTGCGAATTGGAGATGGAGGATCATTCTTAGGGCGTTTTTGTTTGGTACCAGTGACAGACGATCTCGCATGACCCGCGTCCTGAGACATTATGCCAACAGAGGGACACACTAGAAGGACCGCAGGGATGGAAGCCACACCACAAGAACTAAAAAGCTGAGACCCTATATGTGGAGCTAGGAGAGGCACTGGAAGGAAGAGAACATGTATGAGGTAAAGAGGAGCAATGGAGAAGCAAAACCTCAAACCCACAGAGCATGCGTCGAAATGGAGTGAAAATTAGTTCAATATGCAGGGAAAAAACCATCCAGTAATAGGGCAGTAGAAAAACAGCAAAGCGTTCATAATATATAAGACCCAGGGGGGTCAATTGACATTCCACAGAGGATTATAAGCATGTGAGAGGAAGATATTGAGCATTGCGCAGGAAACACCACAAAATGGCCGCCGCTATGCAGTAACAATGTAGTCAGAAGCTATGAAGAGAGTTGTGGCGCAAAAAGTCATAAAGGTGGAGCAGAGTAGTATGCTGTGTTTCCCCTCGAACATACCTTGTAGCAATGTGCCCACATGCTGAAGCAGGAGGATTACAGGCTGTTGAGGAGGCAGAGTCGAGAGGAAAAACGGGACGCGAGCTCAGCGGCACAAAATGGCGGCCGCTCGCGTCCCACAACAGCTGGAAAATAAAGATCGGCAAAACCTGACAAAAGCGGCAATTAGAACAGCCGCCGCATCTCGCAACACACAGGGACCATGTTCCGCCGTGCGGGGATGCGTGTAGCAGGTCTCCGAACTCGGCGAAAGTATCGGGAAAACCTTGGAAAGTCCCACGTCGCCTCGGAGCTCACGGAGGCAGCGCCATCACTCGCCGGCGCGTAAGCCACGCCCCCCGCCAGTCACCTTTTCTAATGTCGTGGGAATCCTGTTCTAGCAGGTTTGAATACCTACTTCAAAAAAGGTCCACTTCTTTCATATATATTTTTGGATCAGCATCCTTTTATCATTTGATATAGGCAATCGACTGAATACATGAGAATAAAGGGTGAATTTTTGTATACATTGATCCATAGTCAATGGGAGAGGTGTGGCACAGCAGCCAGAGCGGCTTGCTCCGGAGCGCAGGGTTCAGGGTTCGATTGCCAGTGGCAGCTCAGCTCAGCATCATGTGACTCTGGGCTATAGCTCACTTAATCTCCCTGATGACCCCCAGCGCCTTGAAACACTTAAGGGGCTGATGTGTTTGTAATTTACAAATAGGAATTATTATGGTTTTGAAAATGTAATTTTATTCAGACATCCACTTGATAGTTGTATTTTGTTGGTTTATTTGTTGATGTACCCTATGCTTCTCACGATTCACAATATAAAACAATCTTATTTCTTAATATTCATCATAGTTGACGCTTGCTCTTTCTCACAATTGATTCTTATGATGATATGATTTCCACAGATTCATTCCTTTATGATTCATTTGAATTGTCACCTCTAGGGCTCACACAATTCATTTTACTCATTTTTTTTGTATAAATGATCCCCAAGTTCACAAGGGGTGATTGGGTTGTCCATATTTTTTGCTATGTGTAGTTCCCTGCACACCAGCGAGTCGAGGTAGATATATATGCCTAGATATTTAAATGAGGTGCTCTCATATTGGATTTACTTGTCACTTCAACAGCACGGTTCTATCTTACCCCTCCGCAGACCTAGTGTGATTTCCCCTGCTTTACTCTAAAGCCTGAAGATTCACCACAGACCCTAAGTATATGCATAAGACATGCACTGAATTGTCCCAGGCGCTGCACATATAACAGGTCATACTCTGATCACTTTGCTCTTCATACCCTTCAGCAGTGCTTAATTTGTGCCGGTGCTTTCCGGTGCTTAGCACCGGCACTCAAATGTCAGGGCCGGGTCTACGGCGCGTACACCCACATAGATGAAAGTTTTGTATAAATAAATATATGGTATCAGTATAAACCTTTTTATTCTCTTGTACTTTACTATCTGAAGCCCCAGGCCTGGCCGGCGGCTGCAGCGTGTTTTTTCATGTCATCATGATCATAGCAGTGTGTGTGCGTGTCTGTCATAACCACCGGCGTCACGTCACTCTCTCAGGGTGTTTATTTTCGGTTTTGCGAGTCGAGTGAGTGCCCCGGCCCCCCCCCAACCCCCTCCCCCCCTCGGCCAAACTCACATTTCTTCTGCACGTGAGCCATGAGGTGGTGGTAGTACTGGCCCCTCCCTGCTGCCGATTCCTGCCCAGGCTAAGAGAGTGGAATAATAGTATTCAGTTAGGCGAAATATAAAATATGTGCCAGGCAGCAAGTTTCGTTTCATAATGGCAACTTGTTGACAGTTTCTGTTTGAGTTCAGTTTGCCAATGGGTGGGCGGGCCGCAGAACTTCAGAACGCGCACAAATGTATTTGGGCGAACTGGAGGTTGGGAGGGTGGGGTGGGGGAGAGTGAGCAGACCAAGAAACCGAAAGAGTGTGAAAAAGGCCGCTTTAATGAAACAGGTGCACATTTACACAACAATAACCTCGGCAAATGCCTAACAATCTAAACCTTACCAAATTTGTTTGTATACTTTTCAAACCCCCAAAACCCGCCCCCGCCCCTCACCCTCCAACGAACCCGCCCCCACCCGTACATACCCAATCACATAATAAACCATACCACAATCCCACAACAACATTATAACTTCAACATTTCCCAAAGCCAAAACTCAAAACCCCAATTACATCCCAAGCCAATCCAGATCCCCCAACCCATATCTCCGAACACAAACTCAACCTGTACAACTTCCCCCAACAAATCCAACTTCAAAAACTATCGGGTCCCATCATGGCCCAAAACTGGCAAACCAAAATAATCCGCCCGCACCTGTTCCAAGCGACAAAGCATAACAACATAGAGAAAACCCCTATGTCCACCTGTTGCAACCAGCCGCCAAAATTAATTAATAAATGCAAAAGAAAAGAAGAAGAAACAGCAAAGAATCGCAGAAAGGGAGGGAGGGTGGGACAAAAACTAGCTGCAAAACCAACCGGCCACCAGGTCACCTAAGCCTAAAATGGTGACCGGGAAGAGGAGCCCAACCTATTTATAGGCTGGGCTCCCAAAACAACCAAAAGAAGCCCAAAAGAAGCCCAAATGGAAACTGCTCGAAAAAGAACCCCACCCAAACCTCCCAAACAGCCCGGGGGAGGAGACCTCCCAGGGGTCGGCTGCCCTCCCCCAAGCCCCCCTTGGGAGGGAGGGGTGGGGGAGAGTGAGCAGACCAAGAAACCGAAAGAGTGTGAAAAAGGCCGCTTTAATGAAACAGGTGCACATTTACACAACAATAACCTCGGCAAATGCCTAACAATCTAAACCTTACCAAATTTGTTTGTATACTTTTCAAACCCCCAAAACCCGCCCCGCCCCTCACCCTCCAACGAACCCGCCCCCGCCCGTACATACCCAATCACATAATAAACCATACCACAATCCCACAACAACATTATAACTTCAACATTTCCCAAAGCCATAACTCAAAACCCCAATTACATCCCAAGCCAATCCAGATCCCCCAACCCATATCTCCGAACACAAACTCAACCTGTACAACTTCCCCCAACAAATCCAACTTCAAAAGCTATCGGGTCCCATCATGGCCCAAAACTGGCAAACCAAAATAATCCGCCACCCAGAAAGCATTGGGGGAAGAGGCCGAAGGAAACCCCCCACCTTTCTGCCCCCCACAAATAAACCAAATAACTGGGGGAGGGGGGGGTTGACACGAAGCAGAAAAACACCAACAGGATATACTACTCACCCAAGAAATTCTGAATCGTCAAACAGCGAGACAGTACCTCTCGCAATTCAAGGAGATATAAATCCATCCCCATTCTAGACAAATGGACTCCATCACCTTTAAAAAATTCAACAGCATCGTAACGAATGTCACTATGCACAATGCGCCCGAAGCCTAAATCCCTACAAAACCGAGAAACCTCAAGATTGAGTTTCCTACGAGATTTATCAATGGCCTTCGGTTTCACAGCATTCCTCCAAAACCTCCTAGGAATCAACTCAGTCCACAAGACGTGGCACCCTGACCAATGCTGATGCAACAAAGAAAGATCTTTTTTCATAGCACGAAGAAGAACAACATCCTTAACCAAACCCAAATCATGTTCCCCAAGATGGATAACTAAAACATCTGGACAAACCCCACCTACCAACCAAGAATTTAGGGCTGGACTCAAGTCTTTCCACAACATACTCCCCTTCCCCTTCCAAACAACATTAAATAAACGATCATTAAACCACAACATCGAGCCAAAATAACTCAGACGAGCTTGAAGTTGCGCTCTCTTTATGAATGAATGCCCCACGATCCAAACAGTTAAGAACTCGGCGCGAGGACCAGCCACGGAACCTGAAAAAGAAAAAAATATCAGAGAGGCAAAACAGAAGCAGACGCAAGCGCTCCCCCAGTCTCCCGTCTGACATAGCGCTGAAAGCAGTTTTAAGTCCAGCGCCCCAAGCCCATAATGTCTTCCCTCGACCAACCCCTGTTAAAGGTCTCGGTTGAAGCCCCAATCCTAAAAGAGTGTGTGCCATATAAAGTCTCATCAAGGCCAAGATGACGCAGCGCTTTTCGCAGTACCATGCACAATTAATAATTGGTCACTACAGAACCATCCAGGTGTTGAAAAACAGGATGCTCAACAGCACCACCCGAAAGCTCCCACCAGCAATGAGCCCACCGCAAAGGGCAAGTCTCCGGGGGGGAAAACCGCCTCCAGCCAAATTCCTTTGCCTGTATTCCTCTGATCCGTCTTAGAATGAGACAGCCAAATATGAACACCCCTAACCGACAACTGAACATCCACCCACAAAATACCTTTTGAAACTTTATTGCCCAACAGCTCAGACACCCGAAACGCTCCAAAAAACATCCATACCATCAAAGTGGCAAAAAGACAAGCTTCCGTCCTATCCGAACACACCACAGGCAACACTGATATGATACTGAACAATTTCTGCCAAGACAAAGGGGACCTCAGCGCCCGAACACTGCCCCGCTCCCGAGACCACCCTTCCAACATTCTCCTACCCAGCTCCCCAGCCGATGGAGCATAGCCCCACAACAACTTACCCATGAAAGAAACACCCGCTAACTTACCAGCAATTGTAACTCTGGATAAACCTTTATCCATTAACCACAAAATGAACTGAACCACGTCTTCTGACCTCTGCCAAAGAATCTCCCTCTTACAAGCTCCTGAGGCCAAAAACTCATTCCAAGCCAACTCATATGCCAACTTAGTAGATGGAGCCAAAGAACCTAAAACCAGTTGAACAACCCTGTGTTGCCTACCGTCCACAGATGCTCCGGCATGGGAGTCGGCTCCTCGTCTGCCTCCAAAGCGAGCCCACGGAATCTCTCCCACTGTGAACGAGACAAAGCATCCGCAATGTCATTGTCCACACCAGGAACATGCAGGGCCCTAAAGCAAATGTCAAATTTAAGGCAACCTAGCACAAAAACTCTGAGTAGTTTGAGGATCTGCAGGTCCTTAGCAGATTGTTTATTGATCACTGGCACCACAGCCATATTATCAATTCTGAAAAGAACCTTCTTGTGAGCCAAATCCTGGCCCCACAAAGTAACTGCCACCACAACCGGGAACAATTCCAAAAAGGCAATGCTCCTGCCTCCATTCTTCCAACTCTCCGGCCATTGTTGTGCACACCACTTTCCCTGCCAGTACAAACCGAAACCCTCGCTGCCAGCCGCATCAGAGAAAATCTGAACATCCCACAACCAGTCCACCTCCCTACATAAAGGTACACCATTGAAAGAATGCAAAAAAGTGACCCACATACGCAAATCTTCCTTGACCCCTGCTGACAAAAGAACTCGGTGATGTGGCAAGTAATGGCCAGAGAGAGCCCTCCCCAACCGCCTACAGAAAGTTCTGCCCGCCCTGACCACCCTACATGCAAAATTAAGGTGACCCAGCAAAACTTGAACCTCCCTCACCAAAACTTTCTCCTTAGACTACATCACCCCCACCAATTCCAACATTTTTTGCTTCTTGTCCAGTGGTAGACGCGCCTGCATAGTCTGTGAATCAAGTTCGATTCCCAAAAAAGACATGGTCGCGCAAGGACCCATGGTCTTTTCAGGAGCCAGTGGCACACCCAAATGAGCCATAAGCGTTTGAAACGTTAACAGAGCATTCTGGCAGTCCAAAGAATCTGCCGCACCCACAAAAAAGAAATCATCCAAGTAATGTGTGACCAACGTATGTCCACTTTGTTGAGTGAAAAACCATTGTAAAAACGTACTGAATGTTTCAAACACTGCACATGACATGGAGCAACCCATTGGCAATGCCTTGTCCATGTACCATTTTCCAAGGAAATGGATACCCAGAAGACTCCAGTCCTCAGGATGGACTGGAAGCAGTCTAAATGCCGATTTAATATCGCATTTTGCCATTAAAGCAGAAGGGCCTGCTGTTACAACCAATGCCATAGCCACGTCAACAGAAGAATAGGACACAGAGGCAGCTTCATTGTCGATAAAATCATTCACCGACCCACCCTCTGGCCAAGACAAATGTTGTATGAGCCGGAACTGCCCAGGTTCCTTTTTGGGGACCACTCCAATGGGGGAAACAATTAGATTCTCTAAAGGCCAATCATCAAAAGGACCTGCCATTCTGCCCTCACACACTTCCTTATTTAACTTTTCTTGGACCACAGCAGTATGTTCACTTGCCGACTTCAAGTTCTTAGACCAACGCCTCAAACGAGGACCCTCGTAACCCAGATGAAAACCATCCTGAAAACCTGATAATAAAAACGTCCGCAGCTCCGCAGGCTCATAGTCCTGCAAAGCGGCAGCCAGATGAAAAACATTAACCGGTGTATGAGCCTTTGGGCCCAACGCCAGTTGACGATTTCCCTCCCCTGGGAGCTGGAGGTGGCTGTGGTGTAACATAAGATCCTGACCCCTGCTGTGGCCCCTGGTGACCACCGGAAGGCCTAGGTCCCCAGCATCTCGACAAGGGGTGATTTTTCCGACCACATTGGGAACATTCATGCCGGAACTTGCAAAATTCTCTATTACACGCCCCTTTATTGAAATCCCAACATGTGCCTGAACTGGACTGCGCTGGCGAACTGGCCCCCTCGCGCCTGAAAGGGGCGATAAACCAAAGGAAAACCACTAGCAGTAAAAATAGTCTTACCACTAGCAGAGGAACCCATAGTATGCTGCCAAAGATCTGTGTCTAGCTCCCCCCATTTTGCCTCCGGGTCCAGGCCATGCGCGCCCTGAACTCTTCATCATACTGCGCCCATGCAAAATCATTCCTTGTTATTTGTGCTTTCCGAATAACATCCATATATTTAAACAAGGAAACACAGCGCTCAGGGAACTTTTCGCAATAGACGCTGGCATAGATTAAAAAGGCCGCTGTCCAGTTCTCAATATTCAAAGGGACCTTAGGGCGCTTAGCCAACTCGTATTCCTCTTCTTTAGAACCTTCTTTGGCCCGGACCTCCCTGTGTAACAATTTCAACAGTTCCACGTACTCACCATTCCATATCCTTTCTTTGGTGCTGAGCATTAAATGAGCCCCCAAGGGCTTAGTAACACCCATATAGGGCAATTTTTTGATCTTCAACTCTTTACTATGCAAGACATTTTTGGGCATGTCCAAACCAACTGTGGAAGTACCACTGTCCACTTTTGCACTTACTCCTTTATCCTCATCAGCCGTACCCACACTTTGGTCCTTCACAATGCGACCCTTATACAACTTACCATCAGCTCCACCAGAAACCAAATCCACCCCAATCCCAACAGACACCATTTTAGGTTGCACATGATGTTCTACATTCTCACCTGGACGCAACAAAGGAGGCTGACTTGGCTCCGTCCTCCATGCCGCACGCGAACCGTCATCCGCCCTCCGAGGAGCCCTCACCGAGGGGCCGAGCACTCGTGGTCTGGACAACTCCGCATGACTCTGCACCACCGGTGCCTGTAACAAACTACGAGAGACATGAGAATGCCCCCCCCAGACACAACTTCCCGCACTTCGCCCTCCTCAGGGCTATCCTCATCATAATCCAGAATTAACGACTCCTCTAACTGGGGAGGAGCAGGTAACACCACATTACTCTGAACATTTCAAATGTTTGTGAACGTCCACGGGCCTTACCAGCCCTCAACCGTGACCGTGGCGGGGAGGCCGACTGTACGCGCCGGTACCCTCCTCCGCTATTACCACTTACAACAGCTTTTACAACCGGCAAAACCAAATTATAACCTCGAAGAACTTGAGGCACAAGAGAAGTCGTGCCTGACCTGCTCTCATGAACAGCGCTGTAATCCCTCGATGAGGCCAGTAAGGTCGCGCTTGACCTACTTACACTGCCTGTGGTGACTTCCCTCGTTGGGGCCATCGAGGTCGCGCTGAACCTGCTTGTGTTGGCCCCGACGGGATCCCTCGATGGTATGGGACGTGCCGCGCAAGGCTCCACCCTCACTTCACCTTGGCGTGACTGGGCTGCCTGCCGCCCTACCAAGTCCGCTGCTCCAGACCGATCTCTAACCTGTAAAGAAAAAGGCCGGACTGATGTGCCGGGTCCCTTACTACATAACACTCCAGGAGCCGAAGACAATTCACCTGCCGCTCTACCAAAACCCTGACCACTCTCCTGAAAAACAACAGAACCAACAGGGCCTTTCCCTTTAAGAACAGCGCTCAACCGAGGGGGAGAGGGGGAAGGGGCGCATACCTCTTCATCAGTACTACAATCTAACAAAGCCTGAATAAACTCCGAAGCCGGACCTTGTACCTGGGAACCCTGAACCACCGACCCCCCCAAGGCACCCGAAACCCTATCCCTCCTACCCACTTGCAAACCTGGAAAATGCAACTCACCAGACATAGCAGGCATACCCCCAAGGCTCCCACTCCTCTGCCGGACCGAGGCGTCCCCGAGCCCCTCCTCCCAAGATGGAAAGACATCCAAACCGCCCCAGGACCGAACCCTGACTCCAGATTGATGCTCACTCAAAGGTTCCCCCACAGGAAAAGACCCTTCCACCCGCCCAGCTCCCTCAAAGCCCCCCATCTGCGCCCACTCACCCTCACCCACCGAACCACTGCATACAGAAACCACCTCACCCCTAACCGAGACCGAAGGAGAAAACAATAAGGGGCTAACTTGACCCATATCTGCAGCAGCACCCCCAAAATCCCCAGACAAATCAGCAATTTCAGGACCTGCAGGAAAAGAAACTTTCTGTATGCGAGTAGGCGTAGGTAAAATGTCATTCTGTACGTCCACAGGCGCCGAAAAATCAGCCTGCCTGAGACCACTCTGATGAGAAAACACCTCAGACACAGTATTAACCTGACCGCTTTGTAACGGTCGAGAAGCCACTGCCTCGCGCTCCAAAATGGCCTCCGCCCCTCCCCCGCTAATGACGTCACCAACCGTCACCGCAGAGGCCGAGGCAGAGCGACGCGTGCAACCGCGCTGTCTAGAGGCACGACGACCTCGCAATACTGGAGCTGAAGTAGCTCTGTCGCGTATTGCCGCCGCTGATAAATCACCCGGTGCCGTCTGAAACTCACCCACCAACCCAGGCCCACCAACAGCAAGCCCCACCGCACCCGCCGGCTCAGAAGGCCCCGAACCACTCCCCCGGCATGCCCTCACACCCGGGACCGCTCTCCTAGTTCTGGAGCGGCCCCTTTCACTTACCGCCTCCTGACGCCGTCGTTTAGGGGAATAACATGCCGCCACAACCGCCGACACCCCTGCTGACGCCAAACGCTGGGGACGCTGGGGCTCGACCTGCTCTCGATCACCTATAACCAAATCCAAGCGGCCCGCCTCGCTAAGCAGACGAATCGCTTCAAGCACTCGATAATCTTCGCCAGCCATCACGAACCTGAATAGACAATCACTACAAATTCGAGACTGAAAAGACCTCCAAAAACTAACCGACAAAAACTAGCTGCAAAACAAACCGGCCACCAGGTCACCTAAGCCTAAAATGGTGACCGGGAAGAGGAGCCCAACCCATTTATAGGCTGGGCTCCCAAAACAACCAAAAGAAGCCCAAAAGAAGCCCAAATGGAAACTGCTCGAAAAAGAACCCCACCCAAACCTCCCAAACAGCCCGGGGAGGAGACCTCCCAGGGGTCGGCTGCCCTCCCCCAAGCCCCACTTCTGATGGGGCCGGGCCGGGGGTAGGCAGGGCCCAGCCAAGCAGCGCGCGTGGTAGCACGCAGATTTTTTTTCACTTTGGCTCAGGCAGGCAGGCTGCCACCAGTTGCCACGCCCCAGCATAAACTGCGCACTGGCAGTTACATTCGGCAAATCGCCGGCAGCTTCCCACGTCACGGACAGACGGCCCACGCCACGAGTCATCCACTGCAGTGCTGTGCACATTAAGTTAGCCCGGTGCGGTGAGGCCCCGGCCCGATGCGACCAACAACGACGACGAGAGCCACCTGGGCTGCCTGTCCTGGCTGTGTGACTGGTCTGGCCACTGGTGCAGTACTGGTCTGGTGGCGCACTAGAGACTGCAGTGCGGCGATGGTCTGGTAGTGGTAGCAACCATAGCAGGCAGCACGACACGCAGAAGTACCACTGAGTCTGAGCGTGAGTAGCAGTCAGTGTGTGCACTGCAGTGAGCCAGTGAGACAGCGCAGCAGCGCTAGCTAAGCTAGCAGCAGTGTGTGTCCTGCCGATTGGCCCACCACGAATAACGGTAAGAAAGAAGAACGAAGTGAAGATCGAAATGAAGTTAAGCAAAGCACGGTCGTAAGCACCTAAAGTTTAGTTAAGCTCTGCAGCAGTAATTGAAATAATTGTTGTAATTTGTAGCATGTAAAGTAACTAACTAACTAGGTAAGCTAAGCGAAGCCAGCTGAGCTAACTAAGGATGCCACTGCACAGCCCACAGCCAATTTATGCCGAAATAATGCGGCGTCACCATCCAGACACTGAACCGAGAGCATAACGTCTCACAACCCGCTACTGACAGAACAACACTTTGGACTTATTCCATTTACACAATGACCAGTCACACTGACTTATTTCCTATGTTGTGGGTTGGCACGCATATCCAGTCATTCTCCAACTGGCTGACATGATGATATAGGCTTGAATTTTCCTAACTTTCACTGCCAGGCAGTCTCTCTTTTTAGCCCAGGTCGGCCCTGCACTTCTTTCTGTTTAGCACAGTGCTTAATTTGTAAAATATGAAGTGCAGGTGCTGAAATGTTTGTCGGAGGCCACACCCACTTTTTACTGGCTCCACCCACTCCCCCCACTGGCTCCACCCACTTCCTCTATTAGCTCTACCCACATCTTCAAGTGGCACTGCTAAAAGTCAAATATAATACCTGATCTGAATTTCAGAAAGGGAGCCTTCGTAAGGTTTTGATAGAAGGTTCCTCGTGAACCATTTTGAAAAAGATTAAAGCAAATGGGCTGTTTTTGGGGAAAGGACAATACTGGGAGGGTAGGGCATGCCATTTTTAACAGAGTCTATGATTTCAAAGGTAGACTGTCCCACCAGTCTTGGCACTGAAGTGCACTACTTTTGAGGTGCATGTGCACATACGATCAGGACCAAGGCGTCACTCACACTGAAAGAGCCAATAACTGAAGGGGACTGAAGCAACTTGGGAATGAAAATGGAACAGATGATAAGAGAAGAGGTCTCTGTGTATATGTATTTGTTAAGTATACTTTTTTTAATACAGGAGGCTGGTGATGCTACAGCGATAACTGTTTCTAGTCCAGATCGCATACAAAGATGTTAATACATATTTTAGACATAGAGACAAATTGTGAATGTGATTACAAGCATATAGCTATAGCATATATTAATAAACTTCAAAATCACAATGTTTGTTGCTGCAGTGTGTTTCCTTCAGAAACTTTTAGCCAAGCATCTCTTTGAACCCTATAAATTCATGTTATTTTCTGACTTTACTTTACAACCCTTGAGTAGACTGAGGCAAGCCGCTAATTAATTTATATCCTGGCCTGTGCCTACCCAAAAATGAATGTATCCTCATGTCACGTAACTGGTGCTCCTGTAATACATCCTCTGGGTCAAGTTCACGTTATATAAACCTGCCAAAAAAAAGACAAGTTCCATGATAGAACTGGCCTTGTCAACGTCCCTGTTCTGTACACAAGATGTTCAAAAAACTAATATTGGATTTGGATGCAATATGCAACATTTGAAAATGGTCAGTGGGATTTTCCTTCAGGGTTGTCACCTTTTGCTTTGAACTATGATACTTCGGATTTCACTCGTCCATGATCAGGCCAGGGAGCGCATTGAAAACGGATACGGAGAGGGACTGGGGGGGGGGGCTGTTCACAAAATGGCAGATACACGCAGTGACGTGGTTCACCCAGGTGACAACATCAGGGCAAAGAGTAAACACATACATGAGCGCGCGAGATGTGCTGAAGACAACATGGGGGCTGTGCCCCTTTAAACCTTGCGTGCATAAGTTGCATGCTATCAATCTTAGCGCCGAACGGAGGTGACAGCCAGTGATCCTTATCATCCTTAGCAAGTCACTTCACCTCTCTCTGCTTTTAAGTTGTAAGTAACCAAAAGCTGCTGGTGCTGGAGTGCAGAGCCAGAGAGACAAGCTAAACTCCAGGAGTAAGATCTGAAAATAGACTGACTGATATCAACGTAATTCTGTTGTTGAAAATATTGCAATGATATTGATACATATGATATGCCATGCTGAAATGAGGGGTGCCATGGTGCTTGTGGTGATGGTTGCATGGTGCTTGTGGTATTGGTTGCATGCCCCTCAAATGATAACATTATCAAGATTCTAAACTGGTTGCCTCTGGGCAAGACCAAGAAAGGGGAGGGGGGACAAGGGAGAGAGAATTGTACATTCTATACTAAGGGACTGTGCTAGGTAGCCAGAGTATAACAAACTAACCACTCTGAATAGTCAATGGGTTGTGTAACTCCCAGTCCCAGGAAGACTATTGAATACAATTATATTGTCAACAAAGACATACAAATTGGACTTTACAAATCAAAATGCAGCATCAACCATGCTTTAAAGCTGCGTACTAAGTGAAGAGGTGAACGCTTTGTGCTTTTGAAGAAATTTTAAAACAGCGCAATTGAAACAAGTGAAGGAAAAAAAGAATGCAAGGAGTCAAGACTTGCACAAGCTAAATTTGGAATATGAATTATTACGTGATTTAATTTAAGTCTTCCATAAATGTATTGACTCATGCATAACTTTGTTTTGAAGTCTTGTCCAATACTCTGTAGCATTCTTTTTTTTCTTGTCTTGTTTCACTTGGGCCATTTTACAATATCTTCACAAGCACAAAGTGTTCGCCTTTTGATTAGTACACAACTTAATTTACTCCTTGAATCACATCCCCTCATTGATTCCTGTTGAGATATTGCCGTATGTTACTGTACTTGAGTCACTGGCAGCGCCAAAGGAACTCAGGTACAGGTGGCATTCTCTATGGATCACCCTCTCCAGCCGAATATTGACAAGCACCTTGTCAAAAGGAAGAAGTCTAGGCCAGATGGAGTGACTTGCTGTCTTCAAAGGTATTCCCATCACCACAATTACAGTGGGAATAGTAATTTTTACCCCTACGCTATCCAACGCTTTCCCTACTGTTGCACTCTCATGGAGTGTGAATAGTAATTTTTACCCCTATGCTATCCAACGCTTTCCCTACTGTTGCACTCTCTGGAATGGGAAAAGTAATTTTTACTCCTATGCTATCCAACGTTTTCCCTACTGTTGCACTGTCTGGAGTGGGAATAGTATTTTTTATCCCTACGCTATCCAACGCTTTCCCTACTGTTGCACTCTCTGGAGTGAGCAGAGTAATTTTTACCCCTATGCTATCCAACGCTTTCCCTACTGCTGCACTCTTTGGAGTGGGAATAGTAATTTTTACCCCTACGCTATCCAACGCTTTCCCTACTGTTGCACTCTCATGGAGTGGGAATAGTAATTTTTAACCCTATGCTATCTACGCTTTCCCTACTGTTGCACTCTCTGGAGTGGGAATAGTAATTTTTACTCCTATGCTATCCAACGTTTTCCCTACAGTTGCACTCCCTGGAGTGGGAATAGTAATTTTTACCCCTACGCTATCCAATCCCTTCCCTACTGTTGTACTCTCAGGAGTGGGAATAGTAATTTTTACCCCTACGCTATCCAAAGCTTTCCTTACTGTTGCACTCACTGGAGTGGGAATAGTAATTTTTACCTCTACGCTATCCAACGCTTTCCCTACTGTTGCACTCTCATGGAGTGGGAAAAGTAATTTTTACCCCTATGTTATCCAACGCTTTCCCTACTGTTGCACTCTCTGGAGTGGGAATAGTAATTTTTACTCCTATGCTATCCAACGTTTTCCCTACTGTTGCACTCTCTGGAGTGGGAATAGTAATTTTTACCCCTACGCTATCCAACGCTTTCCTTACTGTTGCAATCACTGGAGTGGGAATAGTAATTTTTACCCCTACGCTATCCAACGCTTTCCCTACTGGTGCACTCTCATGGAGTGGGAATAGTAATTTTTACCCCTATGCTATCCAACGCTTTCCCTACTGTTGCACTCTCTGGAGTGGGAATAGTAATTTTTACTCCTATGCTATCTAACGCTTTCCCTACTGTTGCACTCTCTGGAGTGGGAATAGTAATTTGTACCCCAATGCTATTCAACGCTTTCCCTACTGCTGCACTCTTTGGAGTGGGAGTAGTAATGTTTACCCCTACGCTATCTAACGCTTTCTCTACTTTTGCACTTCCAGGAGTGGGAATAGTAATTTTTATACTCCCGCTATCCTACGGTAATAATATTGTGTATTTTGTATTAATGTTATGTTAATATATATATATATGTTTTAACATATATGATTGTATGTTTTTTTAATAAGTTAAATTAATTATTTATTAATTTTAAGGTAATTTAAGAATTTTAAATATATTTTAGCTATTTATTGTTAATATTTTTAAGAATTTCGATATTTTTACAAAATATATATTTTTAAACGATATTTTGGGTACGATATTTTGGTACTTACCTGTTTGTAGATAGGAATTCGATATTTTGTCTGTCGATATTTTGGAATCTATATTTTGGGTAGTCTATATTTTGTCCCTCGATATTTAGTCAGTGGTCCCAGATTCCTGTGGTGGACTGCACAAAGCTGCCTTAAAACGATCTGATGAGGGTTACTGATCTTACATGCTATATGTACACCACTACACATTCATTTTCCCCAATACTCCTTGTAGAAAACCCATCCATCATGCCTCCCCCATAAAATAGTGACTTAAAATGATATTCCATTTTTACTTAACCTGCATATTTTCACCAAATATCCTCAGGAAAGTATATACTATATTCAAAAAATGCAAATGTAAATACACCATCTGCTTTGAAATCAGTTATACAGCAATTCTTTTTTTAAAAAAGTTAAGGCAATAGAATGTGGCTGGAACATTCTCCTGATGTTGTCATTACAGGGGCCATGTCCCCCTAACCAAATCTCCCTGGCTACAGGTCTGCCCTTTTCGAATGGTGTCATGTGACCTCAAGGGAGGTAGGCAGTGGCTAGAGGACAACTACCCGCCACTCTCCCCGGTTTCCTTTCCCAAACAGGAAACTTTAAAAAAAAATTAATCCTTTGAGAAACAGGGTCTGTTTAAAAAAATAAAAAAAATACGTTTGGGTATGGAACACAGATGGGAATCACTGTTTATAGTCAATTGCTGGTGGTCACAAGTAGTGAACTTCCTAGCTAATAATCATTTGACACATCGTTCTATGACCCCATGCCACTGGTGATGTTATGATCTATCTTATTGGAACGTGGGTTGCATCACAGAATGAAAGACTTTTCGCCAAAAAAATGATGTGCAAGTTGGACTCTGCGCGATTTACGATCACTTTTTGTGACCAGCCCTTTGGTGCATCTGTCCCTAGATTTCTGTATTTGTATCATCAAAGGTACCCTAATAACTTGTCCGGAAAATGGAAACATGTATCTAGCCCATTGGTCAATATTTGATTAGTCAGCCTCCTTTCGCTCTATCTCGGAGCAGTGCACCAAAGCATTTTGGAAGAAAATATGTTCACATTTTTCCAATTCCACCTATCTTACACAACTAAAATGCAGCGATTGTTCTGTGAGAGCAACCATGTCTTAAAAGGTTAACTAAGACTGTAATTTGTATAATAACAAAAAACAATTAAAAAGGTGCAATAAAGGTTTTTGAACAAAAAAAAAAACAATTAAAAGTGATATATTTTTACTGACCCACTCTTATGGGAAGGGGCACTATGGGTTTGCTGGAATGAGAAAGACAGTGTAACAGTCCATAATATAGATGGGCATTTTGTCTGAAATCCTGGAAGGAGCACGAGGGTGGTGATATTTAAGATTATTTTTGGTGGGCCGGGCTCATACAGAATGATCTCCATAGGAGTGTCGGCTCAGCTACCGAGTTTGCCAGCCAAGATAGATGCACAGGGCAGTCGAGTGTGCTCGCGACACACGTCCTACATGGTCTCCATGTTTGTCACAGATTTGTGCGACCCAGTAATCAGGAAATGTCATTGTTTTCCTTTGTAATGTGTCACCTGTCACCTATTATGCCCTGCATTACACGTGCGTGACAGTGCATCCACGCACCGACTACCCTATCAGGAAACAGTTTTATTCTCTTTTCTGTATTTGTTATATTTCATTAAAGAGTTTCATGTGGCGCTACCATGCTCCTTGGCCTTTTTTCTACATCGCTACAAGCACTTGGGAAGAAGTGAGTGCACATAGGTGTACGGAGATACAGGCTGGTGGGGCTAACAGAGGAAGGGTTCATTGGCTGACCAGAGTGGCTGCTGTGGGGAGGTTCTTGGATGTTGGGGGATAACAAAGGAAACTTAGGGCAGGGGAGGAAAAGGTCCTTGTGCATTGTCGGTGCTCCCAGTCTGGCGAAGTGAACTTTACTTAGTCACATCATCAATTAACCAAAGTGATATTGATCACGTGGTATCTACTTTCATTAATTAAAAAATGAACGTATTGTTCATTTGCAGCAGCATGAGTATACATTAAGATAACGTCCCACAATTGCATTAAGGGGCATATTTACAATTACTGGCGCATCCCTGCAAATTAGCAGGGATGCGCCAGTAATTGTGTGCCATGCCTCCGCCACCCATGATGCGCCACATTGTAAATGCGGCGCACCATGGGGCAAAAACGGCACAGATGCGTCACGCATCTGTGCCGTAAAGGTGTTGCATTGCTGGAGTTGCGTCGCATGCGCGACGCAACTCCAGCAATGCTCTGTGGGCCCCATTCTACTAAGGCTGCGTCAAGCCTTACGCCTGCTTCAGGCAGGCGCAGGGTTTTGACGTATCATTGGCCTAAAAGTGACTGAGTGAAATCTTGTAGATTTCACTCAGCCACTTTTAGGAGGCGTTCCTGCACAGGAAGGCCCCGCCCCCTGCGCCGGAACGCCTCCTTAAGGCGCAGGGCTTTACAACGTGACGCCTCTCCCAGATGCGTCACGTTGTAAATAGCCCGCACCATGGCGTATCTTTTGCGCCGCCGCTGCATCACAAAAGTGACGCAACGGCGGCGCAAAAGAGGCACAAGGGGCTTGTAAATCTGACCCTGTGGGGCAGATTTACAATAACTGTCGCATCCCCAGGGATGCGCCAGTTATTGTGCGCCACAGCTCCGCCACCCATGGTGCGCCGCATTTACAATGCGGCGCACCATGGTGCAAGGAAGGGCAGATGCGTGACGCATCTTTTGGCGTACGGGCGGCGCATTGCTGGAGTTGCGTCGTAAGCGAGACGCAACTCCTGCAATGCACAGGGGCCACCCAAACATTACATGGTGCGTCAATCTTTACGCCTGCTTCAAGCAGGCGTAAGGAATTGACGTAGCAGCTTTGGGAAAGTGACTCAGTGAAATCTTGTAGATTTCACTGAGTCACTTTCCAGGGGCGTTCCTGCGACGGAACGTCCCCCCCCCCTGCACCGGAACGCCTACATGAAACCTGATGCAAGTTTCATGTGGCGCAGGGCCTTACACCGTGACGCATCTCCATAGATGCGTCACGTTGTAAATGCCTCGTAGGGATGCGCCACGTTTACGCCACCTTGCGTGACGCAACAGCGGCGTGAACGTGGCGCAATGGGCTCGTAAATCTGCCACTATGTTTTTAGGCGATTCAGAAGGTTAGACAGCAGAGGGTTTGGAGGGGATTGCCATAAAGACCAAGCGATGTGACGGGGAGAGAGGTCAATGCACCTTCCAGGGTGAGTCATCTGTTGACGTCAGCTTGTCTTCTTCCGGTGACTGGAAGCAGTGACCCAATGTTCCTGCCCTGGATGACACTGGACACGACATTGCCGACCCTCGACTCACATCCTGCGGAAATCGGATTTCATCTGCTCCTGTTTGTCTGTCCTTGGATGGAAAAATCCTGTGGTGATAAGGAAGTCTGAAGTCCAAGTTTACCTCCAGCACCTGGGCTTTTATGAAAGGGCTCACTCCCAGTCGCATCTATTCATCCTTCCCTGGCCGCCGTGAGCCATCGATCCTCGGCTTCAGAGAGACAAAGATCTAACGCAGGCAAGTACATTTTCCCCGCCATGTCCCGAAAAACTGCAATTACCGTCCTACAGAACTGGGCCATAACTTTCTTTTCCTCCAGCAGAAATCCTTTCCAACCTGTCTTTCGAATATTGCAGTCGTTCCTTTCAGAGTATCCGCTTCCCCCAATTGTGTCCTTCTCTGCATTTCCTTAGTTTCAATGTCCCTCCATTCCTAAAACCAGACAAGCCACATGTTGAACTTACAGAATATGCCAAGGGAGGCGGGCTGGTAGGATACAGTGACTTTGTTCACATCAAGACTACTTTTTTGTACCTGCTGGCAGTCTTTTTTCCACCAAGGACAATATTAATATTATTATTATTATTATGCAATTTACTTATGCTTTTAAAAATATTGTATACGATTATAAAGCAGTTTCTACAGAAAACTCAATTTGTTCTAATTTGGGATTGACTAACCCAGCCAGTAGTACCAGTAGTATTTTCTCTGTGCATCCTGGTACTTGTAGTTTTGCTTTCTCTCTTTAAAATAGAAAACTGAGAAGCGCCAAATACAAGGAAGCGAGATCGGAATGACCATCTCATACTTGGTATGAAAGAGACCGAGATGTTGTTTATCATACAGGGAAAGAAGGACCTAATGTGATGCCAGTGCATTGACTGAAATGAAAGCTTTCAGTGTTGAAACTACCTCTTTCTCTCTGTGTGTATTTGGTCACATAGATAGTGTGTTGGTATTTGCTGCCTTGTAGCAGATGCAACAGATCTTGAAGATGATGTTGCAGGCTTGATGTTGAGGCTTGTTTAGTTCTTCCAGTTTGAGGTCATGTGGTTGTACATGAAGCCTTTGTGAGTTGGTCAATTGCCCGTAGGATGCTCTTGACTTGAACAATGAGATGATGGGCAAGTCAGCAAGCTGACTCTCACAGTGGCTTGGAAGTATGCTTTGGCAAGCTTAATTTTTATCTAGTGACAGTGGGATACTGGGTACCAAATAGTTTTTTAGTTTTTTTTTGGCAATGTAGCTACTATGGAGTGTTTATAGACAATGATGAACCCATGTGGGTTTGCTTTTGCTTGGAGTTATGGTGTGACTCCTTCTAGGTTCACGACAGAGAGACTTTATTGGATCTGGACTTGACTGAGGCTACTCGAGATGAACATGCCCTCTGCCATTGAGAGACGTGTTATCAGAAAGCCACCCAACATAGGTCTTGGATCAGATCAAAGATATTGTTAAAGTCTTGAAGAAAGTCCCCTTCGGGTTAATGTCATACACAATATACAACAATTTGCCTCATACACCCTTTACACACCAGTCAGATGAAAATGAACAAAGAGGAAATGTACTCAAACAAATAAATAAAAACATAAATAAAAAAGTACACAATTATTCATAAATTCATTAAACCAAATGGGGGCACAGCATACAATATATTCTATTTGATTTCTGTAATTCTTCCCCAATATATGCAATAATATTAAAAACAATGGCAATTATAACCAGACAAAAAATCACATTACTTATACTTCAAAAAGAGAGACACTAATTAAAAACGGAACACCACTTAAAAAACAATTGGGAATACAACAAGGAAAAAAGGTATTTCTATTTTTAAAGAGGCACTACATCAGTCAGACATAGATCAATTATAATTATTGAAGTTATGATTCCAACCTTTTCATTTAATACAATTGTCTCCTCAGACTTAACGTTGTTTCCTCTTTTAGAAGCATCAATGCGTTTCGGTGGGCAATTAATATGCAGCCATCACCTTCTTCAGGAAAACAATATATTAAACAATATATTATTCCCAATAACAATATTAAAATCTGTAACAAATGAAGACAATAAAACTGAACAACACTTAATGACATAAACCACAAAATAGATACATAACCTCATTGTTCAACAAATTCAAATCACTGGTGGTAAGAAAATGGCAACTAAATGGCAGCGACACATCCATACGTAACAGGCAGCCATACAGCACACCCATTCAATAGACAGAATTTAAGACAAAGGGGCATGAAGCCTTCATTTGTAATGACAGGAGCCACTGCAAATGCAGTATCGAAATCTATCAGGCTCTTTTGTGTGTCTCACATAGGCATTATAAGTCATACATCTTGTCAACTTTCTAGTAAGTTCTGTTATCATGGCTGGCCAGGAATACATAAAGCAGCCCGCCCCATGCAAATAGTAAAGACCAGTAGCTAGAGGGTTGACCCTTGAGATAATTCACAGTTGACCTTCATCCACTGGTTCTTGGAGGTAAGTAAATGATGATGGAGCCTCAGTGACCTGCTGAACTGATTTTTGTTGACAAGTGATGTAGGATTTCCATGGAACTTGAGCCAACCACATAAAGGAATATTTGTCGGTCATACATAGTGGCTTTGTACTGTCTGCATCCCATTTGCCCCGGAATTGTGGGGAACCTATGCCGTTAATGCTTGAGAGAAATAGATTGTTGAGTTCCACATTTCCTTAATGCCAGGGCGGCTCTAGGCTCATGGCGGCCCTGGGCAGGGAGCGTAGGTTGGGGGCCCCCGGAGTAATGCAGGCGCGGAGGCCAGTGAAGAGGGGGTGGTCAAGGTGTTTGGAAGTGGAACAGAGCCGGAAGCCGCCAAATCCCTGCCAGGGGCCACCACGCAAATATGTATCCATCCTCAGAGGATTATTATATGAACCCTTTCGGCGCTATTGACGGAACCGTTCCGTCACGCCCCTCGGGTGGGCTGTGCTTGTGACGGAACGGTTCCATCACGGCCCGCTCGCCGCCGGGCCTGCGCGGCGCATTTCATTAAGCGGGCGGGCCGTGACGGAACTGTTCCGTCACAAGCACAGCTCACCCGCGAGACGTGACGGAACGGTTCTGTCACCCGCGCAGGTTAGCAGCGCGCCCCCTGCGACCGATAGCGCTGCGGTGGAATAGCCGCCGCCGCGAAGGTGTTAAGGATATATATTGACATGGCGGCCCCTGGGGTTTGGCCGCCCTGTGCAGGTGCACAGCTTGCACATGCCTAAGGCCGCCCCTGCTTAATGCCTGTATAGAAATCCCAGTTTCATTCTGTTAAAGATCTCCCCAGGTTAAGCACTTGCTGCTGCAAGCTGAGTGAAATCTGCACATAACAGCTTCTGAAGCCAGTAAAGCACTCTCAGCCTTTGATCCTCCTGAGGTTCATAAAAGGGTACAATTCAGTTGTGTGATAACGACACCTTGCAATTAAAGTGTCAAGAGAAAATTCTTTGCTTATGCTATAAAAATGGTCGATTCAAACTTTCAGTTAGCAGTGATGCCACAGTGTTTTCGATGTCTCGACGCGTAATTGCAGCTTCCCAGAAGCAAATCTTTATGGGGTCAGTAAAGATAAACAGATAGGCTGGCTGTAATCCCAGATACCGACAGAACTGTGGCTGGAGACAAAGTTAGCTTCCCTACAAAACCACAGGATTTAGGCGGAAAAAGGGGACGAGGATAAGGTTTGTGTACTTAATGGACAAATTACTATGGGCCTCATTTATGAGGCTGTGTGTCACTTTTACGCCGCAGGTGCGTCACTTTTTGTGACGCACCAGTGGCGTAAAAAATGCGCCTTGTTGCGCCATATTTACAAAGTCACGCATCTAGGTAGATGCGTCACTTTGTAAACCCCTGCACCACATTATACCTGCGCCAGGTATAATGTATGCATGGGGGGCGTATTGACGCAAGGAAGGGTCGTCGAAGTGACGCAGTGAAATCTATGAGATTTCACTGCGTCACTTTTAGGACGCCGTTGCGTCAAAAACCTGCGCCTGCCTCACAGCAGGCGTAAGACTGACGCAGGCCCTTTCACATGGGGCTTGCCCCATGTGAAAAGATGCATTGCTGGAGTTGCATCACTTTTGTGACACACTCCAGCAATGCGTCACTTTTGCGCTTACAGATACGTTAGAAATACTGGCGTATCTCTAACTCCTTGAGACATGATGCGTCATACATTAAATATGACGCATCAGGAATGTCGCAAGGAGTGCGCACTGAGAAGTGACGCATCGCTGCTTTCACGCAGCGATGCGTCATTTCTCATAAAGGACGCCCTATGTATCTTTTCCCACTTAGTAGTGATGCCTCTGCGCCTTAGGCCACCCTACAATCAGGCATCTTTTGACGCAAGAATTAAACCTTCTTGCGTACCAGTGGCACAAAATCCGGAAGCGTTTGCTTTTTAAACCTCCTTGACCCTCCTCTTCCAAGTCTCAAGACTTTGAGTTGAAGCAGAATAAATACCACAAACAATTGCAGCTCGCATGCAGTGGTGCACACAAACCTATAGTTAGATCCTCAGGTGTACTGGCAGATTAGTGCTTCAGAATGAGCGGTAAACTTGGTGAAGAGTCAGTCAGACTTTCCCTGTCATGTACAGGTAGTGTCCATATCAGCTTGCATTTTTATAGGAAACGTCATGACAGTAGTCTGCATTGTCCACCTTTTCAAAGAGAACATGACTCACAGCAGTTCTTTCATTGCCCATCCGAACTCAAGAAGATTAAAAAAAACAGTACAAAAGGCCAAATGAGAACAATCGTGGAATTAGCTTTTAGTGGTATCCGTAGTATGGACATTAGTGGTGCATTTCACTCATGCAGCCAAAACCAGGTGGCACTTGTGCTGTCCTCCTCACAGGGGCAAAGTGTGATCCTCTTCTTGTTGTAAGGGGATGATGTGTGGCGTTTCCTTTGCCGCTCCAAAGTGAGGGAATCTAAGGTTAATGTATATGTACTTTCTTTTCTTGGAGGCTATGCTATTCCTCTCCAGGGGGCATATTATCAAGGGGTTTTATCTCCGCTTTTTTGGCTTTAAAAGCCAAGAAAGCGGAGATAAAATGATTTCCCTATTACCTAGCTGTCGCTAACACCAGTTAGCGACAGCTAGTAGGAGATAGCGACCATCTTGGGCCCCACTTTGCATTTCAGTGATATTTATCACTAATGACATGCAAAGTGGGCGTGCCAAGATGTTAGTGACTGAAAACAGTCACTAACATCGCTATCTCCTATTACCAACTTTTGGAGATATTCGCGCTAAGCGCGAATATCTCCAAAAGCTAACACCTGCCCTGAGCAGTTCTTAGCCATGTTATCCAATGGGAGGTGGATAACATGGCTAAGAGCATTAGCTCGGTAATGCATGAATATCGCTGACTTTTCAGCGATATTCGTGCATTGCAGCGATTTTTATCGCATTTGCGATAAACCTTGGTAATACCAAGGTTTATTTGCGGTACAAATCGCCGCAGCTCAGCTGTATATTTTTGTCTCTAACCAAGCAATAGCGATAATTATCGCTATTGCTTGGTAATATGGCCCCAGGTGCGTCAACTAAAATCTTTCATTCAGACACTTGCTTGGACCCTTCAAGGTGTCAACTCTTACCAAATAGTGGGGCACATTATCAAGCCTGGGCGATAAAATTATCGCCACTTTATTGGCAGGAAACTGGCGATAATGGGCTTGATAATATGCTCTATGGAATTCCAATCGAAGCTCATGTTAAATGTGAAGGACATCGATTGGGATTACATAGAGCATATTATCAAGCCCATTATCGCCACTTTATCAGCAGTTTCCTGCCGATAAAGCGGCGACAATTTTATCGCCCAGGCTTGATAATGTGCCCCAGTCTCCCTTTGGTTCAGTGACCGCCCCCCCTCTGCACCAGTAAAGTTGAGGCCATGTTTGCACTGCAGTGTTCAAGGGCAGGTCAATCAGTAGACAAAGTTACTGTTCAAGTTTGGTCGGTACAATAAAACCATTCAATGGCTCATAAAGGATGGATCATTGCAGGTATCTTTGAAACCGAAATATCATTTTACAGTTGTGCAGCTGCTGAAAATTAGTTCTCGCGCTTCGAGCTATAAAGGAATGTGAATCCGATCACCCTTGTGGTTACTGGTTTACGAAAGAAGGACATGGCTGTGTGTACCGTGTGTCACAAACTGGTTGCGGATACTGTTGTAACTAAAAAAGAAAACGGAGGAAAAGCTGTTTTGAGCCTGAAAAGTTTTTTTTTTTTTTTTATTTCTGTAATTTTTTATTGATTCTCCAACTTAAAACAGCACGGGGTGTTCTGGTTTTGTAGTGAAAATTACAGAATAATTAGAAATGAGCTAGTGGGTTTTGGTAGACGCTCTATTGTGCCCCTAACAAAAGAGAAATAGACAAAATTCAGGGGCTACACACCCTCTCGTTTGCTTCACCTACCTCAGTTTCGAAGCTCTGTTTATGAGAGAACAAAGGTGTGGTAGCAGAAATCCCTCTGCATTCCCCCCATGTTTGCTTGAAACAAGCAACATGGTGGTTGACGTTTTAAAGCCACGACTCAAAATCCCAGTTTTTTTCGAAAAAGAAAGAGCATGTTGGACTTGTTCTGATGAAATAAGTGCCCCAAGATTCTCTAGCGCAAAACATTCCAGTTGAAGGTGTTGTTAAAAAATATACATACTCTCTAGAGTAATAACGAGTAACTGATCAAATAAAAATGCTGGCACAAGTCACAACCCACCAGAAAGCAGGCGGATTTTTTAGAAATTCTGGCTGTGCCGCCTTAAAAGGAAAACATTGGCCGTACTAATTTGAATGTCTGATTGTAGTACAAGAACACTCTTAAACATGTGTCTGATGCAAAATGCAATGCAGGTAGCCATTGACAGGTAGTCATTTACAGGAAGTTCCTGTACAGCCCTGGACCTGATATTTACGTCTGTCTGCTTAGTGTGGGCCAGAGTCCAGGACCACAAAAAAGCAGAACTATGAGAAACTCGAATTCTCCAGCTTACCACGCATAGCACAGAGTAAAAGTGTACAGCGAGTGAGTGAAGATCTGTCAGCTATGAGGGGGCGTGGCTTTGCACTCTGCAGCACGGAGGTGACGTACCCGACAGGGTTGTTGTGCTGCAGCTCCAAAGAGATGGAGGCCAAATATAATAAAAGTTATTCGAAAAAAAATGAAAGGTAGGTTGCCGAATGTATTGAATACATGTATTTATTTATTTATTTGTTCAAATAATTTATTGACAGTAAGACAAGGTGACCTTACAAGGTACATGTTATAAATCATGTAACATCACCATCCTATCTTGCTTTGAAAATGGGAGGAATTGGACTAACAGTACATAGGCAAATCATGGAAGGGAGCAATATGCAATAACTGAAACACATATGTTGAATACATTTTAAACTAGAGTTTTAATGAGGCTCAAACAGGTGGTGACTTTTTCCACAGAGAACTGGTGAGAGCTTTTAACTGTTCAAGCAAATAAACGGGGTTCGAGAGGAGAGATGAGGTCACATTGTCAAAGCACTTCTCATTTGGTGGAATCTTAACAAAGGCGGGTTGACCCTCGCATTTCCCGTGGTATCTTGGGAGCAGGAGGAAACGTTTATGCCTTGCTTTTTTGTATCAAAAATCCTGCTGTACCAAAGGTTTCATTTGCATCTTCCTTGATACAATAATCGACCAATAAGAAGAAAACTGAAATCGGCAAAACCTAGGTTTTCATCCAATAATGTGATGTAGAGCAGTGATACACGGTTCCATGCCAAAATAATTTCTGTTAGCCCTATTTGGTATTATTATTATTATTAGAAATATTTTTAGAGTGCATGGCTACCCGAAGGCATCCCAGCGCTAACAAAGGCAACAGACTGGCAAGCTAATAGTTAATGGGTGTGGTTTTGGACAAGCCAGGTCTTAAGAAGCTTCTGTAAAGAAAAATGACTGGACTCTGAATGGAGATGCGGAGGAAGAGCATTCCACAGTTTAGCAACATTATAGGAAAAAGAGCGACCACCACCTCTCTCTCTCTTTTAATTCTAGGGACTGAGGCTAGGCAGAGGTTGGTTGATCATAGGCATCTATTTGGACAATATGATGGTATTGCTGATTGAAGGCCCTCTCCCCCAAAAGGACTTGTGGTTTATGCATAGAGATTTGAATTTTATTCTCTCCATGATTGGCAGCCAATGTCAGGCATTCAGTGCGGGCTTGGCAGGTTGGCTGTTGGAGGTCTTAAGCAGCATGCATGCTGTGCAATTCTGAATGACTTGCAACGTATTTGTGGTTGACAAAGGGGTGACAAAGGGGTCCCTACGTACAGGGCATTTCCATTGTTCAGGGGAGAAAGAATGAGAGCCTGAGAATCCATATTTTAAGGAGGGGGATAAAAATCTCAAGGCAAGAGTCTGGGAATTCCATATGGCCACCAGGAAACAGAATACTCTGCTACCTTATTGAGACTTCCTTACCTTTGTTATCTTTAAGAGCAAGGCTAATGAAGGATGATAGCAGTAAGTTAGTTAAAACTAGAGTCCTTTGCCATATATGGTTTAAACCAAATGTAGACAGATTTAAAAAAATTGTTCATGGACATAGATTTACCAAACTGCTAGGGGTAGCGGAAGTGGCATCACATGGCCTTTGACCGAAGATGTCATCACAGGTAGTGATATCAGAAGCATATTTTTTTTTATCTCTTTTTTTTGGCACCATACATTGCACACAAAACACTCACATGAGGATACATTCACCCCCCACATTGGGATTCTCCAACCACCACCCTAGTAGTCCCTCTGTCTCGACATAAATGCTATCGCTCCTGGTTTTTCTCAAACCCATTCCTCCTGGCTCAGTTGAGCATTAGATGGGAGAAGTCATACCTGGTGGACCTCAGGCATCCTTGTGCCCTCAGTACTATATTCTCATCTTACCCACATATTATCACGTTTTTGGGGCCCTCCCCATCTTTCATACACCACTCTCTCTGCTTCCTCTTTCATTCTTTTGAATGGAGCCGACGGCTGCTTCTAGCTATTCAGGATCAGCGCTTATTGGCCCTTATCAAGGAGGCCTACACAGTCACATTAATTTGTGCACCTGCAACTCCAATGTGCCACAACTCCATTTTCTGGACCAAGCCTGCACTGTACTTACAGGAAAGACCAGGGGGAACTCAGGACCTTTGCTCCCAAGACCGTACCTCATGTTATGCCCTGAAGAAATTCATTGTATATGAACGAAACGCGTTGGCTGGTAACTTTAACTGTTTGGATACTTGTGAAAATAAAGGATTTACCAAGACAAAACAAACAAGACTATATGACTTATTGAGAAACTTGCTTTGCTTCAGAGTAGTGCACCACTCCAAACTTCTGGTTCATTCTCTCTCTGCCTAGCAGCTGGCACCCAATGACAGCAGGTGTTGGAGTTGTTATGGGCACACCCATTCTATCATAGCAGCAAAATACCCACGAAGGGAACACATCAGGGGAGTGCGGTTACCGTGTCCGCCGTCGTCCGCAACAGTTCTTAGCATATTTTTTTTATCTCTTTTTATTTAGGTGGGAGAAGTCATACCTGGTGTACTACAGGCATCCTTGTTCCATACGTACTATATTCTCATCTTACCCCAAACTTTATCAAATTTTTGGGGCCATCCCCATCCTTCATACACCACTCTCTCTGCTTCCATTCTCCTGGTCTTTCCCTCTTGCCACATAGCCTTAGTTGGTTTGCACCTGCCTCCACATTTTAGCCACATCCCATTTTGCAAGCATGCCAAAGGCTCACAGCACAACACAAGTAACAGGGGTGACAATGGGCACCCCTGTCTCATGCCTCACTCCAATGCAAACGTTTCAGAAAATCATTCCATTGACTTTCACTGTCGCTGAAGGCGCCTTGTAAAAAAAGGCCACCCACGCACAAAACTGGACCCAAAGCCAAACCTCTTCACTGACTGGAGGTACCTACACATGGCCCTAGATTTAAAAGCTTCTTCTGTGTCCAATGACATGAGGGTCCTGGGGCCTGCTCCACTCAAAGCCTATCCAACCACCGGTTGAGGTGTCTGAGGTGAGGCATGTCACCCTCCCTGGTATTAATCCCGTTTGGTCTGTATGGATAATGAAGGTTATGATCCTCACCACCATAATTGCAAGTATCTAGGCTAGGAGTTTGTTTTCAGTGTTCAAGAGGGAGATAGGCCTGTATGAGGTACACTGATCTTCTGCTTTGCCCACCTTGGAGATTGCTACAATGGTTGCATGATTACGATCTGGTGGGAGCTCTCATCTGACCCTAGCAGCATGAAACATTCAGCAAGTGTGGCTTAAGAAGCCGGGGCCAGGAGTTTTTATAACTCTACTGGTAGGCCGTTAGCTCCGGGGTTTTTCCCTGTTTGCATGCTCGTCAATGCTTCTCCTAGCATTTCTAACGTCAAGTTTTCTTCCAGTGTGTCTCGGTCTATGACAACCAAGACTGGGAACTGAACTTTTCCCAAGAACTCCTCAATCTCCTGCTTCCTGTGGTCACTCCATGCTGTGTGGAGCATTTGTTTGTATTGCGTGAATGCCTGTGCTATTTTTACATCTGAATGGGCACTTCCCCCATTTCTATCTGCACCTCAGCCACTGAGCTTGTCTCCTAATCTCTTATAGGTAGGCAGCCATACCAGGAGATGGCCAGTTTTGTTCCCGGTATCTTATAGTTTTTGCTGTACCCCAAAGTAGTGTTGACAGGTGCGTTGTATGCAAGGTAGTGGCATTTTTCCATAGTAGCGTCCAGCGTATGTATATGCTTGGATCCTTCCTGTGTACCCAGGTCTCTTCTAACTTGAGAAGGCGTTGTTCTAACTATTGTACCTGGTTTCCCTGTGTTTTATTTTTTAAGACTATGATATTTTGAGCTTTGTCTAAGACCACCGCCTTGTAGGTCTCTCAAAGCATGATTAGGGAATTCACTGACTCCTTGTTTTTCTCAAAATATAATTGGGAACCAGTGGCATAAGTGACAGGCCTGAAAACCAGAGAGAACCGTCAACTTTTTAACTGCTCGCTGATCAATTGCAGATCCCTACGGAAACATAAATTTGAAATCTATGATTATTTGAGGGATGCCCAGCCGTCCGTGTTATTCTTCACTGAGACCTGGCTAAATGAGGAATCAGCTCCTGATATTCATGAAGCCTTTACTCAGGATTATGGTATTATCCGAGTTGACCGAATTACCAATACGGGCGGAGGAATTGCCATTATACATAGGCTACCTATTCAGTGCACCTTAGAACCTACAGAGATTGCGAAGTGCGAAGCAGGGACATCAAATTGTTGTATAAAGGGGTTCCTGATTTATTGTCCTCCTGGGCCCCATACACGCTTTGCGCCCAGCCTGATTGAGCGAATAATAATACAACCCGCTTTACGCTATGCCAAATTGCTGTTGGTGGGGATCTGAATTTACATTTTGACGATCCATCTAATAACGGCGCACAGGAGGTCTGCCAGGCATTGGCTGGCCTTCATTTGATGCTCAAATCAGAACTTCCTACTCACCAACTTGGCCATTTATTAGATCCGATCTTTGCCAACTGGGATGCTTTACAAATTGCACCCCTGATCCCGGTTCCGTGGTCTGATCATTTTGTGGTCCCCTTTGTGATCATGTTGCCCCAGTTTGATGTGCTATATAAAATGGGTACCACAAAACCGTTGAGGAAATGGGCTAAGTTTTCGACGCCTTGCTTTAATATGGCCCTACAAAAGGGTGGGCAACCTGGGGGTACTGATATCGTGTCTGCATGCGATGCACTTGATAAACGCATCCTGGAGGCACTGCAAAGTACGGCTCCCTGGTCCTCGAGAGCACCGAGTAGGCAGCTTAAAACCGCTCCTTGCTTTAGCAATGAACTCAGAATTGCTAAATCAGCCTGTAAGCGTCTCGAGAGGGCTTGGAGAAGGAATTTTGATGTACCTACAAAAATCGAATATAAATCTAGCCTAACAAAATATCATGCTATGATCTGGAAAGCGCGGGTCACAGCAACAGGATCGGGACTGCTGAGAACTCTTCGAAATAACTTTTTCCTATCTTCAAAGAGATTACATCACTAACAAGAGTGACAGCTCCTGACACTAGCTCAGTTGACTCCTGGAAAATGATAGTGGATTTCTTCACGGAGAAGGTGGGTAAGATCTACTCCACTTTCCCTGAATCAGCACAACATGGATGCATTAAGAGTAAGGGGATTTTCAGGATACCAGAGGCGGAATGCCTCTGTGATTTTGTAGTCCCCAGTGAGGACATACTTAAAGAAGTAGCCCTCAGTATAAAGTCTGGCTCACCTGGACATCCGGCCTCCCCTAAGATCTTTAGCGGGAGCTTAGCTGTATTAGAGCCCTAAATTAGACATCTTCTTGAGCTCTCTTTCTCATCTGGAGTGGTCCCTAAAAGATGGAAAGAGGCTATTGTCATTCCCCTAAAAAAGAAATTGAACATTAGTATGAGTCAGCTGGATAATCTTCGTCCCATTTCCCTCCTGCTTTACTTTGCGAAAATAGCAGAGAAGGTGGTAAACATTAAGCCTGGGCGTAGTTCGCGCAGTGGGGCTACGCGGAGCTACGCAAAGTGGGCACAAAGCTACGCCCACCCGCACACTCCGCGTAGCCCCACTACACGCCACCCGCCTCCCTCCCGCCCTCTCTAAATCACCCCCTTAAAGTGTAAAATGGCATAAAAGTACGTTTAAATCACTTACCTGGTCCGCGGCGCGTCCCGGGGCTCCCTCTTCTATTTTGCTGCACGTTGTCAATCCCAATGCGCATGCGCGGCAGCCCGCGCATGCGCATTTGTCACGAGACACGCATTGGGATTGACGACGTGCAGCAAAACAGAAGAGGGAGCCCCGGGACGCGCCGCGGACCAGGTAAGTGATTTAAACTTACTTTTATGCCATTTTACACTTTAAGAGGTGGATTTAGAGAGGGCGGGAGGGAGGCGGGTGGCGGCCAGCTACGCACCGTCTGCGGAACGTGTGTAGTGCTGGCAGATACGCATGCTACGCAAAATGCGTAGGAACCAGCACTACGCGCACTCCGTGCACGGAGCGTAGCTGCCCGCCCAGGGTTAGTAAACATCCAACTGACTGCTCATATTAATCACCATAACCTTCTCCATCCTACGCAATTGGGCTTCTGTGCCACTTATTCTACTGAATCAGCACTGCTTTTATCTACTGAAACTATCTGTAGACATGTAGATGCGGGACAGATGGTTGCTATCGTCCTTTTAGATCTCAGTGCCACATTCAACACTGTTGCCCATCACACGCTACTACAGTGCCTTAGGGAAGGAGGCATGGCTGGTACGACGATGGAATGGTTAAGTTCCTTCTTACTTGACCGTAGTTTTCAGGTGTTACAGAAACCTTTCCTCTCTAAAAGCGTCAAGCTGGACCAGGGGGTCCCACAGGGCTCCATACTTAGCCCGACTTTCTTTGATCTCTACATTACCCCCTGCAGAGATTGTAGGGAAGTTTGGAGTCAGTGTGGTGTCATACGCCGACGACACACAACTTGTGGTGACTCTTACTCAAGACTCTGAGGAGGCAGCCTTAAACTTCTCAATGTGTGTTCAAGAGTTGGCGTCTTGGATGGCCTTTAATTGCCTTAAACTAAATGGCAGTAAAACAGAGGTTCTAGTGATAGGTAAGCCCCCCTTGATCTGGTCCTCTGCTTGGTGGCCTCAAACCCTGGGCCCAACTCCATCACATAAGGACCAGGTAAAGAACCTGGGGATGTGGCTGGACACCAAACTCTCTTTTGAAACTCATACCAGGTGAGTGAGTGGAAACTGTGTTGGGGTCCTGCGCACTCTCCAGAAAACCTTAGATGTACTCCCAGTGTCAGCAAGGAAAACAATGGTCCATGCCCTTGTGACATCTCGTTTGGACTATGGGAATGTTCTGTACCTAGGAACACATTCTAAATGTATTCAGAGACTCCAGCGTATCCAACAAGCCTCATCCAACAAGACCCTGGCTTCCCTGCATTGGCTCCCGGTGAGGGAATGTGTTCTGTTTAAAGCTATGTGTGTCAGTCATCGTATTCTGCAGAAGAAGGCCCCCTCCTATCTGCATGACCTTCTCACCCCGTATATTCCCACGCGGGGTTTACGATCTAGTGGCACGGGTCAGGTCAGCATCCCGATCATCAGAAGTGCCAGGATGGGTGGGCGCTCCTTTATCTTTTTAGCGGCCTCACATTGGAATAAACTTGCGACAGGGCTTCGGCGGAATAATCGGAGACTATTTTCCGGAAAAAGCTCTAGACGTGGCTTTTCCCACCTGGTAACACTACTGTTTGACACCTCTTTGCTTTATTTGCTGCCTGGAACGGACTCTTGTTGCAGCACGGGGACGCACTAGTTAGTGCAGCCATGCGCTTTATACATTTGATTTGATTGATTGATTGAATCAATCTAGAGGGAATTAGCAATATCCCAATCTTTGAGGGCCCATGCATCCAGTCTCCATGTTGGCGTTTTATTGTAACTGCGGGTTGCCAGTGTGAACAGCAGGGGGAATAGTCCAATATGCCTTAGGCTAGGTACTTGACATCCCCCACCTACGCACGTCACCTGCCGGGACGAACACATAGTCCAGACAGGAGAGAAATTTGTAGACTGCCGACAGAAATTAATACGGTCTATCCAGTGGTTGGAGTCGCCCCAGATGTCTGAGAGTCTTAGGACATGCAAGAAATGTGCCAGACACAAGGGGGGTCTCACCTGCAAAGCAATATCTATCAGTTCTCAACTCATAGCTGTGTTGAAATATCCACCCAACGATGTGGAGGTCCATGTCTAGGTCTATCAGTACGTGCCTATCATGTCTAGGAATTCTGCCTGCAGACTTGGGATACATAGACAATGAGGGTATCTCTCCAATTCCACCTCCCTTTTACTGCTACAAAGATCGGTGTAGAAAAAGATCTTGAACGTAGTAGGTTTCGAAGAGAGGATTTATTTATAATAGAGAACAGCTTAACAACCACTAATGGGAGACCGGGCAGACACGGCCACTCTCCACAGGACTTCACCACTAACTCCATAGAATCCCACAATCGGGAAGAGAGGGGTTTATTTCTTGGCCTTTTGTAAATCCTGTGTGGCCCAGTACAGTGTAGCAACTCCTCTGGAGGCATTTACATTTATTGCCAAGCAGATGAGTTTCCTGCAGCAACTCCGGGCTGGGAGGTTATCTGTAAATATATTGCATTACCACTCCTCTTTTGATCTTGCATTCTAGCCCATTGACATTCCACAGAAGGATCGCCCGTGGTTCCGTCATGTGATTTGTTCTAAGTGGTGTGTTTTGCATTGTGGTTGTCTACTGTCTGTAGTGCTAAGGGGACCCCTGGATCCCTGTGCCAGTCCAGTCCAAACCCTCTATGATGCGCGCCATGTCAAACTACTGACATCACAAACTCACCCAGCAGTGCCCCCACCCCACTTTTCCATCACAGAGTTTCTGAACTACCCATTTCTCCAACATTAGAAAGGTCGAGCGTTCACCCCGTACCTATCTCATGGTATCAACTGCTCAAACTACAAGCATGCACAATGCTTTGATGGTGAAGTCTAATCATTAGTGTCTGAGGCAGCTCCAGGAGTTTAATCTCGACTCAGCCCAGGGGGCTCATTGCCAATGTCTGTATCTGATGACACCACTTCCGATGTAGCTTTGTGGGAGGCTGGATTCCTCACCCGTCCTCCTATTCTTGAGGTCCTTCGGCAGCCCCTGTAGATTTGCCATATTGCTTCCCCCATGACCTCTCCTCAATCTCTAGCTGTAGCATTTCCTGACGGGAGGGCTTCACACCCATTCCCAAGCCCGGTAGGATATACTGTATGTTCATGGTGTGTAGTTTCTACTTTTCCTATTCATATGATTATATCTGTTGCTGCATCAGTCTCTTGTAGTCTGTAAATATTAGGGTTAACTTGGATTCATGCTTTATTTCCCTGTGGCCCCTAACTGTCTAAAGTATCTAGTCCCTATCTCTACAATTCAAGAACTGGGTGATCATCTGTCTGTCTAGGGTGCCCCTGGGGAAGGGGGCCTGCTGACCACAATGCCAAGGCCTGGTGTGCCTGTTCATTAAGCAACCATAGTAAAAATTGATCCGCCACCTAGATGCTCTGCCAAGCCTTCAGAAACTGTCCTGGATGGAACCCTCCACACCTTCCCCAAATCACAGGAACCCGTTATTGCACTCAGACCACCAGCTCTCTGGACAGGCCTCTCATTGTCTGGGTCATCTGACTCAGTTCTTTAACGGTGCCCTCCAGAACTGCCACCTCTGCACCTACCTCTCCGATCTTGCTCTCCAGTGCTTGGCGGGAGGAGTCTAACACTTTTAGGACAGCGTCCGTATTTGGGTGGGATATGCCACTGATATCACAACTCTGTGCCATGTCGGGCTTGTCGGTTGCGATTTCTTGTGAATGGTGTGTCACCGGCTTGGCAAATTTATCCAGTTTTCCCTGTTTATGAAGGGGCTTGTCTGTGGCTATCGTGGCCAAGTTTGATAGGCCATAATTGTGGGTCCTGGCCAGTCTGCTGCTCTCATTCTGGGGAACAGGCTGCACAAGCAGCCAGAATATTGCCCTCACTCTCTGTCTCGCACTAGACTATGACCCTGTCCGCCAGAGTGCTGCCATCTCCACTTGGGGCCTCTGTAGTATCTGGCCTCGACCTGCGACAGCGCCAATCCCCACTATGGGTGGGACAGTCGCAGCAGTTTCTCTCCCATCCTCCTGCAGGGATATCGGGATCTGTGGTCCCCCATTTATTGTCTCTTCCCCGCTATTCATTTTTCTCGTGAGTTAGAATAGGGTAGGAGGGGACCAGGGGCCCCTCTCTTTCTATCTGTGCAATTCTCTTGGCCAGTGGCCATTGGTCGTCACTGTGTCCAGTCCGATTTTATATCTCCCCACCAGGGCCCCCAGACCTATCTGCCACTGAGGACCTTCCTGCTGGCTGCTTCTTCTTTCCCGGATCTGCCCCTCTTCTCCATGGGGTCGGGGGTCCAGAAGCTGCACTTTGCTCAGTGCTTGGCATTATGTGGCTCCACTCACTGAAGGGGCCGAGGTGCCATCTGTCATCTCCTGGCATGCAGAAGCTGGCCTGCTCAGCTGCTGGTCAAGGGCTTTTTCCGCTAGGCCATGGACCCCCAAGCTGTTGTGGAAGGCTGGGGCGTACACTCAAGGTGTCTCGTCCCACCCATTGGACCCCCCAGCAAATGCATGTTGGGGGAGGAGAGGCATACCAACGTGCCCTTGATAGTGCCTACGACTCACAGTGCTCCCTTCTTAGCCTCTGGATCATTGTCTCGGCTTTGCTGCCAATTTAGCCTTTTGGAGAGGTCCACTTTCAGCCACCGTAATTGCTCCTGCCACCATCTCTCGTTGCTGATGGTCGGTTTCCCAAGGTCTTAGACCCCGGGAGCAGACTGTGCCCCACAAGCACTCAGATGGCACAAGGATTGTGCAGGATTGACTGTGTTGGCTTAGTAGTGATAGGGCTGGGTTCCTCACTACAAATCTACTCCCGAACCCTTGGTTAATGAATCTTTGTTACCTGCTGAGAAGTGTAGAGGGGAGAAATAACTCATTAAGGTAACTTAACAACTTTAAGGAACCATGACTCTGAAGAATCATACACTTCGAATTACAATTTAGTGGTTTATTATAAAGCAAAAAATGACTGGACATACAGACACCTCAAGACGAGGTTATAAAAGTACATTGGAACTAATACAAATCTAAGCCTACGGACATGATAAAAACGCTGGATCATAAAAATAATGACAAAGTCCAGAACAAAACCGCAGGCAGCGATTGCCTCCACATCGAGATCAGTCTTCATTTGGGGTTGGTAAGTGAAAAGCATTAGTCTTTCCTACACTACTACTACAGTGACATTCCTACTTAGCATTCACCAGGCAAGATCAGGAAAATGTGTCAGCTCGTGAAGACTTCCTAAGAAGTGCACTCACGTTGTATGGGTCAAGTAGCCAAAGCTACAGAGCTCGTTCTAAGATGCTCATTCCCTCTCCATCGATCTCCTCACCTCCTTTCCTGACTCAACCCCCTGGGAACTGTCCCTAATTCAAAATGCTAAACACAAAACACGCCCACTGCCTGCATCTGGATCACCTCATCTCGCTGGGCACTTCTAATAGGTGACATCCATTTAGTTTCGATACTCCCAGCTCCTCCGTCAATGACCTTTATTCCCAGGCCTCCTTCAGTGAGAATGAAAACCGCCTCCCAATTATCAGCATTCCTTGCATAAAAGTATCTTCTCCTCCCCTAGCCTAACTCCTGAAACAAAAGGCATTATTCTAGCTAACAAAGACGACTTTCTCCACCTGCAACAGAAGCGTGAGAACAGAACAAATTCAACGTGCATGAATTTTAGTTTACCCTTCTACGAGAGCCATCAGGGAGAATACATTTCAGGCCTATAGAAATTGGTCAACATAAGAATGAATCACATAGGCCCTACGAAAATGCACATGAACGAACAGTTTTACTTAAGCATTTCTAAATCTGCATGTTACGTAAACAGAATGAATGCACAAATCATTATAAGCAGCCTATAATTTCTACACATTTAAGCTCGAGTTGCCACATCGGTGTGCAACTTTAAACTAGAGCACGTTTATCTCTATACATTACATTATAAGTGAGCATTTTCGTTAACCAATTGCAGACAAATGCTTACGGTTATATTATTCAAATCACCACTGGCACGTTTATTTCTTTACATGGCACATAATAATTCTAACATTTCACTCTCATATGTTATTGCCAAGTACATTCTAATGAACAAATGTTAGCACAACAAAAGAATAAATGTAGGTGCAGACTACCCGTGATTATGATGCACCGCTAAAAATAAAAGAGCAGCATCGCGCTCCATCAGTCTCCCCCTCTGATGACAAGTGTCATCAAAATCGATCACAACTCCCTGTAGAAAGAAGCAACCTAAACAGCAGTCGTAGCCGGTCTTCCCTGTCTAAACATTTCTAAGCTTTTGAGATTCTCATAGTGACTGTCCTGCAGTCTCTCCATCTTCCTCTCACGCTCCCTAAGAGATCTCTCTACTTGTTCTGCCTTGTGCCACTTTCAAGCCTTTAGTAGTCCCAACAAGACAATCACACAAACCACCACTATGATGATGAGCTTCAAGATGTAACCAGGTATTCCCTTCCCAAGGTTGGTAAACTAACTTGCAATTTGCCAAACCCTTTCCCAACCTTATTCCAACCACCCTCTGTGGCCAAATCATGCACCTCATGGTGAATCTCAGTGATGTTACTTATATACTTCTTCAGATCTTTGCTGTTGTCCGGTATATAAGTACAGCACTGTTGGACCCTCAACATTTTACAGACTTGGCCCTCTTTTACTAACAAAACATCTAAGGCAAAACGGTTCTGTATCACCATAGCCCTTACCAACACCATCTCTCCATCTGCAAGGAACAAAGACTGAGCTGTATTCGCTGACAACTTATGCACAATAGTTGACAACCTTCTAATCTTTATATCATTCAGAACCACTACCAGGCTTGGTATCATTGCTCCGAATACATCTCCAACAACATCTCCTGCACTGGCACCTCGCTTTTCTCTATAATGTAATCCACCTCCTAAGGGTCCCAAATACTCCACATGATAAATCTTGGGGAACACCACAGCCACGTAACACTTGCCATACCAATGCAGAGGCAACCTTCAATAGGCATTTTTCCCGCACACAAAATACACATTTGGCATCATTTGCACAGCATCTTGCAAGATTTTTTCACAGTGGCTTCAATTGTGAAAATAATATCACACATGCTCTGTCCCACAAAGACCATATCATAGTACATCTTTACCTGTCAGATACAAAGCTTCCATATCTAACACTCTTGGACCATAACTCCCCCATGCCTTGTGTGCCAGTTCTTCCTTGGTCCATTCAAATGTTTCTCCTCTACTGTTAAGTTTGACTGTTAGTTGTCTAAATCTATCTTCCACTTGATCTATAAACTTCTTCTCGATATCTGTTAGTATGCATGTCTAATTATGACGATGTGCATAAGCTGTATCTAGTGTAAGGGTAGGTATGAAATACTTTCCCAATCTATCTTTTTGCTTGTAGTAATTGTACTTATTCAAGTGCTTGTAGGCTTTAACTTCTGATAGCACTGCAACATAATTAGAGAAATAGTACTCAAAATGACCCTTACCGTAAAACATAATAAGTAACAAACTACAAGTAATATCATATGTCAAGGGAAGGTGGTGATAACAAATACCCTCCTCCACAGATGCAGGCAACTGCACACACACATAACAATCTCTCACATCCATCGTGCTCACATATTCATATAGCAGCTTTGCATAGAAATTAAGCGTGTAATCACCTTTAGATAAATCTAAGTGTAGCATACAACTAGACTGATCTAGCATAGCCTTTTCAGCTCCACCGGTACCCTCTTTTGTGCTAGAAGTAACAGGTGTGGTTGTCCCTTGTACTCCCACCCCTTCAACTTCAGCTTCATGTGAAATTTTTACAGACACAGTAATAACTACTGCTATCACTATGATCATTCATACTATGAGTGTACCTATCACACACTTAGACCTACGGTTCAAATTTCCAGACTCCATTTCCAAATTGTCGGTATATCACAGCAAGAGGATCAATGTAAAGTCTGTCTCCTCCTCAGATTGCTGTTTAACCAGTTCACACACAGTTCATTGAATTCCTGGAAATTGATTCAGAGCTTGTTGCACCTTTTATTTACACAGTTCAAAAAGACTTCCTTGGCCCTCTTTCTTCTACTACGGAAAGTCCCTAGATTTATTCTTCTTCCACTCAAGCCTAGGTTATCTTCTTATAAAGCAAACTTTATTTACAATTCACAGTTCAATCAACAGTCTCTTATAAGCTCAGAACCAATTTCAATAATGACACATTGTAGAATCTCTAGATAAACAGCTGCAATTTCCTGTGCTGGTGGTTTATATCCAAAAGTTGGAAAGGAAAAATCTTGCAGAATCAAAATTCACTGTCAGCACACCCTTTATTTCCAGTCCATGGATGACTAGCTCAATATCAATTTTCAGTTCTGGGATTCTGCTCACTAATCGTGAAGACCTCGGTTTCCCAGTCCCCACTGTTCCCAGCATCTGTGATCAAATAGGTCCACTCTGGGGCAGAGTACCTCTGGCATGGTACTCTTACTCTTCTTGACCTCCTTGGGCTTTCTTGTGCTTGTTCTGCATCACTTAGCTCCAATTCAGATGTTTCATACATTAGAGCAAGATCTCTTTCAGATGCTATTCTCAAGTTGAGCCTCCTCTGTCTCACAGGCTATGATTCACTTACAAGCTCACTTGCAAGCTCTGAGTTTCTTCACTGCACCCGACCACTTTGCGCACCAGTTCCTTCAGCTGAGTCTGACTCTATACTACTTACAACGTTATCGTCTCCCTCAGAGTCAATCCCTGGACCTTGTGTAGCATGTCCCCCTCGTTTGCTCTGGTGGGCAACCAACTTAGTCAGCAACCACCACAGCATGGCTCATCCTCTCCTGTGGCTTTGCAATTACAGCTGGATTTTCTTCAGGAAGAGGAGCTGTCTCTTCCGAGGGTACTCAAACTCTGCAGGTATGGAAGGAGTGAATCCAGTTCGGCAAACCTCCACACTTCACAGCCGTGTTAGTCACCAGAATCACTTGATACAGACGTCTAGAGCGAGCATCAAGGCAGCTCTTCCTCACGTGCTTATGAACGAGCACCCAGTCCCACGGGCACTAGTCGTGGCACAGATCCTTTGAGGTTGGGGCAGTCGCAGCTTCAACCTGGTGAGACACAGAATGGACGACATCAGCCAGTCACTTGCAATAATCAAGGATGAAATCATCTGTGATATTTATCAAGACTGTAGACGGCACTGCTGGTAAGCGCATCGCCCTTCCAATCAGGATCTCATGAGGCGAGAGACCTGTCCTCCTATTGGGGATACTACAAATACTCATCAGCACAAGGGGCAATGTATCAGGCCATTTCAGAGACATGGACGGGCATACTTTTGCCATTCGCATCTTGAGAGTTCCATTTATCTGCTCCACAATGCCAGATGCCTCAGGTCTGTAGCTACAATGCAGTCTCTGGACAACTTGTAGGGCAGCGCAAAGCAGCTTCATAATCTCTGGAAATGTGTTCCTCTGTCCGTATCCAATGAGGTTGGTAACCCGAACCGAGGAATAAGCTCTCTAAGCAATAACTTTGCTACTGTGAGACTATCACACTTCCTTTTTGGGTAAGCTTCCATCCACCGTGAGAAAACACACAACACAACCAGAATGTACTTCAATCCATTGCACCTGGGCATCTCCATGAAATTAAGCTGGATCCTGTTAAAAGGTCCCCCAGAAGTCCTGATGTGACTCAATGCAACCACTGTTTTCTTTCCAGCATTCAATTGTTGACATGTAACACATCTGTGACACACTGCCTCAATCGGCCGTTACTGACTGGTATTTGCCTACCTACATCTGGCCCCATGACTCTGAAGAATCAAACACTTCGAATTCCAATTTAGTGGGTTTATTACAAAGCCAAAAATAACTGGACATACCGACACCTCAAGACGAGGTTGTAAAAGTACATTGGAACTAATGCAAATCCAAACCTACAAGCAAGGTGAAAACGCTGGATCATAAAAAGAATGACAAATTCCAGAACCAAAACGCAGGCAATGATTGCCCCCACATCGAGATCAGTCTTCATTGGGGTTGGTAAGTGAAAACCATTGGTCTATCTCTACGCTACTACTACTGTGACATCCCTACTTAGAATTCTCCAGGCAAGATCAGGAAAAGGTGTCAGCTCGTGAAAACTTCCTAAGAAGTGCACTCACGTTGTATGGGTCAAGTAGCCAAAACACAGAGCTTGTTCTAAGATGCTCCTCCCTCTCCATCGATCTCCTCACCTCCTCGCCTGACTCCACCCTAATTCAAAATGCAAAACACAAAACACGCCCACTGCCTGCATCTGGATCACCTCGTCCCACTGTGCACTTCTCATAGGTGACTTTCCATTTAATTTCGATACTCCCAGCTCCTGGGTCGATGACCTTGATTCCCAGGCCTCCTTCAGTGAGAAATAACACCGTCTACCAATTATCAGCATTCCTTGCATAAAAGTATCTTCTACTCCCCTAGCCTAACTCCTAAAATGAAAGACGTTATTCTAACTAACAAAGACAACTTTCTCCACCTTAAACAGAAACATGAGAACAGAATAAATCCAACATGCACATGAATTTTAGTTTACCCTTCAACGAGAGCCGTCAGGAAGAATACATTTCAGGCCAACAGAAATCGGCTAACATAAGAATGAAGCACATAGGCCCTATGAAAATGCACATAAATGAACAGTTTTACTTAAGCATTTCTAAATGTGTATGTTACATAAACACATCGAATGCGCAAATCATTATAAGCAGCCTCACTGGCGTAACGAAGATTGAGGGGGCCTACCTGCACGGTATGAAGAGGGGCCCCCCCTCCGGGCTCTATCAGGAGCTCTCTGTCCAGAGTTTAGTGTCGAGGGGGCCCCCTGGAGCTTAGGGCCCCCCTGCACCGTGGGGGCTGCAGGGGCCTGTGTTACGCCCCGGAGCTGCCTATAATTTCTAAACACTTAAACTAGAGTTGCCACATTCGAGTGCAACTTTATTGTGGTGCACGTTTATCTCTATGGATTATTTTGTAAATGAGCAACTTCGTTAACCAAATACAGACAAATGCTAAAGGTTACATTATTCAAAACACAACTTCCACGTTTATTTTTTTACATGGTACGTAATAATTCTAACATTTCACTTTCATTACCCAGTACATTCTAATGACCAAATGTGTCAGGACTCACAGGAGGTTTCCTCCTTTTAACGCAACGCTGGCTACCATCTCCCCCCTACTAAATTATCAATATATATATATAAGAGAGAGAGAGAGATGCTTACAGGGCTGCTGTCTGCATGATACATGCTCTGTGCTTGTCTGGGTACCTCGCACTGCGTATGCCTTTGCGTTAGATGGTCTGTGTGTTCAAGAGAAGGTTGCACCCCCATGCAGCTGGCTGTCCCCCGTGATCCCTTAGACACACCAAAGAGGTACAACATTTGCAACAACAGCGTAATATTCACTGTGTGTGAAAAAGAATACATCTGTTACTGCTACCCCATGCTACATGCGTTACCCAAGCTTTCAAGCATCTTTACAGTATACAAAATCCAAATTCAGTGGCATGTTTGCGTAGAGTCGGAAATCCTCATTCAGGGTTTATCACCATATTTGATTTAATAAGTATCTTCAATAAAAGTGTCAGGCAAAGTTCTGATGTCAGTACATTTCCATTACATAGACTCAGCATGTTCTATTTCACTTTATTCACAGGGAGTACGAGCAAGATTGCTTACAACTTTCCTGCCCCCCAAGTGGACTCTTCTTTTCTCATTCCATTATAGAGGCTGAATTTCCAGAATGTGGTTGTATCTGGCACCACTACTGGGCCTTTACTTTCTTTTCCGCTGGTACCGGGAGAGGCAGTTGGTACCAAAACTGTCGGATAAATATGTCGTGATCACTGGTTGCGACTCCGGGTTTGGTAACCTTTTGGCACGGCAGCTGGACATGCGTGGGATGCACGTTCTAGCTGCATGTCTGACGCAAACTGGAGCTGAGGAGCTGAAAGACGCCACCAGCCAGCGACTGAAGACGGTCATCATGGATGTCGCCAACAGCGAGAGTGTGGATGCAGCCGCCCAGTGGGTGAAGCAGCAAGTGGGCGAAAAAGGTACAAATGAATTGAGTTCCTGTTTGTTTTGATCGAATTTTCACCTTCAATTTAATATTGAGGATTCAAAATGCTTTCTCTTTACCATCATTTTAACACATGGGCTCTTAGTCAGTTAAATGTTCTCAGAAAAAGTACATATTTTAGGAACATTTTGACAATTAACCTTCGAACTTCACTGTTCAAGACCAATTGTTGGAGGTTCCTCCCCTTTAATTTGGATCTACCCAAACCATAAAGTCTCTTTTTAAAACTCCAGCAGCATTACTCTCTCAGGTGGGACTAAGTGGAGTTTCTTGCAGGCTATACCAAGTTTGGCATGTCCTTTAGGATCCATTGATTACCTCAAGACTGTTTAATTTCCAACAGTATTCTCAAGCATCAAAGGTTGCACTGGGCACCGAGGTCTGCTGATTCTTTCGGTAAAATAATGGTGAATTTAATGTCAATATTTTCGTTCAGAAAATAGGTTTTGCTGATCTTACTGTGAATCATGGTTGTGTATATCTGTGCAAATTATTGCAGTTAGTACTGAGGTCTTTTACATTAAAGGAGCAGAAATGTATGTATGGAAGAACCTTATTTAGCTGCGTCTCGCAAAAGGACATAGCTAGTGTATAGTGGTTGCTGAGCCAAACTCGTCTGAGGTGCACATTGACTGCTGTGGAGAAGTAAGGGCCATAAACTGTAGTGTACTGTAGCATTTTATGAGACACTAAAAGGCATGTAGAGGGCCAAATAAAAATCTACTTCATATATCGTGCCTGGTTGGTAGAATGTGGGTTTTTAGAATGCCTACGTCAGAGGAATTTGGTATCATGGTTGAGGAATGACGCAAAGGAGGTCTAAGACATATATAGTTGCATTATCACATACTTACCATACTTGAGTATGAGGCTTCGCCATTAGGTGAGAGTTGTTCGCGGTGAGTGGTTTTACTGGGCAGAATGTATTTTGATTTAGTATGCATTGTTATATTTTTCAAATAGTCACGGTAATGCTACAGTTGTGTCTTGCTTGTCAGAGTACACGAAGGAACTAGCGAGTTAGAGTTAATGGATCAAAGGATAGCTTGCACATTAAGGCCAAGTAGTTATTGTGTCACTTAAACAGTAACAGGATGTGTTTCAGGTTGAATGAAGTTTGTTACATTTACTACCATAAAGCATGGGACTAAGGTCAGAGTGAAGCTACCGGGTGTGGTTGAGAAAGAATCGTTGAAATATGGAAGAGATATGACAGTGAAAGAGGTGAGTGGTAAGGTAATAATGCTGTTCCTAACGAATCAGTGATCTGAACTATGTAGTTAGAGTGAACACAGACAGACAGGGCCTTGACAAAGTGGAGCAAGGTTGTAGCATTCCTGGTTCTTTGAATTCATTTGAGAAGGAAAGTCCTGAGTGAGGTGCTGGCCTGGTCTTCTTTGAAGGACCGCAGAAGTATTCAGGTATCACGTAACTTGGAAAAAAACAATAGGTAAGTAACAATCTTTATTGCTGATTAATTGAAATCATTGCAATGCACATCCATATAATACATTTTCCGCTTTCCGCAATTTGATAAATGTTTGGTATTTTATATTTAACTTTTTCAGGCTATAGGTGTTGTACTGGTAGTGCATAGGTCTGAACAAAATTACCAAGCGACTTTTAAAAAAGACAACATTTGCCTGCTTTTCACCCGTGGAGCAGATTTAGCGTTGCTCCGCAGGTGCAAAAAAGCTCAAAGTCGAACACTGTTTTCTTGGGAGCACTGGAGAGACCAGGCAATCTCATTACAATAGTGACCAATGCCCGGATCCCGGACAGTCCGGTTGAACGCAGCTCACCCACAAGCATTTGTCTGCAGGGACCTCGTGCCCATCTCGCCACCACACTTCGTGCACTGCCGGAGGCTGGGCGGGTAAATGAATGTAATACATTTACTATTTTGAAAGTTACATTTTCTGGCATTTGACAGTGCTGGATGGCACATAAAAAATTGTTACGTGCTCTCCTCAATGTTCAATGTGAGGAACAAGAACATGTTGTGTTTTTGGGCATTTCTTCCTGCACTGGCCTTGTTTTTAATCCAGGTGTGGAATTTGTCCAAGTTCTACATCCTGTTACTGCGAATTCAAATAAATAAATTGGCCAGCACTGGTAGTTTAATGTTGTTTTGTGTGGTATGTATCTGTGTTCTCCACTGTGTCTGTTCATTAAACAGAGAGATGTGTTTTGTCTTGACGTGTATGTTTGTTCCACCTTTGAACGTGTTTATTTAGAATTTAGAATGCATGTATTTTAACTAATTTGTAATAGGCTGTGAGTTGAGTTCTCCTGTATAAAGAAGGGTATCAGAGTTGCCCTGCATGGACCCAATACATAGAATTATGGATGGGTGGCTGTCAGTAGCGAGGTTGTTTTGCACTGAGGGGGTTCTAAGTTACACCAAATACTTAGCATCAGTGGAGCTTGAGGTCTCTCCGTTTCTCAGTTACTTGAAACCTAGAGGTGGAAAAGAATAAGTTACTTACCTTCGGTAACAATATATCAGTAAGAAATATAGGTTAGTTATAGATTCCTTACCTTAGAATTACCCCCAGGCATCAGACTGGATCCGCAAAGTTTTTCGTCAGCAGTACCCCTGCGCATTGGAAGGTGGCGTCGGTCGACCGCGTTCGTCAGCGTTGTCGCTGGGATGACAATGCGGTAGCTACATAGACGCTGCCCACGTGCGTTGATGTCAGTTCTGTACACGACTTTCCACACCAGAAGCGCAGAGCCATGCAAGACACTGACCACTGGTGCACAAAACTAGGGCCCTGAAAGCAAGTACTTAAGCCTAGAAGTCAGTTCCCAGAACAGGGAGGATGGGTGGGGCGGTAAGGAATCTATAACGTATGTTTCTTGCAGATATAGCGTTACCGAAGGTATGTAACTTGTTCATCTGAAAGAAACAGTCAGTTATAGATTTCTTTTTTTTAGTTCAATAAAGGTTTATTAATGTAATAAGAAGCATAAATACAAATACATTGAAATAAGAACAATTGTGGGGGAAGAAAGGGGGAGAAAAGAAGGGGAAACCGAAAGGAAAAAGCAATGTACATTGTGAGGATGTAGAAATAACAATATACTTTCATGAGTAATAAGGGTAAAAAGAAGAGATACAGCAGTAATACAATAAAAATAAATGCAACTGAGGATAGTTAAATAATTATGTGAATAAAGAAAGTGGGATGAAAAAAAAGGGTATCAAGGCGGTTTAGAAACTTCTTGTTGAGCAGGACATAAGCGAAAAGAGCGAGTCGTACAAGAATCTAAATACATAGTAACAGGAAGCCATAAGTCTGTGCGTTTAGCTGCCATCTGGGCAGGAAAAACAAAAGCAGTATCAAGCCTATGATTATGACAAACATTATACCACCAAGCTTGAAAAGAAATGGTAGAGGAGGACTTCCAATGAATCGTAATTTGCTGAAATGCTCAGCTAGTAGTAGATCAACAATACGAACATAAAGATCAGTTACCTCCCAACAAGGGGAGAGACTTCCCAAAAAGATGTGAACGGGAGAAAAGGGGATACATGTGTGAAAGATAACATTAATTTGTGCCCAGACCTGTAACCAAAAGGCATGTACATTATTACATAAGAATAACATATGAAATAAAGTTGCGTTTGGTGAGGAACAGGACCAACATACATCTGGGGTGGTAGGGAATCGTTTGTGGAGGGTAGAGGGAGTTTGAAGCAATCTGTTATAAATGAAAAACATAGATTGCGTCAATGATGCCGCCCTAGAGGTTTTGCGAACTTTTGTCCAAATCTTGTCCCACAGAGATATAGGCCATGATGTGGAGAAATCAGTTTCCCAATGCTCCTCCACCTTAGATTTAGGTCTGGGGAGTATATGTGAATGAAGGTGCTTGTAAATAACAGAGGCTTTGGGAAGGGCTTGTAGGGTAGAATGAAGTGGGAGAGTGAGGTTCGGTGAAACAAAAGGAGGAGTGGTTTGCACGAGTCTTGTATGAACCTCCATGACCGCTTCTCTAAGGAGAAGATATTTAGGAGCAAAAGAGGAGGGTAAATCAAAGGTGGAAGAAAGGGTGCGGAAAGACAGGAAAGTGGATTGTGAGAAAAGCTGCGAAACCCAAAGCAACCCCTTGGATCTCCAAGATTTCCAATAAAAGGGTTTACCTCGGATCAAGAGGTATTTATTGTGCCAAATAGTGGATGAAAGGAAATCGACAATGGTTGCAGGCGGAGAGGGATTAGAGGACAAAAGAAGTTTGACAGTGAATTTATGAATGAGAGTAGGAATCAAAGAGGGTTTGCGTGAAAAGGAGATATATTCAGCAAAGGAAAAAGGGGAGAGGAAGAGGCGTTCAATTTTGGCCCATAAAGGGCAAGGGGACTCAGGGTCTTGTAACCAAAAGGACGCTTGTCGTAACAGAAAAGCTTTATGATAGGTCGGGAAGTCCGGAAAATTAACTCCTCCCTCAGAGGTAGGGCGAATGAGTCGAGCAAGGGACATTCTGGGCTTTTTATTATGCCATAAAAAGGAGGACAAGACCGAGTTAATTTTCTTGAAAAATTTGGCTGGGATAGAAACGGGGATATTGGAGAGTGTATATAAAACAATGGGTGAAAGCATCATCTTAATGTTGTCTAATCGACCCCACCAAGAGAGGTAAAGAGCATGCCATCTGGCAGTGAGGTCAGATATTTTCTGAGTGCATTTAGTAAGGCAGAGGGAAACAGTATCAGGGATGGAAGGAGTAATATATAAACCTAAATACTTAATGTGGGAAGAGCTCCAGGTAAAACTGGAGGCGCTAAAGTCAGGTTTAAAAGTGAATTTCGTCAGGGGAAGAATCTCACATTTATCATTATTGAGCTTATAGCCAGAGATTGAGGAATAATGCTGTACTTCCTCCAAGAAAGCAGGGATGGAGACTGTGGGATTGGAAATAAAGAGCAAAATATCATCAGCATAGGCAGCCAGCTTAATGGAAGAATCTGCTGTCTGGAATCCATGAATGTCGGGGTTCTGGCGTAATCTGGACAGGAAAGGTTCTAAAGCAAGATTGAAAAGAAAGGGCGAAAGAGGGCAACCTTGGCGAACTCCTCTACCAAGGTCAAAGTAAGGAGAAATTTGACTATTAGCATAAACTGCAGCCCTCGGGTGAGTATATAACAGTGAGATTAGGGAAATAAATTTAGGGCCAAACCCAAACCATCGGAGAGTGTGGAAGAGGTAAGGCCATTCAACCCTGTCGAAAGCCTTTTCGGCATCTAGGGCAATAGCCGCGAGGGAGTGCTGAAGGTGGGACGATTTTGACAGTATGTTAAATAAAAGCCTTGTGTTGTCAGTGATGTATCGGCCTTTAACAAAGCCTGATTGTTCTTCACCTAATAAATCAGGAAGTAGATGATCCAGCCTCAACGCTAATGTTTTGGCGTAAATTTTATAGTCAATGTTAACAAGGGATATGGGTCTGTAATTCTTACAATATTGCACGTCTTTGCCGGGTTTGGGTATGAGACAGATGTGTGCATCCGAAAAGGTCCCCGAGGAGGCACCTAAATCAGCAAAGGAGTGGAGAAGAGAATGTAGCTTTGGAAGCAATAATTTAGAGAAGTGAAGGTAAAACTCAACAGTGAAACCATCAGGACCAGGGGCTTTATTAAGTTTAAGACGCTGAAGTGCGGCAAGCAGCTCTTTCTGTGAGATATCAGTCTCCAAAGATGAGAGGTCAAGAGGGAAATGAGCAGGAGGTTGAATAGTAGAGAAGAATTGTGACAGAGAATGGGGAGATGGTTGGGTGTCAGATGTGTATAAGGACTCGTAGAAGCGGGAGAATGTAGCCAGAATGTCTGCATCTTTGTGTTGTAAGTGTGCATCGGCATCATATACAGATTCAATAGACATCTTGTGGTGTTTGACTTTCAGGTAATTAGCAAGGATTTTCCCGGCTTTGTTCTTACCACCATAAAACTTAGCACTTGACTTGAGTAAATATAAGGAGGCATCTTCAGTAGACTTTTCATTAAATTTAAGCTTGGCAGCGATCAAAGTTGTCAGACTATCATTAGAATGGGAGGTGAAATAGGCGTGCTCCAATCGCTTAATGTCAAGAAGAAGGGTTTTAGTGAATTGGCGAGCAGTCTTACGTTTCTTTGCGACATAATTAATAATGAAGTCGCGTGCGGCGCTTTGAAAGCGTCCCAGACTGTGTGTTTTGAAATGGGCGGAATATCGTTAATCAGAAAAAATTCATCAAAAAAGGCGGTAAATGATGCGGAGAATTTGGGATCTAAGAGGAGAGCATTGTTAAAACGCCATCTCCTGGGTCCATCAACTTTAGGAAGCAGATCAAGGCTGACTATGACAGGGGCATGATCTGAGAGCAAAATAGGACCAATTTCCGCTGAATGAAGTGTTTGGGCAAGATCATGGGAAACAAAAATGTAGTCGATCCGCGATTACGAGCGATGGCATGGGGAATAAAAGGTATATTCCTGCAAGGTCGGATTGCAAAGGCGCCAAGAGTCAACAAGCTTATGTTGGGAGATAGCTTGAGTGAAAAGTTTATGCGATTTAGTAGGAATATAGGTGGCAGCAGATTTCCTATCTATAAATGGATCAAAAGGTTGATTACAATCTCCCGCGAGGATGAAATTGTCATCCATAAATTGGGTAATTTGTGGAGAGAATTCTGCCCAAAATAGGGGTTCACCAGTGGTGGGGCCATGGACATTAAGGAGAGAGATTGGAACACCTCTAAGTGATAGTCTGACATGTATCCATCGGTCATTAGTATCAGAATCTTGGGAAATAACAGTGAAAGGGAGAGACCTGCGACATAAAATTGCAACACCGTTACGTTTACCATCACCTTGAGAGTAAAAAACATCACCAACCCATCCTCTCTTAAGCTTAGCAGATTCCGTGTCAGAGAGGTGGGTCTCCTGAAGAAACGCAATGTCAACATTCAATTTAGCTAGGTGAGATAAAATGCGTTGACGCTTAATTGGGGAGTTGATACCCTTAACATTCCAAGAGATGAGATTCAAGGACATAGCACATACATTAAGTTAGGAAAATCGTGATAGATGCAAAGATAATGTAGAAAGAATATGCAATAGAGTATAGCGTATACAAAAGTAAGAAAAGGATTCATGAAGAAGAAAGAATAAAAAGAAAATGAAAAAAAGGTAGTAACAGAGAAAGGAAAACGAGAGAAAAAACTGGTAAGATCATAAGAATGTACAAAAAGATGGAGCAAAGTAAAAACAAGAAGAAAGTTCAGGCATAATAGGAAAAGAGGAAAGAGAAAGCAGAAATGGCCACATCCTGAGAATAAAGAAGTTATGACTTGTACACAAATATGAAAACGAAAAGGAAGGAAAACTATCAAGTAAGAAGGAAGAGCGATAATAAAAAGAGAAGAAGAATGTCCAAAGAGAAATATATAGAAAAGACAAAAATAACACCAAAGGAGGGGGGGACATACAATTAAGAGATTCAGGGTAGTGAAATAAGAAGAGGCATGAGAAAAGGAGAGTGGATGAGCAGAAAACCAAAAAGAGAACAACAGGCAAATGGTAAAAAACACTAGGAAGAAGGGAAAAACAGGAAACTTACATAACATCTGGAACAAGACAAGGCAGAGGGTGGGAGGGTGAAGGCCACGTGAAGAATGACGACGCAGCCACAGCTCAAACAGGGAGACGAAGGAAGGGAGAGACCCAGCAGATCTCACGAACACAGGGAAGGAACCAGAAGAGCCGGAGAAACAAAAACATCTGTGTAAAAAAGAGAACAAGAGATTTAACATATCAAGAAACAACATTCATACAGTAGATATTGTGTAACATGAATAACCATCAAACAGTAACTGCAGAACAGAGAAGCAACACCATTGCAATGGCAGAAGATTATTTAGAGGTTGAGGCTGAAGCAGTATCCATTGTCTCAGCAGAATACGAATAGAGAAAACTTTTCAGCTTCAAAGGGTCATCATAGGTGGTAGTCTTGTTATTAATGGTAACCTTAAAAAGGCAGGGGTGAAACAATCCATACTGTGCTCCCAAAGAACGCAACTGGGGACGAAGAGACAAGAACTCCTTACGTCGATCAGCTGTTGATTTAGCATAATCCTGTGAAAAGAATAAGGGGTGACCAGACCATGTGATGCGAGACATAGCTCTTGCTGCAGATATAACTGTAAGTAGGTCAGTATACTCGAGAAAGTACATAATCACACCTCGTGGTTTCCTCATTGAAGCAACAGAAGAGGATGTGCCTCTAATTGAGCCTAAACGATGCACTCTTTGTATGTTAAGATTAGTACCTTCTGGCAAGTGGAGGAGCTTAGGTAGAAAGGATTTGAAGTAAGCAATAGGGTCAGACCCTTCCTGTCCTTCCTCAAGGCCATAAAGACGTAGGTTATTCCGCCTGCTTCTATTTTCCAAATTTTCGATCTGCTTGTGTAGAATTGAAACTTGTGCACATATTGGATCTACCTTGGAAACAGATGATTGCATTGATGCAACGTTGTGCTCAAGTGTAGTAATCCGTTCATCCACAGATAGCCATTTGTCGGAAAGTTGCTGCATTGTAGTTTTGGTCTCTTCAATAAAGGGACGCAAGGCTCTTATTTCATCCAAGAGTAAGTCAATAGTAGTAGTAGAGGCTGTTTGAGAAGGAGGTGAAGGAGGAGTTTGTTTCAGTCGTTTGATTGTACCTGTTTTGGTGACAGGCAGTAATGAAGTAGAAGGTAACGAAGTCTTTGTAGAGACAGCGTCAGGCAAGTCCTCGATCGCTAAACACTGATAGCGGGATCCCGTAGGACCCAAGACCTTCTTAACAGTGGTGGAGGGTTTACGCAGGTCTTTATGCAGTCTTCCCATATAGAAAAGATACAGGTTAAACGTATGAAGAGTATAAAAACAAATTGACGTAAACTGGCTAAAGCGAGCAAGAGCAGAGCACAACAAATAAGTCAGGGAAACAGTTTAAACATAAATGAGTAATACGTCATCAGGCCTAAAGGTACAGAATATCAGCATGCGTCCTATGAACAGGCATATAATAGTGATGGCAAATGAATTTACACAAATAGGTTATTCATGAAAAAGAAATGCAGCACAGAGCATGAGGTGAATAATAGGTGCAGACTTGTAAGAGGGAAACAGTCATGGCACTGAGTATTTGATCAAAAGTGCAAGACCACCTGTGAGCAGTAGGTGGCACATGAGTTCCAATAAGCTAAAATGCCAAGAAAGGAATTAGTCAGAGAGTTGTGAAGAAAACACGAGGAAGCTAGTTGACGTTGCTTTGAAAGAAGGGCCAAAATATGTAGCGCTGTTATTCAGGAAGCGCCAAAGCACGATGAATCATGAGCCAAGATGACAGTAGCGCTGAGGAGAAAGTCGTCGTAGTACTGTGTGAAGAAAGTAACCAGAGCGCTAAACTTAACAATGCTCGAAATTTGAGGCAGTGACAGCACGTATGGTGAGGCGCATTGCCGAAGGCAAGCGAGAGAAAGCACAATCACGTCATAAATCAAAACCGCTATGAGAGTGGTTCCGTCAGCGGTGATATAAAATGGCGGGCGCAATCTGTCTGAGGAGCGCTGCACTCACGTATGCCAAAGGAGCCTTGTAGACGACAGCAGCAAGGGAAACGAGGGTTCCTAGTATCGCCCCTCACATTCCGACGTCTTCTCTCCAAGTGTAATGCAGCTACTGCGTGCAAGAATCACGCCGGGCCTCCCGTTATCCGTGCCTCCCAGAGAGAGCTACGGAAAAGCCGCCATCATCGTCGGGCGCTAGCCACGCCCCCCCAGTTATAGATTTCTTACCTTGGAATAGATAACCAGCAATACCAACCCCGGAGGTGGGTCTGCGAACTAAGTTCACACCAGAAAGTCCTGGATAACAGAACGGCCAAAGAAGCCGTCTCTCTGGACTTGGCTGTCCAGGAAGTGATGCTTCCTGAGCGTGTGCAGCGATGCCCACGTAGCTGCCTGACAGACAGTAGCAGTCGGTAGTGGGAGTGCTGCCGGGCGGTGACGTGGGGCGGGGGAGGGGCAGGGCGGGGGTAGTAAACCACGGAATAGGGCCAAATACTCCCACTACCGACCGCTACTGCTGACAGATGTCATTAAGAGGGACTCCCCGTCCCAAAGTAGTAGTAGCTGCCCTCACCCTAGTGAAATGGGCGCGGAGCCCCACTGGAGGCTCCTTCTTTGCCAAAGAATAGCAAGCTTTGATGCACAGAATGACCCACCTGGAGATGGTCCATTTGTGCACAGCCCGACCATTCTTAGCGCCCACATAACCAACAAAGAGCTGGTCGTCCACACTGAATTGTTTGGTGCGATCCAAGTAGAAGGAAAGTGCACGTTTTGGATCCAGACGGTGGAGCCTCTCTTCCTCTGTTGAAGGATTTGGAGGGGGAATGAAGGTGGGCAAAGTGATGGTTTGGCCAATGTGGAAAGAAGTAACCACCTCAGGAAGAAAGGAAGGTTTAGTTCTGAGGATGACCTTGTCCAGATGAACAGCCAGAAAGGGAGGCTTGGAAGAAAGAGTTGTAGCTCATTTTCCCTGTGCACAGAGGTGATGACCACCAGAAAGGCAGTTGTCAAGGTTAAAAGCCTGAGAGGACAGTTATGCAGTGGCTCAAAGGGAGCGCACATAAGATAGGTAAGAACCAAGTTCAAGTCCCACTGAGGCATTACGAAGTGAACAGGAGGAAAAAGATGAGTAATGCCCTTAAGGAAACGATTTACAACAGGGGACTTGAAAAGAGAAGGCTGATCAGGAAGCCTATGGAAGGCTGAAATGGCAGAGAGATAGCCCTTTAGAGTGCCCAGAGCAGAGCCCTGCTGGGCCGAAGAAAGAAGGAACAAGAGAACCTCAGAAAGAGGGGCGGAAAGGGGATCCACAGCCTTTGCTGTGCACCATGCCACAAATTTGTTCCATCTGCAAGAGTATACCATCTTAGTGGAGGGACGCCTGGCTGCCAAGATTACATCACAGACTTCAGGAGGCAGGTCAAACACCGTCAACTGCTGCCGCTCAATCTCCATGCAAGTAGGTGGAGGCTTGACAGGTTCGGGTGGAGGACCGTCCATCGCTGCTGCTACAGAAGATCCTCCCAAAGAGGCAGTCTGATTGGAGGATCGTGGCCATGTGTTTCAGCTCGGGATACTAGACTCTTCATGCCCAATCCCGGTCCACAAGAATGACTTGGGCCCGGTCGCGCTTGATCTTCTTTAGCACTCTGGGCAGAAGTGGTATAGGCGGAAAGGTGTATAGAAGACCGCAACTCCACTTGCGATGAAAAGCATCGCCTAGCGAGTGCCGCCTTGGAAATTCAAACGCGCAGAATTGCTGACATAGCACATTCTCATCGGTGGTGAAAAGATCTAACCAAGTCTCTCCCCACTGCTAAAAGAGACCTTTTACTACCTCCGAGTGAAGACGCCATTCGTGATCCATCATGCACCTGCGGCTGAGTTCTTCCGCCCTGGCGTTCAGTGAACCTGCCAGGTGTTGAAACACCAGGGATATGCCCTGAGGTTCCATCAATGTCCAGAGGCGGAGGGACTCTTGCCATAGGGTCCATGACCCCACCCCATCCTGTATGTTGCAGTACCACATAGCGGTGGTGTTGTCTGTGAACACCTGCACTACTCTTCCCAGGACAGAGGGATGGAATGCTTTGAGTGCAAGACGGATTGCCCGAAGCTCCAGAAGGTTGATGTGGAGCCCGGGCTACGCCGGAGACCAGAGGCTTCTGATCCCCACCTCTCCCATGTGGCCACCCCATCCCAGAAGGGATGCGTCTGTCACCACTGTGTGTTCTGGTTGGGGAAGGGAGGGGGATCTGCTATTGACCCAATCCTGGTTCGTTAGCCACGACTGCAATTGTCGTGCAGTGCCCTTCGAGATCTGGACGTAATCGGACAGATTCTTCTGATGCTGCGCCCACTGGAACTTCAGGTCGTACTGCAGAGCTTGCATATGCCACCTGGCATGATCTACCAGCAGGATACAGGAGGCCATGAGGCCCAGCAGCCTCAGGGTCATCCTGACCAAAACCTGAGATAGAGGCTTAAAGATCGAAATCATAGCCCAAATATCCCGGACTCGCTGTTCGGGAGGATAGACCCAAAAATGCATCTTGTCCAGAACCGCGCCGATAAAGAGGAGCTTCAGAGAGGGAGTTAGGTGTGACTTCGGCATGTTGATGGAGAACCACAGCGAATACAGGAGGTAGGCCAAAGTCTGGAGATGGGAGACAACAGCCTGGGGCGAGCCTGCCTTTAACAGCCAGTTGTCAAGATAGGGGAAGTCTGGAACCCCTGATCTGTGCAGATGAACTCCAACCACTGTCATCACTATCGTGAACACCCGAGGGGTGCTGGTAAGGCCAAAGGGGAGCACAGTAAACTGAAAGTGTTCATGGCCTACCGTGAACTGTAGGTAACGCTGGTAGGCCAGCAGGACGTCCTGCAAGTCCAATGCTACCATCCAGTCTCCAGGGTCGAGGGCAGACAGGATCTGAGCCACGGTCAACATTTTGAACTTCTCTTTCCGGAGGAAGCGGTTGACATCCCTGAGTTCCAAGATAGGACGCAGGTCTTTGTCCTTCTTGGGCTCCAGAAAGTAGTGGATATAGCAGCCACGACCTACTTCTGGGACAGGAACTCGCTCGATGGCACCCTTGGCCAGGAGTGCCGAAACTTCCTGTTGGAGGAGGGCCAGATGATCCTCCGACATGCGATAGTATTGAGGTGGCATGGATGGAGAGATAGTCTCGAAGGGGAGGGAGTAGCCCCTTCGGTCTATTTGCAAAACGCACCTGTACAACGTGATGGTACACCAGTGGGGGAGGTGATCGCGAATCCTGCCGCCCACTGGTAATTGTTGGCCCTTAAAGGTCAGACTAGGAGGGTTTGGAGGCTGCTGCAGAGGGGGCTGTGGTGGACTGGCCCACTTGCTGGCCCCCAGAACCACGGCGTTGGTTCCCACGTCCTTAGCCATGCAGGGGCTGAGCACCTTGCGCTGGCCTGTGGCTCAGAGTGGGACATGGCGGGGCACCCCTTCCGTAGCCACGAAAAGGGAAAAAGCAGACTGCGCAGGGCGGGTGGTGGAGAGGTCCAAGGACCTGGCCGTAGCCCAAGAGTCCTTACAGCGCTCTAGCGTGCTGTCTGCTTTGTCACCGAATAGGCGACGGCCGTCCAAGGGCATGTCATAAGAGTGTATTGAACATCCCCGGAAAAACCAGTCGACCTCGACCAGATGTAGGGTTGAAGGGCGACCGACGTGGAAATCGTCCTGCCTAATGAATCGGCGGTATCCAGCCCACAGCGGATGGTAAACTTCGCTGCGTCTCTCCCTTCGGCAACTGCTTGAGAGAGTACAGCCCGGGCCTCCTTCCAGGCACTGAGGCAGCACTTGCACAACTGTATCCTACACGGAGTGGGTGTAAATGCCCAACAGACATGCAGTGTTTACCGACTGCAGTCCCAAGCTGGAGGAAGAAAACATCTTCCTAAGATGGTCCAGCTTGTCTGATTCCCTATTTTGTGGAGCGGTAGGGAATGCACCCTTGGAGGTGGAGGTTTGGACCACCAAGCTCTCAGGGGTGGGATGTTGGGATAGGAAAGTGGAGTCGCCCGGGCCGGGCGGTGGCGTAGAGCAATCATCCTATCCACAAGAGCTCCTGTGTTGGGCCTGGACGAGGTGCCCAAAAGGATGTCGGTCAGGGCTTCATTAAAAATGGCAGCAGGGGCTCCGAAGAGCTCGCCGCCGGTTGAAGCACTTCTGTCAGGAGGTTAGTCCTAACTGCCACCGTAGGTAGGTCGAAGTGGAGAGCCTTGGCCGCCCTACGCAACACCACAGCATAAGACGCCAAAGTCACACCTAACTCTGTAGCCACCGTAGGAGGAGACAACATGTCAAGATCTGGTGAGGTATCCAGACCACTGGCTTCCCCGAGTTCCTCTCTCCAGTCTGGTTCATAACCCAACTGGTCAGTCAAAGGGTCTCCAGACCCCTCCCAGTCCTCCTCACCTTCCTCTGGCTGCTAATCTGGTCTCAAAGAGCCAGCGTAGAACAGAGGCACAAAAGTTCCCGCAGGCATCCAATCAGGCATTGGTTGACGCCATTTCCGGCTCCATGTCTACCTTGAGGTGGAGGCCGGGGTTGATGTTGGCTGGGGACACAGCCGACTCCGGCTGCGGACGTGGTGCCGGTGGAGTTGGCGCCGGTGGAGGTGTTACAAGGTCGACAGGCGCTGATCCGGATCCAGGCCTGGATTCAAGTTGACCCTCCGGTGCTGAGGCCAAAGCTGCCAGTGTCGAAGACCCAGGGCCCCCAGCCAAGTCCACGGGGCCCTAATACGCGTCAGCGGATTCGGGCTGCCCAAAGATGGTGTGCACCGCTTTGTAAAATTGACAAAGCTGGGCAGGGGTTGGTCTGGTCCCGGAAAGGGGGGAAAGCCTGAGTCGACCCATCAGGCTCCGCATGCTGAGCCGCGGGAGGAGCAGCACCCGCATCCCTCTTAACGCCGGTGGACGGACAGGAAGAAGTCGAAGAGCATGATGCTTCTTCAACTTTTTCTTGTGCTTTGACTTACCTGACCCTGAGTGCGAAGACTTGGAAGAAGAATGATGGTGACTGACGGTCCTCGAGAAGCTTTTGGGACTGCTCCTGCAAAGACTTCAGATTCATGGTACGGCAGTCGGGGCATGACTTGGGGTCATGGTTGCGCCCCAGGCAGAAGAGGCACACCCCGGTGGGGATCCGTCACCAACATCAGTCGGTGACAGGAACCGCAAGCCTTGAAGCTGGGCATCCCTCGTCCACCAAAAGGAGATGGACTCGAAAACGATGTCGACAAAAGTCAAGAAAATGTCAGTCATAACAGTGACTGGAGGTACCGGTCTCTCCGGATCTGCACTAGCTTGCACGGAAACAGAAAGAACTAAAGTCAGCGAGCGAGGGCGGCGTCTATGTATCTACCGCAAGTACATCCTGGCGACCATGATGCTGACGATGAATGCAGAGTCCCCCCACGCCACCTTCCAAGTGCAGTGGTACTGCTGACGAAAAACTTTCAGGATCCAGTCTGACGCCTGGGGGTAATTCTAAGGTAAGGAATCTATAACTAACTGTTTCTTTCAGATATTACCATTATTGCCATCTACAATTTTATGTTTGTATGCCCGCCCAAACCTTTTCCATACATAGCTGATCTTAGGGATTTGTAGGATAAGCTGACTAATAGAGGAGCCGGGGCAAACCTTGCAAACCAAGGCTTCGCCTCCTTCATTCCTGTTTCCCCATATATACTTAAAAAATAAATTTACATTGTGTTCTTCTTTCGGCCTTCTCTCACACAAATACACACAGGAATATGTCCGGTGTCTTGCCATCCTCTCACACTGCCCAGGGGTTCTTCCTTTCTCACTGTTCCTAATTTCAGAAAAATGTAGCACGTAGGGGGAGGGGGAATGGATAATTTTGGGCCCAATTCCTCTTGTGATCTGTTATTCTCCACCACAGTTTCGGAGTCAAATTTCTTACGTGGCTGCCATTGTGATAAATTAACTAACAATGTAATACATGCATAAATTACACATTAATGAACACTGGCATTTGCCTTACTAGAGTTTTAAGTTTAGATTAAATGATGCCATCTTAGAGCAATTCCGAAGTTTTTCTTAATTGCAAAATCATACATGGATTTGAGATTTCCTGACACCTAGGCCGCAGAAAGGCCAGATAGACTACTATAAAGAAAGACCTGTGAGCCTTATTGACTTACTAAGATACAATCTTGTTGGGAAATCTCTGTTGACCTTTAAAGAGACACCATCCTTTTAGGAAAAGACCACCTCACCTTTAGGCCTACCTATTCTTGATTTCCCTGTTTATAATCCGTGTCTTCCTTCTTTGCAGGTCTCTGGGGCTTAGTCAATAACGCTGGCATTGCCCAGCCTACTGCACCTAATGGGTGGCTGAAGAGGGAGGACTACGCACGGGTTCTGAATGTCAACCTGCTGGGGACTATCGACGTGACCCTGAAGCTGCTGCCTCTGCTGAGGAAGGCCCGGGGCCGGATTGTCAATGTTGCAAGCATCATGGGGCGAGTCTCCTGCTCTGGCGGAGGCTACAGCATCTCCAAGTTTGGAGTGGAGGCGTTCTCCGACAGCCTTAGGTGAGCAAATGCTCGTGATTATGGCTCTCACTTTTCCTGTAGAGAGGGCCTAGTGTGATGCAGGAAGCACCCGAGTCTGGAAAGTTCTGGAGTGTTGACAGTTTTTGAAACAAGTTGTGGGACAGTGCGGTCTAATAAACGTTGTTTATTATGGAACTCAGACAACTTTAATTTCACCTGTTTAATTTTCCCAATTTTTTAGCTCATATTTAAGTCATTCGCTCTCAGCTTCACTTCTAAAATTGGGAGCCCATAGCAAGGGCGGCTCTAGGCTCATTGCTGCCCTGTGCAGGGAGCATAGGTAGGGGGCCCCCGGAGGAACACAAGCGCTCAGGCCAGTGAAGAGGGGGGGTTCAGGGTGTTTGGAAGTGGAACAGAGCCGGAGGCCGCCAAATACCTGCCAGGGGCCACTTCGTAAATGTGTATCGCTCCTCAGAGGTTTATTATATTAAGGATATATATTGGCATGGCGGCCCCTGGGGTTGGGTGGCCCTGTGCAGGTGCACAGCTTGCACATGCCTAAGGCCGCCCCTGCCCAAAGAAACAGACTCGATACAAGCATTAATCACTGTGTATCCTAACTAGACAATTAAAAACTGGAGAAGATATGTAAGGAATAATTTCGGCAAAAGCTGTGAACACCTGGCAGTGGAAATAAAACTATTAACCAGTAGTTGGCTGAGTATGTCAGATGCTTTGGATACCTTAGCCAATTAGAAATAAATAAATGCAATCAATTTAAAATGATGTTGAGAGGCCGAGGAGTTGTTTGGATGACTCCAGTTCATGTTGACCAAGTTCAGGATATAGTGGCCCTGGCAGCAAGCTTCACAAGAGGGAGGAACTGAGGGTGGAAGCGGTAGAGTGAAACTTAGGTATTCTGGCTTTAGTGAGAAGGTAAGGGAAAGCATTAACTGTGGCTCAGGGAGGTAGCATGTCCGATCTCCCGCACACATAGTTAAGCTAGCCTATAAGGAAGTCTTTAGAATGCCCAATAGTCTGTTGTGATGGCTAGCCTACATAAGCAACACGTCTTGGACTAACATTGAGACACTGAGATCCAACAAAGTAAAGCAATATGGGTTTCCAGAGATTTAGCTCACAAACACACTCCTTACTGAAATTAAAAAGATAAACCATGTTCCTGTGGTTTCAGACATATTCTATGCCAAAGGCTGCATATCCTTAAGACCAATGAATGAAGGAGGCACATCTATCTAGAAAGTCCCAGGAAACATAGGGGAGTTGTTTAATCATCCTTGCAACAGAATGCAATAAAACAGGTCGTAAACTGTCCTATAAATATTAGAAAAACTTAGAAGCTCGTGAAAGTAGATTTTGGAGCAGGGGGTGTGGAAGAGGGACATTTTCCAAAAAAGGGAGGCGTGAAGCTAATAAGTTTGATATTCAAGCCTTTCTGGGAAGACTTGTCACGTGAGTCAATAATCTTGTAGGCGGTCTTGCGCTAATAAAGGACCTCATGACTCCTTGCCTAAGAAGACAGGGCATCTTCAGTGGTCATCCTTGTTAGGTTTCCCTTATCCCTCTGCCCTTGTCTTCTGCATATACTGCAACTCTTAAGAATCAGATTGGCTGAAAGGGATTCCGTTTTTCACTCAGACGTGAAAAACCAAAGACAAAAGGATGCCTCCCTGTATATCACCTACATTTTGATCTCTTTTTTTGTCATGGAAGTAATATACTTCCAATCCATGGAAGCAAGCCGACTTGAAATGGAATGACTTTCTACTTGGTGAGGATGGAATAATACAACTTCCTCTCCAGCAATGTTATCTAAAAACCAGGTGATGGGTCAGTAGGCGTATCTCAACCAAAATGGTTGTGGGGCTAAAAATCAACATTAGGGAGAAGTGACAATTCTAAGGAAAGTCACCCTTAGAAATCCAATGTCGAAAGAGCAGGCTGCCTGACAAGAACTGGTCTGATATGTAAACACAAGATATTTTGTTCCTCACTCAAGGAGCTTTCCCCTCAAACAAACCGGATGTCAAACCAAGAACATGATATTAGCAAAGTGAAAAAATAAGATTCTACACACTCTCTTAATAATCATCTTCTAAAATATAGTAGTTCCTGAGCTTTGCTACAGCCATTCAGCCCCTCCTGTCTGAGAGTAACTGAAGATCAGTTTACCAAGTGTAGGTCTTCAATACTGTCACACCTGAGGATGGCATCTGTTTTGCTACTGCTACACACAAAACATGCTTAGATGGATTCTATTTTTGCAGTAAACAGGACAATGTCGCAGACCTGCTTACCAGTGTTGGGGTGGCGTCTGAAGCAGGTATCAGTGGAGAAGAAGGTAGACTAATTAAATAAGTTGCTTTAGGTGGAAAAGGGTGCATACCAGCTACGGGCGATACGCAAAGTTTGGCGGTGCCAGTGCGCCACACATTTATTTGTGTGCCCTCCATATACAATATCTAGCTGACCACTGTAGACTAAAGTGTTCAACAACCAGCAAGTGAAGCAGTCACTTCTGGCATAAAGGGAGCCACAACCAAGTCTATGGCTAGCAGTTGTGGTTTAGAATATGGAGATACATTGTTGATGCTGCATAAAAAGTATAAAGGGAGAGCATTAAAAACATAGTTTCATTGGTAAAGCAATTTTAGAAACCTATGATAAGGATAGGTCCTTTGAGAGTTTGATGTTCTAACTGAATAATGATTTCTTGCTCTTGTTGTATGAGTGGTAGGTTCAGCATCAGGGGTGTGTGGGGGGTGGCTGGTGGCTGTATAGCTTGAACCTTTCCAGAGCTCTCCCTAGCGAGAGACACTAGGGCTGCGAGCGATTTTACTGGCTTTTACTCTTTGGCATATGTACTGATGATTTCATGTGAAAAACGGCAAAAATAGTGTTTTTACGATTTTTTTTAATTGGGGGTTCTAAATTGTGATTTTAGCTGGGGAATTGAAATAGGCACACTGACACCTTCTTTCACGCTGTATTTTCTTTGCCCTGCCTCGCCCAGCCGTCTTTTGGGAACTGCTGTTTGTGGCGGTGGGCGCCATCTTAGGTAGGGCTGGGGGTGCGCTCTAGTCGCGCCGCCCTCCCGCCCTCCCAGGCTATTTAGAGCCGGCCTCTCAAGCCCTCGCTGCCTTTCCAGAGCTCTCCCTAGCGAGAGACACTAGGGCTGCGAGCGATTTTACTGGCTTTTACTCTTTGGCATATGTACTGATGATTTCATGTGAAAAACGGCAAAAATAGCGTTTTTACGATTTTTTTTTATTGGGGGTTCTAAATTGTGATTTTAGCTGGGGAATTGAAATAGGCACACTGACACCTTCTTTCACGCTGTATTTTCTTTGCCCTGCCTCGCCCAGCCGTCTTTTGGGAACTGCTGTTTGTGGCGGTGGGCGCCATCTTAGGTAGGGCTGGGGGTGCGCTCTAGTCGCGCCGCCCTCCCAACCTCCTCACACACTATATAATGTGTATTCCGGCCAGACGGCGCAGCGGGCTGGCGCAGCGGGCGCGCCGGATGCGCGCCGAAGCCGCGCCGAAGCCAAGCCCGTCTGCGCCCGTCCGAGCCTGGACCGAGCCCAGGGCCACCCCCTATACTTCTCTGGCGTCATCAAGGTTAGTTTATACTGCAATTGAACTGCACAACTTAAACAACACTTTACAGAAGGCGCATGTTCCCCCCACATGCTTAACAGCTGATCCCATTGGAGGGCCATTTCTATGCACTCTGTGTACACATAATAATTCGATAACTCCAACTCCAAAACCCTAGAAACTGATACATGCTGCACTAGTTAATGTCCGCTCGCTTCCTTGCCATAGAATTGACATACTAGAGTTACTTAACACTTACGCTATCGACCTCCTATTTCTTACCGAAACTTGGGGAGACGATGCATCAGGACCTGATTTCAAGGCTGCTATGCCAGAAGATTATTGTGTCCACAGGCAGGACCGCATCTCTGCCCATAAAGGCGGAGGGATTGCAATAATATATCGCAACAGCCTCCGCGTTAAAGCTATTGATTTAAAACACAGGAGCTGTGAGGCGCTTGCCTTTACGGTCACTCTTACTACTAACCAAACATTCACAGGCACTCTTTTGTATCGACCTCCAGGCTCTCGTTCGATTTTTCTCTCACAACTTCATCAACTGAGTGAGTTAGCCGCAGACCACAAACACTTTACTATTCTGGGAGATTTTAATTTTCATCTCGAATCCCTGTCAGATAGAGACACTGACCAGCTTATTAATGACCTTCTTTCTGTAGACCTTGAACAACTGATAACAGCTCCAACACACAAAGCATGACACACGCTTGATGGCATTTTTACTAATAACCCCTACATTATCATGAATAAAATACTTCCCTTAACATGGTCTGACCATTTTGCCATTCTATTCGATATTCAAATTAAATCAACAGCATTTAAAAATACATCTCAGAACCCTCATCTTATCACCAGAGACTGGAAAAATTTAGATTATAATCAACTCACACAGACTCTTACTGATGCTTTCATGGGTATAGACATGGTAACTGACTCTAATATTGCAGCTACCACATACACTTCTATTCTGGAGGGGGCTTTTTCTACATTAGCTCCATCCAGAACATCCAAACATAATAGGAAGACCCCTTTGGCCCCATGGTTTACAGAAAATCTTAGACTTCAACGACAACATTGTCGTAATATTGAGCGCCATTGGCGCAAACATTACAACCTATCAGACAAAGCAACATATAAAGCTGCTCTTCATAATTACAAGCAGAGCATAGCAACAGAAAAAAACATCTACTACACCACTCAAATAGATCAAGCTAGAAGCAGCATGAAGAAACTGTTTGAAGTTGTAAACCACCTCGCCGAACCACCCAACCCTCTTACTGAAACATCACAAACTCTTTGTAATGTACTGGCCGATTTCTTTTCTGAAAAGGTCACATCTATATTCAAAGATTTTACCCCAAATTCTGACATTACTGATTCTTCTAACAGTCGGATAAATCCCACCTCGACAGCTTTAACGGAATTTACCAGAATAAACCCTCAACTCATTTATAAATTAATTCAGTCAATTAAATCCGGTTCTCCATTGGACCCTTGCCACCCTTCCATACTCAATACTATTCCTGACATAATTACTAAACCACTGACACATATCTGTAATATTATGTTTTCTACAGGTTCTTACCCTACAATTTGGAAAAACACCATAATCAGGCCACTCCTCAAAAAACCTTCCCTGGACCCCTTACTGCCTTCCAGCTATCGTCCTATTGCTTCACTGCCATTCCCAGCTAAGATCTTTGAATCTGTCATGATCAAACAACTGTCTGACTATATTCAAACTAATGACCTGTTAGATGACACCCAGTTCGGCTTCCGACAAGGTCATGGAACAGAGACTGCCTTGATTAAGGCGGCAGATGAAATAAGGGCCACGATGGACAAGGGTGGACAGGCTGTCCTGATTCTGTTGGACTTGTCGGCGGCTTTCGACACGGTCGATCACTCTACTTTGATCGGCCGTGTCGAGGCCATTGGTATCAAACATAGAGCCAAAGATCTTATCACATCCTTCCTGGCTGACCGCAAGCAGGCAGTCAAGTTAGGTACTTTCACTTCACCTACTTTCAGCCTTCCGTGTGGAGTCCCTCAGGGTTCCTCGCTAAGTCCGACCCTTTTTAATATCTATGTTTCGGACTTAGCGAGGGTAATAAAAGAGTATAACATCAACCTAACAACTTACGCCGACGACACTCAGTTGGTATTATCCATACATAAAAATGGACCTAATGTTGCAGCAAACTTCAAGGACGGTATGAGAGCCATTAGCAGTTGGATGGCCTCCAACTGCTTAAAACTTAATTCATCTAAGACGGAGGTCATGCTCTTTGGAAGTATTCAACCTTTGTGGTCCCCTTTATGGTGGCCAGAGGAACTGGGAACTCCACCTCAACCGGTCAGCAAAGTCAGAAACTTGGGAGTAATATTTGATGACAAACTCCTGTTCCATCATCACGTGAACGCTGTAGTATCATCATCTTTTAACATCTTAAGGAAAATAAAGAAACTTCTTCCATATCTTCCTATAACTGCAGGCAAAACACTTATATCTACACTGGTGTTTTCACGTACTGATTATTGCAATGCCCTCCTCCTCAATGCACAAAAAAAGGTTATTTCCAAATTACAAATGATACAAAATGCTGCTGCCAGAGTCTTATTGACCATTCCTAAATACAGCTCGGTCTCTGGACATCTGGATCAATTGCACTGGCTTCCAGTCAGAAGTCGCACGAAGTTCAAGGCCCTTTGTATTGTCTACAAGGCAATAAACAACACGGGACCCAAATTCCTTAAAAATTCCTTTAAGCCTTTGGCAACTCTCAGAACGCTTCGTTCCAACACGGCTCATCTGCTGCAGATACCCAGAACAAAGAAAGTTAACTGGGGAGACAGATGTTTTACTATAGCTGCTGCTAAATTATGGAACTCCCTCCCTCTTAATATAAAAACCAGCCCATCTCTGATTGTCTTCAGAAAGCAACTAAAGACTTGGTTGTTCTCTCAACGACATGACTAACTATAAATCAATCTAACTTCTGCCTAGAGATCTAACCACCGGTATCAGTTCCTAGCCCCTAGCGCCGAGACACCCACGGGTAATTGTAGCGCTTTAAAAATTGCAAAAATAAATAAATAAATAAATAAATCTTTCCTTTGCCTATACTAGCATAGGTGGAACATAGAAACATTTATTAATGTTATAATGAGCTTCACATTCTAATATAGACTAAGTCTATATTTTGTTGGAACTCAAGAATAATGGTCATTTGGTGTCAAAATAGTTCAGACATAGTATTTGTTTAATGGCTGAGATATTTCCTTATGTTGTTTTCAAGATATATCATGAACTGTACTCACTGTAAAGACATAGAAATCTGACAAGTCTCAGGCAGACATTTCAATTGAGAACATTATTTGATTTGAGTTTCTGCTGCCAGTGGTTGGCATGAAGACAGACAAGACATTAGGAGAAAATGATCCATTGAATGAACAGTGCGCGCTCTCCAACAGTACACATAAGGCAGTTCTGTAGTACCGAAAGAGAAATTTACTAAAACTGCATAAAGCTCTAGAGCACCTGCTGGAAGCTGCGAGAGAGAACTTCAAACCATTGGCTTGAATCTAATCCATCACACTATAGATGGAGGCATCAAATATCAAAGGTAGACGAGTTCTGTGTGGAACACATCTACCTTTGATTCCAGTAATCTTTGGACTATTGCTTGCACATGTCACCATTACACATCGGAATGCGTAATTATACACTATTACTCCCAAGAGCACAGATGTTGCGTATGAGATTTAATCGTTGAACCCTTGTTCCGTTCTGCAGGAGGGAGCTCAGTGCATTTGGTGTGAAAGTCTCCATCATCGAGCCTGGTCATTTCAAAACCCCCATCATGAACCCGGAGTCTGTTGTCAAGAACCTCCAGTGGGTCTGGAGCCGCGTGCCTGAGGAGATTAAGACGACTTATGGAGAGCACTACCTCAATGCCTGTGAGTTACCAGGATAGAACAAAACAGATGCCAGTACTGAAAATCACTTAAGTATTATTCCATCACCGGAACCAAAGCAAATTTGTCCAAGGTTCCAAGAAACATTCATTTCTCAAAAGAAAATTATTATTTATGTATTTATTTATTTATTGTTGTGAGTGACCAGGAGGCTTTTTTTAGTGTGATCCCTTAGATTGCATGTGAAAATGAATGTGACTTCTTTGAATGCACCAAGTAGGTTTTATGAGTTCTGCATTTGCATATGATGCTGAAGTTCAACTCAGAGGATGACTGGGGAGGCTTTGAGCTCTTTGGGTGAATGGGTGAATGACTATGTACCTGATGTACCCCAGGTGCATGATAGGGGGGTTGTGAGCTCTTTGGGTGTTTTAAAAGGGGATCTAAGATCTTTGGGTGCACAATAGTTTGAATGTGGGCACTCAGTGTGCACAAGATGGCAAATGTCAGTTCTTTAGGTGCATAAAAATGTGATATGAACTGCTTCTCAGGTGACGGTGCTGTCTTGGAATGCACAAGAAGGGCAAATATTTGCATTACTGTTTCATGAGAATGTGAACGCCAATCGGGCAAAATACATTAATTGTGGTTTTCCTGTGCATGAGAGCAATTGTGGGCTCAGGGTGCACTGGAGGGCCAATTTGTGTTCCTGGTGTGCACAGAGGTGTGAAATGTAAGATATTTATGTTCTCAAAAAGTTGACTGTGAATTATTTGGCCACATGCGACTGTGAATGTAAACTCCGTTGATGCAGTAATGGGTGAATATGTGCTCTTGGGTACAATGAGATGGTGATTACAAGTTCTTCTGATGCAAAATGTCTTACTTAGGAGTCTTTTAGGTCTTCGAGATGATGTATGTGGTCTCTTTGGCTGCATAAGAGGGTGAACATAGGCTCTTCAGGCACACAAGAGGATAGATTGTAGGTCTTTTGCTACATAAAATAATGTGAGCCCAATGTATATATTACTGTAACGATGAGCTGTTCGAAAGAGAAGGTCATGCGTACTATTCGGGTGCTTGATGTTGAGAATGTGAGACCCAAAGTGTCAGTGTGGAATAAGTCTGATCTACAGGTGCATAAGATTGACTGTGCATTCTTAAAGTGCACAAATAAGTGAATGTGAGCTCTTTGGTTGTATGAAGGCCAGTACTTTGGGCAACTGAGACACTGAACCCAAGCACTTCAGATACATGTGTATGCTTCAGGTGCGTAAGAGGATTAATGTTTGTTCTTCAGGCACACAAACTAATGTAAGCCCTTTGTGTGCACACATGGATGATTGTAAGGTCTTAACGTACACTAAACGGAGAATACTAGCTCTCCCTTTAGATTACATGAAATTGTGAACATGACCAGGTAGGGTGCATGAAATAATGAATGTGGGCACTTACCTTGCAAAAGACTGTTAATGAGCTGTGCGCTTGCAGTCTCACAGTTATGTTTGTCAGTGCTGCCTGCTTTCCTGATATAGTTTGCCAGAGGCAAGCCCTCTAGTTTGTTCTAGGTAATACAGAGGAAGGGCCACAAACACCATACTCTACCTGCTCTCATGATGTCTACGGGGTTTCCCAATCCCCAGTCCACGCACGCCCTAGTGATTCAGGGGGACCCAGGCATCAGAAGTTCCTCGCTTTCATGAGCGATAGAGGCTGACACAGGCATAACACTGGGTAATGCATGCTTACTTGATGTATGATGTGTGAGACACCAAACTAAGTTTGAAGTTATGATTCAGGCAATAAACGTTGTGTGCTCTAGTCACTCAGAGTGACACTGTCCTCAGACTACTTCATCTCCTGAAATATACAGGACTAGCGGCCCGCCCGACCTTGTCCGGGGATGAAAATGAAAGTCTAGAAAGTTCTTTTTTACCTGTGTAGTAGAGCACGGCATACACAGTAACGCTAGGTGTCCATTGCAGCCGAACATGTGCCTCCGCTTGTCTAGCCAGTGTGAGGAAGCGCCATAGTGATAGGTGCCTCTGCAGCGCCAACGTTTAGCGTGTGTGGATGCAGTTTTGCCCCTTGGCCTCATAGTGTCCAACAGCCGTCACGCGATTCTGTACGTGTGTCACCAACAGTCCGTTACTTTTTTAATAGCGCCCCAGCGCTCAAGCGCCTCTGCACCCGCAGATGAATGCACAGATGTTTTGTCTGTGTGGGCGCTCAGAATCTGTCAATTGTTTTGCTGAAGGCGCTGAAGGTGAGCGTGTGCTCTGCTGTTTTGTGACCTTGCCGCGGGAGGCGAACGTGTGTGTCCGCTCCCGCCGACACCTATGATCGGTCCTTGCATGCACAATACGCACTCCACAAACACGGCGTGGTGCACTTAGATGCCACACAGCGCGTCTACGTCAAACGCCCCAGAACGCTATCCCCCCGCACGACACGCCCACTGCAAGCATACGGCCATCGCTTTACCGCACAAGCCCACGCCCACAACCGACTACTTTGTCCCTAACGGTATTTTTCCTTTGTAATGTATATGTTGGGCTGGTGTATAGCCTATGTCCATCTGCTTATACTCACCTTTCCAACGCTGCATGCGGAGCTCCAGTTGGCGCTGTGGTTCCGGAGCTTACCCGCCTCAAAGGTTTGGTCTCTCTCTTTATTATATTAGTATGGATGAGAAAGGCATGAAACATTGTATGCTCTTTGAGTCAAGATGTCAAAGTAATCAAACAGTGTTGTAGCTTTATGCAGCTTGAGAGGGGCTTGAAACTGTGTATGCTACTATGATATTCAATGTCACAAGTATCAAAGCCCACATGTTTTTGGGATGCAGAGTTCAACAGGCATAAAACTGTACATGTTCTCCTTCTATAGGATGTCACAGGACCCAAACTGCTCCTTATCTTGTAAGGATGATGATAGATGGGCTTCAAACTGTGGTTGCTCTCCTAAGTTACAGTGTATCAAGCATGGAACTGCACATGCTCTGAAGATAAAGGCATACATGGAAATGACACTGCTTGTATGTAATAGGGTGAGGTGACACAGTCATTAGGGTATTATTGCTCACCAGCAGAACTGCCCATAAACATGAGTCCCTGCACCTAGGGGAAAACAGAAGCGTTGTTAGGTATTAATACACCGCACACTGTACGCCAGACTGTTTCGTGGCACTGTAAACTAGCAAAGGCGAACATAAGTGAAACTGATTTTTCCTTTCATCCACAGATTGTGAATATGCCAGGACTTCCCTTACCAGTGGCAGCGAGAATCTGACCCTAGTGACCAACTGCATGGAGCATGGGCTGACGGCGCAGCACCCCCACACTCGCTATTCTGTCGGCTGGGATGCAAAATTCTTCTACATACCACTTTCTTATTTGCCAACGGCCTTAGCGGACTTTTTGCTAACCCCTTCTGTAAAATCTATTAAGAGGAACTGACCTTGAGTCACCAGCATGGGATATCCAAAGCCACCCTCAAATAACTAAGACTCAGCAGAGAGGTTTGAGTGTGTAGAGCATTCTGGAATAGGGTGTTGCCTCCAGACACCAGCCTGAAATGTGACTAACCCTGCCTCATCTTTATGAACCTTCAGACCCTTCAGAAAAAGTGCTGTCCATCCATAAGCATGCGCATACTTATTCACTGCACCTCTGTTCTAATTACCTTGGATACTAACATCTGGATTGTAATATTTTAAGTAAGGAAGCGTGCACCCGTTTTTGCTCCTGAGCTGCCAACTTTAAACTCTTTGTAGAGCCAATCAGGAGTTAGATGTCACATTTGCATCATGAACTTTAAACTATGTACAAATTAGATCACAGTAAGTTGCGGGGACAAACTAGCTGGAGTTCAGTATTTATTAGGGAGGGGATGTTGTCTATGAGATAGGTTATCATCTTTGCAACCAGAAGTCGTTCTGTCTCTCTATGTGGACACATACCTTGATGCTGGTCAAATTATTAGCTGCCTGTACCACTGCTTGAAATTTGGAAGCACCTTGACATGGATTAAGTGCTGGTAGTTTGTGCAATATAAAAAAAGGTCAATTTACTAATGATGCCTTGAGGAAATGGCCTTCTAACTATGATATTAAGAGACGGAATTTTGCTTTACTTCATATAAATATTTTACACAGTAATTTTTCTCACTGTCACTCGCCAATACAATTCTACATTAATAATATTGGCCTTCCCCACCTTAGACTGTATTCTATATGCTATACCTAGGAAAGCTATACTACCCATGTTGAGAAACAATACGCTGTCTGTAATAAGAATCATATCAGGTGCTATATCTTGAGAAAATTAATAAAATATGTCTTTTTAAAAAAAAAATCATTAATATTGTTGGATACTTCAAAAGACATTGTGTTGCCAACGACAAATAGGTTTGATGAAACCCATCCCAAAAAATGATCGCAATATTCAGCATTCCCTAATTTGTGAAATGTTACCTGAGCAGTGCCCTTCAGCATGAACACAACTTCTCATGTCTTTTTGGTTCCTTCGTTGGTTGTGGTGGCTCATGATTCGCAACTTTTTGTTGCAGATCAACAAAAAGATCTAAGTTACTTTCTTTACGTAACTATTGGAAAACTGAATGTGAATATAGATATTATAACCCCAAGATAACATTGAATGATACCAAAAAGCAAAAATGACAAGTTTTTGAATAATAAAAGTAGATGGCAACGCCAACAAAAACAACAAAAAGCAAAAAAGAAACATCCGCCATCAGTCATTCATTCAAAAATTTGACATAGTGCCAGTTTGATAGGAATCACTCACTGGAAACGGCAGGTGCAGCAAATGGCACACACAGGTTACTTTCTTAAATAGTACTGCAAAAATTAAACTGATAAATGAGAAATAATTGACAAATTCTCATAACATTGATTCATAATAAAAACAGAAGTGCCAAATTAAGAGCAACAATGGACAAAAGCAGTTAAAGATTTTAACAGAATCATCAGTGGAATATGTTTGTTAGTTTAACTGGTTTTGTAATCCTGATGTATAATCGAAAGGCTCCCGAAGGAGTCATTTAGAGAAAGAATTTGATGAGTAAATAACTTATAGTTGGTGTCAAATCAATCCAATAGTTTTGGAAACTGTAAATGTTTTGCAAATATTAAAATGGTCTACTTCAAATCCTTAGCTGGGCAAAACATAGCATTATTCTAAAGAGAGGTAAAATCCGCTGGAATAGCATTAGTAAGTGTTGATGATAGTAAAAACATGCATGTTCTCTTCTTTAGAATCTTTCCTTAGCATGCTCATGTGCGAAATTATTGTAAAGACAAAACAGTCTGGAATAGATCAAACCTTTGACTCCTTCATTGTACAGACACCTTGGTCCACATGCCTACCCACCATACAGCAAAAAAATGCAGAATGTATAACTTCATCACAGCCACTAGTTGAGTAGAACATTCTCTAGACAATTGCCAGAAGGACTTGGGGTTTGTCTCTGCAAATCTTGCATCTCTCCTCCCTCCCCATGCAACCGTGCTAAAAAAAACTGTGGTGTTTTCTCATCTGTACTTGACTGTCAGGTTGTACCCCACCCTCCTCTGCTCTCTGCCTTTTGTAAAACACTCCATGAATTTGTAGGACGGACAATAAATAATATTGCCTGTATATGGTAAAGCTGGACCCTAGAAAGCTTACGAAGAACAGAACTATACCTTCAGTCAAAAAGGTGAATAGTTTAAGGTATCCTCAGCATATACTAGTCGCGCCTGCTGTTAATACAGAGATATGCAGGTTTATTTACAAGTGCTTTTTGGTGTGAGTTATTTGAAGCAAGCGGATGGCTAGATAAAAAGCCACCAAAATTGGACTCATTGTTTACTGAACTTATGAAAAGCTGTACTACAGAATGGGATATTAAGTTTAGGAGTGTGTATTGTGGTAAAATTGAATATATGTAGAAGCCACCTAAACAAATTACATCTAGTGACGCATTTATATTGTATATAGAATTGAAGGAATGTACAACTGTAATAGTGACACTTCAAATCGGTACCTAGTGATACAGTACTAGTGCACGAGATAACGCTCAAAGACTAGCTATGCTTCTTTATTTTTTATCTTTCAGATAAATTAAAGGATTTTCCATTTAACTAACTAGTCTTACGTGTATTTATTTTGCATTAGCCTACCTAAACTTAGCTTTGTTCTCTTTTAGATAGGAGGCTGTTTGAGTGCCTACTTCCAGTTTGCATGGACAACTAACTTAGGTCTTAGGTAACTGCTTGTCGTATTAGATTTCAAGTGACATCATATAGCAGAATCACATATATAACAGTATCAATTTGAATCCTGCTATTCAGACATCCCATACTTCTAATGTAAGTAAATAATGGATTTTAACATAGCCAAACCTTTCGATGTATTTAGGTATATATGGTTGTCCATTTTAGTTCATTCAAAAGAAGCTATTTAATGTAACATTAAGACATTTTATTGGTTTGCATTAGAATTACGGTTAGTTTCATGTAATGTATTTAATGTGAGGATAATTACATATTTAAGAATAATTCAGATTATGAATGACTATTTAATTTCCAGTGTATCAGTGGTTCACAATTTTTGTCATTATCTAAAATTAAATTGATTAGTATTATAAATATTTCCCATTTCATAGTCCTCTTCAATTTAATGTAAATATTCCTATATTTAAGTACTTAACATATGTTAAGGCTCTCATTTGGTGAAATTTCATACACAAGTTAAAATACATAATTATGTAATACAGTTAAGGGCTAAAGTTCCCTATTTATGATGTAATGTAATGTAAATTAATTTGCGACATTTGTTAGGATTTGGATTAGTATAGAAGTGATGAGTCAAATTAATCCTAGTTTCAATGTTAGAGATAAGGGGTGAAGATAGGAAAGTAAAGCTATGCAGGAGTATTCCCTGACAAAGTAATGACAAACATCTCTTTTAAATACAGCACAGCTCAAAGATTTGGATTGTTTTGCTACACTAGAGAATCAAATCTGTGATGACATTGCACTTTCAAACGTATTTATGACTCATTAAATATTTGTGTTCTTCATTCCGGGAATGGCCAGTTAAGTAATTCCTGGATATTGTATGCAGCGCTGACAGGTTAGCATGTGGGGCAGTTTTGTGTTGGAAATGTAGATTCATGGCTGCATGTGAACTGCTGCTGTGAGGCACACAATGTGGCACAGAGTATATCATATCCATACATTTTTAAAAACTCAAATCCAAACATACCACATTCATATATTGTAAGATATGAATTGACTTATCTGTGCTCGAGCAGCAACAAAAGTGGAAGATGGCTGCCGGTTCTAAGATTAAATGCAAGTTCAATGTTCTAGAATTTTTATAGTGTTCTGATTCTAGTGTTTGTTGCTGCTGTGTTTGAGAGCAATAAAGGTAAGATGCATAATATTAGCCTCCGGGCCTTGCAATAAAATCAAATATCACCTGGCCAACGCTAGGTGCTGCACACATACCTTCACGCGCTCCTTAACACTATCCTTCCCGTAGTCACGCTAAATGCGTTGCCAATTTCAACTTGCAACAATAGCAGTGGCCGATTGGCTTTGTAAGGTGTTCATGCCGGTGGTGTGGGTGTCACATGTTTGGGAGGCATACTGGAGAAAGCACTGTAGAGGTTGTCCAAATGTAGAGCACATTTTGATCTATTCAATGCAAACCATTTGTTTTGGTGCCCAAGCCTATTTTCTGTCCCTGTCCCACCCAGGGTAAAATAACGGTAGAGACCTCTGCTTGCTGCAGATGAACAAAGCCTGTGATGTTTGCATGTTTAAAATGTTTGTTAATGGACATCTGTTGAAGTCACAATGTCAGCATAGGCAGAAGGCCATGTTGACAAAAGAACACGAATTTGGCAATCACAGTGAACTTTGCAATCACAGTGAGCCCTTGCAGTGCCAATTCACTTTAGATGAGGTATCATAATTAAAAAAGTGCCCTCTTGTGGCCATTTTCAAAATTATACTTCGCCCTAAAACACCTATTCTGTCTGCATGGAGTCCAAGAATCTGTTATCTTTGTAAATTTTCATTTGACTTTGCCTAAACGAGTAGATACATTGGAAATTGTGTAATTCCTCCATAAAAGCAGAATTTCCAGCATCAGTGCTTACTGATTGATCAGCTTTTCAACTGGTAACATTCACAGATAGCGAAAAAAATTAAATTTTGATATGAAATTTAAACAAGGATTTTTCTCAGCTAACTATGAAACTTATTTGAACAACATTCAGTAAATACGTTCTCTCTGTGTATTTAAATCAAAATCATACATCATAAAAGAAATTGGACCTACTGTTCCAACCCAAAAAATGTACAAGACTCAATTAAAGCAGTAATAACAGAAGATATAAAATCATCAGCTTTATTATTAACATCACCTACAATAAGTAATTGTGAAGTGGAAAGAGCTGTCCCGCCAATGACATTGGCCAGATCATTGCAACACTAGTTGCAAGATAGGAGGATGGGTAGAGGGGTGCGATAGACAACCACCCCAGTAATCAATAATGTGGAAATTGGGGCAAAATGAAACTCCATTATTTGTAACAAAAAAAAACCATTTACCACATTCTGTCAGCATTTGAGATGCTAGTGAAAATGGCTGCCACACCAGCACCTAGTTCACATCAGTCTACATGTCAAATTTGGAAGAATCATACACCGCCATAGGGATTCCAGGAACAGATGTATCATGGAGCCAGGCCTTCATTATAAATAATAAGTCATAATTAGATTCAAGGATGAGTTAATGAATTTCCTCTCTGTGTATAGCCACCGATCTGGTATTAAGAAGGAGGCACTGTACATCATTGGGGAGGCAGAAGTCAACCTGGTAGCGCGTTAAGTGTTAAGTGATTTAAATGACTAAGGACCTGATCATGATGGTGGTCGTACAAGCACCGGACCACCATCGTTGCAGGATGGTAAGCCCCTGACTAGTAGTCGACACTTCCATCCAACATATTATTATGTGACTGCCCTGTATGCGATCATAAACATGGGTTTTTCCATTTGCGGTTTGTGGTGCGGCCTGGAAAAGGGCAACACATGACATCTGGGACCGTGCCTTGTTCAAAGTGGCAAGTGGGGTACCCGACCAACTGCTCTTGTTTCAGTTTTTCTTGGGCTAAAAGATGGTGCCTCCCACAAGGGTCGAAGAAAGCTTACACCATTTGTGGTGCCCTGTTGGCACAGCGAACAGTGTGCCGGGACAGCTGTCACAAGTCTACATCCTGATGATTTTTGATGGAAAAGGTGGTTTGGGAAAATGGATAGCTGGGCTATTGCTCTACTTGCCGTTACAAACATGACCCCTAGGCAGCAATCACATCCATTGGGCCCTGTTGCAGGACAAGAGGAAGCTTGGCAGCTAATTCCTGACTGCGCATTGAACAGGCTGCTGGGTCAGCTATCCTGAGGCCCACAGGTCCTTGAACCGCTACCTTTGGTTATGCAGGGCCAATATCAAATTGTGCTGCAGTAGCCTTCACAGAATTCTAACAGGATGGTACTGGTCATTTTTCTTGAGGCCACGGATTACATGTACTGCGACACAGAGGATACCTTTAGAATGGGCGAGTGTGGAATCTAGGAATCCACAAACCATAAATGCTGTCTGGGATTGAGCTTTAGATATTTGCTGGACATCTATGTCTGGATTAGATGCAGGTAGTGTTTGAAACGCTAGAGGTCTATATCATCAGCATATTGGTAAATCTTGCTTCTGTTACCTGTGAGTAGAGACCAAGAGGGCTCCATGTAGAGGCTGAAAATGGCAAGAGACAGTGTGGAACCCTGAGGGAGACTGCATGTGATCAGGATCAATTGAAACCTGAAGTGCCCATGGTATAAACTGGTGTTAATTGGAAAAGTAGGAGTAGAACCAGTGAAGTATATTACCAGTGAATCACATTCAAGACTCCAGAACAGATGAAGGCGTGATGGTTGAGTGCGTGGAAGGCAGCTGAGTGGTTCATCAGTATCAAAGGCAGCTGTTCTCTTCATCTGTGGTCAGGATGGCTTTGTCTATGATATGTTAGGTAGTGGTCTCTATGCTGCAGCGCAATCTTGAGTCAAGTTGGTAGCTGTGAAAGAGGTGGTCAGCATAGATGTGATTTTGGGTGGATCGGACACTGTTTTTTATGATGATCCTGCTGATGAAGAGCAGGTGAGTGATGCGTCAGTCAATGGCAAGGTCATAATGGTCTATTATTGTAGATGATTCTAGGACTCTAGTTAATGTTCCCGATTTCATGTCCTTATGTGGCTATATCAAATCATACCCTTATACAGGCATAAGAATCATACCCATATTAAGACATAGCCAATGCAGTCCAAATACGGCAAGGCTACTTCCATAGACTCCTAGAAAGCACAAAGTGTTGTTGAACAAACCAAGCCTCCAGCAGCCCGGGAATTCCCCCTGCTTCTGTATTGATTTGTCCTAAAACTCCTGGAGTCCTGAAAGAACTATGAGTTCTTAGTGACGTCTTATGTCCAAACTTACGTCAAATTTGGCACCTTCCATGTATAAATATACCAGCATCTGCCTTAAGCAACACACAGTGGTTTGGAGCAGATCGGCTATCTACTTGGCCGACGCCCTGCTGATGCGAGTGCCGAAGGAAGTCGACCCTCCCAGCTGACACACTGAAAGAGACACTGTCTTTTCTCCTGCTGAGAAATCCAGCTCCAGTGTTTCCCGGTCACCCTCGCGGGTTGCTGGGAGATCGAGTCCTCAGAAAGAGATACAAGACCTCCTTCATTCTATAACCAAGGTACGGGGCTGATTAGACCCACAGAGAATTCTTGATTCAGATTCTTGGCAAAAACTGTAACTCATCTACTCCTTCCCTGTACTAGGCTTAGGTTTAGGTTAGGTACACTGGGGTAGGCGTATCTTAGAAACACCAGTTGAGTACGTTTAGTCATTATTTTATCGTTGTATGTATTTTATCCATTTTAAGTATCTTATGGCTTAGAGACCATATAAATGCTTTTACAGTATTATTTCATAATACTTATTTTACTGTAGGCACTTTACTTTATGACAAGTATTGCAATTGTGGCAATTCACTTCTCTTGCATGAGAAAGTAGACTGCTCAATAAATAACCCTTTTTTTGAAAACGCCCGTCTCTCTATTTCCCTGCACTTCTGGTGAAACTAAGCATGTACGATTGACTGAGTGAAATAGCTATCTATTGTTTCCGCGACATATACTCCTTATTCTGGGGCAGCAAAGTTGTCATGTTTATGCGGTTGTCAAAAACTAATCCCTTCTTGTCTATCCAGGAAAGTTAACACCTTCTTGTTTACTCAAGAAACTTTCTAGTGACCTCTGAGCTAGCTGGCACACATAATTAGGTCTAACATATTCAATAGAGACCTTGTCGACCTCAGTCCTACGTCTACACTGTCGTTTATGTTATTCCAATGCGCAGAGCCTATTGGGAATATAGGAACTACACTACACTATTGTAGATCTATTTAGGCGTGGGAGGATCTAGCTTATCTTGAGAGCTTCTAGGAAGATACTCTAGAGACAGAGAGAGGTCGACATGGAAAGTGGCCAGTAGGGGTGAGAGAGCCCCCCCGAAGTGCGCTTTCATGAAGGACAAACGTAAGACATCATCTTTATAACAAGTGGTTTTGAAGGAGTGGAGTATGTTGGCGAGACGTGTGAGAGATAGGGCTTTGAAGGATGACCACTGCAAGATTCTATGAGAAGTGATGGGTGTAAGAGGAGAAGCAGGCATCGTACTGTCAATGTGCTGTCTGATCTTTCCTATTTTTTCTCAGAGATAGAGGCTGATGGCATTACACTTTTCTCTGGCATGTAGGATAGGGGGGTCAGGTGGGGGTTGATGCAGTGCTTGATTGTCTTAAAGAGCATTTTGCATCTGAAGGCCGTTAAGAGATACCACTGAGCGAAGATGTCCTGCACCACCTATAGGTGCAGACGCCGCATGTGATCGGCCAGCCAAGCCGGTTGAGTTCCTCCACCCTGATGTGAGAGAGTCTGCCTGGTGACTGACAGTCAGGCAAATTATGTGATGGTCCAGGCATCAAAAAGCCTTAGCTTCCAAACAGAGGCTACGAAATGCCACTCCACCATGCTTGTTGCAGTACTACATGTTGTCTGCCAGCATCTGGATCGGCCCACCCTTGGTAGACGACAGAAAGACTTTGAGTACCGACCAGACGGCTTCCTGCACCGGAAGATTTAAACTGGGCATCGGCCGATGGGTCTTTGGCCGAAGCCAGTTTGTGGGATGTTTTTTGGTCTACTAAGGACTCCAGCCCTGGTGCACAGCGTGAAAGGCTGTTGTTAGTCTTAAGCTCTTGCTCTTGAAGTCAGACCAGCTGGCTAATGTCAGAGACAGAATGACAAAGGGCTGTCCTGCTCCGACTGTCACAGCATGAGGTGTGTCTTCCTCCCTCCAGGTGTGACAGAAGCTGCTGATTGGAAGCCATTAGCACTTACTTTGCAGGGGACAGCAGCAGGGGATAGGACTGTAGCATGGGGTGATGGGGTTGGTGAGGGCCAATAAGGGAGTGACTCAGTTTATTTTTGTCCTCCTCCACTCCATGCAAGCAGTGGAGATAAATCAGTCTCTTCTCTTCTGTCAGATATCAATTACTGAAGTCGACTGGGACAGGTTGTGGCCTTAGTTGACGTTGAAACTGGGAAACAAGGCTCAAGTCCCAGCGGGAGTACGACATCCTGCTATTCTGGGCAAATCACTTAATCTACATGAAGGAAAAAAACATATATGACCCTCTGTAATGTTACCGGATGCTCACGGAAAGCACTCTAATTTCCGGTGGGCCTAGTTCATGCTAAATAAAACTGCATGTAAGGAAAACAGCACTTTCTTTGTTTATTTTTGCATTTACACACTAGCCTTATTCCCTTTCTCAAAACGTAGATGTGATGCCGGCCGCAAGTAAGACAAAAAACACAAATGCACCTTTCAGCAGTCTCTGAACATTGGAGGGCAACTCTTAAGTACTGCAAAAATAAAATGAATATCATAAAAAAGTGATTGTAAAAGATAGTTTAGGTCTGTGCCATATTATGTTTCCCAGTGAACATTAATCAAAACATCCACAGCAAACATATGGATAAAAAACATAATTGAAAGTGAGTTCCTATTATTTTTGATAATTCTGTGCTTCTAAAGTATATTGTTTTCATTGGAATATTAATTTCCTATTAAGTACTTGCCCTAAAGCTTTAAAATACTTTTATAACAGCAAATGTGTGTCATCATTTAGCTCCATTGTCCTAACTAAACAGTGTGTTACGAAAGGTTGCGATCTGCGAAGTGGGTCGCTTTTCTTTTGGTTGCCCGGGCAGAATTGTGGCCCCTATTCAACCCTGCCTACCACCCACCACGCCAATCATAGCAGCTGGAGAAAGCAGGGTGGACATTCACAAGCTACTTGTGTCAATGGAGACTGAATGGCAGAAAGCTACCAGTGCCCGGTCTGGACGTAGGTATGTGGTCCCCAGGCCCTCCCATGTATGACACCTCTCCTATTGAGGAAATCAGGAAGGTCTCAACAAGATTTACTTCCCATTGCTATGATTTCACAGATGATTCTGGGCAATGGAGTACCACAGTGTGACACTCCAGTTCAGATGTAAAAAGTTGTTGCTTATCCAGTTTTGGATGTGAGCCAACAAATTGTTGGGGTTTTGCAAACACACAAGAAGCCGGGTATGGTCAGGATACATTCATGAGGCACAGACATGAACAATAACTGATTGTGCCAGAGCTCTGACATCCACCTTAAAAAGCAGCGGTGACAGTGATGATCTTTGAGCTGCCCACGTGGCACATTAAAACTATGAGAATGAAGGAGAAGACAGGGCTGTGTATGGTTTGTCAGGAATGAAGCAAATCACCTTACTGTCTGAGTTGTAAAATAGAGTGCTCGAATGCAGCAGACAGACCCAAACAGATCACATCTCCAAGTCCCCATCATCCACTCTTGTTCTCAGCTTTTCTATAACTAAGCATAGTGCCAGTGTGTGACACCACCCATTTCCCTTTGGGCTGCCCTATGTTCTAGATATGCCAAAGATTTTGACGAGTCAACATTAAATAGCAATTTAAGGACTGATGTCTGGCACATTTCATGTTGATAGTGCGACTTAGTACTCTCCAAGGGGCAGATGTACGACCACGTAATTTTGCGAACCGTAAATTGCGCTCAATTGAGAGTCACAAATATGACATGAACAACAGTGTCAGAGACACTGTTAGCGATTCTCAATGGGGTCGCAAATTTCATGCCTCATCTATATTCATGAGGCACTCGCAATTTGCGACCCCATTGAGAATGGCTTCCCTTCCAGGTATGGTGGCCTGCTGGGCTCAGCAGACCTACATGTCTGGGAAGGCTTTTAAATAAAGCAGTTTGTTTTTTAAATGCAGCCCGTCTTCCTTAAAGGAAAACGGGCTGCATTTAAAAAAACTTTTTTTTAATGTTTCCATTTCATTTAATAAGGTCAGGTAGTGGTCCCTGGGACCACTGCCTGTCCTTAAAACATATTTTCCACTGCATTTGCAAAGGGGAAGGGGTGCACTGGAGACCCCCTCCCATTTGAGAGTGCATTACCACTCTCTTGAAGAGGGCGGAAAATTGCGAGTGTTTTGCGACCGCCATTGCGATCCCAAAACATTCTTACATAGGGTAATGAGGCGCAATTAGGAATGGAAGCCCTTGGAACGCCCCTTCCTAATTCGCGGGTCGCAAATCCTATTTAGCGAATCGCAAATAAATTGCGACTCGCTAAATAGGGTTTGTACATGGCCCTGTAGGTTTCTACATGTGCAAACGGGTCACAAACCTGTTTGCGTATGCAAAAACGGGTCGCACATCTGGCCCCAAATGCCTAAGCACTTGCTCAACGAAACAGAAGCGTTCGGTGAGGGGACAAGCTAGTAACTCTAATATGCAAAACTGTCTAGTTCTTTTTATTTGATTTTCCTCCCCTTCTGTACTGTATGGCAATTTGTTGTGTGGCAACTCTTCTCCTCCAGGCGCTCCCACTGAGTTAGGGGGTTGGCTACCCTTTTCACTCATCCAGCATGAGTCTGTCAAAATTAGTGAGTTATAGTTTTGCTCATCTCGAGGGTTCACTTGACGTACATGGGGTTTTGAGTTCGCAGCCACTCCTGAGAAGCCCAGTTCGATAGTCTCAGCGCTGCACCGTCGGTGATTTCAGCTTGCAGCACGCTCAGTTGCACTGCTGACTCTGCCGCTCCTACCCCGGAAGAGGAAGACGATACCGCCAAGCGTCTTTCGGCAGCTCTGGGCAGCGTCTCGCGCTCTCGCCCATAGCCCGGTATCGGGCGTGAAGCAGACCGCGGCCTCACAATTCTGCTGCGTCACGTCTCTGCTCCACCCCGTCATACAAGTTCCCAATTTCCCTGTTGTTCAGCGGCTTGAATTCGGCACGCCGGCTGGGTCGCGTCAGAAGGCGAAAGGAAGGTGAATCCAAAAAAAAAACGGCAGAGCGATCAATGCAATACAGAACGCCACCGCTGCTGCTGCCGGCCCCACCACAAAGGTAAGCGATCCTTTCAACTTGCCCAGTTGAGCTTTCTGTGGGAGTTATAGAAGATTTTTTTGGGGGCTCTTAGATTGCCCTTTCTTTTTGCAGCGTCTTTAGCCGTTTGAAATTATCCCATTTCTGCCTTGGGAAGTGCTTATCGGCTATGCAGTTTCTGGTTCATCCGGAGCTCGCGACCGAGCGTCTCAGCCGGCCGCCATCTTCCTCCTCCTGCAAACCCCTTGGTTTTTCTTGCTACTGCAGAAAGACCCCTCAACACATACTTTGGTTGAAACTTGCTGCAACTATACAGCCTCACCTTTGACACAGGACAGTAATTGCAGAAACAGAAGGGAAGAGGGCCCCCCCCAATTTGTCTATGCAACAAGATCAAGATCAAGGAAACCACTAGTAGAAACTGCCCCTTTATCAGTGCTAGGGAGAGCCGAACAGGGGGCTGGAAGGTCTTCATACTGCCTCAGGAATCAAAACCTGTCTAACCAAAACTTACTGCCAACGCTAAGAAAGTGCATGACCCCGAGGAGCACAAAGAAAAATCTAAAGCACCCTCCACGATTAGAGGAACTTTCTGAAAGTATAAAAATCAGATCTTCTAAAGCGAAAACTAAGGGACAAAAAATTAAGATTACACCATCTTTAAGATCATACTTTAAGGTGCAACAAGTGGTGCAAATAAGAGGAGGAGGTCAACCTCCAGCGGCTAATACGGCAGATACTGTTCCCTCATCAGTTTTAGACCCTGATAGGCGGTATCTTAGCCCTACTTCTGAAGAAGAAGAAGAGGAAATCGCAGAAGAGGGGGCAGAAGAAGGAGTAACTATGCAGTCAACTTTGTCACAACCAATACAGGCAACACAACCATTACAACCCTCACAAGCAGATAAGAGCACCCCAATGGCGCAGCAAGCTGAAACAGAGGCAGACACAGAGCTACAAGAGGATGTATCGGGGTAGCATGACATGGACCAGATGGGTGCAAGTAAGACAGGAAGAATGATGGAGAAGTGTATGGACAAAATGATGGACAAAATATTGGGGGAAATGAGAGAAAAATTTTCAATATCAGAAGGAAATCAAAGCAAAATCCAAGAGGTTGTTAAAAACCTAGATCAGAAATTAAATGAATTAGGGGTGAGAGTTACAGCTGTTGAAAACAAACTTGGATCTTTAAGTAAAAAGGTAGATGTAAATCAAAGGGAAATACGACATTTAAACGATAGCGAGAGAGCTATTAAAGAGAAACTTGAATCTTTGGAGAACCAGGGAAGAAGAAATAATCTCAGAGTGTTGAATGTTCCTGAAAATTTGGAAGGGTCAGATATTAAGGCTTATGTCGCATCTCTCCTAGAGGAGTTTTTCCCTTGGACAAAAGACTGTGATTTGACTGCAGACATTCAACGAGTCCATAGGGATCCATTTAGGAAAAGCAAGGAGAGAAAAGCCCCGAGGAAAATCTTAGTAAACTTCAGAACCTACTCCTTGAAAGAAAAAATACTAAGCGAGGGACTGAAAAGTGGAATCCTTAACAAAGACAACTGGTCTTTTCGAGTCCGATCAGACATATGCAAAGCCACACAGGACAGACAATGGGAACTGGGGCAACTTATGCAGGAGCTAAAAGCATTGGGAGCGAACGTGCTATTGAAATTCCCAGCGGCCTTGAGAATAATGTGGCGAAATAAAATGCACAACATAAGGGAGCCAAAAGAGGTAGAAAACCTCATTCAACAAATAAAAGACCAAATCGAAATTGAAAAAGCCAATAAGGAGTAATGCAGGTAGGAACTCTTACCTATGTAAAGACCATAAGAAGGACCTGGAAAACCATATGAAAAAAAAAGGAGAAAAAGAAAAAAAAAGAGAAAACGGCTGTAGCGGGAAATCAAACACAATATAAACATCTATCTACTAAATATAAAGTAAATATTGGGAAAAAAATGGGAAGTGCTTGCATAACAAAGAATAAAACAACTTGTGAAACGGAGCACGAAAACGGGTGGAAATACCACCTGAAAGAAGAAAAAGGGAGGCTTCCTCAGGGTGGGGATTTCGAATCACACTGTATTACAAATATGCAAACTTTAATTGCACACCGGTGCAAAATAGGGAAAAAAATGAAAAAATATCCTCAAAATTGGTAAATAAAAGGAATAGTACGGGAGTCAGACGGTTGTCTCAATCTCAACCCCAAAGCAAGACAATAATCAACACGAAATGGCAAGAGAAAAGATTGTAAAGATTCTTTCATGGAATGTTAATGGGCTTTGAACTCCCAAAAGGAGAAGAATAATTTTGGAATACTTAAAAGAGATAGAAAGTGAGATCATCATTCTCCAAAAAACCCATCTTGTAAGGCCCGAATGGACTCAAATGGTAAAAAATCTCCACTGGATCGGTACAAGCATACACACCTCACAAGACTGCAATATAAAAGGGGTGGCAATCATTATCAAAAAATCCTTGAATGCTAAATTGGAATCCGAAGTAGTTGACAGCAAAGGAAGATGGGCGATGGCTAAAATCAGGATTGAGGGCTGTATACTCACGATTGCGGGATATTACGGTCCGAATATGGACGACCCAGCGCCTCTTCAAAAATTATATTCAGAACTTTTGACATCTTCAGCTCCGATTATTGTAGGAGGAGATTATAATATTATAGCGGATCCTAAAACAGATAGATTGCCCCCAACAAAACAAATGAATTTACCAAAAATGAGGGAATGGCTAGGGATCTATAATAAAGATTTAAACCTGGAAGACATGTGGAAGTTAAAAGGAGAAAAAAACTACCCGTATACCTTTCACAATAAGAAATTAGGCCATAAATCCAGAATAGATTTCTTCCTATTGAACAATTCTCTCCGGGACAATGTTAAATGTATCGAACATCTACCAGCACATTTATCAGACCACTCTGCAGTACAGTTAACTCTCTTACTACCACAAACACTCATGCCTCCCAGGTGGACTGTTGATCGATCGATTCTCAAGGATGAACAAAGTGTGGACCAGCTCAAAACAACCTCCCTTCACTATTTTGCAGATAATGCTGTTGGAACGCCCAAAAGAATAACGTGGGATGCCTATAAAGCGGTAATAAGAGGTAAATTACTTAGCTTGGGAGCATACAAGAATAAGTTAAAAAAATTGGACATCAGAAAGATGGAAACAGAAATTAAAGAAGTAGAAGTACAACTAGGGAGTGGCACATCTCTAGAATCAAGAGAAAGATTAGAAGAGAAGAGTCCCAAACTAAAAGAGAACTTGGCGGACTATCTGGAGAATATAGTTCAAGATAAATGGGAGAATAGCAAATTAGCAAACTATGAGTATGGGGAAGGTTGCGGAAAAATGTTAGCCTGGAAAATGAAAACGGACCAAACTAGAAATACTATATTAAGTATCCATACTCAAGTTCAATCATTAACTTGTTCAGACGATGTCTCAATAAGGCAAGAATTCTCAAACTTTTTTACCACAATATATAGAGAAGATATAAATCCATCGGATGAGGATATCAAGAAATACCTTGAGAGTGTACCCCTTCCAAGCTTGACGGAAGAAGAAGTGGATTCCCTGAATAGTGAAATCACACCAGAGGAAGTAAGAACTGCTATAAGTAATCTAAAGAGAGGAAAAGCCGCGGGACCTGATGCTCTTCCTAATGAATTTTACATAGCATTAAAAGAACCACTAATCGAGTATCTAACAGAAGTAATGAATAAGACCTATTTGGATCACGATAAGATACCCGATTCATGGAATGACGCAACGATTAGTATTATATTAAAACCAGGGAAAAACCCAAAGCTATGCGAGTCTTACAGACCGATATCACTACTCAATTGTGATTACAAGTTGTTCATGAATGTAATAGCTAAAAGACTATCAAAAGTAATGTCGAAATTGATTAACCTGGATCAGAAGGGGTTCATAAGGGGCAGACAAATTCAGGAAATTACACATGAGCTAATGGTAGCAATCGATGTTGCTATCTGCGAAAAACTACCCCTAACGGTCATTACGTACGATGCAGCTAAAGCTTTTGATCGTGTTAATTGGGCTTTTCTAAATAATATCATAAGAAAAAACAACTTAGGGAGAAATTTTGGCCACATGGTGAAGGAAATTTACACGAACCCAAGAGCGAGAATAGCAGTGAATGGGAATCTCACCAGTAACATCGAGATTCAGAGGGGTACTAGGCAAGGTTGCCCCTTGTCCCCGTTGCTTTTTAACCTATATATCGAACCCCTGGCCTGCTCTATCAGAAATCACCCACTTATAACACCCTATAAATATCAAAACTGGTCAAAGAAAGTGGCATTATACGCAGATGACCTGATGGTGTTCACTGATAATTACAACCTCTCAAAATCAGCAATTGATGATACAATGAACAGCTTTGGCAAGGTTTCAGGATATTTGATCAACAACAGTAAGACAGAGGCAATGAGCTGGAACACTAACCCAAATTCATCTTTCACAAAGGACAAAATAAAATATCTAGGTATCACTATAACAAAAGACTTGGAAAAAATTCCACAACTAAACCTAAATATAGTGGCTAAAGAAATGAGAAGACTTCTCAATACCTGGTCAGGTCTACCGTTAAGCTTTCTGGGCAAATCCAATGCAATAAAAATGACAATCATTCCCAAATTCACATATCTCTTCAACACCATTCCGTTAGAGTTTAAAAAAGAAGCCCTAAAAAAAATACAAGGAGAAATATCTAGTTTTAACTGGTCAGCAAAAAGTACAAGAATATCTTGAAACAAACTCAGGAGAAGAAAGGAACAAGGTGGAATAGCAAGCCCTGATGTACATGAGTATTACAGATCTTTTCAATTTAAAAATTATAGAGTTATGCTAAGGGAACATCACGCTTACCCAAATTTTCTACAACATTTAACGAAAGGAGAAGACCACTTCCTCTTCAAATTTGGTCATCCAAAATTTTTCAAAAAAGTAAAACTGAAGATCTTAAACAACGCTGTTAAACTTTGGAGCCAGATAAGAAATGTAGTAAAGATACCACATTATAGCAATATGGCCCCAATATGGGACTCCCCTGGCACGCCGGAATGTTTAAAAGACTAGTTATCTAGGCCACTTAGACAATCAGGAATTGAAAAATGGGGACAACTTCTGGTTGAAAATGCCTTAATATCTTGGGAACACCTGCATACAATCACAGAAGGAAAAGTATCAAAGTTCAAATTGTATCAATTGAGTAGCTGGGCCAACACCATCCCAAAAGGGGCAATAGACATGGGCAACTTCGAAGAAGAAATGATAACAGAAACCCCAATAAAAAAGGAAGTCTCGAAATGGTACTGGGCTCTAATTGAATCTGGAGAAGAGGATTTAATAATACCGGAAAAATTATGGAGAAAAGACCTACCAAACGAAGTCATGGATCTAAAGCTAATTTGGAAAAAATCAGTAGAAAAATGCTGGTCATGTGTAAAGCCGGCAGCTTTAAAAAGAAACCATCTTTTCTCTATTCATAGAGCATACTGGACCCCAAAAAGACTGTCAAAATTTAAAGGCGCGCCGATAAAATCATGCTGTAAGTGCGGAGAAGAGAAGGTGAATGATATTCACATGTTCTACTGCTGTCCAGCACTCGCGCATTATTGGCAAGAGATTGGTAAGACACTAACAGCGGTAATGGCAACGCCTATAACTGTAAGTACGCTTTTAATTATTTTTGGGATCCACTCTACTACCCAAACAGGCATGATAAGGCTAAGTAAACACCAAGAAAGTTTAATATTTGTTCTGATTTTGTTAGCACAAAGAGAAATTTGTATTAATTGGCTAAAACCGGCACCACCAACCCACGAAAACTGGCTAAATTCTGTAATAAAAACCTGCAGACTAGAAAGAATAGGGAAACGCTCTAAAAGATCGCTATACTGGGAGATTTGGGAAAACTATTTCACTTCTAGATGACAACCTAAAACTTTTCTTTTTTTTTCTTTTTTGGTATATTCCAATGATTAAAGCGGAGACAATAATTCCAGGCAGGATTTGAACTCTGCCGAGTAGCCTTATAGGCTAGCTCTTCCCTGGAACAACGGAATTATTGTGTACGATAAAGGTAAACAGGAGTAAATTGACTGGTCATAATCAACATTTCGGGAAACTCCCCTTGGACCATCGATAGACACTTTGGGGCAGTGAAGGTACAGCTCTCGCAAAAACCGTCAAACTCCCAAACACCTTCCTATCTACATATTCGCAATATGAGGAAAAAACAAAAAAAAACAAAAAAAACTGTCTAGTTCAAATACGTCAGAAGTGAGTTTTAGCTTCAATTCCAAAGTACGCGTGGTAGCCTTCACGCAGAATAGCCTCGCTGGCAGCATAGGGTCATTGCAATCTTTAGTGCCTCTGGAAACACCTCAGTAAAAGTCATGTTCAATACAGACTTTACGAGGCAACAGACTACCTCTGAACACCCCAGAGCTTAATATCAGATGAGTGGTTAAGTCTATGAGCAGAGTATTAATCAGTACTAATGTGCTGGACATATTAACTTTAGCTTGTGCTGGAGAGGGCCATATAGCAAATATGCCCACAGGACTCTACCTGAGGCAATATTTTTGCAGTTGTTAGAAACTAATCCGTTCTTGCTTCTAGTGACCTCTGAGTTAGCTGGCATACACAAGTACTTTAGTTTAATGTACTCGATAGCGACATACTGACCTCAGTCCTATGTCATAACTATAGTGTATATTATTCCAATGCGCAGAGCCTATCAGGGATATAGGAACTACACTATATGGAACCTAAAGGTTTGGTAAGGCACTCATTTAACGCTAGATACTGAAGTAACTCAGTCATTCTTTTCTCAGAGACCATATACTCATAATACTCCATAAGACATCTGGAGTGGGTAGGGATAATATCCGCCATAGCTGAGTAGGACGAAAATCCTATGTATTAGCTGTTTGGTTTGTTCAACGTTGAAGGATAAAGTGTTCCAAAATATTGTGCACCTTATCTTTGTTCCCTTGAAACTTGCTCTGCAACTTTCATTAAACAATGTCTCTAAACAGGGATAATAACACCAAAGCCGGTGGAGCTGCAGCCGACCAAGTCGCAGCAGCTTTTAATCATACATGTTTTAATGAAACCGATGAGAATGCTATAAGCATTCCCCCAAATTTAAGGAGAGCCATCACTCTAAAACTTATAAAACATGGCCTAACACTAAGAGGTGGTAGAGCAGTTTTTGTGATAGAGTCACATGAATCTCACCAGACAGAGGTATTCTACTCATGGATAATATTCCCAGAATCACATCCAGTAACTAAAACATTTCACTTCTACAAAGATGAACCACCTGTGGAATATATTCCTTTTGAGGATATTGAAATTCCACTCACATACCAGGAGCATAAGCTCTGGTTTAAAGGCACCCTAAAACATTTAAATCACATTACCAGGCTCGGTCCACTAGGTAGACCAGGAGCAACATGGCGGGTTTTAGCCGGCTATACACCACATCTTGACATTGAAGAAATGACAGATGTAGAAATACTGGCTCAAATCAAAGAGTTAATCAAAATTATGTCATGCAGACTCTCACAGTCCAACCACCATTAGTTATTCCACAACAAACCTCTCACCAGGGGAATACACAAAAAATCACCCCACAGACTTTACACGCAGTCATGGGTAAATTACCCGCAAAACATGAACAGATTCCATTCTGGATAGCTCAAACAATTACTGAAATCGAAGCGGTATTTCCCAATACCAGTCCCTATGACAAACATAGAATTCTAACAATTTGTTAGAATCCCCAATGGGGATAACACCACATCTGGAAGACTGCACCACTTGGGGCACATTCTTCGCTGCTATCTACACTAAATCACATGGTGTTTCATCTATGCCAATAATACCTGACACCCTGAAACAGATTCAAAATGAATACTGGGCAGAGCCTGCTCTAAATTTAGGTATGAGGTTACTGAAAAATTTCAACCAGGTCTCAACAATAATATTATCTAATATTAAAGGAGAAGCAGCATCAGTGGCAATCCACCAGAAATTAAGGGAATTTGATTTAACAGAACAACCACAAGAACTAGCCAGAAAAATTGAAAAATCCTATGAAGAATTAGGCAGAGACAGTTTGGGTGTGAAACCAGTTAAACCACAACTGTCTGAAAGTCCTGAAAAGGCCTTTACTAAAAACACTCCTACCTCTTCTAAAAAGAAGTTGGTAAAAAACAAAAAACATTCAAAAGAGAAGGATTCTCAACCCCGAGGTAGGTCTTCTAAAAAGGAGCCCTCCGAAAGGAGGTATAACCTCAGAAATAGGGATAATTTGAAAAAACCTGACAGGTATCAAGATACTGATACACGTTCCATCTCGTACCTTTCAGATATGGTCACAGACATCCGAAAGAAGAGGACGATCAGATCAAAAAGAAGAACGCGTGAAGTCCAAAGACGATCAACACGTTCAGAAAAACAAAACTCAATTCTCAAAAAGAATGTAGCAGGTCTAAAGATCAGACATGCTGAGGATTTTGAGAACACAGCTCAAGAATGGAGAATGTGCTCAGACAATGTTGGACAGCGCAGCAGAAGTATCAATAGCTCGCCAGAACCTGAAGGGACTTCTGGAGATAGTGGACCTGAATGAAGAAGTTCAAGTTGAAACTGCTGACACCAGGGTTAGCTCTCTACATAGGTTATATGAAATAACACTCCGGATGGAGGGAGACATACCAAGAAAAGTGACAGCACTCTTTTGGGAGCGACTTTCAAAGGGTTATGATACACTTCTAGCAGAACGGGAATGGCCACCAGAATTTGTCAGAGAGTGCCCACACGGCAAAGACATCATTATGCCAGCCTTCTCCAAACATGTTCCAATACATTTAAAATATACTTATGCCAGGAAAATGGCAGTTGCTCAAGCACCAGCATTATACAAAAATCATGTAGGATGGGATGAGGACTCACCTCACCATACAATCAAGTTAAAAAATCAACCACCTACACAAAGGCAGTATCCAATTAAGCAAGAAGCTAAAAAACAGGGCAACTTAAATACCAAGGGGTGATTGAAACGTGCACCTCATCAATGAACAATCTTTTGTTTCCTGTTTCCAAACCAGACAGTACATATCGTCTAGTTTTGGATAACAGACAACTAAACTCTTGTTGTAAAACATTTGCAGTGCAAAATTCACACAGTACAGCATTAATGAATAACATTGTGCGTGAAAAATATAAACCCACATTACATATTTCTAACGGTTCTTTTGTCAAAACATTGCACCTGAAAGTAGGTATTTGACCGTTTTCTCAATAATGGGGACCCAGCGTCACTTCTGTTGTCTCCCTCAAGGATTTAAGAATAGTCTGGGGTTATTCTCAGCAAGGGTAACAGAGTTACTACAAACTTATGATGACGAGGCATTGTCATATGTCGATGATATCTATCTGTCAGACGATGACCTGAACAGGCACTTAAACAGGGTGAACACCATTATCCTGGGTTTAGCCTCTGAGGGTTATAAATTAAATTTTAAAAAATCAAGAATTGCCCATCTCACCGTCCTCTTTCTAGGATATTAACTATCAAGTGAAGGCAAAAGGATGGCAGCCAACTTTTTTAGAAAAGTGTGCTCTGCTCCAACCTCCGAAAACACTGGAAAACTTACAGTCAATTTGAGGTTTCCTGAATTTAAACTACGCAGAAAGGGTTAAACCTCTCTACGAATTATTCAAGCCTGATCTTAAAACAATAAATTGGACAAAAGAACACACATAAATTTTGTGTTCACTTCAAACAGACATGTTAGCAACAAAACACTTACAAACACACGTAAACTTACGCAACTTAGTGATCCGAATCATTCCGGGTCAATGCGGATTCACCTACTCAACTTTTAATGAAGGTGAAAAAGTACCAATTGCATACAAATCACATTTGTACAGGCAAGCAGAAATGAAACTTATATCAACAGAAAAAATTCTGATAGCCGTTGAAGCCGCTTTAGCAAAAGAAAGAGCCCTAGCACAGGGGAAACGCATTATGGTCGTAACTCCTGTACCAGCCTTAGAGGCAGTTACAAAAGCTAGCATTCCGAATGCAAAAGCTTTATATCCAAGATGGATAAAATGGGTTTATTCTCTTGCTGCAACTGATGTTGAATACGTTTTGATCCTTATTTGAAAACACAAGCATTCCTGCACTACGAACACGAATGTCCTCTGCCTACTGATATTCTACCCGCTACGAGGGTAAACAATCTTATAGTGCGGCATGTGCGATCGTTAAAGGTCATATGTGCGATGGCAAATTCAGACCTATGGTCAAGAAAACGCAATCTCTAGGAGATTGTACAGCTCAGCGAGCTCAACTACGGGCATTCATAATGGCACTTGAAAATATGGATCGCGAATTCCCCACACTCATAGTGTGCGATTCTTTTTACTGTATTCAATCATATAATGAATATTTACAGAATGGGCTTCAGAATGGTTTCAAAGATGCAAAAGGTGGCACAATCCAGCACAAAACGCTTTGGGAACAAGTAGTTCAGTTGCGAAACGGACTACAAAACACTCACATGATACACACGCTGAGTCATCAACGTGATGGCGTTCACGTTGAAGGGAATTCATTGGCTGATGAAGCCACGAAGGGGTCTGTGCAAACGACTTCCATAGCTACAATCACTTGTTCAAAAACAAAAATAGACAGTGAAATAATACTGGCTGTCAATGCTTCAAGCAAAGGAAGCGGTACAGCGTTACCTAAAAAGCTTCCACTCAAATACTCATATACAATCGATGCGAACAATTTTCCGTTTGCTCGAATCCCTGGAGTGGGGGATAGGGTAATACCAAACATGGAACATAGACTAGGACTAATCCTATAAGCACATGAAGGGTTCACCTCTGCTCATGCAGGTGTTTCCGCCACAGTGTCATTAAAACAACAATACTGGTGGCCCGGCATCAGGGAACAGACCAGAAACTATGTACTGGACAGTGAAATATGCCAAAAGATGAAAGTCTCTACTGTGTAACGTCCTGCACAGACGCCCCTGTTAATTTCAGTAGAACCATTAGTGTGTGTTTACCTGACCACTGCGGTCCCTTACAAAGGGATGGTAACTATAAATATATCATGGTTGCAGTGGACTCGTGTTCAAGGTTCCTTTGAATGTGGCCTCAGCGCTCGGCCGACGCTCGAACTGTTATAAAAGATTTATGATTCTTTACCGGCACATATGCAATAGGCACACTACACTCTGACCAGGACCCTGCGTTTAGCTCACAAGCTTACAAAGAAGCCATGGCCAGTTTGGGCTTTGAATTGCGGTACTCTTCTCCATTCCATCCTGAGGGAAATTCTGTTGTGGAAAGAAAAAACCGGGACATAAAGCAGTCTATAACAGCTAGGGTATTACGTTCTGGTGATGGGTGGGTCAAACATCTATACGGGGTCCAACGTACTCTAAACAATTTGCCAAGAAGTTCTCTAGGGGGTATCACTCCATATGAGGTCCTATTTGGGACAAGAATGTTGGTTCTGGATCTTGATTGTCATGGAACAGTTGTGGGAAATAAGAAATTTGATATCAAAGATCGTTTAGCTGTTTTACAGGACTTAAAAGAACGAAGATCGAAACAAAGCAAAGTGTTCCTGAAGCCAACCACCACTGGGAAAAAAACAACCATCCCAGAAAGCCCTGTCTGGATCCAAAGCTTGGTGATCTAGTCAGAGAAAAGATTCTGGACAAGAAGGAGTTTGGGCCTTCATACAGACAACCAGTACCTGTCCTAGCAATCCACGGAACAAGAACAGTTTTACTGCCGCCCCTTGCTGGTAAAAAGGAGAGAAGATTTGTGTCCATCGACCTGATCAAACCACACTATGTGGCCAAGTGGACGCCGACAATGTAGCAGGCGCACTCTGCTAGATACAATCCAAGAGGTTCAAACTGAGAGACTCATCACCTTTGAAGATTCTACAGTGAGAAATGAAGGACTAAGCAGCAATGATATGGAACTCGTTCCTCTTGAGACCCAAATAACAGTTCGTCCTGATTCACCTGTCTACAACGAAGTAACAAGTGATCAAGTGGTTCCAGCGATTTCAACAAATCCGGATGCAATTCCAACCATTGACAGAACTTCCTCTGGCTATTTCATTAACTCTGATACGTTTTCTGAGGATCCCAGCAAACCTGAAACGACGCCACCACAAAGAACTTTCAAAGAACAAGCGACAGACTTTTTTCATCTCCTGAAAAAGACTTATCTGGTTTCACCATGGATTGAACTATGGATTGTTTTCAGAATATTCTTCTTTCTACTTTGGCTAGCTCTGGTAATTACTCTGGGTATGCTGATAAATGGAAGATATATTCAAATGGACACAGCAAGTAAAAGAGTAAACTTACTTCTCCAGCCACACAAATCATCCCATCGTGAAAAAAGAGACTTGTCAGCAGTGAACATCACAACCGTTCCTATGCCAGATGTTATAGTTTGGGACAGAACTGAATGTGACATTTTTGGCCCGTCGGAGCTGTTGAAGATTCTACACTTATTCAAGATTTCATTAAGTGACTTCATTACCTCTAGTACCTTTTCTGATGATTGGAACTTCAAGACTGTTAATTACATGATGTCGGATCTAGAAATGTCTGCAGTATGCACAAATCATGACTGTTTAGAGGGTTCATCAGACTATGAACAAATGTATTGTTATAACCATTATGGTCATCATTTTTTGCAAAAATCTGCAATACCTAGAAATGTATATATGTATAACCAATGGGAACATTGTCCTACACCTCCAACAGCAATGAAATTTCCATATTTTTCAGGGTTCATTGTATCCAATGCTGAATCATTTTACTTTAAAATGTGAACAAGACAAGAACGAAAAATATGTTGACCAATACAAAACAGATTTATTCTGCAGCCTTTATTGTCCATCTGTCTAGACAGGGTTTCGACTTTTGGAAAGACAACATTGAGACAAAAACTATCTGGTGTACAAAAGATTGGCAAGTGCAGTGGGTAGAAACTGTGTTTAGAGCCTGTATAATCCCTGAGCAAATTATGTTTTTGAATGACACTGTCCAACAAACGTCTTGCCTTGGGTTAGCCCAGAACAAAGGCATGAACACACCGACCATACCTATACCTGCAAGTAATAGCACTACACGGAGGGAGGTTGACGTACATAATATTTTGCATCACAACAGATCAGATCCAGAATGGAAAAAAATGGTTGCTCTGGCCCACAGACACAAATATCTGTAAAGATTAATTCCTTAAAAAAACACAGGGTATCACTATCAATAGGCCAGACCCAAGATATGCTGAAAGACAGCATCCTGGGGTAGTAACAACATACAGTGTAGGGAAACTATGCCTTGATTGGCTCCAGAAATCTACACTTAAGGATGTAAAACAACACTTATCTTTACTTAAGGATGGCGCAGACCTCAGGGAATTCTTGCTAGTACCAAGAAAAGTGCATCAAAAACGTTCCATATATGCCGGTATCTATGCTGCTTATAACTAAATAAGGAAGATTACCAAAGCAGAGACTGCAGAACGAATACAAGAAATTGATCGTATTAATTTTGAGAAATCTCTCTCTGTAGAAGACAATGGGATAACAACTCTGTTGTCCAGGATATATTCATTGGAAAGCATTGTATCTTCTGTCATAGACATCATGGAACAAGACTTGGTCATGTTGCAACATGGTCAGTCTCAAATACGCTCTATCATGCTATTAGGCTGGACGCTACAAAACTTGTGTGCAGGCTATGTGCCTTGGCGTTTAATCAACACTACGTCACTGTTTTCAGAATTCAATCTCACTGATAAACAGATCAAACTAGCTCAAAGGGGAGCAGACTATACAGTGCTGAGCACGGAAAAACTCGAAACATTACCATTCACAGTGGCAGAGAACCCAGCTACTTAGTGGATCATACATGGTAAAATTACTCTGCCTGTTACAATTTTCCATTTTCAGTATTGCCTAAAACATATACCAGTAGGCAAATATGAAAGGTTGGGCAAAGAATACATCAAGACATCCTGGAATTTACCATATACACACATGTTGGAGTGGGGGGGGGGGGTGAACTGTTTCTTAGCGATTCTAACTGTGAAAACGTACTAAGCGTTTCTCTCCTTTGTCAGGGTATTAATTTACACGGGGCCTGCGATGGTTCCACTACTATCTTATCCTGTCACCTGCAAGGCTCACCAGCTGCAGTGATTAATACAATGTTTGGACTACTTTCAAATGCAAGTTACCGAATGTTGAATGATCACAGCTGCTGTGGCATTTTTCCAGGTATCCCATATCTAGTAGCTGTTTCATCCGCGGTCACTTGCTGTATGCAAGTATTGTTTCCACAAACTACGATAGCCAGGGAGTCGCCTTTATGGCCTTTACTGAACAACTCTTCTATACAAATTGATACTCTAAGCAGAATGAAAGCCATTCTTTTGCAACAAACTGTGCCACTGACCTCGGCCAAAAAAATCTATGATCTACAAGTCGCAAGGACTTCTGCCTAGATACATGCCCTTTTGAATACAAACTGCCCTATACATTCCTCAGAAATGTTGGAACGTATCTTAAACATGTCTGATACGAGTGGTATTGTACATCTATTTAAGGACGTATGTTCAGGACTGTTAGCACCTTTTCAAGCAGTCCTCAGAATACTTCCCAACTTTGTGCACTCTGTGTTTGGCGGACTGCCACTACTTTTTGGACTCGTTGCAGGGATTCTATTTTTGCTCGTACTGCTCCGATATGGCAAGCCAAATCACTAATGCCGCTCCAAGCACCATAGAATGAGCTCTATTGGAGATGAAGTGTCGTGAGCGCATCGTCCAAATTCTAGGTTTACCTCGTCTACGAGAATTAAATACTACATGGTTACTGTCATTTAGACCAATCTGGCAAGATTGCATCTTACCTGTTCTACGCTGCCTGCTTTGCGGTGAAGAATGCATGCTAGACATCTATCTAACATTCCCATCAGTCATGCCTATGGATGTCGATACTCTGCATGACCCGGTAACAGCCCATGCTCTGTGTTGTCCCCTATCATGAAATAAACAACAAAGAAGCCGGGCAGTTTGATTTCTTAATAACAATGCACCACCTAGTGAAATTAGCTACCAGGCTGAACAACCATTTGTATTGAATTAATACATTTTTTAATATAAAGTTATTTTGCAAAAAAGTTTTTGGCATCAAAATGAAACACAATATTTACACCAATACAACAATACATTCAATCAAAAAAACAACATATACAACTCAGTGAAAAAACAAAATAATTGTCACAATAGTGTTAAGGAAGACAACTATAGTATGCCTCAAATGACTCAGTTGTTGAAGTGGGCGCAATGACGTGGATTGAGGTGGTTACCCTACCTAGCACTTCTTCTTTTTCAGATCTAGTTTGACCTTTCATGTTAGGTAGACCTGAAATGCGGCCAGAACCGCGTGGAGCCGAAAGCCTGACATTTTCACAGCTGCAGTAACTGGTTTGGTTTGGCAGCAGACAAGTTGACTGCCTGTGCTTACTTACTGAGCTCTTCACATGCAAGACTTCCAGATTCGCAACCTGACTGACTCCGAAGACTCAGTTTTGAAAAAGACCCTGACCTAACGTCACTCCGGACATCGCCATTAAAACAAGAAGCAGAGCGGGAAAGCGCCATCCAGCCCTGCAGCCTCCCTGTGTCCCAGGAGGGATTGACCGCCAGCTCGCCAATTCACAACTTGCAGCACCCGCTTCGCGGGTGCCGCTGCGCGGCGACTGGCGTGGGGTTGAGGCTGCAGGCACACCAGAGAATAACACCCGGGAGAAAGAGAGACCAGCGGGAGGCGACCGTGAGCGCGTGGGGCAGGGACTCCAAAGACCAGGAGTCCCCGCGTTGCACAGGTGTGCACGGCCGCGCCCACAGCAAGACACGCCCCCAGCCGGCCAATCAGCGGTAAAAGCAAACCTGTCCAGAGGGCAGTGGGACTCAGTTTTGAAAAAGACCCTGACCTAACGTCACTCCGGACATCGCCATTAAAACAAGAAGCAGAGCGGGAAAGCGCCATCCAGCCCTGCAGCCTCCCTGTGTCCCAGGAGGGATTGACCGCCAGCTCGCCAATTCACAACTTGCAGCACCCGCTTCGCGGGTGCCGCTGCGCGGCGACTGGCGTGGGGTTGAGGCTGCAGGCACACCAGAGAATAACACCCGGGAGAAAGAGAGACCAGCGGGAGGCGACCGTGAGCGCATGGGGCAGGGACTCCAAAGACCAGGAGTCCCCGCGTTGCACAGGTGTGCACGGCCGCGCCCACAGCAAGACACGCCCCCAGCCGGCCAATCAGCGGTAAAAGCAAACCTGTCCAGAGGGCAGTGGGACTCAGTTTTGAAAAAGACCCTGACCTAACGTCACTCCGGACATCGCCATTAAAACAAGAAGCAGAGCGGGAAAGCGCCATCCAGCCCTGCAGCCTCCCTGTGTCCCAGGAGGGATTGACCGCCAGCTCGCCAATTCACAACTTGCAGCACCCGCTTCGCGGGTGCCGCTGCGCGGCGACTGGCGTGGGGTTGAGGCTGCAGGCACACCAGAGAATAACACCCGGGAGAAAGAGAGACCAGCGGGAGGCGACCGTGAGCGCGTGGGGCAGGGACTCCAAAGACCAGGAGTCCCCGCGTTGCACAGGTGTGCACGGCCGCGCCCACAGCAAGACACGCCCCCAGCCGCAACGCCCCATTTAAGAATAGCACAACACCGCCTAGCGGGACGCGAGCGGGACGCCCGGAGCGAAGCCCGGGCAAAGGGCGGGCCCTCTGTGGCCCTCAGGGGCCAGAAGAGGTCGGGCTGGGCCAGTCCCCTAAAAAGTGCCCCCCCAAATATCTCACAACCGGCCACTACCATCTAATATAGCATCCCCTGCAATGAGGAAAACTGCAAAGAAGACCAGGATGCCCACTCTAAGATCGAGCACAAAAGCTAAATCGGATCATCCACCATCCCTACCGACCTTAACTGCCATTGATAAAATGCTTAAACAGACCATAGGGGCGGTTTCCGACGCCATAGCTAATACCGAGAGGAGATTATCTTTACCACCTGTAACCATCATCCAAGACACTCAGGAACCACTCCTCAACTTGTCAGAAGAAATGGAGAACTCGGTAGAGGAGACCTACACCAGCCGGCCTATAACTCCACCATCTTTCGCCGACCTCCCCTGCGCCCAGGCCGTCGCTGAAATCAGCAGGGACAGTCCTGGCGCACAATTAAGCAATCAAATAACCACAAAGGATTTACACGCACACACGGAGGATAAAACGTTGCATAGGGATGGCCGCAAACAAGGGAGGAAAAAAGGCCATGTAAAGTCCAGCAACCATAATCTGGTCACACCCATTACCCCGCCTACACCAGGAATTCCATGCTGGATAACCAACATGGTGGCGGATTTGAAATCTGACCTAGAGCATTCCATCACGGTACTGTTAAAGCCCCTTATAGCAAAAATAGACAGATTAACATCATTGGTCAATAACAAGGGGATAAACCTGAAATCTCATCCCGTGCAGGAACGAGACGTGACAAACCCCAAGGCCCCTGCTACAACAAATCTACCGAAAGATAAGGCCTCACTAGTGCAAAATGGTGCCCCCAAAAACAACAATGCTAACAACACCAGCGGCACGCAGAAAGGAGCTAAGGAACTACAGAAGGCCGCCTCCACCCCACAAGCAGGTAAAAATAAAAATAAAAATCAATCATTAAGCGGTAACAGTAAACCTTTACCGAGCTCTTCATTAACACTTGAAGAAAACAAGGCCCAAACTCCGAAGGCAGACCCTAAGATCCTCCCCACTCCTACTGTGGCAACCAACAACGACAAGAAAACAGCCACACGCTTCCGGACAATTAATCTCCCCCCTGAGGCACTACCATTTGTGGTTGTCCTAACTGGAGTGCCCCCATTAAAGGAGGGCCAAAGAGAATCACAAATTGAACTAAAAAACAAATGTGCTCAGTGGCTGCAAATTCACAGGCCCTTACCCCCAAACATCTATGGGGAAATCCTCTCAGTAAGAAGGGGCGAGTGGATTGGCAAAGGCACCAAGACCATCGCAGGAGATATCATTACGGTGAACTTCAGAGACATGACAGCAGTCAACTTCATCTGCAATGCCCCCCCGAGTTATACCCGCTCACAAATCCACCCGGTCCACCTATCTTATTTCTATCCCCTGGCACCTCAAAGGCCCAGGCAGAATTTCATTCAGAACAGAACATCTCACCCGGGCTTCCAATATGGCCCCCCCCAATGGCAAAGGCCAAATCCTGTATTCCCAGTATTTCCTACTTATGATTCCTCATTGATGCAGTACAACCATTGGAACAGGTTCAGTACACTCGAAGGGGTGGACTGACAGCGAATGACATGCTTCCCATTACCAAATCAAAGCAGGAACGAGCCAAACCTTACATCACTAGGGGATAAAGAGGGAGCAACCCACAGTCAACTTGACCTCATGGACCCTGCGAACACCACAGAAGGCAGGAGTACACCACCAACCAGTACCCAGGGCACAGGGGAGGGGACATACTATGAGAACAAAATCGTCAACCCCCCCGGGCTGCAACCAAGCAGGGCCGTCGCACCCACTAAGGACAAACAATTAAGACCACCGAAAGGCGAAGGTAGAGGGATACTCAAGGCAACAACATATGATAACCTACTTATAGCTACCTGGAACATCGCAGGGCTTGCGACAAAGTTCAAATCTCAGGACTGGCTCAGCTATATAAGGAAATTCCACATCTTGTGCCTCCAAGAGACCTGGGCAACTGAACCGCACGAATATAGCATGGAGGGCTATAAAAGCTTTTTCGTACCCGCAAAAAAAGCTACTTCAGGAAGAGCGAGCGGGGGGCTCGCGATTTATGTCCATCTAGACATTGATGGTACCTGGTCCAACACTAAATGGGTCACACGTAACCTTCAGGTACTAAGGTTTACTTCGTCAAGCCTAACCTTCTTGTTAATGAATTGGTATAACACACCGGCCATAACGGAGAAGGGAGCAGCTATAAAAGAACTTGAGACCTGTTTAAACTTTTTATCCAAGACACCAGAACCCATGAATTTAATTTTAATGGGAGATTTTAATTGTCATCTTTGTGAAAATCTGTTACCTGCCAATAATGTCTGGTCAAATTGTACAATCATGAAAGGCCCACACTTCACCCATTCATCAGAGGGCTGGGACCTAGAGAGATTAATGAAAAGGAACAATCTTGCCCATACCATGGATCTCGCCATTTTAAATGAGAGAGGAGAACTTACCCCGACTTTCAAAGGCAGAGGCTGCTATTCTTATATTGACTTTGTACTTGTCTCTGCCTATCTAAAAAGACTTATCAGCACACACCTCATAGAGGCTAGTAGCTTCAGTGATCACAATCCGGTGATCATCAAAATGGAAGGATTTGTCTTCACAGCGGCTAAGGGAAAGGTCGCATTGGAAAGAGTGGTAGACCAGGGTAGAAGAATCAAATGGGCCAAAATTGATGGGAACTGTTTCTATAAAAAACTGCTATGTGAAGCCTCAGTATCGATCGACAAATGTCTCGACCCCTGCGTAACGGGAGGTGCGGTGGTGAAAGCATTTGAAGAAATCGCGCAGGTAGTAAATAATTCCCTTCGAACCAAGGGAGGGAATAATATCTCCTCAAATCCCCGCTGGTTCGACTCCAAATGCACAAAGGCGCTGAAAAACCTGAAGGACAGCCTACATGCCCAACCAAGGGACAAAATAAAGGTGACAAGGAACAGAGCCGAATACAAAAAAGCCGTGAAGGCACGAAAACAGAGCATACAAAACCAGGCCTGGGTAGATTTAAGGGACGCCGCAGAGAGAAAGGACGCTACTGCCTTTTGGAAAGTGATCAATGCCCCATGTTTTCAGGACCAAGGCGCCCCAAAAATTTTGAATACCATCTTGCCGGAGCAATGGCAGAAACACTTCCACAGTCTGTACAACCATTCAAATCATACACCCCAAGAGGAGTTTCTGAAGGTTCATCAGCCAACTAAACCAAATTTCACCTTAAAGGAGGTTGAATTGGGAATAACCGGCCTAAGCAAAAACAAGGCGCCGGGCCCGGACGGAATACCACCAGACTTATTCCTAAGCAAACCAGAGCTATGGGCCCCGTTACTCACGAGGGTGCTAAATGAGGCAGCGGAGGTAGGCCTCCCCCAGTCCTGGTCAACGGCGACCATAGTCCCTATCTACAAAAAAGGCAATCGGGACGACCCCCAATGCTATCGACCCATCTCACTCATTGATGTAACAGCTAAGGTCTTGGGTCGAGTCATCCTATCAAGATTGCAAGATTGGGCAGAGGAGCACCAAATCCTATCCGAAACCCAATATGGCTTCAGGAAAGGCAGATCCACCACCGACCAATGCCTAAATTTATATCTCCTGATCGCAAAATATACCATCGCCGGGAAGGGGTCGATACATATGGGGTTCATGGACCTCTCCGCGGCTTTCGACCGGGTAAACAGGAAAAAACTCTGGGCCATGCTAATGGATCTAGGCGTGGACCACTCCCTAGTTGATACCCTACAAAATTTACATCGTAACACCTCAGCATGCGTGAGATACAGTCAGGAAGGAAAAAAGACCGACTCCTTTAGTTGCAATAGTGGAGTAAGACAGGGGTGTATCCTCGCCCCATTTCTTTTCTCCATTTATATCAACGCACTGGAACAGGACCTTCTCAAACTTAAGGTTGACTCACCCCAAATCGGTCATCGAGCAGTACCTGTACTACTTTATGCCGATGACGCGGTTTTGCTCTCGAGAACACCTCTGGGTCTACAAAGATTAATCGACGGGTTCGTCAAATTTATGGACAAACTGGACCTGGCAACAAACCTGGAAAAGTCCTTCATCATGACATCAGGGAAACTTACAAAAGGATCTTTTTCTTATAACATCGGGACACACAAAATAGACCAGGTCAAGTCCTTCACATATCTGGGGGTATTATTCGACCACGACCTATCGTTTAAACCCCTGATTGAGAAACACTCGACCAAACTGGCGGCCGCAGTAGGAGCAATTATGGGGTTCGGGAAGAGACTAGGGAAATGGTCCCCGGAACAAATCATGACCTTATACAGATCCATTTGCTGTGCAAAAGTAAGCTATGGAGCGGAAGTGTGGGGCTTTTTGGGGAATAAAATCCAGCCACTCCAGACGGAAGAAAATAAATTCCTACGAAGAATACTAAAAGTCCCACAGAGTGTCTCGGCCCACATCATACACGAAGAGCTGGGAGAACTCTTTCTGGAGGATAAAATTAAAATTAAACCCCTTCTGGCTTGGGTGAAGGTATGGACCAACCCCGAGGCGGCCCTAACTAGACAAATTATCGAGGACTGCCTCAAAAGAGACAAGGGCCATGCAATCCCCTGGCTGAAATTTGTTAAAGATTCGCTAACAGAGATTGGTTGCTCTGAATATTTTTTAGACCCCGACTCTCTAATTCCGGAGTGCAAAACCTCGATCAAAAAACTTTTTCTCGCACAGCTGAAATCGACAAGGGCAGAAAAAGAGAGGCTCAAAGCTACCAACCTCGCTTACAACAATCTTACCCCGAAGCAAGGTATGGAACCTTATCTAAGGGTCATGCACAATGCGCAGGATCGCTACCTCATAACCCGATTTAGAATCAATATGCTACATCACATCCTTGCAGTACCATCTGGATTTACCCGCACAGTGGAGGAGAAGGGTACCTGCGGCTGCGATCATAGATCTCCGCAGGATACCCTTCATTTTGTCCTACTGTGCCCACTCTACGCGATACCAAGACGTAAGTTCCTGGTGGGTATCCTGAAGGAGCAAAGATTTAAGCAAGCGAAACGGGCGTTGAGATTCCTAATGGAAGCAGAGGACGCTTATACTTTATTCTGCACGATAAATTTCATTCGGACCGCAACAAGACTGAGGACCACCAGAGACATTGTCCCTTAAAAAATTGCATTGAACATTTAAATTCACTAAAACTATTCTGTCCCTCCCATTAAGTATATAAAATCTTAAACATTCATATCTTTTAGACTAAATATTTTTTAAAAAAACATTGTTTTTTAACCTGTGTATGTTGTATTTGTGCTTTTATGGTGTCTTTTTAAGAACCGAATAAAGTTTATAAATTGAATTGAATTGACTCAGTTGTTGAGGCACCAGTCCTAAATGCAAAAACACAAGTGGGCTAGCAACTTCTTACATTGGCCTACTTGTAAACACCTACACAAGATACACATACAGATTTATCCTAGAGTGCTGTGACAGGAACTAACACCTAAACTACTACGTAGTTTCCAAGTGTATTAGTTGGTTCCTATCAGGCCTATAATGTTTTGTATCTTGGAGGTAAAAAACGCCGACGCGTTTCGAACCCAATGAAATTCTGCGGGTTCTCCTCAGGACATGGACTGGAGGGTCGTTGTCGCTTGTCGGTGAAGGGTTACAGATGCTCCCTTGTCAGTATGCTTATAATGCGGAAGCAGCTGTCGGAACACAGTGGAAACTCACAGTAGAATCCCTCGAGGGCTCCCTTATTGCGGGATGAAAGCTTGTTTGTGCTGCGCGCGTGTGTGGCAGCAGCCGCCGCCGCACGGGTTAGTCAGTGAGCGGGGGCAGAAGACATTTCAGTCCGACACCTTACTGCTTCTGAAAAGACAGACGCGTGTCTTTTCAGAAGCAGTAAGGTGTCGGACTGAAATGTCTTCTGCCCCCGCTCACTGACTAACCTGTGCGGCGGCGGCTGCTGCCACACACGCGCGCAGCACAAACAAGCCTGCGGGTGAACCGAAAACAAACTCTTGGGACGCTCACATTGTAATCTGACATAGTCTAGTCTCCACTAGACCAATTAAATACTAAGCACGAATGTTCTCATGAAACTATGTTACTCCAGATATGGGGGTAGAGCTTTGAAACCTTTAGCAGAACGCAAAGCTAGTGGGACACCTCAATGCTTAAATCAAGTGTAGCATAGGTATGTTCATAGAAAGACAGACCTAAAAAGGAAACGCTGAGGTTTCCCTGAAAATCTGGGTTGCATCTATGCGCCACAACTGGCTTGTTTTGGTATGACCATACTACAGGCTACACCCATGACATCTCCTAGGCCAGAGGAAGTCACCTGGAGGGGCTGAGACAACTAGGCTCTTATTGGACTTGTGCACAACAGAGGGCAGTGTTAAAAACTGTGCAGTTCTATTCCCGAGGCTCATTATGCAATCTGCCTATTCGGGAGATGACCAAATAAATGTAGACAGTAGACAGTAAACACATTGTTTTCTGTCTGTATTTATCTGTAAACTGCTAATTCCTCCATACAGGGACCTTAAGCCACAGGCTTAAGTACCAAGCAGCTTCAATTGTTAAATCTTGCAATATATGCAAATGATACATCTGCCTTAAATGTGATGTCACTTCCGGTCGTGATGTCACTTCCTGTGACCACGCCTACCTTGGAGGGTCCCCCCACTTCTTTTTTTAGGACTTGTGCCCTGAGAAGGACTGTCATACCTGACCTGACCAAGTAAGTGATTCGGGGCCATCGGGTGTACCAAAGCAAAGCCGCCCTGCTGCACAGAGTGATGCTGCAGTGCCCCCTCCCCCCTTTGTAATGAGAGCTGAGTTACGTCATGTACTCCTTTGTTTCATCATATGTTCAGCTTTTGTCCAGGCGTTTACTCACGTACTTGTATGCACGCTCTTGTGTATCTTATAAAGTGTTTACAGTTATTGCATGCGCGCACAATGTAATGCATTTCTTGTGTACATATGAATGTGCATTCTCGTGCCTGCTACTCTCCTTGAAGTCCGAATCCTGATAACAGACATTGGCAACTCGGACTTCAAGGAGGATAGACGCACTCCAGTGGTGTTCCGCTTTGGCTTGAAATTAAGCTTATTTAAATAACCTGTGCGAGTCTCCCTGCCAGTCAATTCTCGTGTAAGTTTCACCCCCCTTCATGGAATGCCCTCATCGGAGAGAACAGCCTCCCTTCTGCATGTGAAAGCAGCAGGGCCCCCAGTTTCGAGAAAGACTAATGTCGTTTTGTAAAGTACTGTGCTGCAGTGCCACCCAGTGGCCACTACAGGTACCACACCTAAAAAACGAAAATAAAAGTGGCCTGTTCCAAAATAGGGCGGCCCGACGTGGCCAAGAAAACATGCTGCCCTGCAGCCCGATAAAGTATTTATGTATTTCATTTTATGCGTTTCAATATAGCGCGGACTTTACCCGAAGGTATCAGAGTGCTTCACAATAGGAACAGTAGCTTTACAAGAGGAGAAAATTACAAGTGGGCATGTTACAAAAGCAAACGTTACGTTACATGAGGTAAAAGTGACAATTGTGCATGTGTTAAAAGCAAACAAAATACAAGAAGAGGTAGCAAACGATACCTTACAAGAGGAAAAAGTGACATGTGTGCAAGTTACATAGGCGTACAAGATACAAGTAGAGGTATAATACTGCAATAAATGGCACTTTCAAAACACAAGAACACACTTGGAAGGCGCTTCTATAGGCATAGAGTACAGAATTTTCTATAGTGGAAGAACTTCCTTCAGATAATAGAGAGGGTGTGATTAGATTTGGAAGTATCTTTGAAGGAGGAGAACTTTGAGGTCAGTTTTGAAGGACCGGGTAGAGGTGGTGGTCCGGAGCTGAGGCGGAAGTGAGTTCCAGATTCTCAACGCGTTGCCTGAAAAGAATTGGGCCATCGATCTTTCCTTTTTGAAAGTGGGATGTTCAAGCAATAAATGTTCCTCATTACGTGATGGTCTAGAGCCTCCAGAGAATTTCAGTTTATTCGCCAGGTAGCGAGGAGAAGAGGAGTGAAAGGCTTTTTGGGTGATACAGGCAGTCTTGTAGAAAGATCTTGCCTCGATGGGAGGCCAACGGAGGGTGGTTAAAATGGGTGTTATGTGGTCGCCGCTTTTGGCCCCATATATGAAACGAGCTGCTGAATGCAGAACAAATTTAAGAGGGGGACAGGTGGGATTTGGGGAGGCAAGCAAGAAGAGAATTGCAGTAGTCCAATCTAGAGAGAACCAGCGATTGGACCAGGGTTTTAAGGTCTTGCTTCGGGAAGAAGCAACAAATCCTCCAAAGAAGGCACAGTTGGTATCGAGCAGACTTTTCAATGGAATTGATGTGGAAGAGTAGATTGAGTTTTTTGTCGAGTATGACACCAAGTAAGTAAAGTTTTTTTATTGCGCAATTATTTAAAATCATTGCAATATGCAAGAGTACAAAAAACAGTAGTAAAAACACTCGAGGCTGTTAAAAACTAAAACAGTGAATGGGTGGGAGGGGAAAGTAAAAAAACAAGGAAAATCCAAAATCGATTACTTGCAGGGAATTATATTCAGGTTTGCACAGAGGGAAAAGTCATGGAATTAATTTCGGTAATGAATTTGACAAAGCGGGTCGCCATTTGAGGCGAGTCCCCCCTCATGCATTTCTCAAGTGCTTCTTGGCATGTCCTAATGCCTAGAAGGCGCCAAATTGGTCTCAGCCAGAATATTCTTTGTGTCCGCAATTGGTGACAAATGCACAAAATATGAATTAGGTTTTCCTCTCCCCGTTTGCAAAACCGACATTGGGAGGAAGCTCCTGTCTTATAGCCTTGTCCAAACTTGTATGCTTTCAGCGGGATTAAGCCAAACTGACACCAAGGGATTTTGCGCTGTCGACAATGATGGGTTTATTGTTCAGTAGATTCATCTGATCCATCCATGGTTGAACCGGAGGAGGAGAAAGTGAGGAGGAGAGGAGGAGGAATTCAGATTTGGAGATTTGGAATCAGTTAATGAGTTAACATCCAGTTTTGAATGGAGTCGAGAGTAGAGTTTAGGATGGAGAGATCGTCAGAGGAGGCCACCTTAAGGTAGATTTGAGCGTCGTCCGCATAGAGATGATAGCGGATCTTGGATTTACTTAGGAGATTTCCCAATGGTTCCAAATAGAGGTTGAACAGAGTGGGTGCAAGTATAGAGCCTTGAGGAACACCCTAACCTACCGCCAAAGGAGATGAAAGACTGTTCGCTAATTTGAGATCTATCAGAGGAAGGAAGCAAACCATTTAATCACAGTGCCCTCCATGCCCATTCTCCGTTGAAGAGTGTTAAGGAGAGTGTTGTGATTGAAAGTGTCAAAGGCTGCAGAAAGGTCAAGGAGAATTAGAAGACAAGACTCCCCCAAATCAAGTATCCGCGGCGCATCATCAATAATAAATGACTAGCATGAAGTAGCCCCTTTGCAGCTAAGGATGGATTTTCAAAGGGACATGCCGCTCGACATGTCTAAATAGCCTACAGGGCCGCAACCTTCATCTAAGCACCAGAGGTAGACAGTGAGGTCCCACTGCACTGTAACACCCTACCAGCAGCATCAGAATCATCTTAGAAGTCTGAGCCGAGTGGGAGATTCCCAGTTCATGTCTCCATTCATAATTGCAGAAACTACAAGAGTGTCACAAAACAAAGATCAAGGACTGAAGACACTGACCCGAGAGAAGAGGCTACACAATGAGGAAGGAACGTCTCCAATGAGAGAATTGAGCGCTACACAACCCCAAGTGGCTGTCTGGCAACACCACAAGCAAAGAGATAAGACGCAAGCTCCGATCAGTTAATGGCCACCACTGAAACCAAAGAACAAGCAGTGGAGCCTGCAGTGCTCGCACCTACCTCTACCAAAGCCCGCTACAGCAAAGATGAGCTCCAGTCTTGCCTGTGAAAGCGGCAGGCCTGTGGCCTCATAAAGCTGTTGGGGCCTGTGAATCGTAGATGCTGCACCACCTGCTGGTGTCTCACCGCACCGCATCTGGTATTGGAAATAGCCATATGCCAACTCTTGGGTCTTCGCCACATTAAAGATGGCGAAAGAGTGTTTAAAGGAGATACTGCACGCCCAATAGTATTCAGTTTGAGCCGCTTCCTCCTATCAGTAGCGATAGTTAGGTAGAGAAATGGCTACAAAATGTAAGCAGATAGTCGGCATGATTGTAGTCTAGCAGCTGAAATGCACTCAAAACTGTACCCTATCGTACCTGAACTAATTGTATATATGTAATCCCTATTGGAACGTGTGTGCAATATGTAATTATAAATGTAACTGAACTGATAACATCACTATCAAGTGGTGCATGTAATCGAATTTGATTTAGATTTATACTGCAATTTAAACTAGAATAATGACAATAGGAATTGGCCTGATCCTAGTGTTTCCTGGTGCCTTGTTTTTATTGTTCTATAGTATTATTTTAAATTTAATGAACTGTTATTTATTAGGCGTTCCTCGAATATGTGTGTTAATTTAACTGAGAAGGACCTTGCTGCTAGTTTTCTTTTAATCTTAACCCGGTACTGTGTAGACATATATATTGTATTGTAATGTTTTAAATTGTATTGTACTGCATTCTTTTAAGGTTGTTTAACCGAAATAAAGAATAATGAAATGAAATGAAATAGCCAGCCACCGCCTGAAGCAAATTCCCAATGCCACAGGGAAAGCACACGAGGCACCACAGACACTTCCTGGGATAAAGGCCACAAGCCTCCTCCATGCAAAATGGTATGTGGTGAATGACGGAAGAGGAGGTCTTTCCCATTGGGGACACACTTCTATAAGCCAGTATTGCAAACAAGGAAAGGCAGCACTGCCAGCAGGACCGCTGATCTGCCTGATGAAGATGTCAGCTGCACAAGCCCTACACTGAGCAAGAGGGAAAATGCGGTTTAAGGTGTCCTCGGCAGGGCCTCCAAGGTCTCAAGAAAACAGTGGTATTTAGAGACTGTGCACCCTGTGCAGAGAGACTGTTGACCCCACAAGAAGCCCAAAGGTACCTCGGCCAAGGGTAGTGACACCTGGCTAAATAAGGTCCAGCAGAGGGAATCGGACTAGAGGCAGCCAAACACGAAGCAAGCCCCACGAAAAGCACAACAAGGGAGTGCGCTGAGCAAACAACCCCTTGTGGCTGTGTGACACCACCGCAAGCAAGAACGAAGAGCAAGCACACCGAGCGCCAGAAAAGGGCACTCATGAAGAAGAACCAAGAGTGCGGTGTCCAAGGTGCGCTGACACATACAACCAGAAGAGCGACAGCACAGGCTGGCACTTGGGAGATAGAGACATCCCCACAGAAAAGAAGCAATGATGAAAGCAGTAAAGAGAACATCCACATCTCCACAGTTCTGGCGGTGCCCCGCAGTGGGCCAAAGACAGCAGAGCGTCCTCCCTCACACTGACTCAAGACGGAGTCGGCAGTGACCCAAGACAGGCAAAAAGAGAGTCTTACACTCCATGTGACAAGCTGCCACCGCAACATGTGCTCCAAGGACACGCAACATGGGGCCGGACACCACATTCGCTCCGCAAACAAGGAGCACATCACTCTGAGTGGCCAAACCTGCCAAGCATGCCTGAATGGAGGAAGGATCAAGCGCCACAATAGTGCAGCCTCGAGGTGCAAGCACGATGCAATCGAGTGAAGAGCAGAGGAGCATCGCGAAAACCCCCTTAGGAGGGAAAGAGGCCTGCAAGAGGTCCTCAAGAAGAAGCATGTCTTACCAACAGATGTCCATGTGGCGCAAACATGAGACAGGTGGCAGGATGCCACATCCACGTGAGGAATCTGGTCAGAAGGAGGAGAAGAGTGTGGCTGGATGCCACTTAGTGAAGGAGAAGAGCATGGCCTGATGCCACTCCACGAAGGAAGAAAGGACAGTGGCACGACGCCACAGGGCAAACAACCGCCACAGGTGCGCAAGAAGGAAAGGAGAAGAGCGACAGGACAGAGGACTTGCGCCATTTCTGGAGAAGGTGTTCATCACCACAAGTCAGTCACTGGGGTGCAGAGATGTCACTGGAGACAGCTTTGCGGGAGGACCAACCGGAAGCCACTAGCAAGCGCGATCTGCATCCAGGCCCCACGGTTAGCAGTTTGATCGTACTCTCACCTGTCCCCAGCTGCTTGACCATGATAGAACCACACCTAGAAAGTGCACCTGCTGGAAGACAACTGCAAGTGGCCACGAAGACCCTCCAGTTCTCCTCAATCCACAAGATCACATCCAGCAAGAGATCACTGCCTGTTGCCCAACTGAAACAAATATCATCGTGTCCATCACCCCGGTGCATCATCACCAAGAACATCAAAGGAGCATCTTACCACCAGAGTAGATCCAACCACTTGAGACAGCCGGAGATCAATGAGGCATTTCTAGTACTGTGGGACGCTAGCCACCCAGGAACTCTGTGTGCCCCCGTAAACCTGAAGCCTGCCGAAGAAGAGCATGAGCGATCATTGGACCAACCACCCTTGGGGTTACACAAGGCTTGGACGTGACCCTGTTGGGAGTTCTGCAGCGACCCTTCAGTCCAGCCTACAAAAGGCCGCACAACCCACTTGGTCACGTGGCAATCCAGGGGCAAGGGCCTCAATGGAGATCCTGTGAGAGGGGAATCCAAGCTGGAGCTTGGATTCAGCGGCAGCTCCATGACAGACTCTGGGAAGCACGGAGGTCACAGATAAAGGTGGGTCACCCAAAGACAGCCTGGAGAAGGCTTAGAACTTAAGCCCTGATGTCGAGAAACCAGACTGAGACACCACCCTCTGCGGATACATGAGCAACTTGGATGTGGTCCTGTTGGCAGTTCCTCAGCAACGCCTTCACACGGCCTCCAAGAAGCCCGCTTAGACCACATGGTCCCATGGCAGCCCAGCAGGAAGGCCCCCCAGGAAACTCCTGTGAAAGGGGAGTCCAGGCAGAAGCGGCAAGTCTGAAGTTGCTCGGCTGTCAGGAGCTGGAAAGATCATCAGGTACGTCGTCTCCAAGGAAAGGCCTCATCCACCAAGATCATCCTCAATAGCTGTAGGTTTGTCGTCCACTGGAACCTGAGTGCCTGCGAGATCTCCAAAAAGGACTCCATCACCTCTCCAGATGCACCGATATTTGAACTTTGTAAATAGACTTCAACACTGCGAGACCTAGCCGGTCTGAACTATATCGCTGAAGTGGATTAAAGCTTTCTGACTGTGTGGTCCAGATCTCCAACACCGCCCAGCAGATAGCCTGAAGAGACTCATTGGTGCTGTGTATTGTTGTTTTGTCTTCTTCATAGTTTGTTTCTTTTTTCATTAAAGTTTGGGAGGGATGAAGTGTCCTGCGGGACACGTTCTAGTGTTCTGCCTGTTTGTACACTCACACCAAAACCCACCCATCAAAGGTGTCACCAGTCAGGTGACCCTGCTAATAAAAGGGGCCAGGCGCATGTGCCTTAGGCCAGTTAACCAGTATGCATCATTTTTCTGTGACATTCATTTTAGTAGCATTTGGGCCCAGGGTCCACAACACTACAAGGGTTACAGTCCTTCAGTTTTCTTGAGCTTCTAAGGTCTTAACGGTTCAGTAGGAAAAAATGTATTTAAGCAAATTGCCCATGTTTTGGTCAATTACTCTTACATGGCCTTTCAGTGAGATATATAACACAGACGCTTGCTTTGTCGGAAGAGGTTCACATGCCTCTGAGGGCAACAGCCTTATGTGGCTTATGCTACACAGTCCTTAACGCTTGTATGGCGGCTGTAATGTCACATCCTAAGGATACACAGATACACAAATAATTAGGAGTTAGAGAGACTGACATTAAATATTCGGCTCCCCATTTAATAATGGATAGGGGAACATGTGCAAATGAGGGCCATATTCATGCATACGCCATCTACTTATTTAACACTCAGGCCCATATTACGTTTTCATACAACTCAGTGCAGTATTGCACAAAGGAACAATTACATCACACAGCCAAATCTACAAAGACTGGTCTCAGCAGTCTTAGTAAATGCTGGTATCATGCTGTAAGAACTTGGGTTATTAGTTGAGTGTTGTGAGTAGCCACCTCAAGTAACAATCACAATTGTGGTCAGGTGGAACCACTAAAGTCACTAAATAAACCTGAGCTCACACCCCTGGGAGCTATGGCACAGAGAAGACAAGCTTAACTTAGAGGCAATATGTAAAGTAATTATGCAATACTAAAACAGTAATGAAGTCAAATGCAAAACACAAAAAAATCCAAAATGAATTAAAAAAAAAGAGTAAAATGTGATAAACAAAATTACAGAATCCAACGAGGGGAACCAGAGATCTAAATTTGTGAAGTTTTAAGTAGAAATAGCGCCAAGAAACACAAAGTGCCAATTATTGTCATTTTTTGCAGTAGAACAGTACCTGGGCATATACAGCAGTCAATACAATAAGTTATACATGACTCATAAAATGACAAAATCTGAGCAAACACTCACCATAAAGCCTTAAAATAACAATAAAGATCCAGGAGCAGGTCTAAAAAAGGATTTGTAAAATAAAAAATAGATACCACATAGACCCCATTGTGGGATAAGGCTTCCCTAAGGGGGACCATGGCTCTTTCCCAGAGAAGATCTCAACTGAGAAATTCCCTCCATTCTCCTACTGATCCTTCGACAAGGTAGTAATGGGGGCCCACAGCCATTGATGCAATAAGTTTTACATAATTTGTAAGTTAACAAGATCTGAGTATAAATTCATCATAAGGCCTTAAAATAGCCATAAATATCCAGCTGCAGATTTTCAGATGTTTCTAAAGTGGCAAATATATCCTAACCACATAAAGTGCCATTATGAGATAAAATTCCCTAAGGGCGACTCTGGCCCATTCTCGGAGAAGGCCTCGACTAGGAAGCTCCCTTCATTCTCCTACTGAACCTTCAGTCAGGTAGTAATGGGGGCCTATATCCTACAGCCCATACTCTTTTTTGCCCTTTAAGGTTATACAAAGGGGTTTCTATATTATAGATAGCTAACATCCTTGCTCTCCAGATTGCAAATTTTGGGGGATCGGAGCTTAACCATTGCAAAGTAATAAAGAGGCGAGCTACTGTCATAGCCCAAAATAAAAAGTAAGCCTCCCTCACCACATCGTTCACATTAGTATTGACAAGCACCCCCCAAAATCATTAATGTGGGAGTAATTAGAACCGGTGCACTAATAATTGCCTCCAGAAACCAGCCAGTCTCCTGAAAAAATATATCCATTCTGAGGCAGGAGAAAAACATATGCAGGCTGTCTGCCAGCTGTAAACCACATCTGTTACATTTGCCCCCAATCCTACCACCCCACTTTGCAACCTTTACAGGTTTATGATACAAACTAAAAATTGACATGAAATGTTGACTCCTCAAGCTACCTGTTAACAGGACCTTATTTACGGGTTCTAATGACTCCTCCATAGGAGACCACTCTGACCCTAATCTGGATTCCCATTTTGCACCCCAATATCGTCGGGAAATCCCAGAATCAGTATCTCATAAATCTTGCCCATCTGGGCCCTGCTTTTCATTGTTTTGAAAAGAAAGCCCTGCAGCAATAAATATTAAAAAAAACATATCTTCTTGCCAATCTATCTAACTCCTGTAGTTAAAAAAAACAGCATCAATATATATATAAATATATTTATATGTATATATATATATACTAGCAGCCCGTCCCAACGTTGTCCCGGTATGAATTGCTGCCGGCCAGTAGTATATTGTTTTGTAGGATTTCGTTTTGATAGCATTTCTTATCTGTGACAGGCCTGTGAAACGCTCCGATTCACAGTGCACTGCTGATGCACTTAAGAGTGCGCGTTCAGTAGTGTGTGAACTCAAGTTTCCCTACTATATTTTTCCTTGCAATATTATATAGCGCGAACTCGACAACATGGCATGAGCACAATTACATTACAGAAGAACACATTCATTTGTGGTAGGCACGGGGAGACAAAGCGATTTGCCTGGAATCACAGGATGTTTAGCTGATGCCGAGATTCGAACATAGCTCCCCAGCTCTAAAGTACACAATTCAAGAACTTGTGGCGGGAGGTGTGTCTAAAAGTATATGTCAGTGCTAGCCATCAATGAGAGAGACCTGTGCATTTTTCAAATGGGTGGTGAAAAAACATGAGTATGTTGCTGGAGATGTGGGCCGCCGTGCCACCAATGTACTTACCGGGGGAGGGTAAACACCCATTATTCCGCAACTTTCTTTCCGCATACCATCACTCCACATACTTTCATTACGAAAGTACCATGACTCTGCAATGCCATTATTACGCATGGCATTACATTTTATATGCTTTTACCACGCATACATTTACAACGAAATTCGTTGTAAATGCATGAATGGTAAAAGAATGTGTTTTTTTAAATGTTTGGATAAGGTAAGTATGGGTATAGGGGTATATGTTTTGGGGTACTGAGGAATATGTTTTGGGGTGTTTGGGTATTTTAAGGGTTCAGATATAGTTTTGGGTTATTCGGTACAGGGGTATTTTTAGGGTTCAGGGCTAGGTTTGGGTTTTGGAGTATGGGGTATTTTTAGGGTTCAGGGGTAGGTTTGGGTTTTGGGGTACAGGGGTATTTTTAGGGTTCAGGGCTAGGTTTGGGTTTAAAATAATTTCCCTACCCCTCCTCAAGCGCCTTGAGACCCTCTGGGTATGTAGCGCGCTATATAAATTATTTGACTTGACTTGACTTGACATTTTTAGTGTTCAGGGCTATGTTTGGGTTTTGGGGTACCGGGGTATTTTTAGGGTTCAGGGATAGGTTTGGGCTTTGGGGTACAGGGATATTTTAAGGGTTCAGGGCTAGGTTTGGGTTTTGGGGTACAGGGGTATTTTGGGGTTCAGGGGTAGGTTTGGGTTTTGAGGCACAGTGGTATTTTTAGGGTTCAGGGCTAGGTTTGGGTTTTGGGGTACAGGGGTATTTTTAGGGTTCAGGGGTAGGTTTGGGTTTTGAGGTACAGGGGTATTTATAGGGTTCAGGGCTAGGTTTGGGTTTGGGGGTACAGAGTATATTTATAGGGTCAAGATGGGTTAGTGTTTAAGGGTTTTGGGGTATTTTAAGGAGTAAGGGTGGGTTATAATTATGGGGTGCAGGGGTATTTAAAGGGAGCAGGGTGGGTTTAGCACACAATATGAGACATGGCATTAAGGGCAGAACGTACTACACGCCCCCAGTGTTTGTCACGCCCCCAGCACACACCCCCAGCACAACGCAGACACGCCACAAGGGACTACTTTGCTGGCACGGTTCTTTTACCTTTTAAATGTATATGGTGGGCGTCTGCATAGCCTATGTCCTTCGGCTGCAACTGCCCTTTCCAACGCTGTATTGGATGTTGTGATTGGTGCTGTGGTTCCTGAGATTACCCGCCTCAAAAGTTTGGGGTCTCTCTTTATTATATTAGTATGGATATATATATATATTCAATGAAAAAACACCATAGGTTATAGACCATATATAGTTAGGAATTCGCATTTACAAAACCTTATTTTACTCGCACAAAACCATTGAAATTCCATATATAGTTAGTTGCACTAACTATATATCGCGCACCCGCAATCCACTGCTGATGATGTCACATATTACATCATTCATGACATGGTCAGTGACATCACTGATGACATCACTGATGACATCTCAAATGACATCACTGATGACATCACTGATGACAACATCCAGTGACTGTATGTTTCTGTAAAGTTAAAATATGTCTTACATATTGAAGAATGAGTGGATGTATAAGTGTCTGGATGAAGGATTTAGTAGGTGCATGACTGACTGTATGAGTGAGTGATTAAATGTGTCTCACTGAGTGCATGGGTTAGTGACTAAACTGTCTTAACTTGTGCATCATTATGTCTGTTGTTCTGTAAACTGTTGCATGTGTTGATAAGTAGCTATATGAGTAACTATATGGGTTATTGATTGGTTGTCCCAAGTATTTGTATGGGAGACTGAGTGTGTGTGTGGGTGGCTGGGAGGTGTATGACTCTGTGCATAGATGTGTGAGCAGTTGATTCACTAGATGTATGGTTTCAAAAGTGCATGTGGAAACAGCTGTATGGGCGGTTGAATGTGTGCATATGTGTATTGGTGAGTGAATGGATATCTCAGTGCTACATGTCAAAGTAAGTACATATGTAAAACACAGTACATGTGAGAGTTGACATATATAAATAACTGTACATAAGAGCCAGTGAATGTGTGAGTGGCTGTATGGATCATTGTGAACTTGTATCAGGGATTGTATAAGAGAGTAAATATGTGTTAGTATATGTTTGAATAAGTAATTTTTGTATAACTGTATAGTTGAGGAAATGGAGGTGTGATTGATTCTTTGCATGACTGACTAGGTGTGTGAGTAACTCCATGGATGACTCACAGTCTGTGAGTGTCTGTTTACACTGATTGTATCTAAGGTTATATTAGAGTCTGAAGAGGTTCATTGTATTATCACATGAATGATATCATCAGTGATGTGATCAGTAATGTCAAATGAGATGTCATCAGTGATGTCATCAGTGATGTCATCAGTGATGTCATTTGAGATGTCATCAGTGATGTCATCAGTGATGTCACTGACCATGTCATGAATGATGTAATATGTGACATCATCAGCAGTGGATTGCGGGTGCGCGATATATAGTTAGTGCAACTAACTATATATGGAATTTCAATGGTTTTGTGCGAGTAAAATAAGGTTTTGTAAATGCGAATTCCTAACTATATATGGTCTATAACCTATGGTTTTTTCATTGAATTTCAATGGTTTTTTAAATGCAAATTTCTAACTATATATGGTCTATAACCTATGGTTTTTTCAGTGAATTTCATTGGTTTTTTAAAAGCTAACATCTGTAGCTGTAAAATGTATTATTCTTTAAATCCCAAAATATATATAGATATTTATTGATAATTTTTTTTAAATATTTTTTTCTTCGCTTCTAGTTCGCGAACCGGGAAGCTTTCCGTTAGCTCATCTTGATGCCGCGATCTAGTACGCGAACCGGTCAACGTTACGTTAGCGGAACAGTGACGCGCCGCGGAAGCGCGACGTATCACGTTATCGCGTAATGCGTCTAATGACGCGTCGCGTTAGCGCTCCCGGAAGTGCTCCGGACAGCGAACCGGAAGCGATCTGGGACGCGGCGCGCGCCGCGTAACGTAAGCGGAACAGGTCATGTGACTTGTTTATCAAACTTCTCATTGGTTCATTTCACTTTTGGTTTCCAAATGATGTATGACTAGGTCATGTGACCTAAAAATAACACTTTTCATTGGCTCAGAACTTTTGTTTTCCCCAAATCATGTAAACCCCTCCTTATTTCCTCACTCTGACTTTCATCTTGGTGAGAGAAAGACCATTTTTCTGAAGTTCCACAATGGCTTCCATTCTTGCTGCAGCTGGTGCACCCCCACCACCACCTCCACCTCCCCATAAGAAGAGAGGACCACCTAGTCAAATTATGACTAACAGAGAGGAGGAAGATGAGGAAGAAGAAGAAGAGGAGAGAGAGGGACAACAATTTGTCGATGAGTTGCCCCGGGTTTCTAAACGAAAAACCAGTTTCATCTGGCAGTTTTTCACCATCCCTCCTGGAACCAAGAAAGTGAATGCAAAATATGCCACCTGCCTCATCTGTGATTACAGATTGTCGAGAGGCACAGAAAAGAAGTACAGTATGGGGAACTATACAATGCATCGTCACATGAGCAGGTGGCATCCCTTGAACTACAGCCGGGCTGAGTTAAGGGATCTTGAAGACAATCCGACGGCAACTCCTGTGGCAAGATCTACATCCACATTGTCTTTGACGGGAAGAGAGGCACAAGAGACTGTGCCAAACATCCAACCCAACTTCCAGCATATGAAGTTGTCTTGTATTTACTGTGGTGCTATGCTGTCATATGGCAACATGAGTGTCAACCTCATGAACATTGCATATGAAAATCATAAATGCCCTAATGCACCCAAAAAGTAATTTTCTTTTTTTTGCTCCAGTTGAGCCGTTTTGAAAGCCTGTTTTTTGTTGTCTCCCCTCCATAAAAAACACAAAAAAAACATAAAACAGTTCTAAAAATACAAAAAAATCAAAAAATGTTCAAAAAATAAAAAAAAAATATAAAACAACAAAAACAAAAAAAAACAGTTCTTTTCAGAACTACCTCCCCTTTCAAACAAAATTGCTAGAATGTTTATCACTCTGGCAAGCTCTATTTCTTTTGGTTCGCTTCAAGTTCGCTGACCGGTTCGCGAACTTTAAGCGAACTAAAAAAATATTTTTTTAAAAAAAAGAAGAGTTAGTATAAGGGAAGTAAACAGAGAATAATGTAAAAAGAAAGACAGCTAGAGAGAGTAAATGAGAGATAGTGTCAATGACATCATTAGCAGTGCATTGCGGGTAAAAAGAGTGGAAAACATTTACCTTATAATTCTTGTTACCTTTTTTAAATATTTTTTCATACTTTCAATCTGTAAAACAAAGAACAAACATTTCAAAAAATATTAAAACATGTATTTAAAAATTAGAAAAGACAAGGGAAAAGGTTCAAAAACAAACAGTTTTTCAACAACTTTGACATTTACAGAAGTCTCTGCTTCTCTACGTCCCCTACACAATCCTAAAGATATATATTCGAAAGAAACTGTATCTTGATATTGATGAACTGAGGCCTATTTTGGAACATGATGTTTTTCTTGCACTGCTAATGTCTCACAATAGTGATGCAATAGCAGCGCAAAAAAGATGTAAAGCCATAATAAAATTGTGTCTAACATTGTAAATGATTGTTTTAGGATGCAAATAAGATGTGTGCTTTCAAGAGCTTTCTTTGAGGTGAGGCCTCTTTTTTTTTTTTTTAAAAAAACACTACCCAGAAGTACAGCACTCTAAGCATTAAAATTGATATTTACAGAACTCACCTTACCCATATGTACCACACATTTCTAAATGTATATCATAAGGACAAAAAGCATAACATTAATTATACATGTTAAATGGTTTATTTTTGCTGTTCTCAGAATGTATCAAATTTCACTTAAATCAGTGACTTGAAGGTATTCATCATGTAACAGCGGGGAAAAAAAAACACAATCAAAATGACTGTGTTTAAAAAACCCATACAACCTAAGAAATCTGATTTCAAAACTTCTTAAAATTAACTTACTTTCAATGACGTCAAACGATCTCCTATAAACAGCATCCACTCTGTTGTGCTTTAAATATTTTCAGCCCGCCACTTTCTGAAAGAAAACCTCCATCGATACGTGAAATATGTTACATAGAAAAAAAACTTCTCTCATTATATCACATGTTTCCACTAGGCCAAATCATGTTGCCGCGATTCGCAAATCTTGTAATTCTTCCAATCAAATCCCGACATTTTCTATTTTCGCAACTTTCAAAAATAAAATATTTGAGATTATTTTCACAATCCTGGACTACTAATATCTTACTCTTCTTTGTCACTCATGTTCTCCTTTTCCTATGACACTGATACTGCTTACTATGAAGCAGACTTACTTGCATCAGGTTTATATAGTTGGATTTTTAATCGAGACAGCATTGCAGACTTACATTCCCTCTACTTAAAATTTTGGTTTTAAAAACACCAGGTAAGAATTTTTAAGGTCAAACGGCAATTTTTTTTTGAACGTTACAACAGAATCATTACAGAATGACCAGCCGTTTCCAGACTTTAAGTAAGCTGTATAATGTCCTGATGTTGTTGATGGACCATCGTGATAGATAATTGCTACAGTAACAAAAGTCCTCCCTGATATTGACAGCTGAGAAGCCACAACATTTTTTATTAAAGTTGACAATTTTGATCCATCAGGCCTACATCGTTGCATCATTAAAATGACATACTGGCCATATCTACGTATAAATAATGTTGACATCATATCACATTTACATTGGCTACACTCCATGTTGTGATCCGCTGCATTTACTAGCTTATTAAAGGAGACTGATTTACTGTCTGGCAAAGTTAAATATATAAATCTTTCTGAGTCTACACTAGTAGTACTTGATACCATACAGTTCTCGCAGTCATGCTGCCATTGATAAGAAAGCCCAAACAGGTGATCTACATCTACACCCTCAACTTGCAATATATCAAGCATATACATTAAAAACTCCTGACAATCTTGCTGATTATTTTCAGAGAAGTCTGTTTGACCTGAACATTCATCTAACAGATAACGAACTTCAGACACACTTTCTACTTTTGTTCGATCAGTGCTACATTTCTCGAAAACAGAATTCAACAAACAGCATAAAATTTGTTCAGAATTCAACAGAATCTGTTCTTTTAAACTCTCTAGTGAAAAGAGAACATTAACCACTACATTTGCATAGCAGTTGACACCAGAACTGTTTTCAAATTGAAAACCGACAACATCTTCAACAGAATCCACTTTCTTTCTGCTAACAATTTTCGGTTCATTGACTTTTAGTCTTTTTGCAACAACCTCCCTACTATTACTGCTATTTCTACGTTTGCGGCCTACCACACGTTTCTCAAACAAAGGATATTGAGGCAAATGTGGCGCATACTCTCTTCTTAACCTATTGTATTCCTTAACACAATCTAGATCCGCACAAATGTTTGTGACATCACAGTCAATCAAGTACAATCCCGATAAAGTTCTAACTCGTGACAATGCCACATATGCCATACCCTCCTTGAACACAGAACTGCCAATATTCACCAATGCACAGTCTACACTTAAACCTTGCGATTTATGGATTGTCACCGCATATGCCAAGCAAACAGGAAACTGTTTACGGCGAACATATAAATCTTTAACAAGCAAAAACCTAGCAGAACAACGACCAATTTGCTGTACTTCCTCAATGCCATCAAATTTAATTTTTAAAAATTCTATTCCATCTCTATTTCTGTATTTCTCAAAATCAACAACATTACCCATTGATCCATTTACCAGACCTCTTTCTACATGTAAATTCCTTCTCAAAATAATTCGGCAATTTAAACACACATTCAAAGTCTTTTCAAAACCCGCTGTTTTAGATATAGTCTTCTCTAATGAATCCAATTTTGATTTCAAATTGTCTGACAAAATAATTGTTGATCCCATATGCTCTAATTTGTCGATAGCTTCAAGTTTCACAATCTCTTGCTTTTCTAAATTCAACATTTTGTTGTTGAAGATGGCACATTCTGCAAGAGTTGGCATGAGACATATCCCGGATTTCTTCTCAGTAATTTTCTGAAAAATATTCTCAGGCACAATCTCTTGTTTGGGATACAAATTTGACAGTAACCGTGCATTTAAAGCTTCTTTCCCATGCTCGGTCACTTTTCCAATTCTAATATCTTGTAGAATATTCTTGTAATCTTCATCCTTTGCCTGACGCATATTTTGATGCAGTTCTGCATAATTGAAGTTTAACCATATATTGACGTTGCCAATGCTCCCTAGGCACTTCCTGGTATCTTCATGCGTGAGTATTTTGAACACAGGTTGACCTTTTACTGGTGTCAGCTGTAGAAGATCTCCGAAAACAATAATGTGTTTCCCACCAAATAAGACATCATATTCAGTTTTAAGTACTTCTTGCATTCTCAAATGCACAAAGGCAAGCATGACATTGGAAACCATGCTTACTTCGTCAATGATAAGTAGTTTCATTTTCCTCAAAACTCTTGAAACTTCACAGCAAGCATCTCCAGATAACTTGTTGTATTGTAATTTGTTGTCATGCTCCACCGGCAGCATCAATAGACGATGCAAAGTAATACCTTTAATATTATGTGCTGCCAGTCCAGTAGGAGCGGTGACAACACAAGACAGCGATGACTCAGTCCTTTCCTGCAAATAACAAGAGATTGCTTTAATGAGGAAACTTTTTCCAGTTCCCGCTTCTCCACTCACGTACAGTCGGACAGGCTTCAACGACGTACACGAGCACTCTTTCTTCTCATGACTTAATCCGTGCTCAATTTCCTTGGTAACTTCATCATATATTTTCCTCTGCTCAACGTTGAGTTGTTTTTCCAAGTCTTGTAAGTTAACTGAATCCTCCTGAGCATGTGCCATGGCTCTTTCTACTTCATTCATAGCAGTGGCAGCTTCATTTTCGATAATAGGTCCTCCAAGTGGATCTTGACTCAATGAAACAGAACTCTGACTGTCCTGAGAACTGTCTCTGGCAATCTCGGCTGCAATCGTTGCTTCCTGCTCAATTTCCAAAGTTAGCATTTCTTGATATTTAGAAAAAGCAGGACATTCTATGGACTCCTTGGCTGCATTGAAAGAGTCTTCGTAACAGAGGAAATCTCCAAGCAGTTCCTCTTCTGCACGCCAAGGCTTGAAAAGTTGCAAAAGTGCTAAATAGAAAAACTCCTTTTTTTCTGGAGATTCGCCACTTAATTTTCGATGGTTTACTAATTGGCATTTTCTTTGCTTGACCAGGCATCCCTCACTTCCAATTACAGCATACACTCCTTTCTCAATATCTTCTTTGATGTTCCTCTTGAATATATAATTTTGGAGAACCTCATATAGACAAACATTCTCAAGGTGACTGCTTCGATTTGGATAATATGTATCCAACATGTTGGTCTTCAAAATGTCGGTACTGTTTGGTTCCTTTTCTGCCAAATACTCAATTTCCCGAACAGGTTTTAGAACTCGATTTCGCGTTGCAGCAAGACCAAGACTCGCCCAAACGAGACTCCTGGATTTGGCATAGAGACTTGCTGAAGACAATCGATCAGAACATTCGTAAGCTCCGATTTCTCGATGCGACAACATCTTCAGACTGAAACTGTACAACTTCTTGCTGAGGCTCTTTTCATGGGAAATGTCCTCCCACATATCCTTCAGTTCGGTCTTTTCTTTTTTGGTGATGTAAGATGTCACATACCGAGCCACAGCCATACAGTTGTCAGCCACAAACTGTATATCCATGTTGGCATTCCACATGGACAAAATCACTGGGTTGTAGTCATTGATGTACTTGGACTCTTCGTTCCTTTTCAAATTGTATGTATTCTTGGGTGATTTCCTCGTCACATTATGTCGCAGCGAAGACATCAAACTGTTCACTCTTCCTTTAGAAATCACCGGTCGTGGAAAGTTGAAACGACATTTGGTGTAGAACTTGTCCTTGTTTCTGAATTTACGACGACAGTACTTTCCACAACGATGGCTTTGGAAACGTAGAACTTGTTCTCTTAGACTTTTCTTCTCCGTTGCGTTTGGAACAGCACACGTAGAATACTGTTCGATGAAATTCATCACTAAGTCATCCGGATCTGTTCCAAATTTAGGTGCATCCTTGATCCACAGCAACATATGTATATGAGGGGCACCTCTTGCTTGATACTCCTTTCTCCAGAAGAAATCCAACACCTCTCCAAGAGGTGGATTCTTTTTATTTGTGATGAAAGACATCATAGCTTCAAATCTATGATTGAAGTACCTGCATACATTCACAGGATCCAAAGAACACAGTTCTCCAGGTGTCTTGAATTCAATGTTTTCAATATTTCCATTTGCCTCTCGTAGAAATTCAAGTAAGTCATCCCAGCCATACTCGGCACAGCTCAGAGTGAGGAACCATGTCGGAGTTCCTAAGTTCCTCAGCATACATTTTAAATCACCATGACGACGGTACCAGTACTCATTAGTACCACGCTGACACGCCATGAGATTAATTAAGTGAGAATCCAAAATACTGTCTTGGACATTGACTTTATGCATAAAGTCACTTGCCGAGATGTTTCGCATCTGTATACCACTTTTTAAGATGTGGTTCACTGCATATGACAGTCCAGACAGATCGCTTTCAAACAGGAGATGAAACAAATAGGGAATGCATTGCCGAAACCTAGGATCTTCTGCATACAATCGTAAAGTCCGGTATTCAGACGCAGGAATTTCACGAGGTCGCTCATCATATCTTCCTCCTTGACCTGTGGGAAATAGCTGTGGGAAACACCGAGCTTCCAAACTTTCCTCCCAAACACTAATGGGACTCCCTTTGGCTTGTTTCATTTGAAACAACTCAATAGCATTCCCCATGACTTCCTTGGAATGCAAAGGATGAACACTATAATGTTCATATATTTCTTCACTTTTAGAGGCCTCTACTTTCTCAATTTGGCCAGCACACAAATCGCTATCCTCTTCATCACTTACTTCCTCTTCTGCAACATATACATTCTTATAGTACTTATTATTTTTCTTCAAATACACTGTTGCCTTTTTGACTTTCCTAACATCCACTAAATCTTGCCATATTTTCTTATTCTTTGTCGGAACCCCATTAACCAAGATAACCAGAGGTTCCTCTTCCACTTTTTCTATTCCAATTGTGTTAATGTTTTTGTTCAAATCTAGAGGCAAATAAACAACTCTTCCCTTTAATCCTCTCTGTAAATCTGCTGGAGGCAACTTCCCTGTCTTTGGCTCCATTCTTACAATAGCCTGAAAGGGATGGATACTTTGAATCAAAATAGATTCATAAGTATTTAAATCCTTCAATTCAGAAGGAATCTCAACCAATTCCAGATTATTATGAACTGCCCTAGCAGGCATCTGGTTTTGGTTTAATTTATTACAACAATAAGTACACACACGTTGATCCGATCCCAAATCAAAATAATTTTCTACCATCAAGTATGTGGCTAAATCCTTCCATTCACTATTATTTTCCCTTTCACTTTTTGCATATAAATCCACTACCTTAGTCTGATTCTTATAATAAGTGCGTCGACAACATACACAAGTGAAATTAGGCCTCTCACTTGATTTCATCTGAAACGTGGCAATTTCCTTCTGAAAATTATCTGTACTGGAAACCTGTACATTATCTTCCACATTACCCTCTACTTCAGGGTCAATTTGAACATTCTCATCTTTACTACCAAAGTAACAAAACTCAATTTCTTCACAAAGATTCTTCACATCTATTTCAGAACCATGCAAAAGAGCAGCACATAACTGTTTAAGCATAATTGCTGGACTCTTAGCATAATACAACATTCTCACTAATTTTCTCACTTTATTATGATGCACTGCTAGCATCCTGAAATGATGAAAAACACTCTGGCATACTCTCCTGGAAAGACAAGCCAGTGAATGACCACGCAAACCTGTCATTTGTCTCACTCTGCAAGGATCTAAATCTTGCAACAACTTCATTTTCTGCTTCAAACTTTTCTTATTAAATGTCCGTATAAAATCACAAAGCAAATTGATGGAAACCTGTCGCACACTGCAAATAGAACTACACTTCCAAATGTACACAGGACCCTTAGGACGTCTTCCTAAAACCTCATCACTTAGCGCCTCTTCTGTCTCTGTTGTCACAAGTTGTTCTTTTTCAACTGGACAACCATCCTTCACTTCATAAGCTCGACCACTTATGTCAACTGCATGCACCAAATCATTATCCTGAAAATAAGTCTCCTCATTAAAAAATGCCTCAGAACTTGAACTATGCATCCATTCTCCAGAAAAAACTTCACAAAAGTTAGTACGATTTACTACTCTCTTCCATCTACTTTTTGTTTTGAAATCAGAAATTACCTTGCTTAGTTTCCTAATTCTATTGATTACCAAAATAAACAACTTTCGCTTGATTTCAAAAGCATGATCAATAATTTTCTCTACATTTTTCTTCTTCCTATAAAATGCCGCTTTCTGTTGGCCTTTCTTTTTAATATTTTTCAATAAATTAACTAATATCCTATTACGGAACATTTGTTGTCGAATGTCCCTAAACTGTTGTTTCCTTCTACTATCATGCACAGAGTTATCTCTTCCTCTACCAGTAACATTTGTGATGGGTCTCTCCTTTCCATTTAAATTACTTTTCTTTTTGTGAACAGACACATTTTTTTGAGCAAAATTTTTTTTACTACAAATATTTCTTAAGAATGATTTCGTGCTCTTACCCGGACCTTTCTTGGTGTTTTGACAAGTATTTGGGGAAGAGGACTGCTGCAATAAAACATCATCCTGCTGTCTTTGACGTTTTCTAGCCTTTCGTATTCGACTTCTGGAAGGCATTTTCCAAACTATGAAAGAATCTGCAGTTGAATCTGTGAAAAAATATAATATAAAAAGTTATTAACCACTATTACCAAACAGTAAATAAATAACAGTCATCTAAAACTTAATGCCGTACTAATTATTTAACATAGCAAATATTTTCCACCAGCACTGCATCACAAAAATGACACTCAATGGTACAAAACAGGCATACAACACTCATAAATCACTCCCTAATATTTTAAATCATTAATTCAGGATGACGATAAGATGTAGCCTATCTAAAGGTTTGTTTAGGCCCAGATCTTTGGACTGGGGTGAATGTGTGTCATTGATCCACATTCAGTCCATCACCTGTTTTGTTTATTTGAGGTGAGGCCAACACATGGTTGCAGATAAGATTTTCACTGAAAAAAAACCAAGGTAAAAAAACATGTGAAGGCCTACCAATGAAGTAAATCATTAAATGAAAACCAATACATTTCTGGAAATATGCACTACTAGTGCTTCATAAGATGTTTTGGGTCATATTTATAAGTTATTTGAGTATCTAGTATGCTATTTTACATTCTTCATGGTGCAAATTTATTGTAAATACGCTCCCACCTACGGTTGGCAAATTTAGATTTTGATTATGGGAGTTAGATAGGCATGTTAATAATTTCCCAAAAATGGTATATAACCCCAAACAACCTTTGAAGCAAATGCTCTTAGCCATGTTATCCACCTCCCATTGGATAACATGGCTAAGAAGTGCTTGCAAATGTGATAAAAAACGGCCTGCAATGCATGAATATCGCAGAAAAATCAGCGATATTCATGCATTTTCCAACAAATGCTCTTAGCCATGTTATCCACTTCCTATTAAATAACATGGCTAAGAACTGCTCAGGGCACCATGAGGAACGCTTTCCATTTAAAAAGGGAAAAATAACATCAAAGACACTAAAATGCCTTCTAAATATGAACCCAAACAACCTATGAAGCAATGTGGAAAAAACTGCCGCAATGCATGAATATAGCAGAAAAATCAGCGATATTCATGCATTTTCCAGCAAATGCTCTTAGCCATGTTATCCACTTCCAATTAAATAACATGGCTAAGAACTGCTCAGGGCCCCATGAGGAACGCTTTCCATTTAAAAAGGGAAAAATAACATCAAAGACACTAAAATGCCTTCTAAATATGAACCCAAACAACCTATGAAGCAATGTGAAAAAAAACTGCCACAATGCATGAATATAGCAGAAAAATCAGCGATATTCATGCATTTTCCAGCAAATGCTCTTAGCCATGTTATCCACTTCCTATTAAATAACATGGCTAAGAACTGCTCAGGGCCCCATGAGGAACGCTTTCCATTTAAAAAGGGAAAAATAACTTCAAAGACACTAAAATGCCTTCTAAATATGACCCCAAACAACCTATGAAGCTCTAACAGTACATATCCTGAAATGTAATTCATTTCAAAATTCGTTTTTAAACACAGCATATAAATCAATTGTATACCTGCATTCATGAAGAAATGACTAAAAATGTCCTTGAGACACATGAAAGTGTTTTCTGGAATGCCCTAGCACCATTTTTGGGACACTATTAACATGGCTAGGTAATTCCCATAATGAAAATCTAAATTTGCCAAGCACAAGTGGGAGCGTATTTACAAGACACTTGCCCCATGAGGAACACTTTACATTTTAAAAGGCGAACATAACATCTTAGACACTCAAATACCTTATAAATATGGCCCAAAACAACCTATGAAGCTCTAGCAGTACATATCCAGAAATGTAATTGATTTCTTAAATCGTTTTTAAAAGCAACATATCTGTTTCAGCTTACATAACAGACCATGAAATGGCCTCCATGTATTACAATATCTTGTGTTACTGCATGCCAGAATGTTACACCAAATATGCAATTATAATTTCTCTATGAAACTAATTCTATTAGTATATCACTAGAGACAAAACCACATTTTAAAAACACAGCTTTCTTCATCATTTTCTCCTTAAATCATACTATTCTCTATCTAAATTAAATAAATCTTTTCTCACCTTAGCAAATATTTTTTGAGTTTTGAAAACAGTCTCAGAAATACACCAAATTGTCTTCAGCAGAAGAAAAAGGATGCACTCCAAAGGCTGCAGCTATTGAAAGCACAGAAATACAGATATTCTTTTCACATATCTCTCATATTAGCCAATCATACCTCTTCCCTCACTTTTTTCAAATCAAAACCCTTCCCCCCTCTGCCCTGTCTGCCTTGTTTCCATAGCAACCACCTCCTGGAAGACCTCTCATGTTTGCAAATTCACACAACAATGTTTCAATTGAACTCTGAACTCTCAGTGCACCTGCGTATCCAGTGTAATCTTTCATTAAATGTTTCTTCCTTGACCATTCAAATTACATCTTTCAAAGAACACATCCATGCACCCTAACTTTCTGTTCTCAGAAATGGAAATGCACCAATCACTGCTAATGAATCATTAGCATTGTAAATCCACATTTTTTTTTCTTTAGAAACTCCTACTGTTTCAACTGCCCTTTCATTACCACACTTCATCTGACTGCAGAACAACCTTCTTCCACCATGTTTAACGTCTGGATTGTTGGACATAGTTACATCCACTGGGCTCAAAGGTATGCTGAGAGCAGAAATTTACACAACCTCAATTTACAAGATGTGGAAATTAAGTGGTTGGGCCAAAGAGGATTAAAATGTCACCAATTGATACCATTGGTGAAAACCTTTATGCATTTGCCAAAACCTGACCTGTTAATAGTGCACTGTGGAGGTAATGATTTGGGCACTTTGACAGGGGTAGGTCTGGAAATGCTTTTAAAGGACACCTTGGAGCAATTAATGGCACTTTTTCCTCAAACTGCCTTGGTATATTCCAATATATGCCAAAGACAGAAATGGAGGTGGTCCAACCAATTTTGTCCACAAATTGACAAAGCGAGGAAGCATGTAAACAAATCTGTTTCAGCTTACATGAGAGACCATGGAATGGGCTCTCTGTAAAACAATAACTTGCGTTACTACATGCAAGATATCTACAGAGGAGATGGAGTTCACTTCTCAGATGAGGGCAACAGAATTTTCATTCTGAATTTAAGACTGTGCATTGGTACCTACTTATAAGTACCTAAATGTACCATAAACCCAAAAGCTCTTCTCAGAGCTACCCTACATCTGATCACTCACAATTATTATTTTTCTCTAACTTTTTTCACTAATTTTCCACAAAATTCGCTCCCCGGAGCGCTACCCGGTTCGCTAACCGAAAGCTAACCTCGCGGAATTTTTTAAAAAAAAGTTTTTTTTTCCGCACATATAAGCCTCCTCAGTCACGCTCAGAAAACCTAGGGGGTCAAGATAAGTCTACCATGCACCCTTCTACCCATTCTAAACATTATTTGCCCTCCATCTTGTATCTTAATGCGAACGAAACACAAAATGGTGGACTCCCGTGACGCTTAAGGTTCGCTAACCGGGCAGCTTCCCGGAAAGCGGTCCTAAAAAAAGGCGGGAAAGTAATTTACAGAAAAACGACTAGAGACACTCTCACCAAATATAGATTAGCTCATACTACATAACAATCCCTTCCATTCTCACAAATTTCATTGAAATTCCATTTAGCCATTTAGCCTGTAGACCTCTCCAAGTACCGTGAGGTAAATTACTTCACAAAACACATCTGAAGTGTTGGAATTGACAACCAATGAAAATGTTACTTTCATTTTCTACTTTTATTACCTGACATTTAATTGGTTATATACCTGTATATATATAAAGGGAGAGAAGGAAACACAGCCATTTTGACTACTACTTCTTGTTGTACCTCCTATTTCAATAGCTTCAAAAAACTTCAACTTCTTTGTGAAGGTAAGTTATAATTTAATATATTGTGCACTATGACTTAATATAGTAGACTTTTTCTGCTAGATATACACTATCCCTCTGTAGTAGTAATGTATTTAGATAGACTTCTCTGTTATAGTTATCAATGGAGTAAGGCTTGTCTTGGTTAAATCACATACACTTTTTTATAGTCCTATTTCCACTCTCATACTATACACTGCCAAAAGATAAATTCACTGATAAAAACTGCCTATCTAAAATTAATCCCAACAGTGCCCTATCTCTACTAATATATATTTTTTTAATCCAAATTTCAGGCAAAATGGAAGGCGAGCAGCAAGTTTCTTTTGAGATGGACCTGGAAGAGAGCAGCCAGGAATTGATTGAACCAATAGACATGGAATTTATGGATGAAAGCTTGGATAATTAACTGCTGCAATGTGTCCAAGCAGTAGATCTCCTCCTTGCAAATGAGGACATTTTGCAACCTCACAGATTGCAAACAATATTTCAAGAAAATAATGACATTTCAGACACTGAAATGTTAGAAAGTTTAATAAATTATGAAAAAGAATCAAAATAAAAAAAACACTTTAATAAAAAGAAAACAAAAAAAAACAAGAAAAACAACAAACAATTAACATACAGTATTAGAAAAGTCTTTCATTCTTTTATCCATAAAGTTCGCTGCCCAGAAAGCTATCCGGTTCGCGAACTTGGCGCTTACCACGCAAAAAAAAATTTTTTTTTTTGGACCCTCCTAGGCCCTTTTAAAACCTCCACATAAAACCTAGGGGGTCAACGAGGATCTACTATGCCCCCTTATGGTAATTTCCCCCTTTGTTTTGGCCTCCTCTTGTCTCTCGATCCTACCGAGAGACAAGATGGCGGCCGCTCCGGACTGTTTAGAATGTTGACAGACACCGGAGGGCCAATCAGCTTCTCATCGCAAAGTTCCGTTACGCGAAAGGTTCGCTAACCGGATAGCTGCCCGGAGCGCTGTTACAGATATATATCTTGATTTAAACGTTAATTTCTCAAAATCCACTGAAGCACATATATTGAGACCTAGCAAAGGCACATCAGGCTAACAGTCCCTACAATTTTGCCAAGTTTCGTGAAAATCCATTCAGCCGTTCGGGCTAAAAGTGAGTCCAACCGCCCTATGGAAATTAACATGGGAAAAAGGCGTTTTGGGACCCCCCTTTTTTCTCGGCCCCCCCTCCACAAAACCCCCCCAAATTTTCAAGGGCTGCTCAGAAACAAAATGTGCCATTTTCCTGAAAATTTCAGCCAATTCCGTCCACAAACGCAAAAGTTATTAGGCATAGAATTTTCAGAAATCCCATAGGGAAAAAATCCTAACTATATATACCTACTGGCGACCGCCAGTAGGTAATATATATATATATATATATATATATATATATATATATATATATATATATATATATATATATATATATATATATATATATATATATCCCCTAGGGATTTTAACCACCTGTGAGCCCAACTACATGTTACATGATCTTAAAATATAGGAAGAAGAATTGTTGGTTCTATCATAGGTGTATAAATAGTCAGTTTGAGGATGCAGAATGTATGTCTCACCTGTATCCAGACCCAATATGCAGCTCTTAGGATTTTAAATCTTGTCTTCTTGTAATAAATGGGCTCTAACATCTTAATCAGACACCCTCTAGCCTTACTCCTCAAAACTAGCTTGTAGATAGTTGGCTTCTTTGCTGAATTTGTCTTCCCCTGGCTGTCTGAAATCAGTATACCTATATATTGGAGCATACATGCCCAGTAATACAGCGAGATTCTGTGGACTGGCCGCCCACCACGCTGTCTTGGCAAGATCATCCACTTCGCTGGCCACCTGGATTTGCGATAGCCCCATAGAAATCTTTTACAAATCTTTTCCAGGCTGGACAACCAAAATGAGCTAATTTCTAAAGGGATTGTTCTAAAAACATACAGTACTTTGGGTGAAATAGTTTTTTTAACACGTTGCTTCTCCCAAATAATGAGAGATGCAATTGATCCATTCTTTCCAGCTCCCTTCTAGAATGATCTAATATCATGGCCATGTTCGGGGCAACATTCTCGTCCAAGGCAGCTGTAATTTTTACCCCCAAATAGACAGCCTGAAAAACTACCTGCGGGTCCCTAAATTGCAGACCTTCTGTGCATAAAATCTGCGTCTTGTTTTTATTCAGTGTATATCCTGACCACAACCTAAATTGACTGGCCAGGGCTTCAATCTCAGGGAATGCAGAAACCGGGTCCCTGGTCACCAGGGCTATATCATCAGTATATGCAAGGGCCCTATACGCCACGGTATTAAACATAACCGGATTAATATGGGTGCTCCTCCCTGGTTTCTCTAAAAAGAGGTCAATATATAAGGCAAATAATAATGGAGAGCATGGGCACCCTTGTCTGGTGTCCCTTGTAATATCAATTGCCTCAGAATCTTTTCCCATTTTCTAATAATGGTCCGAGGTGTATGATATAGCGCTCTGAATGCCCAAATAAAATTATTGCCAAAACCTTTGCACTGTAGGACTGACTACAAAAAACTGCCATGAGACATGGTTAAATGCCTTTTTGCCATCCAATAACACCATCCCCAATGATGATCTTGTAGCTTGAGCCCAGTCGAGCATCGTAATAACCCGACGAACATGGTCTGTCGTGCTTCTTCCAGGGAAAAAAAACATGCTGGCAAAATGACACTAATGGAACAATGACTTCCCCAATTGATTAGCAAGAATTTTAGAATACATTTTACCATCACAGTTAATAAGGGGAATTGGCCTATATGATCCAGGCAACATTTCTGTCTTCCCTTTCTTCTTAAAAGAAATATTATTATTGATTTGTCAAGAGACTGAAATTACCCCGAATGAGCCTGTAAAAAGGTCTGCAACATATTTGGACCGCCTGAAAAAATATTTAAAGACATCCCAATGGGATATTATCCAATCCTGTGGCCTTGCCTGCAGCAAACAAATGTACAGGTTCTTCTATCTCTTTCACAGTTGATGGGGCTGCTAGCATAGCAACTTCTTCCAGTGTTACCTTAGCCATGACCAAATCCCTGGAATAATTCCCATACCCATGAGCAGGGGGAGCTATTTCTTCAGTATAAAGCTGTTCATAAAAATCCTTAAAAACCCTGAGAATATCCAAGGTGGATTCAAACACTTGCCCTGACTGATCTTTAATTGGCAAGATCCAATTTTTCACTTCTTTCTGCTGAATGCATTTGCCAAACAACTGTCTTTTATTTTCACCCAGCTTGTAAGATTCTGACTTGTTTTGAAAGTGCTGATTAATTTTAGCTTTCTAAATCGCTATTCGCTGCTGACTCTCCTGAGCATCAATCCCCCAAGATACCTTGCCCATAATTTCCATTTCTGCCACAATCAGTTGCTCATGCCATTTACGAAGCTCACCCTGCTTTTTCTTCTGCTGATGGAGAGAGAAGCTCAGGGTTTTCCCTCTAATCTAAGATTTAAAGGCATCCCAGACAAAATTGACCAACGCCATACCCCATTAACCTAAAAAACATTACGAAATCCATGTAGACAAAGGTCCAGTACTATTGGTCTCTGATAACACCTGTGAATGTGAGTTCTAGCTCAAGGGGATTATGGTCCGATGTTACCCTCAGAAGACTCTCAATCCCTACCTGTCCATCAGGGTAGTTGAAGTAAAGAAATAGTCCAGCCGTACCAATTTATTATGCGGGACAGAATAAAACGTAACACCTGGATTAAGTGCCTTACATCTAGCCCATACGTCCACCAATCCATGGTCCTTCACCAGGCGTTGAAGTGCCTTATAAATGCCCGGCTTCTTTCCTATATAAAGTTGGTTCCCCTTAAGATTGTCCTGAATGTCTACATGAAAATTAAAATCCCCACAGATAATTAGGGGGTGCGGCCGCAAAGCCAGGTCGGTATTCAAAAAATACAACACCTTGGCCTCATCAATGCTGGAGTCATATGTAGATGTGGATGGTGAATCGGATAGCCCCGCCTGAACCCCACATTCCATAGTGACCCAACAGGTGAGTTTATCCTCTTTGACTCACTTGTCGGGGAAGATCACCTAGTTGGCTAAATGTGCAACCCTCTTGAGGTTGACCCTTGACACTTACATGCCAATACAGAAAAGCCCAAATTGCTCAACCGCCCCTGCTTATCCCAAGATATACGAATCTCTTGCAGACACACCAGGTCAGCCTTCATATACCGTAGACCCCTAGCTACCCTACCCCCTCTGTCATTGAGACCACAGATATTAATAGAACACTTCAAATTTTACCTCCTGCCATTATTTACAAAGTCAAATAGACACCCTTCCCTGCTGCTGCAAATAGACTTAATACTCACTACAAAATCATTCACCATGAACAATAACAGACCACTCCAAACTTGACTGCTGATACATTTAACAAAAACATTATGATTTTTTATGCCCCATAACCCAACCACTCACATCCCATCCCCCTACACCTCTGCCCCACCCAACTTCCCCAGCTCTCCCACCCCCCACCCTAACCACCTCAAGAAAGCATTTGGACTACCAAGGTCCAGTGAAGGAATGTTGCCCCCCACCCCCTCCCAGATGCCCAGCCCCAATTGAAGTTTAAGTTACATCGCCCCTTAGTAAAGTCTAAGAAGGCCCCAGCGATTGTCACCGTGAACAAAAAAACTATAGAATAACTTACACACATCATGACCAGACTTATGTCCCCTTAACTCTTTGCAAAAGTTCTTTAGCCTAAATTTCTGACATAAAAAAGACATTTATCACGCCAAACCTCTTTCAACTTGGCCGGGTTCATTAACAAGGCCTGGGCTCCTTTGGCTTGGAACAGTCGTATTACCTGTTGTAGACACCAGGGGCTCTCACTGTAGAATGTCGAAAATCAGGCCTGCCACAAAATGTAGAGCCTTCAAAGGAGTGCTTCTGATAGGGGCTAGCCAGGTCAGAAATTGCCTGGCGCTCAGAAAATTTCCCACATGAATCAGTACTGCTCCAGGCTTGCCCCCTTCCTGAGAAGTAGATGCTTTCTGAGTAAAATCAAATCTGTTGTCACATTGGATCTCCTGATCTTAATCCCAATTCACCAATTCGGGAAAGGCCCCTTTAAAAACAACCACCACATATTTACGTGTGTTATCTCCCTCCAGGCCATCTGAAATACCCCAAATTCTGAGATTATTACATCTCAACCGATTCTCGAAGTCTTCCCGTTTTCATTCAATATCAGCCATTTGGGCTTCCTGTGACTCTATTGCTTTCTTATGTGCTGATACCTCGCACTCTAGGGATCCTATGCTAGTCTCAGCTTCCACCAATCTTTCTTTGAATTCTCTTCATATTTTTGGCCACTCTGCGAATAGACCCCTGCATTTTACGGCAAGCTGACTGCATTCTATGACTCTCTGAGCATGTCTCTTTACTATGAACCATAAGGCTCTGATAGATTGATTCCAATGAGAAATCCCAGTGACTGTCTCAGGATCCCCCTGCGTAGGGTTTCTACTTGCTGAGCTGCTGCCCTTCCAGGAACAGAGTAATCCCAGAGAGCCTCTTCATCCTTGCTTTCAATTTTATTTGTCCTCCCCTGTGATACTGCTTTTTTTCTGCAGCACCACCATTGGAAGCTTCTCCTCTTGACTGCTCAAGTCGCTTTCTAAGCTATGACTCCCCTCTTCCGACCCATCAGAGATATCTGATAATGAGAAAATCTATCCCCAGAGTCCATGTCCAATCCCAGTTTACTACCAGCCTCGGCCACCACTGCAGGGCATGCTTGACTTTGTGATGAATTAGTCGAATTATGCCTTTCATTTTAAATTAACCCTGCTCTTTGTTTTTGTAACAAAATTCTCCCCCTCGACTGAAATACCAATTCTCCCAGACTCAGATTGAGATAAGAGACCTTCGACATCCAGGCGGACCTTAGGCTCCTCCATAGTTGTAGTTCCGTGGTTTGCGAGTGACGTTCCGTGGTTCCGAACCCGTTCAATAAAGATCATCGGAAATAGACAATTTTAGTGTCAGCAGACCGCAAATGACGAGTGTAGTGTGTACAAGTGTTTTCGCATTAATCGATCAATGAGAACACTACGTCTTCAGGGATTTCGTTTGAACCCTCGGGTTCCATTTTGTGTACGGCAGCCATTTTATGTGGTTGCCCTCACATAGGCCGATGACTGCGGCCGAGCGAGTCCTTGGGGCACGTACACCTTAGCTGACTTCTGAATGACCTGGCCGAACTGACTCCCTTGCCCGAGGCTGACCTCGCTGAGCCAGTGCCTTGTTAAGCAGCTGGTCAGACAAAGATCAAAGAGCAGGACATGCCAGCGTTTACAGTACACTGCACCCACCTTTCTATCTCACTTCCAATCTGCTTCTGCTCCTTCCTTTACGACATAATCACTGATTTGGGTTGAGGGTTTTATGATGGGTTTGTCCGGCCTGAGCGAACAAGATATTGGAATGTGCTTGGTCATTTCTGGTGGGCTGGACAACGGAAAGTGGGATTGTCGTCATACGCTACTTTCAAAATGTCACTCTGCGATTGGCCAGTTTGTATGAACCCAATGCTAATTTGGAATGTTGCCTGAGGCTTGATTTCTGGCATAAAAGACCATGCTCCGCTCATTGAATTTGTGCAGTCTCTAGCGAACCACCCGTGTTGTGCTTCGTATATCTCTGTTCCTGGTTGCAGCCAATAAACTTTGGTCTTTGACATCATCAAGAAGTATCCTGTGTCTCTGTTTGCCAAGGCAGGGGAACTCGAAGGCATCGGGCGTTTTCCCTGACGTCGCTGGGGTCTAAAACTCGGTCCTTCAGTTGCCGCCCAACGTAGGGCGACTTCAGCGGTACCGGTCCAAGCCCGAAGATCGTGAGGAGCTTCGTGTGGAAATTCTGGAGGAAGGCCAACCACTTCATCGACCTCTGTATGTCGGCGTGGTCCGAAAGTCTTTGCTGCGAGGTTTCCTGCCTTCCGACGGCTACGAAGGACTGCTGCCCTGACTGTCGCCCTGTCTTGTAGCCGTAGACGTTTGTAGAGCGAGACGACTGACGGGTCTTCTGGTGACGCCATCGGCATTTCAGTTAAGTATGAGTGGAGCGTCTCCTAGTTCTTAGTTTGTTTTGGTATCCCTTTAGTGGATCGCTTTGATTTGGTACCTGCAGGCCCCAAAGCCAAGGGACTCGTGTATTCGCGAGACTATCGTTTTGAGATTTCCCTTGTAGTTAGAAGCTAGACTAGTGAGCAAGATGCCTGGTCTTAGCAGACTTGGAAAGATATTTGGTTGTGGTTGTTCTAAGTATTCCCGGTTAGAGGATTCGTGTCCGGTTCCTCCAACTGGAACTCCTACATATGAGTTATACGTGAAGCATGGTGTGGGCCCTATTAGTTATAATGAGATCTGGGTAAAGTATACGAGAAAAGACGGTGTCCTACAGTGGCCCCGTTATGGTAGTTTTGAAGTTGAGATTTTAGACAATCTCGAAGTGAAATTGTTCAAGAAGAAAGCCCGGCCGGCAATGTTTGACTCTTTCCGCATATGGCGCAAAGAGGCCAAACAGAAAGAAATTAAATTAGCGAAGAAGAATAAACGAGAACGAGGTATGTCAATGGTACAAGCTGCTATTGCGTTTAGGGATAATGAGGAAGAGCAAGAGAGCGAACAAATGCTTAGGGTGAAGAAGTTAGCGGTAGATAGATGCTACCCAGTTTTGCCGCCTAAAGAGCAGGAGGAAAAGAAAGATCTTGCGAAAGATCCTTTAATGTTGCATCTATTGAGTTTGCCACCCCCTTATGCACAGAGTGCTACGGCACCACCGCCACCAGTTGTGGCTGTGCAACCTCCGGTTGTTGTGCCTCCTGAGATTCCTCCACAGCCAGCTCCTCTTCCGTTGGCTACTGTTCCTTTGGCGCAGCCTCCTCAGGGGCCGCCAACTTTGCCTCCCCCTTTGTCTGCTACTCCTACGCCTGTCTATAATACATCTTCTGTTCCGATTTTGGATTCTTCTACTATTGTTCCGTCTTCCCTTATTCTTTCATCTTCTCCTTCTACTCGACAGCGAATGACTGCTGCAGTTTCTGGTTTCTTTTCTCCTTTGTTGGGCCAATTGGGTATGTCTCCAGTGAATGAGTGTAGACAATCACGTAGTCAGTTGCCTGGTATAGACGAGCGTACAGTTTTGGATCACATGGCACGTAGATGGGTTACGTATACCTCCCAGTATGATCTTGGGGGTATTATGGATGTTTTCCGGCAATGGAAAGCACCAAAGCAACGATACGTCTTTGAAATGATGTGTGTGTTCCTCCATGAACAATGGATGGACGAAGTAGGTAAAGCTCCTGAAGAGTTGTATCGAGTGCGTTCCGAGTTTGCGAAAGGGACTATTGTGAGTCTCCATGACATTGAGAGAGCAATTGCGACGTTGTTGTCGTTCCGTAATGACACTTCTTCTGAGCGGTTGTTTGAGCCTGATTCGTCAGTTAGGAGAAAAGCGCGTCAGTATCCGATGCGTGAGGTTCCTCCGGTGTGGAAAGAAGCAGTTCAGGCTAATGCTGCGCAGAATATTGTAGCTGCGCCTGCGCATTTTCAGCGAGTATGGGTACATGTTCCTTGGAAGCGTGTTGAAGTTTTAGCGATTAAGCAGACTTTACCTGATCCGCGCAAAAATCCGGCGGGATATTATAAAGAGCTCACTCAAATTGTGGGTTCGTACATGATGAATTTAGCAGACATAGACATGTTGTTTGGTAATGTTGTTCCACAGCCTATCTGGAATGTGATTCGACATATGGATCATAATAATGAATTGGGTGATACATGGGTTAATATTGTTGCTGCGAATGATAGACAAGTTGGAGGTGCTAAGTCTGAAGATCTAATTGCTCAACTCCCTGGTAGAATTATAAACTATATGAAGACTTTGATGCCCGAAGTGCGTGTTAATTGGGACAAGTTGTCTGCATGTAAGCAGAAGAAAGATGAGACTGTGTCTGACTTTTTCACGCGGTTCGTAGAGACTTTTGTAGATCATAGTGGTCAGGATATGGCTACCGAGGGTGGCCAGAGATTGTTCGTTGATAAATTTGTGCACAATTTGCTTCCCGAGTTGTGCACTAAGTTGAAGGATTCTGAGAGTGCTTGGGCTGTTTCCACGTCAGCGCAGATTTTAGCTACGGCCCAGTACTATGAAAATAGGCGCAAGGATGAGTTAGAGAAGGCGGATAAGAAGACTAAGGAATTGAAGACTAAAGTTCTTCTACAACAAGCTTATCCACCCCGTAATAGTAATCAGCGCGATTATCAGCAACCTCAGCAATATTCGAGAAACTCGCAAAGGAACGAGTCTTCTCAACAGTGTTTCCCGTATGGGCCTAATCAGTATGCATACTGTAAAGAAGAGGGCCATTACAAGAATAGTTGTCCGGTTTTGTTGCAGCGTACGATTGGTGCTTCTGGTGTACGAGGTCGAGGTGCTCAACAAGTGCCTAGAGGTAGAGGTCGCGGACTGAACGTGCGTTCTTTGCCTCCACAGAACTTGATGAATAGTTTTGATCAGCGGCAAGGTTCGTCTGGTAGGACATCACAGTACTATATGGATGATTACTATGTTGAAGGTGATGAAGCGAATGGTGATGATTGTTAGGACAGCCATGGACAAAGAGAGGGAGTTGTTTCAGTTCCAGTAGATCAGAGTGGGCCCTATGTTGAAGTGATTGCATCAGGTGTGTCAGAACCTTTTCTGCTAGATACTGGTGCTACAAAGAGTTCTATTATGCACTCTAAACTCCCTGGCGCACCTTTGTCTGGCTTTGACAATGTTTCTGTAAGTTTTACTGGCGCCCCGTTACAAATCCGATTTCTGCTCCATTTTCTCTTTCTGTTGGACCGCGTAAGTTCGAAGCACCCCTTCTTTTGACTACAGGTTGTAATGAGAATTTGTTGGGATTAGATTTATTGAAGAGATTGTATGCGACGCTGTATTGTTCTCCGTCAGGAGTACATCTTACTCTGGGTGAGAGAGTGGTCTCTACGATGTACATATCGAAAGATAATATTCCATCTGAATTGTCTTCTTTACCAGAGTCGTTGTGGGCTACTGGTCCGAATGATGTGGGCCTACTGGAAATTCCCCCGTATGTTGTGACACTGAAGGCGAATGCTAGGTTACCGCGCATTCCCCAGTATTGTATCTCGAGTGATGGTGAGCGTGCACTTTTAGCGATCATTTATGATCTGATCGAAAAGGGCGTGATTGAGGAAACAAGAGGTAACGTGTGTAATAGTCCTGTTTTGCCTGTTCTGAAGAGAACTGATTCTTTGCAGCCTCCTGTATATAGGTTTGTCATTGATCTTCGCGAAGTGAACAAGATCGTTGTTCCACAATTTCCTGTTGTGCCTGAATCACAGAGAAACAGAGGATGATGGGGAGCCCTAGGGGAGAGTATTTTTATAGACCTGATTGTACCTTGTCCCCCAACTAGACAATTAAACACACGAAAGATACCAAGGGTCTAAATTGACTAAGTTACTGATTGGAACCTGTGTAATATCCCACAGAAAAGACAATACCATAAGGTTATTGAGGAAATAGACACAGGAGAGAGGAAGGTAAGAGGTAGGGTTCAGAATAAAGAACAAGAAGATATACCCATCAGCCCACTCAATAGTGGAACTTCGTCATCTGGGTTTTCACGTTGGAAACTGGTGTCCAATATGCTTCTCCTCAAGAAGAACCTGAGGCTAGCTGCTCTTGGATGGGAGCTCTTGCTCTGGGAGGTGGATGCACCTCCCCCTCGGCTCAGCTTCAAAACCGAGGCAACGACGGAGAGTGCGTGGCCTCCTTTATCCTGAGCGAGTGCCAGGAGAGGTGAGGCGCTTCCTCCCTAACATTTGGGAGAAGGTACACCAATTCAGACATAGAATTGAACAATGTCTATAAATTATTAATCACAGCACGTGGTAAGTGTTGCAGTAGTGCATCATAGGTCCTGACGAAAGCCCATAAGGGCTGAAACATGTTGACCAGATATCATTCATGGTGAATAGCAATTCCTTGCATGCTATTGTCACTCTGCTTTTAATCATACCACCTTGATGGACAAACCTAATAAAGTTTCTTCATGACATCAAGATAGGTATTTTTAATCACCTGGATTATTTTCTTTATCTTCTTTCTTTTTTCACAATTTTGAGCACTGCAACTTGCCCCTTCAGCCTTTATACTGTCATCTTCTTTGGTAGAGGGTTCAACCATTGGGTCCAAGAGCAGCTAGCCTCCGGTTCTTCTTGAGGAGAAGCATATTGGACACCAGTTTCCAACGTGAAAACCCAGATGACGATGTTCCACTATTGAGTGGGCTGATGGGTATATCTTCTTGTTCTTTATTCTGAACCCTACCTCTTACCTTCCTCTCTCCTGTGTCTATTTCCTCAATAACCTTATGGTATTGTCTTTTCTGTGGGATACTACACAGGTTCCAATCAGTAACTTAGTCGATTTAGACCCTTGGTATCTTTCGTGTGTTTAAGTGCCTGAATCACCGCCTTGTTGACTCTGATTCCAGCTACTGCCACATGGTTTTCGGTGATTGACTTGAAGAATGCTTTCTTCAGTATCCCGATTGCCATAGAGAGTAGGGACATCTTTGGATTCTCTTTAGGAGGACGAAGTTTCCGCTTTAAGCGCGCTCCTCAAGGCTATTGCGAGAGTCCATCGATCTATAGTCAAGCTTTGAAGACACAACTTGATCTGTTGGTTTTACCTGATGGTGCAGCCCCTATTCAGTATGTTGATGATTTGCTAGTGGCCGCTGATACTGAAGAGATTTGTAGGGAAGCCACTTTGCCATTGCTACGCCACTTGTCTGATTTTCATCACAAAGTTTCTCTCTCCAAGTTGCAATATTGTCGACATGAAGTAATCTACTTAGGTCACCTCTTATCGAAGGAGGGAAGGAAACTGACCCCAGAGAGAATTCAGGCTATTGCGAAAATGAGTGTGCCTATGACACAGAGAGAAGTAAGTGCGTTTTTGGGTATTACGTCGTACTGTAGACAGTGGATTCCTAATTTTTCCTTGTTAGCGAAGCCTTTGATAGCTCTTACTGTTAAGGATACTCCAAATCCTATTCCTTGGACTGACGAATGTCAAAAGAGCTTTTCTGAATTACGCAATACTTGTGTTTGGCTCCTGTGTTGGGTACCCCGACTACAGTAAGCCTTTCACATTGTATGTTCACGAGAGAGAGGGATGTGCATTGTCAGTTTTGACTCAGCAGTTTGGTGATAAGCAACGCCCATGTGCGTACTTTTCGTCGACTTTAGATCCGGTAGCTAGAGCGTTGCCGAGTTGCTTGAGAGCTACAGCAGCAGCGGCTGTTTCAATTAGACAGTCTGCTGGTTTGGTTATGGACAATACGTTAGTAGTAATGGTTCCACATGCAGTGGATACCTTATTGAACCGTACGAATACACAGCATTTAACTAGTGCTCGGTTGTCGGGTTACGAGTTGACGTTGTTAGCGAGTCATGTGCACATTAAACGATGCAACACGTTGAATCCAGCCACGTTGTTGCCAAATTCAGTTGAGACAGATAGTGAAGAACAGCATGACTGTTTTTTGAGAACTGAAGAAGAAACGAAAGGGAGAGTAGATTTACGAGATACTCCTCTTCCAGAATGTGATGGTACTTTGTGGGTTGATGGTTCGTGCTTTAAATTGCCAAATGGTGATACGACTGCGGCATATGCTGTTACGACTTTGCATACGGTTGTTGAAGCTGCACGTATTCCACATAATTCAGCACAAGCAGCGGAGTTGATTGCATTAACGAGAGCATGTGTGTTGGCGAAAGGAAAACGAGTGAATGTGTATACTGATAGCCAATATGCCTTTGGCGTGGCTCATATCTTTGGGCGTTTGTGGCGTGAACGTGGATTCTTGACTTCGCATGGAACGAAGATCCAGCATGGGCAGTTAGTGAATGAACTTCTTGAATCACTTACTTTGCCGTTGCAAGTAGCGATCGTGAAATGCAGTGCCCATAAGAGAGTTACGGATGATGTTGGTCGCGGAAATGCGTTTGCGGATGAAGTTGCGAAAGAAACTGCGAGGAATGTGATGAGTCGAATGTATGTTGCGGGTCCGGCGAGATGGGTTCCAGAGAAGAGTATGTGTGAAGATACAATTGAGAGTGTGAAATCCATTCAAGCTGAAGCTACAGAGAAAGAGTTGAACGAATAGAGAGAAAGTAAGGGTAGATTGGATTTGAATGGTTGTTGGATTGATTTGTCTGAGCATCAGAGATGGTTGTTGCCTAACGCGTATGTGCTTCCGGTTAATACAATGGCTCATGGCATGGCACATATTAGCGCGAAAGGGATTTGTAAGTTGTTGGCTCCGGTTTGGCAGAATGCGGGAATTCCAAAATGTGCAGAGAACTTGGTTAAGAACTGTATGGTGTGTTTGATGTACAATCCTGGTAAGGGAACTCCAACACCAGCTGGTCATTTTGCTCCTCCTACGTATCCGTTCGAGGCTTTGCAGCTAGATTTTATCCACATGGTGAGATGCAACAACTTGAAATATGTTTTAGTGGTTGTTTGCTCCTTTTCTAGATGGGTAGAAGCTTATCCCCTTAAGGGCAATACTTCCTTGTCCACAGCGAAAGTCCTAATAAAAGAATTTTTCCCGAGATTTGGAATGCCGAGAATTATCTGGAGTGACAATGGGAGTGAATTTATGGGCCAAGTCATGAAGATAGTGTGTGAGGGACTAGGAATTCGGCAGAAGTTCCACGCTGCAAATCACCCCCAATCAGCTGGTTTAGTCGAGTGCTATAATGGCACTTTGAAGCTAAAATTAGCTAAAATACAAGCGAGCACTGGTTTACAATGGCCAGATGCTTTGCCTTTAGCGCTTTTGTCCACAAGAATGACTGTGCATTCGAGAATGGGTCTGAGTCCATATGAAGTGGTCTTTGGCCGCCCAGCAAATATTTGGGGCGTACCAAGGCCAACCAAGTTTAGTGAAATCGAGTACCCTGTGTTGCTTGACTACTTGCGGAAACTGACGACTAAATTGCGTGTTTTACACCAACAGGTGCACGATAGCCTACCACAAGCTTCTGAGGATCCAGGCCACGCTATTGAACCTGGCAGTTGGATCTTCGTGAAGAATTTTCAGCGGAGCAAGAACGATCAGCCCCGCTGGACGGGACCCTATCAAGTGCTCCTGTCTACACGTTCTGCGGTTCGAGTGCAAGGCAAGAGAAACTGGATCCACGGTGTACACTGTAAGCGAGCACCTTTGCCCTTACCGTACGATCAGTGGGTCCAGGAGGGACTTCCAGACTCTGAAACAGAAAATGTTCCACGGTTTTTGCCATTCAGCGATGCCCGTCTGATTGGTACGAACTCTGAAAGAGAAAGTGATGACATTTTGCAAGAAGCTGTGCCTCCTTTGAATCGATTGAACACTACTGAGCCTGAACTTTTGTTTGGAAATCAAGAATTGTCTGGAAGAAGCCGCAATAATTTGCGACCGAGAGTCATGGACAAATAAAGCACAAATAAAGGGTTTTATGATTTTTCTGTTTGCAGGTTAACTCTCCACCGAGGATCTACTCATTTTTGTTTTTCGAACCGCCATCCAGGTTCAGCTGTAGGGTCGCGGTTGCCGAAAGTCTTTGGAGTGCAAGCCTGAGACACTAGGTCGAAGCTTCTGGTTGGCCTACTGGAGTTGCCCTGGGTTGACAGAGGCATTCCTTAGCATAGAACACCCTACCATCGCAAGCAGCATATTTAGTTAAGGATGGATTTCTTCGAGTTGGAGAGACCTGCAAGGACAATGGCTTTTAAAAAGAAGATATGTAAACTGATCACAAAGAAGCGTTTTTTAATACCGTGTGTATTTTTGCTAATGAGTTTAATGATATTCATAATTGGTTATGTGACATTCTCTTTTAAAGTGACGTTTGTTCCCACTGTGCAACCTACACCTCCACCTACTATTTTTTCTCATTCTTTTCATCCTTTGCCTGAACATGAGGTAGTTAGACGACTGGAATTTGCCAATAATTCCTTTATTCAACTTTTGCACCAACACCAGTTAGTGATGAACACGACAAACGGTTGGATCTGTGGTCTAATGCCCCATACGACCGATAAGGGTATTCCGTACTTGGTTTTACCTTTTAGTTTGAATGGTTCAATTTGGGCTTACAGAACGATGTTTATCTGTGACCATAGTGTCTATCCCCTTCGTTCACCGAAGGACAATCCGAAGAATAGTGCTGTTGCAAGAGGCATAGTCGACATGGTTAAAGGGACTAATGCCATTGAAACTATTCCGATGGATGAGAGACAACCATATAGTGGTTGGGATATTACTGGATATGGAGTTAGTCTGAGTGTTAACCAGCGAGCGAAAAGTTCTCCACTGATTTGGATAGTGCCCCATCAGGGTCGCTATTGTCTGCAGGGTAATGGCAAGAATCCGAGAGCTCAGCTAGGGAAGAGCGTTTGTACTGACACCTACGTATTTACGTCTCAGTCTTCCCCAGCATTTTTAGCCGCTAAGGGTACCTATTTTGTCTATTATGACAAAGCATATACATGGTTGCCCCCTGACTTTTCGGCACATGTTTTGTTTCTTTCCTGTTGCCTCCCACTTTTACAGCTGCGGCAGATTACCATAAAATGAGAGTTGCTAGAGGTGTCTTTAGTCAAGAAGACACTGCAGGGCAAGAGTTGGGAGATTTCTTTAAGGGTTTTCTGCCGTTCTGAGGACCGATGGCTAACAGCAGGAATATTCGCCAGTTGACGAGAGTGGTTGAGTCCACCATAGTCGAAACTGCTGGTGCCCTTAGTAACTTGACTGCTGAGCTCCAGTCGGATAGGCTTATGCCACTCCAAAATAGAGTTGCCCTTGATGTCATACTAGCAGATCGAGGTGGAGTATGTAAACTGATTCAATCAAGCTGCTGCGTTTTCATTCCGGACAACGCTCCGTCAGTCTTCCAGGCCATTTCCAAGTTACATAAGATCTCTGATTCTGTCCATTTGGACAAAGGAGATTGGTCGTTGATGGGATGGTTATGGGGATTGATATCCACTTGGGGTTGGAAGATTTTGATGGTCATTGGGATGGTCTTAGCTATCCTTTTCATGTTCTGTCTATGTGTACAGTGTGCTCCTGCTATTTGTGGCCTCTGTGCTACTTTGTGTGCAAGGAGACCTGTCCAGAGAGAGGTACTAAGTAATAGGATGATGCTACAGCAACATATCGATGATCTGATGAATATAGATCCAGATTCAGATTGACATGGGTTTGGGTTTATTGCCTATGTAAGGGCAAAAGGAGGGTCTGTAGTTCTGTGGTTTGCGAGTGAGGTTCCGTGGTTCCGAACCCGTTCAATAAAGATCATCGGAAATAGACGATTTTGGTGTCAGCAGACCGCAAATGACGAGTGTAGTGTGTACGAGTGTTTTCGCATTAATCGATCAATGAGAACACTACGTATTCAGGGATTTCGTTTGAACCCTTGGGTTCCATTTTGTGTACGGCAGCCATTTTATGTGGTTGCCCTCACATAGGCCGATAACTGCGGCCGAGCGAGTCCTTGGGACACGTACACCTTAGCTGACTTCTGAATGACCTGGCCGAACTGACTCCCTTGCCCGAGGCTGACCTCGCTGAGCCAGTTCCTTGTTAAGCAGCTGGTCAGATAAAGATCAAAGAGCAGGACATGCCAGTGTTTACAGTACACTGCACCCACCTTTCTATCTCACTTCCAATCTGCTTCTGCTCCTTCCTTTACGACATAATCACTGATTTGGGTTGAGGGTTTTATGATGGGTTTGTCCGGCCTGAGCGAACAAGAAATTGGAATGTGCTTGGTCATTTCTGGTGGGCTGGACAACGGAAAGTGGAATTGTCGTCATACGCTACTTTCAAAATGTCACTCTGCGATTGGTCAGTTTGTATGAACCCAATGCTAATTTGGAATGTTGCCTGAGGCTTGATTTCTGGCATAAAAGACCATGCTCCGCTCATTGAATTTGTGCAGTCTCTAGCGAACCACCCGTGTTGTGCTTCGTAGATCTCTGTTCCTGGTTGCAGCCAATAAACTTTGGTCTTTGACGTCATCAAGAAGTATCCCGTGTCTCTGTTTGCCAAGGCAGGGGAACTCAAAGGCATCGGGCGTTTTCCCTGACGCCGCTGGGTTCTAAAACCCGGTCCTTCATAGTGCTCACAGATGTTCCATGTAGCGCAGAGGGAGGAGGATCAGCTTTGCTCTGGTCGATACTCTGGTTGATGTTTCCAGTTTCTTCATTTTCCACTCTGCCCAAGTGAGCACACATCCACTGCTGTTGCTCCTCCTGCCACCACAGGGCCCTCCACCTCCGGACCACCTGCTTTAGCCATCATTACATGTGGGGGCTTTTTGAACAAGGTCAGCCAGTGTCTATCTGCTCCTTCTACGCCAGTGGCAGCATCTCACCATACCCTGCTACTCTTCTGTGAGGACTTCTTAGGCAAAGGCACAGCCAACCGCCCGGGGGCTTCTCCACTCGTGTCAAGCTGCCGCCACAGTTCTTTGATCCTCTTGTTTCCTTCGGTTGAGACATTGCTGATTCGCAACCTACCTGAATAGCCTGGGTGGTAAATTCCATTCCGCTCGCGTAATTTGTGGAATTTTGGGCAATTTCGTGTTCCGCAAGGAACGCGAAATTTCCCAACATTTTGCGTTCCGCGACTTCGTGAAATTTTTTCCTTGTTCACGTTCTCAAAATGCGTGTTTGCAAGATATTTCCCCCAAACATGCAAACAGCAATTACGAACAGGAAAAATGCATTGCGAACAAGCAATTAAGCGTGTTCCCGGAATTTCTGCTTGTTCACAGAGATTTTTTACTGTTTCACAGAGATTTGTGTAACGCGATTACGCAAATTCGGCCCAGCCCTACTTGGCACCCGTACTTGGACCTGCTGGGTCTCGGCAAACAAGAGGACACAAAACGCCGTACTCACAAGGCTGCCATATTGCTTTCATTCGCCATGAATAATGCTTTAATAGCTTCATACCCAATGGAAATCGCTATCCCTAATGTATAAAACTCATTAGGTTTCATTTAGCGATTCGTAGTGGGTCGCAAATAAACTTACTTCCTGAATAATAATAAGATGGATCACAATTTGCTACTCACTAAGATTCAGTGCCATCTCAGAGATGGTGGTCTGCTAGGGTCAGCAGTCAATATTTGGAAGTGACTACCTAAACACACCCTTTCCAAATACCGATTCTCAATCCCAAATTGTGATCCAGTAACACATTACCGGATTGGAATTTGGCGTTTGTACATTTGGAAATACCTTTCTGAGTTCACAAACAGCTCTATTCTGCGAAGAAGGCCATTTACAACCTCAAAATGGCTCTGTACAACTAGCCCTAAGAGACTCACTTGGTGTCAAGGAGAATCCATTTTAGGTCTTGTTGCAACTGATCGGCTGGGTAGCTGCAGGGAAGGCCTCTTTGTAGCTTGTTGTATCCTTGTAGCTTGCACAGGAGGTCAGCCTTACGACCCTTGAAGTCTACTTCTTTGTTCTGGGTAAAAGAAAGAGCAGGTCTGGTTCTCCAGGCCTCTTCTCAGGTTGCAGAAGGAAGATGCAGTCCTCTTTTGATCTTTCTCAGATCCAGGAGTGTTCTGAGGTGGGTGCCTGAAGTTGCCACATTTATATCTGACATGAGCTAGTGGAAGGGAATGGCCCCTGGGCACACCCTAACCAATGGAGTATATGTTTCCTGTACTAACCCTTCACACTTTGGGCATGTTTAAAATGGCAGCAGTCTTCAGCCATGCTAAACTTGGGCTCTGAGAGTTGGGTGTGTGTATGAGGAGTATACTATGGTAATCCTAGATTTCCTTCATCCAACACCAAAATCCAGTTTGAGGCAGTACCTGTATTCCATAAAAACTCAGAGACTGAAGTCTGGTAGAATAAAGCAGGGTTCACTAGCAGCCAGACAGTAGATTTACAAGATTTATTTTGGCATCAAGCTCTTGCCCTTTGAATTGTGCCAAAAGTACGATATGTAAAACCCCAGCAGACCTATCTAACAGGTCTTGTCACTCCAGCAGTAATCAATCAATCACTTTAAAACTGCACTGAGAGGCTACAATGGTAGGAATGCAGCCAGGTTTGCTTGGTCACTACAGTGGGCGACACAATAATTACTGCAGCCCACTAGTAACGTTTACCTTACAGACTCTGGGTGCACTCTGTACCTTATACTAGGGGCGTAAAGGTGGGTCTAATATGTTAATCAATCGATTACCGCTTCAACATCTTAGTAGGGGGAGCACAAGCTTTTTACAACTGGTTAGCAGTAACCTCCTTGTGGTCCTCCTCCTAACATCGTTCTATAGCCAACAAAAAGAGTTCAGGTAAAAATTAGGTGGTACACCATGCAAAAGGTGGTTATGTCCAACACATCCCCTACACTGACTCACAAACAGGCTTCTGTGCGCCACTCACACCCTCACATCACGGGGCAGACGTAACTGGCACTGCCCACCATAGAATTTGTACAAAAGCATACCCTTGCAGTGCAAATTCGAATGCATAGACAGTGGAAAAAGGATAACAAATTGGACATGCCCTCCGCACACTACCACTTTGTCGGTTTCTGGGGAAAATCTAAGGATCCCTCTGGGTTGTGTCAAGTTTGTCCTCTAGATGCATCTGAAGTTATAGAAAGGTCACCGCTACGGTGCACAACATGTTCTGCACTGGAAAGTAAACCGCTGTTGCTGTGGATTGCTAGCACTGGCGAAAATAATTAGTAAAGCTGGGCATTAGTGCCTAAATCTGCCCACATGCCAATTCAGTCGATTATTAACAAAAGAAAAATATATATCTATCAATCACAGAAATGAGCAATAAAGGGACCGACGGCCCCCTAATCAGGATAAAATGCACAAGCAAAGAAAATACAAAAAATATGTAGTTAATCGTATAGAGTGATCCAATGGAGGTCTTGTGATGAAACTGAAACAGACGAGATATACAGAATCTTAAGTCATGAGAAACTTTGCAGACAACCTTCAGACAGATGGGGAAATGTAAACACTCTGCAATAAGGAACACTAGAAGGCATGGTTTGCACTGGGCAGACACAGTCTTGAACTTGCTTTTCGGTCTGTCTAGCACTTGTGGATAGCCCAGCTTTAACCCCTTCCATGCTCATGACGGAATGGTTCCGTCATGAGCACAAGTGCAAGTGTGCTTATGACGGAACCATTCCGTCATGAGCACGCCTTCAAAAAATCCCTCTGCTGTAAACAGCAGAGAGATTTCCCATTTTTATTTTGCTTTGAGAAGTGGGGAAGAACTTCCCCAACCTCTTAAAGCATGGTTAGGGTTTTCATTGTAATGAAGATCGCGCGCATGGTCGTCATTACAATGAAAACAAAACTGAAACTTAGTTTTAGTTTCACAGTTTCAGTGCTTGTGGGGATATCCCAGCCCTCCAAGCACCGAAAAACATGGGAGTGGTATCGTTGGAAATGGTAGAATATCCCCTTTCCAATGGTACCCTTCCCTAGTGGATCCCTGTTGGAGATCGCCTCAGGAGGGCGATCCCAAAGCAGGGATCCACCCCCTAGCCAACAGGGAGGGGTAGAGGCCCCTTGGGCAAGGACCTTTGCTCCCCCCAATAATGTTTTCCCAGACAACCTTTTTGACCCCCCAGGGGACAGATGGGGGCAGTAGCCCCCAATCTGCCTCCCCTGGGGGGCAGAAAGCACCCTAGACGCCAGGGACATTTTTTATAGGCCAGGGGTGTGGGTTGTCCAGAATGGGCATGCCAACGTCCCCACCCTACCCCCCAAAGAAGGTATAAGACTTTCTGCCTAGGCCCAGGATGCAGATGGGGGCAATAGCCCACTGGGCACCAGTGATTTATTTTTTCCAAAGTTTGGGACGGGGGCTGCCCAGAATAGGCATGCCAATGTCCCAAACCACCCCCCCCCCCCCAAAAAAATGCCACAGTCTTTCCGCCCCCAAGGCACTATGGATTTTTTTATATACTTAGGGGTGGGGGCAACCCAGAATTGGCAGGCCAATGCCCCATCCCCCAAAAAATTGCCACAGTCTTTCTGCCTTTCCCCGAGAGGCAGATGTGGGCATTGGCTCCTTATCTGCCCCCTCGGGGGCAGAAAGCCCACTAGGTATCACGGGTACATTGTTTTCAAAATTCAGGGGCAGGGGCTGCCCAGAATGGGTATGCCAATGCCCCCACAACCTCAAAAAAGATGCTACCCCAGGAGGCAGAAGGGGGCATGTAGCCCCTGATCTGCCCCCAGGGGTGTGGCAGGGAGCCCACTAGGTGCCAGCGATTATGCTGGCTTTTTTAATCGTAGGGGGGGCTGCCCAGAATGGGCATCCCAATGTCCCCACCCACCCCACAAAATAGCCACAGTCTTTCTGTCCCCCTTGGGAGCATATCGGGGCATAACCCCCAATGTCCCCCTCCCCAGGGTGGCAGAAAGCCCACTAGGCACAGACTTTTTTGAACAATAGCTCTGCCAGCACCTAGGGAAACCTAGCAAACCTATACATTTTTTTAAGTAGACACCGCTGGGAATCCAGGATGAGGTGACTTGTCTGGCTCTCACCAGGTTCTGTTACCCAGAATCCCTTACAAACCTCAAACATTTTTAAAAAAAACACATTTTCCTCATATTTCTGTGATGGAAAGTTCTGGCTTCTGCTCGGATCCACAAAATTCCACCCATGATGCATTCCCCAAAGTCTTTCAATAAAAATGATACCTCACTTGTGTGGGTAAGCCTAGTGCCCGCGACAGGAAATGGCCCAAAACGCAACGTGGACACACCACATTTTTACAGTGAAAACTGACATTTTCTTGGCAAAGTGCCTAGCTGTAGATTTTGAACCCTAGCTCTGCCGGCACCTAGGGAAACCTAACAAACGTATACATCCCCTGAAAACCTCAAATTTAGTTATAAAAATCACTTTTTCCACAAGCCATACTTCCCTGGACTCCCCCAGGTCTCTAGTTTTCAGAAATGTGTGGGTTTGGTAGATTTCCATAGATGGCGGCCAAGTACGGGAACTGAAACTCATATGACCCCCTTTGCAAAACCAGGTCGTTTTCGGATACATATGGGGCATCTGTTTTTTTGGTCCTGGGGCCGGCAACCATCTAGGGAAATACCAAACCCACACATTTCAGAAAACGAGACTCGGGGGAGTCCAGGTAGGTATGGCTTGTGGAAAAAGTGATTTTTTTCAGCTAAACTTGACGTTTGCAGGGGATTCTGGGTAGAAAAACATTGGGGGATCCAAGCAAGTCATATCTCGCTGGTCTCCCATAGGTGTCTAGTTTTCAGAACGGTGTGGGTTTAGTCATTTCCCAAGATGTCCGCCAAGCCCAGGGCCAAAAACCCAGGTGACCCCCCTTGCAAAATCAGATTGTTTTATGATAGGTAATTTTGATGTCTCCTCAATACGTGTTGAGCCCTTGCCTGTCGTGGGTACTTGACCCACCCACACGACTAAGGTACCATTTTTATTGGGAGACCTGGGGGTCACTGGGTAGTAGGAAATTTGTGTCAGCCCGGTGATCCCACCACTTTCCCACATAGAAATTTGAGAAAAAAGTAATTTCACATTTCGGAAAACGAGACCCGGGGGAGTCAAGGGAGGTATGGCTTGTGGGAAAAAATATTTTTTTCAGCTAAATTTGAGGTTTACAGGGGATTCTGGGTATAAAAACATTGTGGGCCCACACAAGCCATGCCTCGCTGGACTCCCCCGGGTGTCTAGTTTGCAGAAATGTGTGGGTTTGGTAGATTTCCCAAGATGGTCGCTGAGCCCGGGCCCTAAAACCTGGCTGACCCCCTTTGCAAAACCAGGTTGTTTTGTGATAGGTCATTTTGATGTCTCCTCACTCTGTTTTGGGTCCTTGTCTGTCGCAGGTACTTGACCCACCTACACGAGTGAGGTACCATTTTTATCGAAGACCCGGGAGAATGCTAGGTGGTAGGAAATTTGTGTCAGCCCGTTGATCCCACAATTTTCCCACACAGAAATTTGAGAAAAACGTGACTGCAGGGGATTCTCAATACAAAAACATTGGGGGCCCATGTCAGCCATACCTCGCTGGACTCCCCCAAATGTCTAGTTTTCAGAAATATGTTTTTTTTATTCATATGTTATTTTGCTTGGCTTTATCAACAAACATAAAAACAATTACCTATACCATAAAGCATGATTACATCGTAGGAAGGTACATCAGTACAAGAAATCGCGTCAGTACATCAAGTCAAAAAGTCACAATCATTTAGGGAGTATCAGTAATGCAATTCTACCAATGAACATTTCGGTATCCCACACGTACTGGTAATTCCATACTCAAACCAACATCGCAAGCGGATGCAATGCACTGCTCTTTGGGTCATGCTAATATAGTCCCACCTCAGCTCTTCACTCCCCTACAAGACTAATTTCCTGTTTCCTGTGACAAGGCCATAGCGGCCGTAGTGTGTGAATCTGCATTTGCATCCCCAGTTCTGCTTAAAAGATACGTTTTGTACGGTTCCCAATAATTCCTGGGGCGGCTCCTAGGAGGAAGTAGCTCACGATATATATTTGACTGTGTATTACAGTACATCATGTCTGCATGGCAATCTTTAAGTTGTGGTAGTGGGCCTTTCATCCAATGGATAGCCACCCGGCGCTTAGCCAGTAAAAGTCCAATAGCTATCAGTGGACATAATTGTTTTACAATGGGAAGATCCCATCCAATTATTGTCATCTTGGGGTCTGGCTCCAAATCTGCACTTATGATGGTTCCTAGCACCTCAAACTCTTTACCCCAGTATTGGCGGATTCCTGGGCATTGCCAGGATAAATGCCGAAATCCTGCATCCTCCTCCCCACAACAAAGGCAGCAGGAATTTTCTGTTAAACCATAACAAAACTGCCGCTCAGGAGTACAATAAGACATGTGTAAAAACTTAAAGTGGATCAGACCGTGCCGTCCATTAAGTGAGACTGATCGGGTGCAGGCGCAACAATACTGCCACTCTTTATCACCCAGTGGGGCACCCAGGTCACGCTGCCACTCCAATCGGACTCGTAGGACTTTGGACTTGCATGTGTCCTGGGGATTAGCATAGAATTTAGTAATCAGTTTATAAGGCTCTTCAGTCTTAATAACTGAGGTTAGCGACCCAGCGGCCTGCGGCTCCAGCAAGTCATTGCCTAGGAGTGTGCACCAGGTTTTCCTGGCTCTAAAAAAATGAAACAACGCTGTGCCCACCGTTTGCCTATCTTGCCATTAAAGGTCCTCCCACGTCGTCAGCTCACAGTCTTTGAAAAAATCTCCCATCACCGTTATGCCTATGGTTTGCAGTGCTCGTCGCACCCAGCCTCTTGACCCATCGGGAACCACAGACACCATCGTTGGGGCATTTCTGGAGCATATAAAAAGGTTCCAGTCTGTACGTGTACTAACTTCTGACAAGCTTTTGTAGTGATCACTATTGAATCAAATACTTGCGGTCTCCGAGGGGCAGGCTGTGTGAGCTTTTGGGGCAGTGATAAAGGTGCAGCCGCATTCCTTTCCAGGTATAGAAAGGGTATGTCCTGTGGGCCATGTACCCAATAGTGAGCAAATGTGCTATTCGCAGCCCTGTAATAATTCTCCAAACCAGGCGCTCCCTGCCCACCCAACTCATAAGGCAGCGTAAGTGATTCCCACTGTACGTGGGGCTGTCTACCAGCCCAGGCTAGTCGTATCAGCAGTGTACGCCAGTTTTTAAAGAGGAGTTTCTGTAGAGGGATGGGTATATTTTGGAACAGGAAAAGAAATCGTGGCAATACCACCCTTTTCATAATGGAGATTCTGCCCATCAGTGAAATAGGGATTTTAATCCACTTGTAAATGTTTTTAGTCAGACACTGGGTGGCTCTCCTATAGTTTTCCCGCATCACTACCTCTGGATCTGGGTGAAATTGTATACCCAAGTACCGTACCGTGTCTGCGGTCCAGTGTAGCGGGAACTCCCTTGGCTGGCCTGGTGGTGGTGGGAGTGAGAGGGAAAATGATGGACTTGTCCCAGTTTATCCGCAGCCCAGAATAGCATCTGAACTGTACTACTACCTCCCGCAATATAGGGGAAAGGTTCACATCTGGGTTGTAAACATATAATAGGGTGTCATCTGCATATGCTGGTATATTTAACGAGTACTCTGGGAATCTGATCCCTCTGTGGGCGTGATATTCGCGAATGGCGCAAGCCAGTGGTTCGGCAACCACCACATATAGTAAGGGAGATGATGGGCAACCCTGGCATGTTCCCCGGGTGATGGTGAATGACTGGGACGCCTCATCACCTATCCTTAAAATAGCTGTAGGTGATGAGTATAGTACTGCCACTAGACGGAGAAATACATCCCTGACTCCAAATTTTTGCAGCACCGCTAACATGAAACTCCACTCCATGGAGTCAAATGCCTTCTCGGCATCAAGAAAAACTGCTGCGGCACTCACGTCAGGATTCAAGTTTTTTATAGTGCCAAACAGTGTTCTGAGATGTTGAGATAGGTTTCGACTAGGGACAAATCCCGCCTGTTCCGGCCGTATAGCTTGGAGTCCACAATAAGGAGAAATAGGGGTCTATAGGAGGAACAAGTGCAAGGTGATTTGCCCATTTCAACAGGGTGAAAATGATTGCTTCCTGCATAGAAGGCGGCATAATTCCATATTCGACCATTTCCTCATACAACACTTTAAGATGGGAGATCATCAAATCTTGGCATTCTTTATAAAATGCCACCGAAAGACCATCTGCCCCCGGTGCCTTCCCATTTGCCAATTCCTTGCAGTGCACATTATATCTCTTCAGATGTCATTAAGTGTTCCCTATGTTCCGTCACCAGTCACGGCATTTTAATATATGAGAGCTAATCTTCTATTGCGGACCTGTCAGCGGGGATTCGGGAGGGGTATAATGTTTTGTAGTAGGAACAGAAATGGGCTGTTATATCTGCAGGGGCGGGTATTAGATCTTCTCTGTCATTCATCATGCCTACCATTTTATCAAGGTCCCTCTGAGGACGCATTAGGCCAGCCAAAGTGGTGCCGGGTCAGTCACGCTCCGAATAGCAGCGGGGTATAGCATACTTCCCCGTGAGCTTGACTTCGTCATTGGCTTCATCGATAAAGTCCACTAATTTGTGTTTAAGGTCAATAGTATCTTGTGCACACTCAGGTCCTGTCATACTCTGCCCCTGTAGTGAGGATAAGGGGTTAACTGCAGACATTGCTGTGTTAGCATAAGTGAAATATACGCTTAGACACCATTTTGCCGCTTTTACACACAACACTACATGGCTCTGTTCTCGTAAATAAACTGCTTGAGCTTCTTCACATGGGAACTGTCTGTTTTTCACATATCTAGGCTTGCACTGTGCTTTCTGTCTGCACAGCGTGTTCAAGGTCGAATAACAATGTATGCTGTTCATTTATGTTGATCAGTCACACGCACATAGACATAATAGAAGGCGCAGCTGCCCAAACTCAAACTCGAGTGCTTTTAATATTGCATTTTGCATGCATGCGGAGGCACTTGAAGAAAGCCTTTCCAACCTCAAAGAGCTGTTTTTGTCCTGGGATGTGATTCACTACATCTGATCTTGGAGGTATAGGGTCCCCAGTCAAAGCCTAGAGGTCTTCTTCTAGTATTATTTAAAACTAGCTCCAAGCACGAGGAGGGTGGTAAAGGCGCTGTAGTCCTGTTTCCACTGTTATAATATGATTTCCCCTTTTGTGGTTTATGGAATTGTAACAATGCTGATTGTATTATTCCTATGCATCTCTTTCTTAGTATTGGCAAAGGTACTGCATCTTAGAGCATGTTAGTTAAAATATACATTTTAAACTATATCGTCTATCTGTTTACTCATGTTGTGGACTAGTATGAGTATCAGATCGAAAAAGTGTTCTTGATTCCCACTATTCCTGAGAGTTTACTAAGTTGCATGTTTTAGGTAGTCTAATCATTGGTAGCTTCGCTGTAGTACGGAGAATGAATGAGACACTAATGCTAGTTGGGTCTGGGTTCTAGGCACGGAGGTGGGTTTTTGGTACACCACAATACACGAGGTCCTGGTTTCCTGCGAATAGTTCTGTGCATGAGCACAATCCCTGCAACCCTCCAAGCGGCCTATTTCCCTTTCCAGTGTTCCTAACCTGTTGCAAATGGAGCACAACACCCCCGTATGTGTGAAAATTGCCACTCCGCAGATGCAATCTTTAAATTCTTCCCATATCATGACAAATGATGACACCTTCCCCACATTATCCGAAAATACATTTTCTATTGCTGTCGCCATCCCTTCTCTAAACACAGGGTCCAAGAGTGAATAAGGTAGAAAACACCATATGAACAGTGGGATTCGAGGGGCCCTGTATTGCAGGACCTGTCGGATTGGGGAGTGGTCAGAGTAGGTGTGCGGAAGGTGTGTGCATGCCACTACTCTAGAGTTAAGCCCCCCTGAGACTAGCCAGTTATCAATTTGGGTATGAGTACCATAAACAGATGAATAATGTGTGTATCCCTTCTGGTCAGGGTGTCAGGATCTGTTCAGTTCCATGACCTTTGACCTTTTCCTAGTACCTCCCCTGGCCTTGGTGTACTTTGCTGATTCATATTGGGTTAGTTCATGCTATATTGCATTAATGTATGCACCTTTGATTTCTAAGAACAATGGATGCAATCTTATTTGACACTGGTACGCTATTCATGTTTTGACCAATGCTTGTTTAGTATCTGGTTTGTTCATTCTTCATGTGGGCCAATGCTTGTTTTGAGTTTGATGCTGCTAAGAACCTTTTGTTCCTTCGCAGCCACCGTAGTTGCTTTTGGGCCTATAAAAAGGGCCACACCCTTGGAACCTTGCGGATTATTCTGGAGTGTTCCGAAGAGTTCACTTCTCCCAGCGCTGCTCCTCGAGGCTCCGGTCATCTTCTGTGACCTTTGTTTCCTGTTTCCTGCATTTGGTGGTTTCCTACCACAGAGTTTCATTAAAAGAAGTCACAGGTAGGATCCATCCAATTTTCTTTCACTCGCATCGAGGAAGGAGGAAGAGGCTTTTAACCTGCGTGTTTTGGTGCAGGCTCGATTTCTGAAGACTTTCATTTGGCCTGTTTTGGTGCAAGGATTCAGTCCTTGCTGGCGCTTGGTTAAGAGCGGATGTCTTTCTGCTGAAAGCTCAGAGTTTGGTTATATTTCATGTGCTAAATTGTTAAAGAATTACCAGGCTCATTTCAGCTCCAAGTTTGGTCATAATTCATGTGTTAAACTGTCAAAGAATTAGGAGGCTTATTTCAGCTCCGAGTTTGGTCATAATTCATGTGTTAAACTGTCAAAGAATTACAAGGCTCATTTCAGCTCTGAGTTTGGTCAGATTTCATGAGTAAAACTGTCAAAGAATTACGAAGCACATTTTAACTGCAAATGACTAGAGGTTTTCCTTTTGAGAGAGATTATTCAAAGCAATGCATTTGTGAACATTCATTTTTTTGTGCTTTCATCTGGCAATAGCTACATTCTTGTTTTACTGATATTCATTCCCTACGAATAATCTTGGCACTCAGTGTTGGGCAAAGGTTAATTTTATGAGAAGTACTTTTTGTGACAAATGGTCTAAATGCAGAACAAATTATCTTTTAATGCAGAACAAATTATCTTTTAGGTTCTTTCAGTAATTAGAGTCTTTTGAATACTACCTACAATGGTTATGTAATATATTTAATTATGTGTTAGTAGATCTGATAATCTAAATAGTAGATCTGATTTGCAAGAGAATACTTTGAATACTTTTCCTCTTAATTCTGAATAGAAGAATTTCTCTAAGGAAAAGAACATATATTTCTATGTGTAACCCAAACTTTTATTTCAGGTATTCAGAGTTTTAGTGTCAAGAATCTCAACATACTCTTAACAGTGGATCGTCTCTCCTGAGTTCCAGTGTTTTGTGTTTATCTCGTTCCAGATCTCCCTCCCCGCAGTACCCTCCCTTACCTCCCCTCGTCTAGCCACTTCGATCCCCTGCGGAACTCATAGTGCAGGGTCGGAGCTGCTGGAAGGTGGGCTTTTGGGTACTGCTCCTTAGGAACAAAAAAGAAAACTGTGAACCTTAAGATTAGGTTCCTGACAGAATAATCCGCCCAAGAATTCAGTTCCTCCCGAGCAGTACTCAAAAAATGGCCACCATGAATGATCTTTGTGCTATGATGACTAATCTCCAGAAGGAGCTTACGGCAAGCCGTCAAGAAACTGCAGCCTTAGCTGGTAAAGTTATCCAATTACAAACACGATTGGATTCTGGTCATACCACAAATCCTTCTCAAACTAACCTAACAGGTTCCTCTTCGTCTATTTCTGTATCTGTACCTACACCTGTTCCTCTAGCCCCACCTGAGAGATTTGCTGGGGAACCTAATAAATTTCAGACCTTTTTGACTCAAGTACAATTGCATTTTATGGTTAAACCAGCTTCTTTTCCTGATGCTCAATCCCGTATTGCTTTCCTAATTTCCTATCTTAGTGGGGATGCAGCAATGTGGGCAGTTCCTTTAGTTCAAGCTGATGATCCTTTGCTTTATAATTGGACCAACTTTAAACGTGAATTTGAAAAGATTTTTGATAGAAGAACTATTACTGGATCTGCTGATAGAGAATTACTTGAGTTGAAACAGGGGAATAAAGATCTCGTTCATTATCTCACTCAATTTAACCGTCTGGTAGCAGAAACTGAGTGGCCCGAGGAAAAAAGGGCAGCATTATACTATCAAGGTCTTAGGGATGAACTTAAGGATCTCATTGCTCCTATAGATCCTCAACCCCGGTCTTGCGCAGATTTAATAGCCCTTAGTTTACAATTGGATCACCGGGTTGCGGATCGCAAGAGTGATAAAAGAAAACCTGATGTTAGGATTTTTACAAGAGCAAAAGAAAAATCACACCAAGATGGTGGAGAACCCATGGAAGTTGGTAGTTTAAGGAAACCGTTAACCACAGAGGAAAAGGAAAATAGAAGAAAAAGCGGTCTATGCCTTTATTGTGGGAAAAAAGGTCACTTTGTCAGAGACTGTCTTCTTAAGCCAAAAGGTTCCTGGCCCCGCGATAAAGCTGTTAATAAATCGGAAAACTAGGAAACTCGAGATTGGATCAGGAGGCTTTTTCGAGTTCTTTTTCCTCTCCTGCACAGTCGATTGCTAATACTTTACAGTTAACTGTACCACACTTAATTCTTAACGTCCTGATCAAGTTAACTGAACAGAAAAGTTTGTTGGTAGCAGCCATGATAGACTCAGGGGCTACCGGGAATTTTATTGATACCCAGTTTGCTAAAGAAAGAGGCATACCAGTTCTAGAAAAATCTAAACCTGAACTAGTGTATGCTGTAGATGGGACTCAATTAACATCAGGAATGATAACCCACTGCACTAGTACTCTTCTTATGACTTGTGACACGAATGGCAAAACACATCAAGAAAATATTTCTTTTGAAGTGATCGATGCACCGCAATTTGGAATAATTCTGGGTATACCCTGGTTAACCTTACACAACCCGATAATAGACTGGGTAAACCGAGCTGTCGATTTCTCTTCTCTGTGGTGCCAACAGGAGTGTTTTTGTTCAAACAAAATATCTAGAGATACTCCAAGTGCCCTATTGCATAGTGCTTCAGCTCTTTTCGTATCCACTGCTGCTGAAAAAGATATTGAGTTACCATCTATTTATGAATCCTTTGCTGATGTCTTCAGCGAGCAGAGCGCCGAAAGTTTACCTCCTCATAGGGATTATGACTGTGCTATTGATCTAGTACCTGGAGCTAAGATTCCTTGCAGCAGGATTTACGCTCTTACCGAACAAGAAAACCAACATCTTCGAGAATATTTGGATAAGTTTTTAAAAAATGGTTTTATTAGACCCTCCAAGTCTCCAGCTGCCTCGCCTCTTTTTTTTGTGCCAAAAAGTAGTGGAGAATTACGCACTTGCATAGACTACCGAGCGCTCAATAATATCACCATTAAGAATCGGTATCCACTACCGTTAATACCAGTTCTTTTGGACCAAGTAAGATCAGCCACTATCTATACCAAACTTGACTTGCGAGGAGCCTACCACTTAGTCCGCATAAGACCTGGCGATGAGTGGAAGACGGCCTTTCGAACTCGTTTTGGCTTGTTTGAGTATTGTGTAATGCCCTTTGGCTTATGCAATGCCCCAGCCGCATTTCAATTTTTCATAAATGACGTCCTCAGAGATTATCTAGATAGATTTGTCATTGCTTATATTGATGATCTCTTAATTTTTTCATCTTCCACGGAAGAGCATGTACAACATGTTAAAACCATTCTATCTACTCTAAGAACACATGGTTTATTCTGCAAACTGTCAAAATGTGAGTTTCATACTAAAAAGGTGGAATTTTTGGGTTTCATTCTTTCACCATCTGGTATGACTATGGCTCCTAGAAAGATCCAAGCAGTAATAGAGTGGCCCACTCCATCTTCCGTGAAAGATATCCAAAGATTTCTAGGATTTGCTAATTTTTACCGCCGATTCATTAAAAACTTTTCTACCTTGGCTACTCCCTTAACCCATCTTTTAAGGAAGAATGTGAAGTTCACTTGGACTCCGGAAGCAGAACAATCATTCCAAAATCTCCAAAGAACTTTTACACAAGCTCCCGTCCTACGACACCCCGACACTGAAAGACCCTTCATAGTAGAAGCAGATGCTTCTGACTATGCCATTGGAGCAATTTTGTCGCAAAAAGACGTAGAAAGCAATGAAATCCATCCGATTGCATTTCTTTCAAAGAAATTTCTACCTGCAGAAGTCAATTATACTGTAGCAGAAAAAGAACTCCTAGCTATTCGACACGCTTTCAAAGAATGGCGTCATTATTTACTTGGAGCTAAGCATACTATAACTGTTTATACGGACCATCGGAATTTACAGTTTTTGCGCTGTGCAAAAGCGTTGACTCCCAGACAACTTCGCTGGACAATGTTTTTCGCAGAATTCGATTTTGTGATTACCTTCAGACCAGGGATCAAGAACAATAAAGCTGACTCATTATCACGGTGCAACATAAAACCTGAGGAAACACCTCTTACTGTCAGACCTACGAACATGCTATCTAGTAACCAGGTTGTTGGGGCCACTATGTCTGATATTTTCTTTGAACAAATAAGAAAAGCTATGCCAATACCAAAATTGTTGACATGGGTACAGGAAGAGCCTAATAGATCCATCCATCATCATTTGCCTTTTCACTCAAATTTATTATATGTACCAACTAAACATCTACAAACGCAGGTTTTGCAGTGGTGTCATACTAGACAATTAGCTGGCCATCCAGGAATTGCAAAAACCAAAGAATTAGTACGAAGGAATTTCTGGTGGCCAACCTGGAGTAAAGATGTAACCTCTTTTATACAATTGTGTGACATTTGTGCCCAAGCTAAAACAGAACATGGAGGTAGAAAGGGTTTGTTACTTCCCCTTCCTACTCCAGCCGAGGTTTGGGAAGACATAGCTATGGATTTTATCACGGATTTGCCTGAAGATAAGGGAATGACAACTGTTTTAGTTGTAGTGGATCGTTTGTCTAAGATGGCACACTTTATAGCTTGTAAAAAACTTCCCACTGCTTCTCAACTCGTACAAATCCTTTTACATCATATAGTACGACTACACGGTTTACCACGATCTATTACTACAGATCGTGGACCACAGTTTATAGCACAAGTTTGGAAGAACTGGTGTGTTTCCTTGAATATCAAAAGCAATACATCCACAAGCTTCCACCCTGAAACAGATGGACAAACGGAACGAGTTAACCAAATTCTGAAACAATATTTACGATGTTACCTTTTCAAGAAACAAGGTTCCTGGACGAGTTTTTTATGGGAAGCAGAATTTGCATACAACAACTTGCAAAACTCATCAACAGGAATGTCTCCGTTTTTTGCTGTCTATGGTAGACATCCACATTTCTCACCTCTGTTACTAACTCAATCAAAAACGAACACACCTTCCTTGGATACACATTTCCAGGAAATGAGAAGAGTCACAAAAACATTACAGAAAAACTTAATGAAAGCCAAAGCTTCGTATAAGACATTTGCGGATAGAAAAAGAAAGAAAGCCCCAGAGTATAAACCAGGGGATATGGTTTGGCTTTCTACCAAAAACTTTCAGTTTAGGAGACGTTATAAATTTCACCCAAAGTTCATCGGACCTTACAAAATAGAATTACGTGTAAATCCAGTAACTTATAAATTACTTCTTCCAAAGACTATGAGGATCTATCCAGTGTTTCATACCTCTCTCTTGAAACCTGCGACCTCCAAAAAGAGGCCTTGTCCACCTGCAATACTCGTGAACAATCAAGAAGAGTTCGAGGTTCGCTGCATTAAGGATAGCAAACGAATCAGAGGAAAGTTATGGTACCCTGTGTCCTGGAAAGGCTATGGACCTGAGGAAGACTCTTGGGTTTCTCAAGAAAACATTCATGCTCCCCGTTTAATAAGACAATTTCATGTACGTCACCCAGATGCCGTGACTTAAATGCTCCTTGAGAGGGGTGACTCCATTTTTGTTGGGGGGTACTGTCAGGATCTGTTCAGTTCCATGACCTTTGACCTTTTCCTAGTACCTCCCCTGGCCTTGGTGTACTTTGCTGATTCATATTGGGTTAGTTCATGCTATATTGCATTAATGTATGCACCTTTGATTTCTAAGAACAATGCATGCAATCTTATTTGACACTGGTACGCTATTCATGTTTTGACCAATGCTTGTTTAGTATCTGGTTTGTTCATTCTTCATGTGGGCCAATGCTTGTTTTGAGTTTGATGCTGCTAAGAACCTTTTGTTCCTTCGCAGCCACCGTAGTTGCTTTTGGGCCTATAAAAAGGGCCACACCCTTGGAACCTTGCAGATTATTCTGGAGTGTTCCGAAGAGTTCACTTCTCCCAGCGCTGCTCCTCGAGGCTCCGGTCATCTTCTGTGACCTTTGTTTCCTGTTTCCTGCATTTGGTGGTTTCCTACCACAGAGTTTCATTAAAAGAAGTCACAGGTAGGATCCATCCAATTTTCTTTCACTCGCATCGAGGAAGGAGGAAGAGGCTTTTAACCTGCGTGTTTTGGTGCAGGCTCGATTTCTGAAGACTTTCATTTGGCCTGTTTTGGTGCAAGGATTCAGTCCTTGCTGGCGCTTGGTTAAGAGCGGATGTCTTTCTGCTGAAAGCTCAGAGTTTGGTTATATTTCATGTGCTAAATTGTTAAAGAATTACCAGGCTCATTTCAGCTCCGAGTTTGGTCATAATTCATGTGTTAAACTGTCAAAGAATTAGGAGGCTTATTTCAGCTCCGAGTTTGGTCATAATTCATGTGTTAAACTGTCAAAGAATTACAAGGCTCATTTCAGCTCTGAGTTTGGTCAGATTTCATGAGTAAAACTGTCAAAGAATTACGAAGCACATTTTAACTGCAAATGACTAGAGGTTTTCCTTTTGAGAGAGATTATTCAAAGCAATGCATTTGTGAACATTCATTTGTTGTGCTTTCATCTGGCAATAGCTACATTCTTGTTTTACTGATATTCATTCCCTACGAATAATCTTGGCACTCAGTGTTGGGCAAAGGTTAATTTTATGAGAAGTACTTTTTGTGACAAATGGTCTAAATGCAGAACAAATTATCTTTTAATGCAGAACAAATTATCTTTTAGGTTCTTTCAGTAATTAGAGTCTTTTGAATACTACCTACAATGGTTATGTAATATATTTAATTATGTGTTAGTAGATCTGATAATCTAAATAGTAGATCTGATTTGCAAGAGAATACTTTGAATACTTTTCCTCTTAATTCTGAATAGAAGAATTTCTCTAAGGAAAAGAACATATATTTCTATGTGTAACCCAAACTTTTATTTCAGGTATTCAGAGTTTTAGTGTCAAGAATCTCAACATACTCTTAACAGTGGATCGTCTCTCCTGAGTTCCAGTGTTTTGTGTTTATCTCGTTCCAGATCTCCCTCCCCGCAGTACCCTCCCTTACCTCCCCTCGTCTAGCCACTTCGATCCCCTGCGGAACTCATAGTGCAGGGTCGGAGCTGCTGGAAGGTGGGCTTTTGGGTACTGCTCCTGAGGAACAAAAAAGAAAACTGTGAACCTTAAGATTAGGTTCCTGACACAGGGGACCTATGTCTCCAAATGTCTAAGAGCCCATTGGGGTGCATTATTTCTTGTATAGCTACTGCAGCAGCCGCTGGTCACTGGGGCGGGCCCCGGGATCTGTCCGTACTAGGATCTAAAATGCAGTTGAAGTCTCCCCCCCCAAATCTGTGAGACTCCCTTCCACTGAACCAGTCTGGCGTCTAAGGAAGTATAAAACTGCGGATCATCATATATGGGGCTGTATACTCCCACTAGAAAGAACTTCAGGTCTCCCTGCGTTCAGAGAGCCACCACAAACCTGCCCTACGGATCTTGTAGTAGACCTGTCATCTCTACTCCAGCTTTCGTACCAACCCAAATTAAAACACCTCTGGCATGGGATGTATAATTCGTGGAATAACAGATCCCCTGTAACTTGCGATGCACCTCTATACTACGCTCAGGGGTGAGATGCGTCTTCTGTAGAATTGCGAGATTCACAGAGTGCAGCTTCAAATAATCACCCACTCGTTTGGCTTTCCTATTGTCGTTCAATCCATGAACATTCCAGTTCATAAGTTGAAGGACCTGTGCTGACTCAACTACTGTAGCCATTGGTAATACTCATGCAGTTCAATGCGCAGGCTTCCTTCTCCCCTAATATGTACTGTGTGTGACAACTGTTGTGACGTTACCTCGACGTGCACCCCCCCTCTTCTGCAAATGGCATTCCCTCCCACACCACAAGAACCCCCAACTATTGCGGCTATCAATTTTATCCCTCCCTATCCCCTGTAACAAAGAAAAAACCCAACAAAGACAATACAAGAGGTGGGATACACTTGGGGAAAGATATTGCCATTGTATCTTTCTCCCTCCACCACCTTTGTACTACTGGTCCTCACATTTGAAATTTGATGGAATGTCACTGTGCAGGGTTGCACCCTGTGTGACCTGTTAAACCCATAAAGGTCTCTAGCAGTCCAGACTACTGAGCAAGGCCATCCCTCGGGGCATCCTCAGTTAAGGTGTACAAATTATAGTGGGGTTCCCATGAACCCCTTCCCATCACATTATTGTGTTCCTGCGGTACCATCACAGCCCCTTTCTAAGCAAACTGTAAGCCATCAAGGGTTTGTCTCAATAGTCACTCTTCTGAGTTGTGCTCTTCCACAGCCCTCGGGGAGCCCTCCGTGTGCGCTTGAGATGATCTTGGTGAGCCTTGGCGTTTTAGGCGCAATTCCTTGTCTTTATTGAACCGGAGCACTGTTTTAAGATCTGTAAAGTACTGCATTTTGCCATCTATTTTGACTCTCAGTTTAGCCGGGTGTAGCATGCTGTACTCCAGATTTAGTTGTCAGAGCTTCTTTTTCGCGGGAAGGAAGAGTCGTCTTGTACCTGCATAGTGAAATCAGTAAACAGAGACAATTCCATACCTTCATGATGAACCGTACCCAGCTCTTGGGCTTTTCGCAAGGCTGCATCTCGGTCTCTATAATTTAGCAGCCGTGCTATTAAGGGTTGTGGAGCAGCTCCTGGTAATGATTTGGGAGCCCAGGAATGTTGCACACGCTCCACCACCAGTATGTCCGAGAAGCTAATCTGGCCCAGCAGATCTACAAGCAGCTTCTCAACAAACTTCTCCATGTTTCTGATGTTGGACGACTCCGCAACCCCTAAAATTCGTGCATTGTTTCGTCGAGATCTCGCTTCACGATCTTCTGCTTTGGACTGCAGAGCTCGCGAGATTTTGTCCCTCTCCTTGTCTGTTTCCGCATCTGCTAGTATTACATCCTCCACATCAGAGATGCGTTGTTCAGCAGCATTTAGTCTGCCGCCATGTTTATCCAGTCTATTTTTTTTTTTTTTTTTATAAATATTTTTTTATTTTCTTTCACTTTTTCTGTAAATTACAATGCAGTGATTACAGTACAGGATTTTCTCACCATTATACATTCATATATAATATCAACAACTAGAAATCCATAACAAATCCAAAATTATGAGAGAGCAAAGGGAAAGCAAAAATGAAAAACACAAAGGCTAAACATCTAAAACAAAACAGAATAGGTCCTCACCTTACATAACTCAACGGAACTAGAGTTTTTATGCCTTACTATTCTTCCACTCTTCAATAGGGCGCCAAATCTTCCCCCCCAGCGCTCTTGCCCTTCTGCCTTTCCTATCATAAATGGCTTTCTCCAGATTATATATGTGTAAAATCCTTGCCATCCATATTTGGAATGTCGGTGCAGATTTGTCTTTCCAGGCTTTTGCAATAATAAGTCTGAAAACTGCTGTGACCACAAACAAAAATTCTGGATGAATGTTATTATCGCCTATACTGATGCCTAATATTATCAGATCGTCTGTTAATTTCACTTTTAGCCCTAGAGATTTCTCCAGAAATACCTCTATTGCCATCTTTAAGGTACAAAGCTGTGGGCACTGTGAAAACATATGCGTTAGATTTGCACTCGATGAGTTACAACGTGGGCAAGTTATACCAGTGCTACCCCCCCATTGTGCAATTCTAGCTGGTGTGCGGTATAGTGAAAAGATGGTCTTATAATGTTGGGTTTGTAAGGTAGCTGAACACAGTATGGTTCTTCCTAGGTCTAGTGAAGCTTGCATAGCTTCCGGGTGGGCCCCTACTTGTTCAACCCATTTGTTGCTATATTTTTCCCTATCATCAGTTTTATACACCTGTAATTCTATATACAATTGTCTAATTGATCCCCTTAAGCCACTCCCCAAATAATCCATAATCCTGCAACTTGTCATACCTACTGGACCCCCTTGTTTTGTATGAAAATAACTTCTAATTTGTAAGTATTTGAAGAAATTGTTCCCAGGTATTTTAAATCTATGTTGAATTTCTTGGAATAGTAGGAACCCCCCTTCCACACCCAGCAAGTCTCCTAGTTTCTTAACTCCTTTATCGTACCACTCTTTCATTGTAGCATCCCAAAAAATTTCCGTTGGCAGATCGACATTCAAATATAGCCTCAGATATCTATTATATCTTCCTAAACCTACCTTCTTCATAATAACCCTCCAAATTTTGTATACTGCCTCCAAGGTCTTAAATCTAGTATGTTTAAAATAGGCGAAGTCTACTGTATTAACCAGAGCATTCTCTGCCCTTTCCCCCATCAGAGCTTTATAGGCATTCTCTATACCTGCCCCCTCCTCTTGATCATCGCTGCCTCCTAAAAGTCCTTTGGAGTATTGCAATACTGCCGCCCAATAGTAAAATCTGAAATCTGGTGCCCCCCATCCTCCCTTCTCCCTTGGTAGTGTCAAAAATCTATAGGCTCTACGTGTCTTCCCTTGTGCCCAAATTAATCTGTTCAATGTTGCTTCTATCTTGTTAAACCATATGCCATCAAATAATAGAGGGATTGCCCTAAATAAATATAAAAATTTGGGAAAAGTAACCATTTTGATGAAATTAATACGCCCCATTAGTGTCAGATGTAAATTGTTAACCCTCTCCAAATTTCTCTTAACCTTTCCTAGTAATGGCTCCATGTTTATCTCTACCAATTTTCCTAACTCAGCCGTCACCCTAACTCCCAGATATGTTGCTTCCTGGACCACTCTTGCATCTATACAAGTAGAGTAACTATTCTGAACTATCTGTGTCTTCCCTCTATTTATTGAATACCCTGAAAACATGCCAAATTTCCTCGCCTCCTGCTCAATTTCAAACAATGCTTGCGCCGGTGCTGATGTTATAATAGCCACATCATCTGCATAAGCAAATATTTTGTAATCTTTCTCATGTAATGTAACAGGCATGATCTTACAATTAGCTGAAAGCCTTCTCAGGTATGGGTCCAGGTAAATGGCAAACAGCAGCGGGGAGGCTGGGCAACCCTGTCTCGTCCCCCGCCCGATCTGTACCGTTTTTGAATAGGATTTGTTAATTCTTATCCTAGCAGTAGGTTGTCTATATAGTGCCTGTATTGCTACAATGAATCCCTTACCTATTCCTGCCCATTCCATCGTTTTCCATAAGTAAACCCAAGAGACCCTGTCGAAGGCCTTCTCGGCGTCCAAAAAGATCGCTGCGACAGGGTCTCCAAAGGCCTCTGCTGCGTCTAAGATAGTTAACATTTGCCTGGTATGCTGGGTGGTCCCTTTACCGGGTATAAACCCATGTTGTTCCGGGGACACCATTTTCTCTATGACCTTACTCAACCTGTTAGCTAAAGCCTTGGCATATATCTGAACATCAGCATTTAGTAGAGTAATTGGCCTATATGAACCTGGTTCTGTTGGCGGTTTATCCTTTTTTAAGATCACAATAATATCCGCATTGGCCCATGATTTTGGGACAATCCTTCATCCCTGACCTCTTTTATCTCCCCTGCTGCTAACGTTTGTCTTGTTCTAATTGCCAGGAGGTGCCCAACCCTCTCGTTGAATTCGTAGCACTTCTCCTTCTTTGCTAGGTAATTCCTAGCTAGCTTCTGTGCTAAAAAACGCCTGTTTCTGCTTTTTGCATTTCCAAGTCGAGTAATATCGGTTCAAAAGGTTCGTGCTTGCTTATTGCCTCCACTAGAGCCTCTTCCAGTGCCCACAGGGTTCTGATCTCTTCTTCCGTTTTCTCCTTATCAGCTCTATTTCTTGCAATTGTATAGCTTAGTGTCTCCCCCCTTATGCCCGCCTTAAAACTATCCCATACCACATCTGCCGGGGCTGAGTATCTATTGATATCCCAGAATTGTGTTATCCATGCGTTCATTCTTATAATATATTCCTCATCTTTTAACAACCCTCTTTCAAACGTCCATGTGGAGCTTGTTCTTTCTTTATCTTGAGAGGTTTGAATACTTAGGACCAGAGGATTGTGGTCTGACACTATCCTGGGGAGCCGTTCTATTCTGGAGCAACCTACCAGTGAACTAGAAATGAGGAAATAGTCCAGTCTTGCTATCGACTTATGTGGGGCAGAATAAAAGGTGCTACCTGTACCCAATGGATTCTTTTCTGCCCACAAATCGCTTAATGCATTATGACGAGCAAGATTTTGTACTGATCTGCATATCTTTTTCTTTCTTCCCGTGTATCTCCCCCCATTCTTATCAAGCAGGCCATTCAAACCGTTAATGTTAAAATCCCCGCAGCATATCACGGGTTCTGGCCATAATGCAAGTTCTCTATCCACAAATTCAAAAACTTCAGGTTCATCATCGTTTGGGCCATACAGTGAGATAATTGTGCAACGTCCTGCAGTTGTTTCCAGCTCAAGCATTACCCATCTCCCCCCCACTATCCTCCTTTTTCTTTTTAACTTTTGTGCCAACACTGCAACTCCCTTACATCTTTCTTCCTGACCTGTGTAGGCGAGGACATCAAAACCCATTTGCTCCAACAGGTGCTTCTCTTTAACGCCTACATGCGTTTCCTGTAAACAAATTATATCAATTTTCCAGAAACGAAGTAGTGCCCCCAGTTTTTGCCTTTTTTCCCTGTTATTTAGACCACATATATTCAACGTAATTATCCTAGTTTCCATATAACTTTTTTTCCCTTTTTCCAGCTTTTCAAATGTCCGTGCCCAATGCTTCTAGCATTTCCTCCCATCACCGTGCTTTTTAAAAAACTGTACTGTATTACTGCTCCAACCGCCAACAGTGTCCCCCCCCACCACCCTCCCCTTTTGTAACCCCCCTCCCCAACTGCTGCCCCACCCCCTATGATAGGCAAATAGGTCACTCCTGACCTATGCGTGTCCACTGTGCATTGCAGCGTCGCCCCCCTCTCCACCCCTTCAAAAAAAGAAACTACTCCTGATAAATCCTGCTGCCCAGGCCCTTACGTGACTTCTCCACTTTTCTCATTACCACTTTTTACATTTTTATCTTACTAGTACATCCCCTTGATACTACCTTCTAGCTCCCCCTTTCTCCTTTAACTCTTTTAGCTCTTCTAGATATTCTCCAGCCTTGATCTCTGAGAAAAACATTCTGACTCTGCCATCAACAATGACTTTTAGTTTTGCTGGGAACATCAAATATGCCTCAGCGCCTTGGCTCTGGAATGCTGATATCAATTGTCTGAGTCTCCACCGCCTCTCCACCGTGACGTGGCAAAAGTCGGGTCTTGTAAAAAATGTTGTTCCATCCACCGTCTTCTTAGAGTCCGGTCTGGCTTTATCCATCAAATCTTGTCTCGCCAGGAAATTTCCAAAGAATACCAGCATAGCCCTTGGAAGTACACCCTCGCCTCTTTTTTTCCTTGTCGTAAGCGGAAACCTATGCGCTCTCTGCACCTCTTGCTCCCATTGCCATGGTGCCTCTGGAAAGGCGCCCTTTAACAGCTTAATGACGAAGCCTCTGGGGTCTTGCCCCTCTGCCCCTTCCTCTATTCCAAGGAGTCTGGCATTATTACACCTCTGGCGATTCTCCAAATCCTCCACCTTCCATTGAAGGTCCTCCATTTTTTCCAACTGCTCTTCTCTGCTTGCCTGCCAGTCCGTAACTTCCTCCTCTATCCTGCCCGTCCTTTCTTCAACTTCGGTTACTCTTTCTTCCACTTCCTCACATTTTTTGTTTATTCTCCTGATAGAGGCTTGGATTTTTTTGGTGTCATGCCTGGCTCTTCTACTCTCAGTTCTAGCTTCCATTTGGATTTGCTTTAATGTTGCAAATATCATGTCTAGTTTCCCAACCTCAGCTTGGGTGTCTTGCCCGTCTTCCTTATAAAGATTGGAGGTAGCAGAATAGTCCCATATCAGCTTTTTGTGGGTGCTCTTATGCAAACTTATAGGAGAGCCTGTTTTCCTGCCTGTCAGCTTGCGTTTTTTTTGTGTTCCTCTCTCTTTGGAACCTCCTGTATCGCCAGAGCTGGAGCATGAATCTTCTGATTCTCTCTCATCTTCGCTGCTTGCTATAGTAGAGTCTGATTCTTCGGGAACTGAGAAGAATCTATCCCCCTCAGCCCCCTCAGCACCCTCGGCACTCTCTGCACCCTCTGTAGGATCAATGTCTAACTGTTCCTTTTGCCCTTGCCGTGGTCTAGGGCTCATAGCAAAATCCTTTTGTATATTTTTCCCAGCTTGATCTTGCTCTTCTAAGATTCCAGCCTCCAACTCTTGTAGTGCTTCTAACAGTGGGTCTGTACTCGATGCCTCTGTTATTCCACCCCCACCAGCAACTCTCACCTCATTATCCGCGTCGATATGCTCCGCTTCCCTCTCAGCGGTAATTGACGATCTTGCCGCTTGTTGCTCCGCGGGAAGCGTGAGCTCTGTTCGTGCTGTTAGTGCCGGTTGCCTGGTAACGCCTCCGCTTGCGTCCTCGAGGACGCTGTTTCCAGGGCCGGCTGCCGGTAAGCTTCCTGTGTTTAGGACTGCCGCTGTGCCATCTATTGGAGCCGTCGAAGCGGCTGTGCCTGGTCCTGAAACCCCCGGGGGTGCTTTGATACTAAATACTTCTATCACTGAAGGCTGACGGAAGGTGAGGTCGCCTTTCTTTTTCTCCGTTGTGGTTCTTCCCGTTTGGCTGGCTTGATTGTTAATACCGCCGCTGCGAGTGTCCACATTTAATTTAGCCTCTTTGTCTCTCTCGGCGGCTCTCTCACTCTTCTCGATTTTCCGCTGCTGAGCCTTGGAAGCCGTCGATATCGTGGGTGTAGAGCGTTTGCCGGGGGGTGGCATTTTAGTTTTAGGAATAGTACCAATCCTTCCTGGGTCCTTTTGGCATGTTTCTTTAACTGGTCCAAGGCTCGAGGTCTGTTTGTCTTTTGCACGATTTGCCATCTCTGTCTCAATAGCCTTTCGTAATGCCCAAAACAAAGTCTTCAATTTATCAAATGCTTGTTTCAGGCTGTAAGATCCGCCGCTTTGTTCCTCGAATCTCAGCCAGCAGAACCTCCGTCGCATACTGCCTTTCTATAGCCGATCAGGTGCCTGGTCCATCCGTAGGTCGGAGAGGGGTCTAGATGCGACTTGCACCTACAATGCTACAGCGGCCATCTTGCCTCTTTATCCAGTCTATTTAACTGTCGATCTTAGATAGACTTTGTTGGATGGTACGGAACGCCTGCTTCATGTCAATGTCTGCGCCGGCATCTGGGTCATCCGAGGCGGGTTCTTGCTCAGCAGGTGTGCACTCTGGTTCTAGGGGGTTTGCAAAGGTCAAACTGTAGCTTAGGTTGGAGTTTATCTGTTTTTCCCATGATGATGGTACCAGTGTGACACAGCAATATTAACCAGGGTGTAAAGTTGGACCAGCTCAAATTACCTTCGAATGTCCAGCAGTGCCTGCTGTGCAAAAGGAAAATATATAAAGGATAGTCACCTGGGCTCTTTTCTGCTATTCTCTGGGCGTGTTTTATAAGTTATGTCGGGGGGAGACGAGTGCGATCCGACTGTTTCTGTTGCAAGCGCTACAGGCCCCTCACCCCCCATTCAAACTGATGAACCAACGTGATCACTGGTACTTAGATTATTTTCTCCTGAGCATTTGCCATCAGGATGTGCCCTGGGTAGTCCTGAATATAAAGGATCACCCGTCTCTGCGCACACACTTAATGAGGCCTACACACCGCTGCTTCTGATGCTTTGGCGGTCGCTCCTGGCATGGGTCCTCAGTCAGTCTCCGCATTTTGCCAAGTAGATCGTGGGCTCCACTAGTCTAGTGCGTGGGATAGAGTGGCATCCGGCATACTGCCGCCGATCTCTGAAGGTGATTCCCAATCGCTCCGCTTCAGTTACCAGCACACATCAGATGGGGCCGCGACAAGCTGCCACATAGCCAGGGAACCTACCTCGCTTAGTCACCCGTATTGCGTCACGGGCCGTAGCTGCGGGTTAACTGCAGTGATTCAATCGGCAAAGCGCAATTCAATTGCAACAGTATTCTCCCACACAACGACAATTTACAGAGGATTAAACAGAGGATAATGATGGATAAGTGGTGACGATCGGTACAGCTCTCCAAGATCAGGGCCATCTGGCTCCAGGCAAGCTCCGCCCCAGAAATGTGTGGGTTTGGTAGGATTCCCAAGATTTTCGCCTAGCCTGGGGCCAAAAACCCAGGTGACCCACCTTGCAAAACCAGGTTGTTTTAGGATAGGTCATTTTGATGTCTCCTCAATATGTTTGGGCCCTTGCCTGTCGTGGGTACTTGACCCACCCACGCCAGTGAGGTACCATTTTTATCGGGAGACCTGGGGGAAATTTGTGGATCCACGCAGATTCCTGAACTTTCCATCACAGAAATGTGATGAAAAATAGTTTTTTACAAGGTTTGAGGTTTGCAAGGGATTCTGGGTAACAGAACCTGGAGAGAGCCAGACTGTCACCCCAACCTGTATTCCCCTGGGTGTCTAGTTTTCAAAAATGTGTAGGTTTGCTAGGTTTCCCTAGGTGCCGTCAGAGCTAGGGTTCAAAATCTACAGCTGGGCACTCTGCAAAAAAGGGTCTGTTTTCACTGTAAAAATGTGGTGTGTCCATGTTGCATTTTGGGCCGTTTCCTGACGCGGACACTAGGCCTAACCACACCAGTGAGGTACCATTTTCTCAGAAGACTTTGGGGAATGCGGGGTGGGTGGAATTTCGTGGATCCACACAGATTCCAGAACTTTCCATCACAGAAATGTGAGGAAAATTTGTTTTTTTTACAAAGTTTGAGGTTTGCTGGGGATTCTTAGTAAAAGAACCTGGTGAGATCCACTTACTTCACCCCATCCAGGATTTCCCTGAGTGCCTAGTTTTCAAAAATGTATAGGTTTGCTAGTATTCCCCAGGTGCCGGCAGAGCTAGGGTTCAAAATCTACAGCTAGGCACTTTGCAAAAAAAGGGTCAGCTTTCACTGTAAAAATTGTATTGTGTCCACGTTATGTTTTAGACCATTTCCTGTTGCGGGCACTACACCTACCCACACAAGTGAGGTACCATTTTTATCAGGAGACTTAGGAAAACACAGAATTGTACAGCAACTGTTAGTACCTATTGACTTCCAATGCTTTCTGTCTTCCAAATGTAAGACAATGTGTAAAAAAAAAAGTCATTTTGAAAAATGTCCTATAATTCACCTACTAGTATTGGTACCCACATTTTCGGAGATGTGCAAATAGCCACTGTTTCTAAACTCTACATTTTGTTCCCATTTCGGAAATACATAGTTGTCTTTCATACCGATTTTTTCCTGTTTATATTTTCCAAAATGATTTGATATGTACCCGGTACACAATAAAAAAAAAACACTGTAAGACGCTGCTCAGTTATTGGCTCTGGGTTCCTCTGGTTCTTGGTGAACCTACCAGTCCTATATATCCCTACAACCAGAAGAGTACAGCGGAGGTAATGGTATATTGCTTTCAAACATCTGTCATACTTAGTAGAAGGTACAGGTGAAAACATTGGCACAAATGGCTGTTTTTTTAACTCATTTTCAATGTTTCCTATTTCCAATTGTTAGTTTCTATACAAAAACCTTGAAGGATCTACATAAATGACCCCTTGCTGAATTCAAAATGTTGTCTACTTTGCAGAAATGTACAGCTTTCCAGGATCCATGATTGTTTTCATACCCATTTTTACCATTAACTGGAAGGAGGTTGAAACCACAGAAAAATAGCAGCAATAGGCTATGCCCCAGTAAAATGGAAAAACTAAAAAAATTGGTTATCTGACTAACGTCTGCTTGTCCCTGAGAGATGGGAAGATAGTGATTTCAGCACCACACCCCCTTTGTTGATACCATTTGCTGGGACGCTTTTATCTGTAGTCCTTTTTCCCCTTTTTTTTTTAAAAAAAAACTAAATGTTGCTGAATTTTGGCTAATTACTGGGTCCCCTGCTGGGGAATCAACAAACCCAAGGTACCTCTAAAATCCCAATGATGTTGGAAGAAAAAGGCACAAATTTGGCGTGGATACCTTATGTGGTCAAAAGGTTACAGGCAGGGCCGGAGTGACAACCGGGCAGTTTGGAATGCTGCTGAGCTGGGGGTGATTTCACTGCGGTGGGGGCTGATTTCGTTCATGGAGCCCTGCGTGTGCTTCGAAATAATTACAGCAAAACGAATTTCGTTTAGCACAAGCAGGTCTCCATGAACGAAATCAGCCCCCAGCTCAGCAGGATTCCAAACTGCCCGGTAGCCAGTCGGGCTCTGGTTACAGGGGCCTATGCGTGAACTAACCCAAATAGCCAAACAAAAAGGCTCAGCACGGGGAGGCTAGTAGCGAAGGGGTTAAAGGGCTAGTGTGTGGGCTATATTTGTATTTGTTCCTGTCCCAGATCACGTGGCCAAATAAAAACAAATTACTGCCAGACAGCCTGAACTACCAGTCCAATACTGAGATGAAATATGACTGCAGCAGTTGCATTTGCGCAAGGTGAATAATTTAAATCTTCCAATTCTTTACTTTTGTACTTTTTTACTGTGCAACGCTTACGTCACATCAATGGTTATCAACTGATACAGTTTCTGGGACACATTGTCACTAGATATTCAAGTGATCTATAATCTAATTTCTTAACCCTCATCAGTCTTGTGTATTTTCAGGGGAGAAATTTAGATTATTTTTGATTTCTACTAAGATAATTAATGTAACACTTGCAGACTTTGAACACAATACATAGCAATACAAAGCCAACAAAGGCTACCAATATATTCTCGAATGCAATAATTCACAATCCTCCAAACATGTTCTTCCACCAAGATCAAATACTCCTCCCTTCAACAGTAAAGACACCATTAAGGTAATGTAGTTATTTGACACTGTCATGGAAACGATTAGTGTTTTTAATTTCTGCGTAAAGAAACATTACGTATAAGTGAGCAGCATTCTTATCCTAGACTTGCAAAGACCCCGGCATTGGTTGTCAGGTCAAAATCAATAGCCATTCAATTTTGCAAAAGGACAGCTCTTTGGGTCTTAAATTCGTCAGATATCAACACTAAAGCTATATCTGTAGTTCTTAAAAAACTTTAGCCACTGTTCAGATCTCTTGTATTCACAGTCCTAGTCCACACATGAGAAACACAGTAGCAGAGAAGGATACACTTTCAGCAATTTCCCTAGGGAGTTTCTGCCAGTGAAGAGATTAAAGCAGGGTTGTGGCATACTGCTGGAACAGTTTAAGTAAGGTAGCAAGATCCAACCAGTTCTTGGGTAATCAGGTAAACACCTGGTTGCTGAAAATATAGTATCTGCACGGTTGTTCATGGGCAAAAGACACACAATTGATGGACGGATTGCAGCACAAATCAAAACATTCACCCCAGTCACAGATCTGGGTTAAATACATCATTCCTTTGCTCACCATGCCACCCCAGTTTAGACCTGGCCATATGCAAATCAGTCTTGACCCTGTGCCTCATGGAAACAGACCATGCCGAACTGCCAAGCTGCTAGGTCTCACCTTTTGTTTGTTTTCTGCAAGAACATTGTGGACATGAAGAAGGATCCACTACTTCACCAAATCACCTATTGCACCCAACAAAGTCAAAGTGACAATGGTTACCTGGGGAAGAAGGAAAGCAAAACAAGGAAGGATGAGGGTCACACATTGAACCCCAGGCTGCGATAGGACCAAGCAAGGACAAGGCACAACATCTGCAGATAGGAGAGAAGAACGAAAAACTGGTAAGTCTGTAGTAGGGTATCTTAATGTCTTCTCTCTAATGAGTGTACCAAATACCTTAAGTTTTCCCTTCTTCGTGGTCTTTCAATTAATTACTGTTGTCAGGGAAGTGTCTGGTTCTGGTAGGGAAAATTATAGTACTATTAGCAAGAGCAAAAGTAATATTAAGGAATACATTAATGAGAAGACTTTAGACTAGAACCTACCTATTCACCAGACTCCTGCATGAAAATAAGCTCTATAAACAGAGTGACGAAATAAAAAAATTGAACACAGCCTTAATATTCAGGCAACTTTTTAATGTCTCTTTCTGTCTGTTCACATGTCAATAAATAAAAAAAACATGAGAGGAGGAACGGATGCCCACAGCAACTGGAACACCAGATCAGATAAGTATGCAGGGGTTAAGAAAATAATAATAAATGACAGCGCAAATCCCTATTACCGTATGTAGCAGTAATATAGCTTTCTGTCTCTTTCCCTGTTGTTTTCAGGACAGCTCAAACTGAAGAGGACGGAGGACTGTAGGTGATGGCGGTGCGCCAAAAACTGAAACACCAAGAAAGAGAGGTCTGGGAGGAGATGGCGGTGCGCCGAATGCTGGACACAGAGAGAGGCCCGGGAGGAGATGAACCGTCCAACGAGGAAGAACGCAAAGACAACACCCGACTCCTGACATCCTGAAAGAGAAGTGACCCGGAAGGTAAGGCCCAACACAAAAGACTGGAACGCGAAGCGCTGCCACTCGGGGACGGCTGTGCTTTAACCTGTCTGGTCTATTGCGCATGCGCGATCCCTTGTGGTGGCCATTTTGGTAGTTCACGCATCTCCCGGTTTTCCGTCAGTTGTGACAGTACACCCCTCACGGTCCCCCCAACGGGTCTTGGTTTATCAGGATAACGCCTGTGAAACAAACGCACCAACTGGGGAGCATGTACTTGACTAGTTGACTCCCATTCCGTTCCCCAATACCATTTCCCTTCCAATGTACCAAATACTGGAGCATGCGTCTCACTCTACGTGAATCGATGATGGCCCCTACCTCATACTCAGGTTCGCCGTCTACCATCACTGGTGCTGGGATTGTAGGGTGTTGCATACCAGGTACTGCCGGTTTCAGAACGGAAACGTGAAATACCAGGTGTATCTTAAAGGAGGCCAGAAGGTCAAGTTTCATAGCGACAGGGTTCACTTCTTTCAATATCCTGTATGAAACTATATCCTGGGATTTGAATTTGCAAAACCCCTTCAATGCGAGATTCCTTGTGGACAGCCACACCTCGTCCCCTTGGCTATATCCAGGCTCTGTAAGTCTGTGGGAATACGGTCCTTCTTTATATCTTGCCTTAGATTTTTCTAGATTCACCTGACCTGCTCTGTGTATGTCTTGTATCTCTTTCACAAAGTCTACGGCTGCAGGGGTAGAGCTGGTGGAAGGAAACGGAGACAACATTGTTCGTAGGTGAAAACCGTAAGTACAGTAGAAAGGGGAATAAGCAATGAAAGAGTGATAACTATTGTTATATGAAAATTCCGCTATTCATACCATTTCATCCCAATCAGAAAGTGAGTGTAAGACTTGGCACCTGATATACTGTTCAAAACACTGATTCACTCTCTTGTTTGGCCATCTGTCTGAGGGTGGTGGCTTGAGGACAACCGAACATCTATCTGCAACAGGGCTTCCAACGCCCTCCTAAATCTGGAAATAAAGTGAGCCCCTCTGTCAGATATCGAAATGGAAGGAATGCCATGTAAGCGTACAACATGTTGAACAAGCACAGAAGCTAGCACTCTGGACATTGGGAGTGGCCTTAGCGGAATAAAATGGACCATCTTGGTCAATAAGTCTACAACAACTAGAAGAGTAGTATTCCCTTGAGACGTTTTTGGTAAATCTACTATAAAATCTAAGGAAACTGTATGCCAGGGACTAGGCGGAGTGGGTAATGGTTGTAACAGTCCCACAGGAGCTTGGTGAGAGGCTTTCCCTTAGGCAAACACATGACATGTCTGCACATACTGTTTTGTGTCCCTCTCCATGCTAGGCCACCAAAAGTATCTCTATAATAAATACAATGTTTTTTTGTACCCTGGGTGTCCAGCAAGAGGATGAGTGTGGCACCACTCTAAAGCCTGTAACCTCAGCTCATGATTAAAGGTAAGCTTCATTGCCTTCCAATCAATGGAAGGACTGTGTTGACATAACTAGGGCAGCCTTAAAATAGCCCGAAACTGAGGAGACTGGATGAGATCGAATGCAATAAGTTCATGATGCTCTTTCTCAATGATTAAAGTTAACTCAATAGTAGCATGTGGGCTGGAACCTGACTTTATATTGCTGCCATCAATTGTTGTGACTTCCTCCCAAGAGGATTTAGACACCCAGGGATTTTTTTTGCTCTGAGCCCACTCTCAATCTATGAAGTGACTGTAACCTGGTGTCCCCATATCAAACTTGAGGAGAGAAAGAAGTGGCATGGTAGAGATGCCAAGACCTCCATTTGCGAGACAATCAAACCTGAATTACCTGAAGTCCTTGTCTCCTGAGACTCCGGGCTTACTAGTTTTCCAAACGCCTTGCCTGTTTTGGCTTTACTGGACACTCTCTAAGGAAATGGCCCTGCTTACCATAGTACAAGCACAACTTCTTGTCTCACCTTCTCTGCCTCTCTTCTTCACTAAGAGGCCCTCTGATACTCCCTATTTGCATCAGTTCTGGTTCTTCAACAGTTTTTTCGTGGTCAGGCCTTTTTTCCCGATAAGCAAATACTCGCCCGTCTGACCTGACTCTTTCTTTCTTCCTTTCACTGATTCTATGGTCCAATTTGACTAGCAGGTCAATGAGGGCAGTGCAGGACTCAGGAGGGTCTAGAACTTGTGCTAACAGATCTTTTAAATCCTCTCTCAACCTCTTGTAAAACAGAACACTACAATTCTCCTAAGGCCAACCAGCTCCTGCTACCAGTCTATTGAACGTGGAAATGTATGTAGCCAAGTCTTTAGTCCCTTGTTTTAAATTCAAAAGTTCAGTGTTTACCGACTGTGTGAAGGTATGTCTATCAAACAATTTCCTGAGTTCTTTTTTGAAAGCGTCATAGTCTTGTAGCAGTGGATAATTTCTTTCTATCAGAGGTATGGTCCAATTAGCAGCAGACCCCCCTAAATAGGATATATACGAACGCCAACTTTGCTTGGTCAGTCGGAAAGCAGGCGCATGAAATAAAGTGTACACTGACTGACGAAGGCTGCAAACTTAGTAGGATCTCCCAAAAAACGCTCAGGGGGAGCCAAAGAGATGGATGGTGGGGCTGTGACTTGTAGTACCGGGAAGCTAGAACCAGGAATCTGGGTCCCTGGACCTGAATCAGACCCCATACCCCACTGTATGGAATCCACCCTGGCCGATAGAGCTTGGGTTTCTTTCTGAAGGCTACCCAACATGTGGGCTAAATCTGCTAGAGTCACCTGACTCATCTCCATGACGTCCGGCAGAAGAGAAAACTTTCCTCTTTGGCTTTGCGTTCTGTTAGGTCTCATCTTTTGTTTGTTTTCCGCAGGAATGTCATGGACATGAAGAAGGATCCACTACTTCGCCAAATCACCTATTGCACCCAACAAAGTCAAAGTGACAATGGTAACCTGGGGAAGAAGGGAAACAAAACAAGGAAGGATGAGGGTCAGACGTTGAACCCAAGGCTGCAATAGGACCAAGCAAGGAAAAGGCACAACATCTTCAGATAGGAGAGAAGAACGAAGAACTGGTAAGTCTGTAGCAAGGTATCCCAATGTCTAAATCTCTCTAATGGGTGTATTGAATACCTTAAGTTTTCCCTTCTTCGTAGTCTTTCAATTAATTACTGTTGTCAGGGAAGTGTCTGGTTCTGGTAGGGAAACATATGGCACTATCAGCTAGAGCAAAAGTAATATTAAATAACAAATACATGAGAAGACTTTAGACTAGAACCCACCTATTCACCAGACTCCTGCATGAAAATAAGCTCCACAAACAGAGTGACGAAATAGGAAATTAAATACAGCCTTATTATTCAGGCAACTTTCTAATGTCTCTTTCTGTCTGTTCACAGGTCAATAAATCAATAAAAACATGAGAGAAGGAACGGCTCCTCACAGCAACAGGAACACCAGATCAGATAAGTATGCAGGGGTTAAGAAAATAATAATAAATGACAGGGCAAAGCTCTGTTACCGTATGTAGAAGTAATATTGCTTTCTGTCTCTTTTCCTGTTGTTTTCAGGACAACGCAAACTGAAGAGGACGGAGGACTGGAGGCGATGATGGCGCGCCGAAAACTGGAACACCGTGAAAGAGAGGTACAGGAGGAGATGGCGGTGCGCCGAATGCTGGAACACAGAGAGAGGCCCGGGAGGAGATGAACCGTCCAAGGAGGAAGAACGCGAAGACAACACCCAACTCCCGACATCCTGGAAGAGACAAGTGACCCGGAAGGTAAGGCCTAACACAAAAGACCTGAACGCGAAGCGCTTCCACTAGGGGACGGCTGCACTTTAACCTGCCTGGTGTACTGCACATGCGCGATCCCCGGGCGGTGGCCATTTTGGTAGTTCGCGCGGCTCTGGGTTTTCCAGCAGTCGTGACACAAGCCAGGTCCTGAGGAAGAAGAGGGTGGGACCAGGAGCCAATCTTTAAGCAGGTCCTGCACATGTGGCTCCAAGGAGAACGTAATAAACAAGGGGAGTGCAGTTCCTAAGTAGTTGAAGGAAGGGGAAGGGGAAAAGACAAAACTTTTGTTATGTTGTCCTCACACACCCCGAGAGGTGTCATGATTGATCATTGGGCCTTGCTCCTCGTCGGGCCGGTGCTGCAATGCTGGATGGGCTCACCGTTTCCGGGGCTCTTTGTCGGAGATCTTTTTATTGGAGAAGCTGTTATGTGTGTAGGGGCAGTGGGTGGTTATGTGCACGTGTGGGGTGATTTAAAATAGGTCAGGGTCAATCCTAATCTCAATAAGTTTAATGGTGAAGGTAGATCCTGCCTAAATAAAAATAACTGGACGCCCTGTGGTAATGTAATGTTCAGAACAGGCGGTCTCTAAGGTGGGGTCGACATGTTTCGTGCCTAGTTGTTCCAAAAGGAATCGGGTGGCACTTCTTCAATACCTATGTGAAATATAGTGCACGACTGCAAAACAGGCTTCAAGATTTTTGGGAGTAGCTTGTTGTGGGTCCCTAGTAGTTCTGTGCAGGGCGTAGTTGAAACCCATAGTACAGGATCTGTACTTGCTGGTATGCCTACCCTGGCTACGGTTCCCCTCACTGGGAACCGGAGCAAGGGTAGGCATACCAGCAAGTTGCCGCCACCCTTCTGAGTGGAGCAACACTGTGCTCCTTGTCACCCCCGTCTGGCAGTAGATCCTGTACTACGGGTTTCAACTACGCCCAGTACAGGACTACTAGGGCCCCACAACAGGCTACTCCCAAAAATCTTGGAGCCTGTTTTCCAGTTGTGCACTGTATTTCACATAGGTCCTGAAGAAGTGCCACTCGATTCCTTTTGGAACATTTAGGCACAAAACATGTCAACCCCACCTTAGAGACCGCCTGTTAGGAACATTACATTCCCACAGGGCGTCCAGTTATTTTTTTTAGGCAGGATCTACCTTCACCATTAAACCTATTGAGATTAGGATTGACCCTGACCTATTTTAGAACACCTCACACGTGCACATAACCACCCACTGCCCCCACACCTGTACGAACCCAACGGCTTCTCCAGTAAAAAGATCTCCGACAAAGAGCCCCGGAAACGGTGAGCCCATCCAGCATTGCAGCGCCAGCCCAACGAGGAGCAAGTCCCAATGATGACGCATGACACCTCTCTGGGTGTGTGAGGGCAACATGACAAAAGTTTTGTCTGTTCCCCTTTCCCTTCCATCAACCCCTTAGGAACTGCACTCCCCTTGTTTAATACAAGCCAGGTCCTCCCTGGACCGGAAATAAGCATCCTAGGACCGGTTTGGGGGTTTCACCCCTCATCAGCTGGGATAGCTTGGATCCAGTGGCACAGTGAGCCCGGGACCCACCTCTGGGCATACCCTGCACACTTAGGGCGAGAAAGGAAAAGACACACAATTGATGGACGGAATGCAGAACAAACCAAAACATTCACCCCCAGTCAAGAGATCTGGGTTAAATCCATCATTCTTTTGCTCATCATGCCACCCCAGTTTAGACATGGCCATATGCAAATCAGTCTTGACCCTGTGCCTCATGGGAACAGTCCAGCAAGAACTGCCAAGCCAGGTCCTCCCTGGACCTGAAACAAGCATCCAAGGACCGGTTTAAGGGTTTCACCCCTCATCAACCAGGATAGCTTGAATCCATGTTCATGGGAGAAGCTGCAGGAATAAGACCTTTCTAATCTTTCATAGAAAATGTCAAGTTTTAAACACAAGATGAAATGTTTAAAATGGCTGTACAAAATTCAACTGCAATATCATTAAGGCAATCAAGTTGACGCATTTGATGTCATGATTGTTTTCTTATTCTCGACTTAGTGTTTGTTAGTTCAGATATTGTTTTCAAAATTTAAGACAGGATCTATAATCAGATCGTATACAAACCCAGATAGTGAAACATATTTTAGAGAGGAACTTCATACCAGGGCGTTAGAAGCTGAGAATATGCCACTTTGCAGCAATAACTTTAGACAGAGGAGACAGTGGGAAGAAGTGGCCTTCAGCTCAGCCTTGTTTATGTTCAATCCCCACACAAGCTGTGATGAGTAGTAGTTAATCGCTGGCTCATAATGAACTCAAAAATATGTAGTGTAAACCATCTCTGAAGCTCGAGAATAGGCTTCTACTACCATTTCGAGTAACGCTTGGAAATAGCTTGAGGGTGTTAGAACAATATTAATTCAATAACAATGGTACATTTTTTCTAGCTGTTAGTATTTTCTATTACGTTTTGCTGCATTACTATTCATATTCAGTGTGGTGACATTCATATTTTATGCATTAGTTAGGATTTTAAAATAAACATTTTAAAATGGATGTGTAGGTCTAACTGTTTCGCAATACTGTTTGCTATTGTTACGCCACTGGTAGCATTTAATTTCCAGGCCCTGGACACAAGTAGTGCCACTTTACTAGGGACTTCTAACTAATTTAAATATGCCAATTGGGCATAAGCCAGTTGTAGGAGGCTGGCTTAGTATATGGTTCACACTTATTTAAGTGAAGCACACTGCCTAATCCAGACAACCCTTATGGTAATTTTATCAGTCTTAGACAACCTTAAAAAGCTCTCTAAGTTGTTCCGGGTCGCACTCTGTACATGTTCCCAGCCCATGTATTGTGGGGGAAGCGCAGCCTGAGATATGCGGGCTTACTATGCGGCCTCACACCTCCAGGTATTTAATGATTGGCGTTATGGGCCCAGTGATGACCCAGCATACGCAACCGAGCGATGGATTTTAAATGACCCGACCCTCACATCACCCTATATAGTAATTCGAATCACCGCTCCCTATTACCTGCTACCAGAGTAGTGTTGCTTACCTGGAAGCAATCCTTACAGCAAATGGGGTGGTAGGGTCACTTTACCCTGGAAACACCGCTTTGGCATAACCACCTATTATCTAATTTGGCCAGGCTTCAGGGGTTCCGCAAATGGGATCACATAGGCATCTCATCTAGCGGCAATGTCGTAAAAGGTACTGCTCCTAAATCGTTCCAGACCCTTAAAGATGATTTCTCTTTACATAATTACCAGATTAATAAATATTTGCAGTTTCATCATGCTATCACAATAACACATTCACTTATTTCCAGAATTCACCCCTTAGAGGGTAAACTCCTCATGGGCGACTTAGGAGAGCATAAGATCTCCATAATATACCAATCCCTTATCTCACATAGTGTCACTACACTCTAGAAACTTAAAAAAACATAGCAAATAGACATTGGTCCCCTAGACGCTGACGACTGGACTGAGGCCCTGGAATCTCCCTGTGGAGCAGCTATTTCCTCTTAACTACGTCTTATCCAGTTTAAATACATGCATAGGGTGTACTATACTCATCAGAGGTTATAGAGAGCAAACCTGATTGCGTCTCCTGTGTGCCTGCGATGTCAAAATGACAACGGTACTTTTATACATACAGTTTGCCCATGTATGGCTCTGGACAGATTTTGGAAAGGGGGCTGACATGCGTGGCAGAAGTTCTCGGATGGGAACTACCAAGATCCCCTAGACTGGCACTGCTGCACATAACAGATGCAATAGGCGGTAATAAGTACAAACGCCATCTCCTCTGGTTAGGCCTCACCATCGCCAAACGTGACATTGCCAGAACTTGGAAATCAGATAACCCCCTGCGATTATGGCATGGAAAAATTGTATGGATTTCTGTATGTGATTAGAGATACCGGTCTTTAAGGCCCACGGCTGCCCACAGAAACATCCTAAAATATGGCGAAGATGGGCGGACTACAATGGGCTGGTCTTGCCGGCACTGGCGACGATGTATGATATTATAGGCTCTGAAATCAGATCTTACGATGCACAGAAAAGACACATACCATGAAGTGAATATGTCAAAATTAAGATTCTTATCTATCTATTATCTATATAATGGCCATATCCAAGTGCATTGAAGTTATTCTGCTAAGTTTTGTTTATATTGAGCATATAATTTGCTAATAACTGTATACATTTTCAAAAATACACTGTAACAAAGTGATTGCCTTCGTACCTGAAAATATGCCAATAAAATGTGTTATTAAAAAAATAAAAGCTCTCTAAGTGGTAGATGTGGAGAGTAGCCTTCAGGCTTAGTCTAGAAGGAGTGTTAAGAAGCTTGTTTTACCAGTAATAATCATTTAGTGTAGGTTAAATGAAAAAGAACTACACAGAGTAGGTGTAAGAATTGTAATATTTATTATACACATTCACTAGCACATTGGTATATTTCCTACCCGGAGATATAAACAAAATACACACAATATTTCAAAAGGAGAACAGGTAAATAGCACAAATACACAGTGGTCTCCAGGGGGGAACAAACCATATACTAATAAAGTTGAATGCGAACTGTGACCGAAGCCGGGACTGAACCCAGAAGACTTAGAACAGCTGGGGGCCAAAGTAACCACCCAAGGTAAGTACCTCAGAAGCCCACAGAGGCCGTGCGCAGAGTGGAAGCACAGCCAAGTACTCAATGCAAGTCAATGGGGAAGTCGCAGTTGCAGTTTTGCAGAAGAAGAACCCTTCCCAGAGGACCCTGAAGAAACCCTCTGGAAGATGGAAGGTTGGAGAGGTTGAAACCAGGATACCAACACAAGGGAAGCTGGGTGCATAGGTGTGAAGTGACGTTGGAAACCGCCCTAGACCACAATGAATGACTTCAGTGAAGATGCCGCTGGCGAAGCAGGTAAAATAGTCTGGTGGAATCCAAGGGTGGATTCTTGAAGCGGAGTAACTGCAAGCAGACTGGACAGAGTCTATTCCACTCTGGAGTGACCATGAGGCACGGAAAACCAATGACCACCGATGGCGGAAGATGCAGGAGGTTTGATGGTGACCTTGCTTCTGCAGCTGTGACGACCAGGCGATGCTGTGGAAGACCAGGAGCCATTCATGATCTGTCCCACGTAGGAAGTCGAGAACCAGGGGGTCGATGTCCGGCGGGAGCACCAACAATCCTTGGCAGCAGCAACAGACAAGGAAAGTGAAGAAGAGGCAATATCAGGACCAGCAAGGTCGAAGGGACAGTACAGGAGAGTCAGAACAGGCCCGAGCATGCAGGGAAACCCACTGGAGCTAAAGATTATCCTAAGAGGACCAACAGGCCGAAGGCACAGGATTCTCAAGAGGACCTCGAGCAGCTCACCAATGATGCAGGCTCACTTCAGAGAGGATCCGATGAGGATGAAGATCTTGGTAGCAAGAGATGCTGGAGGCTGGAGCTTCTTGTAGCCCATAGATCTCTGGAGAAGAGAGTCAACAAACCTTGGCAACGGCAAGTCGACGTGGTGCACAGGGGTGCAGCTCCAGAGGTTCCCATGAGGGGTACTGGCCTCAAGCTTGGTGAGAAGACAATGTACGCCAGGAGGGAGTTGCAGAACTGGCACATGTGCTGCTGGTCCTTGCAAAGTCCGTAGGACGTTAGGAACAACAGACCAGTCAGCTTAGTTGCTGTGCCTGCAGATGCAGGGGACTGACACCATCACTCCAAGGGAGATTCCATCAGGTGTCTTTGATGCCAACAGGCCTGAAGAAGAACCTGGATGGAGCCCAGGCACAGGCAACACAGACGACTGGCAGGATGAAGAGATCAGGAGCAGCAGGAGTCTTCCCAGATGCAGTTTCTGGTCTCAAAGCGAAGTCCAACGAAGTCCTAAGTGCCCAGACGGTTGAAGTAGAAGTGATTTTGCATCTTAGTCTTGTCCCACAACCAGTGGCGGCTGGTGACCTTTGAAAGTGGTAGGGTGTAAAAGTCAGAGATGAGTGTTACGTCATGAAGTGACCGAGCCCGACTATCATACGGGAGATTCGGTGGAGTTCTTTATAAAATAACTTTTAAAAAAGAGTAGGCAAATTATTGGTTTATAATATTTATCCATAGAATTGCACGATTGAGAAAATGTAATGCCTATATCAGTGAAAATGTGCTATTTATTCATGAAAGTGCGCTACTGCACCATCTTTTAGTAATATATTTGCGACAGTGTGCTCTAACGGGCACGACCACCAGTAACATACTACACCCTTACGGATGATAAGCGTGAGCTTTGTCTTCCACAGGGTTGGTTTCAGCTCATCAATAACGGCAGGTTCACTCCCATTTTTGGGATTACATTGCTTAGGCAAAATTTCTATTTATTGGAGGGGAAATTAAAGAGGATAAAAAAGAGGTGAGGCACTAAAGAGATAAAGTCTCTTTCTTACAATTCTACATGTCAGTTTCAGGTCAAAGCAATGTATTGGGGAAAGGAGTGTAGCAGTACAGGATTTTAAGTAATGTCATCATCACAATTCAACTACATGAGCTAAGGAATGGAGTCAGAAAGGTTAAATGGCAATTACAAATTACAGTAATTATTTGAGGAAAGCCCTTTAAATGTGTTCTGAAGCTGTCTTAATGACCAAGGACTGATAATTAAAACAGATACAGATAGAAAGGCAACGGTAAAAATGTAAATAGACGATTTTTCAGAAACCTAAAATGTGAACAAATTGCTGGTAAGTTACATAACGGTGAATGAGGTGAGCAGGCAGGGGAACATGCAGGATGAAGCCATGCAGGTCAGGGTAGGCTTGGCGCCTTGGAGAAATCATTCTGCGTCCAAGTAGGTCTGTACAGAAGTCCAAAGAAGAGGGTAAGGGAGCCCACAGAGAAGGGCAGAGGGCACAGGTTAAGTGTGGCCTTCGTGACGTCAGATTCATTCTGATTTCATCAGATTAGCCACAAATACCAGAGGCAGAAAAGCAAGTCAATAGAAGGGCCATTATAGGTTGCGGTTTAGCGTTAATGGCCCTGAGAACCGCGGAGGTGAGTGGAGACAAGACATTCTTTTCTCCCCTTGTGTCCTCATCCTTGTCCCGCGTGTGCCCCCTACTCCAAAATAAACTCTTGCAGCACACGTTCGACACCAATGAGAATTGTCAACGAATATGCAAATAAATTTCACTTAATTTAGCAGCAGCACTAGCTTGTTGTTAGACCCTGAAAGGCTGGTACCGGGAATGCAGGAGGGATCCTACATCCAACACTGGAATCTGTGTTGGGGTAGGATTCCAACATGTTTGATACCAAACATGACTGGTTTCGTGGCAGCCAATATATAGTTAGACATCTCATAAATGACTTGATGACCACTATATGTATAAAATGGCTGACCGCACTTACAAAGCCTGGAGAATCAACTCCTGGGTTTGTAGGGGGTGTCCTGCTCATGCAGGTCACCCTCACATTATAACCAAACACCCTACCTTCAGGATTGAAAGGCCTACCTTAGGGATGACGTATAGGTTTTAAGTGCAGTGACCTCAGATATAAGGAAAATTGTATCTGTTGTGAGTGGTGCTAGCACCAGCTCACACAGGCTGCAATGGTAGACCTGTAGTCACAGTTTGAGTGGTCTCTTATGGGTGGCACAATACATGCTGCAGCCCATGGGAGACCCCTGGTGTACCTATGCTCTGGGTACCATAGTACCATATACTAAGGACTTAGAAGGGTACACCAGAAGCAAACTAGGAAGGTACCAAAGTACTGACCATAGTCCAATTTAGGTAGAGAGCACAGTGACTGGGGTCCAATTTAGCAGGATCCCAGTCAGACTAGTCAGAAAACAGAATGACACCACCAAAAAGTGGGGGTAACCATAATAATAATAATAATAATAATAACAAAATGTATAAGAGCGCGAACAGTTACCTCAAGCAGTGGTGTCCCGGAGCTAAAAAAGCAACATGGGTGCAACCGCTAGACCGGCAGGTGTGGTCTCGTCTGTAGGAGAGTAGGGTCTGCAATCCTATGGTCACCCCAAATTTTGTTTTTTGCTTCACTGGTTTACGACTTTCCCTGGCTGTGGGCCTGCTAATCAGACCCACAGCCTAGCTGTTCTCTCTCTAAATTGACATCCATGTACTTTAGGTGCATTTACCAATTGGTATTGGGTCACTCTTGTAAGTCCTTGTACAGTGTACCATAGGTACCCAGGGCATAAGTGAACCCAAGGCCTACCAGGGGCTGCAGCATGTATTATGCCACTCCTGGCTGGCCATCCAAATCTGACACAACTAGCTGATCAATCAGCTGGGGCAAGGTGGTGTAATCACCCTTTGCTTTAGATATAGTGCTAGCACCACCCCAGACAGGATTTTGTGTATTAGGTAGGACAGACCTGAAAGGAATGAGACATGCCTGGGGCACACAAGGTGCCCTGTGCATACACCGGTTCAAACCAGTTGCTGGGGCACTCCAGCCCCAGCTCTGGCGCGAAACCGGACAAAGGATAGGGGGTGTAACCACCCCCCTTCCTGGTCGCACCCATAGGAGGGACCTAGTCATAGTACAGCCCCCTTTAGGAAAATAAAGGTAGGAGCTGGTCCCATTCCAGATTAGATTAATCCTGATTTGAAACTACAAGAAGAAACTCTGGACTTCGACGTGCTGCTCCACAGAAAACTGAAGAAATCTCCCTTGTGGCCAAGGAGTGACCACCCTGCATCTGCAGGCACCATCAAGCGTCCTAGCGGTTCACTTTGTCGTCTTCCCGAGTGGATCCAGACTTCAGAGCCCAACGAGACCCGGACTTCCAGACCTCTCCAATCTCTACCTACATCTGCAGCACAGCTGAGATCCGTGGGTGCAACGAGACACGTGGGACCGGCCATATTGGTAATACCAAGGTTTATCTGCAATAAAAATCGCCGGAGCTCGGCGATAATTTTTTCACGCTAACGAAGCAATAGCGATAATTATCACTATTGCTTGGTAATATGCCCCTGAGAAGCCCCAGCCCTGAGCAGCTCCTGCATAGAAGATCAGCCCTCCAGCATCCACGAGCTCTGCGTGGGGCCTTTTGCTTGATTGCTGCTTGAGGCGTTGTCTGGTCACTTGCCGGCTGGCTAGTGGCCTCCTAGACGACGATCCTTGAAATCCACACCACTGGTCTGGTTGCTCCAGACTGGCCCCTGCTTCCCTGCAAAGGAGAAGCACTCCGGACCCTCCTGGTCCGCACCAGACGCCTTTTCCACTCACCGCGTTGGTTGCCTTTGCCAAGGCCTGTTGATGCTGAATCCGGATCCAACACCGCTGACAGCGAGAGCCTGCGTGGCACACCTCGTGCCTCCATCCTGGTCATCCAAGACACCTCGTGGTCCACGTGGCTGCAGAGTCAAGCGTCCACTCTTCACCTGATCGCGACGACAGAATCTGGTTCCTTCCTGGTTCCACTCCAGTCACTGGCTAGTGACTGTGAACATTGTCCTCTCTGCTTTCAGGTCTTCATTTCCTCGATCCACCCTTGGGTCGCTCCGGACATCTTCCTTCTGGCTGCCTGCAGCATCTTTTCTTCTAGGCTCCATAGACTTCAACGCGGAAACCCGACACACTTTGACACCTATGCACCCGCAGCCCGTGGGTGAGGTAACAAGAGCATTTCGGTGCTCAAGGGTAGATTGACTCTCCTAGTGTCCAGATTTCCAGTCGTTTTATTCCTAGCTAGTCGGAACTGTCTAATACTTACCTTTTCGTAATTTGTACTGTCCATTGACTTTGTTACGCATCTCGCGTGTGAGTTCACACTCTGCACACGTGTTCCGTGGGCCTCCTATTACTTACCTCAGGTCAGGATAGTGTAGTCCCAGCGATCCTACAGCCTCTGGACAGCTCCATTCCTTCTATCGATTTCCTTATACCATTTACTTAGTATATGGTTTGTCGTGCCCCTAGGGCACCATTGTAATTTGTGCAACTTATCGTATTTTTCTTAAGAGTCTTGTCATGTGCTTAGCCCTCTGATCTCATAAAGAGTTCATAGGTGTATGTTAGTTAATAAATATCTTGTTCATTTTCATAACTACCTGTGTGGTGTCCTTTCATTTGGTATTCAAGGGGTTATATGTGGTAAAACAGCTGGCTTCACATGCCAAAAGAGTTTAGCCTAAGACTGCTTTGTCCGTGCTACCATTAGGATAGCTGGTCTATAAGGTTGACTTACAACCAATAACCATAAGGGTTGTTTGGACTGATACAAGGTGATCACTAGAACTAGTGAGCATCATATATCAGGCCAACTTCTCACATCGTCGCTAAGGTACTAGGCTAAAAACGTTTTCAAGGTTTTCCTAAAAATGGGCTCAGATTTAATCTGCCACAGAAAGTTGGGCAGCTTATTTCAGAGCTTTGAGGCCACGGTCCCAAAGGATCTACCTCCAATGCGTGCCTTCTTGAACCTAGGGACGCTCAGAAGGTTCAAGGCGTTAGATCTAAGAGGCCTATTTTGTTTGCAGCTGCACAAACGTAGTTTCAAATAATTTGGGCAATTTCCGTGGAGAGAACGGAAAGCAAGAGTAAGTGCCTTGAATTCTATTCTCCTAGCCACGGGCAGCCAATGGAGTTTCTTGATGTGTAGCGAAATGTGGTGCCAAAAGGGTACTCTCCTTATCATTCTTGCTGCTGCATTTGGGGCTATTTGCAACCTTTTAATCTGGTAGGCCAGCATTCCTACATATAGGCTGTTGGCATAATCCAGCCTTGCCGTCACCGTGGCATGTTTGGCCACCCAACGGCATTCCTCAGGCAAATGTTGGATAAATTTGCATAGGCTTTTCAATTTCCCAAAACAGGCCACTGACACCTGCGTGATCTGGGCTGAAAGGGAGAGGTCTGTCTCCCATTTAACCCCTAGATTTTTTGCCGATGCTGCCGGGGTGGGTGGAAGGCCCATTTCCTGCGGCCACCACAGCTCAGCAGGCGGAGGGCAGATATTCCCAAAGAATAGTAACTCCGTTTTACTGGCATTGAACTTCAGCTTGTTGTTGTTCATCCAATGGGAAATGTCTGTCAGACAACCCTCAAAGTTTTCTAGGGCTATGTCCTTTTGTTCTTTAAAGGAAAACACCAACTGGGTGTAGTTGGCATAGGATATCGCCTTCACGCCCCAGTTGGCGATAAGAGTGAACAAAGGAGCCAGGTAGACATTAAAGAGGAGCGGGCTGAGTGCTGAGCTCGGGGGGACGCCGCACCAGATCTTTTTATGTTTGGATTTAAGTGTTTGAAGGTCAATTTGCTGTGACCGGTTAGACAAAAAGGAGATTAGCCAACTTAGTGCCGTGCCCCCTGCACCGCTCTCTTTGAGTCTGGACAATAGTATTGCATGGTCCACCGTATCAAACGCGGCGGATAAATCTAGTAGCGCCAGCATTGCAGAAGTCACGGCGTCCACTGTAGATTTGAGGGATTCTGAAACTTCCAGGAGGGCAGTTTTGGTGCTGAAACCTGGTCTAAAACCAGATTGGGTATCATGCTGGATACCGGAGTTCTCCACGAACAAAGACATCTGTCTTTGCACCCACTTCTCCAGCATTTTATCAGGGGCTGGTAAAAGTGAGATGGAGCGGTAGTTGCTCAGATCTTCTGGCGCTACATTGTGTTTTTTCTTAAGGGGTAACACCGTAGCGTGTTTCCACATCTTGGGGAAGATGCCCGTAGCTAGGGAGGAATGCCAGAGGTGAACCAAATTCTTGGCTATTGAATGGGCCACTATACTCCACAGTTTAAGGGGGCAGGGATCTTCAGGGGAGCCTGATTTGCAGCCAAGAATCAAGGACATCCCATCTTGCAAAGTGATGGGGTTAAAATCACAGAGTTCTGCATGGAGGCCGTTGCCGCCAGACCTATCAGATTTAATAGTAGCAATGTTACCCACAAAGGATTTGTAGATCATGCAAATTTTGTTATCAAAGAAGTTGGTGATGTTCTCACAAAGTGAGGGGGAGGCTGGACCTTCGATTTGTGCTGCTTGGGGTTGAAGAACCGCATCCACTATCTTAAATAACTCCTTAGTTGTATTCTTTGCTTACTTAATACAGTTAGCTATGTGCTCTCTACTGGCTGATTTGATAATTTTTCTAAACTCTTTAAGGGCTGTCTTGTAGGTAGTTTTAGCGCTCTCATCGTAGTTAATCCTCCACTGACGTTCAAGATGTTTACAACTGCTCTTAACCACTTTAAGGGCATCAGAGAACCAGGGAGCTGATGGCGTAGTCCTCCATGCTTTAATAAGTCGGTGCGGCACCAGCGTGTCTATGGCCGTAGTGATCACGATTGGAAGGCCAAGGCATCGATATTAGGGTCAGAGGTGTAGGGAGGAGTGTGCCTCTTTAGAACTTGACCGAAACTTTCAGCGGTGAGTTTTTTCCAATTCCTTTTCCACACCCAGCGGGACCCAAGCTGCTGTATTTCTTTCTGTAGGTCGACCAAAAACTGGATCATATAATGATCCGACCAAGTCAGCTGGCTCGGTGCCTCCATAACCATAGAAGAAAGGTTGGTGAACACAAGGTCCAGGGTGTAACATGCTTTGTGAGTCGGTAGTTTTACTAGCTGCACCAAATTAATACCAGCGAGGGAGGCCTCTAGCTAAAGAGCCTGTGTGCAGTTGGGGTTATCCCTTTGAAGATTAAGATCTCCCAGTACCATGTAGTTAGCATAGGACGAGGATTTCTGTGCTATATAGTCACATAAGTCTAAGATGGTGCTGGCTGAACAGTCGGGGAGTCTGTAAATTTGAAGTCCAGAGATAGCAGTAGAGGGACCGATCTTTAGGCAAAAATGTAGGCCTTCCAGGGTGCCTATTTTGGTTATTATTGAGGTCTCTACTTCCCAGACCTCTCTAAATATAATCGCAACCCCACCACCTCTTTTTTTGTCCTCCCTTTGTGCGCAGCAAATTTTGAACCCCGAGGGGATGGCTAAGGCAATAGCTGATAGATAGTCCTCCTTGAGCCAAGTCTCTGTTAAGAATATGGCATCCGAAGTACCATCTTCCAGTAAAATCCATATGTCCGTTGTGTGTTTGACCAGCGATCGACAATTGAGCAAGCCTGCTTTAAAAGTGGTAAGATGTGTGCGGTCTGCAGTTGGGCGATATGCACAACCACTCTTAGCTGAGGACTCAAACGTGGTTTCAGGGACCCAACTGCAGTGTAAGCAGGGGGTAAAGTTTGTGTCTGAACTAAGGTCGAGGGATGGGCTACTTGAACAAGTCTTCCTATCAAAGGACAGGAGCTCTTCTATAGACCAGCGGATGCTTGTATTCGTTTTTATGGTGCGACTGGCCGCTTCCGGGACACTGACGGGCGCAGACGTGCTCATCGACGCGCCCGCTGCGTGCGGCCAGCAACACATGCTAGTTATCTTCTGTACTATCGGAAGTGACGCGGCTGGGAAGAGGAGCTACGTCCCTCCACTCCCAGATTCAATCGCATCCCTTGACACTCTCTCGGGCTCTCCGTGAGCTTACTCGCGCGGCGGCAACCCTTTAGAGACTCAAATCTCCCCCGAAAGTGACGCGGCCTTTAAAGACACTCTCCCCCGGAAGTGACGCGGCCAGGAGGAGGAGCTACATCCCTCCACTCAAGCTGCCCTGAAGACCGTGGTGGACCGGGGATCGCAGCACTGACAGGCAGGGAACAATCTTTTAAAAACAGTATGTGCAAAGTATGTGCAAAGCAGCAAATTGTATTTAAAAAGTTAAAAATACTCCCAGATTCAATCGCACCCTTGACACTCTCTCGGGCGCTCCGTGAGCTTACTTGTGCGGTGGCAGCCCTCCAGAGACTCAAATACACTCTCATGAAAGCCATGTGGAGAAACTAACGCCAGAAGTGTGGCGCTAGCCGCGGTGACATGACACTTTATTTGCTATGGATGCTTGTCTCCTTTCTTTTTGTGTTGTACCAATAAAATGCTTTAAACCTAATTATTTCGAAGGACACGCAGGTCTCCATGAACGAAATCAGCCCCCACTGCAGTGAAATCAGCCCCCAGCTCGGCAGCATGTCAAAACGCCCGGTAGTCAGTCCGGCCCTGCTGATCGGGTTCTCAGATGCTGATCTCGGGCTGTAGGTCAGCCCGTAAGGATGGATTCATTTAATCAGGTATTTTAGGCCCAAGAGCAGTAATGTGAACTACTAGCAGCAAAATGTTTTACTCTGCGGCGGAATGGAGAGGTTAGGTTGATTCTTCAAATTCCAAGGCGCACAGACGGCATGTTTGGAAAACAATGGGTTGCCACCGTCTTTCAACCTTCTAGGGTCGATAAAGTGAGAATTAGCAAGTTAGATGACATGAATACCTCCTATTTAGAGTTCTGCAGAGATGGAAGACTTTCATCATTAGTATGATACAAAAAACAAGCTACAACCCTCGGCTGTTTTGAGGAGTCTGCTATTACGTCTGAATCCTTAAAAATAGCAAAAATAAATATACCACAAATCAACCGACCATTATCCACGGGATGCCAACAAGAGAGTTCATAACACACTTCCGCGTTGACAGGCAGCCATTGTGTTGCTTGTTAGCAGCTCATTTGTATGCATCCTGTCAGTCACGCAGCAAGGGTGGTATTTGCTGCATCGAGTCCAGGGCTGTTTGGTGACGTATCTCAGGGCGAAGTAGAACGATGATGAGGCCAGGGTCTCGCACCACGCCAGGTAATGAGTAGGATAATTACCCTAACCTTTGTAGAGAACTGCCCCATCTGGAACTTGGAGTGACCCAAGGCTCGACGCGATGAACCACTGAGGTCAAATCCTAGAGAATAAACACAGCTCTGATCACGTCTCGCTCGGCATCAACAGCGAGAACAAACACAATTAACTTTGTTTTCGTGGCTCCTCTTTCTTACCTTGATTGGAGACCGAGAGTGATCGCCTCCTCAATCTCACCTCTGCATCACACCGAGAGCATTTATTTGGCTGCCAAATGGCGGGAGGCAATTTGTGTTGCGTAGTTGCGCTTTTTTGAGGGACAGTGTTATTTTGACAAGAAAAGATGTTCACAGTGAAAAAATGGTGGCTAAGGAGTAGATCAGATGTAGTTGGATGCATAAAGCAGCGAGAATGAGGGTGATTTATGAAGACGAGGGCCTGTACAACGATATAGCACTGCGCATATTTCTTTTTATGAATGAGGTGATGAGGTGAGGGGGCAGGGCTGTGGAGTGTGGTCTGAGGCCTTTAGGATGTAAATGCGAGCCTCGCTGTCTTCAGAAGAGAAGTCTTTTTTTATTGCTTTATTTGTCGATTAATAAAAATCATTTCAAACAGAGATAAAACACAGTATGTAAAAAAAACATTATTTGTATATAGCTTTACACTGAGAATTTTTAGCAGCATTAATTATTAGTGAGCAACAATAAATAAGATGCATATGTGCAGGGTTGCTAGAAGACAATTTCTAAATCCTATCGTAAAATTCTATAAAACACTTTATCTTCAGTCTTAAAATTGATCAATCCTATAAAAGTTATAATGTAAAGTGTATGCGTAGCTTATTAACAGTAGATTTTAAAAACACATTTTTCACTTTCATTACCATTTTGAAGAGAAGTCATTTTTAAGGGTATGAAGAGGAGATCGGTGCAGTCGGAGGGGATGTTGCTCGAGGCAGCACGTTCTAATACCGGCTTACAACGAAGTTTGTGGCTGTGACATGTGCCCAATACCTACAATTGTTTCAGCAGTTGTCTGACCACTTTCAGGGGACAACCGGGCAGACAGATACTGCTGAGCTCCATCCGTGGGGGTTGAGGTAGTTGGCCACTGGTGTCCATCATACCAAGGCTCTGCAAACTGGACAAAGTACAGCCCTTTCACACTGGACTCTCAGGGTGGTGAGGGTGAACAGTGTCATGATTCTCAGGGATGGAGTAGTGAGGAGACATGAACTCAGCAGCCAGACAACACACACAATAACACAGTCCAGCCCTATGCTTATTTTGGTAAAAAGAAAGTACCCTAATCGCACAGCATAACATACTACACAGCACAATGAGGGGAACGTGACACAGAGTTGAAACCCTTATTACGATCTTAAGGTGCTACAGCTACACCCTTCAGTTCCCTCCCCAGCATCTGAAATCACAGGCTTCTGAGCTGGGAACTGCCCTGTTCAGTCAGAGATGTTGTTCATTCAATCACCCCAACGCACATAGGTACACAACCATATATTTCATTTTTACTTCTTGGGTTATTCACAAAAAGTCTTAGCTTGTGCTGCATACCTCACCTGCTAATGAGTTAGTCCCTCATTCTCTCAGTTGTAAAACTGCAAGTCCACCTGCATCTTGGAGATACAGTTCAAAAGATGTGGAAGAAATAAGTGCAACAGCCCTGCTCCCCTGGCTTATGAGCGGTCTTGCTGGAACTTGAAGGCGTTGAAGATTTCAGTGCGGCGCCTGTTAGCGGCAACTTTCATCTCTGGTAGTTCGGCCTCCCTAGGCCGGCTGTAAATGTGACGCTGGTGTGGCTTCGTGGCTTATTCCTTTGAGGACTTCAGCAAGTGCAACCTCAAGGATGATCAGGATGCTTACCACTGTAATGATGGGCAGTTTAGACTTCATCAGCAGCAGGAGCTCCAGTTCCTCAGTCAGAGGACTGCTGGTCTTAATCAGTATTTGATTTTTGCAGAAATTTTGATTGGGTTCATGACCAGAACACTTTAGGGGAATCAGGGGATTCCCTGCAAACATAGATCACTTTGCTCCTTTGCTCACTCTATCCGGCGATTCCCTTCACTAGAAATACACTGGATGTCTCCTCCTGGTGTGTCTTGCCTCCTGCAGGGCCATGCACAAGCAGTCCACCTCTCAGCAGGCAGGCCTGCTATCTCTAGCCAGCACATAGTGCAGACTTCAGTTGATGTTCTCTCACCTCTGGGGCATTGTCTGTCAAACAAACACCAACCCTGGTTGCACCCTGGTCACAAAACAGTACTCCAAAGACAGCCATTTTAGAAGCCACTCGGGTGACAGGGGCCCGTAGCTGAGATAACGAGTCAGAGGAGGATATCTGGGCCGGGCTGTGGTTGATCGCATCAGGCAGGGGAGCGAACCCCTCTGCGCAGTACAGGGGGTCCATTTGAATTCCAGGCTGTCTGGCTGGTGCGGCTCCGAGAAGAGACAGCCACACCACTGTTTTATGCGGGAGACTGGGACTGTTTTTGTAGTAGACAAAGGCCTGAGGAGATGATGGCCTCTGTGTGCGAGGAGCAGCATGATGGGCACACACAGCAGCAATGGGGGCCCAGGCCTGGAATGGCATGGTGAGCAAAAAAACGATGTATTTAGACCCAGATCTCTGTACTGGGTTGAGTGTATGACATTGATCTGCATTCTGTCCATCAACTGTTGTTTTTGTTGTCATCCCAAGTGGGATGGGTATGCCCCGATGTGGGTCCCGTGCTCTCCATGCCACTGGAAATAAGCTACCCTGGCTGATATTAGGGTGAAACCCTGAAACCGGTCCTAGGATGCTTGTTTCCAGTCCTTGGAGGACCTGGCCAGGCAGCTCGGGCTAGACTGTTCCCATTGGGCTCAGGGTCAAGACTGATTTTCATATGGCTGGGTTCAAACTGGAATGGCAGGGTGAGCAAAAAAAACGATGGATTTAGGCCCAGATCTCTGTGCTGGGGTGAATGTATGACATTGTTCTGCATTCTGTCCATCAACTGTTGTTTTTTCATGGGCCTGGTTGCAGGGCCGGTGTTTCTGGAGCCGTAAACCTAGCAAATAAAGAAGCAATTGTCGAGTAGCCTGCACCCAACTGAATAGACATTCCTGGAAAAAACTTCAACCAACCTCCCCCCTTTCCCCCGAGAATATATTCAGGAGCGGATGGGTGGCCTAAGATAGACCCCCGAACACTACACACAGACACATAAGGTAGAGTGCACCTCAGGGACACTTGGGGGTGGCAGCGCCAGCCTTCAGACTGGGAGCAAGATTTATTATATTGAGAAGCACCATTTGCAAGACTGCACATATTGGAGAAGCGTAACAGGGGACGGGCAAACATTTAGAGGGCGGCTTGGGCCGACAGTGGTGGATGTGATGACTGCCTACAGGTTATTATACACCAGTCAGACTGCTCCCAAACAGAGAAACCTTTGTCCTGACACCACACTGTCGCAACATTGATGGTAGGTCCACTGAGGTGGACTCCTGCATCCTATGCTGCACCGCCTTCCCCACCTTGGTGGTACCTCAGTCTGAGATACACGCCAGATATGGTGTGGTTCAAGTTGTGTGAATTATTGTGGAGAAAATAGTGGACATTTTAACACAACTTTTTTTGGCATAATGTTCAGTGCCCTCACTATAGTAGAACAGCGGGACTAGTGGTAGAGAAGCGAGAGGACTGTGGTGTGAATAGGAAACGCGAGCGGTGCCTCTGTCCCCCCTCCTTGCTCCCCCATGGGCCCTTGTGGTAACTCATCTCTTGCCTTTCCCTTTCTTTTTAATGGCTTGGCGAAAGTACAAGAGGAGACATCCACTGTTGATCAACCAATATCATGGCATAAGATAAAGACACTAAACACCCTCAACAAGGAAAGATGGACGGCTATACAAAAGTCGTGGGCCCCCAGGTGGACAATGAAGAGGGCACACAGCTCCTGCCAAATAATGCCATACTACTACAAGTAATACAATAATCGAGAAAGGTGTTGGTAAGAAAGGGAAGGTATGCTGAGAGTTGGCACTACTGCGTCAGTACCTATCCAATGTCTCAGAAAGAGTAACAAAAGCGGAGACTCGAATTTCGGAGGTGGAGGACGGTGTGTGGGACCTCTAGAAGGGAGTGGAAGAGCTCTGTAACATCAATAAAGATGTACAATGGCGCCTGGAGGATGCCGAAAATCGAGCACACAGAAACAACCTCCATTTTGTGGGCTTTCAGGAGGGGACTAACGTACTGGTATTTTGGGCAAACTGGCTGAAGGAAACTCTTTCACATGAGCCTTTCTCTGCTTGCTTTGTATTAGAGTGGGCACAAAGGGCACCGAGTGCTAAACCGCCCCCAAGGGCATCACCCAGAACCATTTTAGTGAAGTTTCTAAACTTCGTAGATCAGGATATGATGCTACAAGAGGTGTGCCGCAAAGGCGAGATTAAGTAAAAAAAATCAAAAGCTATGGCATTCCTGGGCTATAACCATGAGGTAAAACGTCAGCGGCGGACGTTTGACTCCAAAAGTGAAACTAAGAGCCCTTCAAATGCAATATATGTTGTTTCCTGCAAAACTGAAAGTCATTTACCAAGGCAAGGCGCACTTCTTTCAATTGCCAGAAGAGGCTTGACAGTAGCAGCCAATATTAAGTCCACAGAAAGAACCAAGTTCAGAGCGGCAACCATTTCAAACCAAAGGGCCAGACCTAAAGATAGTGTACGTAGGAAACGGGGGAGTGGTCGCAGACTGCAATACGGAGGTGGGGGATCCCTCTACAGGCAGAGGAGGATGAGCTAAGGAAGGGGGCTCTCTACAGACTCAGAGGGAGACCATAATCAATCCAAAAAAAGGGCCAAAGGGACGATCCGACTGCAGGCCACCCACTCAAACTCAGAAGAAACTGGGCTATCCGCGGAGGCTGACATCATGGATCCCCTTGCTGCTGAAATCTCTGCTTTGGAACAAGATACAGGGACAGGATAACAGTCACTTCAGGTAGAACTACAAGATCCTGATCTATTAGAATTATGACCAAGCATCAATATATCCTGGCTACCGGAGATCTAGACATGCAACTAATGCCCTAGACACCCCTACCGGAGACTAAGGGGGTCATTAGCATTGCGGGAACCCCCGGGAAATGGGACCGCCCGCAATGCATGCGGCGGTCCCGCACATGCCATTAGGATGCGCCCGCCACACTGGCGAACGCATTCCGCATTTCTAACATTACGGCGGGCGGTGCTGAAAACACCGCCCGCCGCAATGCCAAAAATTAAAGTTGTGCATTTCAATGCACAACGTGACAGACACCGTGTGGTGCCTGCACCGTTGTACATTGAAATGCAGGGGGGTACCATAGGTACCCCCATGTGCACCCCCCACCCCCAGAATCCCTGAGAGCCCACTACGGGCCCCCAATGTAGAAGACTGCATGTCTTTCTATGGCGGTGTTGCCACCACTGAAAGGCAAAACCCTGCATGCATCTTAATATGGATGGCGGAGTCTACCAGACATCACCATCATATTAACAGCTTTTCTGCCCGGTCGACTCATCTACCGGGCGGAAAACCGGCAGACGGTCTTTCCATCCACAGGGCCCCCCCCCCCCGGCCATAGTAATATGGCGGGGAGGAATTTGAATGCGGGCGGTTGAAAATGTTGGGCGTATCGCCACCGCCATGCGGGGGTGGCGATCAGCCCGACACACTAATGGGATCCTAAGTTAGGGCTAAGACCCTTCTTGGTCTGATTTAGCCTTTTGTTTGCTTTAAAGCTGTAAGTTTTAAAGTGCTTGGCACCGAGCAGTACTGGTGGGCTAGGTGACAGGCCTCTCTTTCTCCTCTTGCACACAGCTGTTTTATGATGAAGTGGTTTAAATGATATGGGGAGGTCATGGGGGTGGGGGAGGGGGGTTAGTTGGGAGGGAGGGAGGTTAAATGTTTTTTCTATTTTGTTTGTCGCACAGGTTTTTGGAAGACAGATACATTCAAGGCAACACAAGAGCTTCATGAGCTTTCCAAGTATAACTGGGATGTTTAGTGAATGTGCACCATGGCCACACCAGCTCCAACAGTGACTCCTACCTTTACGGTAATGACATGGCATGTCAGCGGATTAGGTGAGGAGATCAAGCGGGGACTAGTGACACAGTATATTAAAAGCACGCACCCTGACATGATTCTTCAAGAGGTGCGCCTACAAGGCACTCAATGTGGATTCCTTGGGAGAGGAACATACACTGCGTTAGCTCATGCAGGCTATACTTCCGGGTCTCAGGGAGTAGCAATACTAATCAGAAAGACCCCACCATTTGAAGGGATGCATAGATTGACAGACTCTTTGGAGCACTATGTGGGAGTCACAGCGGTGTGAGGAAGGTGTGAGGTCACCTTGATGTGTATATATACATACGCCACCTCGACTGCAGGCTCTTAACTTGACTAAGGTGATGGACATTCTTCTGGAGATGCCCTCATCTCTCCAAGTGATAGGGGGGACTTCAATGATGTAATGCACACAATACTAGACCGTTCTGAGACTCATGGAGGGTCGACATGCACTACTCCGTAGACCATTTTTGCTAGCACACTCGGACTAACTGATTTTTTGGGCTCCACCACCACCCACATGACAGACAACATTCCTATTTATCAGGAGCACATAAAGTATACTCGAGACTGGAATATATATTTGTATCAATAGGTGAGATGGACCAGATAGGACAGCTGAACTATTTAGCAAGGGGACTCTCCGATCGCTCCTCGCTCCTGGTGCAATTGGAACCAAGATTCAATGGCCCAAACATAGGTGATGGCTTAATGCCTGAGACCTGCAGAAGGGCAAGGTTCTAAGGGGTATTCGGGCTGATAGAAATGTTCTTCTCAGAAAAGACGGACACAGCATCCTCTGGAGTTATATTGTAGGAGGCCTATAAGACAGTGCCAGGGGCGCAACTAGGTCTTAATTTTTGGGGGGGGGCTAACATGGCAAATGAAGGGGCGTGGCTAATGTTAATCAATGGGGCGGGGCTAAAATGGCAGATAATCAGGATCGATTAATGCTCAGGTCAAGCAGAGAAAACATGCAACCCTAAAATTACCCCCTCGCACCCCAAAACCCATTACCACCCTGAAATCATCCCCCTAGAACCCCAAACCCCATACCCGTGCTGATCCCTAAAATTACACCCTTACCCCCCAAAACCCATACCCACCCTGAACCCTAAAATTACCTCTGGCACCCCAAAACCCATACCCGCACTGATCCATAAAATTACACCCTTGCCCCCTCAAATCCATTACCACCCTGAACCCCAAAATTACCCCCCTAGCACCCCACAACCCATACCCACCCTGAACCCGAAAATTACCCCCTGGCACCCCAAAACCCATTACCACTCTAAACCCTAAAATCAAACCCTGGAGACCCAAAACTCATACCCGTGCTGATCCTTAAAATGACACCCTTGCCCCCCAAAACCCATACCCACCCTGAACCTTAAAATTACCCCTGGCACCCCAAAACCCATACCCATGCTGAACATTAAATTCTCCCCTGGCACCCCAAAACCCATACCCACCCTGAACCCTAAAATTGCCCCCCTGACACCCGAAAACCCACACCCACCCAGAAACCTAAAATGTCCCCCCCTCACACCCTAAAACCCATACCCGCACTGAACCCTAAAATGAACCCCATGGCACCCCAAAACCCATTACCACCCTAAACCCTAAAATTACCCCTGGCACCCCAAAACCCCTACCCACCCTGAACCCTAAAATTGCCCCCCTGACATCCGAAAACCCACACCCACCCTGAACCCTAAAATTCCCCCCTCACATCCTTAAAACCCATACCTGAACCCTACAATTAACTACATAGCACCCCAAACCCCTTAACCACCCTAAACCCTAAAATTACCCCTGGCACACCAACACCCATACCCACGCTGAACCCTAAAATTTCCCCCTGGTACCCCAAAACCCATACCCACTCTGAACCCTAAAATTACCCCTGGTTCCTCAAAACCCATACCCACCCTGAAACGTAAAATTACCCCTGTCACCCCAAAACCCACACCCACCCTGAACCCCTAAATTACCCTCCTGGCCCCCAAAACCCATACCCGTCCTGAACCCTAAAATTACCCCCTGGCACACCAAAACCCATTACTACCCTGAACGCTAAAATTAACCCCTGGCAAACTAAAACCCATACCCACTCAGAACCCTAAAATTACCCTCTGGCACCCCAATCTGTAACCCACCCTGAACCCTAAAATTACTCCCTGGCACCCTAAAACCCACACCCACCCTGAACCCTAAAGTTACCCACTAGCACCCCAAAAAATGAACACTACAAACTTACACTACATTTGCATATTCGGAGGGAACTCTCCTCTTTGACGTTTCCATGTAAGCCAAAAACAACATTCACTTAGAGTAACCTAGATATGCAGGCAGTAGGTAATGCTGTGCTGAAGAATGCATTAAAGTTACTGAAACTTACATAAAAAACGGCTGCCTGCTCTTCTGATACTATTCAGTTGAGTTGGGCATCTAGCCCCTCCCGAAAATCTCACAGTGTGGACAGGTGTGGGCCAAATGTTTCCTGGTTTCTCCTTGCCAGGGCCTCCTCTGCTTCTGCGTCGTTGGTGCCCTTGGATGCAAAAAGAGAAATGGCCCTGTTCACCATTTATCTGGTGAGCAGTGCCCTGGATGTGAATTCCCTACAAGTGCACAGACAGCAGGGGGAAAGGGATGTCCAGTGCAGGTGAAGCTTTTCCTTTGTAAATTAATTCCTGCTGGTGTCATAGCCCAGGGTTTGCTGTCTGTGCACTTGTATGGAATACACATCCATACAAGTGCACAGAAAGCACACCCTGGGCTATGACGCCAGCAGAAATTTCTTTACAAAGGAAAAGCGTCACCTGCACTGGCCGTCCCTTTCCCCCTACTGTGTGCATCTTCCCACTCCCACCCCATGCTGAACACATCAAGTGCTTAGGTGAAATCCCTGCCTTCAGGCAAGGATATCACCTCGGCGCCAGTAAAGGAAAGCAAGAGGTGGGGGCAGGGGGTTCACTGAAACTGTTCAGAGGCTGGCTGGCTCGGGCTTGCTGGGCCTCTCAGAATAAGCATCATAAAAATGACATTCTCAGCTCCGATGCGCAGTCATTTCAGTGCGTGTGAAATTAGCCCGGGCTGAAGAAGACGACGGGGGGGGGGGCTGAAGCCCGGTGAGCCCAATGGGTGTTGCGCGCCTGGACAGTGCTGTGTTTTAAGGGGTGCAGAGACAGAATATTGATGCAAAAATATCGACTTGCACAAATATCATGGTAAAAATATCTTGGGTCAGAAATATTGACAGACAAAATATTGTGGTCAAGACTATCGATTTTAGGTAAGTAATATCGATGTTTAAAATATTAAAGTGTTTAATATCATTTGCAAAAATATAGTTGTTAAAAATATCGATTTTTTTATTAATGTTATGTATTTTAGTATATATTTTATATGTATGTGATGTATTTTTTTGTGTAAGAATTGTTTGTATTTTTACTATATGTGTTAAAATTTTTGTAGTTATTAATTTTTCTTAGTTAGAATTTTGTGTTTTTAGTTCCGTAGCAGGTTGTGGGTTAGTAGGGGACTAGGGTGGGAAGTAATTTAATTGTATAAAAATGTATAGATTATTTTTAGTTGTTATTAATATTTATGATTTTGAATTTTAAGTTTTTAGTTCTGTAGCAGGTTGTGGGTTTATAGGAGAATAGGGTGGGAAGTAATTTAATTATATCAAGTGTATTGTTTATTTTTAGTTGTTACTATTATTTTTTAATTTGAATTTTGCATTTTTAGTTCCGTAGCGGGTTATGGCTTTATAGGGGAATAGGGTGGGAAGTAATTTAATTATATTAATTTCATTGAATATTTTTTATTTATTAATATTTGTTTAATTGAGATGTTATAGTGTTAAATGTGTAAAGTAATTTATTATGAATTCATTAATAATTTGTTGATAGTTAATTTTAATTAATTGGCAATTAATTATGGTAATTGTGTAGTTAGTTTTAGGTGTGTGTTGCAGCATTTATATGTGTAAATGGTGGGAAGGGTGGGAAGTAACTTATTTTTAATTGATAAATTAATAATTAGTTGTTCATTCATTTTAAATAATTAATTAGTAAATAATAATAGTCATTGTGTAATTAGTTTTAGGTGTGTGTTATGGTGTTTATAGGTGTAAATGGTGGGAAGTAATTTATATTTAATTGATGAATACATAATTAGTTAAGTAATTTAAATGAATTCATTAGAAATTAATTAGGGTAATTGTGTAATTCATTGTAGGTTTGTGATGTGGATATTAGTGTTAAAGCATGTGTATTTAATGAATGTTTAGTATTTTTTATTAATTATGTTAATTATGGAAATAAATGTAAATACAACTTTTGAAGTGTTTTTATTGGTGTGGTGTTATAGGGTAGGAAATAAAATAAATACATTTATGTTTTAAATAAGTTTGCTCCTTTTAAATAATTATTGTTTAGAAATGTATTTAATAATTTATTTTATATAATATTTGTAGCTTTTTGTTAAATGTAATTTATATTATAATATGTGTTCTTTTTATATGTTTAATATATTTAATCATATGTGTTTTAATATTGTTAATTTATTTTTATGATTTTTTCTATTTTTTCTATTTTTTAAATGTTATTAGTAATTTGTATTTAGTAAATTGTGTTTCTCTGCTATCCAACACTTTCCCTACTGTTGCACTCACTGGAGTGGGAATAGTAATTTTTACCCCTCCGCTATCCAGCACTTTCCCTCCTGTTGCACTCACTGGAGTGGGAATAGTCATTTTTACCCCTCCGCTATCCAACACTTTCACTACTGTTGCACTCACTGGAGTGGGAATGGTAATTTTTACCTCTCCGCTATCCAGCACTTTCCCTACTGTTGCACTCACTGGAGTGGGAATAGTAATTTTTACCCCTCTGCTATCCAACACTTTTCCTACTGTTGCACTCTTTGGAGTGGTAATAGTAATTTTTCCCCCTCCCTATCCAACCTTTCCCTACGGTTGCACTCACTGGAGTGGGAATCGTGATTTTTACTCTTCCGCTATCCAGCAATTTCCCTACTGTTCAGTGGCGGCTGGTCCTTAGGGGCGCCGGGGCAGCACCAAACAAGAAAAACTGCTCACTAATCGGGCCGCAAGAAATGTAAGCAGACCAATTGACAGCTTTAACAATTCGTCTGTTTGCATTTTCGGCCTGTGCTGGCAGCTGGTTCACAGCCTCAAGTGCGTATGACAGAGTAACAAATGCACAGCGCACACAGGCGAGAGCAGCAGGAGTCTAGACTCCGACTGTGCATCTGCAAGAAGAGCACCCCCACTCCATTGACGTTACATTAGGCATGCTGCGCATGCCTAGTGTAGTGCAGGAGTCTGGAGATGGGATCCTGCTCGGGCTGTAACGTACAGTCACCCTATACCCTGTCATGCCAGGGATACAGCTGAGTAGCCGCCCCCTGAATTGCCACTTGCCAGAGGAGATGTGATGCGACGCAGGGCCGGCGGAGGAGATGCCTGGTAAGTTTGTTTTTATTTATTATTAATTTCATTAAACGCTTCCCCCCCTTCCAGCGCGTACCCCTGAGTCATGCCGGCTGCAACTGTCCAAACTTCATTTGGTTATCAGCAGTAGAGTACGGGCCTTTTCCCGTAGGAATTCAGACCAATTATTGTAAACACATGCACTTGTATTTTTGCATTTTAAGCACTGCTGACTAACTTAACCCTTTTTCCCACCCCTTTAAGCCACGTTGAAAGATCTGACTTCTGAAACTCTGGTGGTCTCCGTCCCCTGACCCCCATGTGTTGCTTTCATAATCAGTGGCGTAGCTAGGAGGGTGCGGGGGGGCACAATTTTGGGGGCGGTGGCATTTACAAGGTGCGATTGCTCTTCACACGGGGCCGCGCGGCACTGGCGGTGGCTTTTATAATTTATTTGGGGACACACAAATTCTATAATAAAATTAATTATAAAGGTTGCCGCCAGTGTCGCACGGCCCCCGTGTGAAGAGCAAGTGCACCTTGTAAATGCTGCCTGCAGAGCAGCATGCGCGTCTTACCCCGTTTGTGGTGGTTGTCAGTGGATCGGATCCCGTTCCAGGGACGTCAATCTTGTAGCGTGCGAAAGCGCTACCAATGACGGCCCTGGGCATAATGTTTGGACAGCCCTCGCAGGAGTCACGCGCTCCTCCACCACGCACGCGCTGGCCTCTCGTGAGCAGCCGCCAGCACGTCTATCACTGGAGGCGGGCTGGACCCGGGCGGCAAACTCAAATTGCAGCGGCCTGGGCCCGCTGTTATGTGGAATTTTAGTTTACGAGCTGAACATCATCTGCGCCAGCTTGTCACCCACGTACAGCATGCACGACAGCCATTTTAGGTATCATGGTCTCCCTGTCCACGATCGATCGCCAGCGCGCTCCTCTGACCCTGCAAGCATCCTCCGCGCACCCTGGCTCCCCCTCCCTCCCTCACATGAGCATAACCCTTCTCCTCCTGCATGACCCTGTCCTTGGGAGTCATGCCCGCGCCTGACCAGCACCTCCTTTTCTTCCATGAATACCCCTCTGTTGATAAACCATCCCTCCGCGCTTGATTGTCCACGCGGCATGAATACCACTCCTTTGATGACCCCTTCCCCCGAGTCCGACTGTCCACACAGGTCCGAGGCCATCGCCTAAGCCGGGAGATACCGTTTACTGCCCCTTATTGTATGGAGTCGCTCCTCTTCAAAGGATCCACTATTGATCATGGCCTCCCCACCCCATGGGATACGATCAGGCGCACACATCCTAAGAATCGGCGGAACACTCAGCCGCGTGATAGCCCCCTCCTGTTATCTGCGGGGTGAGGACCTCTATTGTGGATGTATGTGGGGGTGGGTTGACACGAGGATTATGGGGACATCATTTCATAAGTTTAAAGAGTCTTTTATGCAATAAAGAATGCTCACATGTCATAAACCAGGGTATAAGAGGCCAGGCCTCAGAGAGGCTGTTAGAGCACCTCGAGACGATACCTTGTTGTCTGATCTGATGTGTTCTGCTCCGTCGGAATAAACTTCTGTTTTCCTGCCTTCCAGTCTCCAGCGCCTGCCTCATTGCTTGGTAAATTGAATGGTATAGAGGCGGTTAGCGCCGGGCAAATCTTGGAGAAGGCCATAGCCCTACCCTTCTTTAACAATTGGCGTCCCAAAGCGTGGGGCCCATCAGCGACACGTGGATCCAGTGGGAGAGGTCCCGACGACAGAGTGAACGACTGCAACGATCGGGAGAGCTCGTGTCCGATAGACCCTCGTCTGACAGCCGATCATCCGACCTTCACTAGTTCCGAACAGACCTCTCTCGAGTGATCTACGGTCCTGACTGGGAACCATCAGGAGTGCCGCGAACGTCACGAAGAATAGAGGACGATCGGGCGCTGGATTCGGAAGACAGGAAACCGTCCATGCGGTCCGGGTAAGGTCGTGTAAACACGACAAATTGAGAAATGATTGTTTTTGGATAATACTAGTATTACGCTTTTGTTGATTCCTCTGGAGATTCACCGTCTGCAAACGGAGAAAACTACAGGCTCTCTCTTTGCAAACAGTGAAGGATAGGTAACGCAGACTTTTGTCCCCATTGTAATCCGTCGTTCCTATCTTCCTCCCCCACTGTTTTCCCGAACTGTCGTTCGTGGATTGTTGTCTGGAGATTCTCTGTCGGCAAACAGGGAGGAGCAAGGTCTCTCTCTCTTTGCAGGTAGAAAAAGAGCGGGTAACGCAAACCTTTAACACGTCGTACCCACTTATTCTCCCCACTGATTGTTTGATTGACCGTACATTAAGTGTTCGGTATTGGTCCTTTTGAGGTATTCACCGCCTGCAAACAACGGAGAATAGAAATATTCTGCCTAGTCTTTGCCCGCCGTGATAAGATAGGTAGTGCAGACTTTTGTCCCCGTTGTAATTCGTCATGCCTATCTTCTCCCCACTGATTGGTAGCCTGTTTAGCCCGGACCGCTTATTAGAGATGAACCATCCAGCTCCACTGGAGGGCACCCCTAATAAGGACATGTTCACCAAGCATGGACTAGTCGCCATCGCCTATACTAGGTTATGGCATAAATACACAAAGACGGACCTCAAAAGTCAGTGGCCACTGATAGGTTCCTTTGATGACGATAAAATAAAAACATTAGAAATAGCGCTACAGAAAAATAAGACTACGCCTACTATGCTCGATAGCTTCGGCATGTGGCGCAAAGAAATGGAACAACGAAGAAAGAGAGAATAAGCAAAAATAGAATTACGAAAGGCAGCCCACCTAGCCGCTAAGCAACTAGAAGAAGAAATAAAAGAAAGAAAGGAAGCTACACAAAAACAAGAATCAGGGTCGGCAGGTCAATGTCCTGTTAGGACCCCCTCTGCGCTCTACCCTGAATTGCCCTCCAAACAACGGGCGAACGATGAGTTACTGCTAGGTCCCCCAATCATCTATATGCCCCCTCCATATGCCCCCTGCCAACAAAGCTTGCAAGCCCCGAGTGCGAGCGAGAGTGACCTCAGCGCTAGTGCACCAGCCCTCACGGCCTCCGCACCAGCCACATTAACAACATCGCCAGATGACCCCGAGGCTAGCAAGCAACCACCAGCCAGACCAAATAGGTTGAGCAAAGATGAGCGGGATGGGATTGACAAGATAGCAAAGACTCTAGTAGAACGGAAGGAGAGCGAAGAATACACGATGAATATGTACAATTCACATGCCGGTAGCCATAGACGGCATTTCATTTTACGATTCAGCTACCACACCTTGAATGCATATGAGGATAGATATCAGAATAAGGGCCCTGCTAAACTGACGGCTCTATATAGAAAGGTCGACGTCGGAGATGGGACTGAACACGATGTGACGGACCTCTTCATGCAAATGCTTGAAGTCTTCCGCCACCTCACGGAACAGAAACCAGAAGTTAAGATTACAGTCCCTGAAACGACTGAGTCCTCAGTAGAAGTGGCCAACACTATGATGCCCATCAGAGAGGCGGCCCCTTACTGGGTTCCGCCACGTGGTCAGGGAACAAACGACGATATTAACCATGCAGATGCAAAGGGAAGGGTTGTGTACAATTGGGTTTACCAACCATGGGACCGACAAGATATCTTAACGTTTAGACAAACTCTGCCTGATTTAAGAAAGAACCCGACAGCATTTTATACCGAATTAGGCACCGCCTTAGGTTCAACGATAATGACTTTAGCGGACATTGACTTGTTTTTCGGGTTGTGCCTGCCAGCTGATGTGTGGAAGCAAATCCGGAAGGCTGACCACACGGATCTGTTCGGACATACCTGGAAGCAACTCAGTGACCTAGACAGACAGCGAGAGCCCAGAAGGAAGCCAGTAAAGGACATATTAGAACTCCCAGACAAATTAGTTCAGAAGCTAAAGACACTAATCCCAGAGAAAAAGGTAGATTGGTCGGTAGTCACGGCCTGTCGTCAGAAACCCCAGGAAGATGTATCAGAATACTTCTCCCGATTCGAGACAGTGTTCTCCGACTACAGTGGCCAAGACATGACCACCGCAACCGGACAACACCTGTTTGTACAGAATTATGTGAAGGGGCTATCACAAGAGGTCTCCCAAAAGCTGCAGACGAGTGAGAGTAGTTGGGGGGCCTCCAAACCCGCAGCTATCCTTCAGATGGCTCAGTATTACAAGCACCAGAAGAATGAGAATGACAGGGCATCCGAGAAAAAGAAGAAAGATTTGAAAGAAAGGGTAATGATAGCCCAGATACAAGGTATAGCGGTCGGACGGGAACCCCACAGGGGGAACTACCAATCGACCACCCCTAGAAATCCACCTCCTAAAGACCACACCCCAACGCCCCACACTGGACGTAGAGACATTAGCGATGACCAGTGTGCCTTTTGCAAAGGATTTGGCCATTGGAAATCCCAGTGTTCGGTTCTGCTAGAGATGAACAGAAAGAGGGACCCCAAGGACGTAGCGGGTGGACCAAGAAATAGGGGACAAGGACGGGGGCACACAAACGACACCAACAATGACAGATCAGGGAGATCGAACACATTTGACCGTCCCCGACAGAACCAGTATCAATTATCTGACGGTGAGAATACCCCCGATTTTGCATAGGACTGCCAGGGGCAAGGGAGGGATCCAGTCGAGCTCTGTGTTGACCAGCAAGGTCCTTACGTTACTGCTAAGGTCTTGGGAACAGAGTCTCCATTTTTGGTAGACACTGGGGCGACACGTAGTGTGTTATCAAAACGACTGATTCCAAGGGCACCCTTGTCTGGCTCACACATTACATCGATAGGTTTCGATGGAACGCCCTCCACTAACCCCCTGTCCGTACCTATCTCCTTTGACTTAGAAAGCAACACCACTGACGTGACATTTTTGCTCTCCTCCAACTCCCCTGACGCCATTATGGGCATTGATTTACTGAAGCATTTTCGAGCTACTATCAGGTGTTCCCCAGATGGAGTCCGAGTCATCCTGTACGACAACCCGGGTGTGTCTAAACCCTGCCTAGCACGACACATGTACTCCCTGACTGACTGTGATCTGTCCTTGCTTGACGCCCTGCCCTCGTACCTATGGGCCACAAATGACTCTGATGTGGGGCGAATGATGATTGACCCCATACACATAACTGTAAGACAGGACGCCATGCTCCCGAAACTCCCACAGTATCGGATATCGCCCGAGGGTGAGAAGGCACTGGTAGCGATCATTCAGTCTCTGGTAGATGCGGGGGTGGTTGAAGAAGTGGTTAGCAATGTCTGCAACAGCCCAATCCTACCTATTGTCAAGAAGCAAGGCGAGGGAGATGAGAAAGCGTACCGCTTCATCATCGACCTACGAGAGAATAACAAAGTGGTTGTACCCCAATACCCCGTGGTCTCAGACATCACCACCATTCTGACCCTCATCCCGTCCACTGCCACCACCTTCACTGTCATTGATCTTAAGAATGCGTTCTTCTCTATCCCCATCCACCCAGACAGCCGTTATCTCTTCGGCTTCACCCTAAAATCCCGCTCGTACCGGTTTTGTAGAGCTCCCCAGGGGTACACTGAAAGCCCCAGCATTTACAGCCAGGCCCTCAAAAGACAGCTGGATGCCTTCCAGCTACCAGATGGAGTGGTGTTGATCCAGTATGTCGATGATATCCTTTTGGCGGCCAACACCACCCCACTTGCAATCACAGCCACTGTTCAACTCCTACACTTTCTTGCAGAAAATGGCCACACAGTTTCCAAAAAGAAATTACAGTTCTGCCAGCCACAAGTGACATACCTAGGCCATCTCCTGTCCAAAGAAGGGAGGAAGCTTACACCCGACCGAATCCAAACCATCCTAGACACCCCCGTCCCAAAAACACAAAAGCAAGTCCGCTCTCTGGTTGGCCTTACTTCTTTTTGCAGACAATGGCTACCCAATTTCAGCCTCATTGTAAAACCCCTACTTGCCCTGTTGGCCAAAGATGCCCCCTTCCCGCTCCCTTGGACCCCTGAGTGTCAAACATCCTTTAAGGAGTTACGGGATGCCCTTTGCTCCGCCCCCGTCCTAGGAACACCGGATTACTCCAAGCCCTTTTCCCTCTTCACCCACGAAAGGGAGGGGTGTGCATTGTCTATCCTAACTCAGTCAATTGGTCCTAAGCAGCGCCCTTGTGCCTACTTCTCCGCCACTCTTGATCCTGTAGCCAGAGCTTTGCCTGCCTGCCTTCGAGCAGTAGCTGCCGCTGCTGTCTCTATCCGTCAGAGCGAAGGAATCGTACTTTCAAACTCCCTCACTGTGTTAGTACCCCATGCAGTCGACACCCTTTTGAACCAGACAAAGACCCAACACCTGACTAGCGCACGACTGACAGGGTACGAATTGACTCTACTTGCACCCCACATTACACTGAAGAGATGCACGACTTTGAATCCTGCCACCCTGTTGCCCTTGCCTGAAAATGACCCCGACGTGCCTCCCATACACGACTGTGTGACCCTCACGGACGAACAGACTAGGAGTAGAGTTGACCTCCGAGACACTGCTTTTACAGACCCTGATGGAGAGCTATGGGTAGACGGCTCATGCATCAAGCTCCCAGATGGCACCACTTCAGCTGCCTATGCAGTAACGACAGCCCGAACAGTAGTTGAGACAGCCCGCATCACACAACGATCTGCACAGGCAGCAGAGCTGATAGCCCTCACCCGAGCATGCATCATAGCCACAGGAACCACCGCGAACGTGTATACGGACAGCCAGTATACCTTCGGGGTGGTTCACCATTTTGGGCTCCTGTGGAGGGAAAGGGGATTCCTGACGTCCCACGGCACGCCCATCCTCCACGGAGATCTAGTCTCCGCCCTGATTGAAGCAGTTCTCCTCCCCAAACGATTAGCGGTGATCAAATGTCAGGCACACAAAAAGGTGACAGACTTAGTCGGACAAGGGAACGCACTGGCCGACATCACTGCACGAACCACAGCTGAAAATAGGACGGTGACACACATGTATGTGACCAGGTCACAAGCAGAGAAATGGACTGACGCTAGGGAAACAATTAGGGACATCCAGTCAGCCAGCACCCCTCACGAACTGACCGAGTGGACACGGGTGGGTTTGAAGGATGATGAGGGCTGCTGGCGGACAAAAGATGCAAACAAATGGTTGCTGCCTGACTCATACCTGATCCCCATACTGACTATGGCTCATTCCCCTGCACACATAGGATCTGCACCCATGATCGAACTCATTTCCAAAGTCTGGCACAACGACAAAATCCCCGACTCAGCTAGACGCCTAGTCCAGCAGTGCCTTATCTGTTTGCAACACAACCCCGGGAAAGGAACTGTGGTACCCCGGGGAGGGTTTGGGATCCCTGATCATCCCTTTGAGGTCCTCCAGATGGACTACATCCAACTAGAGAGATGCCAAGGCTTGAAGTATGTACTAGTCATTGTATGTGCCTTCAGCAAATGGGTAGAGGCCTATCCAACCCGTGATAACACTGCCATGACTACTGCCAAAGTACTTCTGAAGGAGTTTTTCCCACGTTACGGCCTTTGTCGAATTCTATGGAGCGACAATGGCCCCCATTTCATAGCTGAGGTTATCCAACTAATCCTAAAGGGATTGGGGGTGAAACAGAGATTTCACGCGGTCTTCCACCCCCAATCCGCCGGTCTGGTGGAACGCCATAATGCCACACTGAAGTTGAAATTGTCAAAAATAGTGGCCACCACCGGACTTAAATGGCCAGACGCCCTCCCACTGGCCTTGCTATCGATGCGCTCCACTCCCACCAAACACCATTTGACCCCCTACGAGGTTGTATTCGGGCGACCGATGAACCTCTGGACTGCTCCCAAGCCGACCTCCATTCATGACGTCCCGGACGTCCTACTGTCTGATTATTTGTGCAAGCTAACTAAAACGTTGTCTGTCATTCATCAACAGGTGCAGCAGGCCATCCCCGATGCTTCCAGGGGCCCAGGCCACGACATTCAACCGGGGGACTACATACTAGTCCGCAACTTCCAACGGGCCAAGAGTCTGGAACCCCGGTGGACGGGCCCCTGGCAAGTGCTGATCACCACCCGGACAGCGCTTCGAGTGGAGGGGAAGCGGCACTGGCTGCACGCACACCACTGCAGGAAGGTCTCCTCGACCCTGGCCACGACAGACAATATCAACACCCAGGAAGAGCTCCTGAACAAAGACCGACCAACATTGAACTGTTATCCCGATACTGAGGCACTTGAACTTGCAAAATTCTCTGACCCCACTGTGCCATCCAGAGAAGGGTATTTCCTGCGACGAAAGGAGAGAGCTTCGGCTAAGTAGGCCACGGACTAAGTTAAATCTCGGAACGGTGACCTAAACACAACCAAGGGTTACCGGGAGAGAAGCTAAACGAAGTCTGTGGTTCTGCCTACCACCGAACACCTTGAAGATGATGGAAGCGCCAGATAAGAAGATGATGGAAGCGCCAGATAAGAAGATGATGGAAGCAACAGGAAATACCCGCTACAGGAACCCAAAGACTGACAATTTGCACAAATCAAAGACAATCGCCTTCTTCATTGTCTTCCTCTTTTGCCTCCTCCTCATGACCTCCTTCTGGATCCTGGAGGAAAACACGCCTGCTCATCAGGCATTGCTGCCCACTGCGCAACCAACCCCCATGAAAGAACATCACCTGATCTCCCTGTCGCCTCAGCTCCGAGAAAGGCGCAGGGAATTCTGGAACAATTCCTTTGTGCAACTGTTGCACCAACACAACCTTGCTGCAAACGCCACGAACTGTTGGATCTGCGGGCTGCTCCCGCACGCCACTGGACACTCCATCCCTTTCATCCCTTCTCCTTTCTCAGTTCACGGCTCCTGCCTCGCCTGGTTGATCCTCATGCAAGAGAGCCACAAGGATAATGCCACTTCCGGCCAGACAGTGTCGCACTTCTATTCTGGGCTTTGGCTGAACAAGACCGGAAAGACCTCTGCTCCCCTGTGTCCTGCGCTCACGGGTGCCACCTTCCTCAAGAACATTCCAGCCAAAGAACGTGTCGAAGTGCAGGTGCTCCACATCCAGCTAGGTCCACCTTCTCACATCTGCAAAAACAAACAGCCGCCACTGTGACAGTGGCTCTGTCTGTTATCAATGTCACAGGTCTTGTGTGTCTCGAAGGCCAAGGAACACAGCTGGTGGGTCACAGTTCCTGCCGAATCATCAGAACATTAGATTCAGTTGACCCCCCTTCCTTTGTTGCTTCTCCAAATATGTACTTTGTGTGTGGCACCAAAGCTTACACCTGGCTCCCGAAAGGTTGGAAGGGTATCTGCTACATTGCCTTCGTTCTCCCCCCCACGTATGTAGCCCCTGCTAACCATCACCGGCAGAGGCGTGCAGATGACATTGGAAAAACCGACTCCACTGGAGCACAGTTCCTAGATGCAGCAAAGGGACTTGTTCCTCTGTGGGGCCCAATGGCAAACAGCCGCGCTATCCGACACCTGACTCAAGCAGTAGAAACAACGATCAACATCACGGCTGGCATCCTTGCTAACAACACGGCTGAGCTTCAGGCGGTCCGCCTTGTGACCCTTCAAAACCGCCTTGTTCTAGATGTGGTTCTAGCCGATCGAGGAGGAGCATGCCGCATCATCGGATCTAGCTGTTGCACCTACGTACCAGATAACTCGCCCTCAGTCTACAAAGCAATCGAGCACCTCCACAGACTTTCCTCAGAGGTTCACCAAGAGCAAGAAGGATGGTCGCTTGGGAGCTGGTTTTGGGACACTTTGAAGGTCTGGGGTTGGAAGTTGTTTTCCTTCGTACTGATACCTGTTGTGATATTATGTGGGTGTTGTTTAGGTATCCAATGTCTGCCATCTTTATGCGCACTCATTTCTAACTGTATGTGCCCAAAGACTTTGGACTTCCGAAATGAGCACATGAGTCCCCTCTATGAAGTAGAAATACGTGGCCTTATGGGGATAGATCCGAACTGACAAGTGGCGAGACATGTTAAAAGGGAGGACTGTGGAATTTTAGTTTACGAGCTGAACATCATCTGCGCCAGCTTGTCACCCACGTACAGCATGCACGACAGCCATTTTAGGTATCATGGTCTCCCTGTCCACGATCGATCGCCAGCGCGCTCCTCTGACCCTGCAAGCATCCTCCGCGCACCCTGGCTCCCCCTCCCTCCCTCACATGAGCATAACCCTTCTCCTCCTGCATGACCCTGTCCTTGGGAGTCATGCCCGCGCCTGACCAGCACCTCCTTTTCTTCCATGAATACCCCTCTGTTGATAAACCATCCCTCCGCGCTTGATTGTCCACGCGGCATGAATACCACTCCTTTGATGACCCCTTCCCCCGAGTCCGACTGTCCACACAGGTCCGAGGCCATCGCCTAAGCCGGAGATACCATTTACTGCCCCTTATTGTATGGAGTCACTCCTCTTCAAAGGATCCACTATTGATCATGGCCTCCCCACCCCATGGGATACGATCAGGCGCACACATCCTAAGAATCGGCGGAACACTCAGCCGCGTGATAGCCCCCTCCTGTTATCTGCGGGGTGAGGACCTCTATTGTGGATGTATGTGGGGGTGGGTTGACACGAGGATTATGGGGACATCATTTCATAAGTTTAAAGAGTCTTTTATGCAATAAAGAATGCTCACATGTCATAAACCAGGGTATAAGAGGCCAGGCCTCAGAGAGGCTGTTAGAGCACCTCGAGACGATACCTTGTTGTCTGATCTGATGTGTTCTGCTCCGTCGGAATAAACTTCTGTTTTCCTGCCTTCCAGTCTCCAGCGCCTGCCTCATTGCTTGGTAAATTGAATGGTATAGAGGCGGTTAGCGCCGGGCAAATCTTGGAGAAGGCCATAGCCCTACCCTTCTTTAACAGTTACTCACGGGCCCCAAACATCAGCCCCAGCAAATAACCTAACGTTCTGTAAATGTGTACAAGTGGGTAAGTAGTGTCTTGTTTGACTGTACAAGAAAATAACAAAGGAGGGAGAGAGTGAAAAACGTGTGGATTTGTTCTCCCTAGTCAAGTATACATAAACAAATAGAATCCACTGGTGGGTGTGGGTGGTCCCTACAGTGGTGGGGAGCACATAGTGTTCTTTAAATACCCCTCACACACCAACAGGCCCCTTGGTGTCATGCTTCATCATTGGGGTCTTTGCACCCCTCTACGGGATGCGGCGTGCTGCGACCTACGACTACGTGGGAGCACTGTTTACTCAGACTATGTGTGGTGTGTCTGAGAGAGTGATATTGAGTGAGTGATGGGGTTCAAAGTGTTTTAAGTGATGGTTAAAAAGTGCCTGGCTCGTGGGGTATACTCAGAACAATTTTAATGGACCCCTGGGCTGGCACTTTTAAAATGTTGTGTTGTGAGGTGCTGATGTAATATAATGTGGTACTCCTTCTTCAGGACGGGGTGTACAAATCCCCACCTTACTCACGTATTTATACCAAAATTGGTGTATTTACAGAAAAGCGATAGAATTAAATAAAGGCTAATGTGTACCTAAAGTATATATACAGTGAAGAGGCTTCTTCGATTTGCAAACTAATTCTCATGGTGTGATGTGCCTCATGAGCCTCTGAACGTAAGGGGAATGTCGAGCCACTGTGCAGCGATTGCCAGGAGAAAGTTTCTGCCGTGCTGCCCCCAACGCGGCTTGGTATATGTGAAAAATTAGCATTGTGGCGTTTAATTTCATGTGGAATACACAGCAGTAACCAAGGTCCTTCACTGTTTGGAGAGAGGAACAATTATTTGATGGGCACAGGTGGGGTCAACATGGAGTGTTACCCAAAGTGAATAGAATAGGGCGGTGGCACAAATAGTTTATGGCGAAAAATACAGCTCCTGTACAGCAGTATGCATTAAAGATACCCCTGTGCTAAGATTGGCTATTCCTTTTACTTGCGGTCACTCTAAAATCCTGAAGGTTCTCATTGATCTTCATGGCTGGGGTCGGGCTTTATGGTCTCTGATGTTGCACTTTTCTCTCTAACATGTGCTTCCAGAAGCCTTTCTTTCCAGCCTTCCCTTTGCCGCAAATAAGAAGCATTGTCCAGTGCACTACTCCCTTTACTCCATTATACTGGCCCCTTCAATCACAGTGAGCAGAGTTTAATTTCTGCATTGATCCTCTTGGGTTAATCTCAGCACAGGGGTGTCCGTAGTCCATATTCCTTACCTGTAGCTGTACCTTCAAGGTTCAGCACTGATGTGTATCTACACTTTTCTACCCAAATTATCTCTTACTTTATTTTCTATGACTAACTGCGGGAGTAAGGAGCGTAAGCTTGTACTTTCTGTGAGCCAAAGGGCAACTTGAGAGGCAATATTTTTGATATCTTAAAGTCTAGCCAAATGTTGATTTAAAAACTGTAACTTGCATAGACATTTAGAGGCTCATTCATATTTTTGGAGAGTGGTATCTGTGGTTAGGATCACAGGGGTGATATACTGCCCTTACAGATTCCATGTTTTAACAGGTGTGGAAATGCACCTGGTAAAATCAAATATTCCAGAAACCAGCTTGTGTGCCAGGTGGAATTAGACCTAGCAAAACCACCATGTTACTCCCCAGTCTAGGGCTGAAAAGTCGGATTGACTAAAGACGAATTAAGTATACTGACTGAAATCGGTATGTCAGGCACTGCCCCAACTTAAAATGCCAGGCTAAGCTAAACGTCCATGTTGAAAGCAAACACTTGTGGCTTTGAATCGCCAAACATTTGCAGGTTATTTACTTAAACTTTTACAGGTTGTAAGTTTTAACTTTACATGTTACCTACAAGACTCTGGTCAGGTAAGGGTTAGAAATATCCTCCTGCAATGCTGGACGGACCACGCCCTAGTCCTTTTTTCCGTAGCTCTCCCGACGGGCTGCTCTAAAATCAGTAGCACAGGAATGGCTAGGACGGGGAGACAATGGTCCAGGCTTTTGAGAGGCGCAACTCTTCCAAATCTGCTCTCTGAAGCCTTTCAGCTGGCAGACAATGTGGAGGAAAGCTACAACGCTCTTACCCAGCAAATTACGACCTCCTTGGATAGGCTGGCTCTGCTAAGAAAAACGCGAGACAGAACAAAAACTGCCATGCCATGGTTCTCGAGGGAACTTCTTCAACTTAAACAGCAGTGCAAACAAGCAGAGCGGAGATGGAGGAGACACTATCTGGTATCGGATAATGTGCTCTTCAAACAGGAGTTGGCAGCCTATAAGACACAGATTAAGTGTGCAAAAGCGAGGTTTTTGGAGGAGACTTTACTGTCAGCCTCAAACAAAGCACAGGCTTTGTTTAAAATCGTCAACGAGCTGTCACGACCGGCCTGTGCTACCACTGCTATCCCAGCCTCGCAGTTACTATGCGACTCGTTGGCCAAGGCCTTCGAAGACAAGATCGCGACCATCCTGAGTAACTTGAGTCCCATGACATCTGGGGCTGCTCACTCTCCTATATCGGAGATGGAGGCTGGGAAAGCCAGGCTGGAAAGTTTTCCTCTCCCGTCTTTCGCAGAGTTTGGTGCTCTGGCGGATAGTGTATCCTCTGGGTCTCCCCTTGATGTACTCCCGCACAAACTCTGGAAAGTCTTTAGGGAAGAGCTGTTCCCTCCTCTTCACGCAATTTGCTGCCAATCTCTTGGCTCTGCCCAGGTCCCGGACAGTTGGAAATTAGCGGTTGTTTCTCCATTGCTGAAGAAAGAATCACTGGACCCCCTATGCCCCGCTAATTACAGACCCATTTCATTACTTCCCTTTCCGATTAAGATTCTGGAAAAACTGGTCACGAAACATCTGTCCAGTTTCTTGGAAGTTAACGAGTGTCTGGATGCGGCGCAGTTCGGTTTCAGACCAGCGCATGGAACCGAATCAGCTTTGGTGACTGTCTTGAGTGACCTTCGTTCACGTGCCGACTATGGACGAGCAGCCTTTCTAGTGCTGCTCGACATGTCGGCAGCGTTCGATACGGTCAGTCATGCCATCCTGACCAGGAGACTGGAGGAGGTCGGAGTGACGGACTTGGCCCGGGATTGGCTTGTTTCATACTTGGCCAATAGACATCAGGTGGTTGCCCTACCCCCATTTAAGTCCACCATCAAAAGGGTCGGTCAGGGAGTACCCCAGGGCTCGGCCATCAGCCCTATTCTTTTTAATCTTTACCTCCACCCCCTGGTCAAGTTAAATAAATCGTTTGGCATTTCAGTCACCAATTACGCTGACGACACCCAGCTTATTTTCTCCTTCGAAGGGGAGAATGCGGTGTCTCAGGAGACCTTTCACCACTGCATGGTCACCACGGCAACATGGCTGAGTAACAACTCGCTGCAATTTAACAGCTCAAAGACAGAGGTGTTGCACTGCTCAGCGGACCGGGTCCCTCGACCTCTACCACAGGACTTCTGGCCCCCCTCCTTTCAGGGCATGGCAGCAGCAGCTACCTCGGTTCTGAATCTGGGAGTGACAATGGAACCTAATCTTCAACTGGATGGTTTCATTGACAAAACAGTGTCTACCTGTATGGGATTGTTGCGTTCCCTTAGGAAGATTCTCCCTCTGCTCCCTGCCCATGCTAGACCAGAAGTAGTGCGCAGTATCATTCTAAGCAGACTAGATTACTGCAATGCACTGCTTCTGGGGGCACCTGTTACGGTGATAGGTAAGCTACAACGAGTGCAGAATTTTGCGGCTAAGCTAGCACTCTCCCGTCATCGTCTTGACTCGTCTTCCGCAGCTCTTAGAGACTTGCATTGGCTCCCCATCCCTCAGCGGATCGAATTCAAGGCGTTATGCCTGGTTTTCCGGGCTTTGCATGGTTCGGGACCGCTGCCCTTACAGGAGATGTTCACTTGGTACACCCCCACTAGATCTCTCCGATCTGCCTCTGCCTATTTGGCTGTTGTTCCTAAGATTCGGAGAAAGCGAATGGGTGGCTGCTCTTTTGGCTTCACGGCATCTAAGTTGTGGAATGATCTGCCACTGTCGCTCAGACATTCAGGAGACCTTCTTTCTTTTAAAAAAGTATTAAAAACACATCTGTTTCCTAGGTCAGGGTAATCTCTTTTGATCCTTTTTTGACCGTGCTTCAGGATCTGCTTGATCTCAGCGCCAGGATGCCCGTTGGGTGACAGAATGCACTTTACAAGTGTGTTATACATACATACATACATACAGAACTACAGGCGTGTCATTATTGAGACCTGTTCTTTTTGAGTGAAATATACTTATATTATTTCAATAGTATCTTCAACATGGCAACCTGCAATCTAGGCATAGACCAGTACATAAACACTGAATGCAGCTGAAGTCCTGTGCTTTAATAGTCTTAATTCCCAACAACTACTTCGTTATCATCTTCGCTTCTTCTTTAAGCTTCTTCCTTCACATTGTCTTTTGCTTTGATAGTGTAATCGAACTTTAAACGAGGCCTTCAGATTCAAAAGCAGAACTTCTACACAGGATCTCACTCAAGCCATTGAACTGCGCAGTACATGAATCATGTTTTTCATTCTTAAATTTGAAGGCATCCAATGTACCGCGTAGTGCTGGTCTCAAAACCACTTCAGGTCTTCGCTGTCCTTTTAAAGGTTCCTTTTGGTAACCAAAGTCTCTTTTCATTTTGAGTAACAGCCCAGTATTATCGTGCCGCATTTAGCCTTTATTCAAAACCTGCTAAATCTTTCTTCGCCTTTTATCCCTCCGCTAGCCTTCTCACTCCAAGTAACAGCAGACTAATATCCACCACTGAAATTACTTCATATTTCACCATATTAATTCACCACTAATCCTTTATAGGCTTCCTGAATAGCGTGCGTCAACAAGCGCTAAATAAATACAAACCTTTGTCCTCCTCTATCCTTCTGCTATCATTCCAAATCCAAATAACTGACTAACCTATCCACCACTTAAAATGTACTTGCATGTTTCACTATACTAATTCCACACTAATCCTCTATAGGTCCCGGAGTAGTGTGCTACTCGCTGGAAAAGCACTTCGACGCCTCGTCAGGGGTAGTATGCACTATATAAATGCAATTATAATATAATACAATACTTTTCTCAGTAGACATATCGACCACCATGGGTCAGAGTTTGCCGCTTTATCTCGGTGCTTAACAGAATCTGTTCTTCTACTCCCTGGTGAAGAATGAATGAAGACCTGAACACCGGGCTCTCAGTACTGGTCCTGTCCCACCCCAGACCGGGCGCGGCTTCCACCAGCCTGCGTGGTAGTTACCAGCATGGGTGTTTTACTGCATTCAGCGACACGTGAGTTTGTGATTCATGATGAAAAATATACAAGGAAAACGTAAAAGTTTACTCAGAACGAATACATCCACTAAATAAACACAAACGTAAAAGCGCAGACGGTACCAGGGCAAACTTTTAGCCTAATGTGCAATGTTGTGTTTTTTTATAGTGTGCTTGTGTATGACTTGAAGGCTTGTTGTGAAAGGGCATGAGGAAGGAGTTTGCTAGTGTAAAGGCAAGCAGGGATGTGTTTGACAGTGCTTCTGGTGGTTTATGTGGGCTTGATGCTGTCTGTGGTGTGATATGCAAGGCCATGTGTGAAATGAGAATAATGTGCATTTCTGTGAAGTGAGCGTTGGGGTTTATGATTATGTGTGTGCTTTTGTGACAGTATGGGTGTGAGATGCGTGCTATACTGTGTCTGATGGAGTTCAGTGGTGGAGCCTGTGTGAAATGCTGCGCCTATGAGTGTGTTAGTATGAGCGCTGGAACTATAGTGTGCTCATGCAGTATTGTTGGCGTGTACTGTGTGTAAGATGGCACGTGTTTTATGAAAGCAAATGGAGCGCCATATGGACCACCACAGGCCTTACCCCAGCCACTTGCCTGGATTCATATTCATTTTATTTTTTGTGTGTTTAAAATCCAGTCTATGTAATTTCTTTAATGTTTTATTTGCATTTTTGATCTAAATACATCAATACAGACATCAGGGGACATAATTCATTCTTAATCATATTGTAAATAACAATGCAGTAGATGACGGTGAAGGGAATGTGCTCAGTAATGAGCAAGATTATATAACTGGTTCAGGATTCAAGGGATAAGCACACAGTTCGATACACACTGCATCACGGGCTCACGAGTCGGGGACCGACTCTCGCTTTAGCAAGAAGGATCTGAGCGGTTCTCAAAAACGCTTTGGGTGACCCTTAACATGCACTACTTCAATGTATTCACCCATCCGTTCATTACAATAAATCAAGTCTTGAAGCCATGCTGAAAGTTTATGTGGGCCATTGCTCATCCAATGCATTACCACTCGCCTCCTTGTAAAGAGAAGTACTATAGAAACTAACCTGTGAACATTTTTAGGTCTCGCCTATGCAGCGCACATGCGCTGCATAGGAAAAAGACCTTTAGCCAGCGCTACACTTTTGCAGGCAAAAACGTGCATGTGTTGCATTGCTACCAACGGCAAGGCGTGCACGTTTGGCGATTCCCTTGCAGGAGCGAGCAGCGGCACCATATGTTAGCAATTATCGCACCCTTTTGCTTGCTCCTGCTAGGGACACCAGCGCAGGCCCCCTCCTCTCTCCCCTCCCCCTGCTGCTGCGCTTGTTTACTTCAAGCGCAAGGCGCGCACGCTTGTTTTACTAGCTCTCAGGTCTAAATTACTGTTAATTTCTTAATGCTCTTATCTGTTATTTCCATAAATTTCCTAACCCCTTGACCTGATATTTCATAACGGCACTTCAAATGTATATTCATATTTCTTTTTAGAAAACATCTGGTATCAAGTAGTAAAAAAAAACGCTAAACACAGCTTACCCATGCCAACTTTTAGACTTCGGTTTGACAGAATCAGCTTGGATAGCAGCTAATGTTAAATTTACATAGGTACATTTCATTTCCATCACACAACGTTTGCTATAATGTAAAAATAAAAACAGCAGCGCTCCGCATTGCCTCTTTCGTCCAAGGGAGTTGTTTTGGCTTCCCATGTGTTCTCTCAGCTGAACTCACCCATGACACTGGCTCTGACTGTGAACCTTTGCTGGCTTTTCTTGGGGGAGCCCCCCGGAGAAGATACACGGACTCGTTGGAGCCGGCGTTGAATGGCCGTATAAAGTTTTGGGCGGCATGCCAGATGATTGACCTGTGAGGCGCATTGATTGGATATACTTCTGTGCAACTTTTTCTGTCCTGAAGATGGTCCTACGGATCTGTCTGACCACCATGGACCGAAACGTCGACGCCTAAACACCTTTATACAAACATTTTGTACAATTCACTTGAATTATTATTTGTGAATTAGGCTGCATATGTAATAATGTGCATGTGGTTCCTTTATTGTATCCACAGTTGATGTTAAAGGTGTTTGTTTTCCACCATATGATTTGTGATATATGGGTTGGTGGTTTTATGTTGCCAGATCTTGGATTCCTGGATAAATATAAATGCTTTAAATATTGTGAATCAAAAAATAAATATATATTTTTGATACCACTCAGCATTGTTGCTTCTAAAACCCTTGGGTTTCTATTTCTAAATTAAGTGATCATAATCTTGACACTGACAAATGTGAAAGTAATATTTTGAACGATTCCTACCTGGATACTTTGCTTATATGAATAAGGTGCCTCGGCGCACCTGTGTGTCCATGGCGTGTCTTGAACAGCAGAGTGAGGTCGGTGCAGGACAGGATGAGGAGGGGGGTGCAGGGGCAAAGACAGAATGGTATGCTTATGGAATAAGGGAGTGCCAAAGGTTATGGGTGACATGTGCTGGCACAGCTCTGTGTTGTAACTGTACTTGTTCACTTTCCAGTTTTGATATAGCGCCATGTAGCAATAGTGGATTTAATACATTCCAGATATTTACAGTGGTATAGTGGGAGCGCTGCCGATCACCAGTGTAGGAACAAATCAAAGGGATGCTGTTACACAGAACTGAGATGCATTGTCAGCCATGTGAGGGGTCAGATTCGGAAATAGGACGAGGCGCTGCTTTTCTGGATTGAGCTGGTTTGACTGGCTTTATGTAGGTAACAGCAGTGGAAAACCAGAGAATGCATATAGTTAGGCCTCTCTTCAGCTGGTACTTATGACGTCAGGATTGAGGTGCACTGACGGAGCTGTGATTGGGACCCATAGAGTGCTGCTGAGCTGACTTGTGTTCATTAGGAGGGCTGTGCCTTGGTCCCAGTATCGGAATTTAAGGGGTCCTGCAGGGGAGGATTGAGGTACACTGACAGAGCTGCATGCAGGCTTCAGTACTGGAGTAGCAGGTGGTTACAGGGGTGTCCTGGCTGAACTGTGTGCGGACCCGTCCCTCGATTTGATCAGATGGGTGCAGGGTTGAGGTGCACTGGCAGGCCTGTCTGTGCGAGTCGCACCACTGATCTGGAATCGTAGTGGCACTGCACATAAGGTCTGGGGTGATGTGGCAGAGCAGGGTGTTGTATCTGGGGTGATTGGTGATTCTGGCACACCTGTGTCTGCACGGATAGATGTGCACATTCCCCTCCCTCCTGTGATGTGCTGGTTTAGTTTCTTCCTTTTCAGTGAGTTATATTTATATTTCCAGGATCAGACCTGCCCGGAGCTCTGGTACTTCCTAGTTCACGCACACCAACCTGGCAACAGACATGCAGAACTTCACCGGAAACACTACAGGCATGCTTGGGGGTGGACAACAAACATCTAGCTGTGATAACACAAAAGGCAACTCGCATGTAACAAGTACACACACGGCACACAAGGGTAAAACACACAATAGACACATTTGTATCCTCCATAAAAGTGCACAAAACAGTTAAACAGCACACTGCCAACAATGCAGCTAGGCACGCACACAAGGCTGATCCCAAAAAAACAACATAAACATTGGGACAAACAATACACATTCATAAGTGTCTTGTACCTGAATCATTACAAGTGCTGATACATCCTGTTGCACATTCAGTTCTGTTTGCTGCACTCCGTGCTTGGGAATAAACAGAGTTGCATGTGTTACCCTGTATCTAAGATTGAGAGAGGGCCTATGCAGAGAGTTCTAGTGCTCAGCGGGCATTGCTGTGTCAAACAATGGACTGAAGCAAGTTCTGGGAGCACCAAAGACATATGTGATGCAAATATCAGGGTAGGAAGTCACTCTTCCACTGACACCGAGTAAGCTTCCTTCTCAGGGTCACAGAAACAAAACCTGTTTTTATTTACAGAACCAACAAGGTGCTTTATAAACAATTATTATCTTACTATAGATTTTGGAAACATGTAAGTAGATTTTGGCCAGCTTGATTACAGTTAAATGTCAGACAAAATATCTTTATGGAGGCAATGACGGGTTTTTTTTCCGAGTCACAAAGGTTAATATCTGAAGATCATTTTGCCCGCATGTTGCAGAAGTACATTTATATCCTTCTTGTTTTCTCAAATTTGCTTGAATATGCACCATTTGTCCACTCTTTTTTCAAAATGTTCTCGGGGTAATCCCCCTGAACTCCCCTTAGGTTGTTTGAGAGCGCTCGCTACGCTCGTACCCTGCGGTGCAGTATGTCAAGAATTTTACATCTCACCACTTTCAAATGTCACCAGCCGCCACTGCTACTGTTGCACTCACTGGAGTGGGAATAGCAATTTTTATCCCTCCGCTATCCAACACTTTCCCTACTGTTACACTCTTTGGAGTGGGAATAGTAATTTTTCCCCCTCCCTATCCAACACTTTCCCTACGGTTGCACTCACTGGAGTTGGAATAGTGATTTTTACCCCTTCGCTATCCAGTACTTTCCCTACTGTTGCAGTCTTTGGAGTGGGAATAGTAATTTTTTACTCTCCGCTATCCAACACTTTCCCTACTGTTTGTCTTACTGGAGTGGGAATATTAATTTTTCCCCATCCGCTATCCAACACTTTCCCTACAGTTGCACTCACTGGAGGTGAAATAGCAAATTTAATTATTTTGCTGACCAACATTTTCCCTACTGTTGCATTTATTGTATTGCAAAATGTAATTTTTTTTTAATAATGTAATGTTTTAATTTAATATAGATTTTTTTATTTTAAATTATTGATATATATATATATATATATATATATATATATATATACATATATTATTTTTATATCATTTTAAAGTTTAAAAATTAAAAAAGATAGGTAAATATATGTATACATTATTATTAAGTTTATTTGTTATATTTCGTTAAAATGTATATTAAATGTAATTTATTTGGTTAAAAATAATATTATTATTTAATATATTCTATATATATTTTTTAATTGATATTATTTACATCTATATTTTTTACTTTGATATTTTTGTACTTACCTGTTTATGTATAGGAAGTCGATATTTTTGCTTTTTATATTTTTTCATAGATATTTTTGTCATCAATATTTCTAACATCGATATTATGTCAGTGAACCGTTTTAAGGCTCACAATTGAATAGTGTGAAAAAAGAAGAAGGGCAGTTGAGAAATTAGAATGATTAGAGCAATGCATACTTTATTTAGAGGGGCAGGTAATTGGCAGGTCAGACGCCACGGTCACCCGACAGTTAGAAGCCCTGATATTAAAATATCCCAACCTCCTGGCACAGGACAATGCTAGGAAGCAGAAACTTATGATGCTACACCGACTATATGAAGTCAGAGACAAGGCTGGGAAACTTCTTGCCTGGCTTCGCAAGAAAGAGATGGAGGCTAGATGGGTGTGGGGTATTGCTGAAAACTCAGGAGTGATTCACCCCACAGACGAACAATTTACGAAGGAGTTCGCAGACTACTATGAGTCATTCTTTGAGGCGCATCCAGGCAGTAGTTCCTCCGAAACAGGCGGCTACCTGCCGGTCATTCAGACCCCAATGCAGGGGGAAGAGGATGCAACGGGGTTAGAGGAAGACCTAACGTTAACAGAAGTACAGGAGGAAGTCACGAAACTGCACCAGGGTAAGACCCTGGGCCTAAACGGAATACCTGCTGAATTCTATAAACTTTGCATAGACGTACTAGGCCCTCACTTATTGAGTTTCTACCAAGACGCATACAAGGACGGTACCCTCCCCCTGGACCATCAGACAGCCATGATCATGGTTATACAAAAAAAAGACAGCAAACCCAAAGATAGATGTGACTCATATCGTCTCATCTCCTTATTAAACACTGAGGTTAAAGTATTGGCTACAATCCTTGCGACATACCTACTGAAGCATATCACATCCCTTATCCATCACGACCAGTTGGGTTTATGTCATTGGACACAGAAAAAGCATTTGATGCAGTGCATTGGCCATTTCTGGACAGTACACTAGCCAGATTTGGTCCGAAATTTTGGAGACGGGTAGCAATATTATACAGCACACTGATAGCAGTGGTAAGGGTAAATGACAAGTTGTCATCAGGCTTCCCCATTGGACGTGGGACTGGCAGGAAGTGCCTTCTGTCCCCACTCCTTTTCACACTTACTGTGAAATCCTTGGCATGCGCTATATGAATGCATCCAGGGGTCCGGGGTTTTTTAATTACCCCCAATGACAATGTGGAGATTTCCGTCTATGCAGAAACATTCTCTTATATGTGACAGAGCCCATGACAACGATAGCCATCCTCTTTTACATCATAGAGGAGTACAGGAGACATTCTGGATCAAAGATTAATTGGAATTAGTCCACACTGTATTGCCCCGGACATACCCCAAATTGGCCTCCCTTACCCAGGGACTTAAAGGTGGTTACTGAGTGATTTAACTATCTTAGTATCTTTATAATACCACACAAAAGTTGTGCCAGCACCGCAATACTGAAAAGGTGATATCTAAATTTAAGGACGAGGCAGAGAGATGGAAAAGGCTTCCCCTCTCCTTATCGGGATGGGTGGTTATTTTTAAAATGATTACTCTGCCTCAACTCCTATATGCCCTCAAAAACACATATCATCCACTCCCTATGACAATGTTCACTGACATTGTTAAAGAACTGCACTCATTGTTATTGCAAGGGGGATACCAGAGGATAGAGTTAAAGACATTACAGCGCAATCCTTACAATGGTGGAATAGCATTACCAGACATTGAGTATTACCATTGGGCTGCACAGTTGATTCCTATCAACGAACGGATAAACACAGCGAGAGACCATCCCACATATAAGCTAGAGAGGGAGAGACTAGAGCCACACACCCACCTACATTAGCTTTATGGTAGTAAAGGAGCTCATGGACTGTTTCCCGCAACACTGGTTACCCTGGAAGTAAGGGAAAAGGCGACAAGATCCATGGAATGGGCAGGCAGAGTACTAAGGCAACATCACTATTAAAAGGGAAGTGGCTTAGAGAATTTAGTAAGCTACAAGGTTTTGGAGCAGCGGCTCTGATGGGAATCTCAACAAAAGGTGATATCATCTATAAAGGTGAACTCAAATCCCTACCTATGTTTTGTTCTGAATATAGTCACTATAGGTCTCAATTCATCAAGTATGAGCAACTGCGGCATGCATGGTTAGCTGAAGGAATAGCATGTGCAGAGTTACCAGAATTTGAACTGCTAGAAGGGAGGTTGCTATATAAGGAGCTAACAAGCAAAGCAGTGTCCCTCACATATAAGACACTTAATACCAATATGCCTGATAATCTTGGTAAACTTCAGAAGAAGTGGGAAAGAGAATTGGGTGACATGGAAGACGTTGACTGGGAAGCAGCCCCAATGCACCCCAGAGAGGTAGCTATTAAAGCCTGACAGGGACAGCTTGCATATAATGGGAAGGGCAGAGACTATGAATTGACTTAGATGTCAGAATGTCAGGGTAGATTTTCTGCACATATTGAGGGGTTGCCCCGTCATACAAACTTACTGGAAGGAAATCATTGAGGAGTTAAGTGCGGTTCTGGAGGTTTTCTGGAGCAAATTCCAAATTTTTCATTTTGGGTATCCCAAATGATGTTTATATTACTCGATCCCAGATACTCTTTAGCACCCTAGGCCTAGTTGTGGCTATGCGCGATGTGGCCAGAAGATGGGGTGCAGCCAAAGTTCCTACAATCTAAGGGTGGAGAAGGCGGGTGGACCTCTACAAAGCTGCAGAGAGAGTCACCTTTAGGAGCAGGGGCTTCCCTCAGAATTTCTGGGGTGGTTTGCTTAGCTATTGTGGGATGGGCCTACTGGATGATTCCCAAGAACTCCTGACAGGCATAAATGCAGATACAACCATGTCCCCGAGCCACAATGGTCAATCAACCTCAGCATGAAGCATTGTTGTCGTACTTCTGGTGGTGTATTGCTAAGGGAAACACTGTACCTTTAAATTGTTCTACTGCCTTTACGTGGGCTCATTGATGCCGCTGTAACAATGTAATTTGTGAATTACCACTATGTGACTGTTGTTATTGTTGTGATGACTGTATGTTTGTTATGCATACCTAAAATAAATCAAAAGATATTTTTAAAAAACAGCCCTAAAAATACCCTGTGGAGCACTCCCTTCCTTGGTCAGGATGGAAGTGAAATAGAATTGAGTGGCTTTGATTCCCCCTCTTTTGCTTACAAGGTCCACATTGAATTTCTAACATGAGCCCTGTTTCCATCCTCTCATGTCAGTATCAGGATCTCCTCCCATTTGAAATATGAATGCAGTCAGTACACTTCCGCTGGCTGGGTAAGCTGTATTCACCCTCCGTCGCGTGCAACGCTAAACCAGGGGCCATCCAAAATGTATCTCATTGGTGCCATTTCTCCGACTTACAGCACGCAGATTCCTGCTACAATATATGTGTTGCACACAACCTGTAGGCATACAGAATTTCAGCGCAAGGCTCTGGGGTTCATATGACAACTGAACTGTACATAAGAGGGGTCAGAACACTACCTTCTCCCTAACACTGACAAAAAAATCTGGTCACAGTACTGTTTGACAAAACTCAGTACTCACTCACCACTGCCTTGTGTCACACCCAAGGCTTGGACAGTAGTCCTATGCCGTCTTCTCTTGTTGGTTATGCCTAGTATGCCCCGCAAGGTCACAGAACAGGTCCTGAACCTCGCATTATCAGAAACTAGCCTAGGCCTTTCTGCATACACTAGAATAGCACCCTGCCAAAATAAAAAAAGAGGATACCACTTTCACAAGCAGTCAGGCACTGAGAACAGGGGTACATGCCTGCTGACCGGATGTATGATGTTACAATGCATACTTTTACAACGCCTACCTTTACAACGCATTTTTACACCGCAACATCCATTACAACGCATACAATTACAACGCATGCCATTCCAACTAATTCTTTAAAACTACCTTTACAACGCATTCCACTACAACGCATACTACATTTACAACGCATACCATTACAACGCATAACATTACATTGCATGTAAGGTAAGTATTGGATAGTGTAGGGGTAAAAATGACTATTCTAACTCCAGGGGGTGCAACAGTAGGGTAAGTGTTGGATAGTGTAGGGGTTAAAATTACTATTCTAACTCCAGGGGGTACAACAGTAGGGTAAGTGTTGGATAGTGTAGGGGTAAAAATTACAATTCTAACTCCAGGGGGTGCAACAGTATGGCAAGTGTTGGATAGTGTAAGGGTACTATGTGTTGTAATGCTATGCATTGTAATGGTATGCGTTGTAATGACTGCGTTGTAATGGCATGCGTTTTAGTGGTGTGTGTTGTAGTGTCATGCGTTGTAATGGTTGCGTTGTAAATGCATGCGTTGTAATGGATGTTGTGTTGTAAAAGTTTTGTTGTAATGGTAGTGCGTTGTAAAAGTTGCGTTGTAAAGGTTGTTTCCCCTGCTGACCAGACAAGGAGCCTTTGTCATCCCAACAGCAATATATTTTGAAGTTATTTCAGTGAAATCTGCACAGGATCTCGAGATCTGTTCTGTTGATGAAGAACAGCACTTCCCCAGGACATGTTATACATTTATTCTTATGAGGTGACCTATAACCCCCCAGTTGCTTTTTTGGAAAAGGTAAGTGAAGTGTTTATGAACTAGTTGAAGCAGGTGGGTGTATTTTACTAACATGCCCAAGTAAAAAAAGTCTCACAGTATTCATGGGAAAGGTATTTTCTTCTTTAAACAGAGAAACTTAGAATAATATGTTGGGGATTAATTATCAAATATAAAGTACTAAACTGTATAAAATGAATATTTCTCATCCTTGTCCCAATTTTTCACCTTACCTCTTTTGGTGTGCCATGTTTCAGTGGGGGAATGCCTCAGCTAATGGCTCTACTGGGATCCTGCATGATTGCATTGACTGCACATTTAGTGTAACTTTTCTGCTCCAATATGTTTCTCAGGGCTTTAAATGTGATGAAAAGGTGAAGGGGTTGGGGGGGGGGGGGGTGTCTAATAGCAGTGCAGCAAAAGAAACATAAATACGAACCCTTTTGCACAGAGGTGTGGCCTATGAGTGGAGAAGCGTGGCTCAGTGGTTAGAGGCGGCAGACCCAGAAGCTGAGATCGGCCGTGGACCAGGGTTCGATTCCCCGCCTCGGCGGGTCTCGCGCTCAAAAATTCCATGGAGTCGACAATTCTCGCTCTGGTGCCTACTCGACTCACGGGGTCACACTCTGCGACTCTGGGCAATAGCTTGCTTAATCTCCACTACGGCCCCTCGCGGCGGGATGCCTGGCTTTCACCTTGTGGATACCCGGCTGGGGTATCTCACAGGGGAATACCAGGACGGGTTCCCTAAGCAAGCGCCTTGAGGCCCCTGGGTTAAAGCGCGCTATATAAATCGAAACACATTTACATGTAATTAAGAGTGTGGCTCAAAACATGCAAACTAAAATCCTGTGCCTCACCCAGCAAGCTTCCATGATTAGAATTGGATTGCCTCTCTGTGAGCTTTATGTTATTCATCTCGACAAATCACACAATACCAGAAGTGCCTCAAATAAGACAAACACACTGATCTTGCCAATGCTTGTTAGCAGGATTAGATAAGTGAGAAAAAATACTCACTTACAGACTACAGAGAATTTGACTTTAGAAAAGCTTTAAAAATAGCCAAGAATATTGAAACCACTACAATGTAAATGGATCAAATGGCTTTAGAATCTAAAGTTCATGCTGTTTCTGCTGAGTATATAATAAAAAAATAAAGAAAGCAAGTCAGATAAGCAAAGAACATTAGAATGTTAGAAGTGTGGCAGAAATAAGCATGGGCGGAATTTGTGAATTCGCGATACGCGTATTCGCGCAAATCCGTAATTGCAATTCGCAAAAATTCACCAAATTCTGCAAGCTTGCGATTTATTTTTTTGCGAGTTCGCGAGATTTTTTTACCAGTTTGGGAACGAGAACTTGCGCATGCGGTCGCAAATGTCGCGAACATGTTGCTTTCACTTAACCAGCCTGTTCGCGATGCCTTTTTCCTGTTTCGGGTTGCAATGACGTGTTCGCGTTCGCAATTTCCTGTTTTGGGTTGAAATGACGTGTTCCCGTTCGCAATTTCCTGTTTCGGGTCGCAATGACGTGTTCGCAATTTCCTGTTTCAGGTCGCAATGACGTGTTCGCGATCGTGGCCTTGCTTGGCCAGCTACCAAAATCTTGCAGTGCACGCCAACAGGGAGGAAAACTCATCAGCAAACGAAGAATCATGGTAAGTCAATGCAGCGCACGCGAGATTGTATTTTTGAAGCGCCAACAAGAAAAAAATATCCGCCAACTCGCGAATCGCGGATTTTTAGGCAAATTGCCAAAAATTCGCAAATTCCGCGAGCGGAATGAATTTTCCGCCATACTTAGGCAGAAAAAGCCATTTAGGGAATGCATCTTTTTGTCCTGCCGTTGATAAGCATTGTGCAAAATGTAGAAAGAAGGGTCATTTCGAATAAGTGTGTAAATCCCACCCGACATGAAACAAACCTTTGTCCAACAAGATCCTGTCTGTGCACAGTATATCACAAGTTGAATCTGATCCTGACAGTGAGAAAGGAAATGAGATCATGATGATCTCAGATACGTGTGAGCCAAATTTCTCTGGAAATTTGTATGAAGCGTGTGTGTCTGGCAAATGCAATGATTCCGTAATATGTGGTGGTGAAGTGGAGGTGATGAAGTTGGACTACTCTAGTGTTACCAGACCGGTGTGTCAAGTGGTTGTCAATGGTGAAGCATTATGCCTGATGACTGATTCGGGTTCCTTCTTTACCCTCATTGGTCCCGAGGAATGGGGTAAATTAGCCCACATTTCTTTGAAGAAATCTCTGGTCAAGCCCGTAGCTTATTTGAAAGGAGTGCAGGCGCACACTTCAGGGAAGTGGTTTCTTCACTTTTATTAAGTACGAAGTAAACAGACTGGTCAGGGCAGGCAACAAGAACCAACTGCCTCCGACTGCACCCAACATTCCACATGCCACAGTTTTACCCTGGGAACAGTTGTCACAGTGGCATGTGCACATAACAAGACCCAACACATCCTCTTTCCCACAACAATGGAACAGAAAAGAAAACAAGAACAAAAAGAACATGCACAACCAAAAAGAAATATGTTCCCTTATAGTAAGATACATACAAATGGCAAAAAGGGGTTAGAAGTGGCAAGACCCAAAAGAAAGGCATTAATGCTTCATATAATCCTTAAACTAAACAGGAGATCTTCTTTCCCTTCCAAAACCACTAACACTAGGATTACTTTGAAGGTAAGGTATGCGTTTTCTGATCACCAGACTTCAGACTAACACTCAGTTTGAAGGTTGGAGCTCATGTATTTTGGATCACCAGCCCTCTGCCTGGACAGTCTCTCCATATTCCACCACTTCCCATCACTCAGCATGACAGACCTGTCTTTGAGAGAAATTATCTGCATTGGCTTGGAAAATGTTAAATACCCCTTTGTTACAATGCCAGGCAACCTTTCCTTAGTCCCTTCGCTGTGTTATGTTATGTTATGCTAAAAATTGTATAAAGCGCACAAATCACCCTGGGGCATCACGGCGCTGTCTACAAGATAAGATTCTGCGGGAGGAGCACCGGGGAAGAAGAGTAGATTAAAACAAAAAGGCTTTCAACTGTTTCCTAAAAAGAACATAGCTGGGGATTTCTCGTAAAGTTTGAGGAAGCTGGTTCCAATATTTTGGAGCAAGGAATGAAAAAGCTCTTTCACCCGTCTGAGTAAGGTGGATTTGGGGAACCTGAAGAAGACCCAGTGAGCTAGATCTGAGTCTCCTAGAGGGACAATATTTCAGAAGTTTTCATTGTAGGTATAGAGGACCTCTGTTGTTTAAAGCATTAAAAGTTAGGCAGCAAATTTAAAAAAACGATCTTTTTCCCACCGATAACCAGTGCAATTCCCTAAGCAGCAGGATTGAGGGGGTGCCCGCTGGGCAGTTCAAGATCATTCTGGCTGCTGTATTTTGAACCACCTGCAATTTGGCCAGGTGTGTTTGTCCTACTTCTGCCAGCAGAGCGTTACCATAATACAGACGACTGGTTACCATTGCCTGTACTAATGTCCTTCGATGCTGGGTGGGTATAAACGGAAGGATTTTCCGTAAGAGTCGTATGCTATAATAGCATGCACTGGTCGTGGCCGCGATTTGGTCCCTCATGGATAATTGTCGATCTATTTTTATACCCAAGTTTTTCACTGCTAGCTCTGGGATGGGGCGGCACCAAGTTGGATTTAGCCATGGGGCTAATTCCCCCGCGGTGCTGGGGGGAGGGGGGTCGCGCTGCGGTGCTCGTGACGAGATCAGCTCGTCACGCTGCACGGTGGTGCTGTGCTCATGACGAGCTGAGCTTGTCACGACCACGCCCGTTTCTTCAGAACGCTCAGCATAGCAGGGGAATTAGCCCCGCGTGTGAGCGCCGCGGCGGTCATGACGAGCTCAGCTCGTCATGAGCACAGCGCCACCGTGCCTCATGACGAGCTGAGCTCTGACAGTTATTAAGAATCTGTTCTCTCATTATAAGGTTTTACAACCCTGTATAGTCACTTACTTTGCTGCCCAGTAACCAGCCTTCCAGAGCCTTAGCAGCACAGTCTACAAAATCTGTCCAGTCCTGAGTCTGTGTCTTATGGGTATCTCTGAACAGCAACCTGTACTGCTCAGTGGTTAGGCCAAACCCATCTATCAGAGCACTCTTCAGGACAGTGTAGGTGTCAGCATCCTCTTCTCTAACAGTGAGGAGCTTTTCTCATCCTTTGTCTGCAAAGGAGAGCCACAAGATTGCTGCCCACTGACTTTGGGGTACCTGATGTACTTTGCAGGCCCTCCCCAAAGCAGTTATCCACTTGTAGATGTCATCTCCAATCTGATAGGGAGGGACAATCTTGTTCAGGTTTCTATTGTCATGAGACCTTTCCCTACCACTAGGGATATTGCTGTCACCAGTGGGCTCTAGCCCACACAATTTTTTCTCTCCTTCAAGAGCTAGGGTCTCTTTGGCCAGGGCAACTTCTTGCCTTCTGATACTACGATTGGCTTCTGTCATTCTTGCTTCATGCTCTCTTCTCTGAGGGGATGTTCTCACTCTCCTCCTATGAGATGAGGCAGTTGACCCTATTGATGAACCAGAATGGTGAGATTCACCTGAGTTAGATCTCTGTGTTTGGGTCCACCAGTAGGCTTACCTGGGGGAATGAAGGAGTGACCTTCATGGCCGTCTCCATATCCAGTTAGTCCTGTTTCTCCCAGGTCAGGCTCATCCGCCTGTTCCTGGTCTACATCCTCAGAGTCCTGGTGGGGTGCCCCACTTGCATCCTCCTCTGATGATGGATGGCCCCCTCCCCACTACCTAGGGTACCTGGATCTGATGCTTTTGCTAAGTCATTTGCCACCAGTATATCTATGAGGTGCTGGGTGGATGGACTCTGTCTGTGCCTTAATTTTCTAGTGACATATAATCCTCTCAAATCTTGGAATGAGAAGGTGTCATACTTAGATGTCTGCACTTGGCTGACATCTGGCAGAGGGCCACTAGCTCCTGCTCTTAAGGACATGACTGGTGAGGTGTGGTGTGCGCACTACCTACACTACTTGTTTTCCTACTAGAACCTCTCTAGAAGTTGTAGTCAGGCTGTGCTAAGCCCTTACCACCTACAACTGCCAAGTTCAGTAGATATTATGCATTATAAGACTTAATTCATATGTACCTACAGGTACCTTGATGTGATTTTTTAAATTATATTCTCAAGATTATATGGTAAAACAATGCAAGCTCTTATCTCATCCGTGCGCACACCAATGTGAGAAGTTAGCCTGGTATATGATGTCCACTAGTTCTAGTGGGCACCTTGCACCAGTCTAATCGACCCTTATTGATGGTGGTTGTAAAGTCAACCTTATAGAAAGCTATCCTAGAGGTAGCAGTGACGAGCAGTCTTCAGGCTAAGACTTCAGAGAGCGAATTAAGCGAGTTGTTTTACCAATTATAATCCCTTGAGTACCAAATGAAAGCACACCATACAATGTATATATCAAATATATATATATATATATTTATTCTAAACACAACCCCTCTGTACTCTTTATAAGGTCAGAGTTAAAAGTACAATACAAGTTACTCAATTAGCATACGATAAATTGCACAGTATACATTATGCCCTAGGGGCCTCACAAACCATATACTAAAATAGTGGTAGAAGAACCACGTGAGAATTAGAAAGCAGGCCTGGGGCCTGTGGAATCGCTGGGGCTAATCTAAACAACCAAAGGTTAGGAAGTAGGAGGCCCACGGGATTAGCGTGCAGTGTCTAAACACAGCTGCGGGTTACCATTGACTTTCTATGGGAAACAAACAAGTTACAAATTTACAATTTAAGGACACTTCAGGATGGACTACGATGGAACCCTTTTAAACTAGGACACTTCGAGAGTCAAGACCCACAGGAGCACCAGAGTACTCGTGTTACCTCACCCAGGGAAGCCGGGTGCATATGTGTCTTTTCGTGTCGGGTTTCGTCGTCGTTTTCAATGGAGAGCTGCAAAGAAGTGCTGCAGACGACCAGAGGAAAAGTATCCGGGTTGATCCAAGGGTGGATTGAAGATCTGAAGAACCTGAAAGCAGAAGAGACAGAGTCTGGGCCCCTTGCCAGTGACCAGGGCGGCGATAGAAAGATGCCACCAGATGTTGGGTGTTTGCAGGTGAAAAGGTGAAGTTTGTCTCTTCAGCCACGAGAACCAGGAGGCGTCGACAATGACCAAGAGCTGGATTCGAGCTGTCCCACAAAAGATCTAGTTGACTGCAGTGTCGGTATCTGGATTGGACCCAACAAGCCTTGGAAAATGCAACCCATGCAGGATGTCGAGATTGGCTTTGATGCAGACCAGCAAGGTCTGAGGAACTTCTCATTTGCAGTTGGAGCAAGCCTGGAGCAACTAAGAAAGTAAGTTAGATTCAAAGAAAAATCTTTGGGGGGCTCACTAGCTAATAGGCAAGGAACAGCAAAGACATGTCAAGCTGAAATGCAAAAGCTGGGCCCACGGGTCACTCGAGGAGTGGGGGCCGCTGAGCTTCAATGCAAATGGTGCTTGGGTCTGGGGCTTTAAGCACCCCAATGCACAACTTGGAGATACCTTGTGAAGTACGTGCAGCTTGCAAAATGCAGGATATCCAGGAGTTCCGGTCCCACGTCTCTCGTGTCCGCCATGGGTCTCAGCTTTGCTGTGAGCAAAGTTCGGGGTCAGAGATGTCTGAAAGTCTGTGTCCTGTGTCACAAATTCTTCGGGATCTGGCAGGAGCCTCAAAAATGCAGACCGGCAAAGTTGCTGTTGGTGTCTGTTTGAACAGGGTGGCCACTCCTTGACCACAACAAGGGAGATATCTTCCATCTTCCAGTTGAAATGGAATGTCGAAGGTCCAGGATATAGGTTTCAGAGGTTCGTCCAGGGTAATCTAAAGTCCTATGGACTGGGTTCCTATACTTATACTAAGTTTAGGGATTGGACTACCTTTAAGGTCCCTCCTATGTGTGGACCTGGGAAGGGGGTGGTTATACCCCTTTTCCTTTGTCCAGTTTCGCGCCAGAGCTGGGGCAGAGTGCCCCAGCAACCGGTTTGAACTGGGAAATGCATGGAGCACCTAGTGTGCCCCAGGCAGTGTCTGGAAAGCATTCACTGAATGCAGCCCTCCCTGCCCCACTACAAAAGCCTGTCTGGGGGTGTGGACAGGAAACCTATTGTCCAGGCCTCCCCTGCCGAAGTTTCGTCCAGCAGCAGGAGGGCAGACTCGTGTATGTGGCAGCAGCATTGTAGGAAGGTGGCTACCTGACTATGGTTACCCCAGATTTTTTGCCTTGTGTTTAGCTGGTTTTCGACTTAGTTGGCCTGGTTCCCTGCTAATCAGGGCCCCAGGCTATCTGCTCTCTCTGTAAAATGGATTCCATGTACCCTAGGTGCATAACTAGATTGGCTTGGGTCACCTTATCAGCCCCTGTACAGAGCACTATAGGTGCCCAGGGCATAGGTGCATCCAAGGCCTACCAGGGGCTGCAGCATATCTTTTGCCACCCCTGGCTGGCTATCTAAAATTGACACAACTGGCTGATCACTCAGCTGGGGCAAGGTGGTGTAATCACCCCTTGCTTAGATATAGTATGCCTATATCTAAACCTATCTGGACACATATAAACCTGTGAGCCACTCCTATGGCAGGCCTTAACAATCCTGAAGGCAGAGTGCGTGGTTTAATGTGAGATGGTGCTCTAGCATGAGCTGAGCCTGTCTGCAGCTGTCGGGACCAATTCCCTTAGCTGTTCCGGGATAATGCCAAACCATATACTATTAAGTGCATTATAATCCTCGCGGTTATATGTCAACTTTGGTTTGGCTTTATCAAAACATGTCGTGTAAGGTGTCATACGATTTGGAATACTACCCCCTCGCCAGTCCTGGCGACGGGGGTAGCATTCCACCCCTCTAGAGGGGACGACATGTTACTTTTGCTAAAACGCGGTTGATTTTTAAAAGAGCCTCAGATCCACAAAATGGATGCTTCTGCCACAGACACATGTCTGACCTCCTGCTGCTGACCGAAACTCAGCAGAGGAGGCCTGGACAAAGGATTTCCTGTCACAGGGAGGTGTGACACCACCCCAGACAGGAGATAGTGGATTGTAGCAGGGAGGTTTGAATGAAACCAGACAGTGCCTGGGGAGCACAAGGCTTCCCCTTGCATAATCCGGTCAAACCGGTTCTGGGGCAGCCCAGCCCCAGCTCCAGTGAGGCCTGGACAAAGGAAAGGGGGTGTAACCACCCCCCTTCCTGGTCCCACCCATAGGGGAGGGACCTAGCAGGAGATCCACCCCTCACATTGGAATAAGAGTGGGAGCAGTGCCAATGCAACTCAGATCATCCTGAAATCAACTTTAAACTAAGAAGACGACTGGACTTCGACTTTCTGATGAATAGAAGACTGAAGAGCATCTCCCTTGTGGCCTAGGAGGGGCCACCCTGTGAACACAGGCACAACCCAGCACCTCGTTGTCTGCTTTGCTGCCGCCTCCCGCCGGAGCCCGAGTGCAGAGCCTAACAAGACCCAGCTTCTCAGACTTCTCCCAGCACGATCCACAGTCCCTGCAAAGAAGGGACCCGTGGAGGCACCGAGAGACGTGGGAGCGGCCATCTTGAAAGACCCCCGAGACGCTGACTGCGCAGCACCCGAGGCACCCTCGACTCTGTGCTTTGGGGTTTGAGAAGCCCCACAACCGACCAGCATTTGCACCAAAGATCAGCCCTCCAGCATCTCCACGATCTGCGTGGGGCCCTTTTGTTTTGTGCCACTTGACTCGCCATCCCGTCCGCTTGTCACGTGGTCAGCGGCCATTTTGGCGAGGAAACCTACAATTTACACTGTGGGTCTGGTTGCTCCAGAACTGCCCTCGCTCCTGTAGAAAGGAGTACCCGCTCTGACCTTGCTGGTCCGAGTAATAAGCCTTTTTCATTTTCCCCGTGGCTTGCATTAGCCAAGGCTTGTTTGCTTCAATCGAGTTGCCGACACCGCCATCAGCTAGAGCTTTCAAAGGACAGCTCGTTATCGACTCCTGGACGTCCTTGACCTCTTCGTGTCTACGTGGCTGCAGAGAGAAGCAACCCCTGATCACCTGTTTGCACCCGACTTTGCCTGGTTCCAATCTGGTTCCACGGTGGTCACTGGTCAGTGACTTTGAACTTTGTCCCCTCTGCTTTCAGGTCTTCACCACTTCAGATCCACCCTTGGATCCACCGGACACTTCTCCTTCACATCGCCTGCAGCATCTTCAGCTTCAAGCGCCAAGAACCTGCGTGTCAAAACCCGACGCCACTTCGACCCTGTGCACCCACTTCCTGTGGGTGAGGTAACATTGCAACGCCGGTGTTCCCACACTGGAACACACCTCTAGGGTCTGTGTCTTAAGTTTTGTTCCTCTAGGTTCAGCGGAAGTATCTTTTAACTCACTTTATGTAACTTTTACGCACCATTGACATTGCATTGGTGCAAGCCGCACTTTCCGTGCTGCACCCGAGTTCCGTGGGCTACTCCCGACTTCAGCATTGCTAGTCCTGACTGCTCCCAGCGAATCTCTAGGCCCTAGGCCTAACCACTGTTCGATTGGTATCTCTTATACCACTTTTTTAGTATATGGTTTAAGTGGCCACCGGCCCTTATCCAAAATTGTGCAACTTTGTATGTTATACTGTGCTTTTGATTTAACGCTTGTGCCCCTTTCCTCATAAAGAGTACTGGGGAGTAATTTAGTAATAAATACATATATTTTTATAATATATACTTGTGTGGTGTCCTTTCATTTGATTACAGGATTGTATGTGGTAAAACAGCTCGCTTAACACGACCTCTTAAGTTAAGCCTTTAAGGCTGCTTAGTCCATGCTACCACTAGGATAGCTTGTCTAACAAGGTTGACTTACAACCAGACATCTTTGGGGTTTGTGTGGACTGATACACAGTGGTTCCAGAATTGGAAACACTACATATCAGGCCAACTTCTCACAAGCATCCATTTTGTGATGCTGAGGCTCTGTTTAACTTTAACCGGGTAAACCAGTAACTACATGTCTTCTCCCTCTAGAAGGGTGGAATGCTACCCCCACTGCCAGAACTGGCGGGGGGTAGTATTCCAAAGTGTTTGACACCTTACACAACATGTTTTGATAAAGCCAAACCAAAGTTAGCACTAACCGCAAGGATTATGCACTTAAGAGTATATGGTATGGCTATATCATAGAACAGCTATAAGGAGATGGTTCTGAAAGCTGCAGATGGGCTCAGCTCTCGCTAGGGCACCCTCTCACATAAAACCAAGCACTCTGCCTCCAGGATTGTTAAGGCCTGCCATAGGAATGACTTATAGGTGTATATGTGTCTATATGTATATATAGATATAGGTATACTATATCTAAGTAAAGGGTGGTTGCACCACCTTACTCAGGCTGTGTGAACAGACCTGTGGTGTCAGTTTGGAAGGAAAACCAGGGGTGGCACAATACATGCTGCAGCCCCTGGTAGGCCTAGGGTGCACCTATGCCCTGGGTACCTAGGATACACTATACAGGGGCTCACAAGGGTGACCCAGTAACCAATCTGGTATGTACCTAAAGTACATGGTATCAATTTAGAGAGAGAACAGCTAGGTTGTGGGCCTGATTAGCAGGGCCACAGCCAGACAAAAGTCGAAAAACCAGAGAATCACAGCAAAGAGTGAGGGTAACCATACGAAGCAGTCCCTACTCTCCTACAGTGGGTACCTTGGACCTACCACAGGGGTGTCTGATGTGCATGGAAAGGGAAGGGTAAGGCCTGGCAAGTGGGTGCACTTGTCAAGACAGCATGGCAGTTGTCAAACTGCACGCAGGCCTGAGTTCTCTCTTTAGGGCTACTTGTGTGGGTGGCACTATTAGTGCTGCGGGCCCACTAGTAGCATTTGCATTACCAGCCCTAGCACACATAGTGCGCTTTACTACGGACTTTACTAGTAAGGCAAACATACCAATTATGGACAACCAATTACCATAACACTTTATACAGGGAGCACGTGCACTTTGACACTGATCAGCAGGGCCGGACTGGGAACCACAACCGGCCCTGGCAAAGTGCTCGGCCGGCCGCCCCTCTCCACTCAGGAGGGTTGGAGGTGCCGCAAGCTCTTTGCCAGGGCCGGTTTTTGGACGATTTTGGTAAGGGCCGATTTTACAGCTATGCTGCAAAAATGGCCCTGTAACAAAAACCGCCCCCAGGGGCCCAAAACCAACCCCCACCCGTGCGGCGCACCGGGGGATTGCCCGGTGCCCGCTATGGCCAGTCCGGCCCTGCTGATCAGCAGTGGCAAAGTGCCCAAAGAATCTAAGTTGGCAAATAATGTCAGAAAAAGGTCTAGGAGGAAGGCAAAATGTTTAAGTAACTTTAGCCACAAAGGGCCAAGTCCAACAGATTGTTATTGCATGCTTTACTCAATTCAGTTGAAATAACTTTATTCGATTCACAAGAATCGTAAAAGTGGTCCATACATATATAAAACAATTTAATATAAACTTTTTAAAATCTTCTATACAAAAGTGGGGTGAGTTCATGTTAAAGTTCTCAATTTTTAAAAACAAGTTTTTGATAAAATACGACATTCCTACAAGTTAATTTTCCAATAACAATTCATACCTTTTCCTAATTGACAGCGAAGTTCTAAGGAAGTTGAGCACAGCACTACAAATTACATTAGTGGACAAAGACCGTAAATAATTAAAACCTTCTTGATAGGAACAGGGGCGAATTTCTTTTAAAAGAGGCTTAAGAAAGCGTGCCCTAGTATCTTTATAAAGTGTGTAAAACACATAAAGGGCATAGTACTTTTAGGGGCCAGGTTATTACAAGGACAGGGAGTCAGTCTCTCACACCAACTCCCCTGTTTAGGGAAAGCCACAAGACAGTGCAAAGTGTAGAGACGAAACCTAGTCAAGAGGAAACAAGCTTGTGTTTGTATAGTGAAAGACAAATAAAATTGCTGATGGAATAACGATCCCACGATAAAAACAACATTTTCCCTGTCAGTGGTGCTTATTTCTTTATAGTATGCGTTTTTTATGATTGATTTCATATTAGGTTGAATACCATCGGAATTATCGTAGTAGTGGCCCAAGCCAATCCCGTGAAAAGTATTTTTGACATAACAAAGCCAGGGGATGGACAGGGCCTTTTCCAAGTTCATACAGTCTCTGATGATCTTTCTTGAAAATAGTATGCTTTACTCAGTTCTGACCAGAAAACAAAATGATAAGAACCAACGTTATTATTTAAATTGTTGTATACAGCTTGCAGTTCAAGCAGTGGGGCAACGCTCCTCCGTCTTAGTAGAGGAGCCGCCACTGGTCCTGAGTCTCTAACCCCACATTACTGCCCCTGTCCCCCTCCAGGCAAGTCTTAGACTGCTTGCCTTTGCTGCTCTGAAGATCAAACACAGAAGGGGTCACTTGGTGCTCAATTTTGGGTACTATTATTACATCAATCCTTGCAGTAAAGGGGTCCAATGTTTGCAATTTGAACACAGTAAGCCTTGATTGCCTTGGGGCTGTCAAAAAGCTCCCAGAATGGGGCTATAATTCAGGATGTGTATATATATATATATATATATATATATATATATATATATATATATATTATACTGGGTAACAATGTAGTTTTCTATTTTTGTACTTGTTCTTTGTTCTAACAGTTTTTATTGGAGAAACATTGTAAAAGAGGGAATGATATGAAGTTCACAGGGATAAAACTATTAGAAATGAAGAAAGGTCGGGATAATGACAGGAAATAAGAGCTCTCTTTCTCTATGGCCCACTTTTCTACATATATATGAGGACCCTCCTTCATAAAAGAAGGACTTACAAATATAAGTTTTCACCTACTAAGGTTCTTTTGTTGGACCACCGCAGAGGTAAAGCATCTTTCCCACGCACTCTATAAACCAAGTGGCTCTTTTGTGAAAAAGCACTGCTAATGCCAAACTCTGTCATTCCTTTTTGAGTGACTGAAGAGATCGCTCACTGGACAGGCTGTGAGGATTGACACGGGTTTCCTGTGTGCCTGACATACCTTGCTATTTTTGACCCACGCGGTGGGTCCCGTATCTAGGACACCGGTCACAGGCACACCTCACCCCGGGGCAGGGCAATCATGCTCGGCCATCGTTATGCTTTCTGGCAACAATAGGCAAATAAATTCACCTCAAAATAGGGAGTCTTAACTAGACTCGACTGAGAGCCTCGTAAAAGAAAAATGTCAATGACTTAAAAAAGAAGCAAGAAAAAAAAGCCGAGCACTGAATCATAATGACCCGTCCTGCTAAAAAGGGAAAAACTGACCCACATGTCAGCTCTGAGCATCCTGCTAACAAGCTTAAAAGCCCATCAGTGGAGCTCGCGCCACACAGCCGAGTAACGCAGGCAGAGAGAGGGACATCCGGGGCTCTGCTCACCACGGAGGTACGTTCAGCATGTTTAACTACTATCACCAATGCTCACCAGCACGGGCTATGCAGAGAGAACAAACTATTGAAAAGGAATTTAAAGTTGGAATCTTAATTTAAATTTGTATGTCGAATTTAAAATTGTATTTAAAGTCTTATGCTGGCCGGGAGGCAGGGGAGAAGATGTGGCCTTTAATTATCTAAAGCAATATGTGCATGCCAAATTGCCAATATGGAGGCTATTTAAATAATACCCGCACGGAACTCGAACATATTTCCACCACACACTCCTCGAATCCAGACACACTTCCTTCCATACGTTTTGTCTATCTTGCCTCAGCCTACTTTTTTAGAAATCCCGAATCAGTTGCAAAAAATGGACATTTTCTGAGAAGCGTGTTTGTGCCGGTTTATTTCATTGTAACTGTGGCGCGTGTGTACCTTGCTGTTCAGCTCAGATGGTGAACACAGCTGCACCCAGGATTATAACCAACTGAGCTAGATTAAGTGGCCACTACCAGTGCTTTAAAGGGGCCGGTACTGCCTGGTACTGAGTACGGTTACTTTTTTATTCTTCAGAGAAAGAAAAGCTGCACTTCTCATGAGAAACATAATACTTTTAATTGTAGAGTACCGGTACTTCATAAAAACAAGCTGTTACCTGCACTTCTATTTCTATTTCTCCATTTCTAGCACTGGCCAGTACTATGCCACCCATTTTGGCTCATTCTTTTCTCCTTCCTAGGCAGACGCAACAAGTACCAATGATTTAGGCAATAGTTACACCACGTTTTTTAATAACATATTTCAGTAATGTTTTTGCTGTGCGCTAAAGGATTAAGCCACGTACCTGTCAGATACGTTCCGGGTAGATTAATCATGATGATGTGTTGGTTGTAATAAGAAATGTTATTAATCATCATGATGTGTTTGTTGTAATAAGAAATGTTAGTAACTTTGTAAGCACCGTTGAACGCAGTGTTCTAATTTAAAGAAACCCTACGCATTGCTTACCCGTGCAGCGCCTCTGTAGGAACAAAGGGCAGATTTACAAGGCCCTTGCGCCACTTTTGCGTCATTTTTCCCCATGTTAAAAATGACGCAAAAGTGGCGCAAGGGCCTTGTAAATCTGCCCCAAAGTGTTTTACTGATGTATGCAATGTCATATACTGCAGACGGAATGCCGAGGCGCCGATGGAGGGATAACACTAGTCTATACCCCTATTATACTGCTTTCTAAAGACTGAGAACTATTTTGGGATCTGCCGCACAGCGTCTGAATAGTAGGTGGGCGTGGGGAACGCGGGAAGTTTAAGAGTGGGTAAACCGAGAGCTCGTCTGTTTCAACCGTTAATGGCCCACTGAAGCTGCGGGTTGGACTGAGCACTTGTGCGAACCTTTGTGAAATGGCCAGCACTAGCTCAAGGAAAGAAGAGATGGGCGAGCCAACAAAGTAACAGGGAGAGCCGAGCCAGAGCCGAGCCGAGGGTCTGGCCGGGCTTTAAGAACCCATGCACTAGTCGAACCAGGAAAATGTCTGGCAAGTTATCTGTGCAACACCATATACACATGATGTAAACTCTCCAAAATGTTTAAAGTGTCATTCTTTAACATGCAGATGAGTTTTAACTTATTACATACAATTATATCACCGCCCTGAGAAGCCGTATTCAAAGTGATATTTTTTTTCAACTTTTTGAACTTAAAAATATTCATGCCAACCCCCGCCCCGGCATGGCAGCAGTAGTATTAGTAAATTTTGAGGCAAGTCAGTTGTCATGTGAAACCCATGTGGCCTCGATTCTTACATGGAATAACATTACAGTCTATTTAAGTCAGACACAGAAGAGTACACAACCTGAACTCATGTATTTCCAAGTGCTCTCAAATGCAATACGGAAAAAGGAAGCACAGTTAAATACAATTTTGCCATGGGTCACACAATATGCTCAAGTGGGGAAGCTGGGAAGAATCCAGGGGCCTCATTTATGAGAAGTGACGCATCACTGCGTGAAAGCAGCGATGCGTCACTTCTCAGTGTGCACTCCTTGCGACAATCCTGATGCGTCATATTTAATGTATGACGCATCATGTCGCAAGGAGTTACAGATACGTCAGTATTTCTGACGTATCTGTAAGCGCAAAAGTGACGCATTGCTGGAGTGTGTCACAAAAGTGACGCAACTCCAGCAATGCTTCCTTTCACATGGGGCAAGCCCCATGTGAAAGGGCCTGCGTCACTCTTACGCCTGCTGTGAGGCAGGCGCAAAATTTTGATGCAACGGCGTCCTAAAAGTGACGCAGTGAAATCTAATAGATTTCACTGCGTCACTTCTACGACCCTTCCTTGCGTCAATACGCCCCCCTTGCATACATTATACCTGGCGCAGGTATAATGTGGCGCAGGGGTTTACAAAGTGACGCATCTACCTAGATGCGTCACTTTGTAAATATGGCGCAACAAGGCGCATTTTTTACGCCACTGGTGCGTCACAAAAAATGATGCACCGGTGGCGTAAAAGTGACGCACAGCCTCATAAATGAGGCCCCAGGTTTTCTGAGCTCACATTACATCATTTAGCCACTAGATGGGTATCTCTTTCCCTCTCGCGGGTTCCATTATTTTTCATAAATTCTCGGCTCATGGGGTTAGAGCGCCGGTGGTGGGCAGAAGCCAAAGACACGTTTGGCTCGCTTTGAGCTCGAGGCTTCAAGAGGACTTCAAGCTGAGCCAGAGACAGTCACCTGACTCCAGCCTGGCTTGATTTTTCAATAGCTTGCCCACCTCTAAGGCAAATTCAGCACCCATTATTAACGTGCTTAAAAGACAAAGGTGGTTATGACTACAAACCAGTTATTCTGAGCTCCTAGTACTGTAGGGAACTTATATTTCCGCTCTGCAGAGAGTCGCTTAAAATGTGGCCATAAAACCGTTGTATGCATAGAGAAGAATTGATGGACAGAATGCTGCGCAAGGTCAGACATCATTCACCCCAGTACAAAGACCTGGGCCTAAATCCATCGTTTTTTTTGCTCCCCATGCCATTCCAGTTGAGACCCAGCCATATGCAAATCAGTCTTGACCCTGTGCCCCATGGGAACAGTCCAGTCCGAACTGCCAAGCCAGGTCCTCCCTTGACTGGAAACAAGCCTTCTGGGACCGGTTTCGGGGCATCACCCCTCATCAGCCAGGCTAGCTTAAATCCAGTGGCATGGGTAGCACGGGACCCACATCTGGGGTGACAAATGCAAAAAGAACAATTGATGGACAGAATGCAGTACAATGTCAAACATTCACCCCAGTACAAAGATCTGGGCCTAAATCCATCGTTTTTTGTTCCCTATGTCTTTCCAAAACCGTTGAAGCCACATGCCCATGTCAGAAGCAGGTGCTTTATGGTTGGGTTCGATCAGGGAAAAATACTGTGCACTGCATGCAAGATGACCTAGCCCGAGGGCCTGATAGTCAATAGAAAAAAAGATACAATAATGCTCCCCAAAATCCAGAGCCATACATACACTTTTTATTAATTTGGTTCAGATTTAAAAAAACAATAGTCTCGCTTATTGGACCTTCAGGCTTTGACGATGTTGTCAGATGCACCTACTGAGTAACAGCACCATTTTTTTTAAATGTAATTGACTAATCTAAGATGGCAAATAACACGTGGATCAGTAAATAAAATAAAAAATCATACAAGTGCACAAAAACAATTTTTATGCGCTCCGCAGCAAATGGTAAGTGTTGTGCTATCAAACAAATGAAAAAAAATGTAAATATGTAAATACGTAAATGCTGGTGGGCGATGGGGTGGAGCAACAGAGAAGTAGGTTATGGAGAAAGCTGTGAAGAGTCGGTTGAAAAAATAAAAGTAGAGGTGGGTGAAAGGGGAAAAACATCACATGAGGGAGAGAGAAAGCAACATGGAGAGCACACGAGACAGAGAACAAGACTGAGCGAGCAAGAGGGATCAGGTGTTTGGAGGAGGCAATCACTACACAAAACAGAGTTAGAAACACATGCACTCTCATAGAGTGATAAAAGGGAGAAAAACAAGTATTTCCCTAAAAGTGAGAAGTAGAAAAATGCAAGTCAGTCAATCAAAAGGATGGTACATAAGCTATTCTGCAGGGGAGGGACAAACGCATGATCAACAAGGCAGGTCATCAAATAGGAAGCAAACAAATGAGAGTGACAGTAAAGCCAACCAATGGTAAGCAATGTGTATGTTTGAAGCCCACTGAAAGTTTTTGGTAAGCTCACAAACAGCCTTTCAAAATCACAGTTTGTGCTCTGGTTGGCAAGACCTAAAAAAAATGGAGTAATTACTACTGGCTTTGATATCAATGTCACAGGACTAATACAATGTATCTTACCCTATATAAACTGCACATTTGTGGCAATCCACTCATTTGCCACTGCAAAGCAGCCGAGAATGTTAGAGGTGACCTGTGAGCCTAAATAGAAACAATAATCCAAAGATAGTTTTAAGAAGTTAAGCATTAATATATTTTATCTTTCTTGATACATGGATATACCATAGATGAGTTATCCCAGCACATTTATGCATTTGTGAAGCATTAAAGAAGGTGTGCCAAGAGGCATCCATATTGTATTCTGAGACATTAAAACAACATGGGTTTTGTATTTTCTGGTGTATGTGACACACTGCATTTCATCTATTCATGTATTCGAGAGCAGATTTTTTTTATTTATAAACTTGGTTTACATTGAGCATTAATTGCGCATGTATATCATATACGTTTGCTTTATTACAGGTTGATAGTCATCAATTATTCATATATATGTAATAATGTGATTTTTAATATGCAGCTGATTTTAGTGGATGTGCAACAGTCCTAGTATTCTAATTATTGTATTTTATATCATTCATTATGAGGTCTGGTCTTTTTATAATAACCAGAAGAAGATATTTGAGTCTAGCACAGACACATTTGGGGAGAGGCATCTTCAGCTTTTATTGGGAGGCTTGAGTGATCCGTTTACTTCAAACATCTCTGGGAAGGCCACAGGCTCCCTGACTTCAGCCACAACCACCTATTTCTCAGTTTGAGAACACCATAACAAAGACAGAGAGCAACTGCCTCAAATCACACTAGCTGACTGGGAACAATTCTGTTATTCGGCCAAGGTGAGTGAGAGGCCACCTAAAAAACTTTGATGGGCACTTTTTGTGCTAAGGGGAAAGGCTAGGGGCTGGAGGGGTTGATTACCAGAAAAAGTAATCATTCCATGTAATACTATCAATAATGTTTTAATTTTTAAATATATTGTTTAATAACCTGCTTTTTCAAAGTTTTCTTTTTTATATAATTACATCTATGCATATAATCTGTACTAGATTAGGTCATTACTTTTTAATAAAGCCTTTTAACTGTATATTGAAGATTTATTTGTGTGTCCATCCGTGGGAAAATACGTTTCTTGATTCTCTAACAGTATAAATAATAGTGTCACAGGACTGATCATTGCTCAAGAGGCACTTGAGAGGTTCGTCAGTTACAGTCGGACATATTTCCTGACTTGGAATGGTAAATTGGCTAAGCCTGCACTTTGCCAGAGGTTTTAGGGGGTATAAAGGTTATGCCTATTTACTGCTCAGACTGGAAAAATGCATGAAGTGGTTGCATCCGGCTTTTATTATTAGCCTGAGGCAGTCCTCGCTGAGTGACTACCATACAAAACAAATAAAACTAAATATTAGAAAAGGAGGAGGGAACACACTGCCTGGCATAACAGCACACAATTAGTCGAGATGCATTGTGGTTAATGCGGTGAATGATAGCACTCACTTTAGTAGAAGGATTGTAGTATTCACCATTGTGGCACCACCAATGCTGTGACTCCCCAGACACTTGTTTCAGGATTGTTGACCTTCTTCAGTAGAGAGCAACAAGTGACATTCGGTGGTGCTGGCAATGCTGCTCACAGTCTTCTCATGTTAAGTACCACTCCAAGAGCGAGGGCGCATCCCAGAGATTGTCAGGCCAACAACTTAGCAAGGAGCCAATCACAAAAGGAGGAAGGAGCACACTGCTTTGCATACAAGCACACAGTTGGCCCAGATGCATTGTGGTAAATGCAGTGCATGATAACACTCACTATTGGTAGAGAGTCTTTAGATGATTCCCCATTGTTGGTGCAGCACCTACCAGACAGAGTAGTTATTGGGGTTCATAAATAGGACATTTGAGTAGTGCCTCAGAGATATTTTATATGTATTGTGGCTTTCAAATTACAAGAACATGCAATGTTTGTAAGCAGTATCCGGTTCTGAGAATATTAAATGAAGACACAAACACATTTCAACTCTCTATTATTTTTATGTAGGAAGTCTTACGCAGGCAAGGTGCAACAATTCGATAGCTCATTTTCTTACTGAAAGCGATTGACCCACAGTTTACTATTGATTAATGCTGGGTGAAGTAGAATGTTCAGTACTTTCTCTCTAACATGTCCCCTCTGAAGAGAGGTGCTATTACTGTCCCTTAATTGGAGTTCCAGAACTGCATAGAGGTGATAGTCCTGTTTCTACAAATACATGCCAGCCATGTAGTAACATGCCAGATGAGGGAGCCAGTCTGTAGAATGGGGTTTACATTTTTCTTTTAAAACAAATTTAATATCTGCAAAGAAGTAGCAGAACTGTTTCTAGAACACATTACCAAGGTAGACATGTATCTGCACAGTAGAGTAGAGTAGTGATAGTGCTTCCTATTGCAAAGTATGGAAACCCCGCAGATTATAAAAAGAAAATAATGGGGCATTGCTTTTTGAGACAGGCTTGGAGATGATGAACAAGGCTCTATAACTGCCTGCGATAGACTGAAACTAGGTCCTTTGTGCCTCTGCCACCGCTCTCATTTTGTGGGCAGCACCTCAATTCTAGAAAAGTTCCACCCTTCCCATTCCATGCCATGTACCGTGCAAGACTTAAGTTCAGAACATTATACCTGTACTTCTACTTTACCTGATGGACTAGGAGCAACGCATAGTATGTCATAATATCTAGGAAACTCCTGGTCCAAGGTCTGATCCTTGCTCGGCTAGACTACAGCAACATGGTCTATCTTGGAGCGCCTGAAGCCACCATGGCAAAACTCCAGCGTACTCAAAACGCAGCTGCCCGGCTCCTTATGAATCTCCCTTCCAGAGTCTCAGCCAGACCAGCGCTCAAGGCCCTTCACTGGCTTCCAGTACGTCAAAGGGTAGAATTTAAGGCCCTGTGCACCACCCACAAACTCCTCAACGGTCTAGGCCCTGCTATCCTGAGAGACTTGGTCACCCCATACAAGGCCCCTAGGTCCCTGTGCTCGGACAACGAGCGCCTGGCCAATGTCCCCAGATTTAGGAAGGCACGCACCGGCGGCCGACGCTTTTCTGTAAAAGCGTCCTCAGGATGGAACTCACTCCCTCGCCTCGTGCGGCTGGAACCCAGCCTCCTCCTTTTCCGTAAAAAATTGAAAACTCTGCTTTTCCCAAAATAGTTCCCTTTCCCCCTCTGGTCTCCACAAGTGTTATAGTGCGGGGATGCCTCCGGGTCACCAGGCGCTCTACAAATCGCTAAATAATAATAATAATAATAGCCTAAAACGAAAGACTTTGGGACTGACGACCCATCACAGGGACCGATTCAACCCCCCATGAAAGACCATCTGCAGCGGCATTTCCGCTTCCTTCAAACATGCAAAAGGTGATCGGAGAGACGATTGCAATTTGTCTTACTACTGGCAATCACTCGGGGTAGCATTTCAATTCATCGTTCTTTTGCCCACCCATGCCACCTCAGTTTGGACTCAGTCATATGCATAAATGATGGGTTGGAATTAACACGAGTGATTGTCAGTGGTAAGACGGATGACAGTGACAAGGGTATGCCCAGGTATGGGTTGTATCTTCACTGTGCCACAACTGGAACCAAGCTACACTGCACTGACGAGCCCAATCAGGTCAAAAACAGTTTTGGATTGTGTCAGAACCTCTTTCAGATGGCCACAGGCACGCAGGGGCTCCTGGGCCCAACAGTCATGGTTGAGGTTTTTTACTCCTTATGTCTCGGGGGCCGACCTACCTACTACGGATCTAGAGGAACTGGGCCAAGTACCCCTTCCGCACTTGAATCTCAATGGTTGCTGTGGCCAAGCAGTCAAATCTCCCTAGAGGGGAGTGTAGGTATACATGTCAGTGAACACAACTCATAACTCAAAGGTTATACAATTACGAATAACAAATCAATGTCCAGTCAAATACAGGCTTTTATATAAACAAAAGAAGTATTTTATTTTTAACTCTACACATGCAAAGGTATACTCCATTCAGAGTCAACAACACAATCCCCCTTGATGTTGGGGCTCTAGTAGTTCTGTTCCACTTTGACTCTTCAGGATTTTAGCTAAAAGTGTCCATGGTGCTAAAAAAGCTTGTCTCCTGAAGCCCAGCTAGGCTACTTCACGCCTTACCGGCTCTTGCAGCACAGCGGAGTTTAATAGAGCAGTGAGTGCCCTCGAATCTCACACGTGAGTCCTGCTCAGTTCGGAGAAGATGGGCTGCTTGCGTCCCACAAAGCAGTGTCCAGTGGCGCAGGCTTTCTTGTCTGAGTGGCGCTGCCAGAGTCCTTCTCAGTTGTCTGAGCAGCTCCCGGCTTGCAAAGATAGTGTAAGCTAGCTTCACCTGGCTTAGGGAAATCCTTTCTTTGCTCCTGACTGGAGCCCAGTGAGAGTTCAATGTCATCCACGACATCATCTTCGGCAGTCTTCCAGTCAGTCAGGTGCAGTTCCCTAGCAGGATGGGTCCATGGGTGCAACTTGCGGAATGTAGGCTTAGTCTCTCCTTCAAGCAACAACCCGAATCCTTTCACACGTTGGCACCAGCAGCCCTTCTGGCATATGGGGTTGCCATGGTACTTACAACAGACGGGGCACCAACTTTCTTGGTGCAAATGCCAACACCGAGACAATCAGAGGTCCCAGCGATTCTGCAGTGACAACCTCGAAGGAATCCTCTTACCGGGCTTCCCACTGGACCACGCTCCCGCCAATGATCTCCTCTTCCTCACAGAGCACCACTTGTCTTGGAAAGCAGGCAGGTGCTGGTGCTTCAGGGTCCAGGGCAGGTGATCTTGGTGTCCTGGGTGATGTCCCCTCACCCAGCAGGGAGACTAGCAGGCCTTTGCTCACATGCACAAGCCTTGCAGAGCTTCCCCATCTCACTCAGCCGTCTGGCTGCTTGGCAGATGACAAAGTTTGGGGTCTCAACCTCCTCTTCTTATAGTTCATTCGCAGACACAAAATGTGATTTAGGGTCTGTTTCTATGAAGTTTTGTATTGGGGTTCTGCTTCTTTTGAAGTGGACACTTCTCTTTTCCTTCTTTCCTCATGAAATATGTCTTGTCACAAAGGACAAGACTCCATAGCAGATTGTCACACAGCACAATTAATGGGAGTGACAAGGGCTTACACCTGGATGTCAGCCACAGTGATATGTGCATCAAAAGGTTAATTACAGACCCCCAGCTCTTCTTTTTTTAATTTCCTTATCAGAATCATCTCATTTCTTGGTATGTATGTTTGCCTCTTCCTTGCGATCTATCACTGAATCAAAGTGCAGTCTTTTGAGGTGTAAAGAGTCTCTTCCTTTCCCTCCAGTGTGTGCCCCACCAAACTCATAGGAATACAACAACATACAAATCTGTTTTGTGGATTCTACTCCTCATGATTTTACCAGGCAGGCCTGGGCTTCCTGAAATACAACCCAGGGCCCTCCATCTAATGTACCATTGTAGGCACATTTACTCAGTGTATATTCAAAGCACACTTACTGTCCAGCACTGGTACCTCTATGCATTGTACTGTTACACGCACACATGCACTCATCACACACAATCAGTCTGCGTGCACTGTTCAGCTCGAAATGTTTCTATATTTAACCTGGAGTGTGCTGTTTACACACACTGCCAGCACACACACTCACCATGTGCGTGCTGCACAACACTTCACCCTTCATGTATTGTAGTTCGCGCAAGCAGACATATATGCTCTCCTTACGTACGCGCTGCACAGCATTACAATCGCATATAATGTATTCCTGGAAGGCATACATACGCTCAACACACATATTAATCCCATGTGTACTACAAAATACTATTCTATTCCTGTACTGTACTCTTTCCAGGGACTCATACATCCAGCGCAGAGTCACTGCGCCTGCGCTGTGCAGCACTCCACATTTTATTTATTTATTTATTTATTTATAAGCTTTCTATAGCGCACAAATACCTTCCGGTGTCTCGGCGCTGGAGTTCACAGATTGCAGGGGAGTCCTATTTAAGATTTACTGATTAAAAAGCCAGGTTTTAAGATGTCTTCGGAATATTAGTAGAGATGGGCTAAATTTGATATCGAAAGGAAGCTGGTTCCATAATTTCGAAGCAGCAACCACAAAGCGTTTGTCTCCCCATGTTGCTTTCTTTGTACGTGGGATTTGGAGCAGTTGGGATGCAGATGAGCGTAGAGATCGATTAGGTTTGTAGACACTGATGGGTTTAAAAAAAAAATCTGGTCCAGTATTGTTCAATGCCTTATATATAATGCACAAGGCCTTAAACTTTGTGCGGCTTCTAACCGGCAACCAATGTAGTTGACGAATGATGGGAGAAATGGATGAGTATTTAGGTGTGCCGGTTAGGATCCTTGCAGCAGCATTTTGAACAAGCTGTAATTTGTTCAAAACTTGCTCCTGCGCGTTCAACAATAGGCCGTTGCAATAGTCCACCTTAGATAATACCAAGGTGGACATTAAGGTTTTGCCTGCATTTGGGGGAAGAAAAGGGAGTAGTTTCTTTACCATTCTTAGGGTAAAGAAGGACGCTAAGACCACTGCATTAGCGTGGCTGACAAAAGCTAGCCTGTTATCAAATAGAACTCCCAGATTTCGGACTTTTGATACTGGTGAGGGTGGAACTCCTAGCTCTGAAGGCCACCAGACTGGGGACCAAGACGGGGTCATCTCACCAAATACCATAACCTCCGTCTTGTCAGAATTTAGCTTTAAACAATTCTGATCCATCCAGGTACTGATGGCTCTCATGCCCTCCTGGAAGTTAGCGGCCACTGCTGCTCCATTTTTGTGGATCGCCAGGACTAGCTGGGTGTCATCGGCATAAGAGGTTAATCCAATACCAAATGACTTGATCACATCTACCTGACGTAGGCCAAGAGTGCGTTAAGCACACAGCAGCAGAACTTTTAAAAGGGGACCGAGCATGTAGGCCTCACTCCAATGACACAGAGAAAAAAGGTCCTGTTCACTAGTACTGATCACTAATCAGTATGCTACTGCCACACTTGTGCTGCTTAACTCCTGGTGAAGGTGGTATCCTTCCATCACTATGTGTTGGGAGGCTCGCTGGTTAAGGGAGGGAGTGCAGAAGGCGAGGAAGGACAGGGAAGAAGTGGGGGGGTGGGGTGGCTATTGGGGTGCAGGGGTCGAAGGTAAGGAAAGATGGTGGTAGAGAGGAGTGGATGGTGTTACAGTGATACTTTTTACTGGTGTTGAGCAGAGGGGTAGAGTAGAGATTAAAAGTAGGAGGTGGCGTGTTGAGGACTAGAGAGGGAGGGCGGGGGGTGGAGTGGGGATAGAGTGGGTTCAAAGGAAGGCCAGAAATATGGGAGGATGAGAGGAGAGGGGGCTGTACAAGGAGGGGAAAGAAGGGGCCAAAGGAAGGCCAGAGGTAAGAGGAGAAGAGAGGAGACTGGGCTGTACAGGGAGGGGAGGGTGGTGGGTCAAAGGAGGGCCAGAGGAATGGGGAGAAGAGAGGAGAAGGTGTTGGATAGGTACCGTATGCAAGGAAGGGTGTACGTAGGGGAACAGGCATCAGGCCGAGTTGGTGGCATTGGGCTAAGTGGGAGTTGGGGGAGGAGTGTGGGACTGTAGGGTCAGAGGGAGGGAAGAGGGTGGAATTACTGATAGGGGAGACAGGGCTGTGAAGCATAGGAGTAAGGGGCGGTAGAAAAGAGATGGAAGGTGAAGGAGAAGAATTAAGGATACAAGGTAAGGGGGAGAGCAGAAAGGGATGAGGAGAAGGAGACGGGAAGAGGAAAGGAGGAGGGTAGGGAAAGTTGACCGATAGACCAGGTTGTAAGAAAGATGGATAAAGTAGGGGGAGATGAGTAAAATTAGGGGGATTATGGGGCGGGAGATGGCTTTGGAATATTGGCAAGATGCAGGGTGGGGAGAGGAAGCCGGAGGTAATGCAGATGAGATAGGGGGAAGATCAGATTGGGAAGGGGGAAGAATGGGAGAGGAGGGAGCAAAAGAAGGGGGGGGACAAGGGATTGCCCTGTGTCTCCAGGGAGAGCGGCCTGACGGAAGATAGGGGGATCATGGGGGGAGAAAGGAGAGGAGCTAGCAGAAGAAGAATCGAGAGAGATCATAGTCGGATGGGTGGAACAAAGGGAGTGGTAGAGGTGGTCAAAGAGAGAGAGACAGGAGTCAGTAACTTGGATCATGACAGTGCCATTGTTAAAAAGTGTAATGGTGAGGGAACCATTAAAACAAGTGGAGGGGGAAATTTTTAGCCGCTGCCCATGAGGGATAGGAGAGGAGGAGGAGACATTGAAGGAATTGGAGAAGCAGGTAGACCAGGAATGGATGTCGTGAGTGAAGAAAATGAGGTTGGTTTTTAGCTTTCCTAGACGCCTATTGTGGAATTGGTCAACAAAGAGGGAATCAGGGAATTGTTCAATGGTGTTATGCTTAAATTGTTTTGCAGCTACTTTGGACAGATTAGGGGGTAAATAACTTTGAAGCAGTTAGCTCCGGACTTAATTCGAATGGGAGCCATGATAGGTAGATGAGGTGATGGGGGGTAAGGGGTGGGGGTAGAGGAAGATGCCACTAGGGTAGCGAAAGTGCAAAAAAGTATAATAAGAGGAGTGAGCATAATCCGGAAATCGAGGGAAAATAATCCAGAAGCGGTGAGGTCAGATCAGGACCAAAAGAGGTACTATTGGTCACCGGAGGCACTAGCACTATCAAAAGACCTCACATCAGACTCAATGCCCAACAATTCCCTGCCCTGAACTCAAATGAGACCTCAGTCCCCTGCATGTCTCCACCAACCCATGGGGAACATAAATCACAAGTGACAGACTCTGTCCCAATCCAACCAGCTTATTAGAAACCTTTGGAAAAGCTCCAATTTACTTAGAAGCGGGTTAACATTAATTCGACGTTCCTCTGACTCGACCCAGTCACAACCATTGAGGTATATTACACTGACAGGAAACAAAAGAGGAAACACTTTTAGGCTCCACCTACCCTCCTGCCATGGGCTATAACATCATAGCCAGTAGAAAGCACTTCCTGTTTTGTTTCCTGTTGGTGGACATGATGGGGGATGTTGAGATAATTGCTGGACCCTTACCTTATTTTGGATGTCCTCTGGCTATCTCCTTTGCTGAACTCAGGTGGTGCCTTTGGACCGTTGTGGGAGCTGCTGAGTCCGGACACATGGCCTCCTGGACTCAGTGAATGAGTTGATCCGTGTGCCTGGTTTTCTTGGCTTTGTCAGGACTCGGTTTCTTTTCCTGCTGCCTCACTGACGAGCTGGACGTTGCCGCCCTCCTTTTGATGGGCGTTTCTGAGACCAGACTAAAACCGACCCTTTTCCCTTCCGCTGGATGCCCTCCTGTTGATCGGACCGTTGGGGATTTGTCAGCCGGCACTTCCCGCAGCATTCAGACTCAGTTGGGATGCCAGTGTCCTACTCGGCTGATCCTGTCGTTACATAGGGATTGGAGCTGCGTGCATTCAGCCACCTTCTCCGATCTGGTTTCCGACTTGGGCGGAGTGTGGCCTCGGTGGTTGATTCCTCCATGCTCATTTCGGCCTCCCCGAGGTTGGGGAGGCGGCTCTGTGTCCGAATTGGACCTGCTTCTGGGTTTTGCAGCCGGAGCCACACCTCTTCTGGTGTGACCTCCAGAAGCCGTTTCTTTGCTTCCTTTATGCTATGGCATGAGGACATAGATCACGCCTCCCAAATTCCTTTTGTTCCACAAGTAGACTGTCAGCTGGCTTTGGGCTGCCTGTCTTTGCACGTGCTGAGTTCGGTTTTGGCCAGCTTGTTAAGCCTTTTTAAAAAAAAAGGACAAAAGGGGGAAAACTTTCTTACTTAAGGGACTGCTGGTGTTATCCTTGGTCATTTACCTCTGTAGTCAATAAGGGGAAACATCGTCAGAAGCGCAGGCACGTTTTTCCTGTTTCTTCTCCATTTTCATCAGGGGGCGGTGTGGAATCTGCCCCTCCTTTGAAACAGAGTAAATTGGACGTAGAGGTAATGCTATGATTACTTACCAGTAATCTTCATTACCCTTAGTCCTACTCGTCCTCAACCCAGTAATGTTTCCCCCCACCCACCCTGGATCAGGCCTTTTTTGTGCTTGGTATGTCAGGAAGAGCTTTCTACTGGCTATGATGTTATAGCCCCTGGCAGGAGGGATCGAAAAAGTGTTTCCGGTTTTGTTTCCTGTTAGTGTAATATACCTCAATTGTTATGACTGGGTCGGGGACGAGTAGGACTAAGAGTAATGAGGACTACTGGTAAGTAATTATAGCAATACTACAGGTAAAATGTGTTTAACTTGTAGGTTCTAAACCCAGTGACCTAGTTTAGTGAGTTAACGTGGCACCTGCCAAAGAACAAGTTACTTTCGGTAATGCTTTATCTGGTAGAGACTCTTTCTAGCTGCAGATTCCTTTACTACAGAATAATCCCCAGGCATCAGACTGGATCTGGAAACCTTTCGAGGAATACATCTGCGTGCCAGTAGCTGGCTTCGTTTGGCTCCATATCGGCATAATTCGTGCCCAATGTGACATACCTGGTGCCTATATAGGCGCCACCCCAGTGCACTACCATCAGTTACTTTTTGTGACCTTTACACACCAAAAGAGCTGAGCCACAAAGGTGGCTGGTGCACCAGTGTGCAGACACTAATGACCTCTTTAGGGTAACCCAAGTTGTCAAAGTTAGTTTGTGGAACAGGGAGGATGGGATGGTTGGTAAGGAATCTGCAGCTAGGTAGTCTCTGCCAGATAAAGTGTTACCAATGGAAATTAACATACTCATCTGATAGAGATGTCTAGCTACAGGTTCCTTACCTTAGAATGGATACCCAAGCAATACCTCCCCAGAGGTGGGTCAGTGAATAGAATTAAGCTAGGAACTCCTGGAGGGCCGAATGGACAAAGGGCCTGTTACGTTAGACCTGACTGTCCAAGCAATAGAGTTTAGCAAACATGAGTAAAGATGCCCATGTTGCAGCCTCACAGATGTCCTGGACAGGGACTCCATGAGCTAACGCAGTGGTTGCAGCCTTGGGTCTGGTGGAATGAGCACCCAAGCCCTCCAGGGGGTTGCTTCTTGGCCAACATGTAGCAGATCTTAATGTAGAGCACTATCCATAGTAAGCTTGTCCATTTCTGCACGGCCTTCCCTTACTTCGCTCCAAGAACCCAATGAAAAGCTGATCATCCCCCAGAACTCTCTGGTACGATTCATGTAGAACAAGAACACTCTTTTTGGGTCCAGTCAGTGGAATATCTTCCCTTCCTTTGAAGTGTAAGGCGGAGTAAAGAAGGTGGGCACCGTGATCGAAAGACGCATGTGTCCTCAGCACCAGTTTGTCTAGGAAGAAAGATGTATAAGGAGGGTGCACAGAAAGTGCTTGCAGCTCACTAACCCTTCTGGCCAATGTGATGGCCACTAATGAATGAATGAATGAATTAATGAATGAATGAATGAATGAATGAATGAATGAATGAATTTATTTGTTTGGTTACTAAAAACCATTACATAAAACCAAAATACAAAGGTAAAAACATTACAAAAGTTAAAATCAAGGAAATTGCAAAGGTCCATAGGTGCAGAGCAAGCAGGGCAAGGCTTCATAGGCCGACCGAAGACTCTGGAGACCGGCCTGTGGAAGCCATCAACCTAGCCCGAGCTTGAAAGATGAACTTTCCAAAGGCCGCCATGTGCTTTACCGTGGCAAGGGTATACAGATGAGTAATCCCTTCCTCTGCGGTGCGTAACCCCGATTGTCTTAATACTGGCCTGAGGTAAAGACTACGGGCCAGGCGTAGGGCCGGGCAGCAGAACAGAAGGTGGGCCAAGGACTCACGTTTATACTTGCAAAGCCTGCAAACCTGGACTTCAAAGCTGGCCTGACCGCAGGAATATAGTTCTTTAAGGGGCAGTGGGTGTAGTCTGTAAGCCAAAATCTTATGGAGGGCTGCACGGCCCACCGCCTGCGTGAGATGATGTTTGGGAGTATGCTGGGTGTGCGGAAGGCACAAGGTCTTATGCAAGTCTTTTCTACTCAGGGAGTCCAGATCCAGTTCCCGTGACCGCGCACGCACTTGTTTTTTTATTGCATTCTTGATGGCAAAATATTTGACATATTCAGGGTTCCATGAGTCCGTTGCAAGTTTGAGCTGGGTAATAGCCACTTGGAGGGTGGCCGACCAGGGGTTCTCAAGCTCTGTGAAAATAAATTTCAAGACTGCCTTTAATGTGTTCTCCTGTGCCGCCGTTGTTAAAAAGTAGTATTTACTTAGAGCAGCCAACTCTTCCAGATTTTGTTGGTTGAGCGAGAATTCCAGGCGAACAAGGGTGTTTCTAGTACACCTTGGAAGATGGAAGACTTTCTTGTATGCTCTGCACTGAATTTTTTCCAATTCGTTGCTCAGTTTGCCCGGAAATGCCTGTAGAGCATAGTTGAGTGCCGGCATAAGTTTGGCTTTGAGAACTCTATTGATGGCCGTGGTGGACGGGCTATGTAAGGATGCTTGCAACTTGCAAATGGCATAGGTGATGGATTTACCTTTGGCTTGGATAGACTTAAGGTGGGCGCTTGCAAGCCCCGATTCCTGGAAGCAAATGCCCAAATAGGTGTACCGCTGCGTGGAGTCCAGAAGGAGGTTGCCTAGTCTCCATTTTATTGCTTTCTTCCTAGGGTAGTGACCAAAAATAATTACTTTTGACTTGCTTGGGTTTGCTACAAGCCTGTTTTTGTCGTTATACTTGGCAAGAGCCGTCAGCACCTTCTGTAGCCCCATTCTCGTGTGGTCAAAAAGAACCAAGTCATCAGCATATTGCATGAAAAGAATTTTTTTTCCACCAATCTTTGGGGTTGCCAGGGCAGCCCCAGTCAGAGCCTTCTCCATGTCCGCTGTGTATAAATTGAACAATAGTGGGGCTAACACACACCCTTGTTTTAAGCCTCTGTCTGTGTTGATCTTAGCTGATGCATGGTCCCTCGAGAGTTTAATTCGCACCCATGTATTTTGATAAAGGGACTGTATCGCTCTTAGTAGTACCGGGTTGATGTTCCATTGGACCAGCTTGTTCCACAGAATTGCACGGTCTACCCCATCGAAAGCCGCCGAGTAATCAATGAAGCATGCGAAGAGGGGAAGGCTTTTGCTTTTCCGAGCGCGATGTGCCAGAAAAGAAAGAGCGATGATATTGTCGACTGTGGCAGACCCTGGTCTGAAACCGGTTTGACAAAATGTAAGGATGCCTTCTGCGCTCGTCCAGTCTACGAGGGCCCTCAAGATAGTACTGGCATAAGCTTTTCCCTCAATATCGAGCAGGGCGATCAAGCGGTAGTTGGTAGGTTCAGTTTTTGGGCCTTTTTTGTGGATGGGTTGTAAAAGTGAGCCTCTCCAAGAGTCTGGTACTTCCCCCCGAAACCAGCATTCAGAGTACAAGTGGGTCAGATTAGTGGACCAAAAGTCGATATTTGCCTTGAATAGATGTCCAGGGAGACCATTAGGACCTGGAGCAGCGTTTTGTCTGATGTTTTTAATGATTTTAGAGACAAGCAACTTCCCCGGTGGATCCATCAGCTCGGTGTGTGTGCCTAGATTGTCTCCAACCTTAGGTGTGTCAATTTGCATGTTAGCAGCGCCATTATTAGTGTATAGTGCTTTTACGTGGGCAACCCAAGTAGAGGCTTCAAGGGAGTTTTCTCTGTGATTTATGTCTCTGCCCAGGTTACATATGTACTTCCAAAACTCCTGTGATTTTCCCGGGCTCAACAAGTCAAAAATTATTAGCCATTGTGCTTCACAATGGGCCCGTTTTGCTGCCCAAACCTTCTTTGCGTGGCTTTTTTTGGCTTCTTGTAGTTCAATATTGTTTAAACTTGTCCCAATTTTGCGGAAAAGTTTTCGTTTTTTATTTAGATTTTTGGCGCTTATTTTAATTTCAGAGTTATATCCATATGTAAGTGAGGTGCGCCTGTGCGATGTAATGTTCAACTTCCCGCGAAGAGTCACCGCAAGGGTCTCTATTGTGACACTCCAAATTTCTATGGCGTCTTTTTTCTGATCGCTAAGTGACCACCCTGTCCAGCGATTAGCCCAGCTATTGAATCTGTTAATTGCAGTCTGTTCCCATTTGATCCTTCTGGGCAGATTTATTAGTTCTTCCCCATCGGCTTCCCCGATGAATTCGAGCTTGTGGTTGTGGTCCGCTGTGAGGTTCAAAGTGACGATTAGGGCGGCGTGATCGCTGTCACTACGCGGTAGGACTAAGAAATTTGACATTAAAGGTTGGAGTTTGCCACTTAGAATTATATAATCGACCGTAGTTTGATTATTGAATGTGGGAGCTACAATCAGCCCAGGAGTAGTCTTTAGAAGGAGTGAGTGCGCCGTCAGCAGATTATAGGTTTTTAAAAGGTCGTTCAGGGCCTTGGTAGCCCCTGCCTGGCACCTGCGTGTGGTTGAGACTCCTATGTTATGAGATGGCCACTAGAAAGGCAGTTTTTAAGGTTAATAAGCAAAGAGGGCAATTGTGCAAGGGCTCGAAGGGTGCACACATGAGGAAGGTTAGAACTAGGTTCAGGTCCTACTGGGGCATGTTGAAGGGTTTTGCAGGGAAGAGATGCTATGGTCCCTTGAGGAAATAAGTCATAACCGGCGACTTGAACAGTGAGGGTTGATCTGGCAACCGCAAGAATGCCAATGTGACTTAAAGGTATCCTTTAATAGTTCCTAGAGCAATTTCTTGCTGGGCCTATGCGAGAACAAACAACAAAACTTCAGATAAGGGTGAGGAAAGGTGATCAACCTGTGTGGATGCACACCAAGCCACAAATATATCCCAAAGGCAGGCATTTACTGTCTTGGTTGAGGGAAACCTGGCTTCAAGAATGACACTGAAGACTTCAGGTGGGAGGTCAAAAGCTGCCAACTGTTGCCTCTCAATCTCCACACACACATGTGGAGCATGTGCAGGCTCGGTAATAGGAATCTGCCTGTTGCTGCAACAGTAAATCCTACCAAAGCAGCAGCCTGACTAGAGGGCAGATGCTCATGCTCAGAAGTTCTGGATACCATTACTCACTGTGCCCAATCTGTTGCCAGAAAAATAACTTGGGCCCAGTCATTCCTGATCTTCTTGAGAGCATGAGCAGGAGTGGTATCAGCTGAAAGGCGTACAGAAGGCCTGAGCTCCCCTCGAGACAAAGACGCATCTCAGAGAGAGAGCCTCCTTGGAATCTCCAGCGCACAGATGTGCAGACACTGCACATTCTCAAGCGGTGCCAAATATATATAACAAAGGTTCTCCCCAATCTCTGAAGAGACCTTGCACCACCTTCAGTTAGTGCTGCCATTCGTTATCCAATAGGACGGCTGAGTTTGTTCGCTCTGGCGTTCAGAGAGCCCGCCAGATGTTGAACCACCACGGAAAAGCCCTGACATTCCAGCCATGGCTAGAGAGGCATGGACTCTTGAGACAGGGTCCATGACCCCCATCCAGCCCAGCACTGCTTATTGCAATACTACATCATGGTGGTGGTGTCTGTGAACAAATGAACTAGCCTCCTCTTGATGGAAGGAAGAAAGGCTTTCAATGCCAGTCGGATCGCTCTCAACTCCAGCAGGTTGATGTGGAGCTAAGACTCCGCCGGAGACCAGTGTCCTCTGATCTCTGCATCTCCCAGATGGCTGCCCCCATACAGGAGTGATGCATCTGTCAATACAGCCAGCTCTGGTTGGGGATGAGAGAGAGGTCTGCTGGTCGCTATCTGCCAGCCACCACTGCAGGACTTTTGCAGTTCCCTCCGATATCTGGACCAAATGGGATATATTTCCCTGATACTACGCCCAATGATACTTCAGGTACCACTGCAGAGCCTGCATATGCCAGCGGGCATGTGTTACCAGCAGGATGCAGGAGGCCATGAGGCCCAGCAGCTTCAGAGTCAGTGTCACCAAAATCCAGGAGAGAGGCTGAAATAATAGTCCGAATATCCTGGAATTGCTGTTCTGGAGGATAGGCCTAAAACCCCACTGTATCCACAACAGCTACATTGAAAGGGGGCGTTAGGGGGGGTCAAATGTGACTTCAGCATGTTTACAGTGAACCCCAGTAAATGCAGTAGTCTGGAGGTGGGAGACGTCTGCCTGGGAAGAGCCATCCTTCCACAGCAAGTTGTTGAGGTAAGGGAAGACTTGAACCCCTGACCTCCGCAGGTGTGCTGCAACCACCACCATCACCTTGGGACCCCCCTTTCGTCCCAGCCCCCGACTTGTGTGAGGAGGCTGGCATGGCTAAATGGGAGCACAGCGCACTTACAATGCTCGTGGTCCACTGTGAACCGCAAGTAGTGGCTGTGGGCCAGCAGGATGGAAATATGGAAAAAGGCATCCTGTGAGTACAGCACATCCATCAAATGTTCATTGTCTAAGGAAGACAGAATCTGAGCTAATGTGAGCATCCTGAATGTCTCCTTTTCAGGAATAAATTGAAAGGATGTCAGTTCAAAATAGGGCGGAGGCCTCCGTCCTTGTTTGAGCATCAGAACGTAGCTAGAATAGCACCACCACCTGCTTCTGATTTAGCCACTCTCTCAATGGCTCATTTTGTCAAAAGAACCTATACTTCCTGATGGAGCAGGTAGAGGTGGTCCTTTGTCATCCAATTTGAAGATGGTGGCATGGGTTGAACGAACTGAAGTCCGATGTTATGGACTGTCAGTGGGGCAGGTGATAGTGGATCCTGCTACCAACTAGGCACATATGATGGCACGAAACCAAAGTAAAGTGGTTTGGAGGCTGATGCCAACCGTGGCGGTGGGGGTAGACTGGGTCAATCTCTGGCTGTGTGTCCCATGAGGCTTGTGGCAACTGTATCCATGGCCACAAAAGAATTGGGGAGTCTGTTGCTGTAGTGGCTGAGTGGGACTGGACACAGTTGGTAGCCTCTACCATAGCCATGGAACAGGTGAAAGGCAGAATGGGGATTGCGTGGTGCCATGGAGAGGCCCAAGAACATGGCAGTGGCTTGGCTGTCCTTAAAGTGCTCCAACTCAGAATCTGCCTTGTCTATAAGGAGAAGGGTGCAATTGAAAGGCATGCCCATAAGAGATGCCTGGATATCTCCCGAAAAGTTATGTGTGGCATCTGTGGGCCACTGATGATGCAATCACTCTTCCTAGCAAGTCGGTTGTATCCAGTCTGCAGTGAATGGTGAAGTTGGCTGTGTCTCTGCCAACTGCAATAGCCTGTGACAGTATGACTTATGTTTCCTCTGAGACCATGGGTAGCACTTGCTCAACCATATCCCAAACCATGTGGATATATCATCCAAAAGGCACATGGTGTTCACTGACCACAGTACAAAACTGGAGGAAGAAGATATTCTCTTGCCAAAGGAGGCTTGCCTCTTGGATTCCCTATCCAGTGCTGTGGTAAGGAATGCACCAGGGTTGACTTTGAAGGTGGAGCCTTGGATGACCAGACTCTTTGAGGTGGAGTGCTGAGTGAGGAAAGTTGGGTCTCCAGGAGCAGGGCGATGGCAGTGGGTAGTTGTCCAGTGCACCGGCACCCAGTGTTGGCATGGCCCAGGCCCTAAGCAGGAGATCAATTAAAAGGGAAATAGGGACCTGAGGGGGTGACTACTGACTGATGCACTTGTCAAGACATACGTCTTGATTGCCACTGAGGGTATCTGAAGGTCCAAGACCTCAGCCTCCGTCCTCACCACCCCAGCGAGGGAGGTACTTCCTCTGTGGCCACACTTCGTTGTCATCAGCCTCCTCAAGGTGGTTGTAGCTATAAGGATCCTTCCTAAACATATTCCCCTCCAGGCCTGTCGAAATAAGGAGATCCTGGCTGCAACTCGGAAGGTCAAGTTCTGGCAGGATTGGGCGTTGATGGACACCAGTCCTGATCCGCATTGTAGTCTGGTATGATGGGGTCAGCGGTGCCGGGAACAATGATGCTTGAAGGGGCTCCAGGGAAAGTCAGGCTCTCCCGATCCGAGTCGTTCTGGATACAGCACCAATCCAGTGAGGCGCAATGGCACTCCAGAGGGGCGGATTACCCAAAAATGGGGTGCACGGCCTCATAGAACTCATGCAGTTGGGCGGGAGTTACTCCTGCTTCAGGAAACTCAGGGAGGTGGTTGACAGCCCCCAGAGGCAGGCTCTGCATGGAACCGGAGCCTAGAGTGACGTCATTCCCGCTCGTTGTCCAAAGATTTGAACTGGTGCGGTGAAGTCCATGATTGCTTCAACTTCTTCGATTTATTGGACTTTTTGTGGGATTTACCGAATTACTTCAAGTGTGAAGATGAGTGCCTGGAATTACTCTACGAATGGGTCCAGGACCTTCCTGGCAACAGTGACCTGGAGCATTGTGGAGTCGACTGGCACCAGGAAACTATTAGCTTCAAGGCACTTCCTCACGCCTTGGGGTTAAATAGCACAGCAGTCCTTGCAAATCTTGGGAGTCGTGGTCCGGCAACAAGCACCACAGACACACCAGATGGGGCTCTGTCGCAGACATCTGTCTGTGACAGTTACCACAAGGCTTAGACCCCAATGGTTTCTTGGAGGACATCCCTAAACAATGGGAGGCAAGTCAAAAAAAGAAAGTCTCAACAAAAATGTTGAAATAAGTCAGCCCAAAAAATTACTGGAGGTAGCTCTTTCTGGCTCTGCACTGATTGATACAGAAAGAAAAGAACTGATGTTAGTGCGCTTAAGTGGCACAGTTTCTGTACCCAGTCTGACGCCTTGTGATTATTCTAAGGTAAGGAATCTGCACTGGAAGTCTATCCATCAGAAAGCTTAGTATTGAAGCTGCAGGTCACAGTTTCATGCCAGTAAGGTAGGTTGATGCATCTATTACAGCATGATTGAGGCATAACATTTATATCACAAGCTGGTCTTTCTCAATCCTTCCTAAAATGAAGTTGAAGAAATATCATTTTGATTGTAATAATAAACCAGGATGCTCTCCTTTGCTACCACAGATGACACCTGAAATGAAGAAACTTCACATACAATACCAGCCAAATCACACCTAGAGTATCTGTTCTGGGCCTTTACAGCTATATCGTGGCTTCATTCAACGTTACAAAAAGGCATTTACTTCTTTTTCAGTAACACTGCCTTTGGATCTTTCTGTGAAAATGCTTTACATGCCAATTTGCAACCATCAACATGTCTCTTTCATTTGTTTAATAAATTAAATGTTTTTCTTGTTGAAGAGAGGAACCCGAGGCTGCCCATCCCCCCATTATTATCCAGTCTCTGCAATCTTAATTTTTAATGTCCCAACACACCCATACACCCTCCCCCACAAAAATGTATCTTTTGTTGCTACTTTTAGCATCCAATATGGATTAGACCTTTCTGGACCAATGTTAACCCTCGCAGAGTTAATGCAATAAGTTTCGGGGCATGGCTTGGCCGCTGAATAATATGGTGGCTCCCTCATGAGCTCCGGGACTCCCTCCAGGCAGTGGTAGAAGTGGGCGGGATCGGAAGGGTACGGCGTGCCCCTACATTTTTAATTTAACACAATCCGTTCCCCTACTTCTGTATTTCAAAAATGCGTTCATGGACGGCAGGAATGGTCCGAAATAAAAAAAATATTGCGTGATCGTCCAGCCCTGTGTGTTGCACATTAAGGAAGGCGTCTGCAGTTGCCACGACCTCCTCCCCTTCCCTCTGTGTCTTGGTGGAGGGGCCTGCAAAGCAACACTGTAGGAGCAATCAGTCAGCACACGAAAACGGCAACCTTTGGTGGCCCGGCTGCTATAGTGTGATTTACACCTCATTTAGTTACAGCATGGGATTGGGAAGGCGGGCAGTCGGGCATGGGGCTATGGGCCGGTGCTACATGGGCACCTATGAGCCTCTGTAAACTGGTACAATATTCCTACTGTCTTCGCCAGGCCACTGTAATGAGGCGCCAGCATCCCAGGCTCTCTCCTGACCCTCTGTAATTTGAGTCTGGGAGCTCGGTGTTGCTCTGACCTTCAGGGCATTCTGGCCTTGGTCCCCTGCTTTGTGGGGCCTGCCTGTCCAGTAGTAGTGTCATCCCCTGCCGGGCCATCACCTTCAGGTTATGGGGCGGGGGCAATGGGGAGGGTGTGAATCTGGCTTTATGCCCATGTTCCATACGAGCATAAAGCCAGATTGGTCCGACTGTATCAGTGACGTTATTACCTGGAGTAGTCTGGTGGCCAGTAGTTTCACTAATACTTTAATTTCAATGTTTGGTGATGAAATGGGTCTGTATGAAGCACAGACATTGGGAGTTGTCCCTCTTTATTTATCACCACAATGGTAGCTAAACTGGTCTCAGGGTAATAGGCCCGCGTCCCTGCTCTCGTTCAACATTTGGAGCAGGTGCGGTGCCACCCAGGGTTAAAACCGAGATTGCTTGGATAATTCTGTCCTCAGTAATTTTCTGCTCTAGGACAGGAGCATGGGTAAACGTATATCTGCCTAGAACTCATGCAACTCCTCGGCAGAGGCCATAAATGTCAGAGAGTAGAGGCGTGCGTAATAGGAAGCGAAGGCATCCGCTATTCCCTGGCGAGTATCTACTCGGTCTCCAATGTCATTTAGCATACTCAGGATGCATCTATTTGTCTTTTCTTTCATGTCTAACCATGCAAGGAGTTTCCCAGCCCTGTCTCCCACCTCATAGAGATGCCATTGGGTGGTCTGAATATTGGCCTTAAAGGCCTCCTCCGCGGTGTCCCAATAATCTTGTTGTTTAAGACTGAGATCACGTTGGACTTTATCGTGATTCGCGGGGGCAGAGTTTATTAGCGCATTCTTTAGTCTGTGGATCTCCCCTTTCAGTGTCTCCCTGCGAGCACTCTTTTCTTTTTTATGGCCTGTCACCAGGAAAAGACTCTGACCCCTAATGACCGTCTTTTACTCTTCCCAGAGGATCCGCGCCAAGGTGACAGAGTACTTGTTCTCAGTGAAGTAGAGTTCCATGGCCTCACAGAGGCCCTTCCGAATGCAGGGCACTTTGAGATACAAAGGGTTAAGCACAATCCTGTTGTGAATATGTTGAGGAGGCTGTCCATACACATCCCACACCGGGGAACGGTCAGAAATGCCCATAGCCGAGTGTCAGATGTCTATAAAGCATGGGAGTAGCGATGCCAGAGTAAGGATATAATTGATGCACAGGCTGTTGTGCACCCCTGAGTGAAATGTAAAGTGTAGAGTCACTGGGTTGCGGGCACGCCAGGTTTCCATAAGATCCATAGCTCAGAGAAAGTCAGCCCACAGTCTATGGGAGAGCCTCAGTAACCTAGGGGTGCAGTGGTCCCTACAGTTTTCTAGAGCCAGGTTAAAATCTCCGCCCATGACCAGTCCACCCGCTGGTAAGTGGAGCAGGAGAACTCCCAGGTCTAAGAACAGTGTTTCATGTAGTCTCGGGGGAACATATACCAAGAGGATGTTAATCACCTCTCTGTCCCAGCGTCCAGATAGTACAACATATATACCCATTTGTGTCTGGCCAGGTACTCTGTATGGTGAGTGTTAGGGATTTATGCATTAACATATTCCGCTCCTCTCGAGCCGGACGTGTATCGCTCATGTGCCACCATTCAATATCCCCACCTGTCCAGAGCACAAACCGTGTTACACTGGAGATGAGTCTCCGCGAGGAGCGATCAAAGATTGCCCAGCACTCCTCTAAATGTGTTGAAAATTTCTCGTAGTTGAACGAGTAGGTGGTGCAGTCGGTTTACCCTCCTGAGTATGAGGGCGAAGAATTAGATTGTCATGAAATGCAAACCTCTGACTCAGAGGTGCATAACCCTTGTGCACTCAATAACAAATATGTGTAACATACACAATTTTTTAGTCATTTGATTCCAAAAGTCTTTATTTACATTTATTTGCTTTTGTTCACTTGCAATTATCCTTTGATTTTCCTTGTGTTATTCCATCATAACATTCATTATCAATATGTAAACAATTCACCTATGCCCAATGCATTTCGGGCTGATAGCCCTTCTTCAGGGGAAATGTATCTGTAACAAAGAGGAAAATATTTGGTTCAGAACAAAAAGATGGTATCACAGTCAGTTCTCCATTACCTGATGTGAACATAAATGCATGCTTTCATGTGACATAACGTGGTCAATTGTAGTGCCTCATAACATCAGACAGCAGTACGAAATGTAATGCTACACCATCTCAATCACATTGATAGTTGCTCCCGTGATCAAGTGAGGGCCAAGCTAAGGAAGTGGCTTGAGTGATATGACATTTTCCGTTGTGCGTTAAAGGTCTAAGATCACATGGTACCTAAAATGTGTGAAAGAATAGTGCACTCAAAGATTCACTAGTGGAGTAGTGATTGTACGGACACCGTAGTAATAGTGAGATTGTGGAAAGCAGAGTCACAGGGTACGAGCATGTCATTGACTTACGTTCCCAAGTGAAATTCAAAATTGAAACTCAATCGGTGTTTGAGCTGTTGATAAAAAAGGATGAACGTAAGTCAGTGACATGCTCGTACCATGTGACTCTGCTTTCCACAATTGCACTATGACTTCGGTGTCCGTACGATCACTACTCCACTGTACTGAGAATGGCGGTGGTATCTTCCACTTTCTTCGCTCGTGCTCCCATGTTGTGCAAATTTGATCTCAGTAGACTTCAGTGGTTACAGAGTAAATTCTGGCTGCCAAATCAGATTTAACCTCTTGGATGGCTGTCATAATGTCATATAGGGTAGGCAATTCTGAGTCTGGGGACTGCAAAGCTGCTGGTGCAGTTGTGTCTGGCAGGTGCTACCCTGGGGAATGCATATTTATCCAGTTTGATTTGCTGGGTTCCACACGGCCCCTTTCAGTTCAATTATTGCAAGGGGTCATTGAGTACTCCGGCAAGTCACCACAAGTCTCGATATGTAGGGAACGTGTGGAGGGTCCTCTAGTAGTACTCACTGTCGCCTGCCCTGGGGCAAATGTTGGCTGCCCAGCGGCTTGTTGGATTTCCTGCTTCCTGACCCCCCCCCCTGTTAGCAACACCCTCTCAAGCCTCAATCCGCACAGATCATGCTTAGCCCCCAGCTGGGTCTTCAGTAGTGTAATAGGAGCCCAGCTGAAAGGCCTTCTTGGAAGACTCACTAATTTGGACATGTAACTTCGCCCTGCAGCAATGGTCTAACCTGCAAGTCAGGGAAATGTCAAGGAAAGTCAGGGAAATGTCCCAAGGGCCCAGAAGCATGGGTGGTCCACTGTTGGTGAGCGACACTGAGCCACTGAGGCAAGGCAACGTCACGTCGCTTCAGTGGCTCCGCACTGTTCGGGCCGCTCCATTGTGTCTCCTAGTCCGGTAACGCAGAAGCTGTGCAGGACTCTTGATGGTTCACTGCCGGGCACCAGGTCACGCTGTCTTGCGGTGCAGGCCTCTCTACCTGTGCGGCACCTCACCACCCTCCTCTCTTCCCGTTGTTGGGGCTGCACTCATGGCCGTTGATAGAGGAGCCCCACATCAGGCCCCAGCTGTCAACACTGGAGTGGGCTCCCTTGGCGTGATGTGTGCACCCAGGCATCTACAAATTAAGGTTGGGGATCACCCCTCAGGGTAGGCCGCTGCACGGTGCTGGCCTCTGACTTGACCCCGCTGGCACTGAAATGTAACATTGGTATTGGCATGGTGAGCGGAGCTTGGGGAGACCGCGCTCGCCGTTGGTGATGGATATTAAGCCGGACTAATGGGAGGTTAATTGGATGGGTTGCCGGACCCGCTCTAGGAAGCGGCCATCTTCCACGGTCGGCCACGTCCCCTTTCAGCTTTCTTCTCTCAGCCAAGAATTTGGAAGGTGCTTCAGTTGGCATGTGCTTTGCTTACTTCTTTTTGTATTCACATATGTTAATCCGAATGAGTTAAAAAAATTCTCTATCTGGTTATGTTTGCACTGAGGGTTATCTCATTGTACACCAAAGGGCTGAATCACCCAGTGAAGAGGAAGACACTTCTTGACCACTGTAAATCACTTGGATCAACTTGGTTTTCCTACAAGAATCAAAAATTGGCTATAAAGAAGCACAGTCTAGGAGATAAGTATGGATTGCAGGTCTAACCTGCTCTGAGGCTGCCTCAAATTAAAACGGTGTACTAACACTGATCTCTAGTTCGTCAACCTTTTCAATAATCTCAGATGAACATGATGAGGGCAGATGGTTGATAACACGTTTACAGTGTGGAACTAGGGAAATTTAGGCTGTTAATGTTTATGCTCCTACTAGTGATTCCCCTCAATTCTTGTCTTTCTTATCTGCTAAACTATCCTTATTCCCCAAGCCCTGCCTAGCATTGTGCTAGGCAGTGATTTTATTCTACCCCTGGACCCTCTATCAGATGGACAATCTGATTGCTCCTACAGGTTACCTCAGTCCACAGCAGCATGTGTGACGTGTGTTGTCCATGCCCTTGCTGATGTTTGGCGACTACACCAACAAACAGACAGCAAATATTCCTTTTCTTTTCCTCCACACAACACTTTCTTCTGAATTGACTATATATTAGTTGATCCTTCTTTACTGCATGCTGCTGTCACAGTCTCTTTACACATTAATCCACCACAGCCTAAGAAATGATCCTGGCGAATAAATCCTGAGGTACTAAAGCGATTGGCTGATGTAATGGACTCAGAAAAGGAACAAAATGATTTTCTTATACTCAATTTGGACTCAGTTCCCTCCCATGTAACCTTTTAGGACGCCTTAAAATGCTTCATTAAAGGAAGCATTTATAAGTCGTAACTTATAAATTAAGCAAATAACTCAATAATGCTCTGCAATCTTTAATGAAATCAAAGATAAATATACAGTTTAAATGTATTAGAAACCCTACTATAGCCACATCCCTTAAATCGTTTAAATAAATGTATAATAAAATCATTAGCAAACGAGCTAACTTATGGGTCCATGCAAAAAAGGGAAAACAATTATTCTATCTCAACACAGCTGGTAAGTCTCTGGCATCCTTCTTGAAATTTAAAAGGTGTCTCTTCCGGTGGTCTAAAAACTAAAACAACAGATATTGTAAAGGTCTTTAAAGATTGTTATGTTTCCCTTTATAAACCGTCCAATCTCGTCTAAGAAATCTTGTCTAGAGTTTTTAAATTCTCTTTTGTTATAAGAACTTTCAGAGTCTGACAGACTACAGTTGGATTCTGCAATAAATAAAAAGAGATTCTGGAGGCAATCAAACTCATCCCGAATGGCAAAGCCCTATCTCCAACAGATTTCCGATCGCTTCTATAAAACTATAACTCACATCCTAATCAAACCACTTGAAGTGGTCCTTAACCATTTCACTTTATCTGGTGTGGTCTCCACTACAGAAGTCAAGGCTACAATTGTGGTTATCTCAAATGGAAGGAAAGGATACCACATCCCCTAAAAATATTGGACCTATATCATTGATTAATGTAGAAGTGAAAATGTATGCCAATATTCTTGCTAGATGCTTAGAATCTCACATTACTAACCTAATCAATATTTCTTTGGCTTAGTTATGGGGTGCAGAGCGGGAATATCGTCGTAAAAATATCGACTAACCTTAATATCGCTGCAGAAATATCTACAAGAAGAAATATCGATGTCAAAAATATAGTTTGACCAGAATATCGACAGACAGGTAAGTAATATCGATAACATTAATATAGTTGTAATAAATATCGTTTACAAAAACATAGTTTACAAAAATATCGTTTTTTAAATAATTATAAGTAATTTAGTGTTTTTAATGAGTATCGGTTGTCAAAGTAGTATTTTTTGTAGTATTTTATTAGTTAATAATGTATTTTATGTTGAATTTAGTGTTAATAGTTCCGTAGCGGGTTGTGGGTTTATAGGGGAGTAGGGTGGGAAGTAATTTAAATATAATAAAATAATTGATTAATTAATGTGTTAATTGAATATAAATAGTGTAATAAATAATATTTAATTAATTTTAATTAGTTAATTGATTAATAATTATGTAAATTAATTATGTTAATTGTTTAATTAATTTAAGTTGTGTGTACTGGAATTTTTAAATGAAAACGTAGTGAATTAATTACATTTTAATTGACTAATTATTTAATGAATGATTAATTAAATAAAAATAAAGATTTGTTAATTTTTAAACGAGTAAATACATGTAGTAATTTTTACCCCTACACTATCCAACATTTTCCCTACTGTTGCACCCTCTGGAGTGGGAATAGTAATTTTTACCCCTACGCTATCCAACGCTTTCCCTACTGTTGCACCCTCTGGAGTGGGAATAGTAATTTTTACCCCTTCGCTATCCAACGCTTTCCCTACTGTTGCACCCTCTGGAGTGGAAATAGTAATTTTTACCCCTACGCTATCCAACGCTTTCCCTACTGTTGCGCCCTCTGGAGTGGGAATAGTAATTTTTACCCCTACGCTATCCAACGCTTTCCCTACTGTTGCACCCTCTGGAGTGGGAATAGTAATTTTTACCCGTACGCTATCCAACGCTTTCCCTACTGTTGCACCCTCTGGAGTGGGAATAGTAATTTTTACCCCTACGCTATCCAACGCTTTCCCTACTGTTGCACCCTTTGGAGTGGGAATAGTAATTTTTACCCCTACGCTGTCCAACGCTTTCCCTACTGTTTCACCCTCTGGAGTGGGAATAGTAATTTTTACCCCTACGCTATCCAACGCTTTCCCTACTGTTGCACCCTCTGGAGTGGGAATAGTAATTTTTATCCTTACGCTATCCAACGCTTTCCCTACTGTTGCACCCTCTGGAGTGGGAATAGTAATTTTTACCCCTACGCTATCCAACGCTTTCCCTACTGTTGCACCCTCTGGAGTGGGAATAGTAATTTTTACCCCTACGCTATCCAACGCTTTCCCTACTGTTGCACCCTCTGGAGTGGGAATAGTAATTTTTACCCCTTCGCTATCAAATGTTTTAACTAATAATACATTTTATATTTTAATTATATGTATTTATAATTGTTGTTATATAAAGTAATGTGTTAAATATATGTATATGTACACATTTATTAAGTTTATAATGAAAAAGTGTAGTTAATTTGTTTTAAATAGTAAAAAAATAAAAGGAATGTTATGTATTTTGTTAATAGTACTTATATTTATTTATTATTTAATGTAATTATAATTAATTTAAAAAGTCGATATTTTTTACATCTATATTTATTACAACGATATTTTTGAGTAGATATTTATGTACTTACCTGTTTAGGTATAGGGTGTCGATATTTTTGTAAATGATATTTTTACAACTATATTTTTGTCAACTATATTTTTGTAATCGATATTTCAACACCCTACCTAGTTAGGGGTAGATTAGCCAGCAACAATATTCACACTGTCAAATCATCAAAAAGGCCTCCCTCCCCCAATCTCCTCCTTCAGCTACTGTCACACTGGATGCCGAAAAGGCCAACAAGGTAGTTGGCCATATTTAGAAGCTGTTTTACAACAACACAACTTAGGGGATGTTTCCAAAAAATGATCATGGCTGTGTATGCAAACTCCTCAGCCAGATTTAAGATTAATGGTGCCTCATCATCATCTTTTGGCCTTCAACGAACCATTTGTGAAGGATGTCCTTACGAGCAATAGACCCCCTTCTACGAATGGTCAATGCCTCTACCGAGAATCAGTGCTTACGGTTTGAGATATCAGTTTCAAACTGGAAATGTATGCTGATTACATTTTAATCTTATCGGAATTTCCCAAAGTTGCTATTCCAGTCACCCTCAATGTTAATAATGCCTTTTCTACGTATTCAGGTTATTTTCTAAATAATGACAAGACTGATGTGCTCCTGCTTAAATTACATTGTCTTCCCTAATGTGCAGTTATTTCGAGCCCATCTTGGCAAACTACAAACCTAGGAATATGCTTTAATTGAAACCTCTCAGTCACAATTTGTTACAAATTTCTTACCAAAAAAAACTCAGGTTGGACTTTAACGAGGGTGGCTGTAGATTTCCAAATTGGTTTAATTGCCAAACTGCCTTATTGGTGGCTCAGGGCTCCTGTGGGTTGATGAATCCCCCATCCAACCAGCATGACTCATCACAGAACAGAAAGTATGCCATCACTTAGAATGCCCTAGAAATGGTGGACACACATCTGGGTAGAGACCTTTCTAATGTCACTTATATGTCCCTTTGGTATAATAAACAATATCAGACACTCCGTTCTCGTCTTCGATTACTCACATGTGGGCATCTAAAGGCATTAATTTGGTTATTGATTAATACTCAGGGAACAAACCTCTCACTTATGCTACTCTAAAGCACAAAAATGCTCTCTCTGACATGGACTTTTACATACTCATGAAAACTCATTGTTAAAATGTCCAAGCTGAGTTCATTGCAGACCCCTGACGCTTGTCACCTTTCTTTCCTGTTACCTTCAAACAGGACACGTTGCCTCTAAAATATGCACATTACTATTTCCTCCCACAAAAAATTCTCTCTTACTTATTCAATCAAAGCGGTCAAAATATTTCCAATCTCATGGTCGTGATCCAACTGCCACACAATTATGGAGCAAAGCTCGCACTCCTTAGCCTAAATAAAGCTCTTCTCTTCAATATTCCTCTTTTGGACGCCATATATAAACTCTTTATAGTATACCTGTCTGACACTGATATTTGCTGGTCCTGTAAAAAAAGATTGTGATGATCCTGAACTTAGGTTTTTCAAATGTCAATGCTTAACACCGTTCTGGGAAGATATTTATTCTCAGTTGTGCAAAATCTTTCAAGTTAACATCGACCTTGATTTTATATCCATAATTCAAGGCACATAAGCAGCTCTGAACCCACATCCACTTTCGGAAGAAGATCTAGATCTCTAGGACCATCTACTGACAATCTCTATCAAGGTTGTCCTTATGAAATAGAAAGTTCTCAACCTTGTCTCATTCCACTCATGTGGGCCTGGGTCACTTACCTTGGAAGCATCCGCTCTGCTCAAAGGTTCATAGAGCTTAACCCCAAAATCTCACAAAAGGTATGGTCCTCAATTGACTCCTTTATCCGGAATTCATCCCAATCTACGTCCTCATCTGATTAATGATACCCTTCTCTGTAATCTCTTAACATCTGGTCTCTCTACTCATCTCTTTTTACTTGTTTCTCCTCTCTAAGCTTTCCTTTTCCCTGTTTTTTATATTTTGTTACTTATGATCGATTTATGCAACTTAGTGGTCTACACATTGTGTTCTTATACCAATTATATTTTCAATATGCTGCCGATTTTTCAAACGAGTTACTTTATTGGGTCGTTTGTCTTTACTCAATTGTATTAGATGTGCTGTGTATATCCATATTACATATTTGCTTTTCCTTTTATTTGTAGGCGCCCATGGATATTAGATGCCTTCTTTATAACATTGGTATTGCTTATTATCTCTGTCTAATGTTTCCATATACCACTCTGCCTTTATACTTAAAATTCTGGAATAAGACTCAGTAAAATAAAAATAAACAATATGTTTCAATAGTTTTTTCTGCATTATCATGTTTCATTCTGAAAATATTGCAGGATGAACAGTATTCTACTGCAGATCTACTCATATAAGAGCAGGAAAGACGTAGCCTTTATGGTTTAGTCCAAACGTGCAATATATATATATTACCTACTGGCGGTCGCCAGTAGGTAGTTATAGTTAGAATCTACTTTCCATAGGAAATCCGCAACATTATATTGGGAATAACTTTGGCGCCGGTGGACGAAGCTTCGCGAATTTCTCCAAGAAAATGGCCCGCTCCGCTCCTTCCCTGAAAGTTTGGGGGGGATTCGTCAAGCGGGGCCGAGATAAAAGGGGGGTCCCAAAACGTGTTTTCCCCATGTTAATTTCCATAGGGCGGTCGACTTCACTTTTAGCCCGAACGGCTGAATGGATTTCCACCAAACTTGGCAAAATTGTAGGGACTGGTAGCCCGATGTGCCTTTGCTATGTCTCAAGATATGTGCTCCAGTGGATTTTGAGTAATTTAGGTTCAAACAAATATATATATCTATGGCAGCGCCCCGATACGCGCACCGGGGAGCGCAGCGGGCGCGACACGGGAGGTGCGCACGGAAAGCTGATTGGCTCTCGGGTGTCTGTAAACATTCGAAACAGTCCGGAGCGGCCGCCATCTTGTGTCTCGGTAGGATCGAGACACAAGAGGTGGCCAAAACAAAGGGGCAAATGACCATAAGGGGGCAGGGTAGACCCCCCTGACCCCCTAGGTTTCGTGTGGGGGCTATAATTTTTCGTTTTGCGCGGGGGAGCGCCCGGTACGCGCACGGGGGAGCGGACCGGGGAGCGTTCCATGAGGAAAAAAGAATGAGAGTTTTTAAAAAATGAAGCCTTTTTTTATAAATTGGAGGTAGTTCTAAAAAGAACTGTTTTTTTCTTCTTTTTGTTGTTTTATATTTTTTGTAATTTTTTTTGAACATTTTGTACTTTTTTTGGCTTTTCAAAACAGTTTTATATTTTTTTTGTATTTTTTTAGGGGGAGAAACAAAAAAAAAGGGAATTGAAACTGGCTCAACTGGAGCAAAAAACAAAAAACTGAAAAAATTACTTCTTTTTGGGGCACTTGTGATTGTCACCTGCAAGGACGATGAGCTTTACGCTCTTTTCACCATAGGCGATAAGCTTGCCACATTCTGTACAAGTGATTTTAAAATCAGCAAAGCGTTGTTGAAAACAAGGCATCATCTCTGATGTTTCTGGTCCCGATGAAGTGGGTTCGTTTCTTTGGGAGGTGGTCCTTGAAGACTGGGGGAGGTTACTGGCCAGTTCCCTGAGCTCTGCACGAGAATAGTTGTTAGGGTGCTTACGGATCATGTGTCGAATCATGGTATTGTTACCAAAGGAATACTTTTTGTTTGGGTTGCCCCTTGAGAGTTGTTACTTACAGATTAGGCAAGTTAACTTGGCCGCATTCACTTTTTTCTTGCCCTCTGGGAGTGAAAAAAACTCCCATACAATGTGTGACTTGGGCTTGTATGGGGTATTTTGTTCAGGCAGCCATCTTCTCCCAGCCTCCTCTTCCTCTTCCTCCTCCTCCTCTTCTTGACCACCAATGTACTGTTGTGGTGGTCCTCTTGGTGGTTGTGGTAGTGGTGGTGGTGGTGGTGGTGCAGATGCTCCAGCTGTTGCAGCTACAGTAGCCATTAGAAAGTACAAAATAGTTCTCTCTCTATTACTGAAACAGGTCTTCCTCAGTCAAAGGACAAAGTCAGAATAAGGAAAGAAGGTGGGGTCTTTCATCATTTGGAAAAAAAAAAGGCCTGAACCAATGAGAAGTGTTATTTTCAGGTCACAAGACCAGGGATTTCATCATTATGAAAGTAAAACTGTTCTGCACCAATTAAAAGTGTTATTTTCAGGTCACATGACCGACGCGCTTACGCGGCGCGCCCACGGGCGCGCCTCGGGTCGCATCGCGTAAGCGCGTCGGAAGTTTACGTTGCGCGATCGTATTCGCTAGAGTGCTTCCGGGTGCGCTTACGCCGTGCGTATCACGTGGACGCGGCTACGCGATACATCACGATCATTTTTTCGTTCGCGACATTGGAGCTAACGGGACACTTCCTGGTTCGCGCACCGGGGCGCTTCAAACGACTACGCTCTCCGGGGCGCTCACCGGGGCGCGCCCCGGGAGCGCTCCAGGGTCAAAAATAAAAAATTACAAAAAATAAAAAAAATTGTTTAAAATACAAATAAAATATAGGATTCAATCATTTTCAAAAATATTACATTTCATAGCTATAGACATTTGCTATTATCCAAATTTTGAACTTCAAAGAAAAAAACATAGGTTTGGGGCCTTATACATAGTTAGGAATTAGCATTTAAAAAACCTATGAAATTCACTGAAAAAACCATAGGTTTCACACCAGTTATAGTTAGGAATTAGCATATAAAAACCTATTAAATTCACTGAAAAAACCATAGGTTTCACACCAGTTATAGTTAGCTGCAAATTTTACTGACATAAAACCATTGAAATTCCACGTTATAGTTAGTTGGACTCACTATAACTTGCGCGTGTAATGCACTGCTGATGACGTCACATATTACATCACTCATGACATGGTCAGTGACATCACTCATGACATCACTGATGACACCATCTTTGTGACAGAGTGACAGACCTCCTTTCAGTGTAATGTAACCCTTGAAACACATATTCAAAAATAGAAATTAACATTTTCAAAAAATGGAGATATCCATACCAGTTACAACAACCAATTCAGTAATACCACCATCTATATACACATCCACTCATTCACCAACAGTTCTATATAGTCACTCATACATATACTCACTCATCATATGTAGTGATACACCAATACATCCTGTTACACACCGACAGTCATCCAAAAGTTACTCACACACATACTCACACATGCAAATAAACTATTGAACATCAATTTATTTGCATATACAACTATACACACACTACCACCTTACTTCTAAGGAAACTTACACATACTTACTCTCTTAAACAATCACTTATAGAAACACATACTTATTTAAACAGGAACTCTTACAGTCTCACATATACTCACTTATAAACATCACTACTCACATATACTAGATTAAAACATATGTCGTTACTGATAAAGACACTAGTGAGATAGTCATTCACTCACTAACGCACACATATACACACTCATCCACCCATATAGTCCTGCACATATGCTGTCTTCAAAACACATACAAACAGTGAGTCAGTCATTGATGCATCTATGTGCAAAGTAATACCCCCACCAAACCATACAGACACTCATACTGATACTAAAAAAACCATCTAATAACCCATATACACACACATGTAGCTACTCACCAACCCATGTAGCCATTTATACACAAAGTGAAAGACTGATACATATATTTAAATATTTTAACATTACTCGCTAATATATGTATTCACTAAGATACACTTAATAAGCCAGTTAACCAATCAATTTAAAAAAAAAAAATATTCATTAAAACATTTATTTAAACATTTATTCTTCCATCGACCTTTACATATACATATATAAAAAATATTTATTTTTCAGAAAGATACACATTCACTGGTTGGTGTCATCAGTGATGTCATGAGTGATGTCACTGACCATGTCATGAGTGATGTAATATGTGACGTCATCAGCAGTGCATTACACGCGCAAGTTATAGTGAGTCCAACTAACTATAACGTGGAATTTCAATGGCTTTATGTCAGTAAAATTTGCAGCTAACTATAACTGGTGTGAAACCGACGTTTTTTTCAGTGAATTTAATAGTTTTTTTTATATGCTAATTCCTAACTATAACTGGTGTGAAACCTATGGTTTTTTCAGTGAATATATATATATATATATATATATATATATATATATATATATATATATATATATATATATATATATATATATATATATATTACCTACTGGCGGTCGCCAGTAGGTATATATAGTTAGGATTTTTTTCCTATGGGATTTCTGATGTCGAATAACTTTGGCGTTTGTGGACGGAATTGGCTGAAATTTTCAGGAAAATGGCACATTTTGTTTCTGAGCAGTCCCTGAAAATTTGGGGGGGGTTTTGTCAAGGGGGGGCCGAGAAAAAAGGGGGGTCCCAAAACGCTTTTTTCCCATTCATTTTTCCATAGGGCGGTTGGAATCACTTTTAGCTCGAACGGCTGAATGGATTTACACGAAACTAGGCAGAATTGTAGATATGGTTTGCCCGACGTGCCTTTGCTATGTCTCAATATATGTGCTCCAGTGGATTTTGAGAAATTAACATTTTAAAAAACAGATATATCTGTAACAGCGCTCCGGTTAGCGCTCCGGTTCGCGTACCTGACGCGTAACGGAACTTCGCGAGGAGAAGCTGATTGGCTCTCCGTTGTCTGTCAACATTCTAAACAGTCCGGGCCGGCCGCCATCTTGTGTCTCGGTAGGATCGAGATACAAGAGGTGGAAAAAACAAAGTGGGAAATGAGCATAAGGGGGCAGAGTATATCCTCCCTGACCCCCTAGGTTTGATGAGGAGGCTTTAAAAGGGCCCCGCGGGTCAAAAAAAAAAAAAATTATTATAGTTTTTTTGCGGGGGGAGCGCTCGGTACGCGCACCGGGAAGCGGTCCGGGAAGCGTAATATTGGGAAAATGGGATGAAAGAATGTTCAAATATTGTATGTTTATTGATTGTTCTTTTTTTTTTTTATTTAAGTACCAAGATGTAGGTACCAATGCAGAGTCTAAAAATAAAAATACACAGTTTTCTTTGTAAATATCTTGCATGTTGTTTCAGAAGTTATTGTGGTATATGGAATTCATAGCGTAGTCTGTCAGGAAAGCAGAAACACCATGGAGGCAGGATGAAAAAGAGATGTTAAATACACTTTGAAGATAATATAGTGGAAGAAAGGAAGTAAATATGAGCAAACTTACTATGTAACACAAAAAAGTTGCACAGTATATTTAAAGTCTGATTTTACATTATACTCAATTAGCTACTAGTTTACAAAATACATATAAAAATGAATAATGTCTCAAACAATTTTTGAATTATTAAATAAAAATTTATTTTTCTGATTCGTTTTCAAAATTAAAAAGAACTTCTAATAATTCATTGTCAGATTTTTTTTCATTTTCAATTAGCGAATCTACTGATTCCACACATTGCAGAAGTTCAAAGTCCCGTGATTCATCATAGAATTCAGATTCAATTTCTGTATCTGTGTTGCTTCTTGCAACACTTTCCAAGTTAGTTTTATTCTCTCCTTCCATTTTTGTGCTGTAAAACGAATTTTTAAAAAATATATCAGTACAGATAGTGCACTGTTGGGTTTAAGTACAGACAGGTAGTTTGTTTTTTCAAACAGTGATTTTATCTTTGGGCAGTGTATGGTATTAGACTGGAAGTAGAAATATAAAAAAATGTATGTGATAAAGCCTAAGTTAATTCTTATTTATACAAGACAAGCCTAACTCCATCCATAACTAAAACAGAGAAGTCTATCTTATTCTATAACTATTACAGAGGGATAGTATATAACTATCAGAAAATGTTTTCCTAATTAACTTAAAGTGCAGAACATACTTCAGTTTTTAAAATATCATCTTACCAATCAAAAAGAAGTTTAAGTTCTCAGTTGAAATGCACTTGATATGTACTTCAGGAAGTAGTAGTCAAAATGCCTGTGTTTCTCACTCTTTCTTTATATATATTCAGGTACATAACCAATCAAATGTCATGAAATAATAGAAGATATTGAAAGTAGCATTTTGATTGGTTGTCAATTCTAACACTTCATAAGTGTTTTTGTAAGGTAATTTACCTCAGGATATTTAGTCAGGCTTACAGCATAATTTTCTCAATGGAATTCCATCAAATTTGGGTAAATGGTAGGGACTGCTATGTAGTAGGCCCTATTCTATATTTGATGAAAGTGTCTGTAGTACTTTTTCTGTAAATTACTTTCCCACCTTTTTTTATCGAGCGCTTACCGGTGCGCTCCCCGGTACGCGAACCGGCAGCGTTACGGGAGTCCTCCATTTTGTGTATTGGTAGAATTGAGACACAAGATGGAGGACAAACAATGTAAGGAATGGGTAGAAGGGGGCACGGTAGACACTTTGTGACCCTGTTAAAAAGGGTTTCAAAGACAACCAGTAACCAAAGACCCTTTTTTGTTGCCCGGCGGTATCGCCTCTATGACCCACCAATGTTAATCAATGAAGAAGCAGGCGCTGGAGACTGGAAGGCAGGAAACGAGGATTTTATTCTCTCCGGAGGAGAACACATCAATTCAGACAGCAAGTATCGTCACGAGGTGCTCTAACCACATCTCTGAGGCCTGGCCTCTTATACTAGGGTTTATGACCTTTATTGCACGTTACACATTCTCGCAACACTTTGATATTTGAAAGAACATCCTCGGAATCTCCCCTTCAGGCCCGTTCCCACATACATTTTCAGTTGGATTCCCCACCCCGGTCACAACAGGTGATGGTTGTCGCACAGCAGGGCATTCCGCCGATTCACGGAATGCATGGGGTTGATCGGATCTCATAGGGTGGGGGCTTTGATCGGCTCGAGGGTCTTTTGATGGGGAGGGGAAGCTTCCTACTGTACGGGGTAATAAACAGTATCCGCAGGGCCAGGTGGCGGCCTGGGAACAAGGAAGACAAACGGGGACACAGGAAAAGGGGGTTTGCATCAAAAGGATCTGAGGCCCTGAAAGGAATGAGGGGGGGGTGTCGCGCTGGGAACAGGATGGGATTCCGTGGTGAAGCTGCGCTGAAGAGGGGTTTATGACCCAAGGCATGAGAGAGCGGGGGTTGTCAGCGTGCGGGGGGGATGCTTGCGAGGTTAAGAGAGAGAGAGACGCGCTGGCTATCAGCGAGGGGCAGGGAGGCCATGGTGCTCAGAATGGCTGCCGCTTACGCGCACGAATGGGCTCGAAAAGGGGCAAGATGGCGCCGATAATGTTCACCAAGCTTGTATTAATTTTCCACAGTCCTCCCTTTAACATTTCCAAGACATCTTGCTGGCCTATTTCCTATCTATACCTATTGCAGCGGTCATAAGTAAGGGAGAGGGGACTTAGGCAAAGGAACTGTATATAAACATCATATTATAAACATCACATTGAAAAATCTCATCATCTAGTAAGCGGGTTCATTGTTAAGTTGGTTGCAGAAAAAGTCATCGTAATGTAATATCAGACTAGAATTACGTAGCGAGGGCGTTGGGTACAGATCATAGATACTTATAGTCATTCGAAATAGGAGCTGGTAAGTTATCATATAAGTAAGTCCTTTTTGTATTCGGCGGGAGCATAGTTAGTCCAATGGTGATTGGGAGAGAAAGGAGATATAGTAAAAAAAATATCAGAGTTCTCGGTGTCTTTGTCGTCTTCTGTTGGCACTGTTGAGCACCTGGATTACAAGTTGTTCTGTCAACAGAAATGTTCATGTGGATTGAGTCGTTGGGGGTCTGCGGGTAGGGGTACATCTTGTCTGGTGTCGTCAGACCTCATAGGAGAAATGCGTTACGGTTTTGGAGCAGGTGCATTTTCTTCCGTAACGCAGAGCATAGGATTGTGATGAAAAGTGCAATTGTCCCTGAGTTGTGGGATCTGTTTGTTTCTTGAGTCTCTGTGGTGGGTATTTCCTGTTGCTTCCATCATCATTGAGGCGTTCAGCAGCGGGTAGAACCACATACTTCGTTCATCTTCTCTTTAGGGGCGACCCTTGGTGGAGTTCTAGGTCACCGTTCTGAGATTAACATAGTTCGTGGTCTACTTAGTCGGAGCTCCCTCCCTTTTGACGCAGGGAATACCCTTCTCTGGGTAGCTCAGTAGGATTTTGGAGGAACTTGGAAGTTCAGGTGGAAAGGTGTGGGTGTGAACAGTCCTTATGGTAGGTCGGAGGAGGAGGGGATGGAGCAGGGCCAAGCCGGGAACAGATCAGGGGGACGGAGGATTTGAGACAGGCGGGTCCATAACCAAGTTCAGAGAGCGGGGACTTTTGGCACACGTCGATCATAGAGCAGGGGCTTCAGGTCAGCCCTTTCCTTAGTTTTGTCTGAAACAGTGCCTCATCCTGCGACTCCTTACTGCTGTGGTCTCGCCTCGGCCTCCGTCGCTGATGTTCCACGATCCGCAGTCAGGCCGCGTGCTCCCACATCCGGTCTCTTTCTCCTCCGACAGTGATACCCTTGAATGAGTTTTGAAAAGACAGTCTTTAGAGATTTTGCAGAAGAAGGTAATTACATAAATCTATTTCTCTCCCAACACCAAGCAACTGGGGTAAACACTCGCTACATTTGAGATTTTGCAGCCAACGTATAAACAATTGATGATGGGTTTGCTGGATTCCTTACAACTTTTCCTTTGTGGCTAATTCTTTGGCGTTTTGTTGGTTATTACATTCATTCGTAATAGGTACGAGGTCTGGTACCCATTCATTGCATTCGTCTATTACAGTAGATGTCAGTTCTTCTGGTAGAGACCCATTTCCCTAGTACGAGTCTTGCAAGGCTAGGCTGGTCTTCAGGGCTTTGTATTTTACGAAAAAGTGCAACGTGCTATTCACCATAGTCTGATAGGCATCCTTCTAAGGGATGAATCTAGGCAAAACGACTCTTCATTACATCAAAAACATCCTATTTTCAACAAGGTTTACTGCAACAAGTTCTTTCGATTTTCGATCTAATTTTAACTTTGCACACATCTTCCTAACTTTCTATATAAATTCTCGCAACCTGGTTACTACAAAAACTCGGGGGGGGGGCTTGCGATAATTATTAAACTTATCCTTGGGGTGGGTGGGGTCTTATGGAAGGCAATTAGGAACACAGCGAATTGGAGCAAGGGGCGTTTTTCAGGTTCTCGTTCAGGGCAGCTGATACCAAACTGGGGGCATTTTGGGAAGACGGGGGTGTCTCGATCATTTCTTACTGCTTGGGGTATGGAGACAATTTGGAGTGGGGATGGTCGCATTACCACAGACATATTTTATCATAGAAGCCACTGACAAATAGTTCCCTGACTGTGGGTCAAATTTAGGGAACCTTAGTCGTCTTACCTGTCCCTTTCCTTTTGGCCAATTTAAATTTCATCCATATTTAGCAGAAAAGGAGAGGTAGTAACGTGGTACCGATACAATTTTATTTAGGACGAATTTGTGCAAATACTTGTGGTATTTGGGGCCAATCAGGAGGTGCACCAGGTTCGCCAATTAGGTGCCAGTCGCTAGGAAGAGGGAAAGTGTGGAGGGGTGGAAGAGTGAGAGAGAGAGAGAGAGAAAGAGAGAGAGAGAGAGAGAGAGAGAGAGAGAGAGAGAGAGAGAGAGAGAGAGAGAGAGAGACAGACAATAGGCCAAACAGTACATGTGTGACATGGAGAATGACCGTGTATTGTTTGGGCTATTCAGTGCGTTACCCAACGTTTAGACGTTTCGGGTCTGTGTTAGGATGTAGAAAGCATGCAGTTTTGGGACGGAAGAGCATTAGGTCAGGTACAGAAAGATCGTGCATTGGGTAGGGCGTCTTTTTGTGTCGTCTTGCAGCGTTAGTCCGTTTTCATGCATCGGGCGTGACGTGGCTCCAGATCCTTTACGGTACCCTAATCGGGACCCCAATGTAATCTGCAGAGGGAAAAAGGGAGGAAAAAGGGGGGGGGGGGGACAACATTCGAACACATCAAATGTACGGGCACGAAAGTCCTTTACTTACCGCATACTCGTACTTATCTCTTCGGGATATAATCCCTAGGGTCTTGGTTTCTGAAGTCAAGGGGGCGGGCAATGTGATAGGTGGTTCATGGGGGGGGGTTCGAGGATGGCATTAAGGATCGTGTGTAGGGAAACGCTAAAAAGAGGAATCAGAGGTGCCTAGCGTGAGGTACCCGGTTTTGTAGATGTATCCGGTCATCGGGATCCCTAAATCATTCCCAAAGCTGTGATGTTCTAAGGCATATCAGTTCTTCGTTCAACCCTGTACCTTAGTACCTTCGACCACCATATCTTTATAACATTTTATCAATCACACCGCTTTACTTTACCCATTCTCAGAAGTCGAGGTCCTTCTTCATACGTTAGTTCCTGAGCTTAGTCGCATATTTTGGGAGGCAACGTATCATCCCTTTGATTCGGTCATCAATCCAGGGCCGAACAACCATTTCTCAGATAACCTTAAAAAGGAGCAGAACGGTTGCGCACAGAAAAACCCTCCCACTGATTCCCACATTTACAAAAGTATGTGATGCCTATTCATAGTTTTGAAGACCTTTATTTGCATAATCATTCAGTACGTAAAATGTGAAGAGTGCAATCATATTTTGGCCGGACATGTCGACGATGGAAGCACATACAGTAGGGGGTTATTTTGTGGCACAAGAACATGTTAAAAAGGGCCTAATTAATTATTTGCAAGTAACTAAAAACATTTCATTGCATGATGAGGGATCAGGGGCATTTCAGTTCATCAATGGAAACACAGTCAAGCTCATTGTAATCACATTTCCTAGATGTATACCGTGGGTGTGCATCATAAGCGACGTTATGTACCAGTTACAATAAATATCAAAATAAATCGTTCATTGAAGTCAACACTTTTACGGAACCCCTTTCGAATGTTCGCCAAGTGAACCCTCCTCCCTTTTTCATCGAGTACGCAATGGTTCGTATATATATCTTAGTACATCAAGTTTCATTAGCTAAGGAACACCACGAGGCATCCGTCAGTTCCTATTGATACCGGCACCATTTTGGGCGAGGCCGGTTTAGTCCGGAAGTAGCATCAGGGGCAAAAATGTCCCCGACGATTGGCGGTTGGACCAGGGTCCCTTTCGGCAGTTCAAAAAACTGTGCTAACAGAGGGGCTGGCGATGTGGACCGTCAATCAAGAGAGGGAGGGGGTAGAGTCTTTCTTACCGGGTCATGTTGATGTTCAGCCGGAACTTACTCGAGTTCGTTAGCCCATAATGTTCCTGGGTGGTTCAGACGGAAGCTGATGCAGACACGAGAGCACCGCCATCTTGTTGCTGTGCCGTGGTTATTTCATTTGTGATCAATGCAGCTGTTCCCCACCGGAAGTCTGAAGGGGCTGAGGGCTCTTGAGACTTTGGTAGAATCTTCAAAGTCGAGGGGATGTTTATCGATGGTGGGGGCTTGCGCCCAGGTGGGCAAGCGCCCGAGTTGTAATTTCGGACAAAGTTTCTCCAGCGGCCTAGACCCGCCTTCCGAGGGCCCAGACGCCAATTTGAGACCCTGCAGCAGCCGTCCTTCGTCGTATCTATCAGGAGTGGAAGAAACTTCTTGTGGTGATGAAAGACAGAACATCATGCTGTTGGAGCAGGACATTTTGGTTCGGGGCGCCAGGGTGCAGCAGTGGAGCCTTCATCTGGGGAGGTGAGGGAGGCTCGTCTGTGCCGTCTCCCTCTCCCGGCGCATCCCACGCCGTCCCTTTGAATCAGGGGTGCACATGATGACCACCCTACACCCCTGATTCCGACTCTTGGGGGACCATTGTACGTCCGGTGCTCCGTAAATATACCAGTCGGGCGTTGTATGTCTTGTGCTGCGAAAATATACCAGTCGGGCATTATATGTCCTGTGCAGCGTAGGTATATGGCCGTCGCCCGGCTGGAGGACATCGGCGCCGGACCAGGGCAGGGAAGCCTCCTACCTGTGGAGGCGGGAGAGGCTCGTCCGCGTCGCCTCTCCCTCCCTGCCCACCCTGCATCCGCTTGATGGAGGAATTCGTGATGGCCGGACCAGGAGATACGAGGGAGGGGGTCATTTGCATCCGCCCCCTCCCTACTCGTGGCCCGGGGGACGCCATCCCTGGAAGGGTAGTATGGGAAGACCATTTCATTGCCTGCTTTGTGGAGCCTCCAGTACCTTCTCGCCGGCGATCTCTTTTGGCCCATGGCTGCTGGCAGGCCCCGCCCCACACGTGCTATGTGTTTCGGGTGGGCGGGACCATCGAACTGTTACATTTCGAGGACTTCCGGAGTGAGCATAATACGTTTTATATTTCTCCTATTAGTACAGTTTGTTTTAGAGAGTGTTCTACTAGTTATTCTATTTACCGTTGGTTGTGTGTTTTCTTTACCGTAATTAAATCCTAAATTATATAATAGACGCTTGGCTTCCTTGAGTCCTTTCTCTAACGGGGGTTGTTTACACTGGTCTGTAATTGTGTTTGGTTTTCAGAGTGGGGGAGCAACAGAGAGCAATCAGTCCCAGAACTCTAACATGTCGTTAAAATTGGTCTGACGAAATCTGTGCCATCGAGCATAATCAAACGGGGTGGTTCTGTCTGTCCTGTCTGCACTAGTCTGATTGGTTTTTATCTCGCGCCTTTTCCCTTTCTGTCGGCCTGTTCTTTCTGTCGACCCTCCGTTCTTACCTATGCTCTGCAGAGTCGGGCATTGGGCTTTCCAGTGCCCGAGACATTTACAGAAAGCACATTGGTTTTGTTTTAAATCTGTTCGTCCTGTGCATAGTGTCGGGGGATTACCTTCGGGTCGTTGTGTCCCGGGGTTGACTTGTCGGCACATCCCTTTACACCGTTCTCTTTTCATGTCTACTCCTCGGAACTGTGCCATCGCTGGCCCTTCCCTTTGCCTACTAGACGTTTGGAGGGTTGTCCGTCGTGTCCCTTCACCTTTTCTGAATTCGTCGCCTTCCCTTCGTCGTGTGGCTTCTTTGCGCCATATACCGAGACTATCGAGCATAATAGGTGTTGTTTCATTCCTACGAAGGGCTATTTCTACCTTTTCTATTTTGTCAAGATCGAAGGATCCTCTCAGTGGCCACTGACTTTCTCGATCCTTTTTCGTATATTTATGCCACAGCTCACTATAGGCTATAGCGATCAATCCATGCTTCATGAACATGTCCTTATTAGGGGTGCCTTCCAGTGGAGCCGGATGGTTCATCTCTAATAAGCGGTCCGGGCTAAACAGGCTACTAACCAGTGGGGAGAAGACAGGCATGACGGATCACAATGGGATAATAGTCAGCACTACCTATCTTATCGCTGCGTGCAAAGACTAGACAGAATATTTCTATTCTACGTTGTTTGCACGTAGTGAATACCTCATGAACCAATCTTGAGCAATCAATGTTAGGTCAAAAATAAAAAATCAATATGGTCAATGGGGAGAATAAGTAAGCTCGCAAAGGTTCGCGTCACCTACCCTTTCACTATCTGCAAAGAGGGGACCTATTCTTCCCTGTTTGCAGACAGAGAATCTCCAGAAAACAATCTATAACAGTTAATCAATGGGGGGGGGGGGCAATTGTTCAATGGGGGAGAAAGATAGGTCCGACGGGTGCGTACCTATCCTTCGCTGTTTATAAAGGGAGAGCCTGTTGTTTCTCCGTTTGCAGACAGCGAATCTCCAAATAAATTAACAAAAAGTAATACTAGTATTTTCTCATCAATTATCAATCTCTTTCAATTATCAATCACTTTCGCAATTCGTCGTGTTTACACGACCTTACCCGGACCGCATGGACAGTTTCTTGTCTTCCGAATCCAGCGCCCGATCGTCCTCTTCTCTTCGTACTTCTCGTGGCACTCCTGATGGTTCCCAGTCAGGACCGCAGATCACTCGAGAGAGGTCTGTTCGGAACCAGTGAAGTTCGGATGATCGGCTGTCAGACGAGGGTCTATCGGACAGGGTACCTTCCGATCGTTGCAGTCGTTCACTCTGTCGTCAGGACCTCTCCCACTGGATCCACGAGTCGCTGATGGGCCCCACGTTTGGGACGCCAATTGTTAAAAAGGGTTTCAAAGACAACCAGTAACCAAAGACCCTTTTTTGTTGCCCGGCGGTATCGCCTCTATGACCCACCAATGTTAATCAATGAAGAAGCAGGCGCTGGAGACTGGAAGGCAGGAAACGAGGATTTTATTCTCTCCGGAGGAGAACACATCAATTCAGACAGCAAGTATCGTCACGAGGTGCTCTAACCACATCTCTGAGGCCTGGCCTCTTATACTAGGGTTTATGACCTTTATTGCACGTTACACATTCTCGCAACACTTTGATATTTGAAAGAACATCCTCGGAATCTCCCCTTCAGGCCCGTTCCCACATACATTTTCAGTTGGATTCCCCACCCCGATCACAACAGGTGATGGTTGTCGCACAGCAGGGCATTCCGCCGATTCACGGAATGCATGGGGTTGATCGGATCTCATAGGGTGGGGGCTTTGATCGGCTTGAGGGTCTTTTGATGGGGAGGGGAAGCTTCCTACTGTACGGGGTAATAAACAGTATCCGCAGGGCCAGGTGGCGGCCTGGGAACAAGGAAGACAAACGGGGACACAGGAAAAGGGGGTTTGCATCAAAAGGATCTGAGGCCCTGAAAGGAATGAGGGGGGGGTGTCGCGCTGGGAACAGGATGGGATTCCGTGGTGAAGCTGCGCTGAAGAGGGGTTTATGACCCAAGGCATGAGAGAGCGGGGGTTGTCAGCGTGCGGGGGGGATGCTTGCGAGGTTAAGAGAGAGAGAGACGCGCTGGCTATCAGCGAGGGGCAGGGAGGCCATGGTGCTCAGAATGGCTGCCGCTTACGCGCACGAATGGGCTCGAAAAGGGGCAAGATGGCGCCGATAATGTTCACCAAGCTTGTATTAATTTTCCACAACCCTCTAGGTTTTCTGAGGGGGGATTAGGACGCTGATATATGCAAAAAGAAAAAAATTAAATTTATGAAAATTTCGCGGGGGGAGCGCCCGGTACGCGCACCGGTAAGCTTACCGGGGAGCGTACTTTGGTGAAGAAAAAAAATAGAAAAAGATAAAAAAATTATATACATAAAAAAATTATATTAAATACATATAAAATATATTTTTCCTTTAAAAGAAGAATACATTTTACAGCTTTTGATATTTGCTATTAAAAAACCATTGAAATTCACTGAAAAAACCATAGGTTATAGACCATATATAGTTAGGAATTAGCATTTACAAAACCTTGAAAATTCACTGAAAAAACCATAGGTTATAGACCATATATAGTTAGGGATTAGCATTTACAAAACCTTATTTTCTCACACAAAACCATTGAAATTCGCATATATAGTTAGTTGCACTAACTATATATCGCGCACCCGCAATCCACTGCTGATGATGTCACATATTACATCATTCATGACATGGTCAGTGACATCACTGATGACATCACTGATGACAACTCAAATGACATCACTGATGACATCACTGATGGCATCTCAAATGACATCACTGATGACATCTCATTTGACATTACTCATCACATCACTGATGATATCATTCATATGATAATACGATGAACATCTTCAGATTCTAATATAACCTTAGATACAATCAGTGTAAACAGACACTCACAGATTGTCACTCATCCATGGAGTTACTCACACACCTAGTCAGTCATGCTAAAAATCAATCACACCTCCATTTCCTCAACTATACAGTTATACACACCTTACTTATTCAAACATATACTAACACATATTTACTCTCTTATACAATCCCTGATACAAGTTTACAATGATCCATACAGCCACTCACACATTCACTGGCTCTTATGCACTGTTATTTATATATGTCAACTCTCACATGTACTGTGTTTTACATATGTTCTTACTTTGACATGTAGCACTGAGATATCCATTCACTCACCAATGCACTCATGCACACAGTCAACCGCCCATACAGCTGATTCCACATGCACTTTTGAACCCATACATCTAGTGAATCAACTGTTCACACATCTATGCACAGAGTCACACACCTCCCAGCCACCCACACACACACACTCAGTCTCCCATACAAATACTTGGGCAACCAATCAATAATCCATATAGTTACTCATATAGCTACTGATCAACACATTCAGCAGTTTACAGAACAACAGACATAATGATGCACAAATTAAGACAGTTTAGTCACTAACCCATGCACTCAGTGAGACACATTTAATCACTCACTCATACAGTCAGTCATGCACCTACTAAATCCTTCATCCAGACACTTATACATCCACTCATTCTTCAATATGTAAGACATATTTTAACTTTACAGAAACATACAGTCACTGGATGATGTCATCAGTGATGTCATCAGTGATGTCACTGACCATGTCATGAATGATGTAATATGTGACATCATCAGCAGTGGATTGCGGGTGCGCGATATATAGTTAGTACAACTAACTATATATGTGAATTTCAATGGTTTTGTGTGAGTAAAATAAGGTTTTGTAAATGCTAATCCCTAACTATATATGGTCTATAGCCTATGGTTTTTTCAGTAAATATATATATATATATATATATATATATATATATATATATATATATATATATATATATATATTACCTACTGCCGGTCGCCAGTAGGTAGTTATAGTTAGGATTATTTTTAATAGGTTAATCGCAACATTCTATTGGGACTAACTTTGGCGCCGGTTGAGGAATCTGCCTGAAAATTGCCTCAAATTTGCCTCGCGGCGCTCCGGTCCTTCCCTGAAAGTTTGGGGGGGATTCTTCAAGCGGGGGCGAGATAAAAGGGGGGTCCCAAAACATGTTTTCCCCATGTTAATTTCCATAGGGCGGTCGACCTCACTTTTAGCCCGAACGGCTGAATGGATTTCCACGAAACTTGGCAAAATTGTAGGGACTGGTAGCCCGATGTGCCTTTGCTATGTCTCAAGATATGTGCTCCAGTGGATTTTGAGTAATTTAGGTTCAAAAAAATATATATATCTATAAGCCCGCCCCGGTACGCGCATTGTGTCGCTAACCAGTGCGCTACGCGACTTCGCGCGTGGAAACCTGATTGGCTCTCAGGTGTCTGTCAACATTCCGAACAGTCCGGAGCGGCCGCCATCTTGTGTCTCGGTAGCATCGAGACACAAGAGGTGGCAAAAACAAAGGGAGAAATGACCAAAAGGGGTCAGAGTAGACCCCCCCTGACCCCCTAGGTTTGATGTGGGGGCCATAAAAGAGCCCCACGGGGCAAAAAAATATATATATATTTTTTCGATTTGCGCGGGCGAGTGCCCGGTACGCGCACCGGGGAGCGGACCGGGGAGCGTACCATGGGGGAAAAAGAATGACAGAGTTTTTAAAAAATTTCGCCTTTTTTTATAAATTGGAGGTAGTTCTGAAAAGAACTCTTTTTTTTCTTCTTTTTGTTGTTTTATACTTTCTTTTAATTTTTTTTGAACATTTTGTACTTTTTTGGCTTTTATGAACTATTTTATATATTTTTTGTTATTTAATGGGGAGAAACAAAAAACAAGGAATTGAAAACGGCTCAACTGGAGCAAAAAAAAACCAGGAAAAAATTATGGATTTTTGGGGCATTTGTGGTTGTCACCAGCACGGTTGATAAGCTTTATGCTTTGCTCACCATAGGTGATGGTTTTCCCACAAAAAATACAAGTGATCTTGTATTTCCCAAACTGGGGTTGAATGTTTGGGACCATCTCTCTTGTCTCTGGTCCCGATGGAGTGGGTTGCTTTCTTTTTGAGGTGCTGGGTGAAGATTGGGGAGGGTTACTGGCCAGTTCTCTCACCTCTGCCGCAGCATAGTTGTTGGGATGCTTGCGGTGCATGTGGCGAATCATGGTGTTATTGCCAAATGAGTATTTTTTGTTAGGGTTCACCCTTGAAAGTTCCATGTTACAGATTAGTCAAGTCACCTTTGGCGCATTCACCTTTTTTTGGCCACTTGGGATGGAAAAAAACTCCCATACAATGTGTGGCTTTGGCCTATATGGGGTATTGTCTTCTGGCAGGAATGTCCTCCTCCCCTCCTCTTCCTCCTCCTCTTCTTCCTCTTCTTCATCTCCACCAGTGTGGTGTTGTGGTGGTCCTCTTGGTTGTGGTGGTGGCTGAGATGCTCCTGCTGCTGCTGCTACTGAAGCCATTTTTCAGTCCAAAAAAGTACAGAGAGGTCTTTCAACAGGTCTTCACTCAAAGTACAAAGTGAGAATGAGGAAAAAAGGTGGGGGCTTTCATCATTAGGAAAAAAAAAACTGTCCTGAACCAATGAAAAGTGTTAATTTCAGGTCACATGACCAGGGCTATCATCTTTTGGAAACCAAAACTGTCCTGCACCAATAAAAAGTGTTATTTTTAGGTCACATGACCCGACGCGCTTACGCTACGTGCCCCCGGGCGCGTAAGCGCGTCGGATGCTTACGTTCTATTTTTGAATATGTGTTTCAAGGGTTACATTACACTGAAAGGAGGTCTGTCACTCTGTCACAAGGATGGTGTCATCAGTGATGTCATGAGTGATGTCACTGACCATGTCATGAGTGATGTAATATGTGACGTCATCAGCAGTGCATTGCAGGCGCGCACGTTATAGTGAGTCCAACTAACTATAACGTGGGAATTTCAATGGTTTTATGTCAGTAAAATTTCCAGCTAACTATAACTGGTGTGAAACCTATGGTTTTTTCAGTGAATTTAATAGGTTTTTTAAATGCTAATTCCTAACTATAACTGGTGTGAAACCTATGGTTTTTTCAGTGAATTTAATAGGTTTTTTAAATGCTAATTCCTAACTATAACTGGTGTGAAACCTTTGGTTTTTTCAGTGAATATATATATATATTTGCAATAACACATCAGTGATACTGCCACCGAAAATAAGAGAAACAGTGGCCATGACTAATGCATATAACTGATTTACGCTTAATAATCCAGTAATGATACATATTACCCAAGAAGGTAAATTGCCAATGGTTTGTGCAAGTAGGGACAATAGCCTGATGACATGGTTATAGCTAGTTAACAGTGCATAGTTATGGGTGATAGTTAATTCCAGGGTAGAAGCATAGGGTGAGGAACATGGGAGGGGGCTCTTTTGTGTTTAAAGTGGTTCTATTCCTAGGCTTTTAGCAGCATCCTAGAAGGGACATTTAGGGGCATATTACCAAGCAATAGCGATAATTATCGCTTTTGCTTGGTTAGATACAAAAATTTACCGCTGAGCTGCGGCGATTTTTATCGCAGAATCGCAGATAAACAGGTTTATCGCAAATGCGATAAAAATCGGCCGCAATGCACGAATATCACTGAAAAGTCACTAATATTTATGCATTACCGAGCTAATGCTCTTAGCCATGTTATCCACCTCCCATTGGATAACATGGCTAAGAACTGCTCATAGCAGGTGTTACCATAAGTTGGTAATAGGAGATAGCGATGTTAGCAACTGTTTCCAGTCGCTAACATCTTGGCACGCCCACTTTGCATGTCATTAGTGATAAATATCACTGACATGCAAAGTTGGGCCCAAGATGGTCGCTATCTCCTACTAGCTGTCGCTAACTGGTGTTAGCGACAGCTAGGTAATAGGGAGATAATTTTATCTCCGCTTTCTTGGCTTTTAAAGCCAAAAAAGCAGAGATAAACCCCCTTGATAATATGCCCCTTAGTTTTTGAGGAATCCTTAAACACTGAGACACATAGCCCTATGCTTACACCCATGGGAGATCAAATGCATGACAAGCTATCCGTGGATCATGGCTCATTCCAGATCATGTCATGGAACGTAAGTGGCCTTAATGATAAAGTTAAACAGGGGCAGTCCTACCATATCTAAAATGAGATGATACAGTGGTGCTGATGCTGCAAGAGACATCTCACGGGGATATATGCATCTTTGGTAGATTTGACTATGACAGGGTGTTCCATGTGGGCTTCACGAGTCTAAATGTGTGTGGTTATTGTCTGTAAATCTCTCCTAGAGAGACTCATTTAGACCCAGGCTGATACCCTAAGCAGATTTATAGTGTTGAAATATCCTTAAATTGTGGTCCTTAGTGAGTGTTCATGCACCACCTTCACTCACTGAAGAACCTCTCCACGTATTGGAAGACTCATTGAGTATTACACCCTTAGGCATTACTGTTATTGGAAGGGATTTTAACACCACCATTGACGCCTCTCTAGATGTATTCCAGTCAGGTGCAACATACTCTTGAAGGAGCCTGTGGTTTGTAAACAGGGTCTCTTCTGTAGGAGTGTGGGAGGTGGCTCTTCATGGAGGGTGTACACGGTTTACTCAGGCACCCATCACAACTCATGCATTGATACATTTAAATCTGTATGTAGGAGCAAAATGTTAAGTTTAAAAGCCAAGAATGGTGGGAAAGCAGGGTGATGATTAAATGCTTGGTGGTTGATAGATGGAAAGTTCATGTTTTTAATGTGAGAAGTCAAAACGGTACTTTGTTCTGAACACTGGTACAGTAGATTCACACACTGTTTTGTGAGAAGCTTATAAGACAGTGCTAAGGAGGGGGGAGGGCCATAGAAGGAGGCTAGGAAAGTAAAGTAGAGATAGAGAGAAGGGTTTCTGAGTTGGAACCAGAAAATACCTTGACAAAAGGCCCAATTTGGCTGAGTCAACTAGAATGCATAATTTACAGGACCCTGGGCCCTCATGCTTATTGATTTTTAAAAATGCATTTGAGTGCCTTAGGAGTCCTGTGAATGTTGCTTGAGAAGATGCACTGTGGTCCTTGTTTCCAGGTTTCATATTTGCATTATATCAGGATCCCTAGCAAACAAGGAACTAGGTAGGGCTGCCCCGCCATCATAGCCCTTTGTCTTAGCCATGCAACCACTTGGACTGTGTATTAGGGGGGTTGGATTGATACACGTTCCACTAGAGGATGGGGAGAGGAGGCTCATGATGCCCTGTACACGGATGACCCAATTTACTTCTGAGATACACCACATGGGCAGGTGAATGCTTAATGCAGATTCTGTTTGAGCCCCTGGCTCATCAAATAAACGGATTGGCAAAGAGCTTTAAATACCTAGGTGCACATCGATGTAAAATCCCACACAATGCTAGGGACTCAACTTGGCCCCTTTGTTAACCAAGCTGAAACAGGACGTTTGCACTTGGCTGCAGCAGGCAGCACCCCAGTGACTGGGGTGGAAAAACAAATAAAGCCGTGAGACTCCGCTATGGGTCGGTAAAATGCTAACAAGTGCCACCTTTTGGGGTTCCACCAATGGGATTTATTTTGCAACTCCAGACTGACAGATGTTTGGTAATGTGGTCTACTGAAGTCATTTGAGAACCTAACGGAAGAATATTCCCTATACAAATCACAATTTTTCCAAATATTTGCAGTTACAGCTAGCACTGCAACAGTGCACCGCTAGACTGTCGTCCTTATCTGAATGTAATCCCTTAGGAGTAAAGTGACCCTGTAACCTCTTGGTAGTCACGCAGTTCCCACTATATACAGATCACAAGTTGTAAATACAACCGATTATTTCACATTATTGAAAATACAACAGGAAAGGGACCTGGGTCATCTGGAAGATGAATGATGGGCGGAGGCCGGCATAGAACTCCCGGAGAAGCTACATGATGAGCACTCAGTGACAGCCCGTAATCGTTGCCAAAAAAGATAATCTTGTCTAACCACCGATGGAGGGATCAATTGCACTTTAGCTTCACTTTGCCCGTGCTTACATCTACTTTTATGTTTTTTTAGTGTTTTATATAGTGCAAAACAAGACCCAAGATATCGGATATCAGAGGCTTTACATGAGCAACACATTCATTTTTGTAAGGCACGGGGAGATTAAGGGATTTGCCCAGAATCACAGGATGTTGAGCGTCGTTGCCGAGACTCGAACCCGGTTCCCCAGGTCCTTGGTCTACCACGCTAGCCGCAAGGCTAAGATCTTGACGCATAGTAATTAGTATTGGTTTAAAAAAATGGATTCTTATAAACCAACATCCTGCACTTTAATGTTCTTACTGTCTATTAATGCTTGCATCTGTTTTAGACTTCACACTATTTATAATAACGCAAATATTTTAAATGAGTTTTAACTGACCTCATGGAACAGAAATGGTCGTTTTATGCGTTTTTGCAGAGGTATCTTATTATGTATTCTATAACAAAGGTTTTTATTAATTATGCAATAAAGATTGACTTACTTACTAATTGTGACTTGGGGAAACTTTGAAAGGCCGACAAAGGCCCTACTAAGGTGGAATGGTGGAGAGGTATGAACCGCTGTAGTATAATTTATAGAGAAGACAGGCTGCCTAGCTAGAGGGTCCCCAAGGGGACATGGCATGATTGGAGGTCCACGATGTGAACAGTTGGTTTAGGCATAGGACACGCTACATCCAGTTCTTCCCTGGAGGAGGAGGATGGGTGAAGTTGGGGGCGTAATGTTTGGGGCTGGGTGAACCGCATAAGATGCTCAGGATTCTGCTAGACTAACATATCACTGTCTTTTTGCTCGCAGTGCATGCGTTCTGTTGTTTGTCAGCACATTCTGTTACTGTTATTGAGGTCACCAATCGCCTACAACAGGTTCTGTTTGATGTACTTGCGCTGCTCCCGTGAATTAACCGCTTAACAGCTGCGCAAATTCCACAGCGGTGCGGCGCTTTCATCAAGTGGGCGGGGCACCATCGGAAAACGGACGTGCGCAGCACTACGGAGGTAGTGCTCGCGAAGGCCGTTGGCTGACAGAAGCAGCGAAGTGGTTAAGATGCGGATACTAACTTAATCTTTAGCTTCCAGTTTCAAATTCTTTCACATTTCCAGAGCATTTAAAAACACAGTTTTCATTTTAGTTTTTTATGTTTATAAATCTACTGAGTAGGTGTCAGGGGTACATGAACCACAGGTTAAGAATCTCTGGCTTAAAACATAAATTAAGTGTTTATTAAAAAAAAGAGCAACATGGTGAAGCCTTAACAGGATTGATATATTCTGCATTAGTTGCAATCCAATATGGTGCCCATCAAATGAATATATTAAAAATTAAACTGTAACCACCCATAATTCTTATACTAAAACAAGTCTTTTTTCAGGAAAACATTGTAAATAATCATTATGCATATGTTCTTCAAACACATCACCCTTCCTTTCTTTTGTGATTTACCATTACATTGAAAATTAGAAACAGGTTATGTAAACTGCTTAGAGACTGCAACAACTGCAGTAGTCAGCACAATTTAGGGAGAGTAGTTATAAATTAAGAATTTAGTCTGAATTCATTTTTTCTTCCAACTTTATTACAAAAGTAAGTACTGTATATAACTACAACAGTGCTCACAGGATTACTTGTGTGCAGGCTTTCCATCTAGATTTCTCATTACATATTTTGAAAAACAACAATATTCCAGGTTAACACCCTGTTACAGTCAGAGTGCAAATTAAAACTTTGTTTTAACGGAGGGCAATCCTTTAGAAGGTGTCCATCACTACGCATTACAACCTTTTCTAATATCAAAACATTTCTAAACATCATTAGGAAAAAATATTTAAATAAAAAGGACAGAGCTCACAGCTGTTCATCAAATCTTTTTAAATAATAAATCTTCTAATAATTACTAACAGAATTATATTGCATAATTCAACATAGGGTAATCATTTTGCTGGTGCCTGCAGCTAGGAATTTATTTATTCAAATCTTTGAATATTAAACGTTTGTAAAAGCAAAATCGCTTTTAAAATGGTGAAGTAGTAATAGAGGGTGTCTGATTGCGGTTCAAAAAACAACTTTAATTTTTTTTCTCAAATGCTAATTAAGGAGGCAGATTTGTCACTTCCAGATCACCTATGAGGATACAAAAAAATAACTACAACATTAGGTCATATCTAGGGAACACTAGAAAGGTGAAGTAAAAGCACCATAACTTGAGTAATCCAGTACTTCTATCGTACAAGCTTTCACAACTCAGTAGCTTGGTCTCTTTCAAATTTTCAGACATCAACGACAATATACATAACATGCAACTTTGTTAGACACATATTTCTACAAGCCTTAGTATCATAGATCTTGTGTTTGAAAATAGGCAAATTCCTATCACACACAATTTATCATTTCCAAATCAACAGATGGGATACAGCCTTCAGATGTAATCCTGAAACAACGCACAGATCATAGATTAAAGATTTAGGGCTTCCAACACCCTCCAATAACATGGAAAGTGACTTCCAGGGATCATCAGCAAATTTGTAATATTATAGAAGATGTAAAATTGCTTCTTCATAGGTAGAAATTGATCTTGTACAAATAGCAGTGGCTGGCCCCTGGGCTTGACGGCTCAGACAGAGAGGCAGGCATGCGCCACCAGCTAAGCTATGTCTTTCGGAGAATGTAGATAACATTTATGACCTACATTGTTCAACACCAACAACTGTAATTTTTTAAACACTTCAACAACTTTCTCAATGCTCCTATTTGCCAGGCTTGGTCTGTAGCAGCTGATTTAATCTTTATCCACTTTCACAAATGTAAAATGTCAACAAATGAATTGCCGGTGGTTAAACAAACTACATGTATCCTTCCCATCACCTTTTGTGTGTTTGGTGTACTGCCCTAAAAGGCAAAGGTATGCCTAGATGTGTGTCTCATGCTTACTGTGCCACTAGCACCAAGCTATACATGGCTGATGAGCTCTTATCAAGAGAAACTGGTCCTAGGCTGCTTGTGTTTTGATTCAGTGAGGACCTGGCCTGTCAGTCCGGGCTGGACTGTTGTGAGAAAGTGGCTCTATATGTACTGGACCAAAGTAAGGTACAGTGTGGATAGAGTCCACATCCCCAGAGGTATAATAGAGGTTAAAGTCAGGTCTGACCTTACTCTCTAAAGTGGTAGCTTGGTCGAGCTGTAAGGCAGTACCAGAGGACAGTGTAAAGCATTCGTTGCACACACTCAGTCAGCAAAAGGTTTCACACACTCAAGAACTGAACTCTAGGCCAATTGTTTTTATATCCAAAGATATAGTTGTTTTATTTTTAGAACCAACAGGTATCAAAATATACTTTTCTCGATATAAGTACTCATGTAATTACTTTGCAAAGGGGCAAAAAAACTTTGTAAACACAATAGGTGCAATGGTTGCAGTTGGCAACACAATTCTAAACACAATTTAACATTGAGCTCAATGGGTTTTTCTACATAAATGCAGTTGAATACTTTATATATTACTTTTGTAACTTCATAACTGGACCCTAGCTTCAGTCCTGGGATCTAAGCTGAAAACAGTTTAGTAAAAACGTTTTAGTTATTGCAATGATTTCTAAAGAATATAAAGGTATTTTAAAAGTTGACACTTAAAAACTTTTTAGTGCACAACCAGCAATGTTATCCAATGGAAGGAAATTCAAAGCACAGGTAAAGTAGGTTCTCGTTACTTTTGTAATCCAGTACTGGACTCCTAGGTTCAGCACTGGCGTCTCTACCTAAGACAGGTAAGTAATTACGTTTTAGTAGTTGGTACGATTTTTAAGGAATATTTGTAACTTTTAAAAGTAGACAGAAGAAATTTCACAGAAAAACAGTCAATGGTTTCCTATGGACCAAATTTAGAATACTAGTAACCACGGTTGTGATTACTTTTGCGGTTCAGTACTGGGTTAAAAGATACAGCACTGGCTTCTCTCCTGATTACAGGTGAGTATTTCGGATTTCGATAATCGGCTGATTTTAGATGAATATTTTAACATTTCAAAGCTTCACACTTAGAAGAATTTTCACAGAAAAACATTCAATGGTTTCCTATGGCAGAAATTTATATTACTAGCAAACACAGATGTGATTACTTTTGCGGTACAGTACTGGATTCTCTCCTGATCCCAGTTGAGTAATTCGAAATTCGTTATTCGGCTGATTTTAGATGAATTTTTAAAAGGTTTCAAAACTTCACAATTAGAAGAAATTTCGAGTCAAACCAGTCAATGTTATCCTATGGCAGGAAAGTGATTCATCGGTTTTCAGGTGAGTACTCGACTGGTGAAGTTAAGGTTCTGGGCATAGACTCAGGGGTCCCCCAGGGTCAGGTAGGTACAGTTGGTACACCCTCAGCGGCACAGGGGCGGCTGGGTGCAGAGGTAGTTAGGCCCAATGTTATCCAATGAGAGGCAGGGGCCCTTCGATTGGTGGCTGCTGGCTAGCAGGCCACGCGGCTGTGGGAGCTGTGCTCCTGGTCACTTGCTCAGGGCAAATGGGGAAGAAGGATAGGGCAAAGGTTTCACTCCCAGAGGCACTCGGGCTGCGAGGTGTAGAGTGCTTTTGAGCCGTGAGGTGCTCAATGTTATTCAATGAGGATCTTGAAAAGGGAACAAAGGCTGCAGGCTCGGGGACGGAGGATCTTCTGGAGCGACCAACACTTCGAGGGGTAAGTTGGGATCTTGGAGGATAGGTAGGCACCCAGGAGTTGGGCACAGGGGGCCGTGGGGCGCAGGGTGCAGGGGTGTCTTTTGAGGTCGGGAAATCTTACCCCCTGCTGTTCGCGGCGGAGGGGTCCTTTGTCCTGCGGCTGCAGGCGTCGTCGGGGTCGTCGAGGAGGGTCCTTGGGCACTGGATTCCAGGTCAGAATCGCCGGGGGAATGTCCTCAGGGTCTTGATTCACTCCGCACAGGCCAGGCTTGGCGGGTGCAGAATGTGCAGGGTTCACGGTTAAAGGCTGATGCCAGGGCTTGTTACATGCTTTGAGCAGTATCACTGCTCGTGGGAGACCCAGGTACTCAGAGTCACAAGGCAGTTACATCCTCCGGGGTTTTTGAGGTTGCTCACCACCGGGGTTTAACAGGAGCAGGTTCGAGGGTCGACAGGCCGGAAGGGCTGGGGGCAAATCAGTTGGTGTCTTCCTCTTTTTTAGCAGCTGCACGGCAGGTGTTCGTGTTCCTTGATCTTCTTTCTTGTTTCGTAATCTGGATCTGTGGAAAAAGGTTCAGGATGCCCCTAAATACTAAATTTAGGGGTGTTACAGGTAGGGCAATGGCAGGGACCAATGGGTCCCTGTCCTGGGGTGGGTACACCCCCTAGCCTGCTCCTCTCCTGTGGGAAGGGGGCAGGAGCCTAGCTGTGATTGGGCAGGGCTCCCCATCTTCAAGATGACCGGAGTACGGGGTCGTGAATCACCTCTCCTCTCCCACCTGAGGGGTGGAGTTGGCACAGGCTGGCACACCCCCTTTCTGACGTAGGTTTTCCCGCCAGTCTTCCAGCAAGAGTGGGGGTCAGAACTGGTGGAGGCCAGTTGCTGAGTACAGCAAGTGGTCTGGAGAAGCTCACAAAGGCGGAATGCCTTTGAAGCTTCCGCTGCCCATCCTGGGGGAGGAAGCTTGGCACCTAGTCCCAGGATGTGCATTGTTGCAGGCCCAGGAGAGCGGGGAGCTCTCCACCCAAGGGTCCAGCAACATGTCTGCTGTGTGGCAACTTAGGCAGCCTCTCAGACAAAACGTTAATTGTAGGTTAAGTTTCAGGGGGCATCTAAGATGCCCTCTGTAGTGCATTTTACAATAAACCCCACACTGGCATCAGTGTGGGTTTAATGTGCTGAGAAGTTTGATATAAAACTTGTCAGTGTTCAGTGTAGCCATTATGGTGCTGTGGAGTTCGTAATGACAACCTCCCAGCACCATATACTCTTAATGGCATCACTGTACTTACAGTGCCCAGGAATGGCCCTGGGTACTGTAGGGACACAGGGCTCAGGCACCTGTGCCCACACCACTGGCATAGGGCACCCAGCTAGAGGGGTGACTGATGTATGTCAGGGCAGTGGGTTTGTGGGCAGGGCACACAGGGATGAGTGCCATGTTGACTCTTTGCTTAGTTCTGCACCTAGACACTCAGCCTGCACAGACAGTGTGGGTGTCAAGGGACAGGGCCCCTAAGGTTGGCGCAATAAGTGCTGCAGTCCTTAGGGGTCTTCTCTGGTCACAATGCCCTTGGTACCTAGGGTACCATTTACTAGGGGCTGACATGTGGCCAGAGATGCCAATTGGGTTTAGGCTTTAGTATAGTTTTTAGGGCAGGAACACAGGCCCTGGGTTCCTGATTGGCAGGGACCCAGGGCACACCAAGGAAAAGTGCATCAGGTATCAGGCAAAAAGTGTGGGGGGGGGTACTGCAACAGTAACTCACTTTTGCATATGGCTGGGTCTCAACTGAGTAGGCTTGGTGAGTAAAAGAACAATGGGTTTGGATGCTAACTTGAGTGATTTCCAGTGTTTAGCAAACTGCAAGCATCCCTCCCATCTGTGTGTCCGATTCTCACAAGAGCCTGATAGTCTGATATTGATTAATTATTATAGTCAGCAAGGGGCGACTACATGGACTCATAAAATATTCCACATATTACAACCGTGATTTATATTACAATTCATTTCATATATCATGAGGCATTAACAATTAAACAATTTGATGAAATAACTCAAAATTCACATTTCAGCTTCTGTTCACATAGGTTTCTTCCATAGTTTGTAAAGAAGAGATGCAGAATGTTCACAGATGATTGCCCATTAAATTCAGCTGATCTCAAATACATTATCTGTTATTGCCGATACTATATATCACAGTAAATTCTTTTGGATAACGCTGGGGAATAGTGGAAGTGTGCTCTAGTACAAGCAAAGGTAAATGTAATGATAATAATGGCACCATTATGATGGCATTACTTAAGCAATATTATCCAAGCGGGAGGGTACTCCCAAGTAGTTACTGGCCAGGGAGTCAAAGGGCCTGAGGCGAAGCTCAACTAATACTTGGGATTTACCCTCACCATATTGCTATTGTAAATCATACTATTAAAATGCGTGGTAAGATTGACAATATTGTTAGGTCGAGTGTTTTCACTGTACTATTTAGGTGTAAGGTTACAAGAAACACCCCTGGTTGATTTTTGTGTGGTCTGGCGTGTGATTTCTGTCCTAGTGAACTGAAAGACACCAAAAAGAGAGCTTAACAAAAGGGTGATAGATTCTAGTCACACATAAATGATTTTGTATTGCTAACATACTCATTTTAGGAATTGTTAAGAGTTTGAAGGATTTGAAACTGTGAAAAATGCTGATCTTGTAATGGGATTTGATGAGCATTTTTTGAGGGAAAACCTCTCTTGCGATTTGCTTTTGAAAACTACATTTGCAGTTAGTGCTTCAAAAACTAAAATGAAGGACTATTTTCTATAAATTCAGCCATCTTCCTCACCCATGTGGAGTAAGTGTCTGACTTGCTGATTAAAACATGTACTTACAACAGCTTAAGCCGTTTGCCAAATGACTCTCTGTTTTCTACATCAACCTAACAGAGATCTAACGAAAAGCAAGAGTGCAACATTTTACATTCATGACAAAAGTAAAGCACTCCTGAACGTCTTTTGCTGTAAAAAAGGACCTGTTAAATTTAAAGTACTTCCTATGGAGCATACAGAAATAAAGGTGTTTTAAATGGTTAATACACATATTAAAAAAGATGTTTAAAAGCATCAGCTGCCAGTAATTTATGGCACTATAAGGTTTAAGGGTGAGAAAAGTTAATGATGTAGCTCTCTATTGCATCAGTTTCATGAACTCTATCTAGTTACTGTTTTAAGTTGCAGAGGTATTAAGTGACAGACTTTCAGTATTTCATTCAAGTGTGTGGGAATACATTTTCAGACGGGGAGCAAGCAATATCCAGACAAAGCTCATATTAAAAATTAATGGCTTTGAACTCCTATGGCAGCTGAGGCCGTCCAAGCGAGCTACTGTTTGGACAGTTCATTATGTTTTTTTACTTTATCCACTCCCTATTGTCATTAGTAGCACTTCATCCACTCCCTATTGTCATTAGTAGCACTTCCCTGCATGAGGTTGCACTGGCTTAAACATAATTTTTATTGAGAATTAAACGATAAAACACCTTTAAACATATATATTGTTGACTACAAAGAAAAAAATCTATACATACTCCATATATGACTAGATTCAAATATAATCAAAGTTTAAAATACACATTGTAAATTAGACATAACAATGAGGCCAAATATTTAGCAACAATGAAAACTTTCATTTGACTACACAATTTTTGGAGAATGGAGCATTTTAAATATATAATTAATGCTTGAGGAGCTCATTTCAGGCACTTTCAAGACAGAGATGAGAATCCTTTTCATGAACATACTCAGCCATTGGCAAGGAACACGAAATAATTCTAAAGTAGTCTTCTATAGCAGCAGGTCTCCTAGTGCAGGGGCGGGCATTCTGTGAGTTAGGTGAACATACTTGTTTTTAGAAGTCTGATCATTAAAAGGTAGCTGCTAGGCAGAGAAAGTTTAAAGATATACGAGTTGATACTGTTATGAGGCTTCACTAAGATACGAACTATGAATCTCTTGGGTGGCTATGGACTAGTTAGGACCAAGCAAAATGCAACATTTTAGAAGAGCACATCGGTCTGATTTACAATCCTGTGTAATAACCTCTTTAATTTGATCTGAAAAGCACCACTTAGTTGAGAGAAGTGTAAACTAACTAATACGCTGACTGAGACTATAGGCATCTACTTGGCCACCCCTTGCGTTTCTGGCGGTCTTGCATGCACCCTTACCCCACTCCTGCCGCCACATTCCATTGTCCATTCACTTTGTGAATGTTGGGAAGTTGAGGACTAATAGTAAATCAGCTTTTGTACAGTTATGTAAGCTGTTCCGCACTCGCATCTGTTTTTCATGTGCCTACCATCTGCGAAGATTACTGACGCAAAGTTGTATTCAGTACTTGTCTGTGTGAAAAAAAGGAGTGGGGGAGTGGGGAACAGAAGGGTTGCATGGTAGGTCTGGCCAATAAGAGAGGGAGACACTCACATGAACATTTAGTATAAAGCATGTAGCTTTGCTACATATTTCCTGTACTATCCACAAGGTGCAGCTATCATCCTGCTTCTTTTATGGAAGTTTCTATTTGAGGACTATGTATGGGGTGTTTTGAGATCTCTACTTCATATGGAAAGAGAACCTAAACACCAAACAAATTAGCAATATAAATGTAGAAAAATGTCAGTACCTCACATCTCATCGCAGCATTTCATAATAAATGGTTATCTGCTCCAATGCTATTGGGGGGAAGCGGAAGTTCTATGAAAACAGACACAGTTTTTGTGTCCTCGAAATGCGTAAATGAAACGGTCTCCACATCTTCCCTTACAGGCATCCCGATCCTCCACATTATGTTTATGCATTATGTAAAATGTTCAAAATTGTTTCCACATTTCTCCTCGTATCATTCTTCGTCCTCAAATTAAAGAAAATCAGTAATTTGCTTTCAAGACATGTTTAGCCACCTAGGAGAGTAAGGAGCCAGCTGCTCGGTACTAATTGCTGTGTATAATTTGTTTAGCTTATAGTCCTTTTAGCCATCTAAGGTGAGAGAAAGATCAAAAATGGCCAACCTGGCAACACATACTTTTTCCCAGGAAATGTATACTGGTCATTCCTTTCTAGCAGTTAATACCTAGGTTATCCCCGAGAGGTCATCTTTTTGGATGGATTACTTGTCTAATAGTTTCCTGAATGAAACTGTGTCACTCATGTTTCTCTTGCGTTTTCAAATACTTTCACAAGCAGCCTTTTGTGTTAACAAGAATGGAGCAAGGGGGAACAATACTGACATCCCTGGCGTGATGGCTGTGGCAGCTTTTCTTTCTTGTAGATTTTGGGTGTAAAATACAAAAAGAAAACACAATATCCATAACAAGACACCATTGTCTGAGCACTCGTTTTTGGTCAACCGTTTTAGAACAAATTATCAGTCATGTACCTTGCTGGGACACTGAACCTTGCTGTGTCCTCTGGGCATGCTAAAGCTACACAGATGTTGCAGTATGTACAATCTGCAATGGTACAATAATATTTGGGGTGATGCACAGCTTATTTTGATTCAACTTTTGTCTTGGTTAAACACTGTTTGTTAGATTTGGTGGTGCTCAATGTGGAGGCGTCGAGGGCCCTACGACGTCAGGTAAACTCTTTGATACGTGAGACCAGAGACACTCTGGTATCATCCCAAATTGGCACACACTGATGTTGTGTATCCTTAGTTTAAGAAAATACTTTCATTCCATGTTCGTTCTAGTTCATCATTTATTGCATGGTTTCAAGTTAACTTTAGATCATTTCATTTCAAATCTCTTCATGATTGTCAGCATAACTAATCAGGCAATATCAAGGCGTGTCCAATGCATTTCGGGCATTAAAAAAGTATGCCCTTCATCAGGGAATTTGACACTAGAAACAATGGTATAAGTAAATATTAGAATAAGCGGTTAACATGCTGTTCGTCATATTCACTTCTAAAATACCACAAAGAAAAATCATATGCTGGTAAAGTTACATGATTTACATCACATGCATGTCATGCAATTTTAAAGAGTGAACAGTGGTGTGGGAAAATGTCGGGGATTGTGGTTGTGCTACGTGCGTTAAATTCTACAGGGTTCAGAAGTTGACTTACGTGCCTGTAGTCAAACGGTGGTTGAAAATCTAAAAAGAATGAATAGACGTCAAGAAATTACATCCTAGCTGGTAAGCGCCCAAAGTTTGGCCGTGCGCTCCAGTATGTCATAATGTGTGCACCGAAACTAACCTGAAAGGTTTGCGGAATGGCGTATTATCCGATTCTCGTCTCTTCGACTCGCCGGTGAAGCAAGAAGCTTCCCGCGGTAATACATTCAAAACTTCCGCGGTCATGTGATGGTACAAGTGAAGAAAGACTTACGATCTAGTCTCTTCATGTTAAAAAAAGAGCCGGGTGGTCAGATTACAATGAGCTTTGTGTCGGGTAGATGCTTAAAAACATCAAATTAGTTTCTATGCGGCTTCTCGAGTTTCCTGTGAAAAAATAATCATTTGAAGGAAGGTAAAAATAAACGTAATGATAAACGTGAAACACATCACGGAACTAAACCCTGCCTCAATTGTGGCAACTGCAATAACATTATTAGAGGACACACCATCAACCATCCATCACAGGGTTACCCAATAAAACTACGAGTCAATGCCACCTGTGACTCCAGTAACTTAATATACGGGATCAAATGCCCGTGTGGTAAAATGTACGTTGGGAAAATGGAGAGACGCATCAAGGTGCGCTTGACAGAGCACAAATCCAATATCAGACTAAAGAATTTGAAGTCAGCTCTTTCCGCACATTTTGTAGAACAACAACATAATGCGTCCCAAGTTAAGTTTATTGTTCTAGAGACTGTTCACAAACACGAAGGGACAAACAACAACAAATTGCTTCTAAGACGAGAGAATCATTGGATCCATAAACTGTCAACCCAGAAACCCATGGGGTTAAATGAAAGAATAGAATTTTCTTGTTATTTGTAATGGAATTGCTCTGGAAATCGATCTTAATGTTAATGTGTACGTTCCTAACATCACTGACACTACACAACCTAGTTTTCCACCTGACTTCATCACGTTCATGCTAGCTCAACTAATAGCACACTACTCAACATAACCACCGAGTAGCCAGTTCGATCCCCTGAGCTTCACTTTTCACGTTTATCATTACGTTTATTTTTACCTTCCTTCAAATGATTATTTTTTCACAGGAAACTCGAGAAGCCGCATAGAAACTAATTTGATGTTTTTAAGCATCTACCCGACACAAAGCTCATTGTAATCTGACCACCCGGCTCTTTTTTTAACATGAAGAGACTAGATCGTAAGTCTTTCTTCACTTGTACCATCACATGACCGCGGAAGTTTTGAATGTATTACCGCGGGAAGCTTCTTGCTTCACCGGCGAGTCGAAGAGACGAGAATCGGATAATACGCCATTCCGCAAACCTTTCAGGTTAGTTTCGGTGCACACATTATGACATACTGGAGCGCACGGCCAAACTTTGGGCGCTTACCAGCTAGGATGTAATTTCTTGACGTCTATTCATTCTTTTTAGATGTTCAACCACCGTTTGACTACAGGCACGTAAGTCAACTTCTGAACCCTGTAGAATTTAACGCACGTAGCACAACCACAATCCCCGACATTTTCCCACACCACTGTTCACTCTTTAAAATTGCATGACATGCATGTGATGTAAATCATGTAACTTTACCAGCATATGATTTTTCTTTGTGGTATTTTAGAAGTGAATATGACGAACAGCATGTTAACCGCTTATTCTAATATTTACTTATATCATTGTTTCTAGTGTCAAATTCCCTGATGAAGGGCATACTTTTTTAATGCCCGAAATGCATTGGACACGCCTTGATATTGCCTGATTATGTATGCTGACAATCATGAAGAGATTTGAAATGAAATGATCTAAAGTTAACTTGAAACCATGCAATAAATGATGAACTAGAACGAACATGGAATGAAAGTGTTTTCTTAAACTAAGGATACACAACATCAGTGTGTGCCAATTTGGGATGATACCAGAGTTTCTCTGGTCTCACGTATCAAACAATCTGCAATGGTCCCAGGACATCTCGGAGGCTGATAAAGACCTTTCTATGACTCAGGAGCTTGTCATGACCTTCCACCGATTGTGTAATGTCCCCAAAGCTTGCTGTGGCCCTGAAAGCTTACTGTAGCACTATAGCTTTTTGTGCCCATCGGGTTTGCAATCAAGTTAGAAGCTACTGTGGCCCCCAAGCTTACTATACGAATGGATATTGTTCTGGGGCTAGATGTGGCTTCGCTGCTTGCTGTGTGGCCAATAATCTGCTGTGTTCTCAATGACTGTTTTGCCACTGGACCTCTTGGTGTCATCTAGAGCGGTTTGTGTCCTCTAAAGCACACAGGGGCATATTATCAAGGGGGACAATAGGAAATTATCGCCGCTTTAGCGGCTGTTTTCGGCCGCTAAGCGTTGATAATTCCTATCGCCCTATTAGCAAGCTGTCGCTAACAGCAGTTAGCGACAGCTTGTAGGCGATAGCGAGCGGTTTGGGGCCCGCTTTGCATGTCAGCGATATTTATCACTAAGGACATGCAAAGTGGGCGTACCCAACCTGTTAGCGACTGAAAGCAATCGCTAACATCGCTATCGCCTATTACCAACACAGGCGTAGCGATGGAAATATTCGCGCTAAGCACGAATATCTCCAAAAACTAACGCCCGCTCAGACCAGTTCTTAACCATTATATCCAATGGGAGGTGGATATAATGGCTAAGACCCTGTTAGCGATAATGCGTGAATATCGCTGTATTCTCAGCGATATTCACGGATTCGCCGCTATCACCGGAAATGTTATCGCTTTTGAGATAAACGTTGCTAATAGCCCGTTATCTCAGCGATAAAATCCGGTGATGCGCAGCGATAAGAAAATTGCCACTAACTCTACTTAGCGATAAATATCGCTATTTGTTGATAATATGCCCCACAGTGTCCCTAGAGTTTGAGTTGTCACTTGAGCTTGCGGTGATAGGTGCTTTTGCACTGCCACGTTTGGAGGCCATGAATCTTCAGCGCACCTGCAGCTTCCTGTAGTCCTGAGTTCTTCATGTGTCCATGGACCTTGCTGTGACACCAAAGTCCGCAGTCTGTAGCCCCCGCATGGGCCACAGAGCTTGTACTGATTGTTTTACCTTGTGGCACTACCTGCACTTGGTGCTACTCTAAAGCCAGTTATCAATTGTTTTTGCAATGGAGATTGCTCTGATCCCACAGGTTGCTGTTACACTGATTCTCGATGTGGAGCAGGAAACCGATGCGACCCATTGGGAGGTGATATCAGAGGACATGGAAACTAAATATAGCTAGGCACTTGGTTTGACCAGCAGTGAATTATGGGCCTTGGATCTTGGGTGGTACTTGCTTGACATATAATTGAAGAATGTTGTGGCCATAAAGCTTGTAATGGTTCTGGAGTTTTCTGTTGCTATGGAGCTTGTTGTTCAATAAAACCTGCTGCTGTAGTGAAATTTCTGGTGGCATCAAAACTTGGTCCAGGCCAAGAGTCTGATGGGCCTCAGAACTCTGCAGTGTTGGAACTAGTGATGGAACAGTATCTTGTGGCAACACGTGTGGCAGAGCCAGAGGTCTTACCTGTCCCAAGAGCTCTGCTGTGTCTACATAGTTACTGTTGGGTTGGATCTTTCAGCTGCCCTTCACAGCTTGTCATTGAACCATGACTGGGGGTAGCTCCAGATATTCAAGGTACTTGCTGCTACATTTAAGTGTGCACTGGCACATGCTGCAGCAATAATACTTTAGTAGGGCATCTGGAAACTACTGTAGGATTCATGTTTATGCTGGCGCTTACTAGGAAGTTGGAACTTCGCAAGAGAATTGCAATAGCCCAGTTACTTTTGATGTGGATACTAGAGCTTACTACAGATTCACAGTGTTTGTTCTAGTGATTGAGATTACATAAGCTGCTGCTTCTTAAAGCTTGGCTTTCCCTGATTGAAGTTTTGGCTTCCTGTGATCCTGGAACAGGTATACACCTGTTACAACGCATTCGTTACTCCGCACTACCATTACAACGCAACTTTTACAACGCATACCATTACAACGCATTGCGCTGGGGGGCGCTCTAGGATAGGGAATAAGTATAATTTACTATCCAACACCTTCCCTAGGGTCCACGGGGACTGGAGTTAGAATAGTAAATTATACTTACCACTATCCAGCCCCTCAAAGCGCTATGCGTTGTAATGGTATGCGTTGTAATGGTCGCGTTGTAATGGTAGGTAGTTGTAACGGTATGCGTTGTAACATGGTACATCCCCTGGAACATGCTGTTGCACTGGATGTTACCCTGGAGCTTCCAGTGGTGCAGGAGGTCTTTGTTCTACTTAGTCTTGAAGTAGCCCCAGCGCTTTTTGCCAGATTAATGCTTTCACTTCCATAGCTTTATGTAGCCCCAGGAGTACATAGAACTGAAGGTTGCAGTAGTTTTACTTGCCATTGCCCAGTGCTTGCTGCGCGCCCGAGTTTGCAGCATTCTTGCAATTTACAGTGGTACTGAAGTTCTTCTTGGACCTTTTTTTCTGGAAGCCCAACAACTCCAGAAAAATTCTCTCCTATTGCAATAGAATGGAGTGTGGCCTGGGAGCTGCACTGGTTATAAAAGGCAATTGTCAGGTCCTTCTCTATATTGAAACTGATCACTCCTTTGACTTATGTGGTTTGTGACACTCTCACTCAGAGATCCTTTACTTACACTGGACCCTCAGAACCCTAGTGGCTGTCATTTAGCCAGCTCCCCTTACCCTGAGGCTCCTGTAGCTGCTCTGAGGCACAACCCATTCCACGATTCAGTGATCTCTCTGGGCAATCTATTGATAATGGTACGCCCCACACAGCCAGGAACATGCTCTTAGTCTGCTACCTCCTCCATGGTCACAGTGGTTATAGTTGATACATCTGTCTTGTCTGGTGTCTCCCAAAGTCATCAACACACTCCACCACTCCACCCTCCATACAGTGGCATCAAGAGCCCTTCAGGCTCTTGCCTGCTCACTCTGAGAGTCAGTTACCTCCCAGGGGCACACACCTGCCTCTACTCATAGGGTAACCCACCTCTCTAGGCTTTCAATTAAATGCGTGGTGGGATAATCAATCACATGTCTTGTTCCTCTGTTAGTCTAGGCCCTTTAGTACCTTCTCTTTTAGTGAGTAAATAGCGCTACAGGCGTGTGCAGATACATTCCACTCTCCGTGCCATGCCTTTTCTCTCCGTTTCAATTACCTCCCTGGACCCCTGGCTGTTCTTCTTCAAAGTAGACTCTCCATTTGGCAGGAGTGCCCTCCACACTCATATTTGATCTCAGATTGTCCACAACCGCACCCAATGTTCTGGTGATTACACTGGGCGTGTTCTTCTCTTTTTACCCCAAGATCTAGAGTCAGTCGCATACTGTACCCCCACGTCTACACTTTGCTCCTCAACACTTGCTTACTCTCTCCTAGAGTCTCCTTACTAATGGCCCTTAATGTAACAATGGGCTCTCCAAGCCTCTATCTGGGCTGGATTAGTCGCCTTCCCTTGGATATGGTGTATACACCTTGCCCTCAAAGCCCTAGTCTCTTCTCATCTATTGTCAACTGTCACTCCTGGCCGCCTGCTCAGACTGCGCCTTTCATCTCCACTTCTGCTCAAATTGATCACAGGGCCCTGTGGTTACACTTGATCTTGTGTCCCTGTCTATTCTCTATTATGATCAGCTGTGTATTGGGTCTTGTGGTTACACTGAGCATACATCTCGCAGACCACCCTCTCATACTCAGCCGCCTCCACAACCCCCTGCGCTCCATTACTCATGCAGTCAATTGTCTCCTCTCGGTTTCGAGGCTCTTTCCTCTGCTACTGATTGCCACATGCCGGGGTGTTATTGGTTAATGACCCATCTATGTCACTGTACCTTTCCCTACAGTCCATCACCAACATAGCCAGCTATAGTTACCCTGGGTGCCATGCCCTCTGCTCCTTTCTACTAGGGCTCGCTATTTCAAAGGCCTCCTATAGCTACATTTGGATCCCATATCCAGGTCCGCTTTTCTTAGTCTGCCGGCTGGGGTGGCTCCTTCATCCACAGTAGGGAACCAGCTTCCCAGGGCACCAGGGGCTACACTGCGCCCTCCATGCCATGTTCCTTCTCATACAGAGAAAGCTCTCCCATGGGTCTGATTCCACAGGCCTAGTCTTATCATATTACACTCAGCTTCCTTCTTGTCTCCTTTGGCTGCATCTGGCCCTTTATCCTCCCTGCTCTCTCCTGGAGCCAGCTGCTACCTCTGATCCCCAAGTTACTCTAGCAGCCTGCTCTTGCTACACTTCCTGTGGCTTTTTACTCCTATAGAAAGAAAGCCACATGATGAGGGTCTGGTGGTTACACTGGGCCCATGGGCCCTCCATGCCCCTGAATGAACCTTCCAATACCGGTCAACATCTCTTAGCACTCCACGGATCACACAAGCCTCTCTATGTACAAGTATTATTCCACTAGAGTCAGGTGCCCCCAAGCCCTCAGCTAAAACTGGTTGCTGTATACTCTCCTCCTTTCCTTTCCTGATTTGCTATCCCCTTGGGGCCCCAGTGCATACTCTGGCTCAGTATACCTCCGGTGGTTCTCTTAATTTCAGTCACCCCGGGCCGCAGTCTTACTAAAAGCAAATTCTCCACTCTAGACGCCCTGAACTTATTGCTGCCCAAAGTGATTTACCATCACATCTTCCATAAGCAATGGGCCCATATTTGATGTTTTTTTGGGAGGGTCTAACAATACGTTGCTGTTGGCTTCCAAAACCAATCCTTAGTAATGCAGTGTAGCGGCACAGATTGTAGGTTTTATGGCTCCTCCAAGCCCCTATCGCTTCCTACTTAACATCTTAGCCCAAGTCTCCAGTGGTGGTTGGCCAAACCCTCCATGCCTCCATGTGCTTTCTCCTAAAGGTCAGTAACATCCCATAAATCTCCAGTGTTTTCACTGGGTCCACCAAGACTTTTCTCTTCAAGAAGCATTTACCTTCACAAACACCTTGGATTTCACCGAGCCCTCCATGCCCCTGGGAAATCAAGCAGCTAGCAACCTTGAAACATGGATCCGGTGCCCCTGCTTAAACCATACCAGAGCCAGCAACCTCGCCCAGAGGTCTAGTGAATACACTGGCCTTCTGGATGTTCCTATCTATTTTGCCTCTACTAGAGGCCATCCCCTTCAGTGACCAAATAGTGAAATTGTAGCTTCCCAGTTTCCATCTATTCTTCTGCTGGTGGGTGACTTGCTACAGCTCTGGTAATTACACAGTGCCCTCCAAGCACCTGTTCTTTCTAGCCTCAAACCGGGCACTTTCCAAGGACTAAAGGGGCTACAGTGTACCCTTCATGCATCCGACTATTCCCTTACAAAGTTAGCAACCACTTCAAGGTACCAGTGATTACATCTGAGGCCTGTATGGCTACAATGGGTCCTCAAAGCTTCCATATTTTCTCTGCAGGTGAGACATCCAGTTTTTTCTGGCCCATGCAAGCTTTTATTTTTCTCCATCAAAATCTGCAATTTGTCCGAGGGCTCCAGTGGTTACACTGCTGGCCCAATTCACCTTTCTATTTGTCCCTACCAAGACTCACTTTCTGGATCAGTAAGGTGACATTTGACCCTCCAAACCGATTTCTGTCATTTGCTTGTCAGCAATCTCCACCCACCAGGGCTTCGGTGATTACACTGAGCCCTCCATGCTCGTGGTTTCATCAGAGTGAACAGATACCTCTAGTACATTGGGTATTACCATGGTCCAATCATTGACACCATCTTTAGAGTCAGCTGCCTGCTGGGCCTCCCTAGTGTACCTCTCTAGGGTACTGGTTGTTACAACTGGTCCTCAATGCCCATGTTTGTTGTGGCATAAGTGACAGCACTGTGTCCTTCAAGACTATCACTTCACCTAAAGCCAATCACAACAAATCTTAGGGGATTACACTGCACCCTTCACGCTGTGTCTTATCTGCCAGCGTGAGGAATCTCTACCAGGACCCTTGTGACTACAGTAAACCCTCCGCAGCCTCTGTGTCCTCCAAGCCCTTGTGCTTAACCTGTCACATCTTTACTCCCATCTGATCCCTTATAAGTTAGGCATGTTCCAGGGTTCCCTGTAGTTACACCCTCCTTCTCACAGGTGATTACAAGAAAGGAGGTAGCTCCTCACAGAGGGCTGGAAGCTTCAACCTACTACCCTCCAGCCATTTGATATGGTAATCTGATTCCTCTCATTGAGGAGAAGCAGATACATAACACTACAGCAGACTGGTGTATTTTAACTATAGTCTTATTGTGTGTCTGTCAGCATCCACATATACACCTGTAAGGCTGCTTACAATTCTCACACCGCTTCTGGTGTGAGCTTAAATCCTGTAAGGGATCATAGCGCATGTCTTCATATTACTTTTCTGTGAAGCGGTAAGGAGGTATTATTCTTCTAGCCATCTGAATCAGTACATGCGTGTTTGGGTGTCCCTGTAAGATCATCATCTAATGAGATAACATGGTTTCCATGCTCCTCTAATGGAACAGGTCTAGTCTCCCCCTCACCCATTCTAAAACTGCAAAATGTGGTCCCAGTTTCATTGTACATGAACAAAATCCTGTGCACACGAAAGATTTGAGTTGTCTCCAGGTGGAGACTTAAATTTGAGCAATGTTAACGAAAAGATACACACGATTCGTTTGGTGAAAATGTGGTATTTAATCATGGAATGAATGTTCAGTACATCCAAGTAGCAAGTAGTAGACAAAATTAGATGAAGCCGACACGTGTTTCGTCACAGCGTGAAGCGGCTGTGGCTCATCAGGGCTCAAGTGCACAGTGTGTGAAAGGAGGGGTCAATGGCGTGCGCCGTAATCGCAAGTGCCTCGTGGGTACAAATGGAGATGGGTAGATCTCCAACTTAGATATCTGAAGCGGGTCGCTCGGGTCCGTGCAGGCGTTACCGTCGGCATCCGGGTTACAGTTTCATTGTACTATGACCAGAACATTACAATTCAGCCCGTCTGTAGAGTTTGGAGACTTCCTATGGGAGGCAGAAAGGATTCGGTTTTTCATTGGAGTGGTTCTGATAATCAATACTTTTGACAAGGGTCAGACATAACTGCTATACACGTAATTAAATAATTTAACATTTGAGGTTATTTTAATGGCAGCATTTATGCAGACAGTAGATAACTCTGCATTCATGAATTTTGGGGCCACACAGTTGACACCAACAAACACTATGTTGCTTGTGGTGGCTTCTCACTGCCATTCTTAGCATCAGTCTGCGATTAACTGCAAGGGATTCAACAGTAGTCTACACGCTCAGGCACCTACATTTTCATCAAACTGTCCATGTCCTGCTTTCTGTGGTCTCCAACTCTTGGGCAATTGAGAAGGCACCGGACCACAGCAGTCAGTCAGTCATACAGCTTTATTCGATCTTTTGTAAATAGACCATAAAAGCACAACAGTCAACATCAGTGTGAAGACGTCTACCATGGGATTAGAGCAAATTATGAACAAAAAACAACTCATTGGTGAGGTCAATTTATTAGAATCAACTGAGATGAGCTGCTTGATGTGGGAACAAGAGCGAAGGCTGGAGGCCTGGAAGAGCACTTTCTAGTGGGTCTGTCAGAAGCCCAAGCAGAGGGACCTTAGCCTCATCCGCACTCAAGGGCCTAGCAGGAAAAAATACATTTCAGAAAGTCTAAAATCTTATGAGCATCTCAACTGTGGAAAAAAAACTGTTTTAAAAGCAATGAAACATCCAAATGTACCTGCTGTGAGTCAGTCACTAAGTATAGTCTCTCAAGCCTTATGAAAATGGCAGCGTAGTCACCCTGGACTTTGCAACAGGACCTCATTTGGCACGGAGTCATTACTATAATGATGGTTTCTGCATTGCTTCAGAGTAGGTTATGTCACACCCAATAGAGTGAAGAAGAAATCTGCCCCTCCAAACTCGGTGAGGGTCACTGGAAGGACTGCCATGGTGGCATTTAAACCATGAACCGCAGGAGTGCTTTTATATACAAATTACAAATCAGTAAAGCACTGAGCCTTATGCTACATCCAGACAATGTTCGCCAGTTATTAATCACCACGTACGGAGAAGTGACATTAGCAGAGAAATTCCCCACATTTTCAGAGGCTTTAACAGGAATTAATGGTGTATCCTGCACACACTGAAAGAATATGCCTTAGTGACATGAGAAACTCAACCTTGACAGATAATTTGTCAGCACAACGTTGTTAAGCCAACTGGTCTGGTTGATTATTGCGCTGACTGCAAAGTTTCTAGCAAGTTGCAAATTTACTTCAACCTTTGAATCCTAAATGAGTAGACATTCATCTGCTCCCAAACACAAGCAAGATGATCATTAGACAGAAGCAAACAGTCTTAACATGCCCTAATAAGTGATAGATTAAGGTTTGATGCACATTGAGTAGAGCAAGCCTGCACACACATGTATATCAAAAAGAACAGCCTTAGCTCCCGGAGTGGTACAAAAGGGGGTGGTGACGGACGGAGCATCTGAATCAATCAAACACTCACACCCAGTCAAAAGATCTGGGTTTAATCCATCACCGTTCTTTAGCCCACTCTGCCACTCCAGTTCAGACATGGCTATATGCAAATCAGTCTGACCCTGTGCCTCATGGGAACAGTTCAGCCCGAACTACCAAGCCATGTCTTCCCTGGACCGGAAACAAGCTTCCGAGGACACTGGAGTCAAGCTATCCAGGCTGATGAAGGCTGATAGCCAGAAACCGGTCCTTGGATGCTTGATTCCGGTCTGGGAAAGACATGGCTTGGTAGTTCGGACTGGACTGTTCCCATGAGGCACAGGGTCAGAGCTGATTTGCATATAGGCAGTGTCTGACCTAGGGTGGTGTGGAGTGCAAAAAAACGATGGATTTAGGCCCAGATCCTTGTACTGGGGTGAATGTATCACATTGTTCTACATTCTGTCCATCAACTGTGTTTTTAGCTCCCGGAGTGGCAGTAATGGTGGCGTGAGACCATAAGGAAGTGAAGCACTCCAGATGTGCTTGGGGATGTTGAGGAATGGCCCAAAGAGAAGCTCTTTCCAATACAACATGGAGTGGAGAAATTCTCTTTGAAATATAACCAACATGTGAGTTGTTCTGATGTGGCGCTTGTTATTTATCTCTGGCACTGCTGTTCGTCACTACTGTTCACCCGTTACGCTGTTTCTTCTTGCCTTTGCGTTTCTTTCGTAAAGTTGAAGGTGGGTGCTTTATTATACCGAGGCAAGTCCTGCTATGCCTACGAAAGGTATGCAGCACGAACTGTGGACTGCTGGTGTTATGCAAAGCGCATATGGGGATTCCCTTATCAAATATCCTTCAAACTTAACTTGCAGGAGTGAGATTTTAGCAAACCAGTAGATAAATGCCCTTCATGGCCATGATGGAATCTTCTTAATGTGTTCCCCATCTACGAAATGCTGGCTGCATTACCAGTGGCATCATGGATGATATTTCTTATTCAAAATGCTCCCAAGCTAGTGCCTCCCGTGGCCATTCAAGTACTCATTAGAGATTCAAAGCAAGCTAAAAGGATGTTGGTTTCGAGTCACCCGGTACAAAAGGGGGCGGTACAAAAGGGGGTGGTGATGGACGGAGCATCTGAATCAATCAAACACTCACACCCAGTCAACAGATCTGGGTTTAATCCATCACCGTTCTTTAGCCCACTCTGCCACCCCAGTTCAGACATGGCTATATGCAAATCAGTCTGACCCTGTGCCTCATGGGAACAGTCCAGCCCGAACTGCCAAGCCATGTCTTCCCTGGATCGGAAACAAGCTTCCGAGGAGCGGTTTCTGGCAATTTTGGTTTCGAGTCACCCACCATACCCCATGCACCCCCACCCCATACAACAGATTCCAATATGGCTGATGTATCAAACAGCAAGGACCTGAAACTCTTACAGATTTTGTTTCTAAGGAGCCAGAAGAAGTCTCTTTGAGTCACGGGGCATCGTTCAGGACCATCACTGGTGAAAAGAAGACCCTGCACATTCCACTGGCACAGAGCAGGGAAAAGCTCCCGGCTACCACTCTAGCAGCGCTGGGCTCTGTTCTCCCAAGACATTTACTCATCAACTCAGTGTATGAGGAATACAAACAAATCGCGAGATGAAATGCCAGAGGACGAACGGAATGGAGCACGCAAAATGGGAGATAAGACAAAGTGGGTGAAGGTGCAGGACAGTAGGGAGAAGGTGGCAAATTATCAGCGCGATGAGGGTCGAGAGCTAGGTGGAAACTGGACGAGATCGATCAGCAAAGCACAATCTAAAGCACAGGGGACCAAGCTTCACTAAATGAGGAAACAGACACACACACAACGTGGGTGATAGAGAGACACAATACCGACACCTGATGAGAGAAGGGCGAAAGTCATAATCCAGATGAAAGAGGGAGGCAAGGCATAAACCTAGAGAAGTGAGTTGGGCACAGGCTATATGAAGGAAGGGAAAAAGGACACATGAGAGAAGGGGCTGTAGCACAATATGGACTAGAAATGGAACCAAAGCACAACACAGAGTAAGGGACTAGGCAAGAAGATGAGAGAGTGGCAATCATGACACAAGCGCAACGAGTGGGAACCAAGGCGTGCAATGGACGGGAAAAGGGCACAATATAGATGAGAGAAGGGAAGGTGAAGCAAGCCAGGTGACAATGAATACACTTTTACAGAATTACTTCTCCCAAGAGCATTAATGTAAGATACATTCCTAAAGAAGCCATGTCATTTTTAAAAGATCTTATTTAATTAAAAAAAAAATAAGGAGCCTCGGACAATTGGGAAGAGGCAGCAGTATACAAGATTCGGAATTTCCTGAACCTGGACTTTACTAGAACTTAACTCAGTAGGTTATTATAATTTTTCGTCTGCAGCATCCTAAGAAGTAGCTTGTTTCTACCTAATTAAGCAGTTATTTCACTGAAGCATGTTTAAGTATCATTGGAGAATGTGCAGGTGTGTACCAATAGCTTGTTCAAATAATCTCAGAATAAAATAGAAACAGATCAGAGGAACAGAGTGGATGGGATTGGGTAGTGATTCAAATATGTTTATAGCAAAGAATAAAGAGAAAGGATGTAAGGACCAGAGCTCACAAAAGATGAGAGAGATTCAGGAACAAGAACATTGACAGAATGGAGCAGCAGGAAATTGAAATGAGCTGATGGCTCAAAGTGCCTTCGGGATGAGAAAGGAGAGTAAATTTTCTGCCAAAAGAGGATCCGGATAGGGACTGGATGAGACGTGGTGCAGGGTGCAAGCCAGATTAGATACGAGAGCAAGTCTCAAGCCAGATGATAGAAGAATCAGTGGAAACATCATATGAGAAAAGGGGCAAAGGCATACTATAGATGATGGAGAAGAGATGAACGCAAGTCAGATGAGGGTCGCTGGCAAAAAGATGAAAGAGAGAGGAACAAAGCAAGTGATAGATGAAAGAAGGGAGTGAGGCGCAAACCAGATGAGAGAGTCAAACAAGGCAAAGATGGATAGCAGAGGGGGAATGAGACAATCCAGATGACCAGAAGGGGCTGAAAAGGAGGCAAGACATAGACAAGTCAGAGGAGATATGGACAAAGAAGGCTAATGCAGAACAATACGCAAAATGGATAAGAATGGAGGAAGTGAGCTAATCAAAGATGCACGAGGCATAATTACTGTTGGGATGGAATAAGCTGCCAGATAGAGGAGGGATACAGGAAAGAAGGTGGATGAGAAAAGAGATCTAAGCATGATACGGATCAGAAGAGTAGCAAAGGCACTCTAGATGAGAAAAGGCACTGAGGGCAATGTGAATGATGGAAAAGATCAAGACAAGTTGGATGACCAAGGAGTGGGGTGTGCGCTGGTGTACAAAAGATGATCAGGAACATAGATGGACGAGAGACAGTAACAAGGCACAATATAGATGAAAGGGTGAAAAAAAATGTAAGCCAAAAAAAGAGATTGAAGCGAGCAGAATATCAATGAAACCGGAGAGAAGCACAAGCCAGATAAGAGAGAAGAGTGACATGCAAGACTGATGAAAGAGTGAAATAAGCAGAGGGCGGATAAGAGCGTATCAAGGCACAAGCCCGATGAGAAAGGGCTGAGGCACAGGGACAAAGACAAAATATAGAAGGGAGCAAGACGCAAGCCTGATGAAAACTAAAACGAAATGTATCTTTAAAAAGTTATTTATTTATTTTAATTGTAATTTATGGTGAGGCTTAACAAAAGTTAGATTGCTGTAAATTATTACTTTTAAAAGGGAAGAATTTTATTAGGTTAATCATTAGCATGAGGGCCTCGTATTTATGAGCATTAAATATCATTTTTGTTTTTCAATGTAGTTATTTTCACTAACTTTTACTATTAACTATTCATGTGATATATTTAATTTCATACAACAGTTAAAAGTAATTTTAATTTAAGGTTTGTTTTCTCATTTAAGTTAATTTAATATTAAACATAATTTAATATTAAACATGATTTAATGTCAATCATTTATTTTAATTGAAGAGATTACCATTCGGGCAAAGTTAAACGTAGAAATGTTATTGAGTTACATAGAACCGCATGTAGCGCGAGAGGTAAGTGGTAGAGTTATGTTTACTGTTCAGAGCGAGGTACATGTAAGACCAAGGTACAGGAGCACACAATGGAAGAGTAAAGAGACCGGCTAATGGCAGCTGAGGAATGAGACTCAAGAACAAGAGATGAGAAATGCAAGCTGCATGTATCTGGTCGAGTAATGAACAAGAAGCACAATAGTGATGGATGAAGAGGAGAGGAGCGCAAGCTCTGTGAGATGCTGTTGAGGCACAAGTTGAAAGAGAGGCAAAAAAGAAAACAGCAGAAGCCTGGTGAGAGATGTAAGCAGCAGCTAAGCTGGATGAGAGGCTCTCTGAAAGGATGGAGACAAGGAGTAGATGGATCAGAGAGGGGCAGCAAAGCACAAGCCTGACGAGAAAAGGGAGCTCTACAGTGAGAGTGCAGAGTCCCTCACAGAATTAGAAAGGGGACAGAGGCACCATACGGGTAAAAGAAAAGAGAGTCAAAAGTCAGAGAGGAACTGAGAGCAATGCTCAATCTAGATCAGGGGTCTCCAAACCGGTCCTGGAGGGCCGGATCCATGCCAGATTTTTGGGATATCCCCATTGAGATACATGTAGTAATTTTAAAAATCTGGTATGGATCCGGCCCTCCAGGACCGTATTGGAGACCCCTGATCCAGATGATTGAAGGTAAACAGGCTCAAGATGGACGAAAAATGTTAAACTCATCTTTCCAATGGCCTTTTTTCAACTGCTCAAAAAGCTAGGAAAATGTCATATACAACTAAATTCCAATAAAAGGAGTATTTTGATAATTAAATGCAGTGTGAGAACTAGGCAGTTGAGATTAAAAATCTTTTCCCATTATGTGAGTAAATGGGTTGTTTCTATGCGGTTATGGTACCTCTAATGGCTTATGGGTATTGTTCGATATTAATGAAAACTATGTGTAACTATGTAGTTATCTCTATTCAATTATGATTTACAAAGGATAAGAAAAAGACATGGATGAGGTGAGGTGAGTGCTGAATGAGTGTGTAGTTAGGCATAACTGGAATGAGAGAGAAGAGGAGAGATGGAAGACGAAGAAACAAGGCTGCTGAGAGAAGGAAGCTGCAGACAGACTGCATGGGTGGCTGGAGTCTGATACAAGCTGTTGGTGAAACACCAGCCGGATGAGAAAAAGAAGCTAGGAGCAAGCTGATGAAAGGGTACTAAAATGCTCACAGGATGAGAAAAGGTAAAGAGACACAATAAATGAGGGAGGAAAGCAAGACACAAGCCATGCAAGCGTACAATCGAACCACACACTTGATTAAAATAGAAGCTATAGCTGGCCCAATGAGACAGGAGAGTAAGGTTTAAGGCAGCTGAGGGGAAGATGGAAAATTACAAAAGTGATTATGGACGTAGGCATAATATGATGTAAATCAAGGCACAAGCTGGATGGGACTTAGGAGTGTGGCATCGAATAAGAGAGGAGATGTGTGTGTGTCTTGTAAATGTGTGTGTCTTGTAAAGCGCACTGCTACCCGTAGGCGTCGTGGCGCTATAGACCGCTGGGGAACCCGTCCTGGCTTTCCCTGTGAGATGTTCCCTCCTGGGTATCTCCAAGGTGAAACCAGCCATCCCCGGCATTTGTGGTGGGCCGTTGTGGAGATAAGGCAAGCTAATGCCTAGAGTTGCCGAGTGTGATCCCTGGTTAGATTAGGAACGGAGGCGAGAATTATCGAGTCCGCTGACCCTGGTTCACAACCCTGCCGCGTCGGGAATTGAACCCTGGTCCCGGGCCGTCCTCTGCTTCCGGGTCTGCCGCCTCTAACCAGTGAGCCACACCAACTGGAGAAAATAGGGGGGTGATCAGGCCAAGGGACACAATACCATGAAATAACGGTGGATGATAAAGGGGAACAAAGCACAATTTGCATGAGACGGTGGCAGAGAAAATACATACTTAAGAGGGAAGTGAAACAAGATTAAGGAGTGGGGTATGAGAAGTGAGAGATAGCAGCAAGTCATTAGTATGATGGAAATAAAATGAGAAAGATGGCTGATAAAAGAAGAGACTGAGGCACTGCGCTGGTCATGGAGTAGAACAAGGCATAAGACGGTTGAGAGAAAGAGAGTAGCGAGTCACAAGCTAGATGACATTAAAAAGCAAGGTACAAGCCAGATCAGAGAGGGGATGGTGAGGAACAAGACTAAAGAGAGGGGGCAGGGGGAAAACCAAAGCACACACTCACTAGATGAGAAAGAGGGCATAAGCCAACAACGGATTAAAGTGAGGAGCAAAAACCGTACGGATGAGCGAGTATGGCGAGGTGAAATTGTGATGAAAGAGGAGCCCTGAAGAAGATAGACAACAGAAGGATGTGAGGCTTAAGACAGATGAAGGAAGGCAAAGCATGCAGTGGATGAGTGAGTGGAAAAGGAAGGTGAAGGAGGCAACAGCCAGATGAGGCTGTAGAGTGAAGGGAGTCGTAAACCCGATGGAGCAAGGAATCAAGGCCCGGATGATTGGGATCAGAGCACACACAATGATATGGAGGGCGACAATCGAACAGAACGAAAATAAACAGGATGAGAGAGAGTACAATGCGAAAGTCGAAATAGTAGGGAATGGCAAAGATAAAATGTGGAAAACCCAGAGCCACAAGATGAAGTACTGGACAAACAACACACTGTATGAGCTACGGAAATGAAGTGAGATATGAAACAGGTAACAAGTTCATAAGAGGGGAATGAGGCAGCAGCCACATGAAATCTCAAGGCGAGTGAGATGCAAGCCCTATGAACCACAGGCCAAGGTGCCTGGTGAATGGTAGAAGCAAGAGGCATATGAAAGAGAAACAACGAGTAATGCAAAGAGACGAGTGAGAGGAGTAAACAAGGTTGATGAGAGAAGGGACCAAAAATCTAAAAACTGATGATAGAAGGGGAAATGACTCAGAGTGTAAGCAAATCAAGCCTGAAAGAGGAGAGCGAGGAACCTGCCAAATGATGGATGGGTCAGGCAATATTTCAACTCGATGAGAGGAGCATAGCACACTTGTGATTGTTAATGAAGAGAACAAGAACACAAATTTCCAAAAATATTTGGATAAAATCTGGTGCAATTCAGAACCCCTACATGTATACATGACAGGTATCCCTAGCCAACGGAGGCTAGATGATTACTATATAGCCGAATTGTCCTGCTACACATTTGCACATGAGAGTCGTATATAAAAATATTCACTAAAGAAAATTCCAGGCACCCACAGCGGGGCTGCATTCGGAGCGGCATCTTACCCAGCAAATAAGGAGCATGGTAGATCACCCTGTTTGTAGGCACTCCTTTGGTTCTGCACAATCAGGAAATGCAAAATGTGACTATGTTGCCCGATGATCCTTTGTTATGTTCTAATATAAATCGAATGCTCATATGATATGGCACATAATTGCCACCTTATCCAGTGCTTCATTGCACACCTAGGGCCATTTCGGTAGATCCAGTAAAACCGAATAGAGCAATACTTGGGACGGTCCCTGGTAACCTTTACTCATAGTAGAAGTCCGTAAAAATTTGCAAATTGAACTTGAACACCAAATTCAAATTTAGTGCCTTTTTTGCCAGTCAATTGGGAGCAACAATAGCTGTGAAAGAGCCATGATTTATGTCTTGTGTGCTCTATCAGAAATATAGTTCACCTACATATCCAGTACATCAGTACACGAGCAATGTGACAAAAACACTCTCATACACATGGGAAATGGAAGGAAACCCATCATTTCCTATCCCAATTGTAGAGCGCAGAAGGCTTTTAAACTACAGCTGAACTCCCACATAGCAGAACGACCAGAGAGGATCATCATGGACTGTTTAGCATAAGATGAATATTCAGGTGCTTCCTTTCAAAGGGGAGGAGTCTGGCAGCAACCAAAGAAGCCACAGGACCACCCCCACTCTACACCAGAGGAATGTGCAGGAGGTTCTATACTCAAGGGAGGGAGGGAGTCCAGTCTGTCAAGTTGCGCAGAAGAGATGCAACACTCTTGGAGTAAATGAAGGACTTGTTACCCATTCCCTCTCTGCTCACAGATCCTTTTCCAACGAGGCAAGATTGGACAGTAGGGACACAGACTTTGGGGGTTGTGTCTGTGGCTACATCTGCAATGCTTGACACCAAGAGAATCAGCATCTACCTGTACAGGTGCGCTTGAGATTTATCTATCAGCAAGTAGACACTCCAGCTTGAAGGCAGCGTGACAAAAAGACAGGACCAGGTAGTCTGAGGATTAAAAAAACAGAATGAAACTTTGCCATCTCAGAAGGAGCACAGAATAGAGAAGTGATCAAGAAGTGAACAGAGAAGACCCTGCAGCTCTAGAGAGGGCAAAATGGCAAGAACAATAACAAATCGAACAGTTGTCTGGGCAGGCAGCAGGAGCCCAAAAAAGAATAATCAGACTAGTGTGGAATCTGAAAGCTCAGTTCACAAAATCCGAAGGGGCTTCATGAGCTGTTCCCAAGGTTTCAGAGACTGTGGTGGGAGGCGGGAGACCGACAGTAATGTAGCTCTTGTATGCACAGTGCAGGTTGTATGGTAGGCCTTGGTGTTTGCCAGTGAAGGAGATGACACTTCTGAATCTCATTATGTCACCATCGCTAGGTTTTTGCCTTTATGTGAAATAGGCACATATATCTCCTGCCCTCTCCTACATGGCCCACAGCGCACCTGAATAGCATCTTTCTTTAAGAGTCTTCATTGTGTGCGCCACAAGAGTGCTCTATGAAGTCGAATTGTACTGTAGATGCATTTATAGTGATTAATAGCCCCGACAAGGTACAAAAGGATATTTGAAGACTGGCAGCTTTGAACGGGAGATCACATGTCTGTCCTGTGGTCTCTATGGGTAGTGTTGCAATGCTGCATGTGAAGCCCAGTGTTCTTCGCTTTTTAGCATTTGTCACTGGACTTATACGGGAAAGCTGAACCATCAAGCATTAGAGGCTGACGTTTGGTTGGACAGAATACATAAGAGTGCAGTCTCACGCCACGAGGGAGGGTTTTTCTATGGCTCCAGTGACGCTCTCGGAGTCCGCTCGAAGGAGAGACGAGAATAAACAGCCATCGGCTCTGTAATGGGGCTGTTCACCGTTCACAAATCGACAGAGATGGTAGCTTGGCATAACCGGAGAATCGCGGAGTCGCAGCGTAATGATCCCCAGGGGTAGTGGAGCCCAGAGGGGGCTCTCTCTGGGATATTTCGCCAAAAAGGCGATCCCTGGTCCGGGAGCTCCCGGCCGGAGCTCCTCAGCCGTCTGCCACTTTGCCCAAGAAAACACTAAGGCCCCCATTAGGGTGACGGGCGGACTTTGTCCGCCCACCATCCTATCGGAAAAAGGGACCGCCCGCCACAAGGGCGGGGTTCCCGATGGTGGCATTAGGATGCGCCCGCCACAGTGGCGGGCTCCTCCAGCATTCCTACCATTGTGGTGGGCGGTGCACTCAGCACCGCCCGCCACAATGGCAGAGAGGCATGCTGTGCACTTCCATGCCTCCCTCCACTACCCACTCAGCACAGGAGGTTCTCATTTTTTTTTTTTTTTTTTTTTTTAACATCATTTTTATTGCATCACCATTATAAATGTACAGACAATATATTCAGCAAAAAATAAATTAGCATGACATGAACCGATTCGATTGAAGACATTCGATCTTCATCCGGAGGGATCACCCCGCTCTTGACGCGGGTGGCTTCAGTTCCGTTCTGGTCCCGTACTTCTTACATTGTCTGACCGCTTTATTTTGCACATAACCCTGGAATGCTTTTGTGATTTACGCCCCTCCCCCTCCCCCAATTTCGGTACCCCAACATCCCTCCAAACCAGCTTCCCACCCGCCCTCCCCCGTGGTCGCGCTGCGCTTGAGTAACCATGTATTAGTGCCCGGTGTGTTGTAGGAGGAAGCAAACAATCGCTAAGGTGTGTTCTCCTGTATAGTGTTGGGGTCTGCTCCAGCTAGTTCACTCTCGCCTTCCTGCCCCTCACCGTCCACTTCCCTGAGCGCCTGCACCATCACCTCCCATGCAGTCGCCCTTTCCAGTGCTTTCTCGTCATTCGACCTCCAAGCCATCTGGTACCGTAGGGTACTATCACACGCTGCCCATCTCAGACACTCCCCATACCATCTTTTATACGTGGGCCCCACTCTGGACTTCCAATTTCGTGTGATCTCCCGCTTGGCCAAGATAAGCCCTAAATCTATAAATTTACTTGACATCGTGTTTCTAGGTGTATGTGGGAACCAGTGAAGGATGCCAACTGCTTTAGTATACTGGATATCCCTGTCCGTCGCGCCGTTAAGGGCCCGCCCAACTTCCTGCCAATAGTCGCCTAAAGAGGGGCAATCCCATAGCATATGACATAGATCCGCCCCCGCTGTATTACATCTGGGACAAGCAGCGTCGGTCGCCCCAAAGTACTGTTGGATTTTCCCGGGCGTGAGGTATGCCCTGTGGATAACATAAAAGTGGATCAATTGGAACCTGGCATTCCTCGAGCTCTTGCGCGCCCTCCTCAGCAGTTGGCCCCAGGTCGTGTCTGGTATCTCCACCTGGAGGTCCAGCTCCCACTTCGTCTTCAGGGCTGCCAAAGGTTGCAAGGCCTCCCGCTGCATCCTCGAGTACAGGCACGTGACGGCCTTAAAGGTTCCCGCCGCCATCATGGCGTACTGGCAAGCCATCGAGGTGCCTGGTTCCTGCAGCCCTTCCCCCCAGTGGGCTCGCATGGCGCCCGTGACTGCCGCGTGCAGCAGGTAGTCACCCCTCGGTAGGTCAAATCTCTCCTGCAGGTCCCGAAACGGCAGCAACACCCCATCTTCGTAGAGGTCACCCAGCACGTGCACTCCCGCCTCCTCCCATCCTAGCAAGCGTGACCAATCACCTCCATGTGGGAGGGCAGTGATCATTCCCAGCGGTATTTCGGGGGCATACATAAGGCGGACACCCGCCCGCTTACGGGCCCGGTCCCAACATAACCGGAAAGTCTGTTCCTCGACCGTCAGGTCTCCCACTCGGAGTTTCTGGTGCAGCGTAATATAAGCCAGAACGTGTCGCGGGGTGCCTTCGGCTCTCGCGTCCTCGGGACCTCTATAAACTCTCGCCACCTCCTGAGTAAAAGTCTGCAGCTGCGCGGCGAGGTAATATCCTTCGAAGTCCGGCACTGCCATACCTCCCTCATCTTTGGGGCGTAACAGCGTGTCGAGCGCTATGCGTCTCCTACCCGTGCCCCACAGGAACGCTATAATCAGTGACCTCAGGCGTTTGAAAACCGAACTCGGGATCCATACCGGCAGTGTCCTAAAATAATACAAAAGCCTGGGCAGGGCTATCATTTTAAGCAGGGAAATTCTACCAGCCAGGGAGAGCGGTAGAGTCGCCCAGAAGTCCATAGATCCACGCAGGGCGTTAATACAGCGAATTATGTTGCCATCCAGCAGGTCGGACGGGGCGTGGTAAACATAAACCCCTAGATAATGTAGGCAGCGCGGCTCCCACCGGAGTTCCTGAGCGGTGAGTGGGCACTGCTCTCCCGGCCTCAGGGGAAACAGACAGGATTTAGGCCAGTTGACCCTCAGGCCCGATAACCTACCGAACTGCTCCAGTAGCCTCCGCGCCCCCTGAAGTTCGGCGCCGGCGTCGGCCAAAAACATCAACAAGTCATCCGCATATAGGGAGATGAGGTGTGGCCTCCCCCTAAAAGGCAAGCCTGCGTAGTGGCGGCCCAGCCTGGCTACCGCAGCGAAGGGTTCCATTGCCAACGCAAACAGTAGCGGAGAAAGGGAACAACCCTGTCTAGTGCCACGCCTAATCGGGTATTGTCTTGAGATCAGTGCGCCCACCCGGACCCTTGCTACCGCCTCAGTATAGAGGACCTTGGTCCACTGTATATATCCGTCTCCCAACCCGAAGCGACGCATCACCTCATACAGGTATCCCCATTCGAGGCTGTCAAATGCCTTCTCAATGTCGATGGACAGGACAAATGGGGAGACGGTGTCTGGCCAGTCCGCACCCATCAGTCTCGTAAGTCTACGGATGTTATGAGTGGTATTGCGCGTCGGTATGAAACCGCACTGGTCACCATGAACCAGGCCCGTCATGTGCACTAGTAATCTGTTGGCCAGAATTTTACTGAGGATCTTGTAGTCCGTCGTCAACATAGACAACGGGCGATACGAAGACAGCGCCGCACCCTCCCTGCCCGGCTTCAAAAGTGGGATCATAAGGGCCTCGCACATAGAGCCCGGGAGTCGGCCCTTCTCCTGCGCCTCATTGTATACCTCGCGCAGCCGCGGAGCAAGATGTTCTAGGTATTTGCTATAAAATTCGATCGGTAGACCGTCAAGGCCCGGGGTCTTGTTTCTAGCCATCTGTTTTATAGCACAACCTATTTCTCCTAGGGAGATGGGCCGCCCTAACTCTTCTGCCTCCGAGTCCTCCACTCGCGGCAACTCTAGCCCGTCTAAGAACTCCTCAAGCTCCTCCGTCCCTCCCGTATCACCACTCAGATAGAGCCCTTCATAATAAGCTCGAAACTTGTTCAGGATCCCGGGTTGGGAGTGGCAAGGCTCCTCCCCTGGCTCCTGGATCCTCATGATCGGCCCTCCCCCCCGGATAGGGTTAGCAAGCCAAGCCAACATCGCCCCCGCCTTATCACCTTCCGCATGCGCCCTCGTCACGTACGCCTTGTGGTCGAAGCTACGCAGCCGCTCCAGCTCCACCGCCAGCCCCTCCCGCGCCCCGCTAAGCCCCTCCTGCAGTTCAGGGTGATTCGGGCGCCTCTTCTCAAGATCCCTCAGCCGTGTCTCAGCCTTGTCCAAGTCATCCAACAGTGTCTTCCGCGCCCCTGCCGTGTGCCCAATACAGTGTCCCCGCACCACCACCTTGAAAGCATCCCATTCAACCGCCCTCGTGGAAGCCGAGCCACTGTTCTCCTCAAAATACCTCTCAATACGTTCACTCAGGGCCTCCCTGAACAACAAGTCGTCCAGGGTGTCAGGTTGCAGGCGCCATGTTGGCACGCAGTTAACAGTCACCATCCATTCCAGAGACATCAACAAGGGGTTGTGGTCCGATATCGTCCTGGCCAAGTATTCCGCCCCTCCCACCGCGGGGAGCACACATTCCGAACAAAGAAACGCATCCAGCCTCACATGTAAATCATGCAGGTGCGAGTGAAAGGAGTAGTCCCTGGTGGTGGGGTGCAACGCCCTCCATGCATCCGTGAGGGCCCAGCTCTCCTGCCATTCTGATCTACGCTTGGCGATCCTATGTGCTGGGGACGCGCGCAGCGGGGGATGGGACCTATCTAGTAGCACATCCTCAACTGAGTTGAAGTCCCCTCCCAAGAGGACCGGCCCTGCCAAATAACCCGCCAATTTGCCCGAGATGTTAGACAAGAAAGCGGGCAGATCTACATTAGGAGCATACACATTACAGAGAGAAATCATCCTGCCTCTGAGCCTTCCTTCCACCGCCACATATCTGCCCTCTGGGTCTATCGACGACTTCGAGACCTGGAAGGGGACCCCCGCCCGTATCCAAATCAATGTCCCCCTCGCAAATGCTGAAAATGTCGTATAGAATAATTGCCCCCTCCAGCGCCTTTGTAGAGCCGCCCCTTCCTGCTTGTTGAGGTGCGTCTCCTGCAAAAACGCTATGTGAACCCCCCTACGCTTGAGGTACGCCTGAACCTTATGTCTGCGCGTCATGGATTGCATACCCCGCACGTTCCAGGTCACACATTTCAACGCTCCAGTACTAGCCATTCCCCCCTACACAACCGGACCCCACAGCAAAGAACAGTGTTCGTATAAGTCCCGCGACCACGGGCCCCCCCCCCCACCCTCTCCAAACAGGAAGCCAAACCCCTCCAACAACTACAACCCCCTGAGCAACCCCAACTGCTCGCAACTCCCACCCCCCCAGGACAGGCCCCCCCGCAACTGGAAGTACCCCCATCCAAACCAACACTCCTGACCACCCCTCAAGGAAAGGTGGTAATATTCGCAGTCCCCACTGCGATGACCTTAGGGGCCAGTAAGGCGCGGCTCAATGCTATAAGACCTCCAACAAATCAGCCCCGCGCGCTCCACCCCACAATCCCCACATTACAGCTCCCCAAAACCTCAATCAATATCTTTCCACTGCTGCGGGTCCATCGCCCCGGTGTCCAACCAGCGAGTCCATTCCGCCATACCAGTTCAACACGCCTCCAGTATCTCTCCCGAGGTCTGCGGCGTCACAATAGGGCCCCGGGCTCCACCAAATTCCGATTGTCCTGTCTCTGAGCCCGTGCCCGGGGCCTCCGAATCCGTACCCTTCCCAGACTGAGTCCTGGCGGCTCTAGATAAGTCCACCACCGCCTGTAGGGCCGCCTGCCTCTCCGCCTCCGTCTGCGACATCGAAGGTTTCCCGGTCCTCTTGCGGTTCCTTCTGATCCGTTGGGACTGCCTGATCGGCTTTTCCACCTTAGCTTCTTCCTCCCTGGCCTTAGCACCGTCCGTTCCTGCCTTATAAGTGTCCCACCAGTCCCATGCGTCCGCGGAAGTCGTGAAGAATAAAGACTTCTCATCCACCACCACTCTTAGCTTGGCAGGAAACAACAGGGAATACTTGATGCCTTCCTGGCGGAGCTCCCGTTTGAGGGACAGGAAGTTTGCCCTGAGTCGCTGAGTCTCAAACGTGTAGTCCGGGAACATGGTGACTCTGTTGTTTTCCACTTGAAAGGGCCCTGCCTCTCTCGCCCTCTGCAAAAGCCAGTCTCTGTCCCGGTAATGGAGCAACTTGAACACCACCGGGCGAGGAGGAAGGCCCAAGGCTGGCGGACGCGCCGGAACTCTATGTGCCCGCTCCAGGGAGAAGAAGGGGGACAGACCTTCTGGTGCTACCTCCGTCCGCAGCCAGTTATCCAAATAGCCCACCATGTCGTCGCCTTCAATTTTCTCCGGCAGGCCCACTAGGCGTACGTTGTTGCGCCTGTTCCTGTTTTCTGCATCCTCGGCCCTCCTTTCCAGCACCTTCAGACGGTCCATCACGTCGGCCATCTGGGCCTTCACAGTTGCCTGGGCCGGGGCTAAGTCCTTAACCGTGGACTCCACTGATTTCACCCTGTCCTTGAGTTTGTCGTGGTCGGCCTTCAGGAGGCCCAAGCCCGTTGCCACCTGAGCTATATCTTGCTGCAGGGCATCCTTTGTGGTGGCGATGGCTTCCAGGATACGATCCTGCATCCGCTGTAACGCCGCTTGGTCTCTCTCCGCTCCTTCCGCCGCCTCAGTGTCGGTCGCGCCATCTCCCTTCCCCTTCGGCTTCCCCATCTGGGCCGGGGTGGGCGGTGGTCCTCAAGTGTGTACCTGGTCGCCCTCCGAGCGTCGCCGGGCACCGTCCTCCGGCCGGGTTCTCAGGCCTAGAAATGTCACCAAGAAGCAGGAAGCACCGAGCGGTCGTGGCCCGGCCAGCGCCAGTTGCGCCAGAGGTCTGGGGTCCTCGTCTCCGGGTCCCTGTCGCACCGTTGTTGCCCCAATCAGGAGACGGTCCTCAACCACCGCCCAAGGGCGCGCCAAAAGTCCATCCGGCACCTGGGGAGAGGCGCGACTCGGCCGCCAACACCTCTAGCGGGTCCGGGAGTGGTCTACAGTGGGTCTCCGGGCAGATGTCGCCGTCACAAGCTATCCCATGTTCTCGCCGCCATTTTGGGGTCCGCGACTTCTCGGCCGAGTTCAGCTTTCAAAGTTGAGTTACTGCTGTGGGAAGGCTCGGAGTCGTCCTCCGTGGGACCCGGACCCTCCGCAGTACCGTCCAGTACCGGATAGTGTCCTTTATCTCGGGGTTCAAATGAGTTTTCAGGATATTTTCCGGGATCGGGCACGGAGCTCCGAGCTCACGCTGCCTACCTCCTCGGCATCCAAGCCACGCCCCCACAGGAGGTTCTCATCTCCAAGGAATGAGTGAATCACAAGTGACCCAACTCATTCGGGTAAGGCCCCTAACACGAAGCACACTGCACAAGGTGATGTCCGACAAGGCTTAGCTGGAAGATTCTGATCGCAGTACAAACAATAGGAACCAGACTTCTTTATATAATGGGGCAAGGCAGAAACCTCACATCCTCAAGCCTGAGCTGCATTCAATAAAACAAAGGAACACCACCATGTGCTACATGAGGAAAGAGTGCAGGAGCTTGCATTGCCAGAATGCAGACTGACTACTCTGAAAGAACAGCGAAGGTCATACCCCCTGTATAGGACAAGATTGTGCCACGGTTTTCTGCTTTGACACTTAGAAGAGAAGAGACTGGGGGATTTGAGAGGTGACTACAAATACATAAAAATGAGAGGCTCATTAGTGTCCCACTGTATCCATAGGGACTGATGGAAATGGATACCACTAGGAGTGAGAAGAGTGGGCGTAGCAATCAAGCATGTGGGCTGATTAAGGGGGGAGGTAGGAACATTGAGAGCATTGGTGCAGGGCATCCAGGGTGGAGAAACTGCCTTCAGTAGGCAAAAGACTGCAGCCTAGGAGTGGCTGCAATTAAGAGAACCACTGGACTTATGCCAAGCCAGAGTATACACTGTGGCCCCAGGGGGATAGCAAATCAGGAGAGGAAAGAGGGGGGCATACATCTACCAGTTTCTGCAGAGGGCTGGTGGGGCATCTGACTCTAGTGAAATAATACTTGTACATAGAGAGGCTAGTGTGATCCCTGGAGCCCCAGGAGATGCTGCCCGGTCTTGGAAGGCTCATTCAGGTGCATAGAGGGCCCATGGGCCCAGTGTAACCACCTTCAACATGTGGCTTTTTTTCTTTAGGAATGGAAAGCCACAGGAGGTGTGGCAAGAGCAGGCTGATAGAGTAATTTGGGGATCAGAGGTAGCAGCCGACTCCAGGAGAGAGCAGGCTGGATAAAGGGCCAGATGCAGCCAAAGGAGACAAGAAGGCAGCTGAGTGTAGTGTGATAAGATTAGGCCTGTGGAATCAGACCCATGGGAGAGCTTTCTCTGTATGAGAATGAACATGGCATGGAGTACACCGTGGAGTGGAGGGCACTGTGTAGCCCATGGTGCCCTGTGAAGCTGGTTCCCTATTTGAGATGAAGGAGCCACCACAGCCTGAAGACTAGCAGACCTGGATATGGGACCCCAATGTAGCTATAGGAGGCCTTTGAAATAGCGAGCCCTAGTAGAAAGGAGCAGAGGGTCTGGCACCCAGTGTGACTATAGGTGTCTATGTTGGTGATGGACTGTAGGGAAAGGTACAGTGACATAGATGGGTCATTAACCAATAACACCCCCGGCGTGTGGCAATCAGTAGCAGAGGTAAGAGCCACGAAACCGAGAGGAGGCAGATGACTGCATGAATGATGGAACGCAGGGGTTTGTGGAGGCGGCTGAGTATGAGAGGGTGGTCTGCGAGATGTATGCCCAGTATAACCACAAGACCCAATACACAGCTGATCATAATAGAGAATAGACAGGGACACAAGATCAAGTGTGACCACAGGGCCCAGTGATCGACTTGAGTAGAAGTGGAGATGAAAGGCGCAGTCTGAGCAGGCGGACAGGAGTGACAGTTGACAATAGATGAGAAGAAACTAGGGCTTTGAGGGCAAGGTGTATGCACCATATCCATGGGAAGGCAACGAATGCAGCCCAGATAGTTACATTAAGGGCCATTAGTAAGGAGACTCTATCAGAGAGTAAGCAAGGGCTGAGGAGCAAAGTGTAGACGTGGGGGTACAGTATGTGGCTTGCTCTAGATCTAGGGGGGGGAAAGAGAAGAACACGCCCAGTGTAATCACCAGAAAATTGGGTAGGGTTGTTGATCATCTGAATCTTAATATGAGTGTGGACGGCACTCCTGCCAAATGGAGAGTCTACTTTAGAAAAGAACGGCCAGGGGTCCAGGGAGGTAATTGAAATGGAGAGAAGAGACATGGCACGGAGAGTGGAATGTATCTGCACACGCCTGTAGCGCTATTTACTCACTAAGAGGGAAGGTACTAAAGGGCCCAGACTAACAAGGTAACCAGACATGTGATTGATTATGCCACCAAGCATGCAATTGAAAGTATGGGAAGGTGGATTACCCTATGAGAAGAGGCAGTCGTGTGCCCCTGGGAGGTTACTGACTCTCAGAGTGAGTAGGCAAGAGCCTGAAGGGCCATTGAGGCTACTGGAAGGGGGTGGGGTTCAGTGGGTTGATGACTTCGGGAGACACCAGACAAGACAGATGTATCTACTATCACCACAGTGATAATGGAGGAGGGAGCAGACTAAGAGCATGTTCCTGGCTGTGGGAGGTGTACCATTATCAATAGATTGCCCAGAGAGATCACTGAATCGTGGAATGAGTTGTGCCTCAGTAGCTACAGGAGCCTCAGGAAAGGGGGCGCTGGCTAAAGTAAAGTCACTAGGGTTTAGAGAGTCCAATGTAAGCAAAGGATCTCTGGGTAAGAGTGCTACAAACCCCATAAGTCAAAGGAGTGATCAGTCTAAATATAGCGAAAGACTGGACAATTGCCTTTTATAACCAGTGCTGCCCCCAGGCTGCACTCTATTCTGTTGCAATAGGAGAGAATGTTTAGAGTTGTTGAGTTCCCAGAAAGAAAAGGGCCAAGAAGAACCTCAGTACCACTATAACCTGCAAGGATGCTGCAGACTCAGGGGACACAGCAAGCACTGGGCAGTAGCACATAGTAAGACTACTGCAACCTTCAGCTGTATGCACTCTTGGGGCTATATCAAGCTGTGGGAGTGAAAGCATTCACCTGCAGGAAGCAAGGGTCAGCCAATACTGCAGAAGCACAGGGACTACTGCATGGCTCAGTAGAACAATGAGCTCCTACCCCACTGCAAGCACCAGAGTGACCACTGGTGCAATAGCATGTTCCAGCACCAGATCCCACGTTTCCTCCTAGTTATACAATTAGATCCCAGGACTGCTCCCAGCCCCCCTGTGGTGCTCGACACATTACAGAGAATCTTATCAGAAACTGACCACAAAGCTAGAAGCGCCGGTTGTTAGTTTGTGCTGACAGTAGTATTGATGGTTCCCAGTGGTACTGCAACAGATTCTGAGGTCAGATGCGATGGTTCACAATGACTCCGTTCCCGGTGAAGATAGTTTCTGGTGAAAGCACCGGAGGCTGAGCTGCAGTTCCCGGTGGTTGTGTGGGTAGCTCCTCAAGGCAATGGCTGGCATCCGGCTATTTGATCCCTTTCAAATGAAAGACCAGGCTCCCCAGCCTGCTGCTGAGAACGTACAGGCTGCAGGTAATCATTAAAGGTTGAACCTGTCTTTATGTTTTTCCCAGGTACTGACAGGGGTCTCCATACTTTGATAAGAAATGAGCTTCTTCTTTAGTTCAGCTGACCTTTCTCATGTGATTGCCATTGGTGTCTCAATAAGTGGGCTGTTGGTAAGCACATGGGCCCTTATTTATGAGGTCTTGCGTCAGTTTTGCGCCGCCGGTGCGTCACTTTTTGTGACGCACCAGCGGCGTAAAATATGCTTCTTGTTGCACCATATTTAAAAAGTGACGCATCTAGGTAGATGCGTCACTTTTTAAACCCCTGCGCCACATTATACCTGCGTCAGGTATAATGTATGCAGAGGGGGTGCTCCCCCGCAAAAAGCCTCGTAATAGTGACGCAGTGAAATCTATGAGATTTCACTGCGTCACTTTTAGGATGCTGTTGCGTCAAAATCTTGCGCCTGCCTCACAGCAGGCGTAAGACTGACGCAAGCCCTTTCACATGGGGCTTTCCCCATGTGAAAGGACGCATTTCTCGAGTTGCGTCACTTTTGTGACACACTCCAGCAATGCGTCACTTTTGCGCTTACAGATACGTCACAAATACTGACGTATCTGTAAGTCCTTGCGACATGTTGCATCATACATTAAATATGACGCATCATTGGTGTCGCAAGGAGTGCGCAGTGAAAAGTGACGCATCACTGTTTTCACGCAGCGATGCGTCACTTTTCATAAATGAGGCCCATGGCATGCAAACAGGGCATGAGAGGGGTGACAAGCAGGACAACACTCGGACAGGACCAGTCATACCAGATGGAGCAATAAGGATGAAATATCAAATTCTTACCTCTACAAACAGGCTGCATGCAAACATACAGAAGACCATCACTGTCCAATTCCGAAGTAGCGAACCGGTCAAACATTGGCCTGAGTGAAAATAAAGAATGCCTTAACGAAAAAAAATAACAAACTACAAAATTAAGAATTCAAAATCAATTCATTTTCAGGTATAGGAAGTTGACAATAATGGTTAACTCATAACAGAGCAGGGCAAAAAAAATAATCAATCCTAATCCTTACCTCTACCAACACTCTAAACATTACCCACATTGTAATGCTTTAAAAACAAAGGCTTACTACTTTCAACTTATATTTCATTGTTAAAATATTTATAATTTGAAGAGTTTCTTTTTCATCTTGATTTTGGATAAAACAATTACAGGTTTCTCCCTTTTGGATCAATCATTTATTTTGTTCTCTTTCTTTTTGACTAATGCTGGTCATCCTAGGACAGGGTAGTAATGTAGTAGGACAGTAACGCTCTTGACGCAAAAAACTCATCTCCAAATGATGCAATGGAAAATAAGTGACAATAGTGTGCGTGTCTCAATATTTTTCCCTCACACACTACTTGCAATTTTCGACAGTCGAGTTTATTCCACCAATATAGTTAAAACAAGTCCAAATTCTTATTCAGGTCATGTTTTACAGCTTTCATTTTGCCAGATTTCAATGTACAATTATCCGTACATTGCCAGATGTTCTTTTACAGGTGTTCTATTTTGGTAGGAGATCTTCATTAGATAGAAACTGAATAAGGAAAAAGCACAAGGATAAATACCTCATCATACACAGCTTTTTGGGATCCCTCTAACATTCACTTCCAGGCACTTCCCTGGTTTTGGCAAGGATTACCCATCACTGTTGCCCTACATTGGAATAAGTGGTAGAAAGACATGCAAACATCCTGCCTAATCTAACAGGGCCACTGCTGCACCATACAAAATCATTAAACAAAAGCATTTTAACAAACCAAAGCAAATACGTCAAACCCCAACAAAACCCAGGGTTAACCGGATTCTATATGAACATGGAAAACGAAAAAGCCCTACAACCCATTTAGAATAGACGGTGAGTAATATAACAGTGAAAGGAAACATACAAGCATTGTACAACTATAGATACCTATCTACCAACAGTGGCCCTGCTCGTGTATGGTGTGCCTATTGTGTATTAGTGACAACTGTAAACCAAAGAAACTATTATAAACACTGCAAGGAAAACAAGTAAAAAATATCACAGAGCTAAACGAGTTCCACGTGATCATGGAAAACTTAAAAGCCCCACATTACAATCAGAACAAACAGTATATAATGATGCAGTCATATACACAAACCTTGACAGGTAATCAACGTTGGTGACTTGGATTATGTTGTATGTGTTGTACCTACTCTACCTAAACAATTCTATTAGGAATAATTAAACATTCTCTTACATTTAGAAATTGGAAAAAAATGGCGTCCACGCTTTATTGCAGAGAGGCTCAGGTCCTACCGAGGATGTCTTCACACAAGCTGCCTCCCTTCGAGGAGGCCCTGTGCGGCTCTTCAAATAAAACCTCCTGCATTGAGAATGAAAACACCTTGAACCATCCACGGATACCAATGCAGATGCCATACATAAAAAAAACATAATTGGGCATTAAAAGAACACAAAATACTATAGGGTAATTTTAAAGCATTGGTATTAGCATCCTTTTGAAATCTGTTAATGACTTGTGAGTCAACCGAGCCCACTGGATGGGGGTCCCAAGTATTTACTATCCCCTGTGAGAAGTGTGAAGCTCTTTCCTCTTTACCGGATCACTGAAATAATATCGAGGGACATAATATCGAGTATCAAAAATATCGGCGACAAAATATCGACAGACAGAATATCGACTTTGTATCTACAAACAGGTAAGTACAAAAATATCGAGTAAAAAATATCGTTTACGAAAATATAATTTGTAAAAATATCGACTTTATTAAAAACAATGTTACATTAAATTAATATTAAAAATGATTTACTAAAATATACTTAAAAATACTTAAATTACCTTATAATAATTAAATAATTAATTAAAGTTATAAAAAAAATGTTGCAATCATATTTGTTAAAACATATATATAGAGTAACATAATATAATTAAAATATAGCCAATATTATTACCGTAGGATAGTGGAAGTATAAAATTACTATTCCCACTCCAGACAGTGCAACAGTAGATAAGGCGTTGGATAGCCTAGAGGTAAAAATTACTATTCCCACTCCAGAGAGTGCAACAGTAGGGAAAGCGTTGGATAGCGTAGGGGTAAAAATTACTATTCCCACTCCAGAGAGTGCAACAGTAGGGAAAGAGTTGGATAGCTTAGGGGTAAAAATTACTATCCCCACTCCAGAGAGTGCAACAGTAGGGAAAGGGTTGGATAGCGTAGGGGTAAAAATTACTATTCCCACTCCAGAGAGTGCAACAGTAGGGAAAGGGTTGGATAGCGTAGGGGTTAAAATTACTATTCCCACTCCAGAGAGTGCAACAGTAGGGAAAGCGTTGGATAGCGTAGGGGTAAAAATTACTATTCCCACTCCAGAGAGTGCAACAGTAGGGAAAGAGTTGGATAGCGTAGGGGTAAAAATTACTATCCCCACTCCAGAGAGTGCAACAGTAGGGAAAGGGTTGGATAGCGTAGGGGTAAAAATTACTATTCCCACTCCAGAGAGTGCAACAGTAGGGAAAGGGTTGGATAGCGTAGGGGTAAACATTACTATTCCCACTCCAGAGAGTGCAAAAGTAGGGAAAGCGTTGAATAGCGTAGGGGTAAAAATGACTATTACCACTGCAACAGTAGAGAAAGTAGATACTTCATACATTATTTAAAAAGATATATATTAATATCTATAAAAAAATTAATTAAAAGTAAATACCACTTTAACATAATATAATAATTAATTAATTACAAATACTAATTTAATTTAATCATTACAATTAATTATCTATTAACACTAATTAATTACAAATTAACAATTAATTAATTAGTAATTAAGCAGTTACTTAACAATTAAAATCTAATAAATACACAATAAAAATTAACATATGTAAATAATTATACATATTTAATTATTTATAATTAAATTACTTCCCACCCAATTCCCCTATAAACCCACAACCCGCTACAGAAAATAAATTAGTAAAATTTACATAATTACCAATTAATCAATTAATGAAAATTAATTACCAATTAAAATGTAATTAATTAACAAATATAAATGAATTAACAATTAATTGAAAATTAATACAAATAAATTTACATATTTAATTAATTATAATTAAATTACCTCCCACCCTACTCCCCTATAAACCCACAACCCGCTACAGAAATTAAATTAGTTAAATTAACATAATTATCAATTAATCAATTAAATAACATTTATTGGCAATTAAAATGTAATTAATTAATAAATACAAATTAATTAACAATTAATTATAAACAAATACCAATAAATAAATTTGCATATTTAATTAATTATAATTAAATTACACTACATAAATTAACATGTTTAATTAATTATAATTGAATTACACTACATAAATTAACATAGTTAATTAATTATAATTAAATTACTTCCCACCCTATTCCCCTATAAACCCACAACCCGCTACAGAATTAAATTACGCAAAATTTAAATAACATTAAATTCATTAATTAAATTACATTATAACATAAATAAACTCTTTTAACACATAAAATACACTATAAAAAATGATATTATTAAAAGTTCGATATTTTTCTTAACCTATATTATGTACTTCGATATTTTGACTATCTATATTTTAAAATTCGATATTACATTACTTACCTTCAAAACGATATTTTTGATGTCTATATTCTGTCCATTTGATATTCTGTCCAGCCTATATTTTGTACTCGATATTATGTCCATTCGATATTTTGTAGTCGATATTTTGTCTGTTTACCCTCTTTACCAGGGGGCAGGTATTCAATTGGTAGAACAGTAGTAGGAGTCTGCATAAGAAGCGTAGACCCCTTGGTCTCTCCGTAGCAGCTGTACTCACTTTTTCATCCAGTCATTCATCCATCCACTGACTCCCTCTCACATTAACTCAAAGCACTCAGTTAAAACATAGTAATGCCCTTTGGCTTTGTCAATGCACGTTCAATGCAAGTCCAACCTTATGTTCCATCATAACACCGTAGGATATTTTTGCGAAAATACTGTCCTACTCACCTGCACAATTAGTGCAGCTTTTCTTATGCACGAGTCCTCGCAGCAGTCAGAAGGGGTCTTGATTTAGCAGGTGATTGAACCCACGTCCCCAAAGGCATCACACGGTCCTGTTCTACAGCTAAAGGAGTGACCAGGATAACGCAACATGGCTTAATGAAAGAGTGCACAAGATTCACATGGCACTGAGAGAATACCATTCAGGGAAGAAAAAGACAATTAAAAACGAAAATTAACAAAGACATATTTCAAAGTTGCATAACTGAAGCGAATGAAAAAGGCAACCAATACTCAGCCCCCCCAACCCCCAGCTGACGTCATTGGCCCAGATTCGTTTTTTTGTTCTAATTACATGGGAAGGTTTCAGCACGTGTTTTGCTACTACAGACTTGTGGGGCCTGATTTGGCATATTGAGGTTTGAGTTATCACAAAGAAAATCCAACCCAAAAGCATGCTTCTTTGTGTGCATTTTGTTTTACTGTGGTGGAAGTAGCGTTTCTCAAGAGGAGACTAGGCTACTAATTGCATGTCACCAGGCCTGCAAGTTTTTCCTGTCGAATAAATCTCGACTGGTGACAGCTTAGAGCAGAGGTTTTAGGGGCATATTACCAAGGAGGCGATATGAAATTATCGCCGCTTTTGCGGCCGTTTTCGGCCGAAAAGCAGCGATAATTTCATCCCCTTATCAGCAAAGACAAGCTATCGCGTGTTTTGCTGATTTAGTGAGCCTTTCAACAATGCCCAGCTGGCGCTCCAGATCAAAATATTATCAAGCTGCACGCTAACAAGCAGAGCGTTAGGAAAAGTAGCGCTAACCACAGTTAACGCTACTTTCCCAACGCGTGCTTGTGACCTGATTTAGCCATGTAATCCAATGGGAGTTGGATTACATGGCTAAGATTACCCTGCCCTATCAACAAGGCTATCGCTGGGATTATTATCTCCATGCCGTTAAGCATTGTTAATACAACGCTAACATGGAGATTATAGCCAGCGATAGCCGACGATAGATTTTCTCACACTAACAGCGGTTAGCGATAGTTATCGCTGCCACTTGTTAAAATGCCCCCAAGTGAGTTACAAAAGTTGCCCATACAGATGTGTGGTTTATTGGAACCCCCGCCGCATCGTCGCAGTTTGCAAAATGGACTAAATGAACCAGAAGGGATGAATTTCAATCAACACGCTATATATTGCCCTTTTTTCGTTTTTGAAGGAGAAACTTAAGTATCAACCATGGCTGAGGTTTCCCTGTCCACCCTCCTGGTGCATTGTAAGGTCTGACACCTACCGTTTTCCTGTAGCAGAACCTGCCCTGGACCATAGTTCTCTGAAGATGGCTCTGCCTTCCAGCTCCTCCAGTATTCTGTGAGTTGTGTACAGCCGCAGCCTCCATCCTGCAGAAGATATCGGTTACTGATGCAGTGCATGTGGCCGTCAGTGCCATCAATGGTGGACTCATGCAGCTGCCGCAGGGTTGTCTCCTCTTTTGCCAGTGGATGATGAGGCCTCCACCTAAGCATCTGCATCATGCTAATGTGTTGCATCTGATCGTAGATTCGGGAAAATCGTGCTGGTCTTAGAAAGAAGAGCTTAAGGAAGCAGTGAGCACTGGAGACAAGAGTTCAGTCTGAAGTTCTAAGCAATATTTGTGGGAGGTCGTCATCACTTTCAATATATTTCCCACTTTTTTTTTTTTTTTTTGCGATACAGAAACACTGCACGAATTGCTCGCGGTTATTATGCTGCGCTTTGATTGTCGGAATACTGCCTAGAAAAAACCTTGTTTATATTGATATTGGAAACACTGTGTTCTGTTGGAGAACTTCACCTTATGATAAACATTGGAAACCCTGAAGAAGTCTCTTAGGAGACAAAACGCGTTGGCTATGATGTTGGAACTATGAAAGAAGATTTTGTTTGTGAAAAATAAAGAACATTTGGATACGAAAACTACAATCTGGACTTGGAAACCTTTTTCATTCCCCATGTGCTGAATTATTTGAATTGTTATGATCAGTGATAACGAAGAAATTCTTTGACATTATTGTAAAGAGTGCTGGTACCAATTTTGTGTTTAAAGTTTGTTAGGTTGTATACCTATATTGTGGGGAGTAGAGAGGGAAGTACTCCCTAGTTCCGTGCACGAGCAGGTACCTCCAAAAAACACTATTCAAGTGTTGAGTGCGGCGCTTATCTGCCTCTGCCCTTAGTTTTGCTATTTATATTTCCCACCTAATGATTACAAAATTGTAGACTGCTGAGGATAAACTAATAATCTTTGACTCCTCTCTACTTCTAAACGTATCCCCTCTATTTCCTGGTCATGATGATTTCACTCTAATCTATGGAAAATTGGCCAATGTGTTATTTTCCAGGTTACCAAGATTCTTAAATCAATTACCATTCATCTTGCCTTATTACATCTATTCACTCAGTGTGGGTGTCTTTGTCTGTTCTTTTGCTCCTCGATTTTGATGTTTTTTCCCACTCCATCTATTCTCTTGTTTCTTTGTCGGCTTCCACTTTAAAGTTAATTTAATGGCTGAGTTCCACCCAGTTCCTGGTCTACTAATTTCTAAATTGCAACATTAAAATCTGCATCGACATTCTTCTTGCAACTTCTCATCTCTTCTCCTCTCCCCAATGTCCAGTCCCACTTCCATGCCTTCTCATTACTTCCACCTAACTATTGGCATTGCTTTGACTGTGCTCTTTCTACATTCAGACCAATTCTAAAGGAGCATCTTATTTAGATTGTCTTTGCTTAATGTTTTATATTGTGTCAGATTATATGCAGAACTTTATTTTGCTGTTGTATTTATTGCTTTTGGTGAATCTGTCATGGAATTCAATGACGAGAATATTAAGTGGTGGTGTGCCTGGCCACGGCTCAGATGACGAAGGTAGGGAGAGAGCAGTTGGGTCAACAGGGTCCATGGTGATCAGATTTAGCGCAAACCTTCCTGTTAGCTGAGTTGGCGCCAACGAACAGTGCCTAGCTAGCAGTGAGCTGAGATTATCACAACATGGTTTTAGAAGCAGTGCTTGACATTGGCTGTGATGAGAAAGGAGAATTCATACTCAACTTGTCTTTGGCGAGATGGAGTCTTTTGGAATTTGCGCCCGGATTGTCATGAGCTGTCTGATAAGGACAGGCTGCTGTTGCTACGGTCAGCGTTGCTTGAGCTGGGGTGCACCCTTGGCCAAGATGAAGTGACTGTACCTTGCTCAGCAGCTTCAAAGCAAGTAATTCACTAGAGGAGGGCAACCCAATAATCCCCAAGGAACTGGGTAATATAAGTTAAATAGAAAAATTCACCTTGAGGAATTATTTCATATCATTACTCATTTTATATCAAGTCATATATATATACATTGTTTGAAAGGAACATAAGAAACGTGGTATCTTTTGTTCAGCTTTATATCACACTTGAAACAAATATATGTCAAGAATTATTACAAAAAATTAATACAAAGACTAGGCAATAGAAAACAATACCATATTCAATACATCTTTTAGTAGTGCATTATACCGTTGGTACAATATGTATCAAACATATATATACATAAAGTGCTCCTGAAACATCAGTCAGCTAATCAATCAATTCTTTTGACAAATCCTGTTGTTGGTGATTGTAAACCAAACGGTATAGGGGCGTCGACGTTTCGGTCTTTATCGTACAATTCACACCAAGACCATCCTCAGGACTATATGTTGCACAAGATATCTACAAAAATATACAATATATACACATTTAGTACATTAGATCCTACTACTTATGTCCAATATACTTGATTGTCTGCTAACATTAAACTAACCGTCACCACACCCAGTGTGACAATCTAAAACAATCCACACAGATCAAGCCCCCATGGGGGTGTCCAATACTTACTGAACAGATATAAATCACACAAGCCTTCCAGATCGAATTAAGGCTTCACACCGAAGACCAATGAGGTTCAAAAGTACTACTGTGTATGTACAAAGTCAAAAATGCCCATTCAGTATATCCTTTGACCGGCTCATGTTTACCCATTAGATATCTACATAATACCGGGTGTGGTGATGGTTAGTTTAATGTTAGCAGACAATCAAGTATATTGGTCATAAGTAGTAGGATCTAATGTACTAGGGTGTTGCTGGGCTCGCGACAAAGGTTAGGAGGATGAGGGGGTGTCTGGTGCTGCGCTCCGTTTTAGCTGTAATGACACAAAAGGTTCTGTGGGCTTAACTTTCGGTGTTAAAAAGGTGGTGCTGGACTTGCAATCAGCTGTAGTGATGAAGGTAAGGATTCAGCAATTTCCTAAAAAGCTTAGTTGAAGATGAGATGGAGACGGTAGGAGCCTGTCTATTGATGGTAGTCTCTTTATTTGCTCATGTGATGAAGAAGAGTCTTTTCCAGTGTTCACTATTGTCTCATGTCATGAAGGTGAAAGGGCAGTACCTGGCTGACCAATGGCAGGATTGTAAGCAACAAGGAGGCAGGGTTGGTTACAAATGGCACTGCAGTGATGCATCTTAGTGCTCTAAACACACAGCATTAATACTAGAATGTAATAATTCCACTAACCGCAGAGTATTAAGGCAAAAATACTTACTTATCCTATGGTGTTCATCACGGAGTGCACAATGTAACACAATTTCCTGAATTTGTCCAAGAGTTCATAAGTAAAGCGTTTTCCAACCTTATTTCCACATGACTGCCCCACACAAAGCTCTGCCTTGTTGTATAGTAAACAGGGGCTGTGTTCGCTTAGTCTATAATAGGTATTAAAATTTAAACAACTTCAGCCGTGGTGTGGTAAATGTGCCCTTTCTGCAAGGTCACACTGATTTTTTGTTTTTTTTTCCCTAATGCTGAATCCTAATTTTTGATAACTATAAAACTCTATGCACTTTACTGGTGGTAAAGCGCATATGCTCCTCTTTTCAACATGGTAAAATTTGTATACTCCTGATTGCCAAATTTAACTTATATAAAAGTCCCTAGTATATGGTAATAAAGTGTACCCAGGGCCGGTAAGATAAATGTCACATCATCCCTCGAGGCAACCACTACAGTGACAAATTAAAACATGTCTCCAGGTCTACCATGGTCACCCGACTATGTAGTCTTAAACAGACAATAGAATCTGTCAAAATAAACCCACCCTTTAGACAGGCCTACACCTTCCTTTTAAGTAATAAGTCACTCCAAAGGTAGACCCTCGAGCTAAGATGCAATATTTATCTAGGGTTGGACGTTCCATGTGAAAGCACTGGGATACATTACTAAATTAAATAAATACTAAACAAGAAAAGCACCAAAAACAGTGGTGTCTTAGGGACAAATAACAATACAACTTAAGGAATCAGCAGTGAAACCCTCACTTATTATTACTTGGTCAAGATTTTAATTCCGACAAAATCAATCTATAAATTTCCAACACCTTCATATGTAAACATTTACACTCTGTATTCCTTAGTTCCTCCTAATTCTTTATTATTTACAAAGTGATGCTCACATCAAAAAAGTCCAGATATTGTTCCACCTAGAGGAAGCCATTGAGTCAGGCTGGGTATTACTAAAATCTATATTTTTGGAAACCTTTTTTGTACATTTTGTAGCAGTTTATCTTGTACTGTGTGGAATGCAAATTAAAATAGTAACATTTTCATATTGCTTTCTGTCACAAGCTCTGACCTCGTAACACAAAAAATGCATGAGTTACTATTATCCACTGCGCCAAGCAAGATTTAATTCTGTGGCTCTTTGGTTAGACTGAGACCTCTGCGATGCATTAACTAATAGAGGTTTCATAAAGTATTTTAGTGCATTTTCCACTGAGAAACATTTTTTTTTCATTTAAGCTGCATGTTATTTATTTTATATATAGCTACCCGATGGTGAAAGACCAAAAACATATACTGAATATTTTTGGATTTTTTGCCACATGTTTGATGCCCCCTCACTGATCCCGTCCCAACTGTACGCAGCTCCAAGGTTCCCATACTTTTTTTTTCAATGTACTTCGACTGCTGCTCTTAGTGTTATAAATATACAGCGCATGCAGAGTAGTGATTTTTTGTCATTAAACCACACGACTAAACAAACCAGAGATCAAAAACATAAGAAGCACAAGGACCGGGTAAGCTGCTCAAACGTGTCATGGGTGAACTCAAATGATTTGGAGACGCTGTGCATATTTTGGGGTGCCTGGACAGGTCAGGTGAGGGGCAGAAGGAAGTAACATAGTAGAAGCGGACAGCGCACAAACTAGGAGCTTAAGGATAATGAGACTCTTGGCAAGTGCTTGCAACAGAAACGTTTCCCACCACCCTCTTTTGCACCTTTGAATGCCTTTCCCTCGGACTCCAAGTTCATCATGGCTCACCCTTCAGGTTCCATACCATCTACCACCCGCCTGGTAATTGCTCTTCTTTCATTGAGGAATTCATCGACTTCATTAGTGACCAATATTCACAAAGCGACAAGCAGATCTTCCTAGGTGATTTCAATCTCCACTGGGGCTCCGTGGAAGACTCGGCTGCCAACAAGCTTGCAACCTTTCTCTCAGCTAACGTTCTTGCCCAACACTGCTCGGAAATTACACACGCCAAGGGCTCAATTCTGGACCTTGTGATATCCAAATCAGACCAGTCAGACCAGATTACCACTGCTACACCCATCCGTGTTGACTGGTCTGACCATTTCCTCATTCCCTTCTGTTTTCACCTCTCTCACATTTTAACTCTCAGCCAACCTAAAAGAGCCTCTACGTGGTTCCGCGACTCAAAAAACATTGATCTTGAGACTCTATGTGATTCTGCTATGCGTTCACTTCCTAGTCCAGACCCCAATACGGATGTCAATGATCTCACTCCTCTTTGCCTCTCAATACTTGCTGTCGAAATCGTCAAGGTTGCTCCACTCCAAAGCAAAAGGAAAAGATCCACCCAACCAGCTCCTTGGTTCAAAAAAGCTCTCTATGACGAAAGGAAAAACCTTAGAATCTTGGAGAAGCACTGGAGACAATCTCCATATTCCCCCAACCTCTCTCTTTTACGCTCAGCAAGATCTAAATACCACAAGCACATCTTTCAGGAAAAAACATCTCATTTCAGATCCCTCCTCGATTCAGCTGAAAAACAGACCCAAAAAACTTTTCGACCTCAGTAAAAACCCAAATTGTTCTACCCAAACCATCAAGCCTGAGGATGATTCAAAGAAAGCAACTGAGTTTGCTATATTCTTCTATCAAAAGGTAAAGTCACCCACCCCACCCCCATCGAAGAGCGAAAATCCTTAGTCGTCTGGCAGAACTTTGCCGCCATCTGGGAGGAAGATCTCCTCAAATGCATCAGCGAAACCAAACCCTCCAACCATTCTTCTGACCCCATACCCAGTGGCATCGCCATTGATTTCTATACTAACTCTCTCTCCTACTGGACCCGGCTAGTCAATCTCTTCCTCAGTCAAGGATCCCTCCCAGTTGTCCTCAAAACAGGACAGGTTACCCCCCTTCTAAAAAAAACCCTCTGCAGATGCAAATTACCTCGATAACTTCCTCCCCATCACCAATCTCCCTTTTCTTTCAAAGATCAAAGAAAAATGTGTTGCAAAACAACTGTCCCAACACATTATGGACAATAATCTCCTCGACATGTTCTAGTCGGGCATTATTCAAAATTGCAGCACTGAAACAGCCCTGCTGCAAGTGATCGATGATGCGCTGCATATTTTCGATTTGGGGGGATCGTGCCTTCTGATTCTTCTTGACCTCTCTGCAGCTTTTGACACTGTTATTCACAACACCCTCCTTAACATTCTTCAACAGAGAATGGCCCTGGAAGGCACAGTACTTAAATGGTTTGCCTCTTTCCTCTCAGACAGATCCCAAATGATTAAGATTGCGAACAGTCTCTTGTCTCCACTGGTGGTTGGTCAAGGCATCCCTCAAGGCTCCATCCTTGCTCCCACTCTGTTTAATCTGTAACCATTAGGGAACCTCCTAAGCAAATCTGGAATCCTCTACCATCTCTATGCGGATGACACCCAAATATACCTCAAGGTGTCTTCCCCTCATGATCTCTCACTACTCAGCTCTACTCTCAACGCTATTCACAACTGGATGTTAGTGCACCAACTCATTCTCAAGCCCACCAAAACGGAATTCCTCCTCTTATCTAGCTCTCTCTCCCCGCCTCCTGTTCAATCCTGGATGGATCAGTTGAATCTACACCACAGTAAACCCATCATTGTGGACTGCGCTAAATCCTTAGGTGTCATACTTGACAAAAGACTCAACCTAATCTCACACATCAATTCCCTGGCCAAGAGCGCACGTTATCAGCTGCACCTTTTATTAGGGATTCGTCGGTTCTTCACGGAGAATGACTTAAAAACCTTGGTCCAATCGCTAGATTACTCTAGGTTGGACTATTGTAATTCTCTTCTGACTGGCCTTCCCAAATCTCACCTCTCTTCCCTCAAATCCATCCTCCATTCAGCAGCTCGCTACATTTCAGGGTCCAAACGAAGCGACCACACCACTCCTATCCTGTCTTCTCTCCGATGGCTTCCCATCGAGGCTAGAGCTATCTACAAAACAGCGTGCATCACCCACAAAGCTTTGCACGCTTCCTCCCCTTGCTATCTGGCGAATAAACTGAAATTGTCTGGAAGCTCAAGACCTTCTCGGAATGCGGAAAAGTTCCTTCTTGAGCCCTCCTCCTTCAAAAGGGAAAAATTGATGGCACAAACGTTCTCAGGTAATGCGGTGAGAATCTGGAACTCGCTTCCTCCTTCGCTCCGTGCCATCACCTCCATCCAGATCTTCAAAGCGAACCTCAAATATCTTTTATTCCAAAGACACTTTCAGAACTAATTCCCTCCTTCTCAGACCCGGCCAGGAAGTTCTTTAGTCATTGTAAATTTGTCACATATATTTATATTTTTGTTTGTACATCCTGTGCTTTGTTGGGTTTGATATTGGGCTCCTTTTGCCTGCGTTGTTTTGATTCTATGGCCTGCTATTTTTCACCAGGAAATTCTTTAGTCATTGTATAATTTGTCATTTATATTCATATTTTTGCTAGTACAGTCTGTGCTTGCTGTGCTTGAGATTGTGTGCCTTATGCCTGCGTCGCTTTGATTCTATGGCATGCTATTTTTATTTGTTCCATTCCTGTAACAGTTCTCTCATGTAACGTAACTGGTTCCATTGTACAGTGCTCTGACACCTTCGGGTAAAGTCTGCGCTTTTTAAGAATGCATTAAATAAAATAAAATAAAATAAACAAAATAAAAATAGAAACACGGTTATAACCGGTACCTTTCTCTGCTGAGCTCCTTGCAGCTTCCGAGATCTCGGGGAAAGAGGCAAGAAATGCAGAGTTGAGAATAATCCAGTGTTTTATTGTAATTGTAATTGTAGTCATACTTATTGAGCGCAGCTGTCACCCAAAGGGTATCTTGGCGCTTCGACCAAAACATTACCTACAGATGTTTAGCACTACACTGCTCTCGGGAAGAAGTGACTTTTGAGATCCTTTTTGAAGGACATAAGGTCCTGTTTGCACCTTAGGGACATCGGTAAGGAGTTCCATAATTTGGCGGCCACAAAACTGAAGGAGCGACCGCCCATCCTCACCCTTTTTATCCTGGGGATTGTCACCAGGAACGCCGAGGAAGATCTCAAAGGCCTAGCGGTAGAGTACCAGGAAAATATATCTTGCAACATCACTGGCCCCAGCCCATGCAGAGCTCTGAAGACCAAACAGGAAGATTTATAACAGATCCGTTCTTGGACAGGGAGCCAATCAAGATCCGAAAGCGCAAGTGAAGAAGAGGCAGACCGCGGTCGTGAAAGGGCCAACTTGGCTGCCATATTCTGCACCCGTTGCAGCTTCGAGACCAGAGTGTTAGGGGCCCCCAGAAGCAGTGCGTTGCAGTAGTCTAATCTACTGAGGATGATACTACGTACTGCTTCCGTCCTTGCCGCGGGGGGAAATAGCGGAAGAATTTTCCGTAGCATGCGAAGTAATAGCATGCAAGTCGCCGTGGTTTTATTGACGAAGGCATACAGCTGGAGGCTAGGCCAAAACAGGACGCCTAGATTGCGGGCGGATTCTGCCGCCGTTACCGCGCCTAGAATAGAAGAAGGCCAAAACCCCTCGGGTAAAGGACGGGGCAGTCGGTCCAGTGAGCAATGGAGAACTTCGGTCTTTGCTCCATTGAACTGGAGCGAATTCTGACGCAACCAGTCCGCCATTGCAGTCATGCAACGATGAAAGGAGTCCATGGAAACCGCTTCCCTGCCCTCAAAAGAAAAAATAAGTTGAGTGCTATCAGCATAATTGATACCATAAATGCCAAATGACTTAATCAAACTTATTAGAGGGCGAAGGTATAAATTAAAAAGAATTGGACTGATTGCGGAACCCTGCGGCACGCCCTGATTTACATCTTTTATGGCTGATCGAAAAGGCGGCAGGGCCACAGATTGCTGCCTGTTGCGGAGGTATGAGGCCAGCCAGTCCAGGGCCAGGCCAGTCACCCCGGTTTCCCGGAGCCTGCCCAATAACACCGCATGGTCAGCCGCGTCGAACACGGCCGACATGTCGAGCAGCACCAGAAATGCTGCTCCTCCCATGTCGACACGCGATCGCAGGTCGTCCAGAACGGCCACCAAGGCAGACTCCGTTCCGTGGGCCGGCCTGAAACCAAACTGGGCCACGTCCAAAAGATTGTTAATTTCAAGAAAGCTGGACAGGGCCCTAGTAACCAATTTCTCTAAGATTTTTATCGAGAAAGGCAAGAGTGAGATGGGCCTATAACACATCGTCCGTTGCGGCCCCAGCCCAAACAGCACTTAAGGCTTCCAATTCCCCACACCTGAACCAAACCGCTCCCACACGCACAGTCTGAATTCTGTGCACCATCCATTGGCCTCTGCTCGGGTTGGGGGATGGGGGAGGCGGGCTCCGTGTGTAGACCTCACACCGTTTAAAAAAATAACCTGCAGCAGAGTTCCCTATGCGTTCTGCAGTTTTCGAGGCAACAATAAAAATGTCAAGGTAGCTGGTGACTATTGTTCCTGCTGGAGAGAGAACTAAAGTTTGGTCTTTTGGCAGTTTCCACTCATGACAAAGTAGCACAGAGGGTTAATTTGCCGTGTCAAAGAAGAAATATAACGCAAATCACCCTACTGTATTTTATGTGGCTAGCTCAGTAGGTTACTGCTTTTGTCACAGAGATCGTTTTCCAGTTCATAAAGTGCAACCCTAATATAGCACATTGAGCCATGAAAGGTCATCAAGGAGCGTGGTATAAGTTCAATGTTAGAAGTGGATGGGATCGGAAGGGCACTGCGTGCCCCTACTTTTAGAAATTATGTTAGTCCGTTCCCCTATTTCTTGGTTTTAAAAACGCGGAACGGGATACTGCAGGAATAGCCCTACTTTAAAATGACAACTTTTTTTTCTGCCTGTGTGATGCAATGTGCACATTGAGGAAGGCCTCTGCAGTGCTCCCGACTTCCTCCCCTTCCCCTCTGTGTCTAGGGGCCTGCAGGGTGACACTGAAAGGGCCATCAGTCTTAAGATAGCGCAAAAACTGCTATCTCTGATGGCCCTGCTGCTGCCGTGAGCCTGTGATTCACACCTCATTTTGTGAGGACTCTGCCTGCCTGCCCCCCACTGTGATCAATACAATGGTCACATCAGGATACTTTGGTGTCACGCAGACAGATGGACACTACCTGGCAAAGAAGAAAAGGGCTTCACTGAGGACTTTGTGACTTGCTGTAAATCAGCCAGCCAGACCTGAAAAGCTGACCCAGCCCCACCAGCCTCTCCTGAAAATGATTCTCCGTGCCTGCGGTCTATTTTTTTTTTTTTTAGGATTACAGTGGTAGTACGCATGTTATTGTGCGTGTGCTACTGGAGCACTTAGCACACATAAACAGTTGGAAAAACAAAAAAGCCAGCTCCTGTTCTGTCCTGTATAACAGAGGGTATAAACCCTGGCATGTTTACACACAGGGGCTTTCTAAAAACGTATTGTGTGGCTTATATTTCTGTTTCTAATAAAAGGACCCCCACCCCGAAGCTGTGGCGTAATGGTCAGAGCTGCCAAATTTGGAGCTAAAGAAGCACATTTGAGTCTTAGTGTGGCCTTCACATCCTGTGTTTCTGGGCAAATTAATTATTTAGGCCCTCTTCCCCTCTCCTTCCATACCTTTTGCCATGTGTTTTAAATACTAGGGGGCATATTATCAAGGGGGTTTATCTCCCCTTTTTTGGCTTTAAAAGCCAGGAAAGCAGAGATAAAATTATCTCCCTATTACCTAGCTGTCGCTAACACCAGTTAGCGACAGCTAGTAGGAGATAGCGACCATCTTGGGCCCCACTTTGCATGTCAGTGATATTTATCACTAATGACATGCAAAGTGGGCGTGCCAAGATGTTAGCGACTGGAAACAGTCGCTAACATCGCTATCTCCTATTACCAACTTTTGGAGATATTCGGGCTAAGCGCGAATATCTCCAAAAGCTAACACCTGCCCTGAGCAGTTCTTAGCCATGTTATCCAATGGGAGGTGGATAACATGACTAAGAGCATTAGCTCGCTAATGCATGAATATTGCTGACTTTTCAGCGATATTCATGCATTGCGTACGAGTTTTATCGCATTTGAGATAATCCTTGGTAATACCAAGGTTTATCTGCGATAAAAATCGCCGCAGCTCACTGATAATTTTTTCACGCTAACCTTATCGCTATTGCTTGGTAATATGCCCCTAGGTCACTCAGTTTCCCAAGCGCATACATAAGTGCACCAATACTTTAATATGTTGTTTTAAATGCTACAACATACTTTTAGCGTTACGCATATTTTTTTTCTTCAGTTGTGCAATCTAGTGCCATAAAAGATGTTTCCCAAATATAGTTTGTTCATTTTGAAATAGCTCGCCTTGTTTTTTAATATCGCATAATTGTGGGGCATATTACCAAGCAATAGCGATAATTATCGCTATTGCTTGGTTAGAGACAAAAATTTACCGCTGAGCTGCGGCGATTTTTACCGCAAATAAACCTTGGCATTACCAAGGTTTAACGCAAATGCGATAAAAATCGCTGCACAGCATGAATATCGCTGAAAACTCAGCGATATTCATGCATTACCGAGCAAATGCTCTTAGCCATGTTATCCACCTCCCATTGGATAACATGGCTATGAACTGCTCAGGGTAGGTGTTAGCTATTGGAGATATTCGCGCTTAGCGCGAATATCTCCAAAAGTTGGTAATAGGAGATAGCGATGTTAGCGACTGTTTTCAGTCGCTAACATCTTGGCACGCCCACTTTGCATGTCATTAGTGATAAATATCACTGACATGCAAAGTGGGGCCCAAGATGGTCGCTATCTCCTACTAGCTGTCGCTAACTGGTGTTATATTTTCCAGAATGTTGTTACTTTTTTTCAAAAAATCAATGGGGGGGAGAAAGGATCACTAATCCTGAGTAACCGGGGTTTTGTATTATAATCGTTTCCTGTTCCGATAAAAAAACCCTCATTCACGTACCAAGGCTCGAATGGCGGTGTATCTTGATTCTCCGCCTTTGTGTTAGCGACGTGACAGCATTATCATTGGGTTTCGTTGTATGCTTCCTCCACCCGGAGGTAACAACTGGTTAGTGCAGTAGTGATTAGAGAAATAGTGGGGTATTGCTATAAAAAGGCTTGTATGACTAGTTGGAACAAATTTTAATTAATACTAGAAAAAAGCCTGGTTAAAAGAATTGGCGTGCGAAGGAAGCTGTATTAGGGGGCTTCCATGATTTCGCGCAATGACGCTATCTATGTGTTTGTATTGTCTTCCCCCTCCCCCCCATTTTCTCCCTTTTTACAAGTACTCCAAAGGCCTTTCGCAATTTGGAAAATTTCCCATGATTCAACCTACAGCACAAGGTTGTTTTTGTGTTTTTTGCTTTTTCTATTTCACTCACTATAGCAATTAGGTCCTGAAGAAAGCCAACCTGACCCCTTATGGGCATTTAATGGCTGAAACATGTCGACCTTCTTATGGACAACAGTTGTGCGGAAGCCCCCTAATATAGCTTCCTACGCACGCCAATTCCTTTAACCAGGCTTTTTTCTAGTATTAATTACAATTTGTTCCAACTAGTCATATAAACCTTTTTATAGCAACACCCCACTATTTCTCTAATCACTACTGCACTAACCAGTGGTTACCTCCGGGTGGAGGAAGCATACAACTAAACCCAAAGATGATGCTGTCACGTCGCTAACACAAAGGCGGAGAATCAAGATACACAGCCATTCGAGCCTTGGTACGTGAATGAGGGTTTTTTTCTCGGAACAGGAAACGATTATAATACAAAAACCCTGGTTACTCAGGACTAGTGATCCTTTCTCCCCCAATTGATTTTTTGGTACTGACAATAAGGAAATTTAAAGGGTCACTGACTTTTCCTTCTCCTCCTACTTGATAGTTGATACAAGAAAGTTACTTTTTTTCAGGCAGTGCATAATTTGAAATGAGTCACATCCAGGTGAACCCTACAGATGGCCAGTGTTGGTTAACCTTGAAGCCCTGTCCACCAGAATCCATACTGAAGTTCACTTCCAGTCTTGCGGGCAGGCCTACAAAGCAGCACACCCTAGAGCTGCAGTGACTTTGTCACTGTGGTCACTGTAACCTTGAGGCCAGTCCACCTCACCCATTGTTGTCTCCATTGGCCTTGTTCCAGTAGTACTAATGCAACTCACCAGGGATTTGCAATGCAGGATTTGCATGCACACCAGACAAAGGAGCATGTTTTCAAGGGCCTTGCGTCATGCTTGCACCTTGCAATGTGGTACATACACAATGCAAAGCTCCAAGTCATATTTTAAAAGCCACGTAAAGCCACTTTGCATGTCTTTGAACGGCTTCATAGATATGGAGTAGTGCAACGCAGCACAAACTGCTGCATTGCCTTACTATGTGCAAGGGAAGTGTTGTGGTAGGTGCTGCAAAATCGACCCCAAAGTAACAAAACCAGCAGAACTGTGCAGCATAATGACTCACTCTTAAAAACGCATAAATCACGGCAGAGTTCCTTGTAAACCCAGTAGTTTTCCTGCAACAATAAAAGTCTCCCACTCAACTCCCACGGTTTTCGGCGCATTCACAGATTCACAAGGACTTGTAATCCTGGGAATGGGTCAAAATCTTGCGCTGCCCTAGGGGAGGCATAACTAGGAGAAATATCCTTATTTCTACTTGTTGTTTCCTCTTTCAAAGTGTGCTTTATTCTGCAGCACACATAGAAAGAGGATAACACCTCTCAAGATTGTTTTTGTGCATGAAGGTGCCCCTTCCTGCATAAAAACAATCCTGTATGCAAAGGAGGCACCCTTGCACCATGGGGCAAGTGTGCCTGCGTTGACGCTAGGCTGTCGAAATGGCGCCAGCGCAGGGGGAAAAGATAGAATGCGCCATATTGGATAAATACTGTGCATTCTTGCCCTTTCCCTGTGATACAGGGCAGTGCAGCAAAGTAACTTGCTGTGCTGCCCTGCGCCACCGTTCCAGTAAATATGCCCCAAAGCTCACAAACCTCATTGTCTCTCTGCTTCATACACAATCACTTTTAGTATGTGCTGCCTGCTTTGGGGTCACTGCAATTATGCAGCAATAGAGGACAGCATTATGTTGCAGTGTTGACCAAATTATACAGCAAAAAAGACTGCAGTGTTATGTAGTGCATTTTCTTTATTATTTTGACATTTTTACACATAGTAACAGTCTCTGGAAAGCTTTCGCCTCATTAATCCCAGTGTAACATGCAAATGCAGCGCTGAGAAAGGTGACCAGTCAACCTTTGCACACGGCCTTCCACTTCACAGCAGCACAATTCATGTTGTTTAGTAACTTTTGCTCCGTTAGACAACTTGTATTTTAAACCTCAAATAAATATGTTTATCGATTGTTAGAATTAAATAGCGTTATGAGCTGTAACTGATCAGTGAAATGTCAAACGTACTAAAAATTGGTGTGTTTTGCTACTTCCAGCCAAACCACCGACTCCGCCCACTAATCAAATCCTCTGCTTATTCCCGCCCCCTGAGTCTCCGCCCACAGTTCCCCTACTTTTTCCCCCCACTTCGACCACTGTATAAGTTAGAAGGTTGTTTTTTCCCAGTCTATCTTTATCCTAATGTTGCTAAAACGGGTAAAGCCAATCACTGAAGAGTTTGTGCTTCTCGAGACAAAAAACTTTTAAAATATTCTGCCTACAAGTATCTGTGACTCTTACACCTTGTAGTATTCATTGCCTACAATGGAGACCGGTAGTCCTCATAAGGCGAGCGTAACCACGCAGGAAATGCCATAACCCAGACCAAGTTACCTGTGAACAAGGCTGCCAAGTCAGCTGAAACGCGTCAGGTTGAAGACTTTCAAAGGACTCTTTGCATGCTGTCATTTTATCAGGATGAAGATTAAAACATTGCTTGTCCGACAATCCTGTGTGTGGTGCATTCCTTTGAAGTGATTGGAGGAAGTTGCGTTGGATGTTTTGGGGTTTTCCGTCTCCCCGCACCACCTGCCCTGTGTGGTTAAGGCTCTTTGACGGAGAAATACGTTGGATATATATATATATAAGCTCTCGAGTGGAGTGAAACGCTTCATCTTTTTACTGAATAAAAACGTCATCCTGCAACTCACTTGAGGAGTGATTCTTTTCTTGTCCGTTGTTCGCTACATTGGAAAAACACATTTGGAGATCCATACCGGTTTGGTTCCGCCGGTCATTGACGGAACAGGAGTGCTTCTTCATATATATATATATATATATATATATATATATATATATATATATATATATATATATATATATATATCAATTCCAGCTCCTGCACCTCGGCCATAGATTGCCAAAGTTCACCACAGGTACAGACCACAAAATGCACAAAAAGTTTTAAAGAAGGTGGTTTATTGTCCCATCGTCTCCAGCATGACGCGTTTCGGCTACGTCACGGTAGCCTTGATCACATGACAATTGGAACCAATAGTGATGTTTATATACAAAGTGTAATCCATGGGCTGGGGTTAAAAGCGCATGGATGTAGAAAACAGATCTTACGGAGTAATTATTGATGATGTAGAAAAGGTATAAAAGGGCAAATACATTTAAATAATACATCCTAACATCCTAAAGTACAAATAACCCTTAATTATAAATACATTTGTATTGAATATAATCTAAATATATTTATTACCAATTCATAATAAAAAAATATACCAGGGAGCTCGACATCGTGATGGCCGCATGGTAGCTCGGCTCCGCCGGCCTCCCTGCCCAAACTAATCTATCCTGTCGCCCATCCTGCCCAGAAAAGACAACATTTTACAGATGAAGGTCTGCTGACACTTACCACCCATCCTGGTGGCTCCGGAGATCAGTGGGCCCGCAGCGGCGTCCTCCCAGGAAGTGCGGCCTCTGTGGAGTGGAGACCGGGGCCTTGCCTTCAGCGAGTAGCCGGCGGAGACGAGTCAGCGGGTGGAGGACGGATGCCGGCCGGAGGAGGCCGTTGTGCGAAAAAGCCGAAGGCAACTGAACGCGCCTGGGTCTACCTTCCGGTGGTCCAGAGGTGAGGTGCGGCAAGTTGTGTGTGGGGGAAGCCGTGCTGGTGGCTCCCCCCCCTTATTGCCTCGCTCGGCCATCCTGACTTCCATCGCTCGGTGGTGGAGAGTGGCTCCGGCGGAGCGTTGGCGCCGGCGGGTCCCTCTTTTTTGGTGGCTCTCATCTTTGCAACGTGGCTGCTTTGTGGACGATTGAGGGGGATCCCGCGTGGGCCCCGCTTGTGAGCCCACCCCAGGAGTCGGTCACGAAAAGACTGCGTAGTAATCACAAAATGGCGGCTGATGCTGTACGCTGTGGGACACCCTGGGATGTTGGTGCTGTACCTCTGTGCCGTGATGGGACCTGCACCGGGGAGTGTGAACCCACGATTGGCGACGTCCTGCGGGCACTAAGGATTTGGCAGGCGACCCTGGTCCGGGATTTTTGTGTGCAGGTCGACGTGGGGATCGCCATTGCTTCCGAGCCGATCCCCAGGGATGTGGATGGGCCTGAGGTGGTTACTTTTGGTTTTCCTTACTTTGGCGGGGGCGGCGACGGCTTGGACCGCATGCGGGAAGAACTGCTGGCGATCAGTGCAACTGATTTACATGACTGCCGTGAACAGCTTTTGCATTGCCTTCGGCGGTGGAGATCCAGTGGGTGGCTTCCATTGACTATCCAGCGGTGGCTCCATGACCTCTTATCACTGCTTTGCTTTGTGCTTGCTACCTTTCCATACATCGCGGTGATGGCTAAGAAAGGACTGGGGTGAACCCGGGGGTTTTTTCACCCGGAGGACTGCTGTTCGATGCACGGATTTATGGACTGCCACAAATTGTGATACCTTGTCGAAACCTTAATATGTATGGCTACTTGAAACCATGCCAGTTTCGTTTTGGGCTACACTAGAATGTTTGTATGGGCGGGGGGTGGGGGCCGTGCGCCTTGTTACATGGTATCCTCCCCCCTTGACTTTCCTTTTTTCCTTTTTATCTGTTTTCTTCTCCTTTCCCTACATTATCTCATTCTATATTTCGGGTTCACGCTAAGGGCGACAGGCACGCTGCTGGGAGGGGTAGGCCATAGCCTTCTGCAGGGGTGCAGGGTGGGGCGGGTGGATGGAGGTCTATTAGATAGTTCTTTGTTTCTATGGCTCTTATCTGTCCTTTTCTTGGGTCTCCATTGCTGTGCGTGATCCCCGCGGGAAGAGTGCCCAGGGGGGGGGAGGTTTGTGTATTCCCATATGGTATGGTACTTTCGGGGGGTTTTTCCTTTTCCTGACTTAGCCTCCCCGCCCCTAAGAATGTTTACTGTCTGGATTGTGGATCGCCATTATCGCCGTGGGGCGGGTACAGTAACGTGGATTCCCCCTTTCCTTTCCCCTTTTTTCTAATATTTTTGTTTTCTTTTACTCTCCGGGTTGGGTTGTATAGTGATTGCACCTTTTTCCGTCTCATTGATGATTTGATTATCATGAGAGTGATGTTTTGCTTGTTTTTGGGCACATGAGGTTGCAGGTGGACACTGACTGAAGAAGAATAGTAAGGGCATCGATGGCTTGACCGCATTGGACTATTCTGATAACTGACTTACGGATTCCCTATTATAATTATGTTGATTCTGTTCCCCGTCGTGTGTACCAAGACGCTTCTTATACGACCGATCCTTTATTTTTATATATATAAAATTAACCTTCAGTGATCCTTTACCGGGGGGTTACGCTCAGTTAGCATTATAGACTCGCAGCATTGGGTAGTATTGCGTGCCCATTCTGTACTTTTTATTGCTATTGGTGCCTTCCAGTTTGTTCCGTGGCCGGCCTCTGGGTTGTAGGCCCGTATTTGTATGTCACCATCTACACAAATAAAGGTTTTCAAAAATTAAAAAAAAATATATATATATACCAGGGTTAAAAAATGCTAAATGGTTAAACACTTTCCTAATTAACAGTACAACCTATACAGCGCTAAATTTTGGATTCAGCCCAAAAAAACAGACATAAAGTGCTAGTGCAAGACCAAATAAATGTGCAAATCAGTGCAAAGTGCAAGATCTCAATAAACTTGGATAACCAGATATGAAATTACACCATATGGCATTATCAAGCTGAAAAAGGACTTCTTCAATGGACACTTAGATGGGCAACCATGTTAAAAAAAACCTTCATAAATGTATACTGGTTCTTTAATCAAGTCAAGCCCCAAAATATAGTTGGGCAACATGATAAATCTGTTCAGTACGGCAAATATAAGCTAAAATTAATATTTCATAATGACAGGAATTTTGAATTGTACTGGAAAAATATATATAATGCTAAAAGAGAGAGCAGTGCTGGAACAAAGTTTCCAAGATTGATGTGAACCAAAATAGGGGGGGGGGGGGGGGGAGGGAATATCGACGAAATTCCACAATATTAGAATGATCCATGACAGTGAAAGAGCAAGATATCATAAAACAGGAAGTTATAGACAACAGGGGGAAATCAGTTAAAAAAGAGTTACAAAGTGACATGTGCAACCATCAGTAGCTATATTCATGCCTGGTATTTATAAAAAACAATACAGATCTTCCCCTGTGTTCATCCCTCCCGGGATCCTGGTATCGAGCAGTAAAATGTATTTACTTTCCAACTGTCTAAGTTGTTTCTCCCTAATGCCTCCCCTGATGTTCTTGGGTACAGCATCAATGATAAAGTATTTTAAATTATTGAGATTTTTCTTATGCACTAGCCCAAAGTGGCGTGCCACTGGGTAGTTGTCATCTGAATTGACAATCGCTTTCAGGTGTTGGAGGATATGATTGAAGGCCTGTAACTTCGTACTCCCAATATATTTCAGCCCGCAAGTGCATTGAAGCACGTACAAAGCAAAATCAGTGCGGCACGTATACAGTTCTTTAATTTGTATAGGCTTGGGATCAAATGCAGAGTAATATTCATTAGTATTGATGCCAAATTTACATGCTCTGCACGATATGCATTTGTGGAAGCCAGATTTGTTAGAAAGCCAGTTCTTATTAGATATTAATTCCGGACTGGTTTTCACCAGGGCATTCCTCATTGAGGGTGCCTTTCTGAAAGTAATGGATGGCTCATCCGGTAACATGGGGGCCAAAGTGATATCGGTTTTAAGCAGTGGCCAGTGTCTTTTCAATATCCCCCTCACTTTCCTCTCCTCTGTACTGAATGTAGTGATGAGACTAATTCTGTCTTCTATTCTGCCGGGCTGCTGATTATTCATGCATCTCCTCACAGTAAGACATTCTTCTCTGCTTGAACTGTTAGCTCGATCTTTGGACTTCTGTAACTCGCTCGAGCAGTAACCTCGGGCAAGAAATCTGTTAAATGCCTCTTTTTGGCATCTCTCCAAATCCAGTTCTGTGCTACATATTATTTAACAATCTAAGGAACTCCCCATAGGGGATGCTCCTAATAATATGGCCTGGATGGGAGCTGCTGGTGTGCAGGATTGCATTTCCTGCTGTGGATTTCCTATGCAACCGTGTCTGAATCTTGTTCTCACTAATGTAAATCTCCACATCAAGAAACTGGATCTGACTAGTACTGATGTGAGATGTAAATTGTAAATTCCGATCATTTACATTAATGGTGTTGACAAAATTAATGGCTGATTCCAGAGTCCCCTTCCAAATCATGCAAATGTCATCAATAGAGCGCCAGAAGTGGACTATATTGTTCACAAATAAGTGGTTAAGTGATCCCCTAAGGACATGCTCCTCCCACCACCCCACATGCAAGCATGCGTAAGTGGGGGAGAAGCATGCCCCCATGGCCACACCCCTGATTTGTTGGTACACCTCCTTATTAAATAGAAAGTAATTATAGTACAAACATATTTCAATCATTCTAAGTAGCATGATGTTATGCTGTCTATGTACAATATTGCGTTTATCCAAAAAGTACTTAATGGCCCTTAGTCCATCTGCATGTTGGATGCTGGTATATAAAGCGCTGATGTCCAAAGCAATGAGTACATAATCTGTCTCCCATTCAACATCTTTCAATTTGGAAAGGAAATGGCCAGTGTCTTTAATAAATGAGGGCAGGGCTTCCACAAAATCATGCAAGAAATAATCCACATATTTTGAAATTGCTTCTAATAAGCTACCCTGGGCTGAGATGATCAGTCGCCCAGGTACAGGAGCGATGAGCTTATGAATTTTGGGAATGAGGTAAAGAGTAGGCGTTACCGGATAGTCGTTTTTCAGGAAAGCATGCTCTTGTTTGCTCAGAAGTCCCTCTCGTTTCCATTGATTCAGTTCTTTATGTATGCTTTCTTTCAAATTTCTAATGTCATTAAAAGTTCCTTTCTTGTAGCAAGTCACATCATTGAGATGTCGTTCAGCTTCCTCCATATACAGATGTCGTGGCCAGATCACTGTGTTTCCCCCCTTGTCAGCCTTGTTGATTATTAGATTAGAATTGCTTCTGAGTTTCTTCATAAGGTTACTGTACTGTCTTTCCATATATCTAGCTCGCTTTGCCTTCCTAGATATATTGCTCTGTAACCCTTTCAGGTCCTCAACCACAATGTCATTAAAAGCATCGATATTATCTTTAGGCATGAGGGGGCAAAAGGTAGATGGAGGTTTGAACTGAGTGACACAGGGTTGATTCATAACAATGCCCACAGCCTGTAACATGTCTTGTGTCGATCCCTCTGCACAGTCTTCCTCGCTTACTAGTTCCTGGGCCACTTTCAATGCTCTGATATCAGATACCTGAAAATTGATAGAGGGCTGTGACCTGCTAATGATATTAGAGGCTCGATCCTGAACATTAGCCAATTTGAAGTGCTTTTTGAGCTTCAGCTTTCGAATAAATTTAAAAACGTCTATGCGGGTTTGGACATAATTGAAAGAGTTCCTCAGACAATAGGAGAAACCCAGAGATTGTCAGACTCCACGCTGCTGAATCCGTTTGATGCACATATGACTCCACCTCCCGATCTCACCAACACGCTAGTAATAACAACACAGCGTGTTCGAGTGATAGGGCGAGGGAAAACAGGAAACAAAACAAGGAAGGGACGGAAGGGGACTGCAGGGAAGGGACAGCTTTATGAAAAGAAGATTGCTCCTCCTCCTCCCTGTTTTTCCTGTGTTAGGATGTGCTTCCCACTAGACCCCTGCCTTGTGTTGAAGAATGTTCAAATTATAATCCAGTGAATAACCCCAAACTCCTATGTGATTTTAGCAACAATTCCCTTCTTCAAACAATTATGTTCACATATATACAATACTCCAAAAACGATTCAGGAAGGACACGGTAAGACGTAGCTTCCTACTACAGTCTTCCGCTCTCTAGATTACACTCAACGTTCCTTTAGTATTCACACTCCAAATACGGAAAGGTGTAGGATCTCCCCCCACTACCTTCCGCTTTGGCACTTGCCGAGGTAAGCACTAGTGACTTTCTTCGTAACGGAAGTACGCAGAATGAATCCTCCGCTGTACTCCGTTCTCACTGTAAATAATAAGCAAAAATCCTTCCCGATCAACTACAACAGTTCAGGCGCCTTGATTCCTTTGGCCCTAGATCCAAGCAGCCTATGTTATATACACATCAGCGTTTGGCAACTAACGCGTTAAACCTCACGCGTCTTTCAGACCAACTCACGGTACAGTCGCTGCTTATTCCCGGTTTCTTCGTTATCCGGGCGTCTCCATCACCCGCCTTCGAGTCCTTGAAACCTTGTCACTCCGGCGAGGAATCGGATTTCCAAGAAGCGCTGGCCTCGCGCTACGGAGAATCAACAGGAAGCGCCTACCTTGCGCTACGGGGATATCAAAAGACTTCTGTGTCAAAGGCGCTCCGCTGCACACTTAGCACACGCGTGCCTAAAGTCAAAACCAGAACCAATTCCTCTTCCGAGGGATAGCAAGACCTCACTCCTCTCCAGTCTCTCCCAAACAAGGTGGAAAGACAAAATCACGAACAACGTGCAGATGGGCCGCCCTGCTTTTATGATGCCCCGCCCCCACACTAGAGTTCTGGGAGATGTAGTTCCGATTTTAGGTGGCGCAGCTTGACAACCCTGACAGAATGCCCCCCTTTCTAGCGCCTTCTAGAGCCCGGCTTATTCGGAAATCTCCTGTGGAAAGAACGCACAGCAGCAGGAGCGTGCACATCCGAGCTCAGCTCCCAGGAATCATCTTCAGCAGAATACCCCTTCCAGGACACCAGGTATTTCAGCCCTCCCCTGCACCACTTGGCATCTCTGATACTCCTCACTTCATACTCCATACCACCATCACATGCCACTGGCGGAGGGGCTACTCTGCGTGAAGTAAGGGCAGGTTTCAACAATTGCACATGGAACACCGGGTGTATGCGCATTGACCCTGGCAACTTCAACTTATAGGTCACGGGGTTCACCTGTCGCACTATGGTGTATGGGCCTATATATCTTGGATGGAACACGCTGCGCAATTTAAACCTGATGTTCTTTGTAGACAGCCATACCTTATCCCCCACCACATATTGGCGACTCTCTATCCTGTGACGGTCTTCCCACTTTTTATACACCTCCTTCGCTTTGTTCAAATGTACCTGCACCCCCTTATGGACCCTTCTCAGCATCAAGATTCTTTCTCTCACCGCTGGCTGATCGCTAAGATCCGAGGGTATGTCAACTGGCAGTGTATTAGCATCAAAACCGTAATTGGCCTTGAAAGGTGACATTCCCGTTGAGCTATGCCATGCGTTATTATAGGCCAGCTCTGCCATCCATAACAGGTCCACCCAAGACTCATGAGCTTCCTTAGAATAGCATCTCAGGTATTTCTTTAACGTCTGATTCAAACGCTCAGTCTGCCCATCAGTCTGTGGGTGGAAACTGGTAGATAAATTGGACTCTATTTTCAGGGCACTACACCACATGCGCCAGAAACGTGCAATAAACTGCGGTCCTCTGTCGGACACGATCACCCTAGGAATTCCGTGTAACCTGACCACATTACTAGCTAGCAATTGAGCCGTTTGGCTGGCATTCGGGAGGGCCTTACAAGGGATAAAGTGTCCCATCTTGGTGAGACTATCTATCACTACCAACACGGCTGATGAGCCCTTATCCATTGGAAGACCCGACACAAAGTCCAAGCTGATATGCTGCCATGGTTGACTGGGGGTAGGCATGGGTATCAGTTTCCCTGCTTTCTTGGTGGTCATACCCTTGGCTCTAGCACACACCTCACAACGGGCCACCCACTCAGTAACATCTTTGCTCAGTGTCGCCCACCAGAAGTGTCTTTTGACTGTATCGAGAGTTTTACGTATACCAGGGTGTCCTAACAGTTCCCCTTCATGACACCAGCCAATAGCTTTCTTCTGCAACGGAATTGTGGGTAAATACAACTTGCCCTGAAAAAATGGCAACCCGTCTCTCAATTTGCAATCCAGTCGGTCATGCGCCCATGACCCCCATCCACCCGGATACTGATGGTTCCTCACCTCATCCAAAAAGGATTCAGCCCTCACCACACACAGAACCTTCCCTGATGGAATAATTGCCTGTTTCTCGTCCACACACTCCACTGGCATTGTTTGTCTAGATAAGGCATCTGCCTTCCTATTCTCAGACCCCGGGCGGAAAGTGACCACAAAATCAAACTCTGCAAAAAAGAGCGTCCATCTCATTTGTCTTGCTGTTAAGTGCCTAGCAGAGGACATAAATTGTAGATTCCTATGGTCTGTGTACACCGTAATGGTGTGCAGGGCCCCCCATAGATAGTGCCTCCATTCCTGAAAAGCTCTCTTAATTGAAAGCAATTCCTTTTCAGCAATGGTGTAATTGAGTTCAGCCAAACTCAATTTCTTTGACAGGAAGGCCACAGGGTGCAACTGACCTGTACTACTGTCCCTCTGAGATAGTACTGCCCCGATTGCTTCGTCCGAAGCGTCCGCCTCAACCACAAAAGGATGTTCTAAATTGGGATGTGACAGCACTGGGGCAGAAATGAAAGAAGATTTAAGAGTTTGGAAAGACTCCCCTGCCTCAGTTGTCCACTCGAAAGGAACCCCTTTCTTCAATAGATTTGTAATGGGCACTGCCAGCAAGGAAAAATGCAAAATGAAGCGCCGGTAGTAGTTAGCGAAGCCCAGAAAACTCTGGACTTCCTTCACGTTCTTCGTTACTGGCCAGTCTCTCACTGCTTCCACCTTGCGCTCAGACATTTGCAACCCAGAGGGACTGATCATTACCCCCAGAAACTCCACACTGTACACCCCAAACTCACATTTACTGAGTTTAACAAAGAGACGATGTTCTCTCAATTTCATCAGTACCTTGCTGACCTGTTCTACATGACAACCCTCATCCATAGAGTACACCAAGATGTCGTCAATGTATACCACAACGAATAAATCGATGAACTCCTTCAAGACATCGTTGATCAGAAACTGAAATGCCGCAGGGGCATTACACAGCCCAAAGGGCATGACTAGATATTCATACAGGCCATACCGCGTCTTGAATGCCGTCTTCCACTCATCCCCCTCACGCACCCTGACCAAGTGATAGGCTCCTCGCAAATCCAAGCGAGTATAGATCACGGCCTCCCTCACTTGATCAATCAGTACTGTAATGAGGGGGAGAGGGTATCGGTTGCGTATGGTATTTTTATTCAAGACGCGGTAGTCCACACATGCCCTCAGATCACCATTCGCTTTAGCTATAAAGAAGAGTGGAGAAGCTGCAGGGGAACGGGATGGTCTTATAAAGCCTATACTTTCGTAATGATCGATGTATTCCTTTAAGTGCACCGTTTCCGGAACAGATAAGGCATACACGCGGCACGTAGGAATCACTGCCCCATCAATCAGATCTATCCGGCAGTCATAAGGTCTATGTGGTGGCAACTCCTCAGCTCGGCTTTCACTAAATACGTCCCGAAACGCTTCATATTGTTTCGGGAGGTTCACCTCCTTCTCAGCGGCTGTAGCCACCATAAACTTCAAGGCCAACACCTCTACAGGGGAAGACACATAAGGTACCAGATGTTCCTTGCAAAACCCAGAAGAAAAATGCACCGTGCGAGATTTCCAATTGATGGTAGGGTTGTGAAATGTAAACCATGGCATCCCTAGAATTATTTCATACTGAGGAGCCTCTATGATGTTCAACTCCACCTTTTCCACATGCCTTCCCTCTGACACCTCGATAGACAACTCTACCTCAGCCGTTTTTTCCGTTATCAAACCCGATTTAATTGGCTGACCATCTACAGCTAAGACCTCCTCTGGATTGCCTCTTGGTACTCTAGGAATCATCAAACGAGACACCAACCCATTGTCAATAAAATTTCCGGTAGCCCCGGAGTCCAGCATGACCATTACTTGATGGGATTTATTTTCGCACTCTAGAGTCATGACCAGTACCAGATGGGATTCCGTTTCACCTATGCCAGAGGAGGATAATGACGTAAGCTTCCAATCAGGGTTCTCCTCTTTAGTCGGCAAATGTACCGAACCCTCATCACTCTCTCTGGCAGTATTTGAAACAGCCACCCTTTGATTCTTGTTCCATGTGTTCGAAGTTTTTGGTTTGGAAGGGCACTCTCTTACATAGTGACCCTTCTTCCCACAATACATACAGAGGCCTTTTACCCTCCTACTCTCTCTTTCTGTTTTGGACAAAGGGGGTCGAATAGCTCCTATCTCCATGGGCTCTGTTCCTGCTTCTGCTGAACCCAAAGCTCTAGAAGGAAAACTCACATTACGGGTATATCCCCTGTCCCATTTTCTTCGATCCCTGCTCCTCTCTGTCAGCCTACCATCCAACCTCATGACCAAATTCACCATATCTACACATGTCGTGGGTTGAGGATCTACATGTGCCACAGCGTCCTTCAATTCCTCCCTCAAACCCTGATAAAACAGAGTCATTCTTTTGCCCTCCGGCCATTCAGTTTCGGCAACCAAACGATTAAACGTAGTTAGGTAAGTAATCAAATCACTCCTACCCTGCCGCAGGGACAATAACTCCTTATCAGCACTGAAATTGGTGGCCCTCCTGTCAAAGACTTTTTCGAATTCTTCTCTGAAAGCTGTCCAATTGGATAACATAGCATCGTCTCGTTTTATAATAGGTACTGCCCAATTTGCAGCATCTCCCACCAAATAAGATATGGCAAATGCTACCCTAGAATGGTTATTGGGAAATGAGGCAGGTTTGCAAGAAAAATGGAGCATAATTTGCGTCATGAAGGCCTGCGTTTTACTAGGATCCCCCCCATACCTCTCAGGGGTGGCTAACGGGATAGGAGGGGGAACCGTAACCTGAATTTGCGCAGGACCCGTAGAAAAAGGGTTCTTGGATAATTGTTCTACCCTATCCTTAAGCAAAACAGCCTCTGCCTTTGACGCAGCCAGTTCCTGTTGAACCAAAACCAAGGCCCTCAACACATCATCCAAGGTGGCCATATGTACTCCAAACCGACCCGGCAGAATGCAATTCGTGGGTTCGTGATTCTGTCAGACTCCACGCTGCCGAATCCGTTTGATGCACATATGACTCCACCTCCCGATCTCACCAACACGCTAGTAATAACAACACAGCGTGTTCGAGTGATAGGGCGAGGGAAAACAGGAAACAAAACAAGGAAGGGACGGAAGGGGACTGCAGGGAAGGGACAGCTTTATGAAAAGAAGATTGCTCCTCCTCCTCCCTGTTTTTCCTGTGTTAGGATGTGCTTCCCACTAGACCCCTGCCTTGTGTTGAAGAATGTTCAAATTATAATCCAGTGAATAACCCCAAACTCCTATGTGATTTTAGCAACAATTCCCTTCTTCAAACAATTATGTTCACATATATACAATACTCCAAAAACGATTCAGGAAGGACACGGTAAGACGTAGCTTCCTACTACAGTCTTCCGCTCTCTAGATTACACTCAACGTTCCTTTAGTATTCACACTCCAAATACGGAAAGGTGTAGGATCTCCCCCCACTACCTTCCGCTTTGGCACTTGCCGAGGTAAGCACTAGTGACTTTCTTCGTAACGGAAGTACGCAGAATGAATCCTCCGCTGTACTCCGTTCTCACTGTAAATAATAAGCAAAAATCCTTCCCGATCAACTACAACAGTTCAGGCGCCTTGATTCCTTTGGCCCTAGATCCAAGCAGCCTATGTTATATACACATCAGCGTTTGGCAACTAACGCGTTAAACCTCACGCGTCTTTCAGACCAACTCACGGTACAGTCGCTGCTTATTCCCGGTTTCTTCGTTATCCGGGCGTCTCCATCACCCGCCTTCGAGTCCTTGAAACCTTGTCACTCCGGCGAGGAATCGGATTTCCAAGAAGCGCTGGCCTCGCGCTACGGAGAATCAACAGGAAGCGCCTACCTTGCGCTACGGGGATATCAAAAGACTTCTGTGTCAAAGGCGCTCCGCTGCACACTTAGCACACGCGTGCCTAAAGTCAAAACCAGAACCAATTCCTCTTCCGAGGGATAGCAAGACCTCACTCCTCTCCAGTCTCTCCCAAACAAGGTGGAAAGACAAAATCACGAACAACGTGCAGATGGGCCGCCCTGCTTTTATGATGCCCCGCCCCCACACTAGAGTTCTGGGAGATGTAGTTCCGATTTTAGGTGGCGCAGCTTGACAACCCTGACAGAATGCCCCCCTTTCTAGCGCCTTCTAGAGCCCGGCTTATTCGGAAATCTCCTGTGGAAAGAACGCACAGCAGCAGGAGCGTGCACATCCGAGCTCAGCTCCCAGGAATCATCTTCAGCAGAATACCCCTTCCAGGACACCAGGTATTTCAGCCCTCCCCTGCACCACTTGGCATCTCTGATACTCCTCACTTCATACTCCATACCACCATCACATGCCACTGGCGGAGGGGCTACTCTGCGTGAAGTAAGGGCAGGTTTCAACAATTGCACATGGAACACCGGGTGTATGCGCATTGACCCTGGCAACTTCAACTTATAGGTCACGGGGTTCACCTGTCGCACTATGGTGTATGGGCCTATATATCTTGGATGGAACACGCTGCGCAATTTAAACCTGATGTTCTTTGTAGACAGCCATACCTTATCCCCCACCACATATTGGCGACTCTCTATCCTGTGACGGTCTTCCCACTTTTTATACACCTCCTTCGCTTTGTTCAAATGTACCTGCACCCCCTTATGGACCCTTCTCAGCATCAAGATTCTTTCTCTCACCGCTGGCTGATCGCTAAGATCCGAGGGTATGTCAACTGGCAGTGTATTAGCATCAAAACCGTAATTGGCCTTGAAAGGTGACATTCCCGTTGAGCTATGCCATGCGTTATTATAGGCCAGCTCTGCCATCCATAACAGGTCCACCCAAGACTCATGAGCTTCCTTAGAATAGCATCTCAGGTATTTCTTTAACGTCTGATTCAAACGCTCAGTCTGCCCATCAGTCTGTGGGTGGAAACTGGTAGATAAATTGGACTCTATTTTCAGGGCACTACACCACATGCGCCAGAAACGTGCAATAAACTGCGGTCCTCTGTCGGACACGATCACCCTAGGAATTCCGTGTAACCTGACCACATTACTAGCTAGCAATTGAGCCGTTTGGCTGGCATTCGGGAGGGCCTTACAAGGGATAAAGTGTCCCATCTTGGTGAGACTATCTATCACTACCAACACGGCTGATGAGCCCTTATCCATTGGAAGACCCGACACAAAGTCCAAGCTGATATGCTGCCATGGTTGACTGGGGGTAGGCATGGGTATCAGTTTCCCTGCTTTCTTGGTGGTCATACCCTTGGCTCTAGCACACACCTCACAACGGGCCACCCACTCAGTAACATCTTTGCTCAGTGTCGCCCACCAGAAGTGTCTTTTGACTGTATCGAGAGTTTTACGTATACCAGGGTGTCCTAACAGTTCCCCTTCATGACACCAGCCAATAGCTTTCTTCTGCAACGGAATTGTGGGTAAATACAACTTGCCCTGAAAAAATGGCAACCCGTCTCTCAATTTGCAATCCAGTCGGTCATGCGCCCATGACCCCCATCCACCCGGATACTGATGGTTCCTCACCTCATCCAAAAAGGATTCAGCCCTCACCACACACAGAACCTTCCCTGATGGAATAATTGCCTGTTTCTCATCCACACACTCCACTGGCATTGTTTGTCTAGATAAGGCATCTGCCTTCCTATTCTCAGACCCCGGGCGGAAAGTGACCACAAAATCAAACTCTGCAAAAAAGAGCGTCCATCTCATTTGTCTTGCTGTTAAGTGCCTAGCAGAGGACATAAATTGTAGATTCCTATGGTCTGTGTACACCGTAATGGTGTGCAGGGCCCCCCATAGATAGTGCCTCCATTCCTGAAAAGCTCTCTTAATTGAAAGCAATTCCTTTTCAGCAATGGTGTAATTGAGTTCAGCCAAACTCAATTTCTTTGACAGGAAGGCCACAGGGTGCAACTGACCTGTACTACTGTCCCTCTGAGATAGTACTGCCCCGATTGCTTCGTCCGAAGCGTCCGCCTCAACCACAAAAGGATGTTCTAAATTGGGATGTGACAGCACTGGGGCAGAAATGAAAGAAGATTTAAGAGTTTGGAAAGACTCCCCTGCCTCAGTTGTCCACTCGAAAGGAACCCCTTTCTTCAATAGATTTGTAATGGGCACTGCCAGCAAGGAAAAATGCAAAATGAAGCGCCGGTAGTAGTTAGCGAAGCCCAGAAAACTCTGGACTTCCTTCACGTTCTTCGTTACTGGCCAGTCTCTCACTGCTTCCACCTTGCGCTCAGACATTTGCAACCCAGAGGGACTGATCATTACCCCCAGAAACTCCACACTGTACACCCCAAACTCACATTTACTGAGTTTAACAAAGAGACGATGTTCTCTCAATTTCATCAGTACCTTGCTGACCTGTTCTACATGACAACCCTCATCCATAGAGTACACCAAGATGTCGTCAATGTATACCACAACGAATAAATCGATGAACTCCTTCAAGACATCGTTGATCAGAAACTGAAATGCCGCAGGGGCATTACACAGCCCAAAGGGCATGACTAGATATTCATACAGGCCATACCGCGTCTTGAATGCCGTCTTCCACTCATCCCCCTCACGCACCCTGACCAAGTGATAGGCTCCTCGCAAATCCAAGCGAGTATAGATCACGGCCTCCCTCACTTGATCAATCAGTACTGTAATGAGGGGGAGAGGGTATCGGTTGCGTATGGTATTTTTATTCAAGACGCGGTAGTCCACACATGCCCTCAGATCACCATTCGCTTTAGCTATAAAGAAGAGTGGAGAAGCTGCAGGGGAACGGGATGGTCTTATAAAGCCTATACTTTCGTAATGATCGATGTATTCCTTTAAGTGCACCGTTTCCGGAACAGATAAGGCATACACGCGGCACGTAGGAATCACTGCCCCATCAATCAGATCTATCCGGCAGTCATAAGGTCTATGTGGTGGCAACTCCTCAGCTCGGCTTTCACTAAATACGTCCCGAAACGCTTCATATTGTTTCGGGAGGTTCACCTCCTTCTCAGCGGCTGTAGCCACCATAAACTTCAAGGCCAACACCTCTACAGGGGAAGACACATAAGGTACCAGATGTTCCTTGCAAAACCCAGAAGAAAAATGCACCGTGCGAGATTTCCAATTGATGGTAGGGTTGTGAAATGTAAACCATGGCATCCCTAGAATTATTTCATACTGAGGAGCCTCTATGATGTTCAACTCCACCTTTTCCACATGCCTTCCCTCTGACACCTCGATAGACAACTCTACCTCAGCCGTTTTTTCCGTTATCAAACCCGATTTAATTGGCTGACCATCTACAGCTAAGACCTCCTCTGGATTGCCTCTTGGTACTCTAGGAATCATCAAACGAGACACCAACCCATTGTCAATAAAATTTCCGGTAGCCCCGGAGTCCAGCATGACCATTACTTGATGGGATTTATTTTCGCACTCTAGAGTCATGACCAGTACCAGATGGGATTCCGTTTCACCTATGCCAGAGGAGGATAATGACGTAAGCTTCCAATCAGGGTTCTCCTCTTTAGTCGGCAAATGTACCGAACCCTCATCACTCTCTCTGGCAGTATTTGAAACAGCCACCCTTTGATTCTTGTTCCATGTGTTCGAAGTTTTTGGTTTGGAAGGGCACTCTCTTACATAGTGACCCTTCTTCCCACAATACATACAGAGGCCTTTTACCCTCCTACTCTCTCTTTCTGTTTTGGACAAAGGGGGTCGAATAGCTCCTATCTCCATGGGCTCTGTTCCTGCTTCTGCTGAACCCAAAGCTCTAGAAGGAAAACTCACATTACGGGTATATCCCCTGTCCCATTTTCTTCGATCCCTGCTCCTCTCTGTCAGCCTACCATCCAACCTCATGACCAAATTCACCATATCTACACATGTCGTGGGTTGAGGATCTACATGTGCCACAGCGTCCTTCAATTCCTCCCTCAAACCCTGATAAAACAGAGTCATTCTTTTGCCCTCCGGCCATTCAGTTTCGGCAACCAAACGATTAAACGTAGTTAGGTAAGTAATCAAATCACTCCTACCCTGCCGCAGGGACAATAACTCCTTATCAGCACTGAAATTGGTGGCCCTCCTGTCAAAGACTTTTTCGAATTCTTCTCTGAAAGCTGTCCAATTGGATAACATAGCATCGTCTCGTTTTATAATAGGTACTGCCCAATTTGCAGCATCTCCCACCAAATAAGATATGGCAAATGCTACCCTAGAATGGTTATTGGGAAATGAGGCAGGTTTGCAAGAAAAATGGAGCATAATTTGCGTCATGAAGGCCTGCGTTTTACTAGGATCCCCCCCATACCTCTCAGGGGTGGCTAACGGGATAGGAGGGGGAACCGTAACCTGAATTTGCGCAGGACCCGTAGAAAAAGGGTTCTTGGATAATTGTTCTACCCTATCCTTAAGCAAAACAGCCTCTGCCTTTGACGCAGCCAGTTCCTGTTGAACCAAAACCAAGGCCCTCAACACATCATCCAAGGTGGCCATATGTACTCCAAACCGACCCGGCAGAATGCAATTCGTGGGTTCGTGATTCTGTCAGACTCCACGCTGCCGAATCCGTTTGATGCACATATGACTCCACCTCCCGATCTCACCAACACGCTAGTAATAACAACACAGCGTGTTCGAGTGATAGGGCGAGGGAAAACAGGAAACAAAACAAGGAAGGGACGGAAGGGGACTGCAGGGAAGGGACAGCTTTATGAAAAGAAGATTGCTCCTCCTCCTCCCTGTTTTTCCTGTGTTAGGATGTGCTTCCCACTAGACCCCTGCCTTGTGTTGAAGAATGTTCAAATTATAATCCAGTGAATAACCCCAAACTCCTATGTGATTTTAGCAACAATTCCCTTCTTCAAACAATTATGTTCACATATATACAATACTCCAAAAACGATTCAGGAAGGACACGGTAAGACGTAGCTTCCTACTACAGTCTTCCGCTCTCTAGATTACACTCAACGTTCCTTTAGTATTCACACTCCAAATACGGAAAGGTGTAGGATCTCCCCCCACTACCTTCCGCTTTGGCACTTGCCGAGGTAAGCACTAGTGACTTTCTTCGTAACGGAAGTACGCAGAATGAATCCTCCGCTGTACTCCGTTCTCACTGTAAATAATAAGCAAAAATCCTTCCCGATCAACTACAACAGTTCAGGCGCCTTGATTCCTTTGGCCCTAGATCCAAGCAGCCTATGTTATATACACATCAGCGTTTGGCAACTAACGCGTTAAACCTCACGCGTCTTTCAGACCAACTCACGGTACAGTCGCTGCTTATTCCCGGTTTCTTCGTTATCCGGGCGTCTCCATCACCCGCCTTCGAGTCCTTGAAACCTTGTCACTCCGGCGAGGAATCGGATTTCCAAGAAGCGCTGGCCTCGCGCTACGGAGAATCAACAGGAAGCGCCTACCTTGCGCTACGGGGATATCAAAAGACTTCTGTGTCAAAGGCGCTCCGCTGCACACTTAGCACACGCGTGCCTAAAGTCAAAACCAGAACCAATTCCTCTTCCGAGGGATAGCAAGACCTCACTCCTCTCCAGTCTCTCCCAAACAAGGTGGAAAGACAAAATCACGAACAACGTGCAGATGGGCCGCCCTGCTTTTATGATGCCCCGCCCCCACACTAGAGTTCTGGGAGATGTAGTTCCGATTTTAGGTGGCGCAGCTTGACAACCCTGACAGAGATAGCAATTGCGTTTCTGCCTTGGACAGGGTGATATCAGAGAGATTGACTACGGTGTTATCCCCTGATTCATTTTCTTGGGGTTCACAGTCAACAGGGGTCGTGGTTGTAGTACCAGTATCATTATTGCTTGTAATTGCCAGAAGTGTCCCTACCATTTCTTTCCTCTGCCTTTCTTCGTGAAGCCTCTGCCTATTGTGTTTCCTCCTTGCACTGCATCTTTTGTTATTATCCCTTCATTTATTTTCCGCTGTTGCCGGATCTGTGGTCGTAGTGTCTTGAATCTGTCTTCTATGAGAAAACCCAATTCCTCAGAGGGCGAGTAGTTAGTGGGCACTTGTATTAGATTAGATACACTGTTCATCCCATCATCCGACTCAACACTGCTTGCTCCAGAGCTCAATTCGGGTTCCGAAATCTCTGCACTTAAATTATCAATGGATGTTTGTTTGCTCGTCTTAGGTATTAGTGCTTGTCTTTTTACAGTGTCAAATTTGCGTGCAAACGTAAATATCCTCCCTGTCTCATAGTCTCTCTTATCACGTGCAAAATTGAATTGCTTCCGAGTGCTGAAGGTTTCTTGATGTTTTACAAGTCTTACATCTATTTCTGCTCTATATTTCTTCACAAATTCTTTATTATCATCCGCTTCAATTTCGTTATTGAGTTGTTCAATTTCTTTTAGAATTTCATTGCGATCAATTTCCGCATATTTGATAAGAATGCAGACCATATTCATGGATGCATCTAAGTTGTAGGACGCCCATTCCTTCAGCATTAGGGGGTTGGGATTCTCAAAAGATGGAGCTATGAGCACCCTCAACCCCCTAAGTACACGTACCACTTCTTTGTGCTTCTCAAGTGAACGTTTCTCCCACCACTTAGTCGTCTCTGTTCTTAATCATTTCTCCAGTTTTTCTAATTTTCCTTTTAGGTTGATGGTGGTATCATTTACCTTTACACCATCTGAGTTAGCCTTCAATGCCGGAAGATTTATAAACATGTATATATCGGGAGTCGCAGGCATAAATTCTTACTCGCTCTGTTTGCCCGCTTTAGGAGGATAGTACTATTGTCATGTGGACAGAGTGTGGAGGAATGTACGGAATGGGACCAGTGCATATTGGCTTGCTGGCCCTGATATTTGGTAGATGGTGTAAGATTTGGGACAGTTTGGAGAAAACGAGAGGAGCGGGATCATCCAAGGGAAGGAAAACAAGCGACCCTGTAGAAATGGGCAGGGGCTGTTTTATACAAAGAACTCTGAGGTGCAACTGTCATGTGCTCCCACTTTGTGAGGTCCCAGAGCACTTTGATATTAGAAAGGGGCCGTAGACACTTGTGCAGCTCCTTCTGTAATACTGATAGCACTGGTGCGACTTGTGTACCAGCGCTATCTCAGGTGAGCATTCCATGCTTGCCCCGAGACAGTCGCTCCCCACGCTCCCTGACACAGCGCTTCTCCTCCTAGCGTCTGGTATCGTAGCCTGCTCATTCAAAAACTGTTCTCATTTGCGCTGCATTGCTGGGATATTTGTTGCCTGATAAATAATTGCCAATTGTGCTCATTTGCGCTGCATTGCTGTAATAGTATTGTTGCGTGAGAATTAATTTTTATCTGCTCATTGGTGTTAATTTATCACTGATCGCATCGCCTGCAATAGCATTTATTTGTGCCGCTTGTGATGCTACCACTGCCCAGATCTCTGCTTTGCTTCGGCTGTGCTCCTGTTTCGCTTTCTATTTGTAGCCATTTTGTTGTTGTGACCACTCCCGTCTCTCCTCCCCGCTCCCGCCTCCCAGCTGACCCTCCCTCGCCCCGCCCCCTCCACTATCCATTCATGACAGATGCTTTTCCGCGCAGCGTTCACGCGCAGCGTTCACGCGCAGCGGTCGCGCCCCATGCGCGCCGAAGGTGCGCCAAAGGTTAGCCCGTCTACGCCCGTCTGCGCCTGGACCGCGCTCAGCGCCAGACCTCCTGGTCCCCGCAATAGCCACTTCACTCACTTAACATATGACGCCGCTACTCTCCTTGCCCTTAACCCCGGATGCTCCCCACAATGCTACGTAGCTACCCCAGGACACACCCACGGACCATTCGCCTGCCACTCCTGCAAGTTCGCCTGCATCAGGACTCATGCCAAATCCTCCCCCTCCAAACACAACTCCGACTCTAACCACCTGAAGTGTATCCTGCTGAACACCCGATCGATCCACAAACATGCCACTGAACTCTGGGACCTACTCGACACTACATCACCGGACGTCGCTTTCCTTACAGAAACCTGGATGAACGCCTCATCAGCGCCCGACATCGCCATAGCCATCCCGGACACCTACAAGATCATCCGAAAAGACCGCACCAACCAAACTGGAGGAGGCATCGCCCATAAGAACACCATCCGAATCACGACCAGCTCCGACGATAACCTCGCGACCGCCGAACACCTTCACTACCAGATCCACACCGACCCCATGACCACACTTAGAGGCACCCTCATCTACAGACCACCAGGACCCCGCACACAATTCAACAAAGACATCACTGACTTCATCAGCCCACATGCCCTCACCTCCGAGAACTACATTCTACTGGGAGACCTCAACTTCCACCTGGAAAAGAATAACAACAGCAACACCACCACCCTTCTGGACAACCTGGCCAATCTCGGACTCAAACAACTTGTTAACACCCCCACCCACTTAGCCGGACACACGCTCGACCCTATCTTCACCTCCAGCAAACACATCTCCTTCGAGCACACCACAGCTCTCCATTGGGCGGACCACAGCTGCGTTCACTTCAGCTACAAAAAGACCACGACCCACATCCCACCACAACCTATTCCTTGAAGAAACTGGAAATAAATCACCACCGACCAACTCTTCACATCGCTTAACCAAAACCCCCCCGACATATCATCGAACCCAAACCAAGCTGCCACCAAACTCATACAATTGATCACCCTCAGCGCTAACGAATTAGCACCCTTGAAAAACCACCAGATCAAACCAGGTAGCAAAAAGGCCCCCTGGTTCAACGAGGACCTCAAGAAATCCAAGAAGTTATGTCATACCCTCGAGAAAACCTGGAGAAAAAACCGAACCACTAACAACCTGGCCACCTTCAAGGACGCCACCCGCAAACACCACCAATTGTTCCGATCCACCAAGAAATCAGCATTCAAGGATCGACTCGACAACAACGCCCAAAACAGCAAGGAACTATTCAACATCGTCAAAGAATTTACCAACCCCTCCGCCGGCACCAACGACATCACTCCCTCACAAGACCTCTGCGACTCTCTATCCTCTTTCTTCCACAACAAAATTGCCATCATTCATAACAGCTTTGAAAACCTGTCCGAAGAACAACCCACTCCACCAACCTCCGAACCAATGCAGCACTCTCACAACCTTTTCACCTGGAACCCAATCACTACTGAAGACACCATCCGTCTGATGAACTCCATCCACTCAGGTTCACCAACTGAACCATGCCCCCACCACATCTTCAACAAAGCAGACTCCATCATCGCACCCCATCTCCGCGATGTCATCAACTGCTTCCTCAACTCCGCTACCTTCCCAGAAAGCTGGAAACATGCCGAACTCAGCGCCCTTCTGAAGAAACCCACAGCGGACCCCTCTGAACTTAAGAACTACCGCCCCATCTCACTCCTCCCCTTCCCGGCCAAAGTCATTGAGAAAGCCGTCAATAGCCAGCTCGCCGCCTTCCTTGAATCCAACAATTCACTCGACCCCTCACAGTCCGGTTTTCGAGCCAAACACAGCACCGAAACCGCCCTCATCGCTGCTACGGATGACATCCGATCGCTACTGGACAACGGAGAATCAGTTGCCCTCATCCTACTTGACCTCTCCGCCGCCTTCGACACAGTCTGTCATAACACCCTCATACAACCCCTCAGCAACGTCGGAATACAAGGAAAAGCGTTGGACTGGATCATCTTGTTCCTCACCGGAAGAACACAGAGAGTCCGCCTCCCCCCATTCAAATCAGAGGCCACCAAAGCCATCTGCGGCGTACCACAAGGATCATCACTCAGTCCCACCCTCTTCAACGTGTACATGAGTCCCCTCGCAACCATCGCGCGACATCACGACCTCAATATCATCTCCTATGCTGACGACACCCAGCTAATCCTCTCCCTCACCAAAGACCCCAACAGCGCCAAAACCAATCTACACGAAGGAATGAAAGAAGTAGCCGAATGGATGAAGAACAGCCATTTAAAACTGAACTCGGACAAAACGGAAGTCCTCATCTTAGGATCGTCCCCCTCTGCATGGGACGACTCATGGTGGCCACCGGCTCTGGGCACAGCACCCATACCTACAGATCACACACGGAACCTGGGCTTCATCCTAGACTCCTCCCTCTCGATGACCAGACAAGTCAACGCCGTTTCATCATCATGCTTCAACATCCTACGCATGCTCAAAAAAATCTTCCGCTGGATCCCCACCGAAACAAGAAAAACAGTCACCCACGCACTAGTCACCAGCCGACTAGATTATGGCAACACCCTTTACGCCGGAACCACAGCCAAACTACAGAAAAAACTCCAACGCATCCAAAGCGCCTCAGCCAGACTCATACTGGACATCCCCCGTCAGGCCCACATTTCCGGTCACCTTAAAGATCTCCACTGGCTCCCCGTCAACAAGAGAGTAATGTTCCATCTCCTCACCCACGCACACAAGGCCCTCTACGACCTAGGACCCGAATGCCTCAACAAACGACTGTCCTTCTACACACCCACCCGCCAACTACGTTCATCCAATCAAGCCCTCGCCGCAATTCCGCGCATCAATAAAACCACCATGGGAGGAAGATCTTTCTCCTACTTAGCGGCCAAAACCTGGAATTCTCTCCCCACTCACCTCCGCCTTACACAGAACCACCTCTCCTTTAGAAAGCAGCTAAAAACCTGGCTATTCGACGAATAATGCACCCACCCTTCCCCAAGCGCCTTGAGACCCTCTGGGTGAGGAGTGCGCTATACAAATGATTGAACTTGAACTTGAACATGATTTCCTTGGGGGCGTGGCCCTTTGCAAGTGAAAGAATCTCTTTGTCACTGCGCCGGTGCTGTGTTATGGGCGTACGCGCAAAGAACCCATCAGGAGGCACAATTATTGCACCACAAAATAGTGGAATAGTGTCAGTGCGCCCCAAGGTCAGGGGTCCCCTTACATCCCCCTGCAGGCCGGTGCAGTCACTCACTGTAACCGCCTGTAGTATGATCTCTGTCCCTTCTTTAAAATGCAGGCAGGGTCCGCCTGCAGTGTCTCACTGAGTAGCTGATTAAAGCAGCCGCTCCATATTTCACTGAGCGTGCTGCCCCCAGGGTAGCCTCGAGTTCATCACAGCCTGAGGGCCAGCACATTCATTGTAATTGAGCGCACTGTTGATGTTTTACATCAGGCGCACCCAAGTGCATTATGAAGCAAACATGAACAGAGCGCCCAATACATAATGCAGACCCCGAAGAGCAGTAGTGGCTCCTGGAGGGAGTGCTGCTGGGTGGTGATGCAGGGCAGGGGAGGTGCATGTTGGGGGGTAGTAAACTCCGGATTATGGCCGAACGGGGGTAAGTATACAAATAAATAAAACAAATTTCATTGTGCACGCTGCATCACATTTGGCGATGCAGCGCGCACAACGAAATTTGTATTATTTATTTATTTGTATACTTACCTCCGTTCAGGCATATTACAAAGTTTACTAACCCCCACCCGGCCCCTCCCCTGCGTCACCGCCCGGCAGCACTCCCACCAGGAGCCGCTACTGCTGAAGAGACAGCTTTAGCGCACAGAGAGGCAAGAGTGGAGGTAAGCAGCAAATCAAGGCTCGAGTCAGGGGCCTGCTCCAGCTCAACTCAAAGTCCTCTTACACCCTAGAGCAGCGTTTCCCAGACTGTGGTCCGCGGACCCCCAGGAATCCGTGAGACATTCCCAGGGGGTCCGCAGGGCCGTAGGAGGCACAGCAGCTGGGGAAACGAGCAGAACAGAAGGCAAAAGGGGCACAAAAACAAGGAAAAAATGAGTGGCACAGAAGGCAGAAGGGCACAAAAAAACGTTCTGAACAGAGGGCAGAAGGGCACAAAAACGAGGGGAAATGAAGTGGAACCGAGGGCAGAAAGGCACAAAAAACGAGTGGAACAGAGGGCAGAAGGGCACAAAAAACGAGGGAAAAACGAGTGGAATAGAGGGTAGAAAGGCACAAAAAACGAGTGGAACAGAGGGCTGAAAGACACAAAAAACGAGTGGAATAGAGGGCAGAAGGGCACAAAAAAACGAGTGGAACAGGGGGCAGAAGGGCACAAAAAACGAGGGAAAAACGAGTGGACAGGGGTCAGAAAGGCACAAAAAACGAGTGGAACAGAGGGCAGAAAGGCACAAAAAATGAGAGGAAAACAAGTGGAACAGAAGGCAAAAGGGGCACAAAAACGAGGGAAAAACGAGTGGCACAGAGGGCAGACGGGCACAAAAAACGAATGGCACAAAGGCAAAAATACAGAATAAAGAAATATAAGGGCAGCTAAGAACAGGAGGCAGAATGGGCAGAGAGGCACGGGGGCAGCGAGGGAAACAGAAGGGAAAACCGTGCAGAGATGCGGGGCAGCGAGGGGTACAGAAGGGAAAACCGGGCAGAGACACAGGGCAGCAGGGGGTACAGAAGGAAAGACCGGGCAGAGAGAGCACGGGGACAGCGAGGAAAACAGAGGGAAGAAAAAGGGGCACGGAGAGTGCTTTAAATGCAGGAAAAAAAGTGCAGGTACTCACCAAATTGAGCTATGACTGAAGGGGCGGGCGAGGAGGCGGGTTTAGGGGTGGGGCTACTGGCCAACATTTACGGGAATCGGTGTGGTATGTAACTGGTGGTGCATAGTGTGGTAGCGCACTGTCATTCAGAGACAACACGTTTTCCATTTTCATTACCACTAAATTTGCACAGATGTACTTTTACTGACAAAAACTATGCAGCGCAACAAGGATAATGTGTGGAATTGGGTTCCAGCCAGTGAGATATCCAGTGTACCATGAGCCTGAGTGCAAGGGAGGAAATTACCACTTACCCCTGTTTGATCTGTGAAATACAGCAATAATCTGGTTTCAATGGACCCCAGGCCTCTGTGCCACTGCATCTGCAGCAACTATGGAAGTTAGACCCCTGACTCTAGAGAATATTTAGCTTTTGTGCATCCCCCAGTAAAGTATTCTATTCAATTCTTCCATGACACTTCAGAATAACAAAAGGGCTGCTTCATTTGTCCTTTCTAGTTCTAAATTTGAAATATTTGTACAGTACATTCACAAGTATTTATGTTTACAAGCTTTCAAAAACGCTCTCACCCTGCAGTTGGGGAAAGAAAAGTAAACATCAATCTCCATGTTAAAAGAATAAGCAGCAATTTGTTCGATGGTATAGCCTCACATTCAAGCTCGTTGGCGAGAGAAAAGACAACATTTAAAGGCATCTATTTGCTCTTTTATCTTAACTCCAGTGCGGTTATTTTAACAGCTAGAAACACATGTAAAATAAAATATGCCTGACAGTAACAGAGTATGCTCACTGGGCATCATCAGCACTGGCATTGCTGAAAGTGGCATGTCTAACTTATCTTTTTCAATCCCCCTTTGCAGCAAGCAGAGTCTATTGGGATCAGAAGGCCTCAGGGCCGGAGAACTCTCAGTAGCAGAGAGAGTGAGCACTGCAGGGTCTTGGGCACATGCAGAGGCTCCATCAGGGTAGAGGTTTCCCCCAATCGCGCCAGAGTTCCAGGGAGGCCGCTCAGGCCATCTCCCCCCACCTCCTCCCCACCCATTATGAGCTCAATGTTCCATCTCGGCAGGGGGGAAATGAATCAGGTGAAACACACTGTTGCCCCCAGTGGCAGGCAGGCTACGAGTTGAATATGGCCCATCTGGTGTCCTGGGTTTTCAGCATAGCTGTATGGATGGGAGGCCAGACTGCTGGAATCTGCTTCCTGGTTTGGCGCTGGATGTAGGAATCCATTCCTGGGCCCCCTGCCTGGCACTGGAGGGAAACCTGATATTCAGGCGCTGCACCTGGCTGGTTCCATATCAATGATCCTCTGCTGTTTTCGCAAAGATGGAAGGCCATTTCAAACTGCATATTTAAAGTGCTTCGATTCCTTCATGCCACACAGCTACGGGGGGTGGTGACTTCACACTTTTTGCTGATGCGAAATAAGGGTCACTGCCCGTGTGAAATGCTAATCATATGAGCATGCACTGCAGAGTAGAAATGCTGTGCATCCTCTCATGATGACCATTTCATGAGTACCAATACTCTCCGTGGGCATGGAGAAGTTCCGGTACTCAGAGGGGGAAAAAAAAGAAGTGCTGGTACTCAGTACTGGTGAGTACAGGCCTATTTAGAGCACTGGGCACGGACCACGTACAGGCAGTGGGGGAAGACAGACACCAGCAGTCACAGACACAACAATGAAAATACAGGCAATACAATAAAAGCAATAAAGGCATATGTGTATAGGTTACCATTACTTGGCAGGCAGGTAAAAATAGATGCAGCCAGGATCAGCAGTAGGATTTTCGTGCTGCTGTCGGATTGCTCACTTTCCACAAGCCCTTGGGTACCACTAAATAATACACTGCTGTATGCATACATGTAGATGCCAATAGACACAATTCACTCTGTCTCCCTCTTGAAATTGCCTCTGCTTCAAAAGGCGTTTTTAAAAAGAAATTTAAATTGTACAAATTGCTTGGGGGTCGCCGGCTTCCAGTAGTGATTCAGCAGGGGTCCTCAGGAGTCAAAAGTTTGGGCACCACTGCCCTAGAGCTTTAATGAGGCTTCTGTCTGCCACCTATACTCTACGATCAAGTATCAAAACTAAACACAAAGCATAAACCTTTTGTGTTATTTAGAGAAAAAGATGCCTCGTTGGTGAGTGAATTTCATTATGTAAAACCGGAAAATTTTCCATGCTTGATTAAATTGTGTGATCAGAAGCACATGCTTTATTTTACAGAGCCTCCTTTTTCTTCGTTATCAGATGTAAGAGCATCTTGCAATATGTGAATTTAGGGTGTGTGCTGTATGACAATAATCTCATGGATCAAAGAGTAACTCTTTTGCGGGTTAAAGATATACATACAATTATTTTTAGAGGCTATCATATTTTCAGGGGTTGTTGCATGATTTAAATGGCTATTATTTTTGGGGTTTGCCTAGTGCACGGGCTCTTGAAACCACTCCATCCCCTTTGTTCGACTCACGCTCGATACTCCCTGTGTCATTCTTCCTCCTACAAGGGTCTGAGCAACAGACAGATACAATGTTTGCGTGGCGCTATCTGATCTGATGGCCGCCAGCAGGGTTACAGTGTGTCCCGTGGGCGGAGGACCTATAAAGGATAAATGGGTGACCTGTAGGCCCGGTATGCACACGTTGCTTCTTCATGGCATGTCTACAAAAGTGGATCCCACACCGGTCATCACGCTTGATAATTGCAAAAAATATTTTTATCCCATGAGCCATAAATCCAGGGTGGCCACTTTTTATTAAACGGTGCTGATACCAAGTACAATCGCCAGCCGTCACCACGGAACTCTTAATCACACGGGCATCTACCACACGAGACGTGTTAACTTACCACAAAGGACCTTTTACCACTGGAGAAGTGTGGCTCAATGATTAGAGTGGCAGACCCTGATGCAGAGGTCTAGCCCGGGACCAGGGTTCAAATCCCAACCTCGGCGGCTCTTTGGCTCAAAATTCCATGGACCTGATAATTCTTGCCTTGTTGCCTATTCCAATCATGGAGTCCCATCCTGCAACTCCGGGCAATAGCTTGCTTAATCTCCACAACGGCCCCCACAATGCTAAGGATGCCTGGCCTCCACCTTGGGGGTGCCCAGGAGTGGACGCCTCACAGGGAAAGCCAGGATGGGCTCCACAGCGGTATTCGTACAATCGCCTTGAGACCCTTGCGGGTGAGTAGTGCGCTATACAAGTATCAATTTACATTTACATTTTACCACTCGGCATGCCAGCTTATACTACACATTAATTTGCCATATTTTACCACATGGAGATCTGCCTCAGAGCGGAGTGCTGCCGATGAAAAGCGCTTCAACACCTCGTCAGGGGTAGTAAGTGCTATATAAACGCGATTACAATTTTAGCATACGGGACATTGAACCCAAGACGACAAGTGCCAGCTTTTCATTCAAGAAATAAAATCTGACCACGCTTGACATTTACCACATGAGCTTCACCCTTCATTTGTCAAATTTTTACTGTGACACCTTAACCCACTGGGAGTTTAACCACACTGACATTTCCCACATTTTATGACATGGGAACTTTTAAACACAAATGTGTTTTAACTAGGTAGTCCTACCAAAAGAGCATTTATCATCTGACGTTAAAACGCTGGCACCTACCACAAGAGTCCTTTTTCCCACGCTGGCATTTGCCATATATATATATATACTATATGTGGCCTTTAAAAACACACGTTTTCTAAAGACATTTCCCTCTTCTTAAATTTTACCACCGAAACTTTCACCACTTGCGAACTTTTACTGAAACGGTAGGGTAACAGCCCTTGAAGAAAATATGTAATTAACGCAGACGACATCTTGCATGCAATAAGACACCTGTTACCCCATATAACCATAACCATTCACCACATGTCGGCTTTCACATACTAGCATTGCTGTCTTCATTTTACCCCACAGACCTTTAGCTACAATTTACCCTCATTCTCCCTGAGGTGCCCAGTCCTGGGGGGGTACTGACACTTCTGCACCGCCGCAGACTGGGGTATTTAAGGCACGATGGAGCTCCAGGGCCGCAACTCTCACATGGATGTCAGGAACGCCTACCTCTTATGAAAAAATATGAAAAAAGCAAATTACCTCTGACACCATGAATCGAAAAATCAAAATTCTTCCCAAAAGATTGTTTAATTGTCCTTGGGTTATATTCATTTATATTATCTTACTTTTTTTCTTTTTTTGTTTTGCAAAACCATCAATCCTGTCACCAGACAAGCTAGAGCAAGGCCAATTGCCTTCTCTCTCTATATATATGTATACACACATTAAAGGTGGAAAAACATTTTTCAGAAAAACTTGTGCTCACAGATATATACAGTGCAAATCAAGAAAACTTAAACATACAGTGCATTTTTTCCATAAAACATATATGTATCGCAAAGGCAATGTTGCCTGACAATGAATCTAAAGTACATATAATATCCTAAAAATTTCCTCAGGCAAAGGGTAGTCCAACTCAATTCTGTCGTAGTGAAATAAAGTCAAGGTAGGTTGTTACTTTCCCGTCCTCAACCTGAAATACTTTTTCAACCAAGGGAGAGGTCAACAGTGATGGTCAGAACTCAAGAAAAGAGACCAATTTCATGGGTTCTGTATTGTCCAATTTCGGGATCTGACTTAAGCTTGGTTCTGTATAGAGCCTCTCTACAAATAGAACCAACGCGTTTCAACCATCTGGATGGCACTTCTTTATAGGAAGGTCTTCATCAGGGATAGTCGATTTTCAAGAGAGGAATTGTGTACCGTATGTGTATCTTGGGGACTCGAAGGGTTGAATTCTATTGTCTTTATTCACTTCAAGACGTGGCAAAGGCATAGCACGTCATCTTCTGGGGTGAAATAAATCATCCAGGCAACCATCCCCCTTCATTTCTTATGGTGGACGGTCCGGTGTTTCGGGACAGGCGTCGCTGTGCGTCTTCGTTCGGCTCCGGGTCCAGGGTTTAGTTCCTCTGCTCGTTTGTGTAACTATTTAATTAACGCAGACAACATCTTGCATGCAATAAAACACCTGTCACCCCATATGGCCATAACCATTCACCACATGTAGGCTTTCACATACAAGCATTTCTGTCTTTATTTTACCCCACAGACCTTTAGCTACAATTTACCCTCATGCTCCCTGAGGTGCCCAGTCCTGGGGGGGGGGGGGGCACTGGCACTTCTGCACCGCCACAGACTGGGGTATTTAAGGAGCGACGGAGCTTCGGGCCGCGACTCTCACATGGATGTCAGGAGCGCCTACCTCAGCACCCTCACTCTTCACTTGCTTTACTGTCACCCCTCTAGTCCTTCCCAGGGGCATAACAAACCCCCCCACAGCCCCCAGTCTTCAGTAGGTGAAAGGGGCCCACTCAGCTCATCGGTAGAGAGCTGTGTGTCTCACTCTCTTGCTCTAAGCAGCTGCAGTCTGCTCTGAGCTCCTCTCTGCTGACCCAGGACTGAAGAGAAACAAAGTAGCAAGTTACATTGTTTCTCTTCAGTCAGAGCCCGCCCATGGGGGTGGGGGCCCCAGAGAGAGCATTCACGCAGGCTACTGCTCCTCTGAGGCAACACAGAGCTGACTTGAACGTTTGCAGTTCCAGAAACAGGATCTGCTGGGAGGCATTGGAGGCAGGGGCGTAAGCAGTGTATGGGGGCCCACAGGCTTCCCTACACTTGAAGGGGCCCCCTTGGCCCCAAACTAAAGTGAATGCTGAAGCACCAGCCTGAGTAATGTACATCAGTTCTGTTTCGCTTCAGCCTTTCTTTGGGCAGGTAGCAATGTTCTGAAGATCTTGCATAAAAAAAGAAACAGTTGCAATTTATAGCTTTTGTTTCTTGCTTGTGTACAGAGGCCTGGAAGGAAAGGCAACTCAGGATTTATCTGTGAATCGGAGTGCAGAAAGAAGCAGTCGACCGAGCAGTGATCAGGAGAAGGTCAAAAGGTAGTTCAAAGGAAAAAGCAACACTGTGAGGGAGAGACAGATGATAGAACTCTGTATGTGAATGTGTGCACGTAAAGTGGCTTAAACCCCCCTCCCCCCCAGGTGCAGGAGAACCCCGGGCCCCTCGGCCATGCACTTAGCTTGTCCTGATATTCAGCAGACTGCAACTTGCTCTGTTCTTTGTGCAGAGACAGTGCAATAGGTTGACACTGCTCTGAAGAAATGTAAGTAACACTTTATTGTTACATTTTAGGAAGCCACTGATTCTACACGAAGCCAGGCCAGGGTTTTTGTTAATTGCAGAACTGGGTGAAGGGTTCTTGGAGAAGACCTGGATGGATGACTAACGCAGGATTCAGTGTTTTGACTGTGGACCCTCCCACATCCAGCCTGCACCCTCATCAAAAGTCCATTATCAGTGTCAGACTACATAGGTGGCAAGCAGCAAAGAGCAAGAGGGTCTCATGAATCCTGGTCCTTCAGCCAGTGGCGTCACTAGGGGGGTGCGGGGGGTGCGGACCGCACCGGGTGACACCTTCACAGGGGGGTGACACCAATCAGCGCACCTGTTTACAAGCAAATTTTCCAGCCCCCGCGCTGTGCTCCTCTGACGCACCCACGACGCACGCACGCAAGCGCGCCACTGTGTCAGGGAGACAGGGGGGTGCTGCTGGGTGATTTACAGAACCCCTACTAGAGGGGCCCAGCCACAACGACAGCGGAGTCTAAAAAAAAAGGTTAGTGGGGCGATAGATGGTGTGATTTTCAAAGTTCAGGGCTCGGGCCAAAGGCAGGAAAACTTTAAAAGGAAAGGGCAAGGGGGTTAGGCTTTTTGACGTTTCCAAGAAGGTTTCCGGAACTTGCCTTGAGGAGATCATGATGATGTAAACGCTAACCACAGGCGCAGCAACCCCCCTTCCACCTGCGTCCTGGGCATTGGTTCCTGTTGGCATTACTGGGAGGCTGGCACAGAGGAGGGCGGCTGCGTGCTTTTGCACGCATTAATTTGCAGTCACAGCAGAAACGGTAACATTGTTTAAAGGGAAGGTGTGCACGCAGCACTCGCAATCCCAGTTCTGTTTAGCAAACACTAATATCTTGTCCCTAAAGCGGCGTGCAGCCCACGAGTTTACTTGCTATTGGAAAAACTGGATTATTGAAGACTTTCACTGCAGAGACAGCATTACATCTCTTGAACTCGAGCGGAGTGCCAAATATGTAATCGAGTCTGGACTACGTCTACTCTACTTCATGTTTTATTTACATTTCACGATTCGAGAGGGGTTGATTTGTCTGTTCACTGCAATGAGTGATTTATGTTTTATCTTGGCAGCGTTATGTTTCACAGAACCACCTACTCTCTGTGATAATAATTTGGTCATGTTAATTACATCTTTTATTTTTTCATTTAGATTCCTTATTCGATTTGGCAATGTATCACAGTTGGGGATTTGGGCATTGATTTTGGTTCACTATTTGCAATTACTAAACTAGTACATGATGGGGATGTTAGTTTTTGAAAACACAGCACAGAGAATGCAGGAGGCCACGGGGTTTCAACTAAGGACTCATTTAGAAAACTTGTGTAAGGAGGTTTTAAGAACGGTTTAGGAGGGAGGGCAAAAGCTGGTGTTCACGTTGTTCGTGTTTACGTTGCACAAGAATGAGGACACATAGCTGAAGCCACCGGTTACGGTAACAAGGTAAAAGAAGTACTGTTAATTGGTATAAATGAGAGAACAGCAAGTGGTATGGGGAGAGCATTTCATCGGCATTTCAGTCTTTGTTTCTTGTTAATGAACACACGGAAGGGAGAGTCTACAGAGCAATGGTTCTTAGGTAACACTGTTTGATTTCAGGCAGGCTGTAATGGAAGGGGTTGTGGGGCAGTAGTTTATGGTAATTTGGTTTTATATATGTAACACGAGGGTTGACTGAAGGGAATTCAGTAGCAGGTGGCACACTGGTTATATTTAAATCATTTAATGAACAGTAATACATGGTTTGAATTTTTGGGTATTTTGTTTACGTGGTCCTTTCTAATTTATTTCAGTACCCCTGATGAAGAACTAATGAAGAGTTCGAAATGCATTGGGTTTAATTTTGGCTTGTTCGAAGGAATGTTGAAAGCACATGTCTATGGTTAAGCTTGGGCAACATATGACATTTGAAAATGCGAATTAAAACATTCTTGTTTCATCTGGCTGTCTCTGGAGTGATTAAATAATTGTTGAAACATATGGATTACAAAGATGGGACACAATCATTGGACTACTATGGATTACTTGGGTCAAAATGTGAAAGTATGGTTTGATTACGAGGAGTGTTTCCTCATTTCAGCAGTGCAGCAGCTGGGGACGCAAATGTCGCCCTCTACTTATATCATTATGAAAGCTGTATGGGGACGAGCACAGCGCTGTTTTGCACACATTCATTTGCAGTCACAGCAGAAACTGTAACATTGTTTAAAGGGATGGTGTGCACTCGCAATCCCAGTTCTGATTACTGGGAGGCTGGCACAGAGGAGGGCGGCTGCGTGCCCCCTATGCATGGAGGAAGCGGTGAGCACAAGTGCTGCAAAATGAGGAGTTGCATTCTACAGTCTTTAAGCGGCCATACCTAAGAATTACTTATAGATGTTATACATATAGCATATTGTAAACAAAAAGCATGACTAACGAATATTTTTTGTCACTTACCCTTGTAGTGCTTCTGACTTTCTCTTGAATTTAAGGAGCCAGGAGTATTCCTAGCTCACTTGTGAAATTCATAAGTATGCCATGAGTACCACACAAGTAAGTCACAATGACTCATAGCACACTGTTTGTGAGTAGGGCGTACACAGGGTTGCAGAAGCACGCATTTTCACTAGTGGTCAGAAAGGAAATATTAAAAGAATAAGAAAAGACATAGGTGATATATTTCTATCTATACATGAACGTATATATATCTTTAGCTGCCATTGTGCAAATATGGTTCAGCAGCACCTTCAACTTAAAGCCCATTTTTCGATTTGCCAATACCGTTTTGACACCATTGATACATGTGAACAAAATTTCGAAATCTATTAGCAGAGTCAACTAAGGTCCAGGGTGCCAAATTTCGTTCAGTTTCTTTCAGAGGGTAGAAAAGATTATGGGCCTGGAGGGGCCAAAAATGTATGTATACAAATGTAAACAACACTCGAAAAGGTTCTTTTTAAATCCACTACGACAAAATAAATATAAGAGCTTGCTGCTAATAAGCGTACAAGCATTTCCCACAGTCAGTAGGTGCAGGGCCTTGCTGCAGACCACAACCTAAGAACAATCACTGCTTTGACCGAAGGGTGACCGCCCATTCTGGGATGGACACAGAGTCTGGCCGCAGGCTAATGCCTGTGAAAACCCCTGCTGAGGGCTGGGCACAGGGTTTCCGGCTAACACACTTAGCACACAGACGAAGGTCATGGCAGTGGAAGTGGACCCCATTGAGGCTAGACTTCCGTTGACGCTGTGTCTTTTTTTCTTTTTAGCTTTGTGTTATCTGCATGGTGGCATTATAAGTTATGGCATGCATTATGTGCGTTACTAAGTATTACTAGCAAATATCAGTGGTTAATGCATTTTCAGAATCATTACGTTTTTAACAGGGCTTTATTAAATACACTTAGGAATATATATACACTGAAAATTCAAAGAAACAATTAAAATCTTATGTGTTAAAAAGATCAACCATCTATACATATTCACATAACAAATAAATGAGGATGCATTATCTTGTGGTATCACTTTAAATTACAATCATAGTTTAGTTCCTTTGTTTATGTGTTGGGTAGGTGGGACTTCTTGCCCTACATGTGCCAGTTGTGTCTGGTACCTCTGTGGTACACCTCTGCCCTACATGTGCAGGTCTTCTGGCCTTGTCCACAGTTCAAAAGCTGAATATATGTATGTATCTCTCCACAGTGTGAAAATATGCCTGATTTTAAAAAGAAAATATATTTTTATTCTCCACAAAACAGTATTTTTGGCAATAACAGTTACCCCTCTACTGGCTAAAAAATAAATTGTGCTCCCAGCCACCCAAATAGTAGAAAACAACCTAATTAAATTGTCTCTGGGGCCCTGAATGGATCAATCCTTTACCAATTGTAACTAGATCTCCAGGCTAACTTCTGTCTCACAGTCCACTCCTCCCTCCCAATATACAATCTGTCATACTTCCCGTTCTCCATCACTGTATTATGTTTTTGTGGCGGATTTATTCCCGCTTGTTCATGGGACTTAAGTAGTTATAATCATAATCACTCTCAGGTACTGAGTACACCCATTTTTCATTTTGAGACCTATTGGTTTTGTCAATGCTTGTTCGGTTAAGGTGCCTGCATTACATTTAATATACAATTACATGTAGGTTAAAGACCACATTTTAGCTATAGAATATTTTGTTCTTTTTAGTTACCTGCCTGGACCCCCTTCCCGCACTCACTGATCTTCCCCATCATACTCACAATCACAGTTCCCATATATATTTCAGATATGAGTGGTCTTGCGTGGCAGGATGTAGAAGCTACACTGGATGTAGAAACAACGCCCATTAGCAAAAATCCTTAGAGGAGGGACCAGAAATAAATTCTTGGTTGCAGGGAGGATTGTATATTGCTTTCGTTATTTGCCAACTGTGTCCACTGGCGGACTCGGAGCAGGGGAGGTCCATGTAGTAAGTCGTGAGGGGGTGACACCATGAGTTACCTGCACCGGGTGACACCAACCCTAGTGACGCCACTGCCTTCAGCAGCCTTCTCCCCGGCCATGTTAGCATCCTTCAGCTACTGAAGGGCTGTGATTCCTGGGGATTAAAGAAGTAGTGAGGCTAGCACTGGACTAACTGGTGTCCCCCAAACAGGTAAGTCCACCAACAGCCCTTTTCTTTTTACCTTGATGTAATAAAGGGAGGCATGGAGTAACTGGCAGGCCCTGGGGGTATTGGGCCAATACCATAGCATTCATAATGTCTCACCACCTGGTCACACGAGATTTAACAAAACCCCTGGAGCCCCCACTGGGGCCACTGCAAGTACTGACCAAAGGCAACTGTTTTAACAATGCCTGACAGCGGATGGAATCTGGTTATGAGTGACTCCTTGCATTGCTTGGTCTTGCTTTTCAGAGGTAGATTCTGCCCTCCCCCCCCCCAAAGTTTCATGTGACCAAGTAAATACACATGCATTAGGATTTCCAACCTCAAACAGAATTACATTTACAGCAGATGTGGATTGCACATGTTGGTCTGAGGATGGAGACGAGAACCAAGTCAGGTTCAGATTCAATGACTCTGGCAGTGGCGCTGTCGCCTCAGACTGTCAGTGCCTAGGTATTGTAGCAGGGTGGCCCCATGGCTCAGAGCCCTGGACTGCAGCTCTATCACAATGATCCTCTGAATAGAGGACATTGCAACTTTTACATGTATGTTTTTCCTCCATAATTATTGAAAGATGGGTGAGAAAGATGGGAAAGCTTTTTTTTTTTCAAACTGCACTTCCTTAAAATGTACGCTTTACAAGTTGTAGTAAAATACTGAAAACGTGTGTAAAAGGTCTCAGAGCTCTGCTACTTGGAATTAAGGAAACATTTAAAATACCATAGTCACGCTGCATTCAATGTACTTATTCCTAGTGTCTTCCCATCACTTTGCAAATCTCTACGCCCAACACAACATCCCTCTTTTTCTCTGTTGGTTGCCTCACTTTTTATTCTGTGGGTTACTTGATCTCCACTATCTCCTAACATGTAGTTTTCATCCTGCTTTCTTTCCTTCCCTCTCTCTAGCTTCTACTGTGATGTACTGTTCTTCTGTGCCTCATTCTTCCATATAGCCCCCTTCATGCACTGTGCATGACCCTCATTTCAGGTAATCTTACTCTCTAGACAGCATCTGCTCAGAGGTGGCCACTCTTGACCCTCCATATTCCCATTCTCAATGTAGCTCTTTTGTTTCTTTCTCTGTTTTTTTCCCGTCTTGTTTTCTTCCCTTTCCCATGAATATCCATCCTTTCTGCCCTTACCTCTCTGACCTGTTTCTCACACTCATTCGTTTATCTCTTTGACAAATGTCCTGACTTTCTAAGTAGTCTTTCTCTCTCGTTATCCCTAACTCTTTCACTTACTCTCTCTCGTACACATTATTTAAGAGTGCTCCTCCATTACTCACTAACTGTCTATACCCACTTGTTGTTATGACTGTACATCTTGATCTTTTCTTACTCTTTCCTTAACTGTATCATCTTGCATTCTCTTTCAGTCTCTTTCCTCTTATACATCCATTATGGCCTGCAGTCTCTCGCTACTTGACCACACTTATTTACTTGCCGCTTCTTTCCTCCTGTATTGTTTCTCATCAATGACGCCCACTCTCTCCTGCAGTCTCCACCTCTCTTACAGCAGCCTGCTCTTTATGAATGTGTTTGGTCTAACTATGATTCTAACTTATGCTCTGCAATACATCTTTCATTATGTTACCTTGATTTTTCTTTTGTCCTCATTTGTATTTCGCCAATGTATATTTAGGAGTTTGAAAAAGAAAGCAGAGAAAAGACAAGCAGAGGAGGAAAACCTTAAGTCTTCCAACTTTGAGATTCGCCAGAATGAGGGTAACCGATCACTCCTTTTACAGAGAGCATGTGCTGGACATTTCGGGCCCTCACCCGTCCCTGACCTTAATCTTCATTACTTGCTTCTCCTCCTCCCATTCTCACTCTCCATTATAACAGGTCCAGCAGAAAGCTCTGCACCAGGATTGTCAGTCCGTACCTTTTGGACTATTCCTGGCCTGTGCGGCTGTACATAATCATAGGACTAAATTAGCCATTATACCAACTAAAGAGGAAGAAGACGTCCTTATCTCAAAAAAGGACTGCTTTTGAAACACTCATACAAAAGAAACAATAGCTACCAACTAGAAAGAGAGAGCAGTAAAACATTGAATAAACATTACTTCTGGCTATTTTTGTTACTCTTTTATCTTTGTCTACATTTACACCAATCGTCCCATATATACCAAAATTTTGTTTTTTTTGTTTCACGTATTGCCCTGTCTAATTTTGCAACCCTATGTATCGAGTTAATCCATTCACACTCTACCGGGGGGATAGGTAAAATCCACCTAATACACAGCTCCCTGCGCGCCAGTAGAATTAACAAGAACATTAAAGTTTTATGGTTTTTAGATATATTGGTTGTTATATCCTCGTCTGGGGTTACACCAAAAATTACCTGTGGGAGACTCACCTTAACTTCAAACCCCACAATACTGGAGATCGTCTCACCTACTTTTTCCCAAAACGATTGTATTGCAGGACATCGCCAAGCCATATGTGCTTCATCCGCATCTACTTCCCCACACTTTTGGCACTTCACTCTTTTGGAACCAATTTTGGATAGTCTTCTCAGGGTCCAATACGCTTTGTGAACAGCAAATAAATGATTTTTTCTTAGTGGTGCAGCTTTAACACTTTGCCATAAAACAGATAGAGATACTTGCCATGAGGTATCCCGATCGTAGCTCGGCAGCTCTTTCCTCCAGACAGATTCAGACCACTGCTGAGAATCTTCATGACATTGAATTAGCAGCCAATACCATACAGCAATTTCTTTCCACCCCACAGGGGAAGTAGCTGCCTTTCGTTCGAAAAGTTCATTACCGTTCCCAACTTTTTAAAGCGATTTAGCCCAGCTTGCTAATTGGTAGTATTTAAATTCGGAAACAGCCCCCTTTGTAATGTCCTGAAGTTTTTGCCATGAAATTAATTCAGCCTCCTCAAACAGCTCACCCCATCTTTCTATCCCATTTTATTGGATTGAAATTGCAATAGAGTCTTGTAGACAGAATCGAGTTCCCGGTGAATTCCATATTGGGGCCAATGTGCTATAATATGGAATTCGTAGTAATGCTCTTATTTGGTGCCAAACTCTACAGGCTGCCAATAAAACCTTTAATTTCACTTTCTTGTAGTATTTTGGGTCTCCGAATTTGAACAAAAAAAACTGGTTTGGGGCTAAAAACCTGACGTTAAAGCCTGAAATAATGGTTAAAAAGAAGTAGTATCGCCCAGTAGTTACCTGAAGATTTTTAAATGGAATGCCCTCTGGTACTGCAAAAGGTCTGGGGACGCGATCCCTCCATTCTCCTTTCTTACTCTGAGCTTTCGCCAAGCTATCCGAGGTCTTCTTTTTGCCCATATGAAATTTGTAAAAAGACCTTGTACCTTGGTAATCCAATCCTTCTTAAACTCCAGGGGAATAGAAATAAATAGAAAAGTATACTTTGGAAGGATTACCATTTTTAACAGGTTCAATTTTCCTAGGAAGGATAGAGGAAGTGAATCCCATTTCTGTAATTGTGTCCTGACTTTAGATGTTACTTTGTCGAAATTTACCTTCGCTATTAGATCAATTTTCTGCACTACCTCTATTCCCAAATATTTGATACTATGCCAAATCTGATCACAACTGTATTGTGTGTTCCATTGCATAATTTCTGTTTTAGCTTGATTCACTGCATAGCATGATATTTCCCCAACACTTTTTAGAGTATCCCAGATGGCTATTATTGAATTTTGAAGATGACCCGTGAAAATCATTAAGTCATCTGCATAAAGACTTATTTTCTTCTCCCAACCATTGCATGAGAAAGGGGTAATTTCCTTACATTCCCTTAGCTTGATAGCGATCGGCTCAATATACATGTCGAAAAGTAATGGGGAGAGGGGGCACCCTTGCCTGGTCCCTCTACCTATTATATTCTGAGGTGAAAGGGTACCGTTTACCAGAACTCGTGCAACAGGATTTTTGTATAAAGATATAAGTTTGTGAGAAATTATTTCCTGAATTGAAACGCCACATTATTTCCTGAAGAAAAACCCAATTAACCCTGTCAAACACTTTGGCTGCGTTGCAAGCCATAATTATTAAGGGTTTAAGATTTGCAGTGGCCATATCAATTGTACCAATTATTCCTGAGTTAAATCATGCAGGTGCCTACCCTTAATAAAACCTTTCTGATCTCCATGAATATATGAATCAAAAGACTGACCACCCTCTCCAATCTCTTTGTAATTATTTGTGTAAAGATTTTATAATCTGAGTTGAGTAGGGAGATCGGTCTATATGACTCACAAAGCTTTGGATCCTTATTGGGTTTTAATAGTACAATTATAGTTGCTAATTGCCAAGATGCAGGCAGATCTTGTTTTGAGATATAAATGGAATTAAACAAGTCCAATAAAATGGGGGCTAGTTCTTTTTTCAATAAGAATACATTTTGTTGGGTAGGGCATCAGGACCTGCAGCTTTGCCTTTCTCTAAACTTTTAATAACCCTATGAATTTCCTCAATCGTGATAGGTGCTGATAGATCTTCCTTAAGTTCTTCACTAAGATATAGACCATGCTGACACCCTGGAAACGCTGCACGTCATAGACCACAGGGAATACCTACGCCGACAGCACGCAGAGGCGGACAGGTCGGGGGCACTACTGGCTCGCTTGGTTCTGGAGCATCCGGACATCCCGGCAATAACCAGGATACGGACACAGGATGGTCAGATAGTGGGTACGCAAACTGAAATCAACCAAGCCTTTCGGGACCACTTGACTGCCTTATATGACCGACCCGCAGAAATAGACCCAGAGCAAATCGCTGCTTTCGTGACTGACCTCCCCTTCCCAGTCCTGACTGCTGATGCTAAACGGGAACTAGAAGGCCCCATTACCCAGCAGGAAATAAGAGTAGCCATTAAATCTCTAAACCGCCAGAAAACGCCAGGTATGGATGGACTCCCAGTGGAGTTCTACGCGACATACTCGGACATCCTAGTACCAATCTTAGAGAAGGTGTATCGGGAGGCATTAGAGAAAGGTCGACTACCTGAATCCACGATGCAGGCGTTGGTCGTCTCACTGATGTAACCCGGGAGGGACAGCCTGGTCCTGGCAAATTACAGGCCACTATCAATGCTCTCCACAGAGTATAAAATACTTAGTAAAGTGATAGCTCTGCGACTACAGCCACACTTCCCGGCTCTGATTCACAGAGATCAATGTGGGTTTCTCCCGGGTAGGAACACCTCTATGAACACGCGTCAGTTGCACGCGCTCATGGCGTCCGTTCCGCCGGACCTCCCAAGGGCGGGTTGCATAGCCTTGGACCTGTGGCAGGCTTTTGACTCCCTAACCTGGTCATTTATGTTCCCGACCTTGGAGAGGTTTGGCCTCCAGGCCTCCCTCCTGGCGTGGATTAGACTGCTCTATACCGCTCCCTCGGCAAGGGCGTGCACAGGGCGCCATATTTCAGATCGGTACATAATCCACCGTGGCACCAGACAGGGATGCCCATTGTCCCCGTTGTTATTCGTGCTGGCACTGGAACCTCTGGCCATAGCCGTAAGGACCGAGGTGGGGCACAGAGGAATACCGAGCGGCGGCACCCACCACCTACTGTCCATTTACGCGGATGATATTTTACTGTTCCTCCGTGACGTAGAAGCGGATCATGCCCCCATCTATGGAATCTTTGGGAGATTCTCCACTATCTCGGGCCTAACTATAAATCCAGTGAAATCGAATGGTTACTACTTCCGTGATACCCCAGACCCAGGCGTGATTTTGTTTGGGGCCCACAATATCCCAATAGCGACTGATACATTTAAATATCTTGGAATACAGGTACATAGGCAGTAGGAAGATCAGATCGAGGGGAACATCAAGAAAGCTAGTGCAAGCCTTCGAGCCTCTGTGGGGTTCTGGACGACGCTACACATATCAGTCATGGGCAGAATTGCACCCTCCAAAATTGTAATGCTCCCCCGACTATTGTATTTCTTCGTTAACCTTCCTGTGCTCCTGCCGCAATCTATCTTCGATACACTCAATTCTTTACTACTAACCCTGAGCTGGGGGACTGGAAGGCGTCGAATAGGGCTGCGTAAGCTACAACTAGGGACTAGAATTGGTGGGATGGGGGCCCGGACTTTATAGGTTACTATTATGCTGGCCAACTTCAGTGGCTTTCCTATTGGACGGCAGGGCGGAACCTTCACGAAATAGAAGGTACACAGTCAAAATATCGAGTAGGAAATGTCGACCTACCATAATATCGAGTCTGAAATATCGAAGGTGCATAATATCGAAGGCAAGAATATCGTAGGACAGAATATCGACCCAAGGTAAGTAATATCGAAATACTTAATATCGATGTAAGTAATATCGAAGTTAGTAATATCGATAGCATATATATCGATGTTACTAATTTCGATGACACTAATATCGATATTTGTATTATTGTATAGTTTTTTATTATGTATGTGTTATATGTTTAATTTAAGTATTTAAAATAATTACTATTATATGTGTATACATTTTATATAATAATAAATAAATTTATAAGTAAATTTTATGAGCGGGTTGTGGGTTTATAGGGGAATAGGGTGGGAAGTAATTTAATTATGGTAAATTGATTAGTAATTAGTAGGATTTATTAATAAATTATCATTAATTGGTAATTATGTGAAAATAATAGGAAAATAATTTTAATTAATTTATTAATTGATATATATGTTCTGTAGCGGGTTGTGGGTTTATAGGGGAATAGGGTGGGAAGTAATTTAATTATGGTAAGTTGATTAATAATTAGTAGGATTAATTAATAAATTATAATTAATTGGTAATTAATATTGATTAATTGGGAAAAAAATTAATTGATTAATTGATATATTTTTTCTGTAGCGGGATGTGGGTTTATAGGGGAATAGGGTGGGAAGTAATTTAATAATAATAAATTAATTAATATATGTTTTTAAAAATTAATATTTAATTTATTGGAAAATAATTAATATTAATTAGTTAATTAATTATTATAATTTTGTACATATTTAAAATTATTAATTAATTGGTAATTAAATAATATTAATTAGTTACATTAATTAGAGTAATTTATTTATATATAATTTTTAGTTACTATTAATTAATTAATTGGGGAAAAATAATATTAATTATTAAATTATATTAATTACAGCTAATGTGCTAATATATTTACTTTATTTGTTATTGTTCATTAATAATTAATTGCTAATTAAATAATATTAATTAAGTTTGGGTAAAGGAGTATTTTTAGGGTTCAGGGTCAGTTTTGGGTTTTTGGGTAAAGGGGTATTTTTAGTGTTCAGGGTCAGTTTTGAGTTTTTGGGTAAAGGGGTTTTTTTAGGGTTCAGGGTCAGTTTTTAGTTCTTGGGTAAAGGGGTATTTTTTGGGTTCAGGGTCAGTTTTCAGTTCTTGGGTAAAGGGGTATTTTTTGGGTTCAGGGTCAGTTTTCAGTTCTTGGGTAAAGGGGTATTTTTTGGGTTCAGGGTCAGTTTTCAGTTTTTGGGTAAAGGGGTATTTTTAGTGTTCAGGGTCAGTTTTCAGTTCTTGGGTAAAGGGGTATTTTTAGGGTTCAGGGTCAGTTTTCAGTTTTTGGGTAAAGGGGTATTTTGAGGGTTTAGGGTCAGTTTTCAGTTTTTGGGTAAAGGGTTATTTTTAGGGTTCAGGGTCAGTTTTCAGTTTTTGGGTAAAGGGGTATTTTTAGGGTTCAGGGTCAGTTTTCAGTTCTTGGGTAAAGGGGTATTTTTTGGGTTCAGGGTCAGTTTTCAGTTCTTGGGTAAAGGGGTATTTTTTGGGTTCAGGGTCAGTTTTCAGTTTTTGGGTAAAGGGGTATTTTTAGGGTTCAGGGTCAGTTTTCAGTTCTTGGGTAAAGGGGTATTTTTTGGGTTCAGGGTCAGTTTTCAGTTTTTGGGTAAAGGTGTATTTTTTGGGTTCAGGGTCAGTTTTCAGTTTTTGGGTAAAGGGGTATTTTTAGGGTTCAGGGTCAGTTTCAGTTCTTGGGTAAAGGGTGTTTTTTGAGTTCAGGGTCAGTTTTCCCTACTGTTGCACTCTCTGGAGTAGGAATAGACATTTTTACCCTTACGCTATCCAACGTTATATTTAATTAATTGTTAAAATATCAAATGTTTATTTTATTTTTTATATTACTTACATTTTATTTATGTTACTCTTTTATGTTTGTATATGTGTTAGTAAATTAGAATATATTTCATTAATTTATAAATTCGTAAAATAATTATTAATATTTATTGTTCAGTGCATATATATTACATATTTACAGTATATATTTAATTAATGTATTCTTAATATATATGTATTATTTATTACTTTTAAACATTATTAGATACTTTTAAATATGTTTATTTTATTTATTAGTCTTATAGACTTAATTTTACATTTATATATTACAAAAAAAACCCGATATTTTTAACATCGATATTTTTTACATCGATATTTTTTTTCTCGATATTTTTGTACTTACCATGTTGTAGATAGGATGTCGATATTTTTGCCCTCGATATTGTTGACTCCATATTCTTGTGGGTCGATATTTTTGTAGTCGAAATTCTGTCAGTGATTCGAAATAGAATACACACCTGACAGACTGGGAAGGGGTGAACTACATGCCCTGTTACTCCCAAGAAGCTGCATCCCTACAGAGTGCCACCCGCTTCTGCGCACAGCTCTGAGAATCTGGCGAAAAGCCTTGGCATACACTGCCTCGACGGAGGCGTACGCGGCCAACATTCCTTTGCTGGGCATCCCGACACCACAAGGCAGACTTACAACTAGAGCACTGCGCCCTTGGCAAGAATCGGGGGTGGAGGTTGTAGGTGATTTATTCGGCGACGACCATCTCCTGACTCATGAAGCCTTTGTGCAGGCCACTGGTGCTCCCCCCCGAATGTACTTGCTGCACGCCACAGTCACACACTATATACAACACAGATGGGCGCCTCAGCGCCTACAGCCGTCACAACACCAATTGGTACACTTACTGTATCTCATGGGTTCGGGAGAGCACCTGGTACTTTGGCTGTACACGGGAGTTCGGGCACACGCTGCAGTTTCACTTACCACTCTTCATCAAACTTGGGCACACAACACGGCTCAGGTCCAATCAGACAAGGACTGGACCACAATACTAGAACACCCCAGGCGAGTATCGCACAATGTCCGATTCCGATTCATACAGGGGATGGTCCTGCATAGAGCTTATCTGACCCCCAACCGGTTACACAAAATGTTCCCAAACTTTCCTAATACATGTCCGCGTTGTGGGGAGGAGGAAGACGGGTTCCTTCACATGTTGTGGTCATGCCCACGACTCCAAGGGTACTGGTCAGGAGTATGTCAGACACTGAGAACAGTCACGAACCTTCCGGTGCCGATAGAGGCTCTGTATTGCCTATTAGGACTGCGCAGACGGCCCAAAACACAGAAGGCTAACTGAAAATGCTGGACCTGACCCTGCTACTGGCGATTAGGACAATAACAATGAAATGGAAGTCACATAGACCACCAGATACACTCCTTTGGCAGGCAGAGGTACTGAAATGGGGGAGGGCGGAAGGGACGATACTTAGGAGGGAAGAGGCAAAGGGCTTACGGAAATTCCCTATATCCCAGGAATGGGAGACTATGATCCTTGCAATGGAGGAAGAGGAACGACCGCAAACAGGGGGCAATGAGTGTGAGGATTAAAAAGGGAAAAGCCCCGCTCAACATGACGCACAACAGAACGCCCCAGTCACACTCACAACAGCAACCACCACACGTACAGGCACCCCATGAGGCAGCACACATTGGCGCCTGGGATACCGGTGGGACCTGACTACTATTTTTTCTCTAAGAAGACTATAACACCTGGACGGCCAGGAGACGACTAGTTCAAGTATGGGAGACGGTGGGGGGAGGTGGGTTGTTTGTTAGCTGATAGGTTATCTCCTCATGATGCAGATACAGAAGACTTGTGGAACAAGATCAATGTGTCACATAGTTGTACTTCTTTTTAATGTTACTACGGTATGTTGGGGAGGCATGCACGGGTACAAAAACAGAAAAACCGTCTGTTGCAATGATGTATACACTGTAAGTTTAATTGCAGATGAAACAGCTGTGAATAAAGTTCTGTAAAAAAATTTTTTTTTAAAAGTTCTTCACTAAGATAAGGGAGGTTCATGTCCTGTAAAAAAGCTGCTATTTGTTCCATATCCGGATTTAAAGTCTCTGTGTAATGGTCTTGGAAAAATGTTGTAAATGCTTGTTTAATCCCTCCCTCTTCAGTGACTCCTGATCCAGTTTCTTTACATTTAATTTCTTTAATAATATTCCTAGCTTGATCTGCCCTTGCTTTCCACGCTAACAATTTGCTGCAGCCTTCCCCATACTCGTGATTCTTGAATTTGCTCACCTCCCATCTTTGTCTTACTCTAGTCTCCAAGTAATCCGTTAGATTGTCCTTTGCTTTTGTCAGCTCTACTTCATTGGTTATATTTTGGGAATGTTCTAGATTTCCCTGCGCCTGTTTAATTGCCTCTTCTAATGCCTGAAGTTTTATCTAGTCCTTTTTCTTGTAGAATGTACTGATACCTGTTAGTATACCTGTGAGATACGCTTTAAACTTATCCAAGACTTTAACTAAGGATGCAGAATTGAGATTAAAACAAAATAATGAACTTGTTGAGTGCTTCAGTTTTCCAATTATTGTAGTGTCTGACAATAAAGATCTATTTAAAGTCCATCTTCTTTCTTCTATGTTATTTATGTTAGGATACTGCGGAATGGTCAGACAGGTGTTCTGGTATATGTGATACCTTACTAATTTGTTCACTAATCGAGGCTGACACTAGAAAGAAATCAATTCTCGACCAGTGGCCATGTTTTTTATTATGAAAAGTATATTTCCCTGCCTCTAGTCCAGTTTTAACACCCTTTGTAGTCCAAATATCTATTAAGCCTAGGTCTTCCATTAGTTTTTTTACTACTGCCCTCATTTTTGGGACTACCATTGCTGACCTCTTAGATGTAGTATCTTGTGTTGGATTCAAAGGAGTGTTAAAATCGCCCCCCAGGATGATGGGAACATTCACTTCCACTAAGTGTAAAAATAATGTTTTTAACGGTGCTGTGTCGTCTATATTAGGGCCATATTAGCCCACTAATGCTATCCAGATACCCTGCACCTGTATCTTTACTATTACCCACCTTCCTAATGGGTCGACCTGTGATTCCCCTAATAACTATGGTAGTTTTTTTTAATCAGTATTGCAACCCCTTTTATTGTAACCGTTTGGGAAGTGCATATACAATAGTCTAACCATGGCTGGTGTTTTAGTATTTCTAGCCATTCCTCTTTAACAAGATGTGATTCTTGAATAAAAATAATATCTGAGTCACAAAGCTTCAGATATTCTAAAATGTGTTGTCTTCTAGCTAAGACCCATAAGCCATTGACATTCCATGTCATAATCTTCAGGCGACTAAGTCTAGTTTGTGCTGCCATTCCGTAAAATAAAACAGACTACATCTTTCTAGGTAGCTTAAAATACCAAAACCAAGGCTATAACAATTGAGGACTTTTTTTAAAAGTTTTTTTTCAAAATGCTCCCCCACCCTTTGTGAAAATTATAATTCTGCGGTATTGTTTTACATTTTAACTTTTTAGCTGTGCCCCACCCCACCCTCCCTGGGGAACCCTCCCATTCTTCTTGAGGTATAGTGTTACACCTCTATTTGAGCTTTTCCCTACCTCAATGGGCTTCTAAATACATTTTTCTTTCTAATGTGGCTGTCCTTTAATCTCATCTGTAAAAGTTCTTACTTCATTAGGGTCTCGAAAGTTATGCATTTTATTATTCAACATCACTCTCAGAGATGCAGGAAATCTGATTTTTGCTGTTGCGATGAGATCTCTTAGTTCTGAAATGAATTTGCCGAGCTCCCATTGGCGATCGAGCGTGGTGCGCGATATATCCGACCTTATATGGTACAACCAGTGTTTCTTTTTATATGTGCCTGCTTTTAGTGCACCTGAAAGTATTAATTCCTTCAAAGTGTATGTTCTGAAATTTACCACTATCCTTCTGGCTGTCTTTCTGCCAGTACGGGCAACAAAGGGGTCCCGATGCACTCTCTGTATATCCTCATCTACTGAGGCTTGATCAAGATCACTATTCTGTGCTAGAATGAGCAGAACTGCAAAAGCTTTAATGTCACCCCCTTCTGACCCTTCAGGGACATTTAGGGCCAGATGTAGGAAGCCTATTACCGGTTGGTAACGGCCAAAATTACCGAATTTTGGCCGTCACCGACCGGTATTAGGCTTTTCTGATGTAGGGGCCTAATCTAAGGATTCGGTAATTTACCGAATCTGTAATTTAAGGAATCGGTAAATTACCGAATTCTTAAATACCGATTCGGTAAATTACTGAATCCCTAATGTAGGGAGCACTTAAATGAGTACTTTTCCTATATTAGGATTCATTATTTACGATCAACTACAAGTTGGTGGTAAATAACGAAACCCCCAAAAAAGGAATTTAATGCAAATTATTTCAATGCCATGTGGCAGACATACATGCCCTTAGGGCATGTATGTGTGCCACATGTGCGCCCATACACAATTGAGGGGTGCAACAGGGTGTCAAAGTGACACCCTGCCACCCTTCGATGTTTTCCCCCTTTTACTGAATCGGTATTTACCGATTCGGTAATTCCCATTCATTCGTATGGTCCTTCAGGCCCATAGGAATGAATGGGGAATACCAAATCGGTAAATACCGCAAAGATTCGGTAATACTTACCGAATTTTTCCCTACATAGCATTTACCGATTCTAAAATACCGAATCGGTAAAATTAGGTATTTTAGAATTGGTAAATGTCCCTCACCTACATCTGGCCCCAAGTATTCTAATGTTACGTCTCACATTATTTTCAAGAGATTCAATCTTATCTCTCAATTCTTACTCATTCTTTTGTAGTTTAGTGATTCCCATCTGGTTACCCTCCACCTTAGTTGCAAGCTGCCGATACGCTTGATCTATGACAGCTACCCTTTCCACTAGCCCGTTGATCTTTTCTTCCAATGACTCACATTGCCCTTGAATTTTTTTTTGGTTCTCCTCAGAGATAACAAACCGGTGTCTAATCTCAGATAACATCGTAAGCATTAGCTTTCCCAAATCCTGGGACATCTCCTGTGTCGGCAATGAACCTAACTCAGTACGTCCATCAAAGAGGCTAGGTGGGGGCTGTAAAAAGGGAGGCTGACTTTGTACACCTTGAGCACTTTGAACACTCATTATATTAGGACTGTGCATACCCATCAAAGGAGTTTGGCGCAGCCTAAATGCCAGCTTTAGAAGTAGCAAAATAAACAACTACAACTTGCCAGTACTGCTTCTTGTTCTTCAACCTTGAACCAACCAGAGACAGAATAAAACTGACCCTTGGTAACCGCATTTTCAGTTCGAATATATCAATTTATTCTTTTTCAAATCTATTTAGTTCATTTTCATTTAAAAAAAAACATTTTACAAGAATCACAAAATTACAACCGACATTACAAAAAGGGTCTTCACCCAAGACTTGTGCTCATATTGCATACCTCTTTCATACCCACACCTTCATACATACATACCATACTCCTTCATTTTATTTGTGCATTCTGAATAGGTATCACATTCATACTAATCTTGTCCAATCATCTCTTCATACATACCTCATATATACATAGAACAAAAAACCCACCCTGGGGGAAAAAACGTAATCAGCAAATCTTTTCCTTAAATCAAAAAACAATATTTCCAAACAAATGCAGGAAGTTTATACATGTAGGCTATCTCAAAATATCACAATCAAATAATCTTTTCGGATAACACTTTTTGTTAGGTTGGCCTAACAAAAACCGTGGTCGACGTGTTTCGAGTTCCTTAAGAGGGGAACTCTCCTCAGGACCAAATGGCTCTAGTCAATCATTCTGCTCTTCTTATTCAGTAACTCGCATAGGATCCTTGAAGGGGGTCTTTTTCTGTTCCTTTCCGGGCGCGACGCGTCTCAATTGAATCATGGTAGTAGATCTATGGCCCGTGCTTTCAAATGTTTTTTTTTCTGTCCTGTTCTCGTGTAGGTGGTAGAAGTAGAATTCTATTTTTCTTTTTTTCTTTTCTTTGATCCGGCTTCTTGCTTTTCGTGAACGCCGGTTCAGAGGGGGTTGCTCTCTGTTCGCTTGAGTTTCCGCGGAAACACAAGTCTTGGGTGGGGACCCTTTTTGTAATGTCGGTTGTAATGTTGTGATTTTTGTAAAATGGTTTTCAGAAATGAAAATGAACTAAATAGATTTAAAAAAGAATAAATTGATATATTCGAACTGAAAAAGCGGTTACCAAGGGTCAGTTTTATTCTGTCTCTGGTTGGTTCAAGGTTGAAGAACAAGAAGCAGTACTGGCAAGTTGTAGTTGTTTATTGTGATATTGGTGTGGCCTTACTGCAGAAAAGCCAAACCCTCTCATTGGTATTTCAGCTTTAGAAGTAGCAGCACTGGGGTTAAACTAAACGCTGTTGTCCCTCTTTTATTACAAAGTCAGTTAGTCATCACGGAAATAAAAGAAAGACACTGTCTCTCTGCGCTCACTCACACGATAGCAGATGGCACAACTTGTAGCAGAGCGGACCAGTCTGATCCTGAAAAAGGTCTCTACTCTTGTTGGATTTGCAGGTTGAAAGGTGTTTAGTAGGCTGCCTCAGTAGAAGTTCTTCAGTCGGGCTTAGTGAATGGGCAAGCACAGCAAGGCAAGGCAAGGGTGAGCACCAGGAATGCTAGGCCCTGTGTCATTATAACAGCAAAGGTCAGCAGTCCCAATTACTTATATGGAGGAGTTTAGCACGCATCCGCACCGAGTTAGATCAGTAAAGCATTACAAGCACATTTTAAGGCAAGGAGAGAATTCAGATGCAGCCTAATCACCTGCAGTTTCCTCCTTGAAATATTAATGAAACATGCTAATATGTACATCATTGTTTGTCGGAGGTCACCCTAACTCGGCCGGCATCTTATGTTGTCGCAGCTGTTGGCATGCACGCTTCTTCCAGAAAGACTTCATGCCTTTCAGGATAATAAAAGAGACTTGCTGCAAAGGGAGGCAGTTTGAAGAAAGTCGTCTTAGTATGTTTTACTTTTTGAGTAACATTATTGTGTCATAGGCCATAAACATTAAGCTGAATACAGATTTAGATGAAACCACTATTCAATGAGTGAAACATGCACTGTAGAAGTTGGATATATTTGCTATTTCAGCCATTGATGTGTGCCATTTAGTGTTAAGCCTGTCTGCTTCATCCTTTCACTGATCTGGCACTGGCTGGATCATCTAACTGTATTTTCTATAGCTAAGGTGGAGGATGAACCTAGGGTATAGGCTCCTGCTTCCGCACTTCTGCCACTCTTCTGTACAGTATGAGACCATGAACCTTAATCCAAGACCCAGCCGCACTATAACCAAGTGCCACACCAGTGTTGACTGCTCAGTGTTTAGGAGTTGACTCCTGTGAGCCAGTCTACCTGTGCAGGACACTTCTCTCTAACTCTCCTGCCTGTCCACACCACACGCCCTCTGCACCTTTGCTAGTTGTTATCTGCCTTCGTCAGACAGCCCAGTAGTGCACACACTTCAAATAAAAAAGCCAAACAAAAGCAATTTAAACCAGTCTTTACAGCGCAGGACACCATCTCCTTTCCATTTGAGAAAACTCAAGCAAGATCGTCATATCAGTACTGGAACAATTCTTTTTTTAACAAAACTGTGGACATTGTTTTGATTAAATAAAAAAATGAAAAACCTTCGGGAACATTGTTCAAGATAGATCTTGGCTCCTCTCTTTGACTCTGAAATGAACAAATATACTTAAATTACACAAAAAGAGTGTATTGATAGGCTGAAAAGCACCTCCAACACTTTCCCCTTAACTTTTTTATTGGCTTGGGCTGCACTCCCCTGATGCAGACCGTTTTTTCAAATATCCATGCATCTTTTTAGCCTGGGTTATCTGTGCGTCTGTCCATGGTTGGTCATCTGGCACTGTAGCCGATTTGCATTTAGAACTGTCAGCTCTAAAATCTACACTTGTTAAATTCAGCAGCCACTTGCAATACAAAGCTACTCTTGCTACTTTTTCTTTCTGTGCCTCCTTTGAAAGAAATACAAACGTTGAGTCTCTCAGGGGTGTCCAACATAGGTCTAAGAAAACCGGATCCATGCAAGATATTCAGCAATCCATGCTCTATGTAAACAAATGCAATTTAGAGTCATTTTATGTGGATGTCTTCTATTTGGATATCCTAAATATTTGGCAAGAAACTAGCACTCTTAGGCCTACCTTGGATGCCCCTTTATTTTCTACACCACAATGTCTGCCTTTCAGTCATAACACAGTCTTGAAATAGTCCTTGTCATTGCTAAGGTGTAAAGGATTAAAAAATACAAAAATGTAGCTATTTTGAGAACAACTGACTAAGGTTGCTATCGTTTGCTACCAAGTTAGTAATATGTCAGATCAAATACGCAAGCCACCATTGACTGTAATATTTATTAGAAAGAGATACTTTCTCCAGCATGTGTGTGTTCTTCATACCACATTGCCAGTGCAGCCCATGCCATTGACAGGAAGTGTGGGTGGGCATATTTATGATATAGTTTAACAGTGGCTGAAAGTATTGATAATGTGGTCATAATAGTAAGAAGCATATTAGTAAGATGAATTTTATTGACATCGACATCTTATTAGAAAAAAATAATATTTGACCATTTTTCAGAAAAGCAGGTTTTTCTAAATCCGGACTGTAATGCCCTGGTTTGCATGGGTGAGGCTGACTTAAGTGTTGGTCCACTTGGCAGGGCTTTCGGAGGCCTGATTTCTTGGATGACTCTATACGGGCAGGACTCAATATTTGAGTGCATGCCTCAGACCAGCCCTGTTTGAGGTTGCACCATTGTTGTTTTTAATACGAAACAGAGTGTAGTAGATTGTTTAATGAAAGTGTGATCCTGCTGTTTTAAATGAAAGGTTATATTAAACATAAAGAGAGCAACATTGTAAGAGTTAGACCACCTCATAAGAGTTGCTATGTCATGTATGTTGGGTTATGGTATAATGATATTGCATGATATGTTATTTTGTTCAATAGTATGGTGTGCTAAGCTTTTCCATGTGTTACGTTGTTATGTTTTTATATTGTGATATGTTACCGGGCTGTGATACGGCATACCATTGCTGATTTAAAGAGTACTGCAGGCAGATAGAGGTCTACTTAAGTGCACTAAGACAAAAGAGGGAAGGAGGTGGACGCAAGAAGGGTTATGCAGCCAGCTCCCTTGTGTGGGTGAAGGGCACCATCTGGCAGTTTTCCAGCCTGCATCGCCTCAATCTTCGTGGATAGTGCCCGCTCCTCTGAGGCATAGTTCCATCTGAGCAGGAAGTGGACCCAGTACCTCTTTGCATTCTTCCTGTTTGGGGGTTCTGTATTTCTCTTCTCAAGGAGAGGTGGTGAGAAAGCGTTGTTTCTATTGGGATGTTTTTAGTGTCTGGCAGCCCCCAGTTGCGCAGGCTGCTTTCCAAATGAGGGTGGATGGGCAGTAATCTCAGCCGGGCCTTTTTCCTTTCTCCTGATATCCGGCTTCCAGTTGGGTGAAGGGCCTTGACCAGCTCTGGCACAGCAGCTAGATCGGACCCTCTATGCAGATGATTACTCTGGCTCAGCCCTTATTGATGGGATCCTCAAGACCAAAATGAGCCAGACTTCCATGTGGCTTCTGTCTGCCACCCACGCTATCCCCTCAGGTGCCAAACATTAGAGACAAAGCAGTGACCTCTGATGGAAAACGTGAAAAAAAGTCATACAGATTTAGTGGTGCTTCTCAGGTCTATTTTCTATGTTCTATGTAAGAATATAGGTATGACTGGGTACCCCGGTGCACTGTAAGGTAATCATTTACTATGTTTTAAAAGTTAATACATTTGAATATACAATGAAAAATATTTTGTATAATTCACAGATTTTGCAATAAAAAAAAAAATATATAAAATGGGGGAGAAACCCCCCCCCCGCCCAAAGCCCAAGTCAGGATGCTCGCTACGTACCATAGAGCATAGAGGGACTGCTCTAACAAAATATGCCAGGGTTGCTTTGGGTTCCCAGTCCGGCCCTGGCCTGAGAACTCCTGACCGGGTTCAGAGCATGAGGGGCCCCCTCCGTGTACTTTGCAGGGGGGCCCCCTCAAGTTTTGTTACGCTATTGGGCCTTCCCTCATCTTTTATTCCTCCCTCTCTTACATTTTCCTTCTTCCCTGTGTCTCATCGAGTTACTCTCTGACTGAAGGCAGCGGAGCCGGCAAACTGCGATAGGGGCACAGTACGGGTCAGTCAGATGCACCGCTCACTGCTGCCCCCACCTGCCCGTCTAAGAGCTGCGCGAAGCCAAGGGGGCCGGGCTATGGGAAGGCAGGAAGATTGCGAGCATTCACACACCAACGGAGTCTCACTCATTCATACACTTCAACAGAGACTCTCATTCATACGCTTCAGCCGAGTCTCATTCATACACACTTCATACGCTTCAACAGTCACTCATTCACACACCAACGTAGTCTCACTCACTCATACACTTCAAAAGAGTCTCACTCATTCCTACACTTTAACAGAGTCTCACTCATTCATAGACTTCAACGGAGTCACAACCATTCACACTTTATGGAAGTCTTACTCATTCATACACTTTAACGGAGTCTCACTCATTCATACTCTTCAACGAGTCTCACTCATTCATACACTTCAACGGAGGCTCACTCATTCATACACTTCAATGGAGGCTCACTCATTCATACACTTTATGGAAGTCTTACTCAATTCTCACCCCGTCAACCCCAGAGGTCTGTTACAAAAAGCATGAGGACTTTTTCTTGTATGAAAATGGGTGCCGAGAGGTACACTTAACTGACCAACACATTTGACAACAAATATAAAATAACCTTTTGGTTCAATTATTTTCTGATTTTTTATATCTGTCTAACAACATGAAACTCTGTGCATTCAACCTTTCTCAAAGCACATCTAAGCTTTGGGTGATTTGGAACAAATTCCGTGAGGTTGGTATTCATGTGTTTCGGAATTCGGTTGACCACCACACTCAGACCAGCCACATTTTCAGTACATCTGTGCAAGTTAAGTTTACATTTAGTGGATATAATTTATATAAGTTGTTATTCTGAAAATCAGTTAAGGCACAGCCCTCCTCGTCCTACATTCACCACCAATGGAATACATAGTACAATGGAAGCTCCAACTCACACAGGGCCCTGGGGTATCACAAGAAAGGCAAGAAGCTAAAAAGCATTGCCACTATATGACATGGAGTGAGGCATTCACCTGCTTTGAAGGGGCCATCAAGTCAATGATATAATAATATTTCTTAAGGCCTAAGCTGGCATCATAAAATAACAAAACCAATCATTGGTGACTGTTAGCTAATGCAGATCTGGTCAAAACACATCTATTATACTGAAACGCCCTTCTGCAGCCCTGGGGGTTGTTCATTTGCTCAGTTGAGGTTAATCTGTGTGGTCATGAAGTTGCATGTCTGTATCTAGTCCTAATAACACAGACTCAAACCCTTCAAGCCTTTTCTCCATGATTTAGGCATATGCAGAGAACTCTGAAGTTTCAGAGATGGGATTGCCATTAATTGTCACTATCACAAGCCCCAAGGTAAAAGTTGGGCAAGACTCCCTTAGTCTCTTTGGTTCCCCAGCAGTAGCCGTGGCCAAGCATTCTAGGCTTTTCTAGGCCAGGTGCCAGATAGAGGCTCATAAAGTGTATTTCCAGGCTGGACTTTCTGGATTACCACTCACTATGTAGATAAACTCAATTTAGTTACAATGCACATAAATATATTTGATGTGCATACCCTCAAACTCTGGCCTGAACATGGTCCTCTTGGACATATATTGCACACCCCTGCCCTAAGAGGGATTAATGCCTTTCTACCAGGCCGGATGGAAATACCAGATGGCACCAGTTTGGTAATAAATTAAATGATGGGGCGTACATATTGCCCTGCCCAATCGCACAGCTAAATTGCGCCACCTTAGCGATAATGTAATCCTCCATAGTAGTCCAAGTAATCCTTACATTTCAACTTTTTTGATCATTACACTTTCTCAACTTTTCATCAACTGTTTATCAGAATCTACACGTGTAGTGTAAATGCCATTTCCCAAATTTCTGATGTTCCAGCTGTGTCCATCCGGACCTCTTGAAAGAACATGAGTAGTTCAAAATTCATAAAAGGCAGCGTTTATTCAATAAAATACCCAATGCATTTTGGGGCTTCATCCTCAACATGCCTTCCGTGAAAATATTATTTTTCACGGAAGGCATGTTGAGGATGAAGCTTTGATGCGTTGTGTGGCAGTGACCCCTGAAGAAGGGCATGTATTTTATTGAATAAACGCGGCCTTTTATGAATTTTGCACTACTCGTGTTCTTTCACGATGTGAGGCCCGTCACTGGAGTAGGCGCACTGACATTTCTGCACCTGAGCAAAATGTGGGGATTTAAGGCGAGAATGAGCTGAGGGCGCACAGACTCACACGGTCTGTCACCACCACCCCTACTCTTCACTCAATTTATTTTCACCCCTCTCTCTTCACCCTAATCTTTTATAGCTATCTTTCTTACTTTCTCCTTCTTCCTTCGCTCGCAGGTTCCGCCTCTGAATGAAGACTGTAGTTACGCAGCAGTAAAAGTGTGCAAGGATACACAACTGCTCCTTCCACTGCTGTCCCCGTCACCTCCTCTTCCTGCCCGACTATCAGCAGCCGCGTCTTGGCAGCACGGAGCCGAGGGGGCGGGGCGACGAAGATGCGGGAAGTCGAGCGTGCTCGGGGCCTCCTGGAGCCCTCTCATTCTCAGTCAGTGCGCACAGAGGTTTCCAGGCATGTGTGGCATAGATCACCACAAGACACGCGCCAAAAACACCTACAGTTAGACAAAGCCCATTTACACTACTGCACTACCAATTTCACAGTAAACACCTTAAATATCGATTCCAAAATATCGAATGGACAGAATATCGAATCAAAAATATTGAATGGACAGAATATCGAAATATCAAAATATAGATAGGACAGAATATCGAAATTAGGGTAGGAAATATCGAATTCCACAATATCAAATTTTATAATATAGATTCCCACAATATCGAATTTTATAATATAGATTCCCATAATATCGATTTTTTTTAGTATTATGTATGGTAGTATATGTGTTAAAATTATGTATTATTTTTCTAATGCATGTTTAATTATTTTTAAGTAATGAATGTTATGTAATTAAATTTTTGCGTAATTTAATTTCGTAGCGGGTTGTGGGTTTATAGGGGAATAGGGTGGGAAGTAATTTAATTATATTAAATATTAATTTTAATTTATATGTATTGATGATTGATTGATAATTAATTATTAATTGGTCATTAAATTTTATAAATTGGTAATTTTTTTAATTAATTGATTAATTGATAATTCTGTTAATTGTATTTTTTATTATTAGGAGCGGGTTGTGGGTTTATAGGGGAATAGGGTGGGAAGTAACTTAATTATAGTAAATTAAATATTACATTGTATTTATATGTATTGATAATTAATTAATTGATAATTAATTATTAATTGGTAATTAATGTTTATTATTTGGCAATTCATTTTTATAAATTGGTAAATAATTTGTATTGATTGATTAGTAGATAATTATGTTAATTGTATTTTTTTATTATTAGGAGCAGGTTGTGGGTTTATAGGGGAATTGGGTGGGAAGTAATTTAATTGTAATAAAGTTAATATTTATTTCTGATTTATATGTATTGATAATTAATTGATAATTAATTATTTATTGGTAATTTATTAATTGGTAATAAAAAAATGTAATTGCTAATTAATTGTTATTAATTGGTCACTATTTTCAATCAATTTTTTTATTGGTATTGATAATTAATTGAATCTTATTTTAATATGAAATCATTTCTTTCCCTACTGTTTCACTCTCTGGAGTGGGAATAGTCACTTTTACCCCTACGCTATCCAACGCTTTCCCTACTGTTGCACTCTCTGGAGTGGGAATAGTAATTTTGACCTCTACGCTATCCAACGCTTTACCTACTGTTGCACTCTTTGGAGTGGAAATAGTAATTTTTACCCCTACGTTATCCAACGCTCTCCCTACTGTTGCATTCTCTGGAGTGGGATTAGTAATTTTTGCCCCTACACTATCCTATGCTTTCCCTACTGTTGCACTCTCTGGAGTGGGAATAGTCATTTTTACCCCTACGGTATCCAACGCTTTCCCTACTGTTGCACTCTCTGGATTGGGAATAGTAATTTTTACCCTCCCGCTATCCAATGCGTTCCCTACTGTTGCACTCTTTGGAGTGGGAATAGTAATTTTTACCCCTACGCTATCCAACGTTTTCACCACTGTTGCACTTACCATAAAAAAACTTTTATTTTAATTAATTTAATTATTATATTTTATTTATTTTTATGTTGATATAATGTTTATTTATATATTTTTGTCAATATATTTTTATTAATGTTCTAAATGTTTTATAAATAAGATTAATAATTATTTTATATTATTAAGTACATTTATATAAAAATAAAGTTTACATTTCATGTATTATTTTCACGTTTTAAGCTTTTTTACATTATTTTATTTATGTTTTATTTAATTAGGTTCATTATCTAATTACATTTCTAGTATTTTCAATACATTAAAAAAATTCGATTTTTTAGTTAACTATATTTTAACATTCTATATTTTGGAATCAATATTTTAGTACTTACCTGTTTCTAGATAGGCATTCTGTATTCTGTCCCTCAATATTTTGGCGTCAATATTTTGATAATTCGATATTTTGTCCCTCGATATTTCGATACTGATCCCAATTTCACAGGCACATTTAACGCCCCACAGGTACACTTCTGTGGACACGGAGTGATAGATTCCCTCCAGCAGAGGGGCAACCCTCAGAGTGTGACTCACTCGGCTCAGAGGAATATCTCTATACCTACTCACATATGCATTAAACTCAAATCTCATAGAACTCCACCTTATCCACAGGGTCTCACTTATTCCTTCTTTTTTGGGAAGTCTCACCCAGTTTGCACACGCCCATCCACAGATCTCAGTAGAGCGTTACCCAAGTCTTGACACCCACAAAAAGCAGGACCAATTTTCTTTATGAAATGAGTGCAGAAAGGTGAATTTAGCTTACAAAAAACTTTTCAGGAGAAATAAAAATACAACATTTGGGATCAATTCTTTTCTCATTTTCTATAAGTGAAATCAGTTGGAATTTTGCATATTCAGCCTCCCCCCTCACCCGCGAGGAAAAGATAAAACTTTTTGTGGATAAGGCAGCACTCACTTTGTGATTAATATTTGTGTGGTTTAGAATCAGGGTGGCCAGTTTTTTGTAGGTCTTCCTAAGGTAAATTTACAACGAGTTGAACTCATTTATATGCTCAGTAGCTATCAAGACAATCTGTCAGGGGCCCATCCCTCCTCAATGTATGCTGCAACACTATGTGTAGTATTATATCCAGGAGGCTTAAACAGGGAGTGTGAATAGCGCTGGCGCACATTTAGTGGAAGGGTTGTCTTAAGACATATTCCCTAGATAGGGGGCAAAGAGGCAGCCAGGAGGTGCACAGACTGATACAAAAAAGTGGTGCACAGAGAGGGGCGTATTCTGATGCAGGTTGGAAATGCTTCCCGACCGAATTGGGTTGGAAATGGTTTCCGACCCACTCGGATCGGGAGAGTCCGACCGACCACGTTCGATGCATCCGGATGCTTCCAGATACGATTTGGTCCGACTCCCATTGACTTCAATGGGTGCACATGTTCCTAACCGCATCATAATTGGGCACAGTTTCGCTCCCGATCCTATTTGGAAGGAGCAAATGCCATTAGGAGGCCTACCTAACCGCATCAGAATCAGGTCCTGGGTGGGAATGCTTTCCAACCCGCATCAGAAACGGGCCCTTAGTGTGCACCCCGAAGGCAGCCCTCTAGAAGGGGGAAATGGGGATTACATGCGACCCCCCCTTCCAAGATTTCCATATGTAGGCAGGGGTGGCTCCACCGTTACAGTGGAGAAGCATGGCCCTACTCAAATGTCCCCGGAGATGAAATACAAAATGATAATGAAGTTAATTCATTACCATTTTATTTTTCATCACGTCACCCCATCCCGAATGGAGTGTCAGGACGGGACGGGGACTGCTGAATGGCGGCAGCAGCAGGGAGGAGGGTGGGCTGCCTTAGTACTTGTTTAAATTGCACGTGATTCTTTGGCCGGCAATCTTGTGATAGCCAGACAGATGTGCACACTTTAAATCTCTCAACTCATCTGTCTTAAGACAAACACAGTCACCTCACCTGATCTTCGTAACCGGAGGCAGAACCAGAATATAAGCTTGCACTGAGCAAGTGTGCAGTGAGGAGCATACCTTTGGAAGTTCTCCTCCAAGTATATGGAGCCTGGTCTGTAAAATGCAAGATAAACTACATAGTTTTGAACACAATTCTCCTTTGTACTTTTAACCACTGTACTTGCTTTCTGAATCATGTCAAGTGTATTTGTCTCCTCAGACAATAGATCAATTGAGTCACTGATTTCTGAGAAGCTGTAACTTCACTGAATAGCCTTTGTGATACTTAGGTTCAGGCAATTGCAGGAATCTAACCTTGATAGAATTATAGCCTGAGTAAGGACTTTCCTTCCAACTTGAGTCAGGAATAGGAAGATTATTTTCAGTAATTTTAGAAAGAAGAATTCACAGGGTACTGTTTTATTTACTTGGTCCTTTAAGGTTAATTACTCATCAGACCAGACCCCCATATTTTTCACCACTGTACATGACACCAGCAGCGATCTAAGATCCTCGGGCACCAAGTATCTCACCAAGTTAACTAGCTTGACCTCAAAGCTAAGTGCTTTGGTTTAATCAAATTTAATTTCAAGTCAGTATTGTGCATCCCAATGGCAGTAGCAGAGAGATGCTTTTTGGAGGAGGAGCTTGTATGCTTCAAATCCCCATCTCCACTACCACTGACTATGTAAATAAAATTGATTCAGATATATTGCATGTAAATCTATTTTAAGTGCCCATACTTGACAAACTGCTGGACTTCTCTTGTACACCCTGCTCTAAGTGGTATTCATGCCTTTTCTCCAGATCACGAGCAAGAGTTGAAGTAGCCGATGGCACCAGTAGCTGATGCTAACATTTTACCTCATCATCCCTGGACCCTAAACATTAGTGCTTTGATAATTTAAGCAAGATTTCTGTAGTTTCATAGACTGTAGTGCTGTGGTCTAGCAGCCAAGACTAGCTCTAGAACAGCAGTCCATGAAATGCCTTCTGGTCCTAGGACAGGCAGAGACGAATGGGCAGCATCAATGGTGTGTGCTTCTATTTCTCCCGCAGACCCAGGATTTAGATACTGTTGCATGCACATAGATAGCTGAGTACTCGCTTTGCCCTTGACCCACCAGTAATAGCGGTAACGGAGATGTCAAGTCTGACTATAGCAGGTGTTTAGATGTTTGGGTTAAAGTCAAGTATTACACAAGTAATCATATGCCATGCAGTTCGAGATTCCAAGCGGTGGTACTTAATTAACATGAGAATACACATTTTTACAGAATCATGAAGTTAGAGCAGTAAAAAATGCACAAACACAGAAAAAATAAAGTTTCCAGCATGTACAGGAGCAGATCTCACAAATGGTAACAGTGTTCTTGTGCCATGAACACATGGTACAATGTTTCGGCACACCCTTGCTTCAGGAATTAAATGGGCATTGGTTCTTATAATTTCGGCCCATGTGGCTTCACTGCGGGCAGCCCATATTCTGCTGTCTGCTGTGCACTTTCGAGTGTGCCTTGGACTTGTGCCGAGGAATGTAATCGGTTCAGCCTCTGGACATGAACATACTGGTGGACCACTTAAAGGCCCATTTGTATTGCTGTCCTTTGCGTATACCATTGTTCCTGAAAGTATTCTATGAGCCTTCCCTGGATACTTCTGCTCCTGGTGAATCAGATCTTGGCTCAAGTCCGGTGGACTTTCAACTGGCTGTGGTCACTCCTTCAGCGGCTGCTGTGGGGGGTGGATTCAAACACACTTGCTCCATAAACCTGCTCTGAGGTGAACCGCTGGGATCATCGTCTTCTGTAGCTGTTAGGAAAATAAATGTTTTGTCTACCACTCTGAACACATAGACAATTGGATATCAGTTTGGTGGGAACATTTTGATTCAGCCTGCTTTTAACACTTACATTTCTTTAAAGTTTGGATTTTATTCGCCTTGCAATTTTTAGACAATTGCTTTCTGTGTACTTTGGTTTTCCAACTGTATGATTTCCTTTTTCAATACGTTTTAGATTTTAGCACCCTTTATATAAACACATGCTGGAGCATTGTTATGTATAGTTTTCTTATTATTAGATAGGTTTAGTTGACTTATGTGCTAGGAGTGGGTGTCACATGGCTAGAATAGGCCCAGGAAGAAACACTGCCATTTTACAAGTACGTTATTCTAAATTTGCCTTCTTTTCCACATAATAACGTTTGACACACATTTGCTTTCGTGACAGTGCACAATTAGTTTCTTTGAAACCATATTGCTTCCACTTCCACTTCAAAAGTACACTAGCACAACACCTTGAACATTCTGCACAAGACTTGAAGAGACATTGTGCAAATGTGTTTTTTTATTTCTCCATGAGGTGACAGGGCTTTCACAAAGACAATAAACAATGTCAGCCCTGCTGAAGCTTTCACACAGAAACATGGATACAGTTCTTATAAATACACATGTATTTTTGTGCTCAAATTAGAAGAGCACTCTGCTATCTTTGCGAGGTCTTCACTGTGTAAGAGTCTCAGCCTAGCAGATTCCTGTTTACCCTCTGCAAGGAGGGATTTCCAACTTGCAACCATGACGGGGATCAGCCTACCTTGCCTTCAGGTAATAGGGACTCTGATCATCCAGTAGGGCATTCTTGGGAGAACATTCACCCTAGGTAACTAGGTTAGGGAATGCACAGTAGGAGTACCCTCTACCCAATACTTATATACCAGCATATATACACTCTTTTAGCACAATGGTGGGATAATTAATTCTTTTCACTGTCCTTATATTGCTAATCACCTTTATCTGCTTCTGTTTAATAATCATTGCAGTGCATGTGTTTTATTCAAAAATCAAAATGGTTCAATACATATAAAAATGCCCCTTTGTGTATTTCTTGTGTATCTCTCTGAGTGAGCACAAATGACAGAACAACAAAGATCTGGTACCACTATTCCCTGGGGTGGCGCAGGGGGCAGGTTTGTGCTGTTCTGAGGTTGCTTAAACCATTTGTTACCTTGCCAGGTTTAGGGGTACTTATGGTGGCATTGTGAGCTAGCAGGTATGTAGGCCAACATATCCTGCAATCAGTGTGGCACATCCCAACATTTATGTTGTCCAACAAATGAACAGTTCCTACTGAATAGTGGAAATCGTACGACACATGAAAAAATTAAAGCAGAAGTTACATATTCATTCATGGGCAATGTTTACTGTGGGGAGATAATAATGATCATTACAAATAAAAAAAACTGGACTCTCTAAAATACACAAACAGGAATACTTTGGCTAAAACGAGCAATTATCTTAACACCAGCCGATGAACATCAACAGTGTAGAAAGAGGATCAAGGCCTATCTGACACCACTGTCTCAGTGATCCTTAGGGTCGAGGCAACTCATGGGTTACGGTTTTCTGCAACTGGGAAAGCATGTGCAGAGGAGGTTTTGAGGCTTCCTAACCGGTTCATGTTGCATACATTACTACAACAGTTTTTTTGGTGTCTTGGAGACTCCCGTCAATGGCTCCAAAAAAAAAATTAAGATGCATTATTCTACTTTTTGCCAATAGCAATAACAGAATTTTGGTGCCCCACAGGTTTTGGAGATTCAAGTGCTCGTATCTAAGAACAGGCAAGTCACAATCCCTGGTTTGGCATCCATGGAGTCTGAGAATTCTAATAGATTGGTAGGAATTAAATAAGGACTACAGTGGAAATTGACGGGGGTTCACTTAGGTCAAAACATTTATTTTTGTCAGTACAAGTTGGTCTGGCAAGCCAGGTAGAGTTACTGCTCACTGTTGGCTCACCTCTATGCCTGTCACTGTGGCTGTTCTTTTTTGGTCCTTTACTTAAGTATCCCCTCAGTTGGTCCTGAGCAACAGTCTGTGGTCCTCAGTATGAACTGCCAGGAGCAGAATCATCTGGCCAGAGGCTCTGCTTACCCCCTACCACCATCATACTTCAGCTGGGTGAAGCAGTAAAATCTACCCCCAGCTTCAGGGAAAGGATATCTGTACTCCCACTGTACCTATGCCATACAACCTCACACCCCCAGTCAAAACTCCCTGCAACATTTACCAATTCAAGCAGGTATTAAATGTTTGCAGATTTAGGCATGTTATTTTCCCCAGAAGGAAGTAAAACATGCGGAATTGGATCCAGTTGTACCACAACCAAATGGCATTTCCCATTTTGGGGGAGAAAACTAGTAACCTCATGATCTCAAAGGGAAATACCACCTGCTTTGTTGAATTCATCCTCAGAATCACCCCACAGATAAATCAGGGAACTCATAATGAAGGACTTTGAGGCAGATGTTCATAGCAGATAGGTTGTAAGCACTGCAGCGCACACATTCATACCTACATTTCAGAAGATTCTAAAAGTAGTCATGACCGTCTAAGTTTCAAATTGATAAATCGCAGGTACAAGGGTTAGCACATGGGAGACAGAGGAAATGATAGCATACAGATTCCAAAACCATAGAACACAAGGCTCAAACTAACACAGTGGAAGGAGAAACTGCAATTACTAGTTACAACACAAATACTGTCATTTCCTTCTTCCAAACCAATCCCTAGCCAGTAGCTGCAAGATGGATAGCTTGGGGAGTGTATGTCTTGATATGGAATGAGCAGTTCAAGAGCTTCTAGATGATACTGGGCAAATTTCTTTCTGACTCAGCAATGAAATGGCCATGCACATGCAAGTCAGTGGAGTGCTCTTCCTAGTTAAAAAGAATCAGAATAATGGGCACATTCCCCTGCGAGTCTGTTGGTGCATGTTAACAAAGCCAATATGAGGAAAAGTACAGCTACTGCTTACATTAGTTACATACGGCACTGCAAAGATGCACATGGTTTTACTGTTCAACAGATTTGCAGTAAATTTCCTGGGCAGTTGCATCATACTTCTACTCCGCTTGGAAAATAAAGAGAACTGCAAAAAAATTGCTATAAAAGGATCTGATTTAGTGTTGGACTAGGGTCTGTTTCGATTACAGTTGCATAAATTCTTAAGGCCAGATGTACGACCCTTTTTAGCGCTCACAAACAGAAAATTGGCCTATTTGTGGCAAAATGGTTGTAGCATGGACAAAGCCTATTTGACTATTAGCAACTCGCAAAATAGGGTTTGCTAGTCATTATTAGGAAGGGACATGCCAAGGGCGTCCCTTCCAAGTAGCGAGTCGCAGGGGGAAGTTTAATTGTTTTGCAACCGTAAATGCGGTTGCAAAGCAATCATAGTTACCACCAACTTCAAGTTCGTGGTAAGCTATTCATAAATGGGAAGGGGTCCCCTAGGGACCACTTACCCTTTGTGAATGTATGCGAAAACAAAAATTAAGACCAAGCAGTGGTCCAACGGACCATTGCCTGCCCTTAAAAAAATTCAATGGGCCAGTGGTATTCCAGCATTGCCATTCTTAATGTGCCTCTGAGTATCTTTGGATAATTCAGGTACTCCGTTCTTTCTAAACTTGCTTGAACACATATTTTATAAAAGCATTTGAACTTCATTGAGCAGTCATCATCATCATCAATATATCTTTATTCAGCTGAAAATCATAAAAGAATACATAAAGCAGAGATCATCAGTACACATTATTATTATTATTATTATTATTATGCAGTTTTATAACGCGCTCTATTACTGCCGGAGTATCCTACATTCAATAATACATAACAAAAATTTCACCAGGCTTTACAAATCAGTTCATAGAGTTGTTTGAGCGTAAAGGAAGGAAAGTTTTAGCAACAATCTACAAGTAAAACCCACAAACAAATACCCTGTTACATCAAGCAGCTCATTTGTCTAGCACATCTAGATATACTTCGAACAAAATGGATCTAAACATAAAATAAAAAGTAGCAGCATGTCCTACAGATCGATTCCACAAGATATGATGTTGCTTTACATTATGAGCCCACCAGGTTTCTCAATCTTACTGCAGATGAAATACATTTATGAACCATTATACAAACATGTTCTGACTGCAGTAATTGAAGGTAACATAAAGCGGGCCCATATCGTCTTATATTAAGAGCCATATGTAGGGGGGTTAAAAACAATTTCCTTAGTACAGTGTAAAACTTGAGGAAAAAAAGAAAAAATGCAGCGTGGATTGCACATACTCTGAATCACATGGACAAGATCCGATTCTCCACAAACATTTTTGGAATAAGAAACCAAGAGATGTATTAAATGTAAATCTGACCAGGAAATGCCTATGTTGCTGGTGAGGTGAAAAATGTACATAAGGCTCCATGCAGTCTCTGGTAGTTAAAAGTTGATGAGCAACCACACTCCTCTTACTACACTCCTTCTCTTCTTCTCATCAACATGTTGAGGAATTCTGTTTTAACGCTTGCTTTGATTGAGGAAGTCATACCCTAAGAGTTGTTGATAAGTTCGGTTCTCTCTAACAGGATAAATTGATCCTTTACATATCTCCACCATAGAATCTTACATACATTATCATGCCAGAGGCAATCAATGTTCACGACCTGATTGAGTAGAGTTTCTGATATTGGACAAAAAGAAAACCATAACATTAAGGGTACAAGTTGTACACAATCTTCTATATACATTAACCCCAGTTCTGAGTGACAGACATAAATGGGAGCACTAGAGGTAATTCTGCACACCTCGCCCTCACACAGATACCTCACATATGCCACTGCGGAAGACGTGCCTTCTCCCATCTCGCCGCCAAAGCCTGGAACGCCCTCCACCTCTGCACCGCACATTCGCTGACCAACTTCAGGAAGGGTTCAAGACCTTGCTCTTTGACTGATACCTGAAGCAAGCACCTGTATTCCCTTTCAGCTGACAAGCTGCACTTAAGGATAGGGAGAGATAGAGTACGGTGGGAGAAGGACACTGGGTGGGGAGCATGTGGAAAAAAAATATGTCCAAATCGCCAAATTAGGTTACTTAATAGTTTATGCCTATCTAGAAAAATATGTCACAGGCTAAATTAGCCCCACAGGTATAGATAAAGGTTTTAACATGGAATTTGAATGGCTTGAGGGTAAAACATAGAAGAGCGAGTGTAATTTAATATCTGAAAGATGTGCCCGAACATATTTTTATTTTGCAAGAAACGCATTGTACAGAACAAGAGTTAAGAGAGGTCTGCAGTAGCAAAAAATGGATCCAGCACGTTATATGCACATCACAGCCTGTTACTATAAAAGGGGTTGCAAATCTGATCAAAGCAAACCCAGTTATTACAGTGGAAGAATCAAGAGTCGATAAAAAAGGGAGATGGGTCATAGTAAGAATAAAGTATCATTCTTATAAATTTACACTAGCAGGATACTATGGTCTGAATTCAGATGATCTTCTCTCCCTTAGAGAATTGTTGGTTGAACTTCTAGACTTTAATGATCCTTTAATCCTAGCAGGGGATTTTAACTTAGTTTTGATCCCCAAATGGATAAAACATACAAACTTAAGTCAGCACATAATCTTCAAACAAGATCTCTTCTAATAAATGCAATGCATCAGTTTGGCTGGAAGGATATTTGGAGGAAAAAATGGGGGAAGAAAAGGAGTTTACTTTCCATAATAAAAAACTGGGACATAAGTCTAGATTAGATTTTTTTTAAATTGCAGATGAGCTATGCGGTGCTGCTCGCGAAGTTAATCATGTAGGATCGCACATTTCAGACCACTCAGCAGTTTCTTTAGTTTTGAAACTCTCGGGATCGCAAAGTAATAAAAGATGGACTATGGACAGAAGTATCTTGCTTGAGGAGGAGGTAGTAGAGAAACTGACGGATGAGTCGGAAAGGTTTTTTGAGTTAGATTTAGGGACGGCTGCACTTCCAATTGTATGGGACTCCTATAAAGCATTTTTGAGAGGGATAATTTTTGCCATTCAGTCCTCTAGACATAAAAAATTTAGGGCAATGATATCTGAGATCGAGACCAAAATTACCAAGCTAGAGTGCGATCTCTTAGTTCCAAACTTACCGGCGGAAGTTAATACTCGGAAAGAACGGTCAGTATGTAAATCACAATTAGAAGAGATTCTAGATTCCAGACTCAAAAAGCGATGGCAGGCCAGCTCCCTTGCTCATTTCGAATATGGGGAAGCTAGTGGAAAGCTTTTAGCTTGGAAAACAAAAAAAGAGCAATGCAGGAATATGATCAAAGAAGTTCAGTTGGGTAATACGGGAGTGATCTCAGAAAATATCTCTGACATTGAGGAAGCCTTTTTTAACTTTGTTGAGCTGGTATATAAGGAAGACTTAGCCCCACAGGACAATTTAATTCAATCATGGCTTGAACAATATGCAGTACGGCAAATCGATGATGAGGCATCTAATAATTTAAATAGAGAAATTAGCTTAAAAGAAGTGGTGGGTGCAATAGATTCGGCAAAGAGGAGTAAGGCCCCGGGTCCGGATGGGCTACAGGCTGAATTATATAAATCATTAGCTCCAGTTATCTCCCCTGTTCTTCAGAAGCTTTTTGCATCTATTTTTGAGGAGGGAGGTGAAATTCCCTCTTCTTGGAATGAGGCCACGATTGTTCTTATCCTTAAACCCCTTAAACCCCGGGTCGCAGTGTGATTCTTATAGGCCTATCTCACTGCTAAATTTGGATTATAAGTTTCTTGCCAAAATATTAGCAGAGAGATTAAATGGAGTAGCTGGTAGATTATTACATTTGGATCAAAAGGGCTTTGTGAGGGGGCGTACCATATAAGATCTGACTCAAGCATTAGTGGGGGCAATTGATGATGCATCTCTATATAAATTTCAAATGGCGATTATAACACTCGATGCCACTAAGGCATTTGATCGCGCAAACTGGGTATATTTGGCCAGAGTTTTAGAAAGATGTAATTTGAGTAGGAATTTTTGTAGATCTATATCCTCTTTTTATCATTGTCCAATAGCTAGAGTTTTGATAAATGGTGGTCTCTCAGCACCCATAAAAATTAATAGAGGCACAAGACAGGGGCGCTCCCTCCCCCCCCTGCTTTTTGATTTGTATATAGAGCCGCTGGCTGAAAAAATCAGGCAGGATCAGAATATCCCCCATTTTAAATATAAGAACTGGGAGAAAAAAGTGTCTCTTTATGCTGACGATTTGATGATATATACCTTAGATCCAACACAAGCAATCCCCCTAATCTCTAGTGCTGCTGCCCAGTTTGATCAAATATCAGGTTACCAGATTAATCAGTCCAAGTCTGAATGTATGGCCTGGAACCTAACAACTTCAACTTCGATTTTGAAACACGAGATAAGATACCTGGTGGTCCAAATCACGCAGGATATAGAACAATTAACAGAAAGGAATTTGGCTAAATTCGAGAGAGAATCTGCTGAATCCTTGAAGAGCTGGTCACTTCTTCCTCTTACTTTAATTGGGCGAGTTAATATCATTAAGATGATGCTGCTGCCCAAACTAATATTCTTATTCCAGAACATCCCGTTAGCCTTCAAGGAAGTTAAGTTAAGGAAAATCCAAGCTAAATGGAACTCTTTTGTATGGACCTCAAAGGGTATAAGGATTGCATGGAAAAAGCTGCGAAGAAAGAAAAGTAAAGGAGGCCTGTGTGCTCCAGATTTGAAACTTTATGCCTGGACTTTGTTGTTGAAGACAGGGATAATGCTATTTGATAAGCCAGATAGTACTGAAACAGGTATAATGTTTGAGACAATGCTATCAGGAATTCAAGGAGGATCTCATAGTTTTATGCTGAAGTTCGGAGCTCTGTGTTTCTTCAAGAAAGTTCGTTTGAAGATGTTGAGAGATATGGCCTATACTTGGGCCAGAGTAAGGAGATCGCTGAGCTTTCCATATTACTCAGCTATGGCTCCTATTTGGGAGTCGCCGGGTTCTCCAGAGTGGACTAAAGATTCTTTGGTTACACCCCTGTTGGACGTTAATCTAAAATGTTGGGGTCAGCTGATGCCTGAAGGGTTGTTGTTAAGTTGGGATGAGATCTGCATCCTGACCGAGAATAATTTATCTAAGTTCAATTATCTGCAAATCAAGAGCTGGAGTCAGGCAATTGGATTGGGAATTGGAGTTAAGACTGTGTTGGAGGAACTTCTTCAGCAGAAGAGCAGGAAGATCAAGACATCAATTCTGTATTGGACCATCCTGGAAGCAGACAATGGCAATTTTACCTTGCCAGTTCAACTATGGGGAGAGCATGTTCTGGATGCGGAGTTGGAGGAGTTATGGCAAGTATCCTTTGATTTACTACATACCACAGTCTCTCCCGCCAATTTAAAACGCAACCATCTTTTTTCTCTTCACAGAGTATATTGGTCTCCTGCTAGGCTTGCTAAATTTTCTAAAGGCCCGATTCCCTGTTGTCCAAAGTGTAAGCAGGAAAAAGCGTATGACCTTCACACTTGCCCTGTTCTAAGCAATTTTTGGTCTTCTGTTTCGGAAGGTATGAAGAATTTGCTTAACTTTGATATACAAGTTTGTATATCACTTGTATTTTTTGGTATTTTTAGTAATTATGAGTCACTTCCTCCAGATATAAATAAGTTGTGTATATATTTAATTATTCTGGCACGCTGAGAAATATGCAAACTTTGGGTTAAAGATATTGCACCTTCATACCTAGAGTGGATAAACGCAATCAAATACACATTGAACTTAGACAGGGTAGATTGGAAGAGAAGGAAGCATTTCTGGATTCCCTGTATCAATTGGCTGGATAGGATGTAACTGTTGTTGTCCAATGATTATGCCTTTTTGCAGTGTGAATTACCCCAGGATCAGTTCTAGGGCCTGGGAAGATAGATGAACTGAATTGACTACCTCCTTTTGGTATCTTGTGGGTATCTGCAGAAAGTGCATCCATTAAGATCTTCAGAGTTTACAATCTATTTAAGGAGGGGCCTATCTGCTGCATAGTGGATGGTATGGATTTGGTAATCTGAGAATATCTTCTGGCGTATGAGGACATAAAAAAAAAGCTGCACTTTATAAGTATGTCCTTATTGATTCTAAAAAAATGCATTTTCACTAGCCTGAGTCTGTGTTGTGTCACCATTTTCCCAAATGCCTGTCCTGTACATAACCCTAGGGATGCATGGTCCCTTATAGATATTAATTATCACAACCAGAGGTTTGGAACCCAGTTTTGCAGAGAACCTAAATATTGCAGCTATGGTTTGCTCAATTTGCGTCTTTCTTACTTTCACTAGGTGTGCCCAAGTACATTTATTGTCAAAGGGTACCTCCAAATAAGTAAGTAAATGTTGGTACACATGAAAGTCTGGGCTTATTGAGGTGTAAACTCTTTTTTTCTTTCTTTACTTTATTTCGGCCAATGGCCATAAAAGTAGTACACTTAAAATATTTTACAAAGGAAGCACAATACAATGTCAACTAAAATATACAAATACCATGCATAAAATATTCTTGAGTATCCACTCTTGGCCTAAGGACACAAAACAGATGTACAAACACTTGACCATAGAAAAAACCTAATGTGGTCCGTCATGCCTGAGAATACAGTTTATACATGTCATGCTGAAATGAATGAGTTTATTAGAGCACCAGACCAGAATAATAAACTTTAACAAGTGGATACTCTAATATAGTGTATTACTGGGCATGTACGTACTACATTTAGCACCTAAGATATACAGATTTGTCCATTACAAAAACAAAGGTGGTATAGATACAAGAATCCAGCTGGGTTTGCAGGCCCTACCCTGTTTTGCAGGATAGCCTAGCTAAATCAAGTGCATATGCTCCGGCTTACATTATAATTAAAAGATACAAGTTCTAAAAATAGTAATACCATGATACACAATAGGGCAGTGTTGGAACTGGCACTTTCTGGTTAGCTGAGGTGATGCCCTAGCCAGGCAGAACCTACCACTCCGGTCAGGGGCGGGTGATTACACACACTGTATAACCCGCGCTCACCCTTGAGTAGCTTGGCACTGAGCAGTAAGGTTGACCACAAGAGGCAATGTGTGAAGCATTGGCACAGCACTCCCTCACAATAAATACCTTGAGCATCACAAAAGAGCCATCACGCGTGATGTATGTAATTATAGTTTATATTCAGTATACATAATAATCAACACAACATGAACATCATGTATTTTTGGGCATAAATCACAATTGGAATTATTATTAGCTGTTCTAGGTCCAACCGTGTTCAAATGACATCAGCAATATGCACATTTGTGAAGGATCCTTTTCTACACCCTTCCCAGTACCCTTATGCAGTGCAACGCGTTGTCCACCGCAGGTCCACCCTAGCAGTTTTTACAATTCAATCCCACACAGTTTGAGGTTGCACACCAGGTCAGAACAATTATCAGAAATATGTACATACACAGAATTACACTGCTTTTCAGCAGCGCCAAGTGGAAAAAAACCACTGTCAACTGTAAAGTTCTTTTGGCACCATTTTTAATGCCCACTGTCAATCTCGCACACACACACACACACACACACAGTCAATTCACATTGATATGCAATGCAACAAATATCAGGCAAGAACGTACGGAACACGCTTGCACACAACACACTCAGCAACCTAATTTGGTGCAACTGATACCCAGCAGGTAAATTGATTACAACCAGCAGAACTCACCCCAACTATCCTACACCACTGGATTGGAGATACCTTGCCCTCCCCCGGTTGCTAGGCCGCACATGCCCGAAATCACTCTCAGTCAGGGTCCTAGGGAAGCAGGTGGGGGTAGGCAACAAGGTACATTTGGAGGCAGTCAGCAAAAGGGATTTGGCAGCCACTCAAGAAGTTAACCCACAGGATGAGGAGCAGGAACGTGCAGTGGGCAACAGAGGGTCACACCAAAGGGGTCCACTAGGAACTTCTGGCACTGGCCCCGTTTTGGTGAAGCACAGTGGGAGTCACACAGCCTCTTGACCCACTTCCGATCGTTCCTCTGAAGCTTTCCTCCACCTTGTCTGTCACTCTCACCAGCCAGGCCCGATCCGAGCAATACTAACTGGTAACACATTGTCATCCAGAAGGGTCGGGAAGGATAGGGCAGTTGGGCTGCCACAGTGAGGGCCAAATAAGGTAACAATTGATGAATGGAGAATCAAGCAGGGGAGGCCTCTCAGAAGGAAGAGGCACCCCGGCAGGTACACATTGATCAGAGTCGCACCTGGGCACAGCGTGGGGTGTGCATTAACACGTGTCACACCAGACCGTTCTGGCCACACACAACGGAGTGTTGCAAATTCCGTACCTCCTTGGAAATTATTAAGAAAAGGGGGTGGTGATGAACAGAGTGTCTGAATTAAGCAGATCACTCTTACCCAGTCCAAAGATCAGGGCTTGATCCATCACCGTTTTTTAGCTCACTGCACCATCCCAGCTCAGAACCTGGCTACATGCAAATTAGTCTGTTCCTGTCCCAGTGCATGATGGGAACAGGACAAACCAAACTACCAAGCCAATTCTTATACTGGGAAGGAAACAAGCTTCCGGGGACCGGTTTCTGGCATTTCAGCCGTCGTCGGCCCGGCTTGCTTGAATCCTGATGGTGCAAAGAGCAAGGGACTCACATCTGAGTATACCCTTCCACGCTTAAGGTGGACAAAATGATTAAGAAAAGGGGTTGGTGATGAACAGAGTGTCTGAATTAAGCAGACCACTCTTACCCAGTCCAAAGATCAGGGTTTGATCCATCTCCGTTTTTTAGCTCACTGCACCATCCCAGCTCAGAACCTGGCTACATGCAAATTAGTCTGTTCCTGTCCCAGTGCATGATGGGAACAGGGTAAACCAAACTACCAAGCCAATTCTTATACTGGGAAGGAAATAAGCTTCCGGGGACCGGTTTCTGGCATTTCAGCCGTCGTCGGCCCGGCTTGCTTGAATCCTGATGGTGCAATGAGCAAGGGACTCACATCTGAGCATACCCTTCCACGCTTAAGGTGGACAAAATGATTAAGAAAAGGGGGTGGTGATGAACAGAGTGTCTGAATTAAGCAGACCACTCTTACCCAGTCCAAAGATCAGGGCTTGATCCATCACCGTTTTTTAGCTCACTGCACCATCCCAGCTCAGAACCTGGCTACATGCAAATTAGTCTGTTCCTGTCCCAGTGCATGATGGGAACAGGGCAAACCAAACTACCAAGCCAATTCTTATACTGGGAAGGAAACAAGCTTCCGGGGACCGATTTCTGGCATTTCAGCCGCCGTCGGCCCGGCTTGCTTGAATCCTGATGGTGCAATGAGCAAGGGCCTCACCTCTGAGTATACCCTTCCACGCTTAAGGTGGACAAAATGATTAAGAAAAGGGGGTGGTGATGAACAGAGTGTCTGAATTAAGCAGACCACTCTTACCCAGTCCAAAGATCAGGGCTTGATCCATCATTGTTTTTTAGCTGACTGCACCATCCCAGCTCAGAACATGGCTACATGCAAATTAGTCTGTTCCTGTCCCAGTGCATGATGGGAACAGGGCAAACCAAACTACCAAGCCAATTCTTATACTGGGAAGGAAACAAGCTTCCGGGGACCAGTTTCTGGCATTTCAGCCGTCGTCGGCCCGGCTTGCTTGAATCCTGATGGTGCAATGAGCAAGGGACTCACATCTGAGTATATCCTTCCAAGCGTAAGGTGGACAAAATGATTAAGAAAAGGGGGTGATAATGAACAGAGTGTCTGAATTAAGCAGACCACTCTTACCCAGTCCAAAGATCAGGGTTTGATCCATCTCCGTTTTTTAGCTCACTGCACCATCCCAGCTCAGAACCTGGCTACATGCAAATTAGTCTGTTCCTGTCCCAGTGCATGATGGGAACAGGGCAAACCAAACTACCAAGCCAATTCTTATACTGGGAAGGAAACAAGCTTCCGGGGACCGGTTTCTAGCATTTCAGCCGTCGTCGGCCCGGCTTGCTTGAATCCTGATGGTGCAATGAGCAAGGGACTCACTTCTGAGTATACCCTTCCACGCTTAAGGTGGACAAAATGATTAAGAAAAGGGGGTGGTGATGAACAGTGTCTGAATTAAGCAGACCACTCTTACCCAGTCCAAAGATCAGGGCTTGATCCATCACCGTTTTTTAGCTCACTGCACCATCCCAGCTCAGAACCTGGCTACATGCAAATTAGTCTGTTCCTGTCCCAGTGCATGATGGGAACAGGGCAAACCAAACTACCAAGCCAATTCTTATACTGGGAAGGAAACAAGCTTCCGGGGACTGGTTCCTGGCATTTCAGCCGTCGTCGGCCCGGCTTGCTTGAATCCTGATGGTGCAATGAGCAAGGGACTCACATCTGAGTATACCCTTCCAAGCGTGAGGTGGACAAAATGATTAAGAAAAGGGGGTGGTGGTGAACAGAGTGTCTGAATTAAGCAGACCACTCTTACCCAGTCCAAAGATCAGGGCTTGATCCATCTCCGTTTTTTAGCTCACTGCACCATCCCAGCTCAGAACCTGGCTACATGCAAATTAGTCTGTTCCTGTCCCAGTGCATGATGGGAACAGGGCAAACCAAACTACCAAGCCAATTCTTATACTGGGAAGGAAACAAGCTTCCGGGGACCGGTTTCTGCCATTTCAGCCGTCGTCGGCCGGGCTTGCTTGAATCCTGATGGTGCAATGAGCAAGGGGCTCACATCTGAGTATACCCTTCCACGCTTAAGGTGGAAAAAATGATTAAGAAAAGGGGGTGGTGATGAACAGAGTGTCTGAATTAAGCAGGCCACTATTACCCAGTTCAAAGATCAGGGCTTGATCCATCACCGTTTTTTAGCTCACTGCACCATCCCAGCTCAGAACCTGGCTACATGCAAATTAGTCTGTTCCTGTCCCAGTGCATGATGGGAACAGGGCAAACCAAACTACCAAGCCTATTCTTATACTGGGAAGGAAACAAGCTTCCGGGGACCGGTTTCTGGCATTTCAGCCGTCGTCGGCCCGGCTTGCTTGAATCCTGATGGTGCAATGAGCAAGGGACTCACATCTGAGTATACCCTTCCACGCTTAAGGTGGACAAAATGATTAAGAAAAGGGGGTGGTGATGAACAGAGTGTCTGAATGAAGCAGACCACTCTTACCCAGTCCAAAGATCAGGGCTTGATCCATCACCGGTTTTTAGCTCACTGCACCAATCCAGCTCAGAACCTGGCTACATGCAAATTAGTCTCTTCCTGTCCCAGTGCATGATGGGAACAGGGCAAACCAACTACCAAGCCAATTCTTATACTGGGAAGGAAACAAGCTTCCGGGGACCGGTTTCTGGCATTTCAGCCGTCGTCGGCCTGGCTTGCTTGAATCCTGATGGTGCAATGAGCAAGGGACTCACATCTGAGTATACCCTTCCACGCTTAAGGTGGACAAAATGATTAAGAAAAGGGGGTGGTGATGAACAGAGTGTCTGAATTAAGCAGACCACTCTTACCCAGTCCAAAGATCAGGGCTTGATCCATCACCGTTTTTTAGCTCACTGCACCATCCCAGCTCAGAACCTGGCTACATGCAAATTAGTCTGTTCCTGTCCCAGTGCATGATGGGAACAGGGCAAACCAAACTACCAAGCCAATTCTTATCTTTGGACTGGGTAAGAGTGGTCTGCTTAATTCAGACACTCTGTTCATCACCACCCCCTTTTCTGAATCGTTTTGGGCCACTATAGGTGTGGCAGGGTATACTCAGACATGAGTTCCTTGCTCACTGCAGCATCAAGAATCAAGCAAGCCGGGCCGACGATGGCTGAAATGCCAGAAACCGGTCCCCGGAAGCTTGTCTCCTTTCCAGTGAAGAATTGGCTTGGTAGTCTGGTCTGCCCTGTTCCCATGATGCACTGGGCCAGGGACAGACTAATTTGCATGTAGCCAGGTTCTGAGCTGGGAAGGTGCAGTGAGCTAAAAACGGTGATGGATCAAGCCCTGATCTTTGGACTGGGTAAGAGTGGTCTGCTTAATTCAGACACTCTGTTCATCACCACCCCCTTTTCTGAATCGTTTCTGGCCACTATAGGTGTGGCAGGGCATACTCAGACATGAGTCCCTTGCTCACTGCACCATCAGGATTCAAGCAAGCCGGGCCGACGACTGCTGAAATGCCAGAAACCGGTCCCCGGAAGCTTGTCTCCTTTCCAGTGAAGAATTGGCTTGGTAGTCTGGTCTGCCCTGTTCCCATGATGCACTGGGCCAGGGACAGACTAATTTGCATGTAGCCAGGTTCTGAGCTGGGATGGTGCAGTGAGCTAAAAAACGGTGATGGATCAAGCCCTGATCTTTGGACTGGGTAAGAGTGGTCTGCTTAATTCAGACACTCTGTTCATCACCACCCCCTTTTCTGAATCGTTTTGGGCCACTATAGGTGTGGTAGGGTATACTCAGACATGAGTCCCTTGCTCACTGCACCATCAGGATTCAAGCAAGCCGGGCCGACGACGGCTGAAATGCCAGAAACCGGTCCCCGGAAGCTTGTCTCCTTTCCAGTGAAGAATTGGCTTGATAGTCTGGTCTGCCCTGTTCCCATGATCGCTGGGCCAGGGACAGACTAATTTGCATGTAGCCAGGTTCTGAGCTGGGAAGGTGCAGTGAGCTAAAAAACGGTGATGGATCAAGCCCTGATCTTTGGACTGGGTAAGATTGGTCTACTTAATTCACACACTCTGTTCATCACCACCCCCTTTTCTGAATCGTTTTTGGCCACTATAGGTGTGGCAGGGCATACTCAGACATGAGTCCCTTGCTCACTGCACCATCAGGATTCAAGCAAGCCGGGCCGACGACGGCTGAAATGCCAGAAACCGGTCCCCGGAAGCTTGTCTCCTTTCCAGTGAAGAATTGGCTTGGTGGTCTGGTCTGACCTGTTCCCATGATGCACTGGGCCAGGGACAGACTAATTTGCATGTAGCCAGGTTCTGAGCTGGGATGGTGCAGTGAGCTAAAAAACGGTGATGGATCAAGCCCTGATCTTTGGACTGGGTAAGAGTGGTCTGCTTAATTCAGACACTCTGTTCATCACCACCCCCTTTTCTGAATGGTTTTTGGCCACTATAGGTGTGGCAGGGTATACTCAGACATGAGTCCCTTGCTCACTGCACCATCAGGATTCAAGCAAGCCGGGCCGACGACGGCTGAAATGCCAGAAACCGGTCCCCGGAAGCTTGTCTCCTTTCCAGTGAAGAATTGGCTTGGTAGTCTGGTCAGCCCTGTTCCCATGATGCACTGGGCCAGGGACAGATTAATTTGCATGTAGCCAGGTTCTGAGCTGGGATGGTGCAGTGAGCTAAAAAACGGTGATGGATCAAGCCCTGATCTTTGGACTGGGTAAGAGTGGTCTGCTTAATTCAGACACTCTGTTCATCACCACCCCCTTTTCTGAATCGTTTTTGGCCACTATAGGTGTGGCAGGGTATACTCAGACATGAGTCCCTTGCTCACTGCACCATCAGGATTGAAGCAAGCCAGGCCGACGACGGCTGAAATGCCAGAAACCGGTCCCCGGAAGCTTGTCTCCTTTCCAGTGAAGAATTGGCTTGGTAGTCTGGTCTGCCCTGTTCCCATGATGCACTGGGCCAGGGACAGACTAATTTGCATGTAACCAGGTTCTGAGCTGGGATGGTGCAGTGAGCTAAAAAACGGTGATGGATCAAGCCCTGATCTTTGGACTGGGTAAGAGTGGTCTGCTTAATTCAGACACTCTGTTCATCACCACCCCCTTTTCTGAATCATTTTTGGCCACTATAGGTGTGGCAGGGTATACTCAGACATGAGTCCTTTGCTCACTGCACCATCAGGATTCAAGCAAGCCGGGCCGACGACGGCTGAAATGCCAGAAACCGGTCCCCGGAAGCTTGTCTCCTTTCCAGTGAAGAATTGGCTTGGTAGTCTGGTCTTCCCTGTTCCCATGATGCACTGGGCCAGGGACAGACTAATTTGCATGTAGCCAGGTTCTGAGCTGGGATGGTGCAGTGAGCTAAAAAACGGTGATGGATCAAGCCCTGATCTTTGGACTGGGTAAGAGTGGTCTGCTTAATTCAGACATTCTGTTCATCACCACCCCCTTTTCTGAATCGTCCTTGGAAATTAGGCACAATATCTGGTGTGTGATCATTCAAGGTGCAGAAGACTGTTCCGGTCACACACACAATGAAGAGTTGCAAATTCTGCACCTCCCTGGAAATGAGGCACAACGTCTGGTACACACTGATACAAGTCGCACCAGACAGTTCTGGTCACACAAAGAGGTGCAAGTTCAGTAATTCCTCACAAGATAGAATGAGTCACTACTAAGGTTACACCCCCCCTTCTCCAAGGGTCACAACCTGTGAATTGGAGACCACACGTAATGAGTATTAAGTCGGCATGGCGTATGAGAGAGATGCGGCACAATCGACAAAGCAGACCACTCTGGGTCCCACAACCGGTGAATCTGCTCACCACCAATAAGATGCATGCCAAACTCCTCACGATGCGGGGGTCACATGCCATCAATGCGGGCAAGACTTCGGGGCTCTGCACAAGGCAATCTGGTTTCCAGGCCCAATTCTAAGTTCCACGCCCAATGTTGTGCTACTGGCTGTGATCCAGCAAATGATGTGGACACTTGAGAGGGCACCGCTCTTCAGGTGTCACATTTAGATGGTGTGTGTCCCTCTTAGGAGATCTTTGATGTCCCTGAGCCCTCTAAAAGAATGGACAGCACACTTCAGGGTGCCACACAGCAGCAGGTAGTCGGCGCAGGCCAGCCACAATTCAGGATAGGCTTGCAGTCACTTTCAATGGCAGTACTCCTCCTTGTGCACAACAGATTCCTCTGTCAGTGTACACCACTCAGTCCCAGGTTCTCTGGCCCTGCAATCCCACAAGCTTATCTCACCCTGTGCTGAAGTATGGCACAAGTAGTTATATTGGAGTGTGCCTTTGAAGTTAGGGGTGGTTCAAAGGATCTTCCTTTAAACCACAGCTGTCTCCTCTAAATTTCAGTCCTGTCTGCCATGAGGCCATAGAATGCAGATCTTTATCTCTCCAGCCAGCCTCCAAATGGCAGATGGCTGTCGTTCCAGTTGCATGCCTGCACTAAGGTACCCAAAGAGTTTTAGAGCATAGAAATTACCACTTTCTAGTAATGCACTTCTGCGCAAATTACAACAAAGCCCCCTTTATCATTGGCAAGGGGTTGTCACGATGAAGCCAATGATAGGAAACATCATAAGGCTGCTCCACAGCAATCCACTATTGCAGTCTGAAGTGAATTCAAACATTTCCCTATGTTAGGCTATTGGAAGAGCAACCTTCATAAGTAGTGAAAAGTTACTTGGGTATTCCTCACTACCTGGACAGGGGACACACATGTACCTGCCCTGCCTTTCACCTACCATTCGCTTCACCCCTTAAGGCGTAACCTCGGGGTACTCGGGTGGAAGTGAAAGGTTCTCTTAGGATGGCTTGTCAACGCGCAAATGCACACATCAGCTTGCAATGGCAGGCTTGACACTTATTTTGGAGCACAATCGGTGCAAAGCACACACCAGCCTGCAATGGCAGGCTGGATACATATTTAGAGACACCAACAGTGCAAGGGCAACACCAGCCTGCAATGGCAGGCCGAACACATTTTTATGGACATTCTTGGTGCAAAGTGCACACCAGCCTCCAATGGCAGGCTGGACATGTGTTTTCATGCCAGGACTCTCTCAGTCCATCGGTCGTTTCCGGCCCCTTTAATACGTGCTGCTTCCAGGCCATCCAGAACCCGCATTGCACGGAAGGGAACTCGAGCCGATTGACCCGGTAAGTCCAGCCTTGCAGCCCCGCTCCCGGACCTAACTCTCCCCCCAACGGGCACGATGTTTTTTCTAATCACTCCTTTTCCCCCTCCTCCAGGCATTTTCCTACTCGCGTTCTGACACACGAGTCGACGCGCATCCACCACAACCCATTTTCGGGTAAGCTTGAATTGCGTGCATGTCCTCCTCTGAGCTCTCCTTGGCATTTTTATTCCCTCGGCACCTTGAACTTCTCTTTACCTCTTCTGCCCTTTAGGTTTTAACTTGCCCGCCTTACTAAGACTGATACCGCGGCCCCTGCTCCTATCCTGGGTATATCGGGGTAGCCTCCTCGGTAAGAGGTTTTCTTCCTTTCCCTGAACTTCTGTGGTCACTGCGCCGCCACCACTTTAATCCTGATAAGCACAGTTCGATTGTATATAACTAAACCTCTATTAGGTCTAATTTAGTGAATTCACTACGCTGTCATCACCCTTGCTTAAATGTAAAGTTCGATTTCATCACTTGTGTTTATTACTGCCACTCGTTTTTTTCACATTACGCCGCCATCACCTTGTCTTGTCCTTGCCGGTTCACCTCTTAGTAATAAGGCTACACTGTCCTCCTTTATTGTCTATAGTCCTTACATTTAAACACATTGGGGCATATTACCAACAACTAGCGATAATTATCGCTATGTTGGTTTAGTGGCTATATTTTTATCGCCAAGCTGCTGCGATTTTTGTCGCTTAGGAACCTTGCTATTATCAAGGTTTATCTCCTAAGCGATAAAAATCGGCCGAAATGCATGAATATCGCTGAAAAGTCAGCGATATTCATGCATTACCGAGCTAATGCTCTTAGCCATGTTATCCACCTACCATTGGATAACATGGCTAAGAACTGCTCGGGGGCAGGCGTTAGCTTTTGGAGACATTCGCGCGTAGCCCGAATATCTCCAAAAGTTGGTAATAGGAGATAGCGATGTTAGCGACTGTTTACAGTCGCTAACATCTTGGCACGCCCACTTTGCATGTCATTAGTGATAAATATCACTGACATGCAAAGCGGGGCCCAAGATGGTCGCTATCTCCTACTAGCTGTCGCTAACTGGTGTTAGCGACAGCTAGGTAATAGGGAGATAATTTTATCTCCTCTTTCTTGGCTTTTAAAGCCAAACAAGCGAAGATAAACCCCCTTGATAATATGCCCCATTGTTCCTTTTAATATTAGTCTCCTTGATGGCCTGACACGCATGTATGGACACCCCGATGATAGTCCCTCAGTAGCACAATTCCACCACCACTGCACTTACACGTCCAGTTCCACCCTTGTGACGACTACGATATTTAATGACTACAGTCCCAGTTTTCTAACTCTCGTGCCCTAAAACTGTAGGATGGTTTTCGTCCTGGCTACTCCCACAGTGTATCACTATGCAGTGTCACACAACGTACAGACACCAACTACCACATGTGCTGTGAGAGCTTATTCATTTATAAATGTGTATATGTTTTTCCCCCCTAGGCAATAGAGGCGTTCATCTAATAGGCATTTATACAATGTCCTGATGATGGTCCCCATGACTCTTTAGTGGGACGGAAACGCCGTCGACCTTCTTACACACCTTACGCAAAAAACGTATCTCATAAGCTACATGTTTGTGAAGGTGTCAGTTTGAAATTTCTGTGCATTTGTATCACTTCAGAAAACTGCTGTTTTTGCCTTAAAAGCCCTGCTTTGTCTTTTGTTTCCCTCACTGTGTTGATCTGGACGTGTTTGGGTACAGGCTTGTGCCCCACTACTCTGATCTGTTGAAGGAATCTTGTTTTGTGTATCTTTTTGATTGAAGTAAAGACCAAGACCTCTGTCCGGCTGGACTGGTCATTATGAATATAGAATCGATTGTGTCTATATTTATTGTTCCAAGTGTATTACTCTTTGCATGGGACCATTGTTGTTTTGAAAAGGACATGTGTTTAAGGACACCCTTGGTGGAAAGTGCACACCAGCCTGCAATGGCAGGCTGGCCCTATGTTTGGCACCCCATTGGTGCCAATTGCAACATCAGCCGGCAATGACAGGCTGGAACCAGGTCTTAAAAAATCAAAAGTGCAAGTGCACACCCATTATTCGAGCACGGCAGACCTGACCAATGCTTTTGAACCCTCAGGTGAGCACCATTTCCTAAAGGGTGCAGGAGGGGTGCCTGAAATTTCTCACTCTATTTACAGTAGGAAAGTGCCCCAGGCACTGAGGCCCTAACCAGACAATCAGCCACCCCCGAGAAGTGTCCCATATGGAGTGCCGCCCCTCTAGGAAGTGAAAACCCACATGGTGGTTCATCCCTACCCAGGCAGTGCACACTCAGGTGAATCTACCCTGGCCACTCACCTACCCCGGTTTAGTGGTAATGAGCAGCCCCCTCATGGTGGGCTACAGATTGAGACAAGCCAACCTGAGTTTGAGGCATTTTTGACAGGCTTTTCAGGTGGGTGGTACAATCAGTAGGCTGTCCCCCTATTAGCTAGTGTTGCACCCACCCTGGGTATGTGATGTACCTTCTTACAGGGCACTCACTAGTACAACACCTAGACCAATCACATAAGCGCCGGATCCTGGTATATGCAGGAAGGGCGCACGCACTTTCCCACTGCAGTACAGTGGGAAAGTGCCCAGAGTCCTAAGGTCAGGATAAGAGGGTTTGCAAAAACCAGGAGGACAAAAAGCAAAACGTTTTAGAGAAATTGCCCTAAGAAGAGCCATGTCCAACTGGGGGGGGGGGGTTGCATTAGGCAGAGGATGAAATAAGGGAAGGAGAGGCCATTTTTAGTCTACCTGACCATATTCTCTCCAATAATTTAGCAAAAGAGAAGACAATAACTGGAGACGTGTCCACTTTACTTAATCTTATTGCTACCCTAATTTGGACAACACCTAAAAGGTCGCATAAAGGAGCAATCAAACTCCTGTGTGGCTTACAGTACCTTGGGCAAAAAAATAGGAGGTGATAGTCCATTTCATCTACACTTCTGCAAACGGGACATATTTGACTACCTCCTTGATTACCATTGCTTTTGACAGCAAAGGTAGCAAGTGGTACTGTACCTAGCATGAACCTTATATAAAGGGATTTTGTGAATGGGTGATCAATATCATTCATATATTTTCAAAGTAGAAGGTAGGCTTGAATCCTACAAAACAACTGGCCATTTGGTTCAAACCCACCTGTTGGGGTATTTATCCTCCTCAAGCTCCCTATAAATAGACTTCAATTTCTTTTTTGCGGAAGATGGAAAAGTTTCAGGAGACAACCAATATTTGTGCAGATTCATAGAGTACAAGGACTGTTTTACATAGTCCAGCCAGGGTAGCAAAACTCCTTCCTGGGAATTATCTAAGACATCTCTTAGGCTATCCCTGTATTATGCCAACTCGGGTGTGGACCAACTCTGTAGTCAATACAAGATGGGTTTCAGATGCACTAGGGGTGCAATAGAATGAAAACCTAGATTGTGTTAAAAATCAGTGGCATACTCTAGGGCAATTTGAGGGTTACTCATTATTTTATTTATTTTCAGCCACCTCCAAGGCTTTGAAATTAGTGTATCCCCAGAGTTCTGCTCCATATATTGCAGCAGCTACAGCTTTAGCCCTCCATACCTCAAGAATGGAGAAAATTGGTTGAAAAATGATCTTGCTTGCAAATTTTAAGATGGCTGACCCACTGTGCTTTAGTATAAGGGTACTTTTGGTAACCTAGGAACCCCAAGTATTCACACTAGAGAGGTGAATGCCAAAATAATCAATATCTAGCACTTCTTCTAACCCCTCCTCTTCTATCTTTACTGATCCTCTGAAGCCTCTATTGGGCTGGACTGCAATGAATGTTGTCTTACTCGTGTTAATTGTCAATCTGTGATCTATGCAGAATATGTTAAACTTACTCAAAAGGTCTCTAGGCTCTTTGGGTTTTTTGATACTAATAAAGTATCATCCGCAAATAGTAGGGCAGATATTTTGTTTTCCCCTACTACCAGGGAGCCATTATCACAGCCCACAAGGTAATTGATGCAGCAATGTATAATCAATAGGAACAGCATGGGGGCAAGGACACATCCTTTCCTGACTCGTTTTGAAACCTTGAAGGGGTCGGTATTTTCCCCGTTGATACCCCATCTTACTTGTGCAAAATTATCATGGTGGAGCCTAAAAAGCACTTTGAGTAGTGAGAGGGAAAGCCCTAGGTCACCTAGTATGCGCCATAATGGAGAAGTGTGGCTCAGGGGTTAGAGGCGGCAGACCAGAAGCTTGAGTTCGGCCCGGGACCAGGGTTCAATTCCCCGCCTCGGCGGGTCTTGGGCTCAAAAATTCCACGGACTCGTTAATTCTCGCTCCGGTGCCTTCTCGACTCACAGGTTCACACTCTGCGACTCTGGGCAATAGCTTGCTTAATCTCCACAACGGCCCCTCGCGGCGGGATGCCTGGCTTTCACCTTGTGGATACCCTGCCAGGGTATCTCACAGGGGAATACCAGGACGGGTTCCCTAAGCAAGCGCTGAGATGCCCCAGGGTAAGTCGTGCGCTATATAAATCTCATTCATTTCATTCATTTCATAACTTATCCGTAGGGACCATGTTGAATGCCGCATTGAGGTCGACAAAAGCGACATAGAGGCTACCTCCTTTCATGTCTACCTTCCACCTTATTAACTGGAACATGAAAACGTGATTAACTGTGCTGATTTTGGGACAAGAATCCAGCCTGAAACTGTGTTAAAATGTAATTTTCATCGACCCAGGTACTAAGCTGATCTAATTTAAAAGCTAACTAAAATCTGTTTGGCTAGAATCAATAAGACTAATTGGATGGTAGTTAACTGGATAGGACTTTGGGCCTTTTTTATGTATAGGAAAAGACTCTGTCCCTTTCCAAGAAGTTGTGATTTCACTTCCTACTAAGATGGCATTCAAAACTCGAGTACGGTAAGGTGCCCAAATTACCGGTTGGGACATTTCAAGTCCAAGCTAGATTGAATAGCTGGTATTCGATCTAGCCCAGGCGCCTTTCCTGCCATCTTAGATCTGATGGCCGCAGTCACTTCGGCTACATAGAATGCCCATATATCTTTATCAAGGGGTGGGGAGGGACAGAGTCTCTGAATTAAGCAGAAAGCTCTCACCCAGTCAAGAGATCAGGGCTAGATCCAACACCGTTTTTTAGCTCACTGCACCATCCCAGTTTCAGAACCTGGCTGTATGCAAATTAGTCTGTTCCTGTCCCAGTGCATGATGGGAACAGGGCAAACCAAACTACAAAAGCCAATTCTTACACTGGGAAGGAAACAAGCTCCCGGGGACCGGTTTCTGGCATTACAGCCGTCTTCGGCCTGGTTTGCTTGAATCCTGATGGTGCAATGAGCAAGGGTCTCACATCTGAGAATACCCTTCCACGCTTAGGGTGGACAAAAATATTTACAACAAGGGGTGGTGAGGGACAGAGTCTCTGAATTAAGCAGAAATCTCTCACCCAGTCAAGAGATCAGGGCTAGATCCAACACCGTTTTTTAGCTCACTGCCCCATCCCAGTTTCAGAACCTGGCTGTATGCAAATTAGTCTGTTCCTGTCCCAGTGCATGATGGGAACAGGGCAAACCAAACTACAAAAGCCAATTCTTACACTGGGAAGGAAACAAGCTCCCGGGGACCGGTTTCTGGCATTACAGCCGTCTTCGGCCCGGTTTGCTTGAATCCTGATGGTGCAATGAGCAAGGGTCTCACATCTGAGAATACCCTTCCACGCTTAGGGTGGACAAAAATATTTACAACAAGGGGTGGTGAGGGACAGAGTCTCTGAATTAAGCAGAAAGCTCTCACCCAGTCAAGAGATCAGGGCTAGATCCAACACCGTTTTTTAGCTCACTGAACCATCCCAGTTTCAGAACCTGGCTGTATGCAAATTAGTCTGTTCCTGTCCCATTGCATGATGGGAACAGGGCAAACCAAACTACAAAAGCCAATTCTTACACTGGGAAGGAAACAAGCTCCCGGGGACCGGTTTCTGGCATAAGAGGAGTACATCATTTCTACTACTGGCCTCACATAATTGCTCCCAAGCTTTCTGTCCTTTTACATCCTTTCTGTCGTTGACTACCTGCTTATATCGTAGTCTACACATCCTTACTTCCTTTACCTCTTTTGTTGATTTCTTTAGAGTCTTTATTAAGCATATCGATGGGCTGAAGAAAATGCCCCATCAAACCATATTTTTATCAATGCTTCTTGCATGGCACTGTAAGAATTTAAAACTCAGTCACGTGTTCACAAATTTCATGATTGGCCCTAAGTAAACAGACGGAGTCAACCCCAAACCCAGGCACACCATCAACTGTCCCTTCTTCCTGGTCACAAGCTCTGTCAACAGATGTCCAGAGTCCACATTAGCCATTTACACAAGATACCTTTATTATTGCTAACCTCTATTAGTGGTATAGAACAAGCGTGTTGTATTTGTATGTGGCCTATTGACCGATATAATGCCAAGGGATTGTGATCACTCAAACTATTCTACAGGATTGTAAAATTAACACCCTTTTGGCGCCACTGGTTTGAGACAGCAATAAAATCGATCATACTCCCAGAGCTCTTAACTGTGAAGGTGACCTACTTCTGGGCTATTGCGGGGGCTAGGTCTAGAGCATGGGTACTCACAAACTTTCTCTCGGGGGCCAAATTTACAGTGTGGTTTGTGTCCGAGGGCCGCACCGGTGGGGGCGGGGTCAGTGGGGAAGGGGCGGGGCTAGAGCAACAAAAAAACTGTGACCATGAGGTTGATCATAGGTCCCTGCAGCGGACGCCTTCGTCTACTGAGCCACCAGACCCAGCATAGACACACATCTCTCTCCCTCTCCCCCTCTCCCTCTCACTCCCCCTCTCTCTCTCTCTCTCTCTCTCCTTCCCTCCCTCTCTCCCTCTCCCTCTCTGACTCTCTGTCTCCCTCTGACTCTGTCTCCCTCTGACTCTATCACTCCCTCTCACTCCCTCTGTCTCCATCTCTCCCTCTGTCTCCATCTCTCCATCTCTCCCTCTGTCTCACTCGCTCTTACTCTCTCACTCCCTCTCTTCCTGTCTCACTCACTCTGACTCCCTCCCTCCCTCCCTCTGTCTACCTCCCTCCCTCTCTCCCCCTGTCTCCGTCCCTCTGTCTCCCTCCGTCTCTCTGTCTCCCTCCCTCCCTCTCCCTCGCTCTCTCTCCCTTTCCCTGCCTCCCTTTCCCTCTCCCTCTCTTTCCCTCCCTCTCGCTCTCCCTCCCTCTGTCTCCCTCTCCCTCCCCTTTCCTCCCTCGGTCTCCCTCCCTCTGTCTACCTTCCTTTCCCTCCCTCGCTCTCCTTCCCTCCCTCGCTCTCCTTCCCTCCCTCCCTCGCTCTACTTCCCTCCCTAGCTCTCCCTCCCCCCTCGCTCTCCCTCCCCCTCGCTCTCCCTCCCCCTCGCTCCCTCGCTCTCCCTCCCTCCCTCGTAATGGAATTCATTTTTCATATGGTTTTGTCTGTGTTTAATCCTTAAAACACAAGCAATCACTGGCAGTGGCGCAAGGCTAATAGCTTGTTTTTAAACTTGTTGGAAGATGCGTTCCTTCTCTCACCCTCACCTCTCCCCCAAAAACACACAAGCTGCTGTCTCGGGACCCGATCTCCGATGTCAGTGCTTTAGTGGATGGAAAAGGTGGTGGTGTCTCCAAAAGGGGTATTTAGGTGTAACTAGGAAATCTTGGGAAAATTATGGGTTGGGCCTAAACGGGACCTAAACTCGGCATGCCACCTGACAAGTATTCAAGGCACCTTTATGTGTGATGTCTGGTAGTGCTTATAAAACCATCATACTTCAGGTAACACAAAAACCTAAAACATGCCCGATCCATTACCTGTACCAATGCTTGTTAGCACAGATTTTTGTTCTATGTCACATGAAGGAGTAACTCACTTTCTTCCTGTCACATCACTTCCTGCTGCAGGCCCCCTCTCTGTCATTCACGTACAACCTGTGCTCCACTCATCTTTTTGAAGTCTCTCCATCCACATATTTCACGCCATCTGCACCACTGTCTTTCACTCTCTCCTACACATCCTTCCTTATAACTCCTCCTCCTCAACATCGCCTCTCACACGCCCCACATTTTCTTTTCCATTGGGACTGTCTCTATTTTGACAGCTGCATACCACCATACACTTTCCCATAGAATCGCCATTACAATTGGCCCACATGTGGCCATCGTTCTGGGCGCCCAGCAGAGAGGCCAAGGATTGGATGAGCATTTAGTTAGAACACAGTTATGCGAGTCTCTGTCAGAAAGTCGAACTGCCTTCAGCCTCAGCTGCAGTTCTCAATCATGCCCAGTCATGAACAGTCACCCACACCCTGAACTCACACAGACACCTTGAGGTGACCGGGCTTGCAGTGCGGTTATGCAAGATTCGTGCAACATTACTGAAACCCATCTGAGATATGAACATATTCTAAGGAAATAGAGGCGCACACATAGTTCACCAATAAATAAAGCGAACGAACTTTAACAGGGACCAACTGGGGGCATCTGGAAGGCTGAGGACTTCTACAGCTTCACGAAGCTAGCCACGTGGTCTGTAGGCTCTGAAGTGAGGCGGGTGTAAACACGGGACCCCCCTCCCGCACCTACTATCACCCCATACTCCACCTTTTCTCTGACTGCCTCCTTCTCGTGACCCTGCCTGTTTGTCTCCCCCACCCTCCCCCTGTGACAGCTTCCAGGCGCGCGCACACAGCCGCACCCAAGCATTTCACAGGTCTTCAAAAGACCATTAGCATGTTAATGAGGCTCTTTTCACCTCACAGCGCTCCTGCAGCCCCACTCTGACTACGGCGGAAATCGCCCGGCCCCCACAGGCAACAGAGTCTCTGAGTCGAGCTCTGGTTGCAGACAGCCTTTAATAAAAAAAAAAAAAACTCGGGTACGATGTCTGAAAGGTCCGCGGGCCGCCAGGGAAGGCTTGCCGGGCCGCCACTGGCCCGCGGGCCGTACTATGAGTACCCCTGGTCTAGAGTAAATACTAGAGGCCAGATGTAGGTGCCCAAATACCGGTCGGAAACGGCCGAAAATACCGAATACCGGTATTTGGGCATTGTTATGTAGGGGTGTTGAAAACATACATATTCGGTAATTTCACTGAATCAGTAATTTTACCGATTCGGTAAAATTACAGAATCGGTAAATTTACACATTCTGTAAATTTTACAGATTCGGTAAATTTACCGATCAGTAAAATTACCGAATATGTATTTTCAAATGTAGGTAGCACTGTTAACAGTGCTACAGGGCTTTCAGGATTCGGTATTGACCATGTAATACTATTACATAGTAAATAACCAATCCCTGTGTACATGCACATCTGTACATGTACACCTGTGCCATGGCACATAGACATGCCCTAAGGGCATGTATGTGTGTCACATGGCACACAAGCCTAAAACAGGGGTGCAACAGTGTGTCAAAGTGACACCCTGTTCCCCCTGCCAATTCGGTAATTTTACCGATTCGGTAATTACCGAATCGGTATTTGCTATTGATTCCTATGGGCTTCAAGGCCCACAGGAATCAATGGAAAATATCGATTCGATATTTACTGAATCGGTAAATACCGAATCTTACTGAATCTGTAAAAATTACCGATTGTTTATCTACATCTAATTTACCGATTCATAAATACCGAATCGGTAAAATTTGGTATTTATGAATCGGTAAATTAGATTTACCTACATCTAGCCCCAGATCCTGCTTACTCATGATTATATTAAAATCTTCACCACTAGGTTATGTGCAAAGTGCAAATAATACACGTTATCATACCCAGATGTGCCAAAAACAATATTCCTCAAAAAAGTGCAAATTCTACTATGAAAATCACCCCATCCAAATGATAACAAAATCCTCCTTTTGCTCACCAAGTACCGTGCTTAGAGCTTGAGCAAGTACATTTTCTATCTCTGTATTATAACTGTTTGCAATTATTGTGATCAAAATTATTCAGAACAATAGTCTGCATTGCAGGACAAGACAAACATATAAGGCCCAATTTACAAAGGTAAACTTAGACTTGAAGTCTAAGGGCCAATTCATAAAGGTAAAGTTAGACCTGAAGTCAAAATTAAAATTTGAAGTCTAAGTTTGCCTTTGCGAATTGTGCTGTTAATTTGGAAGTGTGGTGAATCAAAATATGTTTTAAGCATCGGACCCGGTAAGGAGGCAGAAACCGAAGTTGAGCAGTCAATAGCGAGATGAACTGATAAAGCACTTCCAGATGTAAAGAGCCAAAAAGGATGGGTAGCCGCATTATAAGTGTCTGCCAGGTCCATGTACGTTTTACATTTTATACTAATGTTTTACACTATCCTAGTGGGTTTTTGTACAAATGTTATCGAACTTCTGTCTTATCCACTTTAAGATTCTTATTAGTGTTATGTTGAAATGCATGAGAACAGAATACCTGTTACAGAGAAGAGACCATACAAAATTGATAATTCTGGAACCAAAATGCTTGGGGTGCAGTGACTGGAGTAGCCAGCTATAAGAGTCAACTGAATCAATTGCTATGGTCTACTCAGTGAGACAGAAGGTTTTCCATTTCCACGCATTTTTGCACAATGTCTAAAACCATTTTTTTCTTTTAACGCTTTGATTTTTTGTATATGGAATACATTTTTACTCCATAACCGTATAACCACAGACTCGGGGAAAGTTTTAAATGCTTTATCTATGCAAGTTCAAGTGAGTCAAGACCACCATACAGTGACCATAAATTGTACAAGCAAGAATGTAATCAGTAGGACATAAAGTTTGCAAGAAATCACACTAACACCTTTAAACATCGGTACCAGGAAAGGGTGAGAAAGTGAAATAGCACAAGGACATACCACATGGATTATATTGACCTAGAATGGTGGAAGGACCAGTCCTGGCCACGGGCTGTGGCAAAAGACAAGGCTCCAGACTAATCAGGAGCCCACGGGACAAGACAGATGCAGATCAGGACAGGTGACCTCCGCTAAGTGCAACGCCAGCGTCACACCCTCTCTAGCAATATTTGGTACCCCGACTGCATAATCGATAATTTCCCCAAACACCTCGATTCTTCTGACAGAGTGCTCCGCCAACACCTCTGCTCTCGATCTCCTATAGCGTGCGTTGGGGCAGTGACAGATCAGCTATTCGGACAAGTCGGACAATTTCTCCAACTAAACCTACCTTAGTTATACCATTTCCAGGGCAATGTACCACCCCTAAATGTTGCAAATCTATGTGTTCCCCTTCAGTGATTGGTCAGAAAGACGAGGAGAGGTCATTACACCATCTTAAGATGTGATCATTTCAATTGACTTATAATGATCAAGTCTCCACCCACAATTTATTTTCCCATGACTTTATTCCGCCCAGCAATATTGGCATACAAATTATATACAGTGTATTTGTTTGAGTCTTCTTGCTTCCTCTTCAGAGGTCAGTTGAGCAGGTTACCAGGAACATGGTGGGTAAGAAGGGTGTTGGCAGCCATTCAATGACAATGACTGCATGACTTTCAGGGATTTGTTGCGCAGGCGCAGCTTTTCAATATGGAGTTTTCGTCTCATTTAAGACCCAAGATACGAGCTAGTAACAAAGTCAAAGAAAGATACATTAGAATACAAATATAAATAAATGAATGCACTGTATACCACTTATCTCTACTCTATCCCCATTACTTTATTTTAACCTTTTAACCTTTGCATTAATAGTTAAACAGGACGAACAAGCTTAGTACAAGCAGCAGCATAAGCATTAGCATGTGAGATTTGAAGCTGCAACTTTGGCACTAGTGCGCAGAAACAAGAAGTTCCCACCAAAAGCAGAGGTACATCACACCACGTAGATGTGGCGGACGCATGCGCAGTAAAGTGTTTTTGCGGCCATTTTTTAGGACACTCGGGTTACTGTTAGTAAAAGCACATTGTGAAGCTTCCCCAGCTTACTAAATATGTAGTGTAATGCAAATATTAGTACACAAAACATGTTGATTAATAAATTATAGGTTATTTTGAGAGGAATACAAGCAAGTTTCCGTATGGGTGAAACCTTGCTCCATCATATGGAATACGTTTTTAGCTCCATAACCGTGTTTGTACTTTTGTAACATATTTGATACCAGAGAATGGCAACAGACAGATAGTCATTATTTGAAAATCGGGCTATTTTAGATAATGTCATTGAGAGACCTATATTGTAACGGTATTGATATTTTATATGAAGGAGCAGTTGTTTTTATTGAACAGGTATAGGTACATCAAATCTTGTTTGGTAATTGTTTCAAATCTATGTCTTTTTAACTTATCGAGAATTGTAGTAATTGATATTGCATAATTTGCTGAAGACAATAAACTTTGACTTGATTTTACTTACATTAGTCTAAGATTTTCAGAAATGACTTTCAGATCAGACCAATCTGGAGAGTGTGGAGAGCACCATCTCATTGCACTCTTCTGGCACTCTCCCCACCCTTACTTCAGGGCAAAGATTCACGATGAAACAACCAAGCACCCATACACTGAAAGGGCTGGTCACACAGGAACTAAGTGGACAGGATTCCAATATAGAGGGGTTACAGATTGTAAGTGTGGATGAGTGCAGAGGCAAAGTATGTTGCCTTCTTGTAATTTTGTGAAAGGGACAGACGTTCCCAGCTAAGTCAGACCCTCCACTGTAGGCTCTAATGTCGTTTTGAAGCATGAGGCATGAATCCAGAAAAGCAGTCATATGCACTTTACAGCTATGTTGATAACTAGCAGTACTTTGAAAGGACGAGGAGCCCTCATCTGAATCAACGGTTTGCCCGGGTGCACCTCTATATGCACCAAGTCTCCAGGTTGTTGGTCGTGGCAAGCCTTGTTCAGGAAAGTGGACTGCTCTTTTTGAACCTCAGAACAGAAACTGGTGGGACAATGAATCAGCTGTTTGCAGATGTTCATGTACACATACAGGGCCTCATTTATGAGGCTGTGCGTCACTTTTACGCCGCAGGTGCGTCACTTTTTGTGACGCACCAGTGGCGTAAAAAATGCGCCTTGTTGCGCCATATTTACAAAGTGACGCATCTAGGTAGATGTGTCACTTTGTAAACCCCTGCGCCACATTATACCTGCGCCAGGTATAATGTATGCAGGGGGGGCGTATTGACGCAAGGAAGGGTCGTAGAAGTGACGCAGTGAAATCTATGAGATTTCACTCCGTCACTTTTAGGACGCCGTTGCGTCAAAATCTTGCGCCTGCCTCACAGCAGGTGTAAGACTGACGCAGGCCCTTTCACATGGGGCTTGCTCCATGTGAAAGGACGCATTGCTGGATGTGCGTCACTTTTGTGACACACTCCAGCAATGCATCACTTTTCGCTTACAGATACGTCAGAAATACTGACGTATCTGTAACTCCTTGCGACATGATGCGTCATGGTCCAACAAGACCACAATACGCAAGACAGGCCTATATCATGGTGCACATGCATGGTCTGTGTTTGCCTATGTTAAAAGAAAATCTGCATTAGGGATCCACACAACAGTACAGTTGGGCACTCAGGGCAGAAGTACATGTCCATTACCATGCAGAGGACTGTTCTGTCTTAACACTCTACAATAACAAGATCATGTAATATGGGGTTGAGGGAAATCAGTGGTAAGGAAAATACAGAGAGTGACAAGGGAGCCGCTTCGTGGTTCATTGATACTGGTGGACGCCTGGTGCAACGAGGGACTCCAAGTCCCAGGGAGCCTGAGAGCCTGACACTGATTGCCCGCACCTGTGCCTGCAGCGGGGACTACATCACTGCTCGCTGCTCCTGCTTCGCAGGAGCCGCTTCGTGGTTCATTGATACTGGTGGACGCCTGGTGCAACAATGGACTCCAAGTCCCAGGGAGCGTGAGAGCCTGACACTGATTGCCTGCACCTGTGCCTGCAGCAGGGACTACATCACTGCTCGCCGCTCCCGCTTTGCGGCAGCCGCTTCGTGGTTCATTGATACTGGTGGACGCCTGGTGCAACGAGGGACTCCAAGTCCCAAGGAGCCTGAGAGCCTGACACTGATTGCCCGCACCTGTACCTCCAGCGGGGACTACATCACAGCTCGCAGCTCCCGCTTCGTGGGAGCCGCTTCGTGGTTCATTGATACTGGTGGACGCCTGGAGCAACGAGGGACTAAGTCCCAGGGAGCCTGAGAGCCTGATATCAATTGCTCGCACCTGTGCCTGCAGCGGGGACTACATCACTGCTCGCCGCTCCCGCTTTGCCGGAGCCGCTTTGTGGTTCATTGATACTGATGGATGACTGGTGCAATGAGGGACTCCAAGTCCCAGGGAGCCTGAGAGCCTGACACCGATTGCCCGCACCTGTGCCTGCAGCGGGGACTAAATCACTGCTCGCCACTCCCACTTCGTGGGAGCCGCTTCATGGTTCATTGATACTGGTGGAAGCCTGATGCAACGAGGGACTCCAAGTCCCAAGGAGCCTGAGAGCCTGACACCGATTGCCCGCACCTGTGCCTGCAGCAGGACTACATCCTTGCTCGCCCCTCCCGCTTCGCGGAACATGCGCGGCGCTCACCGGGCCAAGGGTGGGCCCGTCTGAGCCCGTCAGAGCCCGGATGAGGCCGGGCCTGGCCCCCCCCTCTAAACCCGATTATATCGCAAGGTCAGTCCTATTAATACCACATCTTGCATTTTATTAATATCTGTGAATACAGTAGACTGTCCGGGCTTACATATAAATAATAAAATTGAGTACGCGAGAGGGGAAGAGGATAGGTGCACTCCAAGGCAGTAGTGTTGCGGCGACTCCAGATCAATTCATACTGAGGGCAACCTCTGTCCTGGAAAAAGAGATAGCAATAACAGAGCGCCGTCTATCCCTTGATCCACAACTAAATAAAAGATCATCCCTGTTTATTATTGCCACAGCCCGTACCACAGATAACCCTGTTTTAAATTCTACTATGGCCACGAATATCAGCGAGGCGAGCGGCCTCATATCTACTCAAACCGGGTTATCAGAGCGCTTTGTAAAACCACCAGTAGCCGCAATCGAGACAGTTGCCAGTGTGCCCCAATGAACCTCAGTTAGATTTATGTCTAAAATTAAAATTAAATCAACCAATCTATTCCTGATCCTGCAGTAAAGAGGAAGAGGGGAGGTGGCCCACGGAGGCCTTCCACCGCCAAAGCGCCAAGGACTAACAAAAATGTAGGATGTGCCACATTGGATGAGCGCAACACTTCAGACAATGCTGCTCCCGTCTGTTCTGATTTTAACTTTGACTCTATAGGTGGTCCTAGCCTGAATTCTAATGAGGAAATGTGGAGAAGACTTGAATACTTATTATCAACACTACTAACTCCCATTACATACAGACTGAGCCGGATTGAGGAACGACTAAATAACTCTGAATCCCAGGCCAAGACTGTTTTTTTCTGTCCTTGAGGGCCTCTTGCTCAACCTAAACCCACTGTTGCGAACACATCCAGTAATCTGGGGAACACGGTTCCAGTCTCTGTTACAGCCAATCCCAAGCACTCTAGTCTACAAGTACGGAAACTAACCGCTCCCATGCTGCCTATTGATGCAGTCGCCGTCCCACACAAAAGATCAGCCCTACCGCATGTAAACGATATTGAAATAGGGAACATGTCAAGTGAATTCGCCCAATCCCTTATGAGCACTCTGGGGGACAGAAGTGCGGTAGCAGCAACAGCAATAAATAATGCACCCAAGGACAATACTCGCAAAAGCTGTGCTTCAGCAAGACAAGATAGTTCATCCTTTGGACTATAAGGATGTAGAGGTTTGGGATATAATGCTGTGCAAACTGACTCTCTGGCCCTTCACCTTCCACCACCAGATGCTCCTCTAGAGGTTGTTCTGAGGAACTTCCCTGCGTTGCGGGAAGGACAGATTGAAACTACCGAACAACTACTACTTAAAGCTCTGCATTGGTTTAATACCCAATAGAAGGATGTTGGGATTTGGGAGGAGGCGTTAATAAGCATATGATTATGGCTAGACGTACACCTTGGATTGGTCCCTCTAGGAAGGAAGGGAATGGTGATTGTGTAGTTGTTAATTTTAATAATGAACATATAACAAGATTTTTGTTGGATAATTTGGGCAGGAACTTAGGAAGATACTTGGATAAAGTTTCTATTTTACCACTAGGGTTCTTTTATAAACCCGGGTCCTACCCTTCCAACGAGTTGAACTGCCAAGGGATGGCAAGAAAATCACGGGTACCTTTTAGATTAGCACAAAGACCAATAGAGGTCCCTTTGTCCAACAGATTTGCCCCACTATCCAACCTAGATCTATACGATTGACTACAATCACCTACCCCGATTCTGGTAGAGCATCTAGACAGCTGACCAAACTCTTTTCAGGGTCCAAAAGTAGGATTGCATCAAATGGAGGCTAAGAGACAGGAGTGCATGGAGACTTTATCACCTTCTGTAAATTCTGAGGGCTTGCACCCCTCCTCAATCTCCTTGCTATCATGGAATATTGCTGGCTAATCCTCCAAAACTCTGTCTTCTGACTGGTCAAATTTTATTGAGGATTATGATTTTATTGCCTTTCAGGAGACATGGTCCGTAAATATGATCTGCCTTCCAGGTTATCTGGCTTTTGGCAAAGCGGCAATTGCAAATAGCAAGGGGAGACCTAGCGGGGGATTGATCTCTTGGGTCAAGCAACAGATATTGTTTCAAATAGAGGAACTATCAATAGATAGCCCCGATATCCTTGCCATCAAGGTCCGTTCAGAGGGTTAGACAGATTTTATATTATTTAATGTGTATGCAAGAGGGATTGCATCACCAACTATTTCCCTCCTGGACACATTCATAAACGATTTAGATGGTTTAAATGTCCTGGTGATCTCAGGTGATCTAAACTGCACATTCGAGCCCCTAGGCTTAGATGACTTTAGCCTCAGTATGGAGGAAGATCTGAACTGGGGATACCATCTTTATCGCTGCCCCCAATTAATAAATGGACAGAGGCGGCATTAAAATTAAAAAGTTTATCCTTCGGGAGGGGGCTCAGGGCTGCCAACGGGAGACCTCCCCCAGATATGAAAGGTACTATCACCATTTCAAATGGGCAAGAAGTAGCAGAATTGATTACTTCCTCATTAGTTTAGAGCTTTGGCCCAGACTTGTGGACATGTTGGTCCAGCATAGACCGGAAAGTGATCATGATCCCCTACAACGAACTTTAGTAAGGAAGGGATTGGATCCCCCGATGGCTGGCATGGAAACCGCAATAGGTGAAGTAATCATGTCACAAGACTGCAGACGGCTGAAATGGACAGTAGTTTCTGAAGATGAAAGTACCTTAAAGCAGATTAAGTTAACTATTGAAGAAACATTATCACTGCTTTCCTCCTCAGACATCCATGATGATTCCTTTCTAGGCCTCATGAAGGTTCATGAGGAACTATTTGCAAAACTGAAGACCTTCTTTACGAAAAATAGGAGACCACCTAGGCATACAAAAAAAAATCGGCCAAATGGTATGATGAGACATGTGGGGCTGCATTTAGGCATCTCTCACAAGCAATTCAGATGGGAGTGCTCCAAGAGGTCAAACTGCAAGGGCAAATTATAAAAAAGCACAAACGAAGGCGAAGAAGAATTTTGACGAGAATAGATGGGAAAATCTTTGGATCATATTCTGGCAATTAGTCAAATGGGGCAGTGGAGCGATTGGGCCCTACACCAGTCAACAGTGTACCACCCGAACTCTGGGTAGAGCACTATCAAGCCCAATTAGCCTCCCCATCAAGCATTTTAATTGAATATCCTGAGCTTATCTCTGAGGCTGTTTTAACATTTGATATAAGGGAGATAGAAAGGGTTTTGGATGGGGTTCCAGCAGGGATGGCACCTGGCCTGGATTGCATCCCGACTGATATTTGCAAACAAAATAGGAAGAATTGGATGAAATATATCTATATCATCATAAATGCCTTGGCCAGTCACATGCATGATTCAATATATGAATATTTTACTTACAGGGATGGGGCCTTTAGATGTAGCGGAATGCCCTTCCATATATTAGATGCTACTTGGTGTGAAAGCTAAAAAATTGTTTATTTTTAAATTTAGACTGGAGCAATTACAAACGTACTAGATTCAAGGTTCTGGGGGCTGCATATAAAGTATGGAAAGCAATCAAGAAGATGTACGTGTTTGAAAAAATATCTTGGTACACTCCACTGGCTGCAACAGCTTTTTTCCTAAGTGTATTTTGGGATCGTATTGTGTATAATTGGAGATCCAAAGGGGATCTTTTTTTTGGAAGAGGGTCTTAAATCATTTGATCAGCTTGGGGAGCAATACCACCTACCCCGTGCAGATTTTTGTAAAGACTTGCAAATTAGGCAGTATCTTCTGAACATCTGTGGTGATATTCAACCTAATCCTTTGATAGAGGAGAACAGAAGAGCTGCTAGAATTGGTACATTATACTCTCTTATGATTAGTATGAAGCCTAATGATCTGGCGGAGCAAAATCGTAAATGGGAGTACAGACTAGGACGTACGGATATACAGTTAGAGGCTTCTATTGAATTAGCCATACAATTGTTTTTATCTGCCAAATTAACTGTGCAGCACTATAAATCTGCCTTCAATTTATATTACACACCGGATAAGATATCTAAATGGGGTGATGATCAAGTGGGGAAATGCTTTCGGTGTGGGAACTCTCCTGCCGATGATGTACATGTCTTTTATGCATGTCCATAACTAACTAGACTATTGGAGCAGTTGGATAAATTCCTAACAAACATACTAGGAGCTCCCATGCATCTATCACCTGTTCAGGTTTTGTTGGGGGTAGAGATGTGGGCTGCGGCTGTAGTAATACCAAGTAAGAATGTATATCTAATTTTCTTAGCCACGGCTGTACAAAGATTATGTATTGCCTCTGATTGGTTAAAAAAAGAACCCCCAACATTTGAGGCCTGGAGGGCAAGGTTTTTCACCATGTTCAATATGGAGCATAGTCTGTACGCTCTCAAAGGTCGGCGTAAAAAGAAACTAGGTTTGAAAATCTGGGGCGCAGTTATGACCTATTTGGATGTTGATACTTAAATTTTGATTGTGTAGCTCCCTAGGTACTTGCTCTTTTTTATTCTTCCTCTTTTTTTCCTGTTTCTCTCTTTATCTTCTTTTATCTAGTTGTTACCTATGAAATTGTTATTGAATGGAATTATGTGTTATTATGCCATAAGTGATCAATTTTGATTTCTGCTTACTCATGTATTTCCAACAAAAAAAATTAAAATAAATAAATAAATGCCTTGGCCAGAGGTGCGCCAATACCAGATGCTTGGCTTGGGGCTGAAATCATGCCAATATATAAAAAGGGTGATCACGCCAGTCCTAGCAACTATAGGCCGATAAGCCTAATTGAAACCCTACAGAAAATTGTGGCTAGACTTGTGCTAGGTAGAGTCAATGAATGGGTAGTAGACCAGACTATATTATCTACTTATCAAGCGGGTTTTAGCCCATACGTCAGCACCATTGACCAAGTTTTTAGATTTATGATGATTTATTGGAGCACAGTGAGCCTAGCAGGAGGGACCCTATATGCAGCATTTGTTGATTTAAAATCAGCATTTGATTTAGTGTCTCGTCATAAGCTATGGGATTCCCTAAAGGAGGCTGGGATGCCATTAGAAATCCTAGGTTTTATTATTAAATTGCATGAGGCGAATTACGCCTAGGTAAGGTGGGTACAACAGGGAAAATTAACTGATTGCTTCCCAGTTAATAAGGGAGTGCGGCAAGGGTGTGTTCTTGCCCCTGCCCTATTCTCCTTGTTCATAAACAAGGTTATCATATACTATACTAACTTTCCAACTGATGCTCCAACTCTTGCCGGTTCAAGGGGTCCACTTTTAATGTTTGCAGACGATACCCTAATCTTGTCTAAAACTAAATCTGGTCTGCAGCGCCTTTGAGATACTCACTGATTTCTGCAACGATCATGAACTTGTAGTCAATCTCGATAAGACCAAGTTCATGGTGTTGCACAAACACAAATTCATTAAAGGCAGAGTAGAAATGAACAATGCACCCTTGGAACAAACTGATACCTTTACATACCAAGGAGAAACTATGGGTAGGAGGATGAACTGGAAATCCCAGTTAGACGTCCTAGTTCTTAGGCGCAATCAGCTAGCAGGAGCCCTACTAAAAGAACATCGACTTTCATATACTAAGCCGGAGGGGCCGGCTCTAACGATCTACAATGGGAAAATCAGAGCACCTATAATATACAGTGCAGAGCTCTGGGGGTTTGAAAACTTATCTCCCCTAGTTCTTGCACAAAATAAGTTTTTGAGATCACTAACCGCCCTCCCCCAATCAATCCCGACTAAACCCCTGCTGTTAGACTTAGGTTGTACTTCATTTGATGAGGTGCAGGATTTAGACCCCTAGCCTACTGGAGGAGGCTTTGGACAACAGCGGAGTTAGCACCTTATGCCAACACATTAATGTACATTAGAAAAGCCGATCTGTCTTCTAAAATTAAATGGCTGCAGAAGATTAAGGGCAATCTGTTTGATATGGGGTTCAGCCACCTGTGGGAAGACCCAATAGGGAACCTATTTCCCAATAAACATGAGTATAAAGCACTCTTTTGGGATATGATTAACAAGAAGACCCGGCCGTTGGTCTGTAGTAGCTCTCTTACAGGTATTTCCTGGAGTACAAACTCGTAATGAAAGCAGAAGCCTATTGGAATCTTATCACAAAACCAGGTGATTGGAAATTATATCATCAATTTTGAGTGGGCACCCTTCCGTTACGACCCTTTATGGCACACTGGAATAAGCTCTAGATACCAACTGTTCCACGTGCCCATCCCGGGTAGAGTCTATAACCCACGTACTGTTTGTGCGCCCAGCATACAAGGGCCCGCGTCGCAGGTGACTCAAGCCGATGTGCTCTAATCTTGGCACCAGATTGTGTATGACAGCTTTGCGTATCTTGGTAACAAACACTCGTGCAGACATTGTTATTGCCATGGCGAAATGTCTCAGCTGGACCTGGGCACTGCAAAGGAAAAATCTGGAGGTTGCTTTAGGAACTACATCCACTATTTGATTATGCCCATCGGTAAGTGGGCATCCCCAATGAAAGAATTTTCAGAAAAATTTTCTTATATAGACTCGATTTTAAAGTTATTTCTTTTAAGTAACTGTAAGGAATTTTTTTATAATGTCGATATTAAATTTTGCAAAGAATTGTATGATTTTATGGTTCAAGTTCAAGTCAAGTTTATTTGTATTTGCTTTGGTACTCAACTGAGGACCACAAATATTTTAAGCATAAAATTCAGTTTTACACCATTTAAAATTTCTCATGTTAATACAAAGTTAAAAATGGTTTTAAAAATGTGTAAACTTTTTCCCTGCCATTACCACTTTTGGATTTGGGCATACAAACATTAAATGCTCTAAATCCTGCTCTCCGCCATTACACAAGTTACATATCGAGCTTTCCTTTAAGTACCATTTAGATGTTACGTTTTGACTGGTAATATGCCAAACCGGAGGAGAACGATCGCTCTTCTGGCGCCATGATTTAGATTAAAATCGATATACTGCTGAGGTTTCTGAAATGATATTAATTCAATAAAATTCTTATATAGATTTAGTTTAGAGCAATGCGTGAAGTCTAGTTCAAAGCTGAATCTTGAAGTGTAATGTTTTAAAAAGAGCTTCAACTGGGCTGGTGACCAAGCTAGCAGCAAACCGATGTTAGTCTCTGCTAGCTTAAAAGCTATTGACATGTTCCTAGAAAATACATGTTTAGATGAGTCTCGGTCAAAGGTCTCAGTTTTGAGCAGGGATCTGAGAGTTCCTTCCTCTGCATGTAGTAGATTGTATGCCCACCTGATGATATTAGCGATTCCTCGAGAGTAAGAGCTGGTTAATGAAAGCTCGAGGCGTAGAGCTTGTACTGGGACAGCCTGAGACACCTTCATTAATCTCCGTAGTATTTTCCCTTCTTTTAGGTCTAGGAAGCTCCATTGATTTATAGGAATATATTCCAGGGCATATGATAGTACTGGTGGTATCTTGACACTGTACACCTTAAGCAGGGAAGAGAAGTGCCTGTGTCCCGAGGCTGCGTATAACCTTAAAAGAGCTCCCACATGTACATCAGATTTCCTGATCAAGTTCACAATCTGTGGGCGATTTTGTAGGGTGTTGGAAAAAATTCTGCCTAGATAGGTATATTCCTTCACCTCTTCCACCTTTTCTCCCCCAAGGGTCCAGCAATATTTCGGGGGCTTTTTCCTCCCTGAAAACGAGACTATTTTTGTTTTAGTAATGTTAGGGATTAAGTAGTTCTCCTCCATATATTTATGCAGAGCCTGAAGATAGTTTTGTAGACCAAATGGGGTTAGGTCTAATATGATAATATCATCTGCATATAACAGTGTATGTATGTTATGGGAGGCTATCTTTGGTGGAAAATTATGTACTTGCTGGAGGTATTGAGGCATGTCACTAAGATAGAGTGAAAATAATAGGCGGGCAAGAAGACATCCTTGTTTGAGGCCATTAGGGGTTGGGATAGGGCTAGTTAGGCCCTTTTCCCTCCCCATTTGAACCTGGCACCAGGTGTCTGTGTGCAGAGAGATTAATATTCGTAATAGTTGATCTGGGATACCCATTTTACTAAGTTTTTTCCGAAGTATTCCTCTGTCCACTCTGTCAAACGCGGTCGAAAAATCGATAAAAGCTGCATAGACAATCTGAGATTTAATGGTCACATATTTGTCTAGGATGGTTTGTAGCACCACGATATTATCCGTGAGTGAATGCTTTGGCCTAAAGCCTGCCTGTTATAGAGGAATCAGTCCAGATGAAAAGGCCCAGTTTTTAAGTTGGTCCAGGACCTCAGCCGTAAAGATCTTTCCTGTGGCATCCAGAAGAGCTATTTGTCTATAGTTACCAGGTTGGAGTCTTGATCCCTTTTTATGAATAGGAATAATGATGCTCCCCTTCCGAGACTTCGGGGTTTCCCCAGTGCTAAAGATGTAGTTAAAAAGGGGGGAAAGCATCCTGCTCCATCCTTTAGGGTCGGACTGGAGGACCTTGATTGGAATTTGGTCAGGGCCTGTAGCTCCTGTTGATCTTGCTTTTCTTATATGCATCTCGATGGAGAAGGGGGTAGATGTTCTACTATTTAGAGATTTAATTTCTGGGTTGCTTGAGAACGTATAGGCGGTATTTAATTTATATAGATTAGCAAGATACGTTTTCCATTCTTTTGGGGGAACCGGGATAGCTTGTAGTGCTTTTTTGGGCCTGTTTCTTTGGAGATTATAGACCAATAGACACTTTGATTGTAGTGCTTTGCTGCTATCTGCAGATCCACCCAGTTTTTATCTTGGGCTATTCTCTTATGTTTTTGTTTTTCCCTCCTGCGTTGATTCTTTAGTTTATAAATTTCTACCTGTCTAGACAATGATCCTTCTAGGAACTGTGCTCTTATCAGTTTATTTAGAAGCTTTGTACTGGTGGTTAGCTTTGAATTTTTGTTTTGAGTCTTTGTAGGTCTCGATTGCTTCAACTTTTCCTGCAATTTTTGCATTAGTATATTAATGATCATTTCAAAATTGGTTATTGGGTTTGTAGAGTGCGTTATTTGTAGAAGCTGGTTAGTGTCTATTAAGGTAGTTATCTTATTAAGTGTCGTTGAGTTCCAATGTATCCGCCTTTGCTTATGTTTTACCATAACTGTACTGTACTTGTACATGATGTGGCTAGTTGGACATAGATATATTTTCCATTCTGTGAGTAACAGCAGAATGGCATTATCGCTCCCATAGATGAAATTAATTTGGAGTTGTGAGGCGAGCCCAAACAAGTCAAGGCTACATATTATGCAATCCAGAAGTGAGGAGCTGTTACTTCCCTTTCTTCTGTTTGAGGTGGGAATGTCGCCTTCCACATTCCCGTTTAGCTAGATTCCATTTAACATTGGATGTGTTGCTAGTAAAAATTTTCCTCTTTTATCCGCCTTGGTCCCTATAGGAAATACCGGTACGGAAATTTCCAGCGCCTTTTCTTTGTACCAATTGGCCCATTTTATTATTTCCTCATTGGATAGTTTTCCATTAAGGTGACCCATAATAAGGAATGATGGATAATCTTGATTTTCGATGATTTGTTCAATGTCTTCCAAAATTTCTATTAGCAGACCATCCATTTTTGTTCCAGGAGGAATGTATACATTAAATATTAATAGGTTTTTTAAGAGATCTAAAGGGTTTATCCCGCACTTGATCTTAATACATTGATAATGTCGTGATTTCGTTGGGACTATTTCTTGGTCCCAGTTATACCCTTCGCTTAGTAGGATCGCTATCCCGCCCGTCGCATGACCTCGCTCAACCCACAGAGCAGGGATATCATATGTAATATATCTTTCTTGATAAAAGTTTTGTGTAGTCCATGTTTCTTGTAGGGCCACAATAGCGGGTGAATTTTTTACTAATTCTTCCATTTTTTCTTTAGTTTTTCCCGCTATATTCCAGGATGATATCACTAGACCTGTGCTAAACAGGAGATTTGGAGTCCTTGGTTTGTTTATTATTATTCAGGGTCTCAGCGATCCAATTCCATGACTGATCCCTTGTAGTGACTTCCTTGTTAAAGGTGTTTTTACTCCAGATTTCCCTTTCCCCATTCTTTATGGAGACAATTATATTTTCTGCAGAGTGGTCTAAAGAATGGGTCTTTTTGCTTATAGGTTGGTAAATTTTTTGAGATCCTTCAAGCGGATGCATCATATTGTGAACATCATTTTTTTGTACTGGTATCAAGTCGTAACCACATTTGTGGAGAGTCTCACTCTCGTTTAGGATAATTACTGGTAAGACTGGAGACCAGAATTCTACAACTGCAGTTTTTGTTTTGGCTTTGTCTGGGAACATTACTAGGTTAATTTAATTTCGCGTTAAGGATTGTAGCGGCTGAATCTGTTGTAAAAGATTAATGATTCGACCACGATTGAGTGGAGCTTCATCGGTAGGGAATAGTTCTGTGATTTGTAGATAGTTGGATCTTATCTCCTCTAGTTGTAATCCTTTTCTCTGCGATTCTGAAAGTCCTTTAGAGGTCCCTCTTAATGTTGGACTTACCGGACCATATGAGAATTTAGTAGCCTTTGGATTTAATGTAGACTGTTGGTAGAGATTTTTGTTTCCGGTTTTCTCCGGTGACTTCTGGTGCTTTATCCTCGGTGTAGGGGACAGTTCTGGCGTTCCTTCGTGATCTGATAAAGCACTTGGTAGAGGAGTCATGTTCTGAAATTTAATTTTATTAGCCTTCTTCCTTTTAAATCTTCTTATTGCCTTTCTCTTTTTTATCTTTCTTTGCTGTTGTTTCTTTTTTGTGTTTTCCAAGTTCTGTGCATCCTCGCTGTTTAGACCGGTATTGACGCTTATATCAGGGTCAATTGTAGGACTGGTCATATTAGATTTAGTTTTGTTTTTTGTAAAAATTGGGTAGTAAGACACAGAGTCTTGGTGTGGTTCAGGATAATTTCCCTCTTTAAATAAAGTTCTAAGGGAATATGTGATGATATCTCCCTGCTTACCCACAATTTCCCCGGATGATTTCTTTCCGGTTTGTGTTGCAATTTCTTTCTTCAGGGGAATTGGCTTGTTGTTGGTTTTAATTATTAAGTTATCACCAGTTTCCCCTTTACAATTGCCACAAGTTCCTGTTATTCTTGTTGACCTGAATTGCTCTTTCTTCTTTTTTTACTCGACTAGAAATTTTAAGATTCCTATTTGTACGTCAAGTGTTTGGTCAGAGTTCTCCAATATGTTGCCTAAATGGTTAAGAACTGATTTGAAAATATTTTGCAAGGTAAACAATGACTTGGATACTGAAGTTTGGGTGTTGATCAAACCAGTAGTATGGAAGATAGAGAGATCTGGTGAATTTTCGAGGAGACCCTCTAGATCCGGAGATTTTAGTGGAGTGCTATTCTGTATGTTATCGGTCTCCGGTAATCCCATTTGAAATACTCCGTCCTTGTTGATAGTATCTAGGCAAATGGAATAGCACTCAGGGGACTGTTGTATCTTAAATAAATCCGATGTTTGTAGTCCAGTAGTCATTAGATCTAAAAGTGAGGCCTCCTGGTTAGTTAGAATACTTTTTTGCTCTGCTTCAGAATTTGTATGGGTTTGATCTTGAGTTTGGTATGTTGCACCTTTTCCATCCTCAGTAGTATCTACTATTTCCATATTTGTCTGATCTTTTACTTTTTGCTCCTGTTCGTCTGAAATTAGTTTTGTGAAGTACTTTCTAATTCCAGGGGTTACTGTTGTCTTTCCATTTCTTACGGCCTTGTTGATGCTTTTTCTAATTGCCTCATCTGTTCCCATTCTTTTCCTAAAGATGGTTCTAGATCTGAGTTTCTTGTAAGCCATTACGCTGTGGTAGATCTTTTGGAGTTGGCAAGTTGTTACTTAGGGGTCTTAATAGGGTGAAATCTTTATGGGTTATCCCCTTCTGCTCCCTATTTTTGACTCGCGAAAGAGGAGCAGCTCCGGCCTATTTCCAGTTGATGTAGTCGGGAGGTTTAGGTTTCGGGGGCCGTGCCCGATGCGCCGCTCATGCAACAGCGGCACTGGCGCCCGATTCCGATTCCCTAGGTCCGTTTCTTGTATGTTTATACAGTTTTATAAAACAGTTCAAGACTCCTCACAGCTCCCATTGAGACCAGCGAAACTCACACAAGAAAGGGTAAGCTGGCGTGTACAAGGGGGCCTTGGGCTTCAGTGCCACTTACGGCAGCTATCACAACCTACGTTCTCTCTCCGCAAGAGTACACCACCTCGTCTCGCCTCACCCGGTTCCTGGGCGATTCGGTGGCGGATTCGAGGACCGTGCACCGACCCCCATCTGGGTATGAGTCTGGAGGGGCTAGGGGGAGGCGTCTTCGGCTCCAGTCGCCAGAGAAATAAGTGTTTATTGCTGCTGCACCGGCTAGTGAGGGGAATCAATACAACTCCTCCCAGGTCCTCGGGGTCTTGTTATGTGAGTTAGATTACACCATTTAATTTACACCATTTAATTTACACCATTTAATGCCGCTCCATGTAATATCACCCCAAACGACTCACCAAAATCAGGGCGGTGACCCTGTTCGCCTGCTGTCCTGGCAGCTGTTCTCTGAAGTCCGGCTTGTTTGGCGGGGGGCGGCAGCGGAGGGGGTGGGGCGGCGGCGTTGTTCTCAGCGCTTTGAGCAGCGCTCACGCCCGACCGCACCCGTAACCTCCTCTCCTCTAGTCTGCTCGCTCGGCGTCTGGCTGGACGCAAGACGTAGGTTGGATTCCTGACAATACTAGCTCATCAGTCCTCGTCTCAGCTCTGTAGGCGGGGAGCGATTACCGGTTCCAGCAGCGCTGCAAGCCTTCAGCTCTGTGCTACCCCTTTCCACGACTCAGCGTCCTTATGGTGGCAAAGCAGACACTGCCAGTTGGTACTGTCCGTTGGTTGGTGATCTGTGCTATCGGCGCTGGTTCCTACACGGGCACACTCCCGCCAGTGGGAGGGGGGGGCGGCGGGGTTGTTCTCACAGCGCTTACATCAGCGCTCACGCTCACCCGTAACCTCCTCTCCTCTACTCTACTCGCTCTGCTCGCACGGCGTCTGGCTGGACGCAAAACGTGGCTTCAAAACGTCTGTTATAGTAGCTGCTAACAGACTCCTTGAGTGGGGCTCTTCTCTTCTCCTGGACCCCTTCCGTACCGGCTCTACGCTTTTGCCGTTTCTGCCACTCCGCTACAAGCACTCACCCAAGGACTGCTGCTGTGAATCAGATCCCGGCTACACGAAACTCGTGGTGTGGCGTGGCAGTTCAATTCTCTGCGGCTCCCGCTTCCAACGGGTCGTTCCCGCATTTGCCGCTGCCGTGGCTGCGAGAGAGACCGCACTGAGACTGAGGCTCAGAGCAGCGAGCACTAAGCAGGGCAGAGCACAGAGTTCACAAGTGCCCCCTCTTGCCCCCTCTTGCTCCCGGCTCGAAAAATGACCCCAAAGACGGCTCTGGCGGACCACAGGAGGTTCTCACTTCCCTCGTAGGTTGTGTCCGCACACTGACAACTGACGGCTGCTCGTGGCTCAGTGCTGACCTCTAGCGTTATTTTATGACACTTTTATGTCTGTACTGTGTCTTTTATGATTGAAAACTATTGAATAAAGAGTAACTGATGATGATGATGACAAGGGAATCTGATGACAAAAAAGCATTTTTAGCTGAATAATCAGCAAGAATGTTTCACAGGACACTTTCTCATTGCAGACCAGTGACAGATGTGCAGCACATTTCTGTACTGACACCTCTTTTGGAATCTGAATGGAATTGAGCAAACATGTGACTATTTCTTTATTGATGTACCTACACATGTAAACAAATGCGTTTGTAAGCAAAAGTTGCCAAAATCAGTGGCAATAACAAACGATTACTTGAGGTTGGTGAAGATGGTCATCCTTGTCAGAATACAGGGTCTGTTGAGGGTAACATGTTCATCAGCCCTGGGGTACAGCTAGGGTAGGCACCTACTTTATGTTGTATATATATATAGCATAACCACCAGTCATTAACTTTTCATCACTATTTCTAAGACAAGACGCATTGTAATAAAACACAACTTCATAATTAGTGATGCATCTTTAGAGCATATTTTGGGATAACTTAGGTGGGCAGCGTTTATCAAATAGTCACAGTGATCTACATCTTCTGAGGCAGGTAACAATGAAGCAGAATTCAACTATGGGCATCTTATAAGGGGATGTGATAGTCAGCATATTGCAATATTTCATATTTTTATAATATAGATATAGACTAATGATGGATCTTTGTAGCGAGTAAAAGAGCAAACAACACAACTGGAACATTGATGGAAGTGGTGAACCAAGCACAAGGGTTTCAGAAACTTCAACCAGGTGGGCAGCAGCCATCTCCATGAGCAGGCACTGGTGTAATGAAGCAGCACCAGAAGAGAGAGAAAAAGAAATCACTGTGTTCTAGTCCATTTTCATTAGAGAATGACAATATAAATGGTTTTGAATGACCAGGAAAATCCAACATGAGTTGAAGCCGATGCAGTTTTCAAACACATAAAATGATTTGATGCTTCTGTTGACCAGTGCAAAGCATCAGGTATATCCCATCGCGTGCGACTATGGCGTGGATTAATAATATTAGCATAATATAGGATATATTGGTAACAATCACCAGGAACCTGCGGTCTTGTGCATTGCTTGAAGCGAGTCTGCGGTCAGTGTCATTACCTCATTAGCCAAACCAGGATAGACCTGGATAGGAAATTGAAACTTATACTCAGTGAGAAAATGTAATGCATCACCCTGGCATTGGTCCAAGGAATCAAAGACGGCCAATAGGATGAATAAGAGCAGAACCACAATGGAATACAAGGGAATCAAACTGAGTGTGAGTAAGAGCCTAATTAGATCCAACAATGGAAATGAGCTAAAGGGTTCTGAGGGTAACTGGGTCTTTGGGAACTACCTAACTGATGATTAGCTACAGCCTAGAGGAGTTAGTGACTTATTGCATTTATATTTCACCCACTACGCCAAAGGATTTAGTATCCCACATGGCGCTCCAGATTGTTTTATATGCTTTTCCAGAAAATACTTCTGACAGGAAGATTCCCGGGTAGCTGAAAGCGAGCAGTGATTAACCGTATATATAAAAAAGGCGAGTATGCGCTCCCAGGAAATTACTGAAAAATAAACTTGTTGGATGTAAGTGGCAAGGTCTTCTCAAAAATCCTTTTGGGGATGTTAAAGGAGTGGGCAGAAGCAAATGATATTTTCCCCCAGGAGCAGGGTGGCTTGAGGGAATTCTACTTGACAATTGACCACTGCTTTAGCCTATGGGCCATCGCTAGGAAATCAATAGAGCAGTGTGGAGTTTTGTATTGTTTGGACTTTAGCTTTGCATTCAACTCAGTTAATCAAGTTCTGTAATGGTAAGCACCAAGGGAAAATGGGATCCCCAAAGATTTGCTTTTAATTTTGCAGGAGCTCCACAGGGACAATTGAGCCCAAGTTGAATTGGATAGTGGAGGTTCCCTGCCAAATTAAGAAATAGCACGAGACAGGGGTGTGTATTGGCTCCAACATTGTTCTCCTTCTTTCTGGCTGATCTCCCTAATGCCCTAAGTCTTCCAAATACTCTTAGTCCAAAAATGAATGGCAGACATGTTACCTGTCTCTTGTACGCAGATGACTTAGTAATTTTTGATTTGAAGGGAATTGGGCTTCAAAGAAAATTAGATATATTAGTGGCTTACTGTAAAAATAAAAAATAAAAATCAAATAAGGAAAAGTGCTTCGGATAGGGAAACATAGGAAAAGCAAGAGCAATAAATCATGTTAAAATAGAGAGAATTGATTAATACAAATATCTAGGGGTATGGTTCTCCATAACCTAGAATGGAAGGATCATCTTGCCTCGATGCAAGCCAAAGCACTAGTGTTAGAAGGTGGATTAAAGAAATCCAATACCTGCTATGGGGGCACTCCCTTCGCCCAGTGCTGATGGCTTATCAGGCTATATTAAGGCCACAGTTCCAGTATAGGGCGGAGATGGTCTATTTTGGGGGAAAAAAGAGTTCGTATCTCAAAGAAGGAAGCTGCCTAAAAAGACTACTCTCTCTCCCACCTTCTTCCATGGTGCAGGCAGTTAGAGTGGAAACAGGCCGTCCGGGATAGGCGCATTTAGCAAATGCACAGATAATACAATTCTGGCTGCAAATAGATAATGTGGAAATCTCTAAAATCTCCCTGTTATGTAAAAGGGAGATATTGCACAGTGAAATAACCTGGGTCTGTGGACCTAGAGGGAGGATCTAACATGTTGTAGGAAATTAAAAATGAAAGTTGGAGATGGTACCAATCCTATAGAAGTGAGTAAGGTGGAGCTGAAAAGAATAAAAGTCAGGTCTCGAGAGATGAGGATCTTACTTACCTGAGGGTAAAGCAATCAGTTTCTCACTTGTTAAGCTCATGGATGGATGGTGAGACTTTTCCCTATTTAATGAGGCTGCAGAATATCAAGATGCAGCGTAGTCTATTGAGATTTAGATGTGGGTTAAATCAAGTTCTGACGTCAGAAAATAATGGTATTCTGCTAAATGAAAGGCAAATGTATCAATGTGGGCTAAACATGAAAGGGAAATCAATTCATAACCTTATGGACTGTTTGTGGTTTTTACCCCTAAGAAAGACTTTTTAAAAACCCATTTTTATAAAATATAGGGAGCAAGCAATTAGATTATTGATAAGATTCCTTGATGTGACGTGCGCCATGGGGTGATTTTTATTGTCTGTCAATGCCATTTTAAAGTAAATCTGCGACAAATTTCTTAATCTGGGCGGCGGTCTTCTTTTAACTTATTATTATGTTCTAGAATACGTACATTTTCTTTGCTGTATGAATTGCGTTTTTACTGCATTTTATATCTGTGTAGTATGCAAAGTGTGTGTGCTGTGTTTTAATATATTTGCATACCAAGAAGTGGTTTCAAAGCCTATGGTCTAAATAAACATATGTTTTTCTTACTTAGTATAAGCAGTGGCAACGGACCCCTGAGGGTGCAGAGAAGTCTTAAGACCTAAGAGCCTGTATGATCCTCTGCAGACCTGATGGTCACTTTAAAGTCCTAGGGAGGAGCAGAAACTTTAGAACCTGGTTGAAAACAGGACACTCATGGATCTAAGATTGAGCCCAGGCTACTGGACCCAAGGTTAAGATGCAAATTGAGGGACCTCGGGGAAAGAACAAGATTTATAGCCCTGAAGATGAGCGATAGGTATCCTCTCGGTGTGTTGCAGTGGAAATTTTTTTCCAGTCTTGACAACATTTACTGTCCCTATAAACTTTAAAATACTTTAACTACAGCAAATGTTTGCTAACATTGCTCCATGACCCTAACCAAGCAGTGTTTTGCAAAAGGTTGCGATCTGCGAATGCAGGCCACTTTATTTTTGTGGCTACCCAAGCCTTATTGTGGTCCCAATCCAACCCTGCTAGTTGGCTGCTCCAAGCACCAGTATTTTGATTTTGATTCGATTTCTAAAGCGCTCGAATGCCAGTGGCATTGTGGCGCTAGTGTCAAAGCACTGTCAAATGAATAACTTCATGAACTAAGGCCTCCAGAATAGACTTTTCGTATAGGGCCAGAAATTAGCTATGTTTTAAATCTAATTTTCTAAATCTAAGCAGTTAAGACTGGCTTCTCAGGAGACTGTTCCACGGTTGAGCTGTAGTATGGATGAAATTCCTGCCACCTCCCTTCTCTCTTTTGATTTTGTGGAGAATTAATGTCTTGGAGTTGGTTGATCGTAGCATCCTGTTAGATGTATACCTAGTTAGATTCTTTTTTAGGTAGGCTGGGGCATTTCCATACAGGGTTTTATGAGCTAAGCATAATGCCTTGAACTTGACTCTTTTCTTTACTGGAAGCCAGTGGGGTTCTCAAAGAGTCTTTGCAATGGGACTAGATTTTGAGATTTTCTTCAAGAGTCTTGCTCTTGATCTTCAGAACAAAAAAGTGTAACAAACTGAGAGCTGTTTCCAATGAAACCTCACCTCTCGTTGACTCCGGGCTCTGTCTTGAGCACCCAGGAGCAGGATGACAGGTGTATTTATTTTCCACTGCCATGCAGAGAGCACCTCTACAATGCAAGAGGAGCTTTAATTGGCATGACATTTAATTTCAGTGTGGTAATGCGGGCCAATTTATGTGTGGCACTTGACAGGACTGACTGGCGAGACTGTCCTTGTTCCCCCCCAATGCATTATGGTACATGCATATATGTATGTCATTTATTTAGCACAGACCCATCTAAAATGCAGCAGGGTACTGTGAATGGAAAAGTGAGGATCGGTAACTGGTTTGCAGATTGTTAAAGCTTTGTGATGTAGTGTTTTTCATCTCTTCCCTACACTGGAGCAGAGTTGGGCAGTCCTGATCGATACAGGGATGTTGTTACACATCCATGACGCATAGATGGAAAAGGCCTGTTGCCTTGCTTTTTCTTTTTTACTCTTCTTAGTATGCAGTTTTATGGTGTTCTAGCTGCAGGTGTAGCGAGAACCACCAGAAATGGTGAGCTTGTCTGCAAGATGAGTGGGGTGCTGGTTGTGATGGCTAAGTAAATGATGTAGCTGGTTTTAAAGATTGTGTGGGATATCAAAGGGGACCAATGGAATTTCATCAGTCATGTCAAGCAACCACAAGAACATTTTTACCTATGGACTACCTTGAACTGTGTTTACCATAATGCACTGTGGAGGACTGGGACAGAGTTGTGATCAGTGTGCAACTCCACCCAGGAGCAATACATATATAAGCTATAGACTTTCGGGGAGCTGACTTTCATGCCAACAGCCCCGATTCAGTTGGGAAAATCCACATTATTTAAGACAAAATTGCTTTATTTTAATTGTCTCCCACTAAAATTTGCCTCTGCTTCAATATAATTCAATGGGTATAATACATTCCCCAAACATTCTGTTCAAAATCTCCCACTTTCTTGTTCCAAAATGTTGGCGTGTAGGAGCTGGTGACTAGTTTCGGAGCAGAATTCTGACCATGGTGTTTGCTTGGCACTCACCCACAGACACTAAGCCGCAGGTCATGTTTCCCCAAATAGACTTTTTGTCCTTCTGAACAGTTCATAAGAACGAAACATTGGTGTTAAGGGCATCAACAACAGAACTGGCTGCAAGTCAACACTCAAGTGATAAACAAGTAAATATGCAAGTTAATGACTGGCTTGAACTGCATGTACCATAATGCACCGTGGAGGACTGGGACAGACCTGTGGCCACTGTGCAACTCGACCCCATGCAAAATCCATGTGAAAGTTGAGCAGTGAAGTCTAAGTAGTAAATCTGTGTATTTTCCGCACAATACAGTGCTTTACATACAACTGATCTGATGATGTTGGAGAAAAATCACACTGTGAAAAGCATTGGCAACAAAAAAAATCTGTGAAAGCCCCCAAATAGACAGGTATACATTTAGGTTTAAAATGTGGATAGCTTTACCAATTGTGCATGGCCTTCCCCAAAAAATAAGAAGCAATGGAGAACTGCGCCATCAACGTCAAATGCAGCAGAGAGATTAAGTAGGCAGTAGTGGCCGGTGTGTTTCCAGAGTGGCGGGGCGGGAGGACAGAAGGACAAGACAAACATTAAAAAAGAAAATACTTATGTGCCGTATCCCTCCCCTCTCTTCTGCAGGCACAAGGTCCCAGAGTGCACTGCGGCCAATCCCAATGCTGCTTTCATGCTGCTGAAAACAGCATCAGGATTGGCCTGAGCGCCAATGATTTGCGCTCCCAGGAACACTGGGATCTTGTGCCTGCTCTCTCCAAACCGGCAATGCAGCTGGGGTTGGAGAGAGCTTGAGATGGCCGGCCAGACCATCATGCACACTGAATAGCAGTGCCCACACTCCTACACTCCTCCTCAAGCATGTCATCCCCCTGGCCCCGCCCCAGGCCTCTGCTCCAAGCGAAAAAATCAAACAATAATAAAAAAGGGTTTATTATTGTTTTATTTTTAAAAAATGTCGGCTGTTGGCAGGTGGAGCGACGCGGCTGCAAGTAGATTCACTCCAGATTCACTGTGCTCATCCTTGATGGCTATTCATCCTTTTGAGGCCATCCCTCTACTGGGAAGAGAAGTGCACCAGATCACTTCAGTCAGGTGGGTAGCAGTTCTACCACAACCCTCTCCCAGATTCTGCCCAGGGTAGGTAGTGTAATCAGATGTTAACTTGTCACTGACACTTCACTGGGGTTGAATGTTTTATTGACATTAAAGGTGACACCACCATATCTTTTCGCAGCCAAAAATAAACCTTGTAGCCAATAAGGTGTTCAATAAGGCTTTGTCCTTTTCTGTAACGGTTGTAGCAAATAGCTGAGGTCAGGGGTCGTGCATTCGTTTCTGGGCTATAAAGAGCATGGTAAGTTCGAACCTTCGTAAAAAAGGATGTGGACTTCTCAGTTCACATCCACACTATGCGGCATGCTTCATCATATGGTCAATCCCAGTGGCAGTTGGTCACATTTGAAAGAGGTGGGGTGCAAACATTTGGGGTGAGTAGACTCTAGCGAGCGATCGTCATAAGGGGGGTTTGGGGAAATTGTTTGAAAAAAGGGTGGGCACATAGTGCATTTTCAAGCATATTTGAGAATGGAAAAAAGGTTAATAAAGCAATTGTGAAAGTGTTTTTCCAGACTCCCAAGCCTAGCAATAAATCTACTGGCACTGCCCCCAACTCAACTGTCCTGTCAGACTCCCAGTCCACCCTTTCACACTACGTGGCCTGCCTGTAAGTCTACCAACACTGCCCCAGCTCCACTATCTTTACAGATTCCCAGGCCTGCTAGTAAATCTACTGACACTTTACAGTAGCGACCAGTTTCACAAGGGAGTCAAGAAGCCAGAGACAGCATCAGCCTGGCCTCATCAGTAACCTTCAGGCCACTTACCGGCACCAAACACTCGTTCCTACTTAACTACAGACCTCACCTAGGCCAGCGCCTGTTCTACGGTTAAACCACTTTATTTTACCTAGGAAAACAAGCAACATTTGTTATTCATAAAGATGCGATGTGCAGTGCTGTGTCCTCAAAGGCCTTGGCAAGGGGAAGCGGGGTTACTGAATGAAGCTATAGACTGTGAACGCGTGCCTTATAAAAGTGGAAGGCAAAGATGAAATTTCAAAATACGCGGGCCTGTCGAGACAGTCAACGTGTGGGTAGGAGTGGAGAGCACGTAAAGTCAGCACCGCAGCATCTGCTATGACGTATAAACTGCAAACAAAACAGGTGATGGACAGAATGTGGATCAATGTCACACATTCACCCCAGTCCAAAGATCTGGGCCCAAATCCATCGTTTTTTTGCACTCCACACCACCCTGGGTTAGACAATGGCGATATGCAAATCCGCTCTGACCCTGTGCCCCATGGGAACAGTCCAGTCCGAACTACAAAAGCCATGTCCTTCCCAGAACGGAATCAAGCAGCCGAGGACCGGACCGGTTTCGAGGTAACACCTCTCATCAGCCCGGCTAGCTTGACTCCAGTGGTGTGGAGTGCCTGGGACCCACGTCTGAGCATCCCCAGCGCACTTATGGCGGCAATTGCAAACAAAACAGGTGATGGACAGACGTAGAAACTAGCATCATTCAAGGGGCTGCAAGTGGGCTCCGTCAACACATTCAATTTAATCCTTGTCAGACCCGCTTTTGCAGTTGCACTAGGGTCAGACTAGGGCATTGGGAACAAACAGGTCCGGGCACCAAAAAGTTACCCTCATTAGCGAATAAGATAGCTAAAAATGTGACCCACATTTCCAAATCCGTACAGCTTTGCCCCTGTTTGGACATCATGTGCAATGTGTAGAATTTGCAATGTATTGGAGGCAACAAGCATCTGTGCTTTCTAGAGGCAATGCATGTGGAAATATGAAGGCAATTCAATAGTTAAAACATGCCCATCAGGCCACATGAAAGGCCCACAAACATCAAGACAACAGGCACTGTCAGACCAGACCTACAATACTACGAACCACACGCCACCCCGCCTTCTTCACTATTACTATCAATAATGCTGCATTAGAACCTCCTGTGCCTTCACTCGGGTAATGCGGGTAACCCCCTCCAGAAGTGGCACAGGCTGTTTCATCTATAATCTGCAGATAGGAGCTGGTGTCTGTTGAAGAAGCAGCACCTGTCACCAGGAAGCCAGCTTTATAGAGCAGCTTTTCAGGCAATCAGCTTATAAACTAAATGCCACCATGTGACCCAGGGCCGGACTCACTGGCGTAACGAAGATTGAGGGGGCCTCCCGCAAAGGTATGTAGAGGGGCCCCCTCTGGGCTCAATTAGGAGCTCTCCGTCCAGAGTGTAGTGCTGAGAGGGCCCCCTGAAGCTTTGGGACCCCCGCACCACGTGGGCTGCGGGGGCCTGTGTTACGCCCCTGGCCAGACTGGCCGTAGCAGGCGCCGGGCGTTTCCCCGGTGGGTCACCTGGGTGGGGGCCGGTTTTGGACCCCTGGGGGGACGTTTTTATTACCAGGGGCCGGTAGCAATATCGGCCCACTTCAACAAAAGCAGCTGTAGTGTTTTCCACGTGAAAAATCCCGCCCACATCATCCCCTCCTGCGACCAGTGTGACTCAATTGCCAGGGCCGGTTTGTGTTCCCAGTCCAGCCCTGAAGGGACCCCTCTGGTGCAGAGGAGACAAAGATGTGTACTAATGCAATATATCAATGGGGAATGGATCACTAGTACCTGAGTAACCAGGGTTCTATGTTCTTGCCATCTTTCAATAGAAAACCCTCATTCACGTATCAGGTTGTGAGGCGGTATATCTTGGTTCTCCGCCTTAGAAACGTGACAGCATCATCATTGGTTTTTAGGGCTTGCCTATTAATATCCCGCAGGGATATAATAGGCAGCCCTATTGGGGTGAAACCAAGAGCTCAAACCATCGGTCGGATTTCAGCGGATTTCCAACAGTTCACGTGAAATCACGTGACCACAAGCACGCACATTTCCCATGGCATGCACTGTGTCCGCTTCCAAGCCGGCATATGCTTTGCTAGCACGAGCACCGTAGCCATATGTCTTCAATTAGCATGCATGCGCTTCCTGCTGCTAGCTTGAAGCCATATGGCTATGGTGCTTGCTTTCATGTTCCGCTTCACTGCTCCCTGAGTTGCGAAGCTGCCGCCCGGCCCCCTCCCGCTCTGCTCCCTCTAACGTGACTCGCATTTCTCCTCCCCCGCATTTCTCCTCCCCCTCCCAACAGCAATACCAAGAGCTTGTGCTACAAATTAAGCACTTCTCCCTCGTGTTGGAAGCTCTGCCTCGTGTGCTTCTACCTTGGCCGGTGTCAGTCTCCCTCCTGAGCTGCTTCCCCCACACGCTCCTCCGTTCTCACCATTGTGACTCATTTTTTTTCTTCCTTTTTTGTTCTTTTATGCTCCGGAACTCACTCACACCCACACTTGCTTCCTCTCCTCCTACAACTGCTCTTCATATTTGCTAATGTTGGCACCACCTCCTTGGCTACAGCTGCTGACTTCCTCTATCCTTCCAGGTTGCTTTCTATTAACAGTTGCTCTTTATCTTTAAACTAGCAGCCCGTCCCGACCTTGTCCAGGAGCAATCAGGCTTCCACAACCCCCGCCTGCCCCGACACTGGCCAGCAGCCCAGGCCCCCGTCCGCCCCGTCCCCCGCCTGCCCCGACCCCCGCCTGCCCTGACATTGTCCTCCGGAGGCTTACCTCACACAATTATGCCAGAGGCCCAGTGTTGCAGTGGTGGCCAGCAGCAGTGCCTGAGGCACTGGGGAGCTTTCTGGGTAAGTGGGGCTCTGGCGCTCTGTTTGCAGGGAGGCGAGGATGAGCAGAGGTTGCAGGGATAAGAGTAGGAGTTCACAGAGTATGGAGCGGCTGGTGGGAGTCGGGAGCTTGAGCACAATTATGCCAGAGGGTCCCCCGCCTGTCCGGACCCCCACCATTGTCCCCCGGAGCTTTTTTGTTGTAACTCCCCATCCCCGCGTGCCCGACCCCCGCCTGCCCCGACATTGTCCCCCGGAGCCTTACCTCAGCCGCCGCTCCTCAGTTCAGTGCTCCACGCTGCTCCGCCGGTCCGCTGCTGCTCACCGCCTGTGTGCCGCTCGTCAGTGCTCCTCCCCCACGCCATGTCCACCGCTCAGCCGCCGCTCCTCAGTTCAGTGCTCTTCGCCGCTCCGCCGGTCTGCTGCTGCTCACCGCCTGTGTGCTGCTCGTCAGTGCTCCTCCCCCGCGCCATGTCCGCTGCTCCTCCTCGCGTTTCTGAACGCCGCTCCTCCTCGCGCTCCTGGACGACGTCAGCACGCAGGACGCGGCCAGCGCTACTTCGAGGGGACTACTTTTTTTAAATGTAATTTTTTTAAATATAACGTATTTTTTACATTTATATAGCCTATGTCCATCTGCACACCCTGAGGATTCCAACGATGTATCGGGTGTAAGGATTGGCGCTGTGGTTCCCCAGTTTACCCGCCTCAAAGTTCTTCCTTTATAATAGTAGTATAGATATATTGGCAATAACGTTTTTAAAAAACTTTTACTATGAACGGAAACTTCTCTGGGAGCTTGTGCAGATGCTTTATATTACCAAAAAGCACTTGTGGCATGCGGTAACGTTGCGTTTTATCTTTAAAAATGGTGGCAGCACCTTCTTTTTTTATTTACTACGGACAAACATTCTATTAATTTTTTTAGAATACTTCACACTGCTCTTCATCTTTATCATGTCGGTCACGCGCCCTTCTTTTGTGCTGCACTGCTCGCCTAACAATTTTAAAGCATTATTTTTGATTTGCAACGCATGCCCACAATCATTAGGGGTATATAAACATAGGCACCGTACCAACCTGGGACTTTTAAGTGAATGTGTACAAGGTTAAGAATGCTAGCTCTCGCAGTGTCTGTCCACCATGTTTCAAGAGATTGCAGTGAGTGTCCTGCTCCCAATGCCGATCTTGACCTGATGCTGCAGTCCGAATTTTAATGCCACTTCTGCACGCAAGTTCAAGGAATGTGTCCCCTAGTTTTATAAATTAACATGTTTTTGTTTTCTACTCACGCACCCCCTTCCACCCTCCCACAAACACACACACACACGCACGCATTGTTCCCAGAAGCTGCCTAAATGAAGAATCGCCACACAGACGTACACGCTGTTACCCCTTGCTTTCCCTTTAATGCCGACGGCAGTGCCGTTAGTCACTGGCCTCGAGGCACTAACAACACACTTTTAACAACCATCTCAGCAGGTCCGCGTCTGCTGTGTCTGCCTTTTATCCTTCAGTCCTGTAATGGAAACCTACCAGTGATATGATCTCTGTAAAATGATTTAGTAGGCTCAGGTATCAGCACAATTTAGTTCATAAGTTTAGTGCGGCTGCCAGGGCCTATGGTCGCTAATAGGAGAAGGATCGGCTCCACGTTGGGTCTTGTGGATGGTAATGTTTACTGGTAGAAACAACACTTTTTCATTTCAGAATTTCACTTTGAAGTCTTTGCTACCTTCCACTCCCACTGCTTCACACTTCACGGCCGCCAGGCTGTGACTCGCATTTCTCCTCCCCACAGCAATGCCAAGAGCTTGTTTCTTTTTCCTTTTTTCACTCTCCGTTCTATTTTTGAAAATTATTTTTTATTTAATTTCCATACAGGTGCGGCTGCGCTACTTCAATGTTGTTAGAAGTACACATGTCAGGAACACGGAATGTTATAGGGCGCTATATTGACCTTTTCAATGTTGGCTTTTAATTACTACTGTGACAGGGACCCGATCGACTAAAGGCCTTGATTACACGCATCGTACATCCAGGATTGTTGATCCGCTTTTATAGCAGAAATGCATGTGGCCCTTAAACACTGCATTGCGCTCGTTTTTTATCGCCATTATTGCAGTTTCCTTTGCAAATATGCGAACAAACTCCCCTACCGTACTTATTCCTCCCACTCCCGCTTGCTACCCTGCTCCGCCTCCCCCGCCCCCCACACCTCACACCAGACTACCATTTGTTGCATTTAGACTACCTGCTCCCCCACCCGTCTTGAAAGGCAGCCTCGCACACCAACATTTGTCTCTCACACCACAGGCTCCTGCGATGCCGAGAGCTATTCCCTCCCACTTGCTGGCTCCCCTGCTCCCCCACCCGACTTGAAAGGAAGGCTAGTTTAGTCTCTGCAATATAAGTTGTGTGATTTATGCCCAAGAAATGTTATCTGTTTTGCTCCCACTTCAACATTTATTATTGGACGAAAGCCAAAGCCACCTCCTTCCTTTCTATTACCACCCACCCCTACTTCTGTTGGAACTTGTGACTAGGGGCGGGGGCTGTGCATGAGGCAGGTAGCTTTATTGTGGCTACCTAGATCTGTAGCGCGCCTCAAGGAGCTTGGGGCTCGACAGCAATGCCCAGCTAGCTGTCCATGTCTGCTTCTTCCGTGCCATCCTGCCTGCCGCCTTTCACCACCGTAGATCATCTTTGTTAAAAAGTAGTATTTGCATGTTTTGTAAAACACTATGCACGCTTTTGGGAGCATTTGTGGTGTGCACTAACACCAGCCACGACCTACATACTTGCAGATCCGAAACGCAAAGGTCTTTAGTCTCTCCTGCTTAATACGTTCCTTATCTGCATGCTTTACCACCTGCCCCCTGTCCCCTGAAGCTAGAATACTGCCAGTGATGTGAATTACACTGCACCGGTGACTGGCCCCTGCTCCCGTGGTATGCATTTCAAACAGTTTCACAACCATATGTCCCCTTCCACCAGTCAGCAATATTGAATATTTGGTTGGCTTAAATAGATGATTCCTTTAGCCTGCTTCACTCGGCAACACCACAGCTTCACTCAGCACTACCACAGCATCACTCAGCACCACCACAACATCACTCAGCACCACCACAGCATCACTCAAGGCCTCCACAGCATCACTCAGGGCCTCCACAGCATCACTCAGGGCCTCCACAACATCACTCAGGGCCTCCACAGCATCACTCACGGCCTCCACAGCATCACTCACGGCCTCCACAGCATCACTCACGGCCTCCACACACCACTCACGGCCTCCACAACATCACTTTGCGCAACCACAGCATCACTGAACGCCACAGCATCACTCGTCGCCACCACAACATCACTCCGCGCCATCACAGCATCAATATGTGCAACCATTCAACAACAACTGGTTCAAATATGTTCTCTCAATGTTTCAAGCTTTATTACAAATTTCACAAAAAGATGTTAATAATTCACTTCTTTTCTTGGATTTTCGTCACAATAAAATACACTGAACATAATCTTCACAAAAGTTATTTACAAAAGTTTAAGCTATTGCCATTATAAATTACAATCACTTTTATTTAAGTATTAATTATTTACAAAAATTAAAAGCCATTGTTATTTGTAATATCAATACATCTAAGTCATGTAAATACAAAACATGTTGCATTACAAATGCTATAGGTGTCACATTTGAGAAAGTTATAACTATTGGCATTGTAAATGACAAAGCTATTCATTTAGCTATTTTCAAAACCAACACATAAATAAAATAATTGTCATTTACAAGACCAATAGCTCAAACTTTCCTAATGCGAGACCTATTGCATTGCAAATGCTTGTTTTTTTTTTATGCTATCCTCCACCCGGAGGAGAAACACTGGTTATTGCAGTAGTGATCAGTCCTAAACAAGGGGGGTACTCAAGTGGAGTGATTTCCGGTGAAGTGAATTAAAAATGACCATGTATTACCTGAATTGTACCTTTATTCAGTTCGGAATAGCGGCGAGTAAAAACTGTGGTGTGCGTAGGAAGACGAGTTACCAGTCTAAAGCACTAGAGTGTCCATGTGTAAGGTCGACATGTTTCAGCCCCATGTCATTGCCCTGACGGGTTGGGGTTCTCCTCAGGACCATGTCGAGTGAAGGCTGCAAATTGTAGCAGTCTAGGTGTGTTCGTTTTCAGTTCATTTAATATAAACAAAGGTCAAAAAGTACCTATTGTATTGGGAGAAAAAGAAACAAAGAACAACAAAGGTAGGTATCTTGTTTTTTAAAGTTACCATCTGCTAGTACTGTGCCATCACACTTCTTCAAACAATGTAACAAAAGAAAGGAAAATAAAGATAAAAACAGTGCATTCATCCATACATTCATACATACATACATGTACATACATATACATCCATGGGACAATAAACAACTGAAAAAATGGCAATGCTTTAAGCCTGTTTGGTACCTTGTCCTGCTTGGAGGGTGGCTCCATGTCCCTGTACCCGGGACACCGGCTTCAACTCATTCAAGGAAAGGGTCCTCAATGCGCTGCCTGTAGTTGGGCTCCTGTCTTGATTGAAGCAGGCAGAGTTGGATTGGAATAAAAATCGGCCCGGGCACAATAAAAAAAAGTGGCCCACATTTGTATATTGCCTTTGCAAAACACTGCTTCAGTGTAGATTTATTTAAAAAAAAGGGGGGGGGTGTAAAAAATGCACAGATTAGCTGGCACTGGTGAAACACACCTGAATACAAGTGAGGCCACTTTTGCTCTGGCCCCCTGCCCCCGCTCAATAAGCATATTTTAATGGGCCGGCTCCAGGGAGAGAAAGGGAGAGAAAGTGACACCTCTGCCCTTTGATGAAAGGAAAGTAATTGAGGCACATCTGCCTCCAGAAAGGCCACTCAGGCACCCACTGGCATTGTCCGAGGGCCCGCGTTACCAATCCGACACTGGAAGCAGGCTAACCCAGTGCTTATTTTGAGGCTAGGGGCCTGTGCCAGCAATCACCCAGCTGTTTTACAACGCTGGGCTTGCTAGGTCTGAAGTGCGCATGTCTGATAGGACGGCTGTGGACAGCTGGCCAATCCGACATGAGTACAGGCAGCAGTCACCCTGCAATCTGCTGGAACCTGCTTTGCCCCCATCCTCACACTCGCACTGCAACAACGCGGGCTGGCGGCACACAGAATAAAATGGTAATGACCATTTTATTAATTCATGTTTACCACTGCACTCACAGCTGGCGGACCAACACTCCTCCTCCCTTTAGGAGGACCCGCCACTGGTCAATCCTCACCAGCAAGTTTTATGTTAGGCAGGCTCATTCCAAATTTTACTAGGTGATGCCTCATCTCATACTTTAACATCCAGGGTCACTTGTACACATTAAAAGTATACGTGATTGAGAAGACGTAAATTATGAGCACTTCCCTCTTCACTAGTGTGCAATGTGTCTTCTGATCAAGGAGCATTTATCAGGACCTAAGGGACCCAGTCCTTTTGCTGGCTTTTACTTACCCTATACCTTTATATGGCAAAATGTAGTATGCTAAGAGGAAAAAAAAGGTTTGGAACAGTAAAACGAGTTGCAGCTTAAGATCGTGTTTTCTGGGAATAAATCACAGAACAAGATTAGTTGTAAGCACCTCGGCTGACACACCATTTCTTGACGTGTTACATCACATAAAACATTGATTTGAATGGAGACATTGCTCATGAATGTACTAGCCCATCAAGCACTCACAAACCAAGTACAAATACTTCACCACTCGTAATGTCACTGCAATTGCACACTTGGGGTGGCACGAGAAGAAATTAAAATGTAAATATTTCATTCAACACTCACGTAAGAAAATCTATTTGTAAATCTTTAGGTGTTTAGTGGCAGATGCCTACCCTTAGTGCTTCTAACCCGAACTCTGATTTGTAAGATAAAGGGATTAGTCTTACGAGTAGGCAATGTTGTGTAAAAAATCACGTTCTCTCACTAGGTCAGCACCTACATTCAGTAGGGCATGTATTAGACTCTTCCTGGCTCCATTAACCTGGTACACTTTCATAGGCAGACAGCGGGAGACTGAGATTGCGTCTGTGTTATGTTGTAATTTGGTACGTCCAAAAGTCACTGCTCCCACACTGGGATGTGTCTGTGCGTGTGACGCTATCGCATAGGGACTGCACAAAGCACCAATGGTATGAAACTGTAGGACATGCCACTTATGGAATTTGTCGTCTGTGTAGACTCCTGTGTAAAGCTACATTTTTAGAAGGTGGCTTTTCGGTCCTACCAAATAATGTATTTTTGGTAAACAGGCACACCTACTATTTTGCTAAAACAGATTATATCTTTCCCTAAAATTACTATTCTAGATTATTGTATTGTCTCCAAGATATGAGCTGCTGTAGAAAAATGGTGCTTCTCTATTGTCACAATATTGTTTTGTACTAATCCAATGTCCTCACAATGAGGGGCTTTTGGCGATGTTCTGAAGGTGACAGCTGTGTGAATAAAACGTGTTATGGCAGTATTTGGATGGGGACAGTGTTATAATCTAGCAAGTGATTAATGCATCCTCTCTATTGTTGCCCTTTGCCTTGCTGCTCAGTGTATGTGATGTCATCAGAATGCTGAGAGTGTTTGAGTGGAAGAAGGAATCAGTTGGCGGGGAAGGGCTGAGCGGCAAGGAGGCTGCTCCTGGTGGGGCATTGTATGAAGCATAGTATGAGGCATAACTTGGAAACTATCTAAAGAGGAAAGCTGTGATCCTAATATTCATCACTGGGCTACGTATCATTAATTTAATTGTAACACTGGCGATGATTTTAAAGAACCTGCGTGCTACTTCAATGGAGATTGCACTTTTAAAACTGAAGAAACTACAACCTGTGGATTTGAACAAACCTGGCACCCCTAATGCCCCACCAGTGACCATTTCATTTGTCGCCCCAACTATTAAGTGCCAGTTTGTCTCAGACTTTCCTTTGTTGTCTTAAAGCCTACCTGTCTTTTCTGAACTGTCCCTGTATTGGCCTGAGTAACTTAATATAACCTGCATTAGGAGAGTATCCTCCTTGACCTGGATATTAATTTCCTACAACTTCCTAATTGTGCCCTTATCACCTATGAACGGTCAGCTCTAACATGGGCCTGCCAGTTCCTGTTGGACTTACCCTCTTCTCTCTGTTGAACCCTTAAAAAGTCGTATTACCTTGGAACATAATCTCCTGAAAGAGTTTGATGTGTGACCCTATGCTCCAAACCTGCATTTCGCAAACAGACTACTGATTTGAACAGACAGTGAGATCACTACTTTGATTGGAAACTGCTGCTTTGGATGGACTATTTATATTTTCATTTATAGTTGCCAGTAACAGTGGGACAGTGTCTCCTGTTACTGGCAACTTTCTATTGTCAAGCGCCCCAGAGATTTTGCATTGCTTGTGCTGAAGTTCAAGTTCCGGTATTGTGTGCTGGAAAAGTCACCGCATTGGGTATTTGTTGACTTCGTCCACATTTCCACACAAAGGTATGGAGCGCCTTTTATTGTTTGTGTGGTGTTCAATTTTCAGATACTAGCCCTGTTACGTTTTCAGGAGATGTTGACTGTTTCATTTTTTTTAAAGAAACAAAACCGTCAACTTCTTGCAACCTCCGTTGCTGTCAGCGCAAGCCTTACCAATTTGAAAGTGGCCTCACATGCGTCTTCTGGTCTTCTTCCTCAAGACTCTGTGATGCTTCCTCTGTGTCATGACTGCTGCCTGGCAACATTTCCTGCATGTTCGTGCCTGGAGCCACCCGGCACCCCTCACGTCAACGTGCCGCCATCTTGTGATTGGTATGTTTGCTTTCGTTTGTGATGCATGACGCCAACCACGTTTCTTCCTAACAAGTGTTTTGAGTGCCGGTTGTCTTCCGCCTTACATCTTGGGGAATGAACTACTTCGAGGATATATGGTGAGCCAGCATGAATAAAGAAGAAATGGCTAATGATTTTACAACCATGATGTTCATCTTAAAGTTGAGGAAGTTGCTTTTGGTCATTCCAGTCATGTCTTTACATGTCTTTCATCCTTCATGTTGAACTTTACTGGGCAGCTACATTTTTCCTCTTGACCTCCCCTAGATTGGCTTTGCAAGTTTTAATCTGCTAGCAAGGTACTGTTTCCCCCATTTCCAAGTTTAAGGATGACCACGGTGTGCTACGGGTGCGCACATGAGAAGACTCCTTCTTCTAAAGCTTCTCTGACTTACCTGTTTTGGTTATACCCTCTGTTTGGTTGTTACCTCGTGTGAGGTGTTAGACGGTGCATTACGGGTGCGCACATGAGAGGTCTACCTTTTTGTGTAGCTTCTCTGACTTACTTGTATGGGATGTACCTTGTGAGTGGTTGTTGCCTCGTGAGAGGTGTTTGGACTGTGCGTTATGGGTGCGCACATGAGAAGACTACTTCCTCTTTAGCTTCTCTGGATTTACCCTTGTTTTGGTTTTGGTATGTGTATCACCCTGTGTTTAGGGGTTGCATAATTACCCTTAGAGTGTACGCCTTTGAGTGTTAGGCGGCAATTTGAAGAACACAACACTTTTGTGTTTCATCTTTTCTAGATGGGATGGGATGTGGTGCTTGTCGTTGTTCTTGACGATTGATGTTATTCTTAAATTGTTATTTTATTTTTGAAGCTTTTTAACTTTTCGTATGTGTGTATGTCCACCTCCACACATTTATTTATAGTCAGTCATATTGCATGTATGTACTATGATCTTGCATGCTTGTATTTTTACAATTTTGATAAGGGGGGATGTGTTATAATCTAGCACGTGATTAATGCATCTTCTCTATTGTTGATCTTTGCCTTTCTGCTCAATCTATGGGATGTCATCAGAATGTTGAGAGTGTTTGATTGGAAGAAGGAATCAGTTGGTGTGGAAGGGCTGAGCGGCAAGGAGGCTGCTCCTGGTGGGGCATTGTATGAAGCATAGTATGAGGCATAACTTGGATCCCATCTAAAGAATAAAGCTGTGATCCTAATATACATCACTGGATTACGTGTCCTACATTTCCTTGCAACAAACAGCTTAAATTCACTGATCAATGAAGTTATCAATGGATTAGGTTGTTGCTGTCATTCAGTCCCTCTGCCCATTGCTTTTCTTTGCAGGACGGTTGGTCCCCACTATTACTCTTCAGTCTTTCAATCACTGTCCAATGTAGGGTATCAGCTGCATGTTGTTATTATAAAAAAGCATGTTAACTTAATTTATGTTCTGAAATTCTGATTTTTATTTTTCTTGTTGTAATTCCCACAGACATTATCAGACAGGTCAAGATAAAAAAACAAAGTAAAAATCAACTTTATTCGGCTGATCACACAGCCATAAAAGTAGAAAATACAACAATAAAACTATATACAAAAACAGACACCAGACATAAAACTACTTGTGCATTTTTGATTAATGTAGTTCTGGGCATCCTGCAGTAATATCTATAAAAAACAACTTAGATAGTGTGCTATGTGCTTAATCAAGGTGCATAGAAAGTCTGGAACGCACAGCTGCCCTTAAAAATAAACTTACATAAGAACATGTTTCATCGTCGTGCATCTGTTTCACAAAAAGAAATGACTGCATAAAATTTGTCAGATTTCTAGATTTGATAAACGGAATTAAAGACATTTTTGCATATTTCGGATAAAAAGTGCAAACAAACTTAAAATGGACAGTTCAATAAGGATACTACATTGTGACTATTACAATTGGTGAACAATCTCTGATTCCAGAGAGCTCTAACGCCTAAATCACGTTGAGGCAGGTATTCAATTTAAGAATTTCTCAAATTGTCACTTTGAATTTAAGATTCATTTTTAAAAAAAGGCTGTGGTTCGTGGTGAGTTTTTGTGATCACAGATTTTAGGGCTGATTTGATTTGCTGTTTGGTTTGTTCAGAATCATTCAGACAGAACTCATGGTGAAACCCTGGCTTTTCTATGAATAATCAAAAAAGAAACTGGGCTTCGTGAAAATTTCCTAAAGCCATACCCCACAAATAGATAATTTAGGTTTCACTTCATACAAAAAAAAGAATTCCTAGGGCTGAGTGACAATCTTGAAATAGTACCCTTTTTTCAATAATGCGTTAAAAAAAAAGTAACAAGTATTTCTAAAGAGATAATACCTTCTCCTCCTCATATCCTTGGAATGTTGCAGACGTATATGTACTTAGGAGCATCCAATAAACAAAACGAAATGGATGACTTAAGGTGAGGGTAATTTCAAAATTCCTGAAAATGTATACAGTGACCTTAGAGTTTGATGTTTGCTGCATTGTTTATGACAATTAAAGTGAGTGTAGTTTCACTGTTGTGTCCGCATGTTTCTTCAAATCCTGTATATTGTACATTCTTACACACTCTCCCAAATTTTGCAAAAAACATCATTTGATTTTCACATGTGTGTCTGATGGTTTGGACAAACGATGATTTATCCCTTAGTCTTTCAGGCTAATGTTGCTTCATTTTCTCTCTTACAAGCACAGAAGACCAGATGAAACAGATACAATGGATGTACCTGGCTGCTGTCTTGGTTCTGGTTTTGGCCCCAGCCAGTATGCAGATGGTTGTCAAGGATTCCTCTGACGAATCAAGGTAAGTCACTTCTGCGCAGGCTTAAATATTAGCACTCATACAAATTGTATAGGAGATTTTTTTTCCATTTTCCAGATATAGCGGGATTGGGTGCACTAAAGTATGTCGTACTTACATACAAATGTAAAATGGGGTCTTAAAAGTTGTCATTTTTGAGAGGGTGGAAGTAATCATTGCGAATTCTGATGTACCACTATTTGTACTTGCACTTCTTGTATGCATTCCATATATTATTCAATCAGTTATTAAGCATTCATTACAAAGCTTTCACCAAAATCCAAATTGTCACTGAAAACGAAGTCAATAGGAATTATTATCCATCCACCTTAATTATAAGCATTATATAGATCTACTGAAATTGTAGGACCTGCCTTGTCATGTTGGGATTTAAACCAGTGACATGCAAGTTGTTTGCAAATCTGTAGATTAGGTGTTCTGCCCACTTGGGAGAAACAGCATCGCAGCTAGAGAAAAAAGCTTGTCATTCACTCGAGGAGAAACCCTGTAAATCATGAATACGCAGTCATCTTGTGCCAAGGGATACCAGTGAGTCATATTAAGCTCTGCTGGTTAAATGTTATCTCTTTTTGCTAATCCTCTTTGTGACCTTGAGAAGCCATCAAATCAGCTCCTGAACCTTGACTTTTCTCACAAGAGCTTAGCTTTCCAACTCTATAAGCGCACTACATTTCCACTGTACCACCCCATAACACAGGTATTATTGAAGAGGAGTCAAAAAATCATATCTTCACTTCATAATATTATAAAATACAATTTTTATTGCACAATATCATTCAAGGTAATTTAAGCAAAAGAGATTGAGTTAACAAATGTTCTTCAAGACACGAAATCAGAAGAATTTTGTTTACATGACCCACAACTAACACGTGTTTCGGTAGTTTTGTCTCTTACGCTTCCTCAGGGCTAGAGTTCAATTTGAATTGAACTTGACAATGAAAGTCTTTCAATCACAAATGCTCCCTTTTAAAGCTTTCCTTCATATAGTTTGACACCAATATTCTTACAGTCAACCTCCTCTAATTTAGTAAGTATTCTTTTTATAATTCCCTTTTCATATTCATCTAATTTCTACTTCCCCATTGCTTTTTACATGTCCAAAATTTAATGTAGTTCTCTGCAATTTCACTATAATCAAACAGACGTCACAATCCCAGGAGAAAATATATTTATCCATCTTTGTTATGTGCAGATGGACGTACGGCTGTGCCATGTACAACTTTAATAGATTAGAAAAAGCTTTTTTCCTGTGCTTTGGCCTGATGCCCCAGAGTAAAACAAAGATGAATACATAATTTTGAATATCTACTGATCTGCTTTGTACGACAGTCACGTTAACACCAGTTCAATTTGGAATACATTATTGGTGGTCAGTGATGAATTTGGTTTATCTTGGCATTCATTTTTCATAACACTATAAAGGTTTTTGAGATCCCACACATCCGTTATATCCATGTTTGATAATACTCCCCCTTCCAGTAAAATAAGTTTGCAAAAAGGAGTATAGTAATTATTCTTATTGTGCAATGTGCTAAACATAAATGCTGCAATTGAAACTATTAGAAACTATTTACAACCAGTCAACTGGAATTTCAACTGTGGATGCCTTAATGTTCTTTATAAAAAACGCCCCCTATTTATGGCAGGTATGCTCAAACACTTCAAAGGGACTTCGGACTTTATTGACAACATTTAAACCATGGCAATATCTTTTCCAACAGATGGCAAGCCTATGTATCAAAGAGTGCCCAGAGCTTTACCTCCAACATCAAGCGACATTCAGAAGGAACCTTTAGCAGTGACCTTACCAGATACCTGGACAAGATGAAAGCCAAGGACTTCGTTCAGTGGCTTATGAACACAAAGCGCTACAGGTAATAAAACAGAGGCCAAAGGTCAATCGTTATACTTTTATTGCTGCACTCCAGTTCCTTAAGCTTCAGAGATTAGGCTGGGTCTCTGATTTGTTGTATACCTATTTTAAGAAGTTAGTGATCTGAAAACGTTCCTTATACAGGATGCACTGCAAAATGCATCACCCACATCACTAAACTATCTGGTCCAATAACTTAACTTTGGTTTGGGGTGATGAAGTAACGTAAAGAAGGGAGCCTAAAATAGGCTGAGCAGGTAATACTGCAGTCAGCTTTTTCTGAAAATGGATGCCGATGCTTTCATACACAGAGGTGCTTTTTTATGGTAACCACTCCACGAGACTTTCAGGTGTACACCCGATATTAATAGACAAGATAGCAGTATGCTAGGTGAAGAGAGCTGAGGTACAGACTATGCCTGAATCAAATACATTGAGAGGGAGACTAAAAATGGGACAGGGAAAAAATCCCATTTTCCTTTTCATCTACTCTTTCTTACTGTTGATTTGCAGTCTGAAAAAGAGCAACCCCATTAATATTCCCTGAATTTAGGCTTTCTTCACAGTGAATGCCTACTGCTATCAAAACGGAAACACAATAATATTGAACTTATGTTTTCTGGGAGAATTAGCAGAACCCAACTGGAACATACAGAATGACTTTGTGGACACACGTTGAACAAACAGGCGCATTCTTTATTTACAGATCAGTATAGATTCAGGAAATGTAAAGATCAACTGTGATTACCAGTATACCCCCCAAGGTTACCCCACCAAGAGCTGACACTTTCCTTCTCAGCTTTTACTATCAGCTTACATCTGTCAGACCCACACTCCCAGCAAAACAGCTACAATCCGCACATCAACCTTCTCATGATGGAGCAGGGTCATAAATGAACGAGGAAAAGAAAGATGCATGCATCTGTCAATTGAAAACACAACAAATATGGACAGTATCTAGATCTAAATAAGATAGCATAAACATAATTCAAAACAAAGAACAGATTCTCAACATGATATGTATCAGGCAAACCCCATTCAAGTTCTTAACACTCTTACAATCAATTACTGAACCAGTCATGAAGCCAACTAATGAATTAAAATGTATAAAACCACTCTCAATAATTACAACCATCTTGTGAAAAAAGCAACATGTGCCTTTCATTTCAAAATGATATTGTTAACCCAATGGAAAATATAAGAAGCACCTACCAGCTCATAAAATGCATGGCAAAATTAGAGAAATCAAAATTGAATTAATTAAAGGAACAGCATTTAGTCTAGGCTTACATCCATACTAATATAATAAAGAGAGAGCCCAAACCTTTGAGGCGGGTAATCTCAGGAACCACAGCACCAATCACAACAAACAATAAAGCGTTGGAAAGGGCAGTTGCAGCAGAAGGACATAGGCTATGCAGACGCCCACCACATACATTTAAAAGGTAAAAGAACCGTGCCAGCAAAGTGGTCCCTTGTGGGCGTGTCTGTGTTGTGCTGTGGGCGTGTGCTGGGGGCGTGACAAACGCTGGGGGCATGTGGTACGTTCCACCCTTCATGCCATGTCTCATATTGTGTGCTAATCCCCCCTGCTCCCTTTAAATACCCCTGCACCCCATAATCATAACCCACCCTTACTCCTTAAAATACCCCAACACCCTTAAACACTAACCCATCTTAACCCTATACATATACCCTGTACCCCAAAACCCAAACCTATCCCTAAACCCTAAAAATACCCCTGTACCCCAAAGCCCAAACCTAGCCCTGAACCATATAAATGCCCCTGTACCTCAAAACCCAAACCTAACCCTGAATCCTAAAAATACCCCTGTACACCAAAACCCAAACCTAGCCCTGAACCCTAAAAATACCACTGTACCCCAAAACCCAAACCTACCCCTGAATCCTAAAATACCCCAGTACCCCAAAACCCAAACCTAGGCCTGAACCATTAAAATACCCCTGTACCCCAAAACCCAAACCTAGCCCTGAATCCTAAAATACCCCTGTACTCCAAAACCCAAACCTAGCCCTGAACCCTAAAAATACCCCTGTACCCCAAAACCCAAACCTAGCCCTGAACCCTTAAAATACCCCTGTACCTCAAAACCCAAACCTACCCCTGAACCCTAAAAATACCCCTATACCCCAAAACCCAAACCTAGCCCTGAACCCTTGAAGCTGCACCCGCCGCAATGTTAAAGATAGAGGATGTGACCGCCACCCTGGCGGTCACATCCTAATCTGCACGGAGGGAACACCGCTGCCCATGCGGACGTTCCCTCCTACTCTGGGGTCGCGGACGGACTCAAGTCCGTCCGCGATCCTAATGAGCCCCTATATCTGAACCCTTAAAAAATATACCTTAGTACCCCAAAACATATACCCCTATACCCATACTTACCTTATCCAAACATTAAAAAAAAACATGCTTTTACCATTCATGCTTTTACAACGAATTTCGTTGTAAATGTATGCGTGGTAAAAGCATATAAAATGTAATGCCATGCGTTATAATGGCATTTCGGAGTCATGGTACTTTCGTAATGAAAGTATGCGGAGTGATGGTATGCGGAAAGAAAGTTGCGGAATAATGGGTGTTTACCCTCCCCCGGTAAGTACATTGGTGGCACGGCGGCCCACATCTCCAGCAACATACTCATATTTTTTCATCACCCATTTGAAAAATGCACAGGTCTCTCTCATTGATGGCCAGCACCGACATACACTTTTAGACACACCTCCCGCCACAAGTTCTAGAATTGCGAACTTTAGAGCTGGGGAGCTATGTTCGAATCTCAGCATCAGCTCAACATCCTGTGATTCCAGGCAAATCGCTTTGTCTCCCCGTGCCTACCACAAATGAATGTGTTCTTCTGTAATGTAAATTGTGCTCATGCCATGTTGTTGAGTGCGCTATATAATATTGCAAGGAAAAATAAAGTAGGGAAACTCGAGTTCACACACTATTGAAAGCGCACTCTTAAGTGCATCAGCAGTGCACTGTGAATCGGAGCGTTTCACAGGCCTGTCACAGATAAGAATTGCTATCTAAACGAAATCCTACAAAACAATATACTACTGGCCGGCAGCAATTCATACTCGTACAACGTCAGGACGGGCTGCTAGTTTTTGATAAAGCCTGAAACAATTACACACCAGTGGATGCGTATACCAGTTCACAAAAACAGCTATTGAAACTAATAAAGTTCACAAGAAGCCTTAAAAAATAATACAAGAGCCAAAACCTAGTAGTTCAAATGATTATTTTTGTTGCCAAATCGTAAGAGCAATGTTTAACATAAAGTTACTAATTTGTTGTAGAATTAAAACTGTTACACTGAAATAATGAATACAGAGGTTTAGTTCTCTTAGTGTCAGTCAGTCAAATACTTCTATTCAGCTATTATAGCCATAAAAAGACAGAGAAATTAAACCATACACAATTGTTAAAAGGAAACATTAAAAACATAAATTGCTATTGGTACATTAAAGTGCTGATATCCTTGCCACAGAAAGAGATTAACACTTTCATGCAGAAACTGATTTTTCAAAGAATATTGCATCATAAAACCTTTTTTTTTTGGTACGCGACGTTCCCTTGGCCCCAAAATGGTGAGAGTTCAGCTTAAAAAAAACCTCATAAAAGTAAAAGATGAGAAACGAATCTTAAAACACATAGGATAGGAGGGTATTTTATGGAACATTCAGTTATCTTCTAATTCTCAATGCATGTTGGAAATAACCAACAACTGCAGCACACATAAAGATGGAATATAACCATCTTAAAAAAACAGGCCAAGCTTGATAGTTCTTAGGTTATTCGAGTGTAGAACAGGCCTTAAAAACTTGACTCTAGGCATGATGTAAAAAAACACAAAAACAAAATGAATCAGGGATTGCTAGGTAATATTGTCGCAGGAGCAGCAAGTTAATGAGGAATACCATGTTCCCTGTTGCGGAAAAGCTGCTAAAAAGTGTACGGAGTTCAGTCTAAATCGAATAAAATAAAATCTGTGTTCAATATTGAGAACCTATAACAAATAAGGTTCAGTCCATTCAAAGCTCATAGTCTCTATATATCATCATCAAAATATCTTTATTCGATTCAAGGAATCATAAAAGAGACAAGTCATAAAATGTTCAAACACTTCCAGCTTAAGATATGTTCACAGTTGTAGGATGCCAGTTTATGCAGTATTACATTTGTGCGTAAATACAGTACAAATTTAAAAAAGAAATCCAATCAGTGCAAGAGAGAACACATTCATAAAATCCATTATAATAATATTCACAGGAGTAAATGACTGATTCATAGGGAATATCATTTGTGCAAATTCGCAAGATCTGGAGTGCAATCGTCCGAGACAAAAAATACAATTCAGAATATAAGATGCAATGCCTTTAACTAAAATATTTTCCTAAAAAATGACTAAGCGTACATTTTATATTAAAATATAAATACTATATACAATAAAAATGTACAGCTAAAAGAAAGTGCTATCTTGATGTTTTCAAATCTATTATTGTAATAAAAGTCCTATATTTTTTAAAATGTCAGACCCTTCTTCATTCTAATGTAATTAGCAGCCAATAAGAATCTCAAGACTCCAAAAACAACAAGCTGGGTATTATCAGTTTTTAAAATACGCAACATTTCCATGTATCTTCTCACACCCAGCTTCCTTCCTAGCGGCGCAATCCATTTCTGTCTAGCTTTCATGTAAATAGGACAGAATAGAAGAACATGAGTTATGCTTTCCTTTGTAGACAGCTGGCACATTGTACACTTAATATCTTCCTCCCCATTGCGAGGAATTCTCCACCTGGCCGTAAAAGATCTGACTAAAAGAGTCCCGTACCTTAATTTTAAGTACAATATTTTTGCAAGTTGGGGTTCTATTTAATCAAGGAAAACCTCAAAACAAGGGACGGGTTTAACAATCAGGTAGTCATTTGTAAGTGGGCCAGCGCTACTATTCGATGCTACTTTAATACAGCCTGGCTCCAATAAGTCCTCTTAAGTTCCTTTTTTGAACTAAGAGTCAATTTTTCTGGATGGAGCCAGAACTCGCTGAGCTCCAGATCTATTAACCACCTACATACGTTAACCAGCCAAGGGAAGGATACATGTGTATCTAGTGCAATTAATTCTTTTAGTGCCTGTCTGTAAATAAAAAGTTCTTCAGTAGCCCATAACCTGATCCAATATAATAGGGTCATCAAAACTGCTCTGTCCTCAATACGTTTTAGCCCTAGATCATATATGTATGTAATCATCGGGGTATTTTGGGGCATGGGGATCAGTGCTCGTAAGACCCTATTTTCCCCCGTAGTAATTGAGGTCATTTGCTCTCCGCCCCAAAATTCAGACCCATAAAGGGCAGCAGTTTGGGCCTTTGATTTATATACCTCCAGTGCCGGAGTAATAGATTTAGTGTAAGTGGCATGGAGTTTTTTCAGGATGGGCACTGAGTTCTGCGTTAAAATCATTCCTGATTTCCTAATATGGGGACGAAAGCTTAGAGTCTAGGGTCACTTCTAGATAAACAAAATTATCAACCCGCTCTATTGCTGCACCGTTTAGTGTGATATTGTTTTTAAAACTTTTATGGAGCCTGATGCACATATATTTAGTTTTTGAAATATTTATTTCCAGGCCCTTTTCTATACAGTACTCATCCAGCTTGTTAAGGAGATTCTGAAGCCCCCTGGGAGTTTGCAAAAGCAAAATAGTATCATCCGCAAAAGTAAGGGCACACACATGGGAACCACCTAGCTTGGGCGAATCATGGTTTGAATTCAATAAGGAGTCTACCGTATGTCAGGGTTTTGCAAATAGCATCTACCTATGTTCCTAAATCTGGGAATAGGGCTAGGACAATAGTGAAGCCCTGTCGGGTTAATGTTTGGTACCCGTGTATTACTAAATAGGTTCCGTTCAGTACAATGTAAATAGGTTCAGGAAATAGTGAGTGTAAATGTTTCTCCCAAGATGGCCGCCGCTATGGCCATAGAAGCAAACCTAGAGCTAGTGTGTGGGGGCTAGTTGATGTGTGCCTCGCGCAGCTTTCAAACTGCGCACTTCAACTGTTCGGGTTCCTGAGGTGGCTGCTAGTGTCCGAGGCTCTGTGTCTATATTCAGGACAGGAGATATCAGAGTCAGTTTAGTATTTTCCTCGAGTCCGCTCGAAGCGGCTACATGCCGAGAGAGTGGAATATCCTTTAAAGTCCCATTTAGTGTAGTTATCGATAGTTGTATATAGTCCCTGAAGGAAAGATATTTTCTCCTGAAAACCTTCCGTCGGCTGCTGTGGCTGTGACTACTCTCTGCTTAATTCGCTGCCGTCGTGGGAGCAAGGTTCGCTCTGCTGAAGTTCGACAGGATATCTCAGCGGAAAGTTCCACAGACTCCATTGACCTTTTGCGGTGTACCCTGAGAGAAACAGTAAGCCAGCGGCTCTTCCCCTTTGCCAGCAAACAATAAACTGTGTAACAATTCCCTTTTTGCGCTTTCCCTCCTTTACCCTTACCCCCTTCTTGCCTCCCTTGAACCTTTCTGCGCGCAGAAGACAATTCAGCATTGAGACTCCTTTGAGCCACATGTTCGCACAGAGACTCTACCAGAACCCCAGTTTGGGCAAGTACAGGGAGCTTACAGGCATGAAGCTCCAGATTGTTACTACACACCCACACGAAGAGTAGCAATACCTTTAGGAATCACTGGTAGGATAAGATTTGATTATTTCATAGAGAGAGAATATTGGTAGGTGGCGGTTGTTGTTTATTCTTTCCCCCCTCCTTCTGTGTATTAGGCACCTTACAGTAACCGACGCAGAAGCCAAGACTGAGCTACAAATTCGGTGAAGGTGCCAGAAGTTCTCAAGGCGTCTCTTCTCTATCCACTTCCCCTTTTCCCTTCTGCTAGTGGATTTGCCCTTGTGGCGGAGACACTGGTGGGGGGGTGATTGGGTCAAGCATCTTACTGCCTCTGCGAAGTTATTGGAGCCTTCTGACAGATTGAAGTGCCCACGTATCTACTGCGCCCAGGCAGTATGGCTGAGGGATTTGACCTAAAGGATCTGGGAGACATTTTAGTGGGAATTCAGAGGGAGATAGGAGCTGTAAGGGAGGAAAATAAAAGTTTAAAATTAGAACTAGAGGCCTCTCGACAGGAGACTAGAGTTCTGGCCCAGAAGATGGATGGATTAGTTATGGGAAATCCAGTTCAGGTTCCTTCCACGTCTAACACCAGTACCGCGAGTTCAGATCCTAAGACAGTTGCTCAGGTTATCCACTCAGTCTCTCCTTTAATTCCACTAGCAGCTCCAGAACGGTTTTCTGGGGATCCACAAAAGGCACAACTCTTTTTAACTCAATGTTCCCTACATTTCATGTGCCGTCCTACCCTTTTTCCCGATGCTCAATCTAGAAAAGCATTTATTTTATCCTACCTCAGTGGGGATGCCGCCAATCGGGCGATGCCTTTGGTGAGCGAAGATGACCCAATCCTTTGTGATTTCGCTAACTTTAAATCTGAGTTTCTCAGAATTTTTGACAGGAGAAGGATTTCTCAGGCCACCGATAATGAGTTGCTGGAATTGCGGCAGGGCTCTAAAGATTTGATTTCATACCTGTTGCAATTTAAAAAGTTAATTGTGGAAACCAACTGGCCAGAGGAGAAACGGGCAGCTTTATTTTATCAAGGACTAAGAGATGAGATCAAGGACACATTGGCACAAGTTTCGATTCGGCCCACAGAGTTGTCTGCGTTGGTGGATTTAGTTTTAGAATTGGATTTCCGTAACTCTGGACGAAAGGGAGAGAAGAGGAAAGATTGGAGAGTTAACTTTCCCCGGTTTGATCGAGTTCGGACCGAGAAAGGTTCCGGAGGGAGTAACGAGGCAGAACCCATGCAAATTGGAGCAGTCCGAGGTCCATTGAGTAAAGAGGAGAAGGAACAGAGGCATTTGAAGAAATTGTGTTTATATTGCGGGTCCTACGGCCATTTTGTAAAGGAATGCCCTAAGCATCCAAAATTACCTTTTAAGGGAAACTAGGTGAGCCATCAGTAGGCGGAGTTGTTCTGGTGGTGCAGGAGAAAAAGACGACCCCAGAATCCCATCTAATCCTTAATACTCTACAGTTGTGTGTCATGTAATCCTTCACATGACATTAAAGTTCCGTGAACAGCAGATTTCTGGAGTGGCTATTATGTTGGACTCCGTGGCCACAGGAAATTTTTGTGACATTAAGTATGCCCGTCGCATGGGAATTCAAGCCATTCGAAAGGAAAGACCAGAACCAGTGAGAGCAGTAGATGGAACAAATTTGTCGTCTGGGCCAATTATTAGTCATACTGAAGAATTGGATTTGATTCAAGCGGATGGGCATAGAGAAGTCTTGCAATTCAATTTAATAGATGCCCCTCAGTTTCAATTGATCCTTGGGTTACCTTGGCTGGCTACACACAATCCGACAATCGACTGGGAAAATCAAACAGTCAGCATGCAGTCAAGCTTCTGTTTTGAACATTGTTATGGGCACAAGGAAAATTTGGTGGAGCCGTCTCCCGCTTCTCTACTATCTTTCGGAGGTCAGCCAATTTGTGTAATTGATTCTGGAGAAGTTCCCCCCCGAGTATCAGGATTTGAAGATGGTTTTTAGTGAACAGGAAGCGGAGGTGCTACCACCACATCGCTCATATGACTGTACTATTGATCTGGTTCCAGGAGCGGCTCTTCCTTGCAGTCGGATTTATGCTCTAACCGAAGCTGAGAATAACCATCTTAAGGAGTATCTTGACCATTATCTGGCCAATGGGTTCATTAGACCTTCGCAGTCACCGGTATCCTCGCCGCTCTTTTTCGTCCCAAAGAAGCAAGACGGAAGTCTGAGAACTTGTATCGATTACCGTGCACTGAACTTAGTCACTATCAAGAATCGATACCCCCTGCCTTTAATTTCAGTTCTTTTGGATCAAATTAAAGAAGCTCAGATTTTCATCAAGCTTGATTTACGTGGGGCGTACCATTTGGTGCGGATGAAAGAGGGGCACGAGTGGAAGACCGCCTTTCGTACCAAATTTGGCCTCTTCGAATATTGTGTGATGTCCTTTGGGTTGTGTAATGCACCTGCTGTGTTTCAACACTTCATTAATGACATCATGAGTGATTTGATTGACAAAGTGGCCATTGTCTATTTGGATGATATCTTGATCTACTCCCAGAATACACAAGACCATCCCAAGCATGTCCGAATGGTGTTGGATTGATTAAGAACGCATCATTTATTTGTAAAATTGGAAAAGTGTGTTTTTCATGCTACTACAGTGGAGTTTCTAGGATTCGTCCTCTCCCCACATGGAATCACTATGGATCAAGGAAAAGTGCAAGCAGTGAAAAGTTGGCCAGAACCACATAATATCAAGGAGATACAGCGATTTTTAGGATTCGCTAATTTCTATCGGCGCTTCATTCAGGGCTTTTCACAATTGATTGCCCCTATTACTCGATTATTAAAGAAAGGGGTAAGGTTCGAGTGGACCGATGAATCGGTCTTTGAGAGGGGGTACTGTCAGGGTTTTGCAAATAGCATCTACCGATGTTCCTAAATCTGGGAATAGGGCTAGGACAATAGTGAAGCCCTGTCGGGTTAATGTTTGGTACCCGTGTATTACTAAATAGGTTCCTTTCAGTACAATGTATATAGGTTCAGGAAATAGTGAGTGTAAATGTTCCTCCCAAGAAGGCCGCCGCTGTGGCCATAGAAGCAAACCTAGAGCTAGTGTGTGGGGGCTAGTTGATGTGTGCCTCGCGCAGCTTTCAAACTGTGCACTTCAACTGTTCGGGTTCCTGAGGTGGCTGCTAGTGTCCGAGGCTCCGTGTCTATATTCAGGACAGGAGTTATCAGAGTCAGTTTAGTATTTTCCTCGAGTCCGCTCGAAGCAGCTACATGCCGAGAGAGTGGAATATCCTTTAAAGTCCCATTTAGTGTAGTTATCGATAGTTGTATATAGTCCCTGAAGGAAATATATTTTCTCCTGAAAACCTTCCGTCGGCTGCTGTGACTACTCTCTGCTTAACCTGCTGCCGTCCTGGGAGCAAGGTTCGCTCTACTGAAGTACGACAGGATATCTCAGCGGAAAGTTCCACAGACTCCATTGACCTTTTGCGGTGTACCCTGAGAGAAACAGTAAGCCAGCGGCTCTTCCCCTTTGCCAGCAAACAATAAACTGTGTAACAATTCCCTTCTTGCGCTTTCCCTGCTTTACCCTTACCCCCTTCTTGCCTCCCTTGAACCTTTTTGCACGCAGAAGACAATTCAGCATTGAGACTCCTTTGAGCCACATGTTCGCACCGTGACTCTACCAGAACCCCAGTTGGGGCAAGTACAGGGAGCTTACAGGCATGAAGCTCCAGATTGTTACTCCACACCCACACGAAGAGTAGCAATACCTTTAGGAATCACTGGTAGGATAAGATTTGATTATTTCATAGAGAGAGAATATTGGTTGGTGGCTGTTGTTGTTTATTCTTTCCCCCCTCCTTCTGTGTATTAGGCACCTTACAGTAACCGACACAGAAGCCAAGACTGAGCTACAAATTCGGTGAAGGTGCCAGAAGTTCTCAAGGTGTCTCTTCTCTATCCACTTCCCCTTTTCCCTTTTGCTAGTGGATTTGCCCTTGTGGCGGAGACACTGGTGGGGGGGTGATTGGGTCAAGCATCTTACTGCCTCTGCAAAGTTATTGGAGCCTTCTGACACCGTATCATTGATGTAAAGGAGGAACAGGGTTGGCGCCAGGACACACCCCTGGCGAACACCTCTCCTCACCGGGATCTCCTCAGTTAATTCCCCACCTAGACCCCAACGGACTGTTGCATAGTTATTTTCTTGGAGTCTTATCAATTGCACCAGGATGTTTTCATGGACACCTTGTTTTAGCAGATTTACCATATTTGGGAGAAAGGTAATTAGGAACTGGTTTTGAGTAGAGGGCAAAGACTGACAATTGACAGCAAGAACTATAGGAGAACAAGGTGTGTGATACAAAATTGTGACTTTTATTTTATTCAAATGTTATTCTGATAAAAGACATCATTATTTTATTACAAGTAATTATCATGTGCATATATCCACTATACATGTGACTTTCAATCTACATATATATACACATATTGTTGCATCCTCTACACATATTGAAGTATTTCATTTAAACTTGAAAGTTATGTGGAAGAATATTTCAGCACACTGTACATAAAAACATGGCTAAGTATGACATCTACGCGCGTTTCGGCTGAGGGCCTTCATCAGGGAGCCATGTGAGTATCCAAATGGACCTATACATATAGAAAAATATAAATAATAGCAGTGCTTGTCAATGTCCGTGAAATGTCCTAGATATATACATGTTAAAATACAGAGAGAGATATATATCATGTGATACATTTATACAGTGATGAAAAACATGACAATAGTGTCTATGAGGATTCTTAAACCTGTCCTATTATTTACAATTATATACAGTTGGGTGCTCATTTATACTGGTACATTTCTGGTCTCATTATTATTATAGGTGGGAGACCAGTGTAGGCACCAAAACTATCCGTACTCTAATCCGTGGCTGAATCACACCTCAGACGGAGGCACCGAACGCCCGAGACCAGGCGGAACTGGCGGCGAGTACCCGGACGAAAATCGGAGGCCGGATGGCGGAGTTATCGTCGAGTGTCGAGGCGATCGGAACACAGGCCTGACTCAGGGGGACCCAGTGGCGAGTGAAGCCGACCGGAAGTGTGCCATACCCGGCGGCGACAGACCGGAAGTGGTCGGGACTGGAGAAGTACCCCGCAAAACGACCAGCGGACAGGGTCTTTGTCCTGGGAAACGACGTGTGCCATAACTGAGGGCGGTGCGCTGCAGGAGGTGCGGAGAGACCGTCTGAAATACCGAGGAGATAGTGTACGGCTGGAAGAAGCGGTCCGTCTGATACGACACGAACACTGTGGCATTAACCCCTCTCCATACAGGGGCTCCTCCTTGGATCGGACTGTGGGCCGCGTTGCATCGGTGACCGATCCTTTTGATGCCTTCGCTCCGGAGGCCTGCGCAGTAACTGTGGTAAATAAAATTACCGGGACTATTTTTCTATACATTAATAACAATAAAAATAGCTCATAAAAGGAGAGGCAGAGTCCGTGGTATCTGAGTCATACGGGCTTTAATTAAGATGACTCGAGTCAACGAGAATCGGGTTCCATCACCACTAAGGTTCAGGAAGGGATATCTAACGTTTTATTAACATCACACATTATATATAGTAAAATCGTACAATTGTAATGAATACAGTAGGCGTAACAAGTGAAAGTAGAGAGAGATATGGACATATGGGCGTAAAAGAAGGCGTGTAAGAAGGCGTACACGGAGGTGTGTACCGGATGAGTCACAGAGGTGTCATAGAGGTGTCATAGGTGGGTGGATGCATATAAAAAATCTGCAGGGTCAGCAGATACCTTTTCCCTACATGTACGCGCAACTGAACATGACGTGAGATTGACGTGTAACTGGGGAGAGCTGAGGGGTTTGACATTAGCACTAGTAGAGGAGACTGGAGTCTGGGATGTCAGAACGACCTGCACCTTTGGCATATCTGATATCTTGTGTTTGGAGGATGTATTATCTGAAGTAAAAGGTCTCTCGGGCAGAGGCCGTTCATCACTGAATGCTAGTTAGTGCATATATTTCTTCGTGCAATGAAAAGGGCCGTATGTCTACTATGGCAACGGGTTCAGTAAATCACTTGCAAGGAGACAGGAAGGCTGGGCCCTATGCTCTGCAGGCGGAAATATGTTTACCTATTTCACTAGACTGGAATGTGTTTTTTCGGAGGCTGAGCAGATAACTGTAGGCAAAATACCGTCTTGGCAGGCAGGCCAGGCCGGGACGGGCACCGCTCGACTGGGCAGGGAGTAAGGTAGAGGTCAGGGATGCATTCCTAAACTGCAGCTTTCAGAGACAGAAGAGGCTCGGAGCCTGAATTCAGGGCCTGGCTCAGCTGAGCCACAAAAACGTGTGCATCTCGATGTTAAAACGTACACCATGTGAATACATTGGCAGCGTAGGCTTTAAGGCTGAATTATCGTTTCGTTCATGGAGGGCCTGGTAGATGACATGTTAACGTCGGACGCAAATGCTAATGCGTCTTCATTTCGGCCATAGAGGGAAAGCGCATGGATGTCATGCATATATACACGTTGGGGTACACGTAGGGGATACATAGATCATATAAAATTCCATTTTCCTCATTCCCTCCTTGTCCCCTACGTTCCCTTCAGGATATATCTATCTTCATGAGACCGTCTATTTGTTCATACAGCATCATTTGCTCGTCCCTTTTTATTCGAGCACGGGAACGTGAACGTGGACTGGGAATACAGGCAGTGGCGCACAAGCCGCAAATCGCTGGACCACATTGCAGACAGAGACAGCAACTGAATACTATGAGCAGTATTATTCCTAGGAATGACAATACTTTCCATCCCCAGGCTGATATCACACTCCAGAGCCAACCTGACCAAGTCCAGGTGCCAGGATTCTGGTGTATCTGGTGAGCTATTTTATGGAGCCTTGTTATTGCTGAATACACTGACGGTGCGTTATTAGGAATAAACACACAACAACTGGAGCCGATCCCTCTACAAGCTCCACCCCTATCGGCCAGAATGACGTCAAGAACAAGGCGGTTCTGAAGAACGACAAGTCTCATAGCAGACTGCTCTTCCGTTAAGTTAACTAGAGCAGAAGTAGTCTCATTCACTACTGCTTCCAAAGTTCTGGTTAATCTACGTATTAGTTTACTATTTTGAATGGGACCTATGAGGAAAAAAAATCCTTTATTGAAATCTGTATATTGCTCCAATGTTGTCTCAGTCTGATCGACAATTGGGGACTCTATCTCCCTCTTATGTCTTACATGTACGAGTCGGGAATCTCGATGATAATCGGATGGGGCTAGGAAAACTGGTGGCAATAGGAACGCAATATAACACGTTCCACCCCAATCCAAGGGCAGACGTACATAAGCTGTCTGACCACAAAAAAAATAGGAATGGCGGGAAGCTTTGAAAGTAGATTTTCCTTTATCACTGAATTCAACCACAGTATTGCAATCACTGTGTCCTAAGTACACTGAACCATTTATTCTGACGCATAATTCACCTTTTACTGGTAAGACGGTTATAAACGGCAAATCTGTATTAGTCTCAGACTGGACGTTTAGGATCATGAGGTTAAGGGAAAAATTTCCTAATTCGTACACTTCATTTTCTAGATCAGTCCCTGTCCTTTGGGGAAGACCGTTCTTGTCTGGGAAACATGCCTTATTCATAACTGTGTTTAGATCTCCCCATATCCAATCGCCTTCGGAAACTGTGGACTTACTGTCTAATGATGACATTAAATCAAACCATGCTCCGCACGAACCATTGTGTGAGAATGGATAAGGAAAGAGGGGCAGAGCTCCCTTCATTTTCTGGTAGGGCGGGAGTCGGCCACATACCCAGCAATTCGTGACATTGCTGGTCTGGTGAGAATGATGTAACATACGGATGAAAGTGTTGTTGCGCAATGCTAGTCGATAGGACAGTTCATGAGGTGGCAGGTCGCTGAATGTGTGCTCTACAGTATCATTGAAAGAAGAATGTACATGTGAACCAAGGGGAGGAAAGAAAACATGTAGCGTCAAGCTTATACATATAATTGTAATACTCAGAAAAAACATAATGAGTAAAGTGACTATGCACCGACTGCGTAGATTTTTGCAATATTTGACTTTCATTTGTCTCTGTCTATCTCTCTCACTATTTGGGTCTACAGTCTCATACATATCAGGAACCTGTCTAACCGCTTCACCCGAGGGGGACTTAAACAATTAAACGCTGCCTGACTTACTAGACCGTAGCTTGGAACGATACTCCTGTTGCGGAGTTTTTTCTAGAAAAGGGAGTTTAGTGTCAGTATCAGGAATGTTCTCAGAGGCTTTCGCAAAACAGTCTTTGGAATCTGAGCCAAGTCCATGAAATCGCTTCACGTGGTGGGCATGGATCCAGCCCTTTCGTCCTTCCACTTTAATTGCCGTCCTCGTCGTCAGCAGCACAAGTTTCGGCGACTTCCAACGCGGCTCCAAGGGGCTTGACCGGTCGAAATTATGCACAAGGACAAGATCACCTGGAACAATAGCGTGATCTTTAACCTGGGTGTTGTCTGGAAAAGCGGCGGCAACCTGTGAACGACAAGAGAGTAGTGCAGACATTAAGGAAGCCAGGTAATCTGTCAGCATATTACTGTCGACATCGGTAATTTTTCTAGGTATAGGCGTACCCCACATGTTTGGCGGTCTACCGAACACAACCTCATAAGGAGATAGTCCGGTTCTGGAATGGGCTACCATATGAATGTAAAAGAGGGCAACTGGTAGTGCTACCATCCAATCCACGCCTTTTTCTGCACAGACCTTCGCTAGTCGTGTTTTTAGAGTCTGATTGTGTCTCTCGACGAGGCCTGCTGCCTCGGGTGTCGTACACAATGGAACTTCCACTGGTACCCTAACAGGAGGGATACTTGTTTCATAAGTTCTGATGAGAATGGCTGTCCATTATCTGAGTACACGACACGGGGCAAGCCGTATCGTGGGAAGAATTCACGGACCAACTGTTTGGCAGTGGTCACAGCAGTGTAATCTGGGACTGGGTACGCTTCTGTCCATCTGGATAAGGCACATACAACTACGAGGACATACTTGAATCCTCGACATCGGTCCATCTGGATATAATCCATCTGGAGGACTTCAAAAGGGTGGTCAGGAGGATGAAATCCACCTTGTTCCACAGGAATGCCTTTGCCTGGGTTGAACTGACAACAGATCATACAGGTACGTACTTTCTGTTTCGCTGCTGCACGTATATGTTTGTTGGACCAGATGGTCTGTATGCTGTCTAACATGGCTTTTTCTCCTAGGTGAGCTGGACTATGTGCTGTATTAATAATAGCTTGAACCATAGAATCGGGGAGAAACCATGTGGCTTTTCCCTTTGTCATCCATCCCTGATCTGTCTGGACCCCTCCTTGTTCAGTCCATTTCTTAATTTCGTCTGAAGTAGCATGTGTCTGTATGTCGAGTACATCTTGTGTGGGATCCTTGACTGTCATGCAATTCGTCAGTGATGGTACTTCAGTCTTAGTCATGCCAGCTGGAATATCTGTATGGGTTTGTGCTGTAAGTTTGGCTGTTCGATCTGCCAGGTCGTTACCCTGGGAAATAGTGTCAGTGACTTTCGTATGTGCTTTGCACTTCATGATGGCTATGGCTGTAGGCAAGTGTATTGCATCTAACAGAGCTTGAATGAGGGGACCGTGCTGTATCTTGGCACCGTGGGAGGTCAAAAAACCTCTCTCTTGCCAGAGGACTCCAAAGTCGTGTACGACTCCGAATGCATACTGTGAGTCTGTGTATATGTTTACTTTCAGGTTCTTGGCTCGTATACAGGCTTGGGTCAGAGCGATGAGCTCTGCTGCTTGGGCAGACAAGGTGTCAATACGATGTGTTTCTATGACTTCAGTATCGGTGGTTACTGCATATGCGGCCACTAACTCTCCTGTATTTGTTCTCATACATGAACCGTCCACATAAAGTGTCAGGTCTGGGTCGGGCAATGCGATGTCTGTCAAGTCTTGTCTTGGCTTTGTCACTGTGTTAATGACTTCCACACAGTCATGTGGTGTAGGGTCTGCTGTAAGTGAGGGTAACAGGGTAGCAGGGTTTAATATGTTACAACGTCTGATCTCTATGTGTGGCTGAAACAGTGTCAATTCATATCCTGTCAGTCTTGCTATGGTCAGGTGTTGTGTCTGTGTCCGGTTTAAGAGACCTTCCACTGAGTGTGGAACCTGTACAATCAGGGGATGTCCTAACACTATGGAATCGCTTTGTCTGATAGCTAGAGCTGTGGCTGCAACCGATTTCAGGCACGCAGGCAGAGCCTGGGCCACTGGATCCAATGTACTAGAAAAGTAAGCACAAGGCTTGTGTTTTCCTGCTTGATCTTGTGTAAGGACAGATAATGCTGTGCCATCGCGTTCAGTAACAAAAAGTGTAAAAGGTTTGCTGTAACATGGTGTCGCTAAAACAGGTGCTTGACATAGAGCTTTCTTCAGTTCATCAAAAGCAAGTGTATGTTCCTGAGTCCAAGGGAGGACAGTCGAAGTCGCTGCCTCCTGTGTTGTCAATTGTATGAGTGGTTTGGCTAGATATGCGTATTGGGGAATCCATTGTCTACAGTAAGAGGTGAGGCCTATGAAGGCCCGTACTTCTTTTTGCGTCCTGGGCTTTGGGAGATGTGCAATTAACTGAATACGGTCTGGTGTCAGCTGTCTACCCCTCTTGGACAGCAAGTGTCCTAGGTAGACCACTTGCTGGGCACAGAATTGCAGCTTCGAAGGGGACACTTTATGCCCCTTTTCGGCCAGGAAATATAAGACTGTCAGTGATGCACGTTCGCAGTCATGTTCTGTCCGCGCTGTGATCAAAAGATCATCAACGTATTGGAGCAATGCAGTGTCAGTAGGCATGTGAATACTGTCTAGTTGTCGTTTCAGAGCTTGGCTGTAAATACTAGGGCTTTCTGTGAACCCTTGAGGAGCCCTTGCAAATATGAAGCTTCGGCCATTTAAACAGAATCCAAAAAGGTATTGGCTTTCCGGATGGATGGGGACACTAAGAAGGCGTTCTTGAGATCAATTACAGTAAAGAACGCAGCTTCAGAATCAATGGCAGTCAATAGAGAGGAAATGTCTGGGACCACTGGGTACTGGGGTCTTATACATTTATTTAATTCTCGAAGGTCAATCACCAGTCTATAGACCGGTGGTGCATTTGGGTCTGTTCGTTTAGGAATCGGAATGATAGGAGAATTACATACATTGGAGTCAGTTTCTACAACCACTCCTTGTGCAATGAGTTCGTCAACAATTTTCAGTAAGGCCACTACAGCTTCAGGTGGTAACTTGTATTGTCGGATTCGGGGCAGTACAACTCCTTGCTTGAGGGTGACACGGTATGGTGTAATGTGCATGTAACCTACATCAGTCGGACCTTGTGCCCATAAATGCTGTGGTACATTCTGAAGTCTTGGATCAAAATCTCTCAACACATAATGTCCCTTAAAATCACGTAAAAACAATCTCACTCCTTCCGGAGAACAACAAATCACTGCTCCTAGTTCTTTCAATGTTTTTATACCAAGCAAGTTTTCTGGACATGATTTCGTAAGTAACAAGTCTGTAGTGCGGGACAATGGACCAACTTCTAGGGAAACTGGCTTTGACACTTCGTTAACAATAGGCTTTCCGGAAAATCCCAGGGAAATATTCTGTGAGCCTGAGAGGGGTGCCCCTGGAACCTCGTCATGACTGATGGTAGTTCTGCTCGCCCCTGTGTCAATCAGAAATTTTCTGTCTTTCCCTAATACAACACTATGCACATAGGGACCCTCTTGATCCACAGGAACCTCAATAAGGGGCAAGCCAACCCCCCTCTCTAGGCCGTTTCATGAATACTGTTTATAATCTGGGTAGTCAGACTGTGCATACTGGTGCATTTGTTGCGTGACATGTTGTGTGGCAGCTATAGGTTGAGGTACAGCTACTGTCTGTTGTGCGTTCTGTGGAGGTTGTGTGTTCTGCGGGATGTGTTCCTGTCTAGGAGGACGCGGTCTTTCTTTCGTCTTGCCTGTAGCGATATTGTGTTTCAGGACAGTACATTCATTTATATAGTGACCTGGCTGTTTACAGTAGTTGCAGGTCCCTTTTACAGGTGGCACGCCCTTTCTCTGACCATCAGCGGCTGGAACTGATTGGGCAACTAATACTTTCATTTTCGTGTCTTTCATGCGTCTCTTTTCGTGTTCTTGTTCTTCTCTAATTCGGTTCTGGTGGTACTGTAACATCTGTAACATTTGGGAAGGGCTATTGGCTTGCCAGGTACTTTCAACCTTCAGTACTCTATTTTTAATCTGGGGTAAGGAATTCTCTACTAGTTTGGACACAAACAGATGTGGATACGATTCACTACTTGTTTTTAGGCCGCTATTAATAATAAAACATTTCTCAAATCTAGAATAGAAATCACTAGTGTCTTCATCTTGTTTCTGTTTGCAGGCTGAAATGGCATCCCAATCCTCCTTTTTAGTTGTCAATAATCTCGGCAGAACCTGTATCAATAACTCTGGTAATTCTTTAACTTTATCCCCGAGACCAGTACCTGGAGTTCGTGCATTATCCTCGTCTTCTAATTCTGTCCAATTAATCTTTTTCTCTCCCACCTCCCATTCTTTCTCTTTGAGTTTTTCGTAAATGCCTGCAGGTAACAGGACTTTTAACATTTTAATTGTATCAGCATATGTATACTCTCCCATGCGGAGCATGTCTTTTAATTCACGGTGGAACCCTGCTGGATCTTTCTCATGACAGGGTAGTAATTTTTTCATTTCTAATAATTCCATTTTTGTTAAGGGTGTATAAACAAATACTCGTTGAAGTGTACCCGCGTTATCTCTAACGGGGTGAACCTCTCGTAAAGGATTCTGTCTGTCTATGTAAAAGGTCTTCCTTTCTTGGTGTGGAACAGGAACGAAATGTGGAATCAGGAAATTCCTGTATTTATGTCGTTGTTCTAATATGACTTTAATTAATTCAGTACCTAGACCTCTCCATCTTGCTAGGAGTAAATCGTCTAATAATTTATATAGGGGACTTGGATCGGAATGCTGACTCTCGTACAATGTGATGAGATGTTGAATCATGTACATACCAGCTAAACGCTGTTCTTCTGGAGGAAGACTCAAAAATGTTTGCGCTACTACGTCGTCCTTATATACGTTAGTATTGCCAGCTCATTGCACTGCTGACCGGGCTAGTTCCTGTTCATGCATGGTACTAAGTTCACTACTCCCTACTCGTCTTTTTAATGCTTGGTCAGTAGCTTGGAATATGTGTTCAAGAGAATACTGTTCTGGTATGGGAGAAAGAGAACGTTTCTTGTATTCTAGTCGTATGGGTCTATCAAAAGGTCTTGCCCTACCTACGTAATTTATTTTACTTGGTTCCTCAATTGCTAAATCATCGTCCTATGAGACTTCGTCATCTTCTTTCTCGGTTTCTCTCTCGTGTATCACAACGATTTCTTTACGAATCTTTCTGTACATGGCTTCTACACAAGTCTGTTTATCATGTTTACCAGCAGCTATGTTGTCACTCCAGTTTGTCAGGACTTTAATCCCATCTCTATTTTTACTTGGCTGGTCTTGTTCCCTGATCAAACAATTAATCAAAAACTGTAAGATCATACGTTGAAGCTCCACTTTTCTGTGTGCCATGGCCTCGTGAATGCTATCTGGTCCCTCCCCCGTTCTGATGAAGTGGTATATTTTGTCTAAATGTTCCTTCATGTCTGGTAAAATAAGCAAATAATCTGCAACACGTCTTAAACGTATTGAATATATGAGCATAGAACCTTCACCTGGTACTGGATCATATATACAGTCAGTAAGGTACTGTCTAAGGGTTGCGTACGTAGCTGCTTTTGGCGTGCGTTGTAATGCTTGTTCTCGTACTGATGATCGTTTTATCTGAGGCGGAGTGGAGGGGCCCCCTCCTGCTGCTCCCAAACCGAGATCGCCTAGGCTTGCATCAGGTGTTACTAGCTGTGCCGCTGGTTGCACAGTTACTGGTAATGCAGGTTGAGCTTGTACTACGGGTGCTGGTAGAAAAGGATTCGGAGGGGGGTTGGTAACAGGAGGAACAGTGGGGGAAGTCGCGTTATTGACAGGGTTGGGAGGAGGATTAGTAGGTGGTACACGTACATTTACATACTCTGGAGCAGCGTCATCTAAATAGGAAGAAAGGAAAATGTCCGCTGCAGTCTGTTTATGACTATGGAGTGTAGTCGGGATCAGTGGTGGCGGCAAGTTACTGGGTACTTCCGGGGTCACCCTAGGTAGGCCCTCGGCGAGAAGGGGATACATACCTTTAATAAGGGCATTTCTCTGTCGGTCTAATTGTTCTGCTCTAACTCGTTCACCTTCTTCTAGTAATTCTTTTTCTTGGGCTTTTTCTGAAGCCTCTCTACTTTTTTCTGCTTTCCTAATTTCTTTCTCTGTTCTTCTATGCGCTTCTTTATGCCACAATTCTATGGCATCTTTCTGGGATTGTCTGGCTTTCTTTTTCCACAGTGTTTCCTCTACTCTCATGATGCAATCAGCATCCCATGTCCCTGAAACAGGCCATCTATATTTCTCTTCCAGATCCTTAGTGTAGTCCGCCCATAAATCTAAGTACAGTTTGGCATCTAAGCCATGTTTATGGTACATAAAATGTACGGGAGTGCCCCTAGGCGGGACGGGAACTGCTTCTTCGAGTATCCCTTTCCTGGTTCCTATCTGACGTAATTTCGAAAACAGCGGCATGTTTGAACTGACTTGGACAAAAATACAATGAGCACAATAATAAACTGTAAACAATCATTCATACCACGAAATTAAAACATTTCGGACAAATACTACCTGGTACATAAAATAACACAATTCTGAAAATCTCGAGAAACAATACTAGAATACTGGATGCACTGCTAGAACAGTACAGTCATACCGGTCCCATAAAGAGACACGTCATACTGCATCCACCTAAATGGACACGTCTATACCGGATCTGTGTACCCAGACCCGTCTTGACTGGGCTCAAATAATTGAACCCGTCTAGATGCGTTCCCAACAACGGTACTCACCGGGAAGCAAAACTGAAGGCCTCGGAAACTCGTCACTGGACTGGACTGGACTGCTACGTCTTCTGGTTGCTACGCATGCGCCTCGAAAACAGGTGGGCCTCTGGATACCTCGGACCTTGCTCTCTCTCTTCGGGCTCTGGTCGGGACAGTCCGCATTCCTCACCGCCTCGTGTGGATGCCTGGTCGCAGTCTCCGTCTCCTCCGTGGGCCTGAGGGAGTTAGCAGGAAAACCCGCGAATGTGCACAGAAGGGGGGTCCGTCACGGCTGTAGAAGGGGTCAGGGGCCTGCGTTACATCGCCGGCGCGTGGGGAAGGGGACTCGTCCCTGTTCGGGCGCCAGATTATGTGGTAAATAAAATTACCGGGACTATTTTTCTATACATTAATAACAATAAAAATAGCTCATAAAATGAGAGGCAGAGTCCGTGGTATCTGAGTCATACGGGCTTTAATTAAGATGACTCGAGTCAACGAGAATCGGGTTCCATCACCACTAAGGTTCAGGAAGGGATATCTAACGTTTTATTAACATCACACATTATATATAGTAAAATCGTACAATTGTAATGAATACAGTAGGCGTAACAAGTGAAAGTAGAGAGAGATAAGGACATATGGGCGTAAAAGAAGGCGTGTAAGAAGGCGTACACGGAGGTGTGTACCGGATGAGTCACAGAGGTGTCATAGAGGTGTCATAGGTGGGTGGATGCATAGAAAAAATCTGCAGGGTCAGCAGATACCTTTTCCCTACATGTGCGCGCAACTGAACATGACGTGAGATTGACGTGTAACTGGGGAGAGCTGGGGGGTTTGACATTAGCACTAGTAGAGGAGACTGGAGTCTGGGATGTCAGAACGACCTGCACCTTTGGCATATCTGATATCTTGTGTTTGGAGGATGTATTATCTGAAGTAAAAGGTCTCTCGGGCAGAGGCCGTTCATCACTGAATGCTAGTGAGTGCATATATTTCTTCGTGCAATGAAAAGGTCCGTATGTCTACTATGGCAACGGGTTCAGTAAATCACTTGCAAGGAGACAGGAAGGCTGGGCCCTATGCTCTGTAGGCGGAAATATGTTTACCTATTTCACTAGACTGGAATGTGTTTTTTCGGAGGCTGAGCAGATAACTGTAGGCAAAATACCGTCTTGGCAGGCAGGCCAGGCCGGGCCGGGCACCGCTCGACTGGGCAGGGAGTAAGGTAGAGGTCAGGGATGCATTCCTAAACTGCAGCTTTCAGAGACAGAAGAGGCTCGGAGCCTGAATTCAGGGCCTGGCTCGGCTGAGCCACAAAAACGTGTGCATCTCGATGTTAAAACGTGCACCATGTGAATACATTGGCAGCGTAGGCTTTAAGGCTGAACTATCGTTTCGTTCATGGAGGGCCTGGTAGATGACATGTTAACGTTGGACGCAAATGCTAATGCGTCTTCATTTCGGCCATAGAGGGAAAGTGCATGGATGTCATGCATATATACACGTTGGGGTACACGTAGGGGATACATAGATCATATAAAATTCCATTTTCCTCAAACTACGAAAACACTATGGCAGGGAAGGGTACTAAAGGTGGCACGACTCAAACGCGTATTGAACGGTACACTAATGACAAAACCGCGTCCCCTCCGTCGGATGGACGGCACACTTCCGCGAAAACAGTGGACAATGTGGGAACTAAGAAGGCAACACTGGACGATGTCATGAGAGCACTCACGCAGGTCCAGACGACGGTGGGTTCCATATCGGCTGAAATAACCCTCATTCGAGCGGATCTCCACAAAATGGCCGAGAAGGTAGGGTCGCTTGAACTGGTTACGAAATCGCTGGTGGAGGATGTGTCGGAACTACAGACGGCTATGGAGGCAGTAATGGCGGAGAACAAAATCCTAAAGGACAAACTGGACGACCAAGAAGGGCGCTCCAGACGGAACAATATACGCATTCTTGGCGTTCCGGAATCGGAGGGTACGAGAGCAACGGATCTTTCCGTGGAGGACCTCATCAAAACGCACCTCCAACCTAAATGGCTATCAGCCTTCTTTTCGGTCGAGAGGGCACACAGAGTCCCGGGCGGCCAGCCTAAACCAGGGGCGTCCCCCAGACCGATCCAGGCGAGGCTGTTTAATTTCCGTGATCGGGATGTCATCCTTCAAGCAGCACGGGTTTCCCCGCCTGTGAAGATTCAGAACTCTACATTGGCGTTTTTCCCGGACTACACGGCGGAGGTGGCCAGACGGCGGAAAACTTTTTGGGACGTTAAGAAGGAGCTCAGGAAACGAGAGATTCAATATTCCATGATCTTTCCGGCCAGGCTCCGGGTAGTGGCGGAGAACAGGACTTGGTTCTTTGATAACCCAGAAACTGCCCGAGACTGGCTGGATGGCTGGCGTCCTGCCTCTCAATCTCGCCGCCCTGGACGAACTAAAAATGGCCAACATTCGAAAGACCGTGACGACGTCCGAGATGCAGACCTAAACAGTGGCAGAAGCTCGCCGATGAGAGACAATGTTGATGCAGACCAGGAGGTGGACATATGAACACTCGGCAGGTACGAGACATTCTTGCTTAGGGACTGCCGCCGGGACCGCCATGGACACTGGGCCGAGGGCCTCTGCAGAGGGTATGAGGGGTCGCTAATTCCGGAGTACTCCTCACCCCCAACGAGCAAGTAACTGTGTGTTTTTCTTGGGGTGGGTTTAAGCACTCTGCTAGATTGGGGTGGCGGGCAGTTTTGAGTCCGTATGGCAGGGAAGCAGGGCGGGTAGGAGTTTGGGGTGTGGGGGGGTTTCTAAGGTTTGTTAATTTGTATTGTTTGGCTCTACTGATCATATTGACGTTCATTTTAGTCACACTGTGCCGAATTTCATACACCGGGGGTACCGATACTGATCTGATAGCACTGAAATTGTTCCAACATGCGATTGGAGGCACATGGGGGGAGGGACCTCCATCGAACGTACTCTTTCCTCACCCCATGGGTTTTCTGTCTGCATGCACGGTCTCACAATGGCAGGACAACCACAACCCAGTAACTTGACGGCCGCTCCCGAGGTGGGGCCTGTGCCGCCGCTACAGATAATGTCGTGGAATGTCAGGGGGTTGGGGGACAAGGTGAAGAGAGGGCTGGTTCTCCAGAGTATCAGAAGGTTAAATTGCGACCTTGTCCTGCTTCAAGAAACACATTTGGTGGGTACAGCTAGCAGGGCCTTAGATAGACGGGGTTACCGCATGGTCACGCACTCAGATTTCACTTCAGGGTCCCGTGGGACAGGTATTTTGGTGAAAAAGATGTCACGATTTATACAACAGTCTACTAAAACGGATAATCATGGCCGCTTTGCCGCGGTTTGTGGGCAGTGGGAAGGCATGCCCATTAATGTGGTGTCTGTGTATATCCTGCCAGCACTACATTAATCGGCGCTTCCGGACCTGGAAAAATTCCTTCTAGAACTCCCGGACGGGGACCTACTGGTGGGCGGAGACTTTAATGCACTGGCCCATAGTGAACAGGATAGGTTCCCGAATCGCACAATCTCCACAGGCCCAACAAGATTCAGTGAATTTCTGGAGGCACAGGGACTGGTTGATATATGGCGGCAGCTACACCCCGAAGATCGGCAGTACTCTTATTACTCAGCCACACATGACTGCCTATCCCGTATTGACTATTTCCTTACACTGGGGGGTGGCCGACTCACAATCAATGACGTGCAGATCAGGCCCCGGGGTATATCAGATCATTCCCCTTTGACCATCACTATGTCCTGCACAGCAACAGCGCGTAAGAGAATTTATCCCATCTACCCTGGTTATCTCAAGATTCCTCCGGTCCGCAAAGCCTTAAAGAAAACCACTAAACACTACTTTCATGAGAATACCGGCTCGGTGTCTTCCCCAACGACGCTGTGGGAAGCATACAAAACGGTATTGCGAGGGCAGGCGATTGCGTCGATCACAAACCATAAACGCACACAGAAACAGGAACTACTAGCACTAGAACTGAAGCTGGAACAGGCGAATGAGGCCCATATGGCACTTCCATCGGAAGACACGCGCCACTCACTCCACCTCTGCCAACAGCAGCATGACGACCTTCTCAGACGAAGGACGTTAGAGAATATGGAGGCGACTGCGCATAGGGTCTATGATATAGGCGATAAAGCCAACACATTGCTGGCCTGGCTGGACAGGAAAAAAGACGGCAGTAGGCACATTCTACAATTACAGGACCCGGAGGGGACTTATCATACGCGCCCCTCTGAAGTCGTCGACATCTTAGCAAACCACTTTCAGGCAGTATACAACCCGAGGGAGGTGGTCACGGCTGAGGCGGCAGTGTTGGCGCTCCAAGAGGTAGAGGTTGAGACGTTATCACCGGAGGCAGTGTCTGAATTGGAAGAAGACCTCACGGTGGAGGAACTCCTTATGGCAATAGGTGCGCTGCATACGGGTAAGGCACTGGGCCCTAACGGGATACCGATTGAATGGTTTCAAGCAATGTCGGATACCCTGAGCTCACCGCTGTTAGCCATGTTCGAGGAATGTCGAGAAACTGGGGCTCTGCCCTTGGACCAGCGATTGGCGACTATAGTGACCATTCCGAAGCCGGGCAAACCGCCCGCAGATAGTGCGTCGTATCGCCCAATCTCGCTTCTCAACACAGAGGCGAAGATTCTGGCGAAATTGATTGCAAATAGACTGACCCCGCACCTACAACACTTGATCCACCCGGATCAGTCAGGCTTCATGCCACATAGAAGCATGGCGTTAAACCTCAGGCGTGTGCATGGAGCATTGGCTCGCATGCATTTGCTGAAGGAGCCGGCGGCCATTTTGTCACTGGATGCCAGAATGGCTTTCGATATGGTAGAGTGGCAATATTTATTCGCAGTCCTGGCTCGGATGGGCTTTGGTCCAAAATTTCTATCCTGGGTTAAACTCCTGTACACGGACCCGGTTGCCCATGTGGCGGCCAATGGCCACATCTCTCGAGCGATCCCTCTAGCACGGGGGACTCGTCAGGGTTGTCCCTTATCCCCTCTACTATTTGCACTGGTATTAGAACCACTCGCTTCTGTTATTAGAACCATGCCATTGCTGAAGGGAATAACGTGGGGTGACGCCTGGCAAGATAGAGTATCTTTATATGCTGACGATATGCTGGTTTATCTATCTGACCCTGAGGCGAGTGTCCCGGTATTGTTAGCACTTTGTGATAAGCATGGCTTGACTTCCGGGTATACGATCAATTGGACAAAATCAGTCCTTTACGTACTGAAAGGACCTGTACCGATCCTTCCCGGACAGTGCCCGTTGGTAGTGACCGATACCTCCTTTAAATATCTGGGCATACACGTCACCGGTGACCCGGGCGTATTTTACGATCAGAACCTGGCACCCCCACTCCTTCGCCTGAAGGCGGATGTCCGTCACTGGAAAGCCTTGCCTCTCACGCTGCTGGGGCGTGCCGCATTATTTAAGATGATGGCACTCCCGCGCCTCCTATATGTACTGGAAAATACCCCAGATGTGATCTCGCCCTCTTACTTCCAAAAAGTGACTGCAGTAGTGACCAATCTGCTATGGGGAGACCAGCCACCAAGGATAGCCCACGTTAAACCTAATCGTGGGTGGTACGATGGGGGAATAGCATTACCAAACATGCAACTTTATTATTGGGCATCACAGCTCAAAGTAATTAATCAGTGGATCCACGCCCCACACGACGGCCCGGCATATCTGGCAGATAGGGCGCAACTGGGAACACATAGTCTGTTGGCCCCACTATACAATCCAAGTCTCCTCAAGAGACTACTCGGCCCAACCAAACACACAGTAACATTGTGGTATAAGGCGCTCACACGGTTAAAATGGAAGGGGGTCATTACTAAGCTGACTTCACTATTGGACACTAAAAAATTAGGCTGTCTTAGATCCAGCAAGGGTTTTACCCAATGGGATAATATTGGAATCTCGACGGTGGGGGGCCTCTGGACCTCTGCAGGGGTACTCCCTTTCTCGCAACTGCAGCAACAATACGCACTAGGCCCCACTGAAACTTACAGATACATCCAGATAAGACACGCACTGCTGGCAGTACTTGACCCAGGGTCCCCTGTCCCAGAATCCTCACCCTTAGAAGACCGGCTTCTCACAGACTTCATGCAAACACGTGCCACCTCGCTTACATACCGTAAGTTACTACATAACCTCCCAGACCCCTCACAACGTTTGAGAGAGAAGTGGGAAACTGAATTAGGAGCTATGGATGAGACAGATTGGAATGCCGCACTAGCGTCACCAAGGGAGGCGGGGGTCTCGGCCCGGTTTAGGCTCATACAACTGAAAGTATTACATAGAGTGTACTACACTAGAACCGCTCTTTACAACATGCACAGGGCTGAAACCCCATACTGTCTTAGGGGGTGTGGGGAGGAAGGAACACTACTACATACATTGTGGGACTGCCCGGCCATAAGGAGTTACTGGCAACAAGTCATGCGGACCATTTCCCAGACCCTTGACACTTCCCTAACACCAGAATCACGCATGTGCCTGTTGAATATTTGGGAAGGGACTGATTTGAATCTCAGGCAACAGCAATGGGTCACTATTGGGACAATGGTAGCCAAACGCGACACGGCACAGAGGTGGGGGGGTGCCAGAAATACCTACTCTAGCATTGTGGTGCAGGACGATGGACAAACTGATGTTAATTGAACGCACAGTGTACAAACTGAGAGCTAACCCCAAAAAATGGAACAAGGTGTGGGAGGCATGGAATAAGTACAGGGGAGATATATGTGAACCACTGCCAGAGGACGAGGACGACAGCTCGGAAGATGAGGAGGAGATGGATGAATGAGTCGGGAGGGAGAACACAGGGATGGATGGAGGGGGAATACTTACCTGACAGGGATTCCAATTTGTTCGGTGCTCGGAGAGGGAAGGGTACCAACCTGGGAACTTGGAATCGGCAATTACCACTGAACTTGTCTGCTACATTGTGACTATACATCAAAGATGAGTCAACTATTTTTTGTTCTGTTAATTTATTACAAAAATAACATAAAAGTAAGATTTTACATACTCAGTCATTATATCCTTGCTGCATTTCGCATCATGTCAAGTATTTGCTGCCGGACCGGAAGGTTGTCGGCTGAATAGCTGTGTAACAGTACGAACCGTTGATTTATTATGTAACATTTACAAGTGGCAAGATGTACTGCTGATGTATTGATGGCAATTCTCAATAAAAATCTTTCACCAAAAAAAATAAAAAAATCAATAAAGGCCACATACAAACTACCCGATCTTATTTTAGTATATTTCCAGGCGATGGTTAACAACCTGAACACCTGATCTACGGTGCTGATTCTTTTTCTGAACCCAGCCTGGTAAGGGGACAGTATGTCATTCTCTGTGAACCAGTCACTTAACCTTTCCAAGAGCTGCTTAGCATATATTTTTTGGGTAATGTCTATCAGGCTGATCGGCCTGTAGTTGGCGGGGTTGTCTCTACAACACTTTTTGTGTATAGGGACAATCACCGCCCCCTTCCATGAAGCAGGGATATATCTCTATATATCAGCGAACAGTATCCATTGCCTGAATTACAAAAAAGAGATTTGACCATGGCTCTAGATTTATTTTCAATATTGTTTGGGAAATAAAAATAGTTTGGGACACAAAGTTCTGTAAAAGGTTTCTTAATGTATGCAAGCCAGGGGATGGAGTCTAAATGGACCAATTTAACACAATCTGCTAAAACTTGGCGAGAATTTTTTTTATGAGGTGAGTGCCATATCTTCAACCACAATAAGAGAGGGGCAAGTTTAATTTTATCGCCTATACACAGAAGTCCAATATCAGAATGAGTTAAAAAACTGGCAGTACTCTTTGGGACTGTGACAATCTGCTAAGAATTTTTTTTTCGATGACCTGCATACACCCTGGGCCCGTATAAACCGAAACGCCTGCTCCATACGTTTCCCAAAGACAGACATGTGACATTGTACAATGAGATTAATTATTTGATGGGTTTATGGCCAAGTTTCCTGGAAATTTTAAAAATGGCTTCCACAGCCCCTGCTATTTTCGAAGAATTCTGTGCTAAAAGCTTTTCCCAGTTAAAATTAGAGTTCATCATAATACCAAAGTAGTTAACATTTTGGACCTTAGTAATAGGGGTGGCTGTGTATTCCTAGGGCCAGTGGGTCATAATGTATGATTTTTGATTATTAATTTTTAGTTTCAGTTCCCTCATTAATTTATTAAAACAATCCAGCAGATCTTGCAAGCCAATGCAGAGTGGGAGATAAGATACACTTCATCTGCATAAAGGACGACAGGCACAAATCGTTCTCCCACCCTGAGGGAATCCTTTCCTCTGGTCCTCAGGACTTGGTCAAGAGAGTTAATGTAAAATAAAGATAAAAATGGGGCAAGAATGCAGTCCTATCTAACCCCCCTTTTAGTCTTAAGGAAGGGGGTACATTCTCCTTCATCGCCATATGGTCCTTGAGCAAAAGTGTCCCAATGAAGGTGCATTAAAAGCTCAACAAGTGGTGCCTCTACCCTGGCATACAACATCATATCGCAGAGCCTTTCCCAGTCCACTAGATCAAAGTCACAGGAGAGGTCCATGAATGCTAAATGAAGAGAACCCTCCCTGGCCTTGACATACTTGCCCATTAGCAGGTGCTGACACCAGTAAGAAAGCCATATTGAGCCACTAAGAAGAAACCTCTTTCCTCCATCCATTCTTCCAGTTTTTGGAGAATCACCATTCGTAAGATTTTGCCACAGGTATCTAAAAGGGAGATGGGGTGAAAACATGACAGTTGCCGTCTATCACCCTTTTTAAAATTGGGAACAATAGTGGATTTTCTCCAAGAGCCAGGAATTTCTGTTTCCATGGCGGCACAGAACACATTAGTAAGCATGGGGCCTCAGAATGTTGGATTTTACCTAAAACATCTATAGGCACCCCCATCTGGGTAGGGAGCCTTACCAAGGGGGCCCTTTAAGATGGCAGTACCTACATCACTTACGGTAATAGAGCAGGCAAGAGAATGTGCGCCATCTAAGCTAAACTGTAGGCCATCTGGGGAAAGTATGGCCAGGCACTCTTGATCATAGGTTTTTGAGAATTTGCAAATCCAATCTTCTGGAGGGATATACCATGCTCTTTTAGGGTCATTTCCTTCAGAAAAAGGCTAGTGCATGACTTCCCCGAAGGCCTTCTACATCTTAAGTTCTGCAGCAGCTTGTCGTTCATCCCAAGCCTAAACTCTTCTTTTCTCTCTTAGATTACCTTCTTATCTAGTAGTGTCACTTGCCAAATCATCTCAATGTTACGTGCTCGGGAATTGGCAGCCAATTTAAAATTTCTAGATGCAAGAGAGCAGGCACGGTTCAATCAACTGCAAATAGTTGGTCCTGTGGGAGTTTTTTCGGAGATTCTCATATTAGACACAGATTTACAGAGGGCATCAAAGTTTGCTAAGATCTGATGAAGCCCGACCTCATCTGATAAACAGCACACTACGGTTTTATTAGATTCACTAATTAGTTTCTAAAAAAAATGAGTTTTCATCCACATTCTCTCATTTATTGTGTAAAACCTGATTAGGACAGACATGCAAAAAGGGGAACAGCAGGGTTTTGAAATCTTTGTAGCAGGGCAGTTTAAGTAAACGAACACTAGGTTGTGGTGACTGATACAGAATGTTAAGATGTTTGATTCAGATATTAACAGGGCCAGATATGAAGATGACAAGATAACATTGATTGCAGACCCTCTGCCTTTTACAGTAAATGTTGGGGGGGGGGGGTTAGAGCTAAGCATTAAGTTCTATTTGCTGACAATTAGTATGAGTGCATCTCCATATTCATTATTCAAGAAGTGTGTTAAGTAGTCCTCCTCCCAGTTTGTTAGCCCACATACACGATCTCCCTGTAAAGTGCATTTGGTAATGCTGAAGTTGCCCAACCAGATAATAGCCATCCTGTCTTGACACTTTTTGATAAAGTCCCCAATAAAATCTAAGTCCAGAATAGGTTCAGCTAGACATGAATCAATAAAATTGCGGGAAAACCAGGAAAAATCAAAAGTACAATTTGGCAACAGGGAACTGACAGCATCACTTCAATTTTAACATTGCTAATTCCAAGAGAGATAAACACTGCTGGCTTTCCTTTGGTCAGAAGAAGAAGGTGTAGCATTAACACAGGAGGATTGGAAACTGTTTATATACACACTCTCAAGGGCACACGTCTCCTTGTAGTGTAGTTCCTAGTTTCCCACTAGGCCCTGCGCATTGGAATAACATAAACAGTAGTATCGACGTGGGACTGCGGATATTCCAGGCCTCCACTGACTATGCTAAACTTAATTGGGTTGTGTTACCAACTAGCTCAGAGGTCACTGGAAACTTTCTTCTCTGCATAGGAAGTGATCAGCTTCCTTGGCACAGACAAGAAGGGATTCAGTTTTCCAACAACCGTGCAACATGACAACTTTGCTCCTCAGATCAAGAGTCGATCTCTAGGGTCGTGTGAAACAATAGACATAGATTTCACTCAGTCAGTCTGGTGCAGTTTACTTTCACAGATGTAGAGAATAGAGAGACGGGCGTTTATCAATAAAGGGTTAACATTTATTGAACAGTCTTTCTTCTCGTACAAGAGAAATGTATTGCCACAATTGCAATAACTGTTATTATAAAAAGTACGTACAGTAAGATAAGTATTGCGAAATAGAACTGTAAAAGCATTGATATGGTTTCTTAGCCATACAATGGTTTGAAAGTAATAAAACATATATACAGTCATATATACATTAGGCTAACATACTCAACTGGTGCTTCTAACTAAGCCTACCCCAGTGTGCCTGACCTAAGCCTAACACGTGAGAAGGGGGAGTAAGTAAGTAGCTTAAGTTAAGTTGGTTTTGCCAAGGTTTGTTTCAAGAATTCTCATCTAAGGGTTTAGTCAACACCATACCTCTGAATAGAATGATGGAGGATTGGTATCTCCTTCAGGGGTCTCTCTCGATATCCCAGTCACCCGCGAGGGTAAACAGGAAGCGCCGGGACTGGATTTCTCTGCACGAGAAATGCAGCGGCTTCTCTCAGCGCGTCGAGGAAGGAGGGGTGACAGCGTCCGCGGGCAGCTGGGCTGGATGTCTTCGCAGAGGACGGCTGCTCGGCTCCTCAAGCGTACTGCACCATAGGTCGCGCTTTAGCGGCGATAATGGTAATCAGCAGCTTCACCACCACAGGATAGCAGGCTGCAGCGACAGAGTGCTAGTTTTTACCAACACGGGGTCATGCAGGCAGCTGGCATCAGCAACAGGTTCGCTCATTGCTTAAGGCAACGTTGGTAATATTTATACCTGACAGGTGCCGGGTTTGACGCAAGTTTGCTGGACATAAGACGTCAATTAAAGATGTCACTAGGAAGTGGCAGTTATCAGTTGCTCATTAGAGTTCCATTACTAATCAAAACATAGCAAGCGGGGATTTCCAGGTTTGCTGAGTTTTTATCTTGTTGAAGAACTCGGAGTGTTATCTAGGAATATCAGATAGTGACTGCTGCTCTGTCATTGCACTAATTGGTCGCAAAGGAAGTAGCAGAGAGTCATGCTGGAATGTGGCTGTGTTCGTGTGAGGCCAGAGATGACTTTACAGAAAATCACACTTGAACGGTTATGCCAATATAGGGAATAAATGGCTTTATAGCCGAATAGGGGCATAAGGTCACAGTATCGATCAGGAACCTAGATAAGCACGCAACACCCACTCCACGTTTTCATGTCCATCAAAATTACTAAAACTAAGCAATTAGATGTATGTGTAACATTGCCCACCCCAAAATACATAAATGCATTCGAAATAGGCGTACTTGTAATACATGGAATTTAGGTACTGTACGTTTTTTAAAGCATATTAATCATTCAAAAATTATTGCATATGAGTCAATGAACGATTATGCAAAAGGAATTACACATGAAGTATCTCTGACAGAAGAAATGCGAGATAAATCATCACATAAAAATGCATTGTAATAACATGTGTGCTAGAGGCTGGTGTTATGTTGTTATGTCTCTAGATGTGTTTAGAAATAGAAGTGTGAAGCTTCTGTTCTCTAAGAATAGTTTTCACGTTAAGCAAAGAATTGTTCGTGCCAAAAAGAGAGGGTCAATATTTTTTAAAAAAAAAATATTGTCCAATTCAAAGAAAATAGATTCTCCAAAGCTCCTGGCAGTTTTTGTTGATCAAAACTGAAGGCCGAATTCAGAGTTCATGGGAACGCTGTGTGTCGGAAAGCTTCTCAAAAAGTTATTGTTTCTCTGTGGGTGAGAACATCGTATCAGACAGGCTCGCAAAGAATTGGTCTACAAAATCAGGTGATAGTTCAACCAAATTAGATAGCGCTGTAACTTGGCAGGTGTGAGAATGATTGCTGTCATCGAAGGCAGGACCAGCAATGCTCACAGAACGTTGTACCTGGATGATGTTGCTTTTGTCACTCGCTCCACTGTTACCACTTGGCTGTAGCACAGGAGTTTCCACGAATGCCGTCATCAGGATTGGTAGCCGCTGGGGACAACACAATGCGTGAGCCGTTATTGGACTGAGCAAAGTATCGACGTCCATTGGTACTGCTGATGGAAGTGAAAGACAGATGTCCAACACGCATTCATCGCCGCAAAGCATACACCGTAGCACAGGTAAAATGCAATTTTGCCATATCGGTCTGAATGAAAGGAACCAGGTCATGTTTAGATCTCTCAGCCTGGCCAATCCGAGGACGTTAGTTATCCTGTCCCTGTAGCGCATTGCTAGGATTGTCTCTTCCATTCCCATGGGAGCTATGTCTGAGCCGAGGCTTGCCATAACGTAGCAGGATGGTCAAAAATAGAATCCCTGCAATGAGTCCAAAAAATAGTGGTATGCCGCCAAAGATGGAGTGCACAAAATTAGGAAAGATTCCCAAAATTGCCTCGAAGGGTGTTAGCAGTCCCGTAAAGACTGTCTTAAATATGCCTGGGATGCTTGTTGCACTAGACATGTTAAGGAGTTGGCTAAACATTTCTACGAAATGCACGGGGCAATTTGTTGATAAAAGGTCATGGACTTCAGTAGCCGTCCTTGCGACTAGAAGATCATACGTCTCTTTAGATGACGTTATAGGCACTGTTGTCTGTAAAAGCACAGATTTCATTTTGCTTAATGTATCAATTCGTATAGAATAGAGATTTAGACGAGGCCAGAGGGGAGTCACTATGTCTGGAGGCCCGCTCGGAAACAATGCTTGCATACAACATTTGACCATGGACGTTACTTGTACTAGATAACTTTTCCCTGGCGCGAGGCCACAACACCTGTGATCCGTTCTAAGAATGTAACTCCCGTTTGCGAGTTGCATAAAGAAGGGCTCTATCTGAGTTGCAGGTGTGACTAGCTGGTGGCATGAAAGGTTGTTTGAATTTCCATCACATGCACCGTGTAAATTAATACCCTGACACAAAAGTATACCGCTTAGTGAGTGTTTACAGTTGTCACCACTAAGAAATACATTTTTGTCGCTGTCACTATAGCAAGAATGAGTGTATGGTAATTTCCATTCGGATTTTACATATCCCTTACCCAATTGTTCATATTGGCCAGCAGGTATGTACTCAAGGCATTTATGAAATCGGAAAGTTGTTATCGGAATTGTGATAATTCCGTGTATTATCCATTCAATGACAGGACTCTCTGACATTGTCAATGATAATCTCTCGAGTTTTTCGATGCTCAGGATTGTATAGTCTGCTCCTTTCTGTGCCAAACTGATCTGTTTATCAGTAAGGTTAAAGCTGGAAAATAATGACGTTGTGTTGATTAAACGCCAAGGCACATAGCCTGAACGAAGATTTTGCAGCGTCCAGCCTAGTTCTATAATAGAGCGTAATTGAGACTGGCCATGTTGTAACATTAGCAAATCTCTGTCTATCACATCAAAGGCAGAGGATACAATACTGTCCAAAGAATATATTCTGGAAGACAGAGTCATTAACCCATTGTCTACCACAGAAAGTGATTTCTCCAAATTAATACGATCAATTTCTCGTATTTTTTCAGCAGTTTCAATTTGCTTTACTTTCCAAGCCTCGTTGTAAGCAGCATAGATACTGGTCGCTATGAAACGCTTTTGACGCTGTTTGCGTGGTCCAAGAATGAAATCGCGCAAATCAGCACCATCTTTTAGTAAAGACAAGTGTTGCTTAATTTCAGCCAGTGTGGACGAGGTTAGCCATTCAAGGCAGAGTTTCCCTACACTGTATGTTGTTATAATCCCTGGATGTTGTCTCTGGGAGTATCTAGGGTCTAATCTGGTCATTTTTAACCCCTGTGTTTTATTCAGGAACCTATCTTGACAGCTATTTGTGTCTGTAGGCCAGATTAACCACTTTTTCCAATCAGGATGTGTTCTGTTGAAATGTAATATTTGTGACACGTCTAACTCAATATCAGCTGTTGCATTTTCAGGTATTGGCTTTGGTATAGACGGTGTTTTCATTTCTTTGATCTTAGCTAGGCCAAGACAAGATGTTTGGTGTACAGTGTCATTTAAAAATAACATTTGTTCTGGTATCATGCAGGTTCTAAATAGTGCTTCTATGCCTTGCACCTGCCAATCTTTTGTACCCCAAATTGTTTTCGTTTCAATATTATTTTTCCAATAATCAAAACCAAATGTCATCATTTTATCATAAAATGCTTCTGAATATATCAATTTAGAATTTGTCAGCATTGTTTTCATTCCTGTTTTATCTAACAGTTTATAATAAAACGTTTCTGCATCACTGGTGTTAAACCCTGAGAAGTATTTGAATTTCTCAAAAAATGCTTTAGAACTGCTTTTAGGTGGTGTAGAACAATGTTCCCATTGATTATACATAAAAACATTTCTAGGCTGTGCAGATTTATGCAAGTAGTGATCCCCATAGTGGGTGTAACAGAATAACTGCTCATAACTAGATGAACCTTGTAAATAATCATGATCTGTGAATCTGGCTGACATTACTAAATCAGACATCATGTCATTAATACTGTTAAAGTCCCAATCATCAGAGAATGTACTTGGTGTCACAAAGTCACTTAAGGAAACCTTTAGTTGATGAGGATACTTCAGGATTTCGACCGGACCATAGATCTCATAGTCTGTTTTCTCCCATACTACCCCACCAGGTATTGGAATTGCTGTGACATTTACTGTTGACAGTTCTCTTTTCTTCACGTGGGATGATCTGTGTGGTTTCAGGACTAGGTTGATGTTCTGACTTGCTGTGTCCATTCAATTGTAATAAACTTTCCTAAAATTAAAACTAAAATTAGGCATAGTAGGAGTATGAATACCCCTGAGATAATCCAATGCTCAATCAACGGTGAATCCAGATATAGTTCTTTGATTTGTTGAAGGAGTCCTGTTGTATTTTCTTTAGAATACTTTTTTGTTTCTGGCATCACTTCGGGGTCATTTAAATCTTCAGAGAAGTTGTCGAAGTTGATGAAATAACCAGAGGCAGTTCTGTCAATTGATGGGATTGTTCTTTCAATCTGTCTCTCGGTAGCACTTTCTGATGCCACATCATTGTAGACTGGTGTTGTTTCTTGACGAACTGTTTCAATCTGTGTCTCAAGAGGCACGAGTTCCATGGCATTATTGCATAGTCCTTCATTGTGCACTGCAGGCTGATCGAATGTGATTAGTCTTTCAGTTTGAACCTCTTGGATTGTTGCAAGTTTGGGTATTCTGTTGTTTCTTGGGAGTCCACTGGGCCTACTGTTGATTATAGGCCACATGCTTGTGGTTTTACCAGGTCGATAGACACGATTCTGTTCTCCTTTTTTCCAGCAAGGGGCGGTAGCACAACTGATCTTGTTCCGGTGACTGCTAAGACAGGTACTGCTTTTCTGTAAGAAGGCCCAAATTCCTTCTTAACCGCGATCTTTTCTCTGACTAGATCCCCAATCTTTGGAATCCAGACAGGCCTTGCTGGGGCTGTTGCGGGTGGTGCCTCGTCAGTGGTACTTGGCTGTTGCTTTAACTTTATGTTGCTTAATGATTTTCTTGTTTCATTCAGTTCCTGTAAAACAGCCAAACGGTCTTTTACTTCAAACTTCTTTGTTTCTTCTTGTACCACTGACATCTGACTATCGAGGTCCTGAACGTTCATTCTAATTCCGAACAATAGTTCGTATGGGCTGAAACCTTTTAGAGAATTTCTTGGCATGTTGTTAAGACTAGTCTGGACACTTATTAAATGTTTGACCCACCCAGCGCCTGAACCTAATACCTTCGCTGTTATAGATTGCTTTATGTCACGGTTTTTTCTTTCTACCACACTTGTGCGACGGACAAGAATACCGCAACCCAATTCCCATGCTGGCCATGGCCTCCTTATAAGCTCGAGAGCCGAAAGCAGGACCCTGGTCAGAATGGAACGTGGTAATTGCGTATATGCCGATATGGACTCGCAAATCTTTTATAACCGTTCTAGCGTCAGCCGAGCGCTGGGGGCCTCATTTTTTAAGTGCTTTTCGTCTTAACTATTAATAGGACGCAGGGTGGGGTGTAGGCAGCGTTACGCTCTTTCTGACTGGTAGCCGGTAGCAAGCTTCGCTACTGCGATCCCTATTACAGTTTTCACAGTTGTTTGCATATATTTGGTGTTCTACACTCATTCCCGGCCACTAGAATACTGATTGTAATTCAGTCAGTGATTCCTTGATCTCTCTGTGCCTTAGACCCAAACCCATGTGTGCGTCTGCTATTAAAAATATTCTCCTGTTCGTGTTTGGAATTACTCTATCCCCCACTCCAGGGATTCGAGCAAAAGGAACGGGGTTCGCATCGATTATGTATGCATAATTGAGTGGATAGTTTACGGGTAGTGCTGCACAGTCGCCTTTTACGGTCGTTTTTACTGCCAGCATGGTTTCCCCGTCTATATACTTATCTGTACGCTTTTTTGTGGCTACGGAAGCCAGGTTAGTTGCTTCCGCTGTGGCTGTATTAGCCAATGAATTCCCTGCAACGTGAACGCCATCACGTTGAAGACTCTGTGCGTGAATCACGTGAGTCTTTTGTAGTTCTTTACTTAAAAGAGCTACCTCGTTCCAGAGCTTTTTATGCTTTATTGTGGCACCTGTGTCATCTTTGTAGTCGTTTTCGATCCAACTCTGCAGTTTATTGTTGTAAGAATTGACGCAAAAATGAGAATCGCACACTATAAGTGTGGGGAATTCACGTTCTTCATTTTCGAGCGCCATCTTTAAAGATCTGATTTCAGTTCTTTGAGCCGAACAGTACTTTACTGATTCAGTTTTTGTTATTTTCGGTCTGAATTTACCGCACAGCCAACGACCTTTAATGATCGCACATGCTGCATTGTAGGATTTGCTCTCTACGTTGAAATGCTGTACAAAGCTATCTGTATAGATTATACAGGCGTATTGTGGGAGAGGCAGGATTTCGATTGGCAGAGGATATTCTTCTTCATATTCTAAATCATTCAGTTCATCAAATTGCGGGGCGAAATAGTATTTCACGTCTTCCGCTCCTAGAGAATCTATGCACTGTATCCATTTCGGATCCAGTGCCACTGTAGGCAGGTTTACTGGGCTGAATAGCGCCTCGAAGGCGGATTCCGCTGTAAGGATATTAATCCGTTTGTCGTGTGCTAGTTCTCGTTCATTTGCTAATGCGATTTGCACTGCGTTCACAGTTTTTTCTGTGCGACTGAATGTTTTTTCTGCTTGTGTGTACAAGTGAGATTTAATTGAAATTGGTACCTTTTCTCCCTCATTAGAGGTCAGGTACGTGAATCCGCATCTTCCTGGGATGACTCGGATTACAAGATCGATCGTGTTGTCACGTGTATCTAATTTTGTTTTTGCTAACATGTCTGTTTGCAGCGATCTCAAAATTTCTGTGTGTTTTTGAGTCCAATTGATTTGTTTTAAATCAGGTTTTATTAGTTCGTAGAGAGGTTTAACCCTCTCTGCGTAATTTAGTATGTAAGTTCTTCCGAAATTCAGAAAACCTAGTATGGATTGTAAATTCTTCAGCGTTTTTGGAGCTTGGAGTACAGCGCACTTCTCTAAGAAGTTGTCCGCTAGGCTTTTCCCTTCACTTGATAATTCGTACCCTAAAAATAGTACTGTCAGATGGGCAATTCGGGACTTTTTAAAGTTGAATTTGTAACCCTCTGCTGCGAACCCAAGTATAATGGTGTTCACTCTTTTCAAGTGAGTATCCAAGTCGTCGTCTGTGAGATAAATATCATCTACGTAAGATAATGCTTCATCATCATAGATTTGTAGTAACTCTGTTACCCTAGCTGAGAATAGTCCTGGGCTGTTCTTGAACCCCTGTGGGAGACGACAGAATTTTTTCTGTGACCCAAATGCGGAGAAAGCGGTCAAGTATCTGCTTTCTGGTGCAATGTTTTGACAAAAGAAACCATTAGAAATGTCTAATGTCGTTTTGTATTTTTTCCTAACTATGTTATTCATTAGGGCTGCACTATGCGAGTTTTGTACTGCAAAGGTTTTGCAACATGTATTAAGATGTCTTTAGTCCAAAACTAGACGATATGAATTGTCTGGCTTGGAGACAGGAAACAAAGGATTGTTCATCTGAGAGGTGCATGTTTCAATCACCCCCTGGTACTCAAGTTGATCTAAGATCTCCCTGACCTGTTTTTTAGCTTCTTGCTTTATGGGATACTGCCGTTGGGCAGTTGGTTCACTTTTTAATTGGATTTTGTGAGGCGGTGAATCCTCATCCCATCCTACATGATTTTTATACAATGCAGGTGCCTGGGCTACTGCCCATTTCCTTGCATATGTGTATTTTTTGTGAATCGGTATGTGATTCGAGAAGGCAGGCATAATCACTTCTTCGCCACGAGGGCACTCCCTGACAAACTCCGGGGGCCAATCTTTTTCAGCTAACAGAATATCATAGCCTTTTGAGAGCTTATCCCAAAATAGACCCTTAATTTTCCTAGTCTTATCACCCTGCATACGCAATGTTATTTCGTATATTTTATGGGGCTCGCTAAGTCTGGCGTCGGCAGTTTCTACCTGAATGTATTCATTCGTGTCCACTGTCTCCAGATGACTCATCAAGATCTTGCGCGCTATACTGATCTCTGCTGCACTGTCCAACATTGTCAATGCCCACTCCCCGTTTTTCAACTGTGTCCTCAGTATTCTCGGCATGGTTGATTACTCTAATACTGGCTACCTTCTTTTTCTGAAATTGAGATTTTTTACTCTGAGCAGGTTCCTTGTCTTTGGACTTGGTGTGCTCTCCTGGGTCTGACCGTCCTCTTCTTTCCGAATTCTGTGGAAAAGATCGAGAGGGACGTGTATCAATACTTTGATATCTATCAGGTTTTTTTATATTATCCCTATTTCTAAGGTTATATCTTTTCTCAGGGGGCTCCCGTTGGGGAGACTGGCGTTCTCGAGTCGGAGTTCTTTCCCTCCGTCGAGGAGACCTTCCTCTGGACTGGAAAACTTTTTCCTTGGGAGTGGATTGTTTATTTCCATCCCAGCTTTTTTTAGGAGTGTTTGAATTATTTTTAATAAATAATTTTTCAGGATTTTCGAGCAGTTGGGGCTTAACTGGTTTTCCACCCAAGCTGTCTCTACCTAATTCTTCATAGCATTTCTCTATGATTTTTGCTAGCTCAACAGGATCTTTTATATCTGTTTCCCTCAACTTCTGGCGAATCGCCACAGATGCTGCTTCTCCCTTTATGTTGGCTAATAATATAGCCGTGACCTGCTTGAAGTCTTTCAGTAATTTCATACCTAGATTTAAAGCGGGCTCTGGACCGAATTCATTTTGAATCTGTTTTAGCACTTCTGGTATTACCGCCATAGACGGAACACTGTGTGTTTTTGTGTAAATGGAAGCAAAGACTGTACCCCAAGTGTCACAGTCCTCCATGTGTGGTGCGATTCCCATAGGAAGGCAGATGGTCAAGATTCTGTGTTTCTCAATAGGGGTAGTATCAGGAAATACTGCCTCTATTTGAGTGATTTTCTGGGCTAACCAGAAAGGAATTTGTTCCCGTTTTACGGGTGTTTTACCAAGACATGACTGTATGTTCTGTGGTGTAATTTTATTTGTGTTCCCCTGATGAGGGGTCAGCTGTGGTGTATTAACAGCTGGCTGGACTGTTGCAGTCCGCATTACATATTGGACTAATTGCCTATGTATTTTTATTAATGTGTTTAGCTGTACTAACAGCTCTTCTCTAGACATTTTTGCAATGTCAGGATGTGGTGTGTAGCTGGCTAGAACCGGCCACGTGGCTCCTGGTCTACCTAGTGGACCGAGCCTAGTTATGTGATCATTGTGTTTTAGGGCGCCATTAAACCAGAGCAGGTGCTCTTGAAATTTAAGTGGGATTTCAATCTCCTCGAAAGGAGCGTACTCTCCCGGAGGTTCCTCTATTTTGTAATAGTGAAACTCTTTTGTTATTGCGTTTACCGCTGGAAAGTTTATCCATGAATAGAATACCTCTGTCTGCCGATATTCGTGAGCCTCTATCACGAAAATTACTGTACCACCTTGAGGTGTCAGTCCGTTTTCTATAAGTTTTAAAGTTATAGATCTTCTTAAGTGGACCGGGATGACAATAGCATCCGGGTCTGTGTATTCAGGACCTTGCTGAGTCGCATCTGCTGCGGCCCCAGAGGTTCCGTTTTCTGGCATTGTAAAAATGAGAGGTTTGCAGAGTAGGTCTCCAAGGAGACAAAGATTAGGTGCACAATATTTTGGAACACTGTATCCTTCAACGTTGAATAAACCAGAGCTTTACATAGGAATCTCTTCCTACTAAGGTCGGGCGGATTTTAACCTTTCACCCACTCCAGACGTCTATTGGAGTATTTACGGGAGAAAGGGGTGTGAAATATGCACGACTGAGTTACTCTACAAGTCTTGCGTTAGTTTATCGCCTTACCAAACGTTAGGGCGCCATGTAGTGTAGTTCCTAGTTTCCCACTAGGCCCTGCGCATTGGAATAACATAAACAGTAGTATCGACGTGGAACTGCGGATATTCCAGGCCTCCACTGACTATGCTAAACTTAATTGGGTTGTGTTACCAACTAGCTCAGAGGTCACTGGAAACTTTCTTCTCTGCATAGGAAGTGATCAGCTTCCTTGGCACAGACAAGAAGGGATTCAGTTTTCCAACAACCGTGCAACATGACAACTTTGCTCCTCAGATCAAGAGTCGATCTCTAGGGTCGTGTGAAACAATAGACATAGATTTCACTCAGTCAGTCTGGTGCAGTTTACTTTCACAGATGTAGAGAATAGAGAGACGGGCGTTTATCAATAAAGGGTTAACATTTATTGAACAGTCTTTCTTCTCGTACAAGAGAAATGTATTGCCACAATTGCAATAACTGTTATTATAAAAAGTACGTACAGTAAGATAAGTATTGCGAAATAGAACTGTAAAAGCATTGATATGGTTTCTTAGCCATACAATGGTTTGAAAGTAATAAAACATATATACAGTCATATATACATTAGGCTAACATACTCAACTGGTGCTTCTAACTAAGCCTACCCCAGTGTGCCTGACCTAAGCCTAACACGTGAGAAGGGGGGGTAAGTAAGTAGCTTAAGTTAAGTTGGTTTTGCCAAGGTTTGTTTCAAGAATTCTCATCTAAGGGTTTAGTCAACACCATACCTCTGAATAGAATGATGGAGGATTGGTATCTCCTTCAGGGGTCTCTCTCGATATCCCAGTCACCCGCGAGGGTAAACCGGAAGCGCCGGGACTGGATTTCTCTGCACGAGAAATGCAGCGGCTTCTCTCAGCGCGTCGAGGAAGGAGGGGTGACAGCGTCCGCGGGCAGCTGGGCTGGATGTCTTCGCAGAGGACGGCTGCTCGGCTCCTCAAGCGTACTGCACCATAGGTCGCGCTTTAGCGGCGATAATGGTAATCAGCAGCTTCACCACCACAGGATAGCAGGCTGCAGCGACAGAGTGCTAGTTTTTACCAACACGGGGTCATGCAGGCAGCTGGCATCAGCAACAGGTTCGCTCATTGCTTAAGGCAACGTTGGTAATATTTATACCTGACAGGTGCCGGGTTTGACGCAAGTTTGCTGGACATAAGACGTCAATTAAAGATGTCACTAGGAAGTGGCAGTTATCAGTTGCTCATTAGAGTTCCATTACTAATCAAAACATAGCAAGCGGGGATTTCCAGGTTTGCTGAGTTTTTATCTTGTTGAAGAACTCGGATTGTTATCTAGGAATATCAGATAGTGACTGCTGCTCTGTCATTGCACTAATTGGTCGCAAAGGAAGTAGCAGAGAGTCATGCTGGAATGTGGCTCTGTTCGTGTGAGGCCAGAGATGACTTTACAGAAAATCGCACTTGAACGGTTATGCCAATATAGGGAATAAATGGCTTTATAGCCGAATAGGGGCATAAGGTCACAGTATCGATCAGGAACCTAGATAAGCACGCAACATCCTGAGAACAAAGAACATCATAGGCATTAATGGTTTCTAGTCAGTCCGCACTGTGTTATAGAGACTGTGTATGTGGATAATGGATCACAGGCAGCGACAGAGCTCCTTGTCGCCCGCAATCTACCAGGCCTCACCCAGCAGCCATCGCCTCCTAGCTTCCATGGGAGAGGTTTGCCGATATATCCCAGACACCGGCTGTGAACTTAAAGAACTCCGGGAGTGTGACGCACAGCTGAGAGACCGCTCAATTATCCCAGCTCCTGCACTCGCGACAGAGCCAAGATGGCGGCCCCACTCTGATCTCAGAGGCCATCCTGATTGCATCGGCGGCCACTGAGGTACATTTTTGCAGGAAGTGCCCCCTTCCCGGCATACTACTTCAGGGGGGCCAATGGACCTGGGAGACCTCCCCCCCCCCCCCCCCCCCACGACTCACCACATGTACAGTGGCGCTGCTGAAGCACTGACATTTTACCCTGCCCAGAGCACTTGGACAATCCTTTTAGACAACGGCTGCGGCAGTGAGTTTTAACGGGCAGGTGCCCTCTTCTTTTGCTGCTACTGTGGGGGACCTGTGAATTGTTCAGCCAGCTCCCCTGCCACGCTCCATCACCCTCAATACCTCCTGGCTACAGCCCCAGTATCAGGACTAAGATGGCGGCCTCCCTTTGATCACAGGGATCAACCTGATTACACCTGAGGCTACATCCGTGAGTTCCTTTGAGGGAGATGCCCCACTCAGAGGGACACTTTGCGATGCACCGCAGCCTGGCCGTCTCCCATTGCTTCATTCTCTCTCCCACAACACCAAACCAATGACTACCTTTCCTCCATTTACGAACTCCCCTACACTGGCTGTGGAGCCTTCATGCCCTACAGTGCTGAGCTACCACCTTCCCATAGTTGGCACCCATTATGAGCTCATGGAGAGCCCCAGACTCCAGAATTCTGCCATCACCCACCACCAACTATTCTATCCCTAGGGCCATCACCAGCTTGATGATCCCTCCAGGTTCTGGATCATCGCCTGTGAGCGCTACAGCACCCTCTAGGCCTGGCTCTACGAGCACCGCAAAAACCCCAACAATTGCGAGTAGATCTTGCTCTGTAAATATCCAATATATATTTGTCCACCCATAATCGCTTCAGCTTTTCTTAAAATGTAATCGTGAGTGAATTTGCAACTTGTATCAATTTAACTCTAACCACTAGTATCTGTAGTAGATGTATCTACTTACTACCATCCGTATGTGAGTTTAGAGTTCATCTGTTTCGTATCTTTTATGTAATTCATGTACTCTGAAGTCCTTATGTAATGTAACTGGTTCTATTGTAAAGCAATCTGACACTTTCGGGTAAAGTGCACGCTATAAAAAAATGCATAAATAAATAAATTCAGTTTTGAATGGATTCCAGCTATATTCCAGGAGAGGAAATGCAGGCTACCATGCCTGTTCATTTGTGTATGTATGTCACTAGTTGCAGAAACTTCTCTCTTCAAGATATCAGGCTCATCAAGATGTACAGCCAGTGGCAGTGCTGTAATTGAAAACTGAGGAGCCAGTCAATCAATTTCCGAGAGGCTAAATAAAGGAGCAAAGCGGTTTTCATGAGCAAAGGGGACAGTAGACTGGTCAGCCAATAATATTTCCTGCCTCTTTGGCCTGTCAATAATGGTTGCCTGAGGTGGTGGATGATAAAAAAAGCCCAAGGGAAGTGAGAGAAGCTTGGCATGATTAGTAGCTACATAGCCGAGACGTAGTAGAAGTGAGCTTACCAGCCAGGAATTTCTGACGTTCACCACTACGGAGCCCTCTGCTAAGGTTATTGGAACGTAGCCAAGCCAACCTACCCTTTGAGCCATTTGTTGCGCCGCCAGCAATGGCTCAGCCCGTGGCGCTGCCCGCGGTTTCAGCCTGCGACGCCCCGCGGTGCCTCCTTCTTCTCGGCGCGTTGCGGTACTGTAGGGCTGCCCGCTGTTACATTCTGCGATCCTTATGTCTAGTCGGGCATGCCGCAGTACCACGCAGCAGCTAGTTAATGGTCATTAATACACAGTGGGAACACCGTAGCTCCAATTTTAGAGAAGCGGCTTCCAGTACTTCTATGAGGCAAATTTTATACTCACCTTTTGTTTTGCACAATTCACTGCGGCTTCCAGTATATTGTCCTGGTGACATCTTATTAGTTTATCCCATGAGTCCTCAGTCCTGTTTCCCAGAGGGCCTTGGGAAGGTTCTTTGTTTTACCCTTTCCAAGATGGTGAGCTTTTCTATTCCTTACATGTTCTTTTCCCTATCCAAAAAGGCAACTGTTTATTTCCTGTTACATCACTTCCTGCCTATGGGCATTTAAGGGGCTGAATCCTTCATTGCCTTGCATTGCAACACTCCTTGCTCCTGCTGGTGTGTCCTCACTCCTGTTGGGGATCTTTGCTCCTGCTTGGTGTATTTTTGCTTCCTGTTGGCGCACTTTTGTTTCCCGGTGGCGCTTCCTGTTCCAGTTTGGATTCCTTTAACCTTCCACTCCTATTTGGAATTCTTGCCTTTCATTCTCCACTCCTTGATGGTGTTTGCCCTTTTTTTGTGGGTTCTCTACTTCCTTTCCATTCCTGGAGTCTCCACCTTCAACAGAGGTTTTTCCCTACAGCATTTTTTCCTCTTGGGACTCCTTTTGGAAGGCACAGTCTGCTCTAGCTTTTCATTGTTGGCAGCACCGTGGCTACCAAAAAGGGTCGCCCTTACCTCGGATACACCAGAATCCTCAAGAACCGATATCGAGAACCTGTTCAACACGCCAGAACTGGTAAGAATATTTCAAGTTGTGGCAGATTGCAATGCCCAAAAATCAGGTTTGATCCTGATGCCATGAATCTTCCTCAAGCATCACCTCCTGAAGGATTAGTAGAAGCAATACAGACCTTAGTGGGATGGGTATGCCCAGACGTTGGTCCTTGCTCACTGTGCAACTGGATTCAAGCTAGCCTGGCTGATGAAGAGTAATACCCAGAAATCGGTCCCAGGATTCTTGTTTCTGGTCCAGGGAGGACCTGGCTTGGCAGTTTGGTCTGGACTGTTCCCATGAGGTACAGGGTCAAAACTGATTTGCATATGGCTGGGTCTAAACTGGGGTGGAATAGTGAGCAAAAGAACAATGGATTTAACCCAAATATCTTGACTGGGGGTGAATGTGGGATTTATTCACCATTCCGTCCATCATTTGTTTGCGAAGCACATAAATCTTCCTCAAGCGTCACCTCCTGAAGGATTGGTAGAAGCAACACAGGCCTTAGTGCAGAGTGTTCAATAGCAAGGCCAAGAATTACAACAGTTACGTGAAGAAAATGTAGCTTTGCGCCAAGTGTTGGCTGCTAAGACATCTGTTGAACCTGCGGCCTTTACCACCACTCCTCGTTATTCTCGAGATTTGAATAAGTTGAAAGAATTTCTGGATTACTTAACAGTATTTTTTGCCTTCCGCCCAACCCAATTTGCACTGGACAGAACTAAGGTTGGGTATCCGATTAAAGCCTTGTCTGGTCCTGCGTTGGCATGGGCAACTCCCTTGGTAGCCCTGGAAGATCCACTGTTGTCAAATTATATGTCCTTTCTTGCTGCCTTTAAACAAATGTTTCAAAGACCTGGCTTAGAGACCTCAGCAGAAGAAGTCCTGTGTGATATTCAACAGGGGAACCAGTATGTCCTGGAATACATGACGCATTTTAGAAAACTGGCCGTGGAGACCACTTGGGTGGAGCGAACATTAATCACTCTTCTACGCAGAGGTCATTAGGAAAGACATTAAAGACAAATTGGTGCATTCTCCTCGTGCAGAAACCATGACTTAACTAATGGATTTAGTGTTGTCATTTGAACATTGTCTCAATAAAAGTCGATTGGAAAGGCGAAAATCAACATACAGGAACGACACAAACTAGTACTCCTAGAACATAAGCTCCCGTACCAGAAACACTACCTACGACAGGAAAAGAACCAATGCAAACAAGTCTGACCAGAGGACCCCAGTCTGAGGCCGAACGAGAATACTGGAGAAAACAAGGACTCAGCCTATATTGTGGAGCTTCTGGTCATATGATTTGCAATTGTCCTACCCGTCCATCGAGGCAGTCGGAAAACGCCAGAACCCGTCCTCTGCAAGAAGTGAGAGGATGGGATAGTCTGGAATACCTTCAATGTGTACTTCAAAAGAAACCTCAGATTTTCTTTTTCTCCAACCTATGTTTCTACGGTTATCTGATGGTAAAAAAGAAAGTGTACTGGCTTTGATAGATTGTGGTACCAGCGGAATGTATTTGGATGGAAGATGGGCTACAGAGAGACGAATATGTCGTATTCCGAAGGAGAATCTGGAACAAGTACATACAGTGGATGGGACTCTTCTTGTTTCCAGACCAGTCAAAGAAATGACGCCGTTACTACAACTGACTTTTGGAAAACACCAAGAGTGCTTTTCCTTTGACTTGATTGCCTGACCCAATCATATCATGATTTTTAGGAATACCTTGACTGATCAGACACAATCCTTACATCAATTGGGAAACTAGGACTATTTTCTTATCGCTACATTTTTGCCAACAATTCTGTTATCCTACTGAGGAATACTGGTCTCCAAAAGAGATGCCTATGGTGAAAAAAGAAGCTTGGAACTCGGTTAACACAGTGCAAGGTGTACCCAGTCACTACCAAATTTATACTGGTGTGTTTCAGAAACCAAAGAACTTAACACTGCCCCCTCACAGGGAGTTTGATTGTGCTATTCTTCTAGAACCAGGAGTGACAGTTCCTTTTGGAGGAGTATACTCTCCCACTGAACCTGAGAAATAAACCCTTAGACAATACCTTGAGAAAAACCTTCAAAGAGGTTTGATTAATCGGTCCTCCTCACCAGCTGGGGCACCCCTCTTCTTCGTGCCAAAGAAGACTAAAGATCTATGGCCATGTATAGACTTCAGGGGTCTGAACAAGATCACTATAAAAGATCGCTATCGCTTACCTTTGATTAAGGAAATCCTGGAGTCTGTTAGAGGGGCACAAGTATTTACCAAATTAGACCTTAGGGGTGCCTATCATCTCCTTTGAGTCAAAGAAGGAGATGAGTGGAACACCCATGGGCTATTTCAAATATCGAGTTATGCTCTTTGGACTAACCAATGCTCCTTCCATCTTTCAAAGATTCACAGATAAAGTGTTCTCGGAACTCTTGTATCACATTGTTGTTATATATTTAGATGACATTCTGGTTTATTCAGCTGCCTCTGAGTTGCATTATGCACACGTCGCTCAAGTCCTGGAAAGACTACATCAAAACAGTCTTTTCTGTAAGCCTGAGAAGTGTGGCTTCGACAAATCTGAAGTGGAATATTTGGGTTACCAGATCAACAAGACAGGGATTGCCATGGGTCCACAAAAAGTAAAAGCTATTTTAGATTGTCCTTCGCCTTCAACCATCAAAGAAACCCAATGTTTCTCAGGCTTGACAAACTTCTATTGCCAATTTATAGATAATTTTGCTCACCGTACAAGCGATATTGCCCAAACCCTAAAGAAGGAACATTTCAGAAAAGGTTTCAAATGAACCGAAGCTGTTGAAAGAGCTTTTCAATCATTGAAACAAGCATTCACTCAAGCTCCTGTTTTATGTCATCCAGATACAACACAGAAGTTTATTTTAGAAACAGATGCTCTAGACAGAGCAATAGGTGCTGTGCTCCTCCAACAACAAGACAACGATGGACTGGAACATCCTGCTTTTTACTTGTCACACCTGCTGTCAGATTCTGAGAGAAACTACTCTGTTCTTAAGCAAGAGCTATTAGCCATGAAGTTGGCCTATTTTGAATGGAGACAGTTCCTAATGGGTACCAAGGAACTATTCGAAATTAGAACAGATCATAGGAATCTATAATGTCTTTGCAACATTCAGTTTCAGAATAGTCGTCAGGCCCAATGGGCTTACTTTTTTAGCCAATACGATTTTACCATTACTTCTATGTCAGGGTCTCAGAACAGTCTGGCAGACGCCTTATCCCTCCATTATCCAGAAGGTCCAACGCTCACACAACAAAACATAATCGAGCCACGACAAATCATTGGCACGGTTCAATCATTCCTAGACAGAGTCCAATCAGAGTATACCTCCCTAAACCAAGAAGAATGGAAGAAACTGAATGATCCAATTTAGAGACAAGATAGATACTATTCCTATGGTAGAGCATTATTCATCCCAGCCCAAAAAGTACGACTTGAAGTCTTACAGATGTGTCATGATTCTCCTGTTGCTGGTCATCGTGGTTTCGAAAATACTCTAGAGTTAATACTTCGCTCTTTTTGGTGACCATCAGTAAGAAAAGATACTGAGATCTATGTATCCTCTTGTCCTGTCTGTGCCCAAGCCAAAACACCTCACAGTAAGCCTGCGGGGTTACTTCAGTCCCTACCTGTTCCTCCGGTACCATAGCATACTGCGTCCACTGATTTCATTTCCTCTTTACCTACTTCTGCAGGTAACCAAGTCATTATGGTGACAGCAGACTCCTTTTCCAAAATAACACATTTCACTGCTTTATGGAAGCTACCTACCGCAAAAACTTGAAAACATCTTCATACAGTAGATGTACTGGCTTCATGTTCTTCCGAGGATCATTATATCCGACCAAGGCCCTCAGTATATACCCCGGTTTTGGAAACACTTTTGCAAATCCTTTCATATTGAAGTAGCTGTAGCCTCAGGGTTTCACCCACAGACTAATGGTCAAACTGAACATTTAAATTAGGGTCTAGAACAATACCTTTGTTGCTTTTGCAACTCCACCCAAAGTGACTGGTCCTCATATCTAACCTTAGCAGAATATTCCTATAACATCACTCTCCATAGTGCCTCCAAGACTACCCCATTTTTCTGCCTTTATGGTTACCATCCTAGGACCATTCCATTGGTTTTACAAAACACTACAGTTCCAGAAGCAGCCTCTTTTATCCGACATCTCCGAGTGGTCAGACAAAAAGTACACATTAATCTTCAGGAAGCCAAAAAGAAAATGAAAGACACCGCTGACGTCCTTCGACGTCAGTCTCAAATATATCAGGTTAACTGTGAAGTTTGGCTTTCCACAACATTTTTACCTCACCAATTGTCCCTTAGTAAATTCAAGCCATGCTTTTATCGACCCTTTAAAATCTCTCAATTGGTGAACCCAGTGTCTATTCGACTATCACTTTCTAGGACAATACACCTTGTTTTCCATACTTCACAATTGAAACACTATGTTACAGATCCTTATGAGGGTTTTATCTCGACCTCCTCATGTTTTGGTTAATAATGTTCCTGAATATGAGGTCCAATAAATCTGAGATTCCTGTGTTTTAGGAACCGCTTGCAGTTCCTAATACATTGGAAAGGTTAACCTCCCAGTGAGAGAGGATGCTGACTCTGTGCACACGCCTATTCTTGTTAGCAAGTATTTTTGGCTTTTTTCCCAACAAACCAGGGGCTTCAGGATGGGAACCTAATGTTGCGCCGCGGGCCATGGCTCAGCCCGTTATGCTACCCGTTTCATCACTGCAAGCCACGGTGCAGCCTGCGGCACCCCGCATATCCCTAGCTCGCACCCTTTGCATAGTGACTGATTTTGTAGTGAGGGTCCCCGGTAGAGGGCAGGAACTTTCTTGTAGTGAATGCTAGAGGGCAGATTCAGAATGTGACTGGGCAAAGTTACTCTGATTATCTACCAGGGTTTTATTGCTGTCATAAAAGAGCTTTAATTGCATGACTATGAATTTCTGAAAGTCCTTTATTAGAGCCCCCATATTTTCAAAGAAAGGTTTGGAGATTGCCAATAAGTTAATGCTTAAATCAGGAACAGCTCCAGAAGTAACTATAGGGCAAATTATGATTGCGGTCGGATCTCTGTCCACTGTTGCAGCGTCAGGAGACTGCTCGACAAGCATGCGGCCATCCAACTGCTGCATTTCGATATGACCATTATACAGGAGGTCGGAAAGTGCTCTGTATCACAGCAGCTTGTATTGCGGTCAAGGTGAAGGGCAGCAGCACAAGCCGCCATGGTACAGAGCACCCCCTGCACGTCCATGGACTGTGTACCATACACCATGTTGTGCATGGTGCATGGAGGTGAGTGGGGGCACTACATGTGCCCCCAGGGACACTTTACAGTGGCCCAAGATGGACGGGTCCTGTTGTGGGCCCCCATATATCCCTTTCTGACAGCATTTACATGGCGGTCTTCCCACTATGAAAAGGCTATCGGAAAGGGATATCATATTCCTGATAGTGGTTCCTGGCTCGGCACCGCCACCATTCAGGGATACGATTCCGACCACCGCCCTGTTGGGATCTCAGATCCTGGCTGAGGCGGCAGTCTTCCCTCCAACTGCTGTGGGTCCAACCTCCTAAATTGTAATTTGGAGGTCGAACCGAAGGGCTGCTGGAACTACTGATGGCCTGTCAGTGTGTGGTCCAACCACCATCGTAATCAGGCCCTATATTTTTGGATAGAGCAATGAATTTGGACTTAGGTTTGCTTGGCTTTGTTTCCCACTTTTGAATCTTGCCATCATTCCGCTTTCATTTTTGTGGGGAGGTTTTAATGCTTTTGCAGAGGTGCAGCTTACATCACTAATAGTGATACTCTCTTGAGAATTGTGCAAAATGCAAGGGTTGGTGGCTTTGCCAGGGGAGGTTAATTGCTGACTATTTGAAAGTTCGCACAGTTGAATGTTAATAAACCAAGTTGACAATACTTTATCAAGACTCGGTGGAAATGTTCCCAAATTAATTAAAGGATCCTTAATTAGATATTGGACCAGGTCTATGCAGTTTTCAACTAGTTTGATATGCATGGAGATTGTTCCCATAGCGGACGATAGGTAGGATGTATTCAGAGATGATAAAGAGGTACCCATAACACCTTATTTAGTTTGGAGGGTAAGCTTATTCTTCCCCTTGTTGTGGTGAACAATATCCCCAACAAACGCTGGGATACGCAGTCCTCAGGAAAGGTCTGATACGCTGCGAGTATTAGGAATACGCTTTATGGCTCTCGAGATGAGGCCCTGCGATCACTGCCGCACCTGCTGGGGATCCTTAGCCCCAACGAACACTGGGACACGTAGTACCCGGCAAAAGTCTCTAAATGTCAAGAATTAATGCTGTGAGGATGATTAATGTGTGTTTGCAATTCGAATACAGGGCAAATTCTTTACAACAGCTATCTAATTCTTTGTTGACGCCATAGCAATATACACTTGGCACTGTCTGCATTCATACAGTTTAGGATAAATATATTTAAATTAAAATAGAAGGAAACGAAAAGATATTTTCAAATCACAACCTGTTGATATTTCATATATTAACTTCAAAGTACACATATTTCATATTTGCTCTTTGTGAATCATATAGGAATTAAGTAGTTCAGAAATACATCTCTCCTGCTATTTGGAGGCACCTGGAGTAGAACGTGTGATGCTGTCAATGGACGCTTGTGGTATTAAGGGAGAAATTGTGGAATGCTGTCACTTTTACTTTCTATTGACAGCTTGTCCAATGTCCTAAGCACATGGAAATTAAATATGTTTTTATTAAAAACAGAAATGTTGTTTCTTTTTCAACAGTGCTACAAAAAGGAACATTAAAGATGACCAAGGTGTTATCACTTTACCATCCAACTTTTCACTCTTTAGGTAAGTGGCAAAGTGAAAACTGATGCAATGAGGCAGATTTCTGACTTAGGTACACATTATTCCGTAGACGTAAATCTTGCATTACTTTAAAAAATGTACTGAGGAGGGAAACAGAGGGGTATGTATGAGATTGTCATGGACATTGGAGAGGAACTGTCACCCAGTGAGGACTGGGACTTATTAAACAGTGCCGATCAGAATTAAAGACTTTTTCACACTGCTGCTGGCAATAGTCAGTTGCTGCTCACCACAAATGTTTGCCCCACGGTCATTGCTTTGACAGCCACAAAATGGAGGGAAGCCATGACAATGGGAAACTAAGAGGCCTGCTCTACTGGTCCTAGTAGTGCTCAGCATCTCCTTTGAGTCTCAAGTAAAATAAAATTTCCAAATGTGCTAAACTGACGAGGTGGCTGTTAGAAGGGCGATCCCAGAGGCCAGGTTATGTCTACCCGACTCCTCCGTGACCCGCCTCTCCCACCAATAATGCTGAGCCTTATGAGAGATCTCCACCGGGGAAGACCTCAAGTAGCGAATCGTACACACGGGGACCACACCACACTTATGAACAGACACCACACCGTGGGTTTCGTTATCAACTTCTTTATAATCACGTAGAAAAGATTATCACTCTTATATACAACGATCAAGGGATCGTGAAAAGTCACAAGTCTTCAGGGAGGGGGAAGCGGGACAGTCTCAGTCTCATAGGCCAGTACGTAGCGTACCCTGCGCACAGCTCTCAATCCTCGAGCCGGGGGGATACGGAAGATGGTAGGCGTACTGGTGATCCTACTCACTTGAAGATGATTAAACTCGTGTTGGTCACGCCGATAGTCCAGCCGGACTATAATGGTCCTTGAGCCGCGACGGAGTCAGCAGGGGTCGCTCTGGAGGAAGTTCTGGAGGAGTCGCAACCACATCAGCAGGGCTCAGAAGGTTCGGTGTAGGTCTTCAAGATTCAAGCACGAGCCGCGACGAGGTCAGCAGGGCTCCGAGGTTTCAGTTCCAAGAACGAGCCGTGACAGCGTCAGCAGGGCTCGGAGAGGTACGAGGTTCAGTTCAGCCGCGATCAGATCAGCAGGGTTTCCTTGTCCAAGATACAACTGCCCGCTAGTTCAGGGGCCGCCCGTGATATAGTCCAGTGGTCTTTTGATCCCTTTTAGGATGCGTCTGGGAATTCCCAGGCGCCAGCAGGTCTGGAGCCAGCACTCGGGGGAGGCCAGAGGTGCAATCGAAACTGGCCCCCAGGGGCAGACCAGAGGTGTGATCGAAACCAGTCTCTCAGGGGAGGCCTGAGGTGCCATCGAAACTCCTTGTCTTCTCTCACGAGGGTGGCCCTCACCCTCCCAACGTGGGCTGGCGCGTCTGGAGCCTAAGCTGTGCTGGGGCTGGGGTCATGTTAGGCCCATGGAGTCAGGGACCTCGGGAAGGGAAAATGGCTGCCGGTGGGCCTATGGGGCCTTGCGGGTTCGGGGCGCGTGGGGTTGGGAAGGTGGCCGGGGACAGGCCGAGACTGGTCGTGGGCGTTTGGACGGACAGGGGCATGGCGGCCAGCGGTTTCTAGGTACAGGGCTGGGCTGACGGGGAGCTAAGTAGCGGGGGGGGGAACCACGCCACGAGGCCAGGTCCAACAGTGGCCTTTTTGAGGTTGGAGAGCACAAATTCTCAACCAGTCATAGTGCACCATTGCGACAATCAAACTCATTTCGCATATTGACAGCGGTCCATTCCAGGCAGATGCCAAGATCAAACCAATACACAGAGATGAAAGGTTTGTATCTCAATGTCAATTTATGATGAAGTGCCATTCTTTCTCAGCTTTAAATTATATTTGAAGTTGAGTTTTCCCACCTTTCACATTTATTGAAATTCTTAATGATGTCCATACTGGTTTTATGTACACCAAAGAGGAGACTGGGCTGTTCCTAGGAGACAGGGTGAAAGACAGTCACTGTGGTGAAGGGGGTGTTGCTCGAAGGTGAGTTAGCCCTGGGTATCCATTATGTTGGATATAATGGCCTCACACACCCTTGCGAGTGTCATGCTTCATCATGGGCAATGCTCCTCGTTGGGCAGGCGGTGCAATACCCAACGGGCACACCTCAAAGAGGGGCTCTTTGTCGGAGATCTTTTATCCAACTGCCTATGGGTGAAGTGGGGGTGAGGGGCCAGAACAGAGTAGATGGAGTGGGTGAAGTTAAAATGAGACACAAGGTACCGGAAAGCAATTTTATTCTGGTGGTCCTCTGCCGCATGTAAAATCAAGTGTAGTCTATAGTCGCTGGAACTTATGTTTCCAGAAACATTACAGTACTAGGGTGTGAGGGATGTGGTCAACATGTTTCTCGCTTCAAGTATATTAACTGCGATTCTTCAGGACCTATTATTCAAAATAACTACTATCTACAGAAGCCTGACCTCCTAGAGTGTCAGTTCAAAAAAAGCACACAAGTTGTACTACCTGTTATACACCTACTCTTTGCCTAAATTGGGAGACAAAAGAGAATGTTACCACAGGTAAGTGACATTCTAGAATCTCTATGGTGATGGTGAGCACACTGTGACAAAGTGACATACTAGTGAATTGTGTGGCTAGTATGTGGCTTAAAAACCAAAGTAACTGATACTTGGTAGAAATAAGTAGAGAACAGTTGTGAGATATAGATAAAGTTAAAATTAAAATAGCAGCTCCAATCTAATCTGGCCAAGTGTCCAAACAAGTCGGTGTACATTACTCACCTACTAGCTAAAGTACATGGTTGTCAACAGTACTCGGCAGATATGACATCAGGGGGAAGCCTTATGTGATTGAGGCTGGGAAGAGGAAGATGAGTAATGGCAATTATTAGGGTTTGCAGGGGTGACGTGGTGTTAGCACTTAAGCTAGAATGCACACTGGTGTATTGCTGAGGCCACATGGGTATAGGACTAGTGGACAATGCTGACGAATTCAGTCAGGCATCATACATTTAGAACAGTTAGCTCATGCTACTCAGGCGGGGTTACAATAACCAAATTAGCTATGCTTTGAGCTAAATATCAAAGTCACAGCAAGAGTACATTGGTTAGTGATTAATCAGGTAATTAAACCACAACATTCACATTATCCTCGTGGAGTAAGGGGCGCCAAGAGGCACCAATATCGCCGGGTATGATTACACCAATGGCAATAATAGCCTTGCTTAGTGCCGTGTGTCAAGTCACCACCACAGCACATTGATTGTTGAAACCAAACAAACCACATAATACTGGTGGAGTATGGTGCACAGTGGGGCTACAAAAATGCCAGGCACAAATACACCATGTCGGCGATGCACCCGCGTTGGTATGAGCACTGTGGTTGTCGGTGTTGTGCGATCCCAAAGTGTGTGGAACTATAATTGCGGTTGCCCGGCCAATGTCGTCCGATAAACTGGGGCGGGCTGTGTATGCGGGTTAGACGGGGTTAGCTGCCCCGCGCCTGGTTCGTTGCCGAAAGTTCACACATTCTCCCAATCTCGGCACCGTTAGAGCGGGCAAATGTTGGTGGACGGTAGTAAGGAGCTTAATTAATCCTGTCCCATGTGTGTCAGGTACCAATAACATGGAGTTACGCGCGCCACTAATTATTCACGCATTCGCTATCGTTACGACTTACTTCCTGCTGCCTGTGTCATTGCCGTCTTGCCTACCAATCTGCTGCCGGGTGCGGGTAGTAAGGAGCCCACGCGGTGTCCCCGGTTAAGTGATGTGGTGGGCGTGGCCAGCGTCGAGACCCGGAAATGACTACTCGTTAGTAGGTCATGTGTCAAAGAGGGTTTACTAGGCGGCCATGATGTAGTGTAGGACGACTGGCCTTTCCTAAATGAATGTACCAGATGCGAGCCTTTGTTGTGTTAATTTACTCGACTGATGTGAACTAGTGGACAAATGTATTATATTTCTGCACACGGCCATCAGTGCCTACCAATTGTCTGCATCGTTATCAAAATGCAATTGTACCTCCTGTACGATTATGAGATCATAGCCCTGGAGTGTTCCTACAGCCGCCATAATGTAGTGGAGGGCTAGGTTAGAGTTAGTGTGTGCATTTGATGCTGGCATCTAGTATGTGTTGGCTATACTGATGTTCACGAGCAGACTATATGTATTGATGGATTAGTCCACCTAATGTCTGCATTATTCACAGAATGTCGTAATGCCTCATGTATGTGCAAATAATCGGTATTGTTGTGCAGCGATCCGTATGCCTGAACTTCCCCGTCTATTGGTCATGCGTGTCCACCTTTTGTCTGCCTCATTCACAGTATGTAGTAATGCCTCATGAATGGATAAACAGTCAATGTTGTTGTGCAGAGGTCCGTATGCCTGAGCCTCCCCGTCTCCTGAAGATTCGTGTCTGGTATAGGAGCTGTAAAGTGTCACACTGAAGGTCCGGCTACGCTCTCATAAAGAGGAGTACAGTAGTCAGTATACCCCTAAGTCAGGTACCTGTGTGGTGATCATGAGGAAGTACTGCGTACATGATGCCATGTGAGTACCTGTGTGGAGGAGTCCTAAGCTATGATATTTACTGTAATTCGCAGGGTTGAGTCTGTGCGAGGGAGGCTGGCAGGAGGACACAGGTGACCACCAGTAAGGGTGGGGGAGAGACAGTAAGGAGCACTCAGAGTGAGCTCCATGGAATCTCCTCATTAAGTCCATGGCGATCAGTGGCCAATCGGTGTATCCACCTCTGTTCCTTCCGGAATAGATTCTGTTTACATTTGTCTGGAGTGGCCTCAAGTATTAGCCAGGAGAGTGAGTCAGCAGTGTGATTCAATTCCACAAAGTGTCAACACATCTTGGTATTGGTCCTTTTGCAACAAAAGTTGCTTCTGTGTTCTGAGATACGGGTTTTTATTGGGCGGGTGGTCATGCCCGCATACTGCAGATCACACGGGCATTTCAATAGGTATATGCAATAAGGAGTATTGCAATTAGTATATCCCCGTAGTTCCAATGTAAAAATATACGTCAATGGAATCCTCTTGTGTATGGACGAGAAGGGGCTTGCACTACAGGAACCGCAATGGTAGTGTCCCTGTACCGGGGGTAACTGCCACAGGGTGGTCTGTTTGACCAATTCCACCTTTTTAGGTCTCGTGTGTATCAAGATGTCTTTGATATTCCTTGTCCTTTTAAAGGCAAATCTAGGTAGCTCAAGATTCAGTGTACCTGTGTTAAGGATTTGCCAGTGCCGTTTGACAATCTTCTTAATTTCTTTAGAGGCTGGCGAGAAGGAGGTGACACAGGTAATGAGGTCGCTTTCTTGTGTGTTATCGGTGTTGTATTCAAGAAGAGCCCCTCTGTGGTTGTTTTGTGCATGTTTGCGTGCCTTGTAAAACTCCCTAGAGTGATAGCCTCCCTCTTCTTTTTAAAATATTTTTTTGAGTTTGAAATAGATATCAACAAAAACAGAGAAATAAATGTGCATTGCGATTCCGGCACGTTCCATCCCCCCACCACAACCCCGGTGGGTATGTGATACCTACACATCTAATCCCCTTAAGGTGAAGTTGTGCCAATTCTGATTATGACCTAGTGCCCTCGGCTTAGTTCAGGTTTGCTTCATTTATTCATCAGTCCAAGAGCCCCTTCACTTGGTTTCCGCATCTCTAATCTTCAGTGGACCATCCTTCCCATGTTTTCCTAAACTTCTTGGGGCATCCTCTACCCTTGTATACCAGTTTTTCCTTAACATTGCATACATTCATTTCCTTCACCCAATCTTGAATTCTTGGATGCATTGCACTCCCTCATTTCATTTCTGTGTAATTTCTCTTTTTGTCAGTAGGAAGCTCAGGTTGATGAGGAGTTTCTAGTACAATGTTGTGTTTGAATTAACTCATATTCCCAGAAGTTCTAGGGGTGCCTGCCAGTCTATGTGTCAGCTGCTTCCTCTACCCTAATTCTATACCCCCTCCCAGAATGGTTGGACTTCGAGGCAGTCCCATAATGTATGTCAAAAACCTTTTGACCACAGGTGCACAAGCGCATATCATCTCCTGTCCTGACTAGTTTGTGTAGGAGTACTCTGGTATAATATACCCTATGTAATATTTTTAGTTTGCTTTGGCAAAAGCACGCTTGTATTGCTGCTTCTCATGGGAACTGCAATGCTTCCCTCCAAATAATCGCCTAGCTCACCTATATTTGTGTGCCAGTGTGACCACAATTTATCCTAGTCTGCTTCTAATCAGTAACCTTATTTCTAGTGGTGGACAATAAAGTCCGCTCTGCGAGCTGAGTTTGTGAAGTTTTGACCACAGAATTCCGGCCAAATTTCTCCATTCACTGTGTGCTGAAGATTTTTCTCACATGTAGCTCATCAACTAACTTGGCGAGCGAGATTTGCCGTCCCCTAGCACGATTTTCTGTAGCTAAGAGGGCACCCTGCGAGATTTTCCCAACGTGGGCGGTCATGAAGGTTCATGGTCAAAAAGCTGCTGCTTGAGTATAACATCTGCTGAGCTGCAGCTAAATCAACTCAAGAAGCAGCGCCCTCTGGCAAGGCGTGTGGTGCCGTTTGTGCGGATTTCACAGCATGGAATGAGCTCCCGGCGCAAAAAATAATCATGTGCTTAATTTCACCCATTTATGGAACCTCGCTGAGTTTGCATGTAACAGCGGAATTCTGTGAAGTGAAATTCTGAGAGTTCTACCCACCCCAACTTATTTCTAGGGGGAAGGTCTCTTTGGTTTATCATATCCCACTGCCCAAAATCCAGGTAATTTAGTCACTGGACCCAGTTTTGCACCTAGCCATAGGGGTCTTCAGGGTAAATCTCTTTTCCCATCCCATTTCTCTTTGCAGCCTATGCCAGATGGAAATTGCTGTTGCCATCGCTGAGGGTGCGTTTGTGACAAGCTTGCCGCCATATAGGGTGTGGAGATAACCTTTCTCACCGAGTGTTGCTCGGTTTAGGATAAATGCAGGGTCGTCCAGTGGGCCATATGGACATTCATTGACTGTGCTGACTTGGGCTGCCTCATAATATTTGCGAATCTTCAGTAATGCGATACCTCCTTCACATACCAATTGTTGGAGGGTTGGGAGCGCTATTCGTGGCGGGCCTTCAAGCCAAATCAGGGATCTTAGTAGCTTGTTTATTGTTTGGAAAAAAGTATTTGGTTGTGCATATGGACTGCCTATAGTATGCACGTAACTCTGGGTAATACAATCATTTAAAAAATCACTGTCCTGCCCAACAGTGAGAGCGGTAGTGCCCTCCAGTATTTTATATCAATTTCTAGCAGTGGGACCAGACTGTCTTCATTTTTTTGGGGGACAGGGGGGTAAATTATTTTTATTTGATTTTCATTGCATACAGGTAATAGACAACTTCATTGGCTGTTAAAGTTCACATAAGAGTTTTTACATGCAAATTAGCTTATTATCATTTCACCTGTAGGCATTGTCACCATTTATCACTGTTTTGTTACACTTTATGCTCAAAAAGCGAGTTGTAATAAAGAGTTTGATGTCATTGTGTGCATCACCTGTGGTACTTATCGCCTATTAATGGTACAAGAAGATACATCATATTGCATCATAATGGGGGGGCATAACGTTAAACAGAGGTAAGATCAATTGGGATACACTGTGTAGGAGGATCTATCTTGTGCTGGATGTAGGTGAGCTTTGTAGTGAGCTTTAGTATCTAGTTACTTAGGTTAGAGTTCAGAAGAAAATGACTTGATCGGGCACAAGGTCTGATATTTATGTTTGTCCCATATCCGTACCCTGTGGGTTAGAGGCCACCAGGAGACTGTCTCGTGCACTGCCTGGGCATGCTTCCTCCTGGGAGGCTTGAGAAGGGGGTGGAATTATCTGTGAAGATTGTGCATGTGGCACCACTTGCATGAAGGCATGGAGTAGTGTCGCCCACTGCATGGATATGTGGTGCTTTCGAGTGCCTCGGACATCTTCAAGTCTTAGTGGATCTTTCTCTGATTCTCCCCATTTACTGACTGCTCCTCTCCAGGCTGCCAGTGGTGGCCCCGCTGGGGTCCTCCAGTGCATGGCTATGCTTCACTTTGCTAGTAGGGGGCTAGGGACACAAATCGTGTCTCTACTTTGTGATGTTTACAACACTTGACTATGCTTAATGCACTGGCTTCCCATGTGGTGATGTTTGCAAGCCCTGTCACCTCTCGTAGGGTGGTGTGTATCACGCTCCAGTAGGATCAGAGTGTTGGGCATCTCCATAACATATGGAGAAAGGATGTGCTGGGTTCTAAGCATCTAGGGCATATGAATTGCGTGTGCGGGTAATAGCGCTGGAGGGTTTCTGGTGTTAGGTATTCACCGTGTAGTATAAAGTATTATATGTTTTTGAATTGGTAGTTGTGTGATACTTTTTGGGGGAATTCCAATGCTTGTACCCATTCTTTGTCATGGAGTGACCGCTGAATTTCCGCTTCCCCTTTTCCCCGCAGAGGAGTGAGTGTGACCGTGCCTAGCGCTCGGATTGCCTTAAACAACCATGTCACTATGTGGCATCCGGGGTCCATTTGTAGTAGTGCTTGAAGGACTGGATGAGTGGGTGGATCAGTTTCTATTATGTGCCAGGCCCGGCGGCGATCTGCCACCAGTTGCCTCTGTGTGAGAAACTGTCCCCTTGGTAGATCCGTGTCGGCCATTAGTTTTGCGAATGATAGCAGCTGACTGTTTGCAAACAGGGAGCTTGCTTCTGTGATTGGGTGTACTGTCCATGTGTGCAGGGCTCGCTCTGTGCAATGATTAAGATGCTTGGGAAGGTCCACCAATGGCAGTAGCGGGGAGTACAGAGGGGCTGTGCGTGACATCCGATTTACAGGTTTCATGCCGGTGTGCACTATTGTCAACTGTAATAGGCAACTCAAAGTGGGCGGCCAAAGTGTGGCCAGTTTGTGCTCTTTTTCTACTATCGTTGCTCTAAGGTTTTACATACTCCTGAGATGTGTTGGATACACCTGCCCCTTATTACAACTTTGAATGCATATCATTCTGCTGCCCTAGTTGTTACCATGTTTTTGTGGAAATAATTTTGTATATGTGTTGTTTGTGTTTGTTTAAACGCTAGATCGTCTAGACATTCACATGGCAGGCGCCAGGTGGGAACAAGTGGAGTGGGCGGTCGCCATGCTAGGGAAAGCGTATGGGCGTCATGATCCGATAGGACCATGCCCAGGTACTCAGAGTCCTGAACCATGGGAATTATGGAGAGGGAACATGAGAAACAATCTAGGCGGGCTCTAAGATCATGCGGTATTGAGTGAAATGAGTATAATTGCATATCGGTGTACTTGTTGCGCATGCGTCTGCTAGTGCCAATTGTCCTAACCATGTAGTAAAGCGTATTGTTTGTGTTATTGCTGGGGAGGCTGGGTGCGGTTGGCAGGATCTATCTAGGAGGATATTTTGTAAGCAGTTTTAGTCCCCACCCAGTTTCCAAGGTGTCTGGGTGTGTAAAGCTAGTGGGTCGGAGAGAGAGTCCCAAAATTTCCCCTGTTCTGTATTCGGCGCATAGAGACTACCCATCAAGACTGGAGGGCTGTCAAGGAGCCCTTGTAATAAAGCATACCAACCCTCCCTCTCTATTGTTCTGGACAGTTCCTGGAACGGGACACCTGGACTAGCCATATAAGTGCTCCCCGCGTATTAGCGGAGTACTTCGTGGCACAGAATGTGCTGCACCAGCGTCTACGTAGCTTTTTGAATTCTCCTGCAACAAGGTGTGGTTCCTGCAGTAGGGCAATCTGTGCGTTTTGCTGTTTTATGTAGGCGTACATGCGTATCTCTTTTGCGCTGTGTGCATACCTTGCACATTGAGTGGGAGGATGGTAATGTTACTTTTATGTGCCATGGGGTACTCGGGGGATCTGGAGTGGGGTAGTCTGACAGGATATGGGACCGTATTGTGGCCTATATACCTCCCTGTGCTTGGCCTTGTTGTCACGCTTTAGCTGTAGCGCCTCTTCCACTTGCGAGTAGCTTTTCAGTGTAGTGGTGATTAACATAGTAGGGAGTAACAACTTGGGTGGGATACATTCCCATTACAGGGAACCTATCACAACAGGCAGTACATCCAAACAAAGAATGGTGCAAAAACTCTATTGTGAGGGTGGTGGTGCTTGTCGCTAAGGATGGTCTGTGAGGAGGCACTTGCAGGATTTTCGTGTGTAGAGGAGCTGAATAGAGGTCGAACGCTGGCTATGTGTGGCCCTACAACATATGTAATACAATGGTATTTTGATGCAGACTGTTCTACTGTAAAGTTCATGGCATCTGCAACCACTGGGCAATATCAATGTGTCGGCTATCTGTGGCGTGACTAGTGTAGGGGTCATCGAGCTGGTTTGCGAATTTGTCTTCTCGCTGCCTTCTTCCTCTTCTGATGAGAAGATGTGCAGGTCTTTGTCTGTATGCGTTGCTGGGGAGGGTGGCCGTAGCTCCGCTGCAGCTTGTAGGAGTTTCCTTCGCTCAGTTAGGATTTGCTCTAGGTCCGGTGATCCTATGGACTGGGTGTGAGGTTCAAGGTTTGGGTGCCTGCCTTGCTTTTGGGGCATCGTCTATTGCTTCGCTGTGTTGGGGACGCTTAAAGCGCTTGACGTTCGCACGTGGATACTTGTTGCAGTTATGGTCCGCCCAGTCATGGGCTTCCTCTGGGTCCGTGAAGAAGACAGTGGTTCCACCTTGCATTATTTTAAGGCATGCTGGAAATAGCAATAAATATTGGATTCCATCTTGCCAAAGTCGCCACTTTACCTCAAGGAGCAAAGATTTCTGCCATTGCACCACCCAGGAATAGTCCAGGAAGAGCATTATTTGTTAATTCTCGACTTGGACGGGGCCATGTTGCCTGGCTGCTTGGAGGACAGCATCCCAGTCTCTATAGTGTAGGAACTTTGTGAGCATCAGGCAGGGTGGGGATCCAGGCGGAGGTTTAGGGGCTGGCATTCTGTGGGCTCTCTCTATGGAGAAGAATGCAGTACGGTCTGTGTCTGGTGTGAACAACATAGTCTATGTTTCCATATATTCAATGGGGTTGTTGCCTTCAATGCCCTCCAGGAAGACCCAGGACTCAGATAAGGCATCGCCTCCATCGTCCTTCGAGGTCATTTGTGCGTTTCTCCATGGCTGTGATCTGACCCAGTAAAGTCTGCAATGTCTCTTGGTGTGTCTTGACTGATGGTTGTGTAGTGGCTTTTGCTTTCCCCCCGTCCGACACCCTGTCTACAAGCTTGCGGTGATCGTCACGGAGCAGGCTAAGGTTTGTAGCTATAGAACCAAATCGCTCCTCCATTGATACTCTGGAGCATTCAATAGCTTCTAGGACCTTGTCCAGCTTCTCGAAACATGGTCAGTTCAGGAAGAGCAGCTGTGTCCTTCTGTGGGATTTTGGTGCCTGTGGGGTTATCTTGTGTTGCAACCGGCGCCATAGTGCTTGGTGGGCGCGTGGTTTTCCCATTCCGTTAACAATTAGTTGTGTCTTGCAGGTGAAACGTCTGTGCTCCAATTCGGGATTAAGGTTCAGAAGTTTGCCAGACTCCTGGTTGTACCCCAGAAAGCCGATGGGCGAGGGTGTTTGTATGCACGTGTCTTTTTACTGCTCTGCCCTGTAATTGGCACAGTTCGAGGATGTTCCTAGGTCCGGGATTCTCGTGGCAGGCTTCAGTTCATTAGTTCTAGCGTATGGAGTTCCGGGAGTGTGTGTGAGCTTCTTTAGTTGCCTCTGTCTTTTGCACACTATCTCTGCATATGGATTGGGGAGAGCGAGTTTGGTTATCTCATTGAACTATTTCCTCTGGGCGGCCTTCGTGGGTGCCCTTGTCGATAGCGGGGGGCCCGCAGTGGTTTCTGTCTCACGCTGAGTGCTTGATTTAATTGGCTATGCACACTTACAGTGGCCGCGCCTTGGCCACTGTCTGTTCCTGTGTGCTCTATGTTATGTGGGATCTGGTGCCACAACCCGCCTCTCCCCAGAGTACCACCATGGTGCATCCCGGTGTTTGCTTGCGGTTCTGTTTCAGTGTACTTATTACCCTGGGACGTGATCCCGGTATGGTGGCACGCAGGGGTCTTCCTTCTCTCTGCTGTTACGCGCCGTTGCAATGAAGTCCCTTGAGCAAGCTATGAGGCCCTGGCCCCCAATCTATGTCCTGGGTCTCTGTGGAGATCGCGTGGGGCCCAGGGCGGTCGCTGGATTGGGTTAGGGGAGCCCCAGTCTCCCGTTCTGGTTGTCTCTAGGGCCGTTTGTGTGTTGAGTATGCGCTGGGGGCCCCTTGGTGACTTACTGATGTCTTCAGTGTTATTGATTGTCACCACCAGCTGGGAAGTTTCTTTTACTTTGTGTGTGGGTGCGCGGCCTCGCGTCTCTCGCAGGCCGCACCTGCACATCCTGCCGTGTCGTTGTCAAGTGGATGGGAGGGGTGGGGTGTCAAGCAAGTGCTTTCTTGTTCCGCTGGTCGTTCTCCACTTTTCGCCACTTCCGATGATCTCCGGCTCCGCGATGGGGTCACTGCTTTCAATGGATGTAGTGACAGGGATCCGGCAGGGATGTCCGCCGTTACTGGATCTGCCATTTTTTCCTGGAGGTTGCCCTTTTGGATCTGGGTCTGTGTCAGCAAGAGCTCTGTGCTCCTCCGATTCACGGTACCTGGGTGAGTGTGGGGTCTGTGTGTTCCTCCTCCGCTGTTCAGGTAACTGTGGACTCAGTCACAGCTCCCCCAGCTCAGTGAAACCGGCGAAATTCGTGCCTGATGTCCGAGCCTCAACTAGGCACACCCGTCATCGCAGCCTGCTTGGCCACGCCCTGCCAGATTGTCTTCATTATATGTTCTTTCATCTTTGGACAGCCATAATCCCAGTATTTGAGATGAGGGACTGCAATCTTTAGTGGCATGTGGAGCCCACCCTGGCGGTATCCCACATCCATCAGGAATATCAGGGACTTCTCCCAATTTGTGTAATACACCTGCAAACCAATCATGACAAAGTTTCAATCCTTTTTTCACAATTCATTAAAGCAGGGGCGTTCAACATAAATCCTAGAGGACCGTATTACTTCCAGATTGTCAGGATATCCTATGATATAAATTTGCATGCAATAAATGTAACTGGGTCTCATTTGTACTGTGGTTACTTGGATTTTCTGTGCAAACATTAGAGATGTTTTCTTTAAATGGGTTCTTCCAGTGGAAATTGTTTACGTTAATGTGTCTGCCAATTTCCCCATTTAGAACTGTACATAAAATTAATCTTCTGTGAACATTATTTATCTCCAGGTTTTACAAATATGAATGACATTGCTTATTGACAAGAAACTACACCTGTCACATGAACAAAATGGACCACTTGCACCAATCTTCACACTGAAAATACTCCAGCGACATTTCATGGGCATCACTATAAGCTTTGGAAGCAACTTGGTAATGGAAGACTGATTGCAAGCTTGAAACCCTGCCAGCCAGCTACAGTGGACACTCACCCTCTCTGGACCCTCTGCTCATGTAATCAAAGGCGCATCTAGTTATTGAATAGTGCAAAACCTAACCATTGGAGGGACACTTTTCTCCATTGCACGAAGAGGTCTAGACCCAACAAACTCTTAAAATCTCTGATTTCGGCATTTAAACTGTGCCCTTTAACCCTAACTGTTCCCCTCCTACTTCATCTCTGCAATCTGCTGCACATAATCTTACATTGTTCTAGGGACCACTGTATCTTGCCTTTTATTGTACATGCCCCTATGTTATGTACAGCGCCTGCTGCTTTTTGAAGCTAAGTTGGTGCTTCATAAATAATGTAAATAATTTACAAAACGTGTTTGGAGTAAACATCCTCAATCTGTGCACCACATGCATGTTTAGCCTCCTGTTTTTGTTTACAAATCACATCGTGGTTGAGCAGGGCTGGGTAATATTTTGAGGCAGCTTTCCACTTTGGGAATAAAGGTCCTTTTTATTTTCTGCAAAGTTATTAATACTGGCAGTGAATCTCTGTGTAAATGTTACAAATGATGACAAGTAATGAAGTGAGGCACAAGGAGATATTGCAAATCACTCAGCATTACACAGGTTGTGAAGGAGGATTAAAGGTCTAGCCTTTGGGTTCAGCAGCTTACAAAACTAACAATGCACATCTGTCGATCCAAGACAGTCTTTATTTTAGAAAAATATTATGCAGTAAAATCTCTATAATTTAGCTAGAGCCATGTGGTTAGGGTGCTGCGTGAACATACCGACTTTACCGATAACTGACTACAAACTATAGATTGCACATTTTAGATTGTAAAAATATTTACAATGCAAACTTGAAAACAAAAATACAAATTTATTCTTGACTTTTTGTAGCATGCGTTGAATTACTATTTTATCTTCAGTTCTAGCAAGTTTAGGGGCCAGTGCTTGATTGTGGCACAGGTATGTGTCAATAGTTTTGTAGGTAAGTTCATATAGAAATTTGTATAAAGTCTTTATTTTTACAATCTGAATGTCCAAGACTTTATTTTTCAGATTATAGTTCCACAGGCTCTAGTTTCATATTGTTCAACTATTTCATTAGGTGCGTTTTAAGGAATGTGTGTTTGTGCAGTTTTAAGGTCAACTTACTTTCATCCTACGATTCATTAGATTTTAACTTGTTGATAATTTTGGTACTGAAGTGCAAGTAACCTGTTCACCTGCTGTAGGCTTGCAATTTCTTTCCATGTTAAAGACCAGGTGCAGCAACTTCTCTAGTCCTCAGGCCAATGTTCAGCCGTGTAATTTTAATGAGGCCCTGAGAGAAGAACATTCTATACCCAATAAAATTACTGATACTAGTTTAGATTATCACCTATGGATCACTAAGCCCTAGATAAAATTGACACACCCTGTTGCTTCAATCAAAAAAGACAAGCACCTACAGTCCCATGGTTTACTGACCAGCTAAGGGATGGAATAAGATAATGGGAAAAATTAAGTAAAGAAATAACTATATATAGCTATTAAAAGAACATACATTACAGCTATCATCAATTACAAACAATAGATCAAATCAGCAAAATCTTTATACGATTCGTCAATGATTACGCCATCCAAAAACCCCTCTTGCAAAATATTCTCGATTATCTAGGTACTCAGTCATCCCTTGGTTGAAATCAACATTATCAGACCCTTGCAGCTCCTATGTAATGAATTGGCTAAATTCTTTAAGGACAAAATAGAGAAAATTGATCAAAACGTTTGTACCTCAAATTCTATAGATTCCTCCTCAGCTAGTGAAAGACAATAAAGACCATCAGAGGGAGGTCTGCTTAGTTTTTTCACTCCTCCTACTAAACAAACAGTCTTGAACAGATTGGTAACAGTCAATGTGGATCACCTGAGGATCCTTTCCCCCTTTGGATGTTTAAACTTGCCCCTGACAAGATCACACAGATTCTTGCTGATGTATGTAATCTATCTTTACTCTCCTCTTCTGTTCCGTTAACTTGGAAAAAGGTAATGATCAACCATTACTAAAGAATCTTTACAGCTTATCTGGCAATACCTTTCAACTACAGGGTCCGTTTCCTTCCAGCCAAAATCCTAGAGAAAGAGGTTAATAGACAACTCTCAATTATTTGGGTGGACTTTTCTCTCCTTGATAACATACAGTCTGGCTTTAAAGCAGGCTACATCACAGAATCTGCATTATTGACTGTGATTGACAACCTCAGGCTAATTGTAGACCAAAGGGGATCAGCTGGCCAGACCTGTTTAGATCTCTCAGCAGCTTTTGATACTGTCATTTCACCCTCATCTCCAGGTTAGAGGGAGTGGGGGGTTTTCAATGAGCTCTCAGCTGGTTCCACCTATTCCTAGTAGGTAGACGCAAGTTGTTAATCTTCCAATTTTCAATATAAGTCCTCTTCCTCCTTATGTTGTGGTGTTCCTCAGGTTCTGCACTCAGCTCCGCCTTGTTTACTGTCTATATGGCCTGCTAGTCCAGCAGTGTCAAATCTTTTGTTTTTTGGTATAATGTCATATGCGGACAACGCTCATATTATCATTATGATAGCTAACAACTAAGAGGCCACCAAACCGAATGTATCCAATGTGGGTCAGCAGTTATGCATTGGATACTTCACAATTTTATGACAAGACTGGAGGCTAAGATTATTGCAATCTTCCTTTATTGTGCCACCCACAGCAGCACCTTTAAAGAACTCAAGAACATTAACCAAGGTTATAAGAATCAAACAAAGGGCCAGATTCACCAGCCATCTTCCTTCTTTTTTGCTGCTGTCCAAACAAATAAGTCTTGTCTGCCGTCACTCTATGATTGCATTAATCTCTAAGTCATTTTTCATGTTTTAAATTCATAATGTATGTTAGTTTAGTACCCTGATTGACTTAATCTTCTGTGTGAGTGACATTAATATGTAATATTATATTTATGTGTTAGTTTTCTCTTTAGTTTATTTAAAAGGTAATTTTATTTTTAAACGTGTCTCCAAAGTATTATTTGTATGTGTAATTAATTTTCATGTGACGTTTATTGGAGAAAGGTACTGTGCTGAAGGATTTATTGCCTTTTCCTTCAAGCGAGTTGAGGTGGGCCTAGCACGTTATCACAAGTTAGAGAGGAGCAGAATTAACAAAAATAGGGTCGCGTTTTTTACTTGAAACCAGCGTGTTTTAATTCAATGTTAATGTTGTTGTTAATGTTGTTTTTCAATTACGTTTTGAAAATGTTTATTTTCAAGTAGTTAAACATACCTGATTTTCGCCGTTGCACAGCGCGTGCAGCATAATTGACGTCACAACGATGTTCCTGCTCAAAGGAGCTCTGCCGCAAGGTTAATGGGGCATGACGTTTTAATGCATACGTACCCACTCACTTGAGCTTGACGTTTGCTCGAGCGCTTGCGTCAGTTTCTCGATCGAGAGATACTGACAGGAAAATTAATCTGATGGTTACTGAAGTTACACGATACGATTGATATTTTTAAAGCAGTGACCTATAACTCATGAGGTTTAGTTTGAAAATCTTATGAGGCCGTTTTCAATGTGTTTTTGTGACAGTGAATTTAGGAAGAGGAAGAATTTTGGTATTTAGTGAATCTTATGAGGCAGTTTTGAAAGCGATTTAGTGACAGTAAATTTAGGAAGAGGAAGACTTTTGGTGTTTAGTGAATATCTTTTCATCTATATTAATAGGTTTATTTTAATTCGATTGATTGTCAGTAAATTTATATTTTTTCAAGAAAATGTCTGAATGTAACACTAGTGATGCTGCTGAAATGAGTATTGAAAGTAAAATTTGCATCGGATTTGGATAAAAAAATGGATATAAAATGTGAGGAATTTATTCAAAATAAAGCAACTACCTCACAAGAAGAGCATTTTTGGTCTGCAGGTGAGGGTCCTATGCAAGTACCTAAAAAAGGAGGAAAAGCGAGTAGAAAAAGGAAGAATTTAAAAGACAGTTGTTTAAGAGTAAGAGAACAAAAACTGTGCATGCAGTTGTAGGATTTCGTAGCGCACGATTCGTGGTAGTGTTGAGGACACACATGAGGACCTTGGTAGAGGTCATTGGTCACAGAAGCTAAGAATACAAGTAATAGGAGACATTCTACTATTGCCTGTGATGAGTCTTCTGGCACAGCAGAAATTGGGCTAAGTTGCCAGATGACTCATCTCAGAAATGGAGCTAAGTTGCTCATCAGATTCGGAAGAGGAAGTTGTTGAGAAAGATAAGGTTTTGGAAACATTGGAAACTGACAAGGCGGGTGGGTCTTGTGAAGTCATGGATCCTTTGGGGGAGTCTATATTTGAACCTATGATGTTGAAACATCCTCTATCACCAGAATGGAAACCGGCTCCGCATGTGGAACAATACGTGGAACTGTGGTTAAGAAAACAAATCCCTAAGGATGTGACATTAAGATTATGGTCTGAATGTCATAGACCTATTTAGACTAAAAAGAATGTGGTAGACAAATTATGACTAAAAAGAATGTGCCAAGATAGGCTATTGGATTTGACTGGCCCTATCACAAAAAATGTTATATGACTGAGGAGGCCTATATGGGGAAAAGGGATCTGGATGTGGAACAGCTGAGAGAATGGGTACAAAGGGCTGATTACTTGCTGGGCAATGAGAACACAGCTATCTCAGTGGAAAGAAGGAAATGCATCCTTCTCAAAAATGACCCGAAGGTAGCTGAATTAGCCAATAATGAAGGTGGCTTGGAGGCCAATGGAATGTTGTTTGGAGAGACCTTTATCAAAGAAATGTCAAAGTATGTTGGAGCTTTTAGCTCTTTACAAAAGTAACAAAGAGAAATCAAGAAGGTCTTTGACTGTCGTGTTTTTGGCGGGCCGAGCGAAATAGAGGTAATTTCCCCGGCCGCTTTGTCAAGGAATTACAAGAGCCTCTTCTTCAAGAGGGTTTAGAGGTTACAAGTATCAGTCATAAGGTGGTTATCAACCCGGGATTTTATGCGAGAGGAAATAGAAGATCAAGAGGCTCAGGTAAAAAGGCTCAAGACCCTTTTGTTACCCATGAAAAGTTTGGGCGGCAGACTTGCTCATTTTATCAAAATTGATGTGTGATTTCAAATGACCCATGGGTTCTTCAGACTGTTATGGGTTATCACATAGATTTCATAGAGGAACCGGTTCAATATCTATTCCCGGTCAGGATACGATTTGATTCAAAGTTAACAGCACTAGTGGATAAAGAAGTAAAAGACTTAGTAAAGAAAGGTGTGATTGTGGAAGAAAAAGATCACTCTGTGGGGTTTGTAAGCAATATCTTTTTGGTAGAGAAAATATAGAAAGGTATGAGACCCGTCATAAATTTGAGAAAATTAAACCATTGGGTGGAATACCATCATTTCAAGATGGAAGGAATGCATATGCTGAGGGATGTTTTGAAGTTAGGGGACTGGATGACTCGTCTGGACTTGAAGGACGCTTATTTAACCATCCCTATTTGCAAAGAACATCAGAGATTTCTAAGGATCAGATGGGGCGTAAGGTTATGGAAGTTTGTTTGTCTCTCTTTCGGTTTATCGTCTGCCCCGTGGTGTTTCATCAAAATGCTCCTTCAGGTTGTTGCCTTTTTGAGAGAGAGAGGAATTTGTGTGATCATCTATTTAGACAATATTTTAATAATGGAGCAAGAAAAATCGAGACTGGAGGATCATATTAGCAATAGACCTTTTGGAGGGACTTAGGTTCATTGTAAACAGGGAAAAATCATGTTTGATCTCAAGTCAAGAGACTCAGTTTTTGGGGGCTTTGGTAAACACGGTTCAAGGACAGTTGGGATTACCTATGGACAAGATAAAGAAAATAAGGAAGGAAATAAAAAGAATTTTGTTATTGGATGTGATTTCTTTGAGAATGCTAGCAAGGGTTATAGGTTTGTTGTCTTCAACTATTGAAGCTATTTTTCCAGGACCTTTGAATTATCATGCTCTTCAGATGTTGAAGAGCAGTCATTTAAGGCATGGTTTGAAGTATTTAGAGGAAATTACTCTTTCAGAGGAAGCGGGGTTAGAGCTGCATTGGTGGCTAAGAAATATGGAGGCATGGAATAGGAAAGCTATTTTTGGTGTAAATCCGAATTGCTTATAGAATCAGATGCAAGTTTAACTGGCTGGGGAGCTTGCTGTGGTGCAATATCGACAGGGGGTATATGGACTATGGAAGAAAGGAAATTGCACATAAATTGCCTGAAATTGCTGGCAGGGTCTTTTGCCATAAGGAGCTTCATGAAGGACAGGGAAAGGTGTCAGTCCTCTTGAGAATAGACAATGTATCTGCTGTGAGATAAGTTAGGGGGACCGAAATCAAAGGATCTGGCAGGAGTATTTTGGGATTATTGTTTGAGTCAGGAGATTCTGGTTCATGCGGAACACATACCAGGTTTGACGAATGTGGAGGCAGATTGGGGCTCGAGGAATTACAACGTTTCCAGCGATTGGAGTCTTCACAGGTCAGTGTTTTTGAGGTTGATGGATCTATGAGGTCCTTGTTATGTGGCTCTGTTTGCAAACAGGAGGAATACTCAGTTGAAAAAAAACTTCAGCTGACATCCAGACCCGTATTCAGCGGGGATGGATGCTTTCAGGCAGGATTGGAGGGGCCTTCGTCCCTTTGCTTTCCCTCCTTTTGTAATGATAACAAGAGTGTCTTTGTTGGTACGGAAATGGAAGGAAACAGTAGTCTTGGTAACTCCACTTTGGAAGTCTCAGGTCTGGTACCCAATCCTTCTAGAAATGTTGGTAGATTTTCCAATCTTGCGCCCGTCGTTCCAAGACATTTGAGGGGTCCGCTGGCGGGACGTCACGATTTGGTGTTATCAGATCAGTTGAGACTAATGGCTTGGAGAATTTCAGGTGAGTATGGAAAGTGCCTGAAATTTCAGAAGAGGCTTCTAATCTTATTAGAGAATCCTGGGCTCCAGGAACAAGGAAGATGTATAGACTGGCATGGGAGAAATGGTTACACTGGTGTGTGAAGAGAGATTTTGATCCAGTTTCAGTGGATGTAGTCTATGTAGTCAATTATTTAGCAGACTTGTTTGCTGCTGGTTTGGCTTACCGTACTATCAATTTACATAGATCAGCTATTGCTGCTGGTCATGAACTGGTAAATGGAGTTTCTGTGGGACAGAATTTTTTGGTGAAAAGATTGATGAGAAGTGTAGGAGTTTCTAAGCCTCCAGTGGCTTTCCCTTCCTGACATTCCCGACAAGCGGACTATAGGAATCCGCATACCGACTGGCTGGTCACAGCAATTTAGCCAATTATATTGGTTCCTTCTTATTCGCTTTGGACCATGGACTATTTCACCCTGGAGTAATTATGCAAAGATTTGTCGTACCTTGATAGACAACGTGCTGACATTCGTAAAATTACATTTTCGAGTAATCTGATTTCACCAGTGGCACCATTTTAATGATCAGTTGGACCACATCCTTCGCTCAACATGTGTGAAGAGCTTTCGGCCTGTCCTATAAAATAGACAAGCTGAAAGAAGTATAACATTTCCCTGATTACTCTTATCCCTTGGATCACTCATCGTCTTGCTCTAGGTGCAGACTTATTGTGGCCTTAAGAAGTCCTTTTGTAAGGACGGAACGCATCGGCTGTTTTTTGATTGTCTTGACCGTATTTTAATCCTATATCAAAATAAAAGAAGAACTTTGTAGAACACATTTTTGGACACAGATTCAAAAATTCTTGTCTGGGTCTTTGGTGGTGCACCTTTGCTTTTGTTTAAACTGTGATATTCCTGTATTGGAATTGCATTGAGACAGTGGGTGCTTTACAGTGTGCACACAGATTTCTGGGTAGTTCCAGAGTACATACATATGATGTAGGTATAGTGGGTCAGGTGCTGGGGTCTATAGGGTTCCACTGTCTAGATTTTCTTCCAACAGATATTCTTTTGTTTGGGAAGTTTCTAAAGTGCTATCATATTTGGAGAATTTAGGAAACAACAGTGGTTTGGATTTGGGGGATTTAAGTGGTAAATTGACTATGTTCTTGTGTTTACTGTCTTTTAGAAGTGTGTGTGATGCAAGAGCTTTAGATGTCTGTGCTAGGATTTTTAATCCTGAAGGTGCATGTTTCTACCTACGTAGGAGGTCGAAGATAAATTCAGAAACTATTTTCTATCCTTATTTTTATGAACATGAATGTTTATGTGTTGTGCGTTGTCTGAAAGAATATGAAAGGAGAACTTCAAGTATTCGTTCTTCAAATGAGAAACAGCTTTTAATATCTTATAGAAAACCACATAAGGCTGTATCTAGTCCTACCCTAGCAAGATGGGTGAAGGAAGTGATGAAGATTGCTGAGGTTGATGTAAACAGGTTTGGTGCACATTCAGTGAAAGGTGCCTCTGCTTTGAAAGCCTTTTTGCTGGGTGGTGCATTGACTGATATTTTAAGATGTGCAGATTGGTCTAATGACTCTATTTTTCGTAAGTTTTATTTTAAACCTGTGATTAATGCAGCTTCTTGTTTGTTAGAGAAGCTTTGAACTTGCAATCATCTTAGCCTCTGGTCTTGTCATAAAATGTAGATTTTCATCGGCTTTGATGGACAGAAAATCTGGATTTTATTAAAGACATGGAGGCTAATATATCCCTCCCTTTCTCTCTGCCCTTGTTGGTAATTGTTGTTTGTTCTTTCACAGGACGTGGTCAACAATGAGAGAGGAAGAGGATCTCCAGCTAAAAGTGGATAACGTTTCGCATGGATTTATCAAGTTATTGTTTTAATGGACTGATGTTTACGTTTTTTACAGTATACAAAAAAGAAGGATGATGGCTGGTGATTCTGGCCCTTTGTTTGATTCTTAGAACATTGGTGAATGTTCTTGAGTTCTTTAAAGGTGCTGCTGTGGGTAGGGCAATTAAGGAAGATTGCAATAATATTAGCCTCCAAGTCTTTAATAAAATCCAGATTTTCGGTCCATCAAAGCTGATGAAAATCTACATTGTCTACAACTTAATTACCAAAAGACATAACTAATTTGCTTTGGAAAGCAATCAGTTAACTGGTCTCCCCAATGTCATTCTGCAGACCTAGGGGCACCCAAGACTCCGGTTTTCTATGACAAGAATCTTGACATATGGTTTGGCCATCAGTTGTCTTTTGAAACCTATATCAATAAGATGTCTCCCACATGCCTCTTGATAATAAGGATGCTGAAAACAAAAATATTTTATGTGGTCCTGTTGAGCTGTTGCAAAACAGTGGTACAGGCCCTTATGTCCCGATTGGACTTTGGGAGCTCCCTATTCCAGGGAGTATTTACATTATTATATCTATATTTAGATTATCCAGAACTTAGTGGCTCCACTTGTTCTTAGAACTGCTCAACAAGAGTCAGTCTCCAAATGTTTACAGGACCTATACTGGCTGCCGGTAAGGAAACAAATTACCTTTAATACATGCGCTTTTACTCATGATGAGTTTGGATGACAGATCTTATGAACAGAAGGAAATCAATGAATTCCTTACACTCGGGTCGAGATTTGTATTCTTCTTCTCTACAGAACTTGACAGTACCAAAATCAAGCGTTTTAGATCCGGGGGTAAATCGTTTTCCTATCTGGCCACTACTTGGAGACAGTCGCTAACACTATAGTTGAAAACCACCCAGGATCATGAAATGTTCAGGAAAAATTTGAAAACCTGCCTCTACAGTCTTTCGTTGTCCCCATCCCAACTTTTCTCCTCCTCCACATTCCGGCTCATTCAGCCCTGTGCGCCATGACATCCACTGGATATTTGTAGCATTTAATAAATACTGTTTCATTCATAACTAACAAGTGAAGAGATTTCTACTGTGTGACGTCACAATACCATTTTGACTCTGTCAAAATGGTATTGAACTATTTATTTGCGTTTTCTAGGCAAAACCTTATGCAGGAACATATTAAATTTAATATACAAAAATAGAAGTGTCTTATAGCACATTTTATAGGATGACAAAAAGGATTAAAATATTTATAACACAATAACATTCATGTCAAATTAGAAGTCATCATAAAAGATGAATGTCCTCGAGTAAATTGAATATTAGAGAATAAACATCTGTCTTAAGTATGGTATCTGTGGGGATTTCAGGGCAAGACACAAGAAAATAATGTGATTCGAGTCATGTTATTCTAATATACATAATGCCTAATCTAATACACATAATGGCTTACATGAAACACATTCCCTATTACAGTCTTAAGAGAAAAACTTTAACTTCTAAACATTAGAATCTTTGTGGGACATGATCCTGCCATAAATGCAAAATACAGTTGCTTCTGAGTTGTTTTAGCAGTTTCAGTGATTAATTATTACTTCTAACATTGGCAGAGTGAACATTATATGAAAAAAACCTAGCATTAGCAATAGTGGTTTTAATTGCCTTCTTTAATTGACCGTCATTGATCCAACCAACATAGTTTTCAATAACATTTTGAGTTGTTCAAGAGTTGAGAAAAAAACTCTGGATAGACCAACTAAATAGCAACAATACATAAGGCATGTAAACAGAACAAGATCTTAAATAGGTAAGCCTCCAGGTGAGGGTGTCAACAGAATATTTGTATGAAGGGTATTTATGCTCAAATGAGCTAGTAACCGGGGTGTAGTCATAGAGCCTATTTTTACATTGTAAATCAGACCCATGACATTTTAGATGTTATTTACAATATACTTTCTAGGCAGCATTTTTTCATGACAACATTTAGATGGAAGGTTACATTAGTCACACTTGTGCTGCTCTGCTTCTTATGTTTTCAGCCCCAATTACTGTTCTCTTGAAACTACATCCCCTTTCTATGGAAATACAGAGATAAATGTTTTAGGGAGAACACAAAGGAGAAGCATACAGAAAAGGCAATTACAACCTTCAGGCTCAATTGGAATTATATGTTGGAACTGCTGCACCATTTCTGTAACTGAGTCACTTTTAGAATCATTTTGGTCCAATTCCTGGGATGTGGTGCACGCTCTATGAGACAAAATAAAACTTTCACTTATTTTTCTCTCTAATTATGGACAGTGGTCCAAAAGGCTGAAATGAGGGGGCACTGTTTGTAAACTCAACAATTCTTTTCTCAATTATTTCATGAACAATGTCTGACACATTGAGTGAAAGATAATTTGACAAGGTGTTCTTATATTATCCCTGCAAGGCGATGATAAACAACCACAAATGCATTGAAGGCAGTAGTGTTGCACCAATAGATGTCCAACAGTTGTCATGTTGCTGTAATAGAAACCATGACATTTTTAGCATTTGTGACAAAGTGGGCTGCAGGAAATGAGTAAAATATGGGTGTGATTTGACTGTTTTGTGTAATACTGATTGAAAACATGGTGCTGATTTTGTCATGTTCCCTGTTTTTGCTAATGTGACCACTCACTGGGTGCTGCCAGCACTAACTGGAAAAGTAAGGAAATGCACAGTCTGCAATAATGCACTAACTAAGCATGTATGCAAATTATCTGCAGACTTTGAAAAGTAAACACAGAGCAGCAGTGCACCCCATCTCTGTGTTTCTATGAAGGTACCCTGTCCCACGAGGAAGGTACAGTGCACTTTCCCCTCACATGCGAATCTTCAAGGTCCCTCTCAGGAGCTTCAATGCATATTGCTCAAGCACAAACACGTATAACATAGTTTGAGCTGTACTAGCAGTGTAGAAGGGGGTTGAGAAATGATCATATATGGTTATTTCGAAAATAGTAAATGGATTCAAAGCTTTGGAAGTACGGATGAAAATTCTACATATTCCTAATATATGCGGAAATCAAAACGACCACATGGGTATCTGGGACATTAGGCTGTTGTGCTGTGGTCTTAGACTCATACTAAGAATTAAAAAATGAGCAAACCAACAAGACAAGTAAAATGGTATTGAATATTTCAATAAAGTATTAGTTCATTTTGTCTATCCGGTCAACATGGCATCTCAGAGCTACTCCAGGGCACAATATGTACATATAAAAGCAAGATATAACAAGTATAGGGTTATGGGGGGAGTATTTTGGTTATGCAGGGAGTTACACTGGCCTTGGAGAACTCAAGGGTTTCCTGTGATGTGGAATTGACAGTCAAAAGCCCTATGTTCAATTTACTTTTTTTTAAAGATATTAAATGATAACAAAATAATTAAGGACTCAGTTGTCTTTTTACCCAAGTAGTCCAACTGGAATGTCACCAAAACTCATTCTGATATGCAGAAACAAATGTTTTAGATTTATATTAAAACAACTTACCTATGCTTTAAGTGTATGTTTCAGTCTGCCAGAATAATTGTGCAAGGTAAAAGCATCAACGACTTGAGGAGTGTCTACTCGTCTTGATCTACGCAATCTAAACTTTCACAGGAGGATAACATAATATGGCTTACATCTGAAGAAAAGAACTGTGTTTTTCGTAAAGGTAGAAAACTCTAACAAATTGGGATTTATTTATTTAGACTTCAAAAAAGGGAGTGAAGCCCACAGCATGCAGAGGACACACAGAAATAAGTTGGTGACATTTTCCAATACCTGTCCTTGTTGAATTGTCAATAAAAACAACTTCTCTGCATGCAAGAGAATGCTTCAGTCTGCCAGAAGTTGTAATTCTGTTCTGTAACGTTTTGGGATTTAGGGACAGAAGTAGAAAGCATTTTTTCAGTTTGTGACGGGAAAATGCTTTTTCAAATGTTCAAAATGCAAATCGGTAACTTGTTACTGAATCACAATTTGTATTTGTAATTTGGTATTTGGAAAGGGTGTGTTTTGGGCATCACTTCCAAATAACAATTCAGCATGTCAGTCAGTCAAGAATGTTTATTTTTTACCTTAGACTTAAAACATAGTAAGACCACATTATATACAAAATCATCAACTTACATATGAAAACAATTAAAACCGAGTTACATCCAAATTTGTCATCTTGAGTATTCAAAAACGAATAAAATCACTTATATTCAAATTCATCATCTTACATAAGAAAGCAATTAAAATCACTTTACACAACTAGACACATTTCCTACATTCCATATAAAAGGTTTTCCAATCAACAAATCAGTATGCCATGTATTAGGCCCAGATCGTGAACATCACTCCATTTGCAGTGTTTGCAGAGTTGTCCGCACTCTGCAGGACACACGGAGTTCTGAAAACTCTGCTCCGTGGAGTGAAGTTTTTCCCTCCCTCGCCAATGTTAGTTGGTGAGCAAGGAAAACCCAACGCTAGACCACCTCCCAGCAAGATTTCTCAACATGGGCGGTTGCAGATGGTTGCTAGCATTCGTGTTGAGAAACATTCCGGTCGCTTTGAGGAAGCTGCTGTGTGAGTAGAACTTCTACTCTAGTGGCAGAGAGCAGCACCCTCTTTTGCAGCATGTGGTGCAGTTCACACAGATTTTACAGCATGTGACAAACATTCGGTGCTAATAAACAGAGCGAACAGAGCTATGTAATGCAAACTTTTTTGTCACTTCATTGAGTTCTGCCCAGGCCTAGTATGTATTACTGTTTTGCAATGAATTCTGGTCGCAAACCAGAAATACATATCCACTATTTTAAAAGTGGTGGTAATCCATTTGCAAATGGGAAGGTGCCCCCTTTGGGACCCCTTCCTCTTTGAGAATGTTAAAAATATATATTTTTAAGAGCAGGCAGTGGGCCCACGAACCACTGTATATTCTTAAAAAAAGAAACTTCAAAGTTTATTTTTTTTCTTTTTAAACACATCCTGTTTTCCTCTTAGGAAAACAACCTCATTTCTTTATTTAAAAAAAGATTGCTTTATTAAATAGCAATCACAGACATGGTGGTCTGCTCGCCTCAGCAGGCCAACATCCCTGTGATGACTGCAATTCTTAATCTATTGCAATTTGCGACTTACCTCATTAATATTCATGAAGTAGGCTGATTTGCGACCTACAAGGAATCCCTATTTGGGGGAAAAAATGTCATACACTAGGAATACTGATTTTCTAATTGCGATTCACAGATAAGCGCAAATAGGAAATCGACTTTCCTAATGTTTGTACATCTTACCCTTTGTTAGTTAGTCTTGCAAAAGACATTGAAGCTCACTTAATGCTGAGGACAAACACTTTGAATAGTTGAAATTCCCAATGCCAGTGTTCTCGCTAAAAGAAATTCTTATTAACGAACGCAGAATCCACTAAAAAGATTAGCTGAAGAAAAAGCCATCACATAGTCATTAATTATAACACTTAGTTTCAATATTTATTTAAAATAATACATTTACTTTAAAAATGTAATTCAAAGAATACATTGTTAGTTAAAAATTATAAAAGATAAAAAAGTTAATCATAACTGCTAAGCATTCTTTTTTATCTCTCTTTTAAAATTCACCACTGAACAGTACAATAACAACTGTAATTAAGGAATTCATAATATTGAAATGTTTAAGCACACAATCCCAACATTAAAGAAAGCTTTAAAATACATGTAATACTAGTTTGTGAAACGTAGACCTATTAAGGATTTTCAAAATGTTGGAAACAAATGATAAAAGTGGTTTAGGAGAGCTGAGCGAAAATTAAAACTTTTTATCAGGAAAAACTCTTCCTGTGGCACATTACATCTACCAGAAACAGGGCCGGACTGGTCTTTCCGGGCACCGGGCAATCCCCCGGTAGGCTGGATGGAGTGGGGGCCAGTTTCGTGACAGGGGGCCGGTTCTGTTGTTGGGGATGATTTGGACCGACTCTGAGTCACGGTCGGTCAAATTGGCCCCAACAACAGAACACACAGTGCTTACAGCAGTAAATTAAGCACAATAAGGCCGCCCCTGGCTGTCTGAGAGGCCTGGTTTGAGCTGCGGTGCCGCACCGATTTCAAAGAAATTATTTTAATTTCATCAGGCAGCAGCCAAGCCGCCGCCGCGCCGCCCGGCCCTAATTAACCCGTGCATTACACTCTACATCACCACCACCACCTGACCTCACTTTCTGTCACCTGACCATCCATGTCTGTATTGTTGTTGAAGACGCGCATAGCGCGCATGTCACCGCCTCCGCTGCGCAGCTGTTTTTTTTAGGGTAGGGTCTGCAGTGATGCTCATGCCCATTGGGAAGTGCGCGTGACTGAGGTGAGGTCGAGGCAGGCATTCAGAGGCCAGTTAGGGAGACATCAGGATAGGCCAGCCAGGAAAGAGATCCGGATTCTGCACCCCGTAATTTAATCTCCCCTGTCTGCCGCCCGCAGTGCAGGTGAGTGCTATTTGTTTGTTTGCAGACCAGTGGTGGCCAGATCTGATTTATGGGTGGTGGACGGCACAGCACTACTGTGCTAAAAATACATTTTTAGCAGGTGTGCAGGTGCAGCCAATGAAATATTCGGCATGCGGATGATGCAGCTATTTGTAAATACCGTAACTCCCAATTTTTTTCATTTCATGATACAACTTGAACTCAGTGTAAAACTTTTACACTGAGTTCAAGTTGTATCATGAAATGAAAAACATGGTGCGTCACAGTACTTAAAACTGCATTCAGAGGCTGCCTGGTTACCAACATTTTATACCAAGGACACGTCACAATAGAGACTTTTCAACGTGTCACCATATATCATCACTGGTTCATGGGTGATTGTGTCTTGCAGTGTAAGGGGGAGGGAGCAGGCGAGACACTGTTTTAATTGAATTTCAAGAAAAAAAGCAAAAACCTATTCAGTCACAAAAATGATCCTGCGATGAACCTCAAAGACGATTGCATCCTACTCGACATTCTTCCCCATCAGTGGCCTCTGCTTGTCTATGCTGTGGCGGAAGCCTCCCCTCTGCAATTAGCGGGGACCACGTGACGTCACATTGGCGGAGCTGGCCTGTCACAGGTGTTCCATTCACAGGATTCTGCAGCTGGTGCCAGCGCGGACCTCGTGACATCACATTGGAGGGTCTGGCCTGTCACAGGTGTTCCATTCACAGGATTCTGCTGCTGGTGCTAGCGTGGACCTCGTGACATCACATTGGAGTGCCTTGCACGTCACAGGTGTTCCATTCACATGGTTCTGCTGCTGGTGCTGCTTGGAAGGCGGTGACCTAAGGCTGATTCTCACAACTTGCTTGCACATACTTTCAATGCTGCGCAGCGCTGCCCGATGTTTTGTTAATCTGGCCTGGGCTTCTGTTTCACATCTTAATCTTTAATACATCCCTCCAGTTTGCTTTAGGTTGTTGCTATGATATCTATTTTCTACAGTGATAACATGTATGCCAGCAGCCACTTCAGAGCACTTTGTTAAGATGAGCAATAGAAAGGCCAGATCTAGAGGTCAGAGAAAATAAATCGTTCATAGTGTTTTTGGGAAATAGAGGTTTCAGTTTCTGATCCAGGCATGGTTTCTATCAACAATACTGTGGGTCGAATGCATCTCTAGAGGGGGAGGGTTTCCAACCAGAAGGAGGGAATACCTGCCAGGAGAATTAAAATGAGGCCCTAGGAGAGGATCCTAACATACATACATTAACATCGGAGCAACCAAGGGCAAGGTCAAAAGATCAAATAAAAAAATGCATATAGTATTATATTTTCAAAGTCAATTCTTTATTCATATGTAAACACTATAAATATCAAGCCATGTCATGGTTATTTTACTTTAAAACAAAGAAATATTTCTCATAAACTCAAGTCCCACACACACAATTCATACCCAACAATCAGACCATCACACATTCTACAATTAAACACAACTCAAACATCAAACGCACAAATAATCTCAATAGTACATAGGGGCCACAGGATGATTAGATGACAGGATGGTAATAGATCATCAATGGGGGAAGAGATATAGATGGAACCAATACAGCTGCCCCCACACAAACAACACTGACACACGTTTCGGTGTATAGCCCCAGCCGGGGCTACACCTTCATCAGGGCGGAGATGTACAACAGAGTGTGGGACACAAAATGCAGACATAAAAAACATATATATAATAACAATACGTGCTGATATCAAATCAGTATTTTAACTCAAGTTGTTTAACACAATGCTCCTATGGAAGCTCCTGACCAAAGATAGTTATAGATACAATTTTCATAAAATATCCAAAAATGGAATAGAGAACCTGGAATAGACTGCTTTATCAAAGGAGAATATGAAACAAAATGAATAGAACATTCAGATCATATAAAAACACTCATACCATAGAAATTGAAGATACAATATCATAGCAAGACCCCATCACCCCCGAAAAGGTTTGTCATACATAAGTGTCCAGGAAAGACCAGTGCGATAAGACAACCAACTGTAACAGTGATGAATGAAAGATAGTGTGATACAAAAAGTTGCAGGAAAACATGCAGGACCATAACCCAAAGGAATTAGAGACAGAAGGGGTGTCTGCGTTATTCCTACCCGGTATCACAATCCAATAGGGGCACGAACCAGAGGAATGATGTAACTTCAACCCCGTTAAAGGTGGGGATCACAGTGGAACAGATTTTTTATATATATATATCCCAGAGGTATTCTGAGAATGAGAAAAATATAAAAACGAGAAAATGAATCCGTCCAACTATATAATGAATGTCAAAACAGTCATACAACGACTAACTCATTAGCGCTCAACCCCGCTCAAGCTGGGGATCGCAAAAAGACTTATCAGAGACAAGTCTGATGATTTTCAAAGGAAGAGGGCAGAAATCCACCACAGCCACTCATCACATGGGTCACAAAGAAATATCCTCTATGGAAAGTGGAGGGCCACCCTCAATAAATCAGAATGGGATCCCTAGTTACTCGAGTACAGCGATCCGTGGATCTGAAAAAATGAAAAAGCAATTCCACTTTCAGAGAGGGTTGCGGGATTATTTAGCTTAACCATGAGATAAAATTCATAGGTGCCCGCCTCCTCGCAATAGTATCTTCATGTAGGCAAAGTAACGCCACCGCGTCCGATAGAGGGCAGGAGTGTGGACAAAGGTATACTATTCCTATAAATAGCAGTGTGAACATACACGGGCAAGATTACATAAATTCGTCGTCCCAGACGGTAGAATAGTCAAAAGTGCTGGGAGCGGGGGGCGTGGCCGGCGACCAGACAAAATGGCCGCAGAGTGATCGAGCTCCGTGAAAGTCGAAGCCTCCCATCATCGATCCGACCACTTATCCTGACACTGCCCCAGTGTTGAACCGCGAATGTTGTGTAGGAACACTCCCGATGACCGTTGAGCTAAACTAGACCCCCGAGAACCGAAGGGCCGCAGAGTTATGGCCTTGTAAAAATCGTGGCCTTGGCCTGAATTGACTCCAGGACCTCGAGTACTCTTCAGCCCGAACAGAGAAAGGCGGCGTCGGTACGCGGAGAAGCAGAGACACCCAGCAGCAGCGGCCCGGTCCTAGCAAAGCAGCGGCGGAAGCACCCGGCAGAGGTTAGTGGAGACTGGGGTGCCTCTACACCCATCAGTCCCGCAAAGGCCTGGGGAGACCCCGGAATCCTAGAGCACCGCAACGACCTGAGCGGCCTGTACTCCCCCAGCGCAGGCGACCGCGGAGGACAATACCCAACACTGAGCCCAAAGCTTGGGGCCAAACGCGGGATGCGACACAGCTCCCGGAACTGAGGCCTAACCACGCGAGGAAGCCGGGGACTGGAGTTGGAGGCCAGCCCAGAGTGCAAGGGGCCTACTTCCAAGGAAAGAAAGCTGCAAAGAACAGCGCTTAGCCGCCGCAAATCCGGGACACTACATGGCACCACAAGTGCGGGGAGACAATTGCAGAGGCCTAGGAGACACTGATGAGGCCTGGAGGAACAAGGACAAACTAATTCACTGCACTACTGTCGTCAGGCCGCAAATCCTGCTACGACGAACAGTAAGGCCCAGTGCCAGGGATAGCAGCATAACAGTGAAGTGCACAGTGAGAGCCCAAGCTAAGAGTATTTCTACCTGCCAAATCGACGAACAGAGTCTGGGGCGGTTGCAGATACGCAGGGGATAAACGGCAGAACACCTCCAGTCCCCACTGACTCGGAGCACGCAGGACGATGCGGACTCCCTACGGATAAACCCCCTGCCTTCAGCTGACAACTACCAAGATCCACTCGTGCAATACAGATGTGGGACACGACCTACTAGTAACTATGGCTGGCCGAGGGCCCAGAGGGCCACAGACCCCCCCATTGGACCAATATACCTACACGAAGGACTCCAACAGGGACAAATCCAAAGTGCGACCCCCGGACGTACCGGAAAGTACGGAGGAAGTGACCCTCCAGGACGTCATGGCGGCCTTGGGGACGATGCAAACCTCCATGGGCACGATCTCATATGGGCGGATTTCGCAAAAATGACGGATCGGCTGGTGGAGGTGGAGAAAACAACGGTGGGCCTCTCCACAGACACGGCAAAGCTACAACAGCAAGTAAGCAAGTTGGAAGAAGACAACAAAGTGATGAAGGCTAAGCTCGACGACCAGGAAGGGCGATCACGGAGAAATAATGTACGTCTGGTGGGTGTTCCGGAAAACGCAGGGGGTCCAGTGCTGGATCTCTTTGTGGAGGATCTAATCCAGAATCACCTGAAACCGCGTGGGCTCTCTAAATTCTTCTCAGTCGAAAGAGCACATTGGGTGCCGGGAGGCAAACCGCGCCCGGGGGCTCAACCACAGCCTATACTGGCGAGATTATTCAACTTCCGAGACCGCGACGCGGTGCTACAAGCTGCACGCGTAGCACCACCATTAAAAGTGGACAATGCAGAAGTCGCCTTTTATCCCGACTACAAAGCGGCGGTAACCCAGCAAAGACATAGTTACAAGAAAGAACTACGCGCCAGAGAACTAAAGTATTCAATGTTATACCCGGCGAAGCTACGGGTGGAATCAGATGGCAAGACATTGTTCTTTGAGACACCGGGAGATGCGCAAGACTGGCTGGAGGGATGGAGACCGGCCAGAGGGAACAGAACCAGAGACACCACACAGACAGGACGCTAAGGTACCACCACGACAGGAAACGAAAAGAAGGAAGATACCCCTGGAAGAAGATACTGTTGACACACACATGCATCGAGGGACCTAGACGACGTCAACTTCAGGGATACCAAGAGACCTCCTGAGAATGCGACTGACAGGAAAGTCATCCCTTGGTAAACACAAATTGTACCGGTATGTTTCTGGTGCACAGACCGCTACAGAGACACCTAACAGCACAAAACTGGCTCAGGGGCCTGGGCCCCGCAGGTATGATCAAACAATTAAGGGGAGAAACTGGGTGCATAGATGGGGAGAGGAAGGCTTCGTTCTGGATACGGAAGGCTCACCCCCACGAATGAGACGCTTTGTTAGGGAACTTAAGCACTCTGCTCAGTTGGGGGGCGGGCAGTTTCAGTACCGCCGGTCAGGGAGGCAGGGTGGGGGGTAAGGGTTCAGGAATCGTTGAAACAAGAGTTAAACTGTTTAAGTTTATTAGTCAAGATATCTCAAAGAGCAAATGTAAGAACTGACTGTACAGTGTACTTAGGCGCATGGCAGATGATGCGGAACAAACGTCACCAATGGTATTTGAAATCAGTGTTCAAACACCATACACGACATGCCACCACACAAGAGTAATGATACCAACGCTCAGTTACCACTCCCGCCAGGCCCTCCCTTGTCCATAATATCATGGAACATAAATGGTCTAGGACATAAGATCAAAAGAGGATTGGTTCTACAATATTTGAAACGCAGGTGGTCCACAGTCGCCTTGCTCCAGGAGACGCACTTGAAGGGCACGGCATGCAAGGCACTAGACCGGTGGGGATTCAAGATGGTGGCCCATGCAGAGTTCACGTCAGGCTCTAGGGGGTGGGAATCCTGGTCCATAAGGGCTCCCCACTGGTGATCAAGAACACTTGGGCCGATGACCAAGGGCGGTTCTCTGTTTTATCCTGTCAGTGGGAAGGAAGAGTGTATAACATGATCTCCGTGTATGTTCCCCCGGACACTTTACCAACAGGCATTTCAGGACCTCGGGAAACTCCAACTGGACCTCCCTGAGGGAGAACTGATCATAGGCGGGGACTTCAATACAGTGATGGATGCGGCCATTGACCGCAACCCGTCCAGAGATGCGAGCCGATCAAATCGGGCTCTGCAAGAATTTATAAACGCAATGGGACTGACTGAAATCTGGAGAATCAGACACCCAACAGAGCGTCAGTACATCTTTCACTCAGGGGCACACGGAAGTCTCTCTCGTGTAGACTATATACTAACACTAGCGATTACACCCTAAAAGGTGAGGGAAGTAGAGCACTTACCGAGAGGTATCGCAGATCATTTGCCAATCCAGCTCATTTACACCGCTCATATCCCTGGAAGGCAGAGGGTATACCCGCTTTACCCGGGGTTCCTAAAAAACGCTAAGATCGCCAAGGACCTTGTGAAATCCACAACACAGTACTTTGCAGAAAATGAACAATCAGTTGAGTCACCAAGCACACTATGGGAAGCATATAAATCTGTAATTAGGGGACAGGCCATCTCAACCATCACACGACACAAACGTGCGCAAAGGGAGACCCTAGATACACTAGAAGAAGCCATGCAGAGAGCAGAGAGCAGAGAGGGCACATGTCGCAGATCCTACAGACACCACAGCCCAGTCCCTGGCATTAGCGGCCCAAGAATTTAGAACCTATGCGTGGGAAACCACAAAGGCCAAACATACGGATACCCTCCACAGAATCTATGAACTAGGAGACTGGGAAAATGCTTGCATGGCTGAAAAAGCGGGAAAAGGCAAATAGATGGATCGCACAACTTAGCCTGAGAGGTGGAACTATCACGACGGACCCCGAGCGCATAGTGGAAGAGCTGGCAACACATTACGAGACAATCTATACGCCACAAGCGGTAGCCACAGTGGAGGAGAACGCACAATTTTTGTGCGATATTAGGATGCCAACACTTCAACCGGAGGCTATGCGCGACCTAGACATGGACCTCTCAGTGGAGGAATTGGGGCGGGCACTAGCGGCGCTTCACACGGGGAAAGCAATGGGTCCAAATGGACTGCCAGTGGAACTGTACAAGATGGTGACGGGAAATATTACACCCCACTTACTCAACATGTACAATGACTGCCTAGAGAAAGGAATACTACCAAGAGACCAGAGTGTAGTGTAGTTCCTATATTCCCAATAGGCTCTGCGCATTGGAATAATATATTCAGCAGTGTAGACGTAGGACTGAGGTCGACTTGGTCTCTACTGACTATATTAGACTTAAGGTTTGCCAGCTAGCTCAGAGGTCACTAGAAACTTTCTCGAATAAACGAGGAGGAGTTTAACCTCCCTGGATAAACAAAAAGGGATTAGCTTCAGACAACCATATAACATGACAACTTTGCTCCCTCAGAATAAGAGTAAATCTCTAGAGTCGTGTGAAAACAATAGACAGCTATTTCACTCAGTCAATTGTGCGTTCTTAGTTTCACCAGAGTGCAGAGAAGAGAGAGACAGGCGTTTTCAATAAAAGGTATTATTTATTGAGCAGGCTTCCTTCTCATGCAAGAGAAATGAATTGCCACAATTGCAATACTTAATGTAAAGTAAAGTACGTACAGTAAAAGGAGTATTATGAAATAATACTGTAAAAGCATTGATATGGTTTCTTAGCCATAAGATACTTTAAAATGGATAGAATATATACATACATATATACATTGACTAACGTGCTCAACTGGTGCTTCTAAAATACGCCTACCCCGGTGTACCTGACCTGATACGTGGGAAGGAGTAAGTAAGTAGCAGTTTAAGTTAAGTTGGTTTTGCTAAGAATCTGGTTCAAGAATTCTCTTTGAGGGTTTAGTCAGCACTGTACCTTGGGAATAGAATGTTGGAGGTCTGGTATCTCTTTCCTCAGGATTTGATATCCCAGCAACCCGTAAGGGTAGGCTGGAAACGCCGGAGCTGGATTTTCTCGGCAGGAGAAAAGACAGCGTCTTTCTCAGCGCGTCAAAGAGGAGGGGCAACGTCCGTGGGCTCTCGCATCAGCTGGGCTCTCGGGCAAGTAGATAGCTGCTCTGCTCCAAAACCACCACTGTGTGTTTGCTTAAGGCAACGTTGGTATATTTACACCTGAAAGGTACCGAGTTTGACGTAAGGCTTGGACATAAGACGTCAATAAAGATGTCACTAAGAACTGGCCGTTCTTACAGTGCTCGCAGGAGTTCTATTACAAATCAAAACAAAGCAAATGGGGATTTCCCAGGTTGCTGGAGGTTTGGTGTGTCGAAAGAACTCGTTGTGCTTTCTAGGAATCCAAGGAAGTAGCTTTTGCCGTGCCTTGGACTGCAAGGGCTATTTACTTAAATATGGATCTGATTCTTATGCCATTATAGGGATATTATTAATTATAGCCGTACAAGGGCATAAAATAGCAATATTGATTCAGGTTCCTGGATAAAAACACAATAAGAGACTAGCCACAATTGTAGCCATACACAAACCGGGCAACCCAGCACAATTGACCGTTTCCTACCGCCCAATATCACTAATAAACGCAGAAGCCAAAATACTGGCCAAAGCGTTGGCAATTCGATTACAACCGCACCTCAAGGAACTGGTTCACCCGGACCAATCTGGCTTTATGCCAGGGCGTAACACCTCCCTTAATTTAAGGCGTCTACACGCATATTGGTCCGCACATCGATGGTACAGAAAGATGCGGCCATCCTCTCTTTAGACGCCACAATGGCTTTTGACCTAGTGGAAAGGCCGTTCCTCTTTGCGGTGCTTCAAAAGCTGGGGTTTGGCCCAAGGTTCTGTGCATGGATCAAGCTATTGTATATGGAACCCCTCGCACAAGTAGTAGCTAACGGGCGAATATCGAGAGAGTTAAAACTGGGAGGGGTACCAGGCAGGGTTGCCCGCTATCACCGCTTCTCTTCGCCCTAGTGCTGGAACCGCTTGCTGCATGGATCAGGCAGGACGCGTCAATTCATGGGATGAGATGGGAAGCGGATTGGGAAGACCGCATCTCACTCTATGCGGATGATGTGCTCATATATTTAACATCCCCAGCGAGGTCGTTGGTGTTCCTACTAGACATTCTTACAGCAAATGGGAAGGTATCTGGATATACGATAAATTGGACGAAATCGCTACTCTATGTACTACACGGCCCCACACCCCGGCTCGAGTTACAGGTCATGACCAGGGGATTTAAATATTTAGGAATATATGTCACCCCGACACAATTCATTTTTATAGAAGAAAATTTAATGAGGCCCCTGGAACGACTTCGAGCAGATATCAAACACTGGAGATCCCTCCCGCTGACACTACTGGGAAGGGCCGTGCTATTCAAAATGCTGGCGCTACCTAGGTTCCTTTACTGCCTCTAAAACACCCCATTTCTGGTCCCCCTCTCGTACTTCAAAGCCATTGAGGCAGAAGTGACAACATTGTAATGGGACGGGAAGCCGCCCTGAATAGCGCAACACAAACTAGTCCGGAGCTGGTACGATGCGGGGATAGCCTTACCGAACGTTAAATTGTACTACTGGGCCTCGCAACTGATGGTAATAAATCAATGGCTGCATGTCCCACAGGAAGAACCAGCATTCAGATTAGATAAGAGCCTCCTACCTGCGGACCGACTGTTGAGGGCACTGTACACCAACAGAAAACTGGCCACATTCACAGGACCAACGGCACACACAATCAAAATATGGCACACTGCACAAAGGGCTCTGGGTTGGCAGGGAGTACTGACACTGGCTACTCCCCTCTGGGAGACGCGGCGGTTGGGCACCCTGGCGTACACCAAGGGATTCAGACAGTGGAACCTCATAGGCATCACTAAGATAGGTGATTTATGGGTAAAAGTAGAGATAATACCCTTCGCGGACCTGCGAGCAAAGTACGGATGGCAGAAATTGAACTCTATTGGTACATGCAGATTAGACACTGCAATCCCCCCAGAGACCCAATTGGTGGAGTCCTCCCCTCTGGAGGACAGACTCCTCACAGATTATATGGACAAAAAGGCCACCTCAGAAACGTATCGGAAAATGATTAATAATCAACCAGACCCCCTGATAGCATTAAAGGATAAATGGCAGGCCGAGCTGGGAGACATAGAAGAATCGGACTGGATGGAAGCTCTAGCATCTGCCCAAGAGGCGGGGATCCCATCCTGACTTAAATTTATACAATTCAAAATATTACGCTGAGTATATTACCCGCGCACCACGTTACATAAGCTGGGGCACATACCTGATCAGCTATGCCTTAGAGGCTGTGGTCTTACAGGGACATTTTATCATATACTATGGGAATGTCCCACTATACACCGCTACTGGGAAAGGGCGCTAGCCATAATCTCGGAGGTGGGAGGAGCCGAAGTTCCCTGCGATCCCAAATGCTGCCTCCTAAATATCTGGCAGCCCACCGATTTAAACTTGGAGTTACAGAACTGGGCCACGTTGGGGACGATGATTGCAAAACGGAACATAGCTAAAAATTGGGGTTCCGGGGTCTCACCTACATGTACACAATGGGAGAGAGATATGGACGTCGCCATGGTGGCAGAAAGGGCAGTCTACACACACAGGGGTTGTCCCAAGAAATGGTGCAGAATATGGGGAAAGTGGAACGAATTCTGGGGAAACATATGCGACCCTCCCCTACAGACCCCTCCCCTGAAGATAGCCCATAACTGCAAACGGGAACGACTGGGCCGGGCGGGAGATAGAACCAAACAACGTTGAACCTATACACTTGAGGAGGAATGGTATCACCTGTTAAATTGTGTTGAAGATAAGCTGTGATGAAATAGCTATGTCGCGTAAATTATATACTGTACAATGCATGATAGATTCATGGATAGACATACCTGATGTTTGTTAAAGTTATTGATAAAAATTAATATGTACGAAACTGTATTGGAAGACGATAAAGGTTTTTGAAAATTAAAAAAAAAAAAAAAAAGTGCTGGGAGCCTTCTGAATGGCCAGGGTGAAGTAATACAGCACACTGGGTCGCCATAATAGTTGGTAAAAAAAACAATTAAAGGATAAGAATGGCTTAAGCTTAAAGCAAGACGAGAAGGGGGGGGTGCAGCACAAATTCAAGGTTTAGAGAATACGACGTTCCAATCTAAAAATTGAGATTTTACTGGCTAATTCAAGAAATAAGGACAAATGCGAGCTGGTGTAGTAGATAATATTAAGAGCAAATAGTAGCCCTAATAAGCTAGGTCGTTCCCCTACTTCAGGGAGGGTACATTACCTGTATTGATAGCCGAAGCGATACGTCCGGTCGGTCGGTTTGAAAACGCTAAACCTCGCTGGATACAATCATCAAGGAGGAAACAGCCCACGCTTAGTATTTAAATACGCGGTTAAGGTTTTTGGACGAATCAGATGGCAGCTAAAATAACAAAAATAAAAGAGGGACTACTGTATATCTCCTAATAGGTAGATTCCTATGATCGCGGCCACCTTGGAAAGGAATGTAACTCCAAGGGAGCGATCAAACGGATAGAGCAACCTATACGACGACCATTAATCCAATGATTAAAAGGGGGGACAGTATACATAAATAATGGAAGATATAAACAGTCCATGAAAATAGCAAACAGGGGCTGGTACCCTAAAAAAAACAGGGGCAACTTCAACAAGCATAAAGGATCGTTTAAAGGTGGACCAATATTTCTCCACAGGGTAGCGAAAAAAGGGGAAAAGGTTTTCTCATAGCATAATCTCAGTTATGTCAACCCAGGAATGAAGAGGGCACCCTTCACTAAAGGCTCCGCATATCAAGGCAAGGGGAGCATCTGGGGGGGGGGGTCATGAATATAAGCGTGATTAAAGTAAGCTCACCCGGGATAGATGGGATAAACCTTCCAGCCAGAAATCGATCTTATATAATGGCATTCTGTCAGGGACAGTCTTCATTTAATCCCTTTTTAACTGAGTCTAGGAAGTAGATCCAAAAGACTTCTCTCTTTTTGCATATGGCAACAGGATCTAATCTGGGGAATACCTGGATCTTTTCAAGTATGGACCATTTAAGGTCCTCCTCAGTATGTTTCTCCTCAAGCAAATGCGTCACTATGGGCGCTAAAGTTTTTTTAGTGCGTATATGTTCCCCTATCCTGGTGCAACATTCTCGTCCAGTTTCACCTACATAGGGGAGGTTGAATGGACATAAGATGATATATATCACATTCAAAGTGCAGCAATTGGTAATTTTTTAAGCACACGCCAAAGAGATTGTGCGTTCACTGGTTCGAATCGTATCTCCAATAAGAGCGTTTGGGCACGCATGGCAATTGCCGCATCGGTGGTTGCCATTGACAGGGTTCAGCCCACAGATCGCTTTTTGTTGTAACCCTGGAGGTTCCTGCAACTTACCTCTTACCAGGTGGTTCTTCAAATTTTTGTTTCTCCTAAAGGCAAAGATAGGTTTTGGGAGATTTTCTTCTCTGTTACCCAAGTTCAGGAGATGCCAGCATGAGTTTATGGTCTGTCTCAGTTTGTTATCTAGATTGGAGGGTTTCCAATCTTTCCAGAAGACACAGCAGTGTCCTTATTGCCTATCAATAGGTCAGGACCATTCTAGAGGTCTGGGCCAGGGCACTTTGTGGTTCTTACTTCATGTCTTTTTCTTTTTCATGTGGTTGGGACAAGGAGTGCTGATTTGAACGATCTTTGGTTCATTGTGAGAAGGTTGCCACAGCATTGTACCATTCTGGGCCTGGGCCAGGGGCCGGGGGGCAGCGTCAGTCTCGGGTATGGGAGGCCTAGACCAGCTAACCGGAAGCAGCCTGAAGGCACATGAACCGAAGGTCTAAAGAAAGCTGTGCTTTAAATGGGCAGGTATAGTCAGGTACCTTACATAGTACCCGCACTATGATGAGTACAGGCCTCAGCAAGGCCTGTGGGTGCGAAAAGGGTTCGCCCTTCTGTACGCAAAGTCCTCAGACTACATAAGAAATTGGCACGGAAACTGGAATACAAAAACATAGTTTAATAAACCTTTAAAGGTGGTACTACAGCCCACACAACACTCTACAGTATTGTACAAGGTAGCACAAAGAACTCGGACATGCAGTCCCCTTTTATACACAAAGAAGGGGCTCATAAGTGGGCGGTTACAACTCAGAAGGCATGATTTACAGCCATATATGGACATTTCTCAAACATGATCGATACATGGGTGGGGTTAACGGTTCATGGAACCCCTCGAATGCACATTCCAATCCTCTCTAAACAGGAACAGATGTTACACGTACTGAGCATGCGCTAAACAAGCTGGAACTATTTATAGCCTGTTGCTGGGCAAACTCCAGGGGTGACAATCAGCAAGGTAGGACTTGCCTCGTGGCGAGCACATGGCAAAGTATGGCGTACAAAATGGACACTAGAAAACAAGATGGAGTCCAGCCATATCTGCGAGTATGAACGGAAAAACTACACTGAAGACACAATAGCATGTCTTCAGCGAATGCTTAACGTTATCGCTGTTTTATTTACAACAGACGACCATTTCAGCATTTGCTGAAGACATTTGGTGTTCTTGGATAATCTAAATACTCATCTTTTATATCGATGCTCATCATATCTGCTATCTCTCTAGTTATAGTTTTCTTATGGGTAGCATCCGCAACAGCTTGTTTATTAGGCACACAAAGTGAAACACACAACGCGCATATCATAGGGCTACATTGAATACATACACAGCAGGTAAATAGTATAGCAACAATTATACATAGTCCAGTAAAGACTTTCCAACCCCATGTAGAAATCAAAGTCCATAACCACCCAGAGAAAGTCCAAGATCCATTTTCTTGATGTATATCAGCTGCAATCTTGTGTAATTTGTTAATGGCTTTATACACAGAAGGAGTATGGTCAGGTATGAAAACACAGCAGCTGCTTCCAATAATTCTACAAGCTCCACCTCTATCTGCTAACATAACATCAAGAACCATCCGGTTCTGCAACACAACATTCCTAGTAATTTGTAGCTCTTCAGTAAGATTCCCAAGAGCTGCAGCAGTTTGATTAGTAACAGCTTCTACTACCCTTGTCAATCGCCGTATCTTTCTGCTATTCAGAGCAGCTCCCACAAAGAAAAACAGCCCTAAATTGAAATCTATGTATTGTTGCAGACTAGTGTCCGTCTGATCAACATCATCTATAGATAAAGTCCATTTGAATCTGTTCACAGTTACATTATTCAATAATTTCAAGTCTTTATGATATGAGGCACGTGCCAAGAATACAGGTGGCAATAGAAACGATACATAACATACTCCAGACCAACCGGCTGGTAATCCATAATAGCCCTTATTCCCACATACAAAATAGGTATTATGTGAAGCAAGGAAAATACTGTTATTCAGACCATCAATGTTCAATACAACAATACAATCGCTAACACCTACAGGAATGTGGCCTACACTCTGTACACATAAATCAGCTTGTGCTTGGGCCACTGAAATCACAAACTTCTCTTGTCCGGCAGTGTCTCTGGTGTTCGTGAAGACATAAGGGGTCGATTCATTGTCCGGTCGATATTCTTCCCACTCCCATATAGTTCCGTTGGCTTGTGGATAGCCATCTTTATCTTGATGACATTCCTTGTTCAATTTGAAAATCAGTTGTCCTACGGTAGGCTTCCTTGTAGCAAAAAGCAAAGTGTACCATGCTCTACAAGAGCCATTGTGAGAAAAGGGAAGCGGTATGAACGGTGTTCCCCCTTTCTTTTGATGTGCTGGCATCATCCCACATATCCAACAGTCTGTGGCATTTGTAGCAACGTGGGTATGATGCAACATCTGAATGAAGGTGTTATTCAAATAGGACTGTCGATGCTTCAACTCTTGATATGGGAGTATATAGAAAAAGTGCTCATCAGGGACGGGAGTAGAAGCAACATACAGTTCACGGGCAGGAGCCTTCTCCTCAACAAACCACATGACTGTAGCGATGACTGCTATAACGAAAATGAACCCTACAGAACCAAAAATCTTTCTTTTATCCATCTCGAGCAAAATGTACACAGTATCTTCCTGAAACTAGAGTGTTGTCAGAACTCTTACCCCGTAGGTAGCCGTTGTTTTCTTCACCATCGGGCCAAGACGGGTGTCACTACTCTAATGCATGGCTGATCCCCCCCCCCCTTGCCTCATTGGCTCTCCGTTTCACAAACCTAGGGACCGTTCTGACAACTTCTCATACAATTGCAGCTTCTTTCCTTGGGCGCATATTGTATCTTCTCGTTGCAGGCATTGTTTGGTCCGGGAAGAACTCCTCAGTATCGTCAGGTACCACAGCACGGCCTCTCTCCGTAGTCAGGATATCTCAATGGTCAGTCAGTACAGCAGGTTCCACCAAATCAGGTTGCACTTTCCGGCAGTGGATGGAATGAATTCAGTTTCTACGATTCGTCACTCGTACTGCTGTTCTTGTGGCTAGGAGGACTTGTTCAGGGCCACACCACCTTGGCTCCAGACTACTCGACCTCTCAAAGGACTTCACCAAGACAAAATCACCAGGCCGGAGATTGTGACCTTCTCCTGTGGACCGATCAGGGAGTGCTTCTCGAACCTGTTGGTGAATAGAAACCAAACTATCAGTTAATTGTGCCAAATAGTCATTCATCAAAACACAAGGTACATCATACACCGAACTTGGTTTGGGCACCCCCCATATGTTCATGAGGCACCCAAAAACAATCTTGTAGGGCGTTAAGCCTGTCCGAGAGTGTGGTACCGATCTGATAGACAACAACGCCAAAGGCAGAGCATCTGGCCAAGTCAGAGAAGTAGAGGCCTGTATTTTCGCAATCTTTAGTTTGAGCGTGCCATTATACTTTTCTACCAACCCTGCTGATTGAGGGTGAAACGCTGTGTGGAACTTTCGCACAATGCCTAATCCCTTCAGGACATACTTAATAACGTCTGCCACAAAATGGGGCCCGTTATCACTCCACAACAATCTACAAACACCAAAACGAGGAAAGAATTCCTTCAAAAGCACCTTAGCAGTAGTCATTGCGGTATTGTCTTTAGTAGGGTATGCCTCAATCCATTTACTGAATGCACAAACCACAACTAGGACGTACTTCAGATTATTACAGTGTTCCATCTGAATATAATCCATTTGCAATACTTCAAAAGGTGCAGTGGGTGTTGCAAATCCTCCTGCTGGAGTTCGTGTCCCTTTTCCCGGATTGTATTTAAGGCAAATCATGCAGGTCTGTACCACTCTCCTAGCTGTGATAGCAATCTCTGGATGCTCCCATAATTGCGTAAGCAATTATTTCACAATGGCCGAAGCTCCAACATGTGCTTGCCCATGTGCCATCTGAACCATAGGTTGTACGAAGGTTGTGGGTAACTTCCACTTATCCATCTGCTTATTCCTCCAACAACCCTCATCGTCCAACTCTCCATCTTTGGACCATTGGTCTCGTTCTTTCTCAGTAGCAGTCTTTTGCATCTCTTGTACTTTTTCCCTAGCATCGTGCCACCGTTCAGCTTGTGACTTCACAACATACATCGACGTGGAGCCAGGCTGCATCGCAGTTTCACGTGCTACTCGGTCTACAAAAGCGTTTCCTTGTCCCACTTTGTCTGTCACTTTCTTGTCTGCACTACATTTCACTATAGCTATCCTTTTAGGGAGCGTTAGTGCAGTCAAGAGATTTTGTACTAATTCTTCATACATTATCTGAGTTCCATGTGATGTCAAAAAGCCCCTTTCCTTCCAGAGCAGGCCGAAATCGTGCACTACTCCGAAAGTATAGCGGCTGTCTGTGAAGACATTTACACATAATCCTGCACTAAGCTCACAAGCTCGTGCCAACGTTATCAGTTCTGCTGCCTGACCTGATTTCTGTGGTATACGTGCTGTCTCCACTATCGTGTATAATGTGGTAATTGCATATGCTGCGGAAGTGGTTCCGTCTGGTAGCTTTAAACAGGACCCATCCACCCACAGCTCTCCATCCACATCTGTAAAGGGCATATCTTGTAAATCAATACGACCCTTTGTCTGTTCCTCGGTCACAAAGACACAGTCATGCGTCTCTTGCGCCTCAGGCTGAGTCTCTGGGAAGGGCAACCACGTAGCTGGATTCAGTGTTGCACATCTCTTCAAAGTTATGTGAGGAGCCAACAATGTCAGCTCGTATCCTGTCAGACGAGCACTAGTTAAATGCTGCGTCTTTGTCTGATTCAAAAGGGCATCAACAGCATGGGGGACCAACACCAACAACTTATGAGATAAAACTATCCCTTCACTCTGGCGTATTGACACAGCTGTCGCCGCAACTGAGTGAAAACACCCAGGCAACGCTCGAGCAACAGGATCAAGTATTGCCGAGAAGTATGCACAAGGGCGCTGCTTATCGCCGTGCATCTGCACTAACACTGAAAACGTGCATCCATCTCTCTCATGCACATACAATATAAAGAGCTTTGTGTAATCAGGTGTGCCTAATAATGGTGCTGAACAAAGGGCCTGGCGTAATTGGTGAAAAGCATTCTCACATTCATCCGTCCATGGAAGGGGGACTGGAGTATCCTTCGTCAACAGGTCTAACAGTGGTTTAACTATGTAGGAAAACCCTAATATCCACTGTCTACAAAAGGAGGTAAGACCCAGAAAAGCTCAAACTTCTTTCTGTGTGGAGGGTAGTGGTGTGTCTAAAATGGCTTGAATGGAGGAGCCAAGATGGCGGACGGGACGGACGCTTGAGCTCCCGGCTCCGTAAGCCGTCTGGCTTTTTCGATAATCCTGGCCATTTATCCTGACCTGCGCCGCTCTACCGCCGTGGGACACCGGTGCTGGCAAGACTGGCGTTCTCCTGATACCTCTCCCGGCGGATTTGGTGGCGGATTCGGTGTTTTCCTTCTGCCTCCAGAGCTTCCCCTGAACCCGGCGCGGACGACCGCTGCTGGACGTTGAGGGACGTGGACAGAGAGACGGGCTGGGGCGCCGCCGACTATCATGGGAGTATAGAGCGCTGCCCGTGTGGCTGGAGACGGTCCCTTTATCCGGGTCGGACTTAGATGGCTTTGTGGATGTCGCTGGGACCCCCCGCGGGCAGCCCTCCTTCGTTGCCGTTTGGATGAGTGGCGGGCAGCCTCCATCTTGTTGCGTCTCCCTGCAGTGGACGGCCAGCGTATACAGGACTCGTGGCGGGTTCCTATCCTGAGCAGCTCCCGAATTGTGCCCGGAGTTTCCCCGGCGGCTGCACCCTTGTTTTAAGGGTTACTGTGATTGTCCCCGCTTTGCCACTACCAGACGGCAGCAGAGAGAACATGGCGCCTGCGCTTCCTACCAAGACTCTCGCTAATCCCGGGTTTGCAGGGCTGGCGAACCCATATGCCCCTGAGATGCTGGCCGAGTCGGGGAAGCAGCGGGAAAGTGCGGACCCGACCCGTGGTGACATCCTGGCCGCCCTCGTGGAATTGAGGGCGGTAATGCGGAGCTCTGCCCGGGCACTGGTCCGGAGAATTGATGGCGCACTGTCTGACGCGGGGCGAGCCCGGCAGGAGGATCCCCCGCCGCCCTTGCTCTATCCTGAAGGAGATACATTGTTACCGGATGAAGAGACGGAGGTGAGGCGCTCTCCTGGCTACAATGTTACACGTTTGCCCGCCATCGATGATACAGTTGCAGAGACACCCTCTACTTTGCCCGGCTACTTGCTTTCCTTGTCGAATGTCCCCCTTGCTGCCTTTATCACTGGAGTCCCTGCACCATGTTCCTGCAGTGTTGGAGACCCCGAGGCACGGGGAGTCTTTCTTGCTCCCTTTCCCCGTGAGCGGCCATCTTGCTTCTTTGTCCTGGATGGATGTGGCTCGCAGCAGTGGACAGGCCTGAAGACTTTCTGCCGATCCGGACAGGGTTGATGGACTGCCTGCTGTCGCTTTGATTGGATTGACCGGCGGGGACCTGGACTGCACCGCATTTAATGCTACTGGCTGAGTAATTTTGACTGTCCTGTTTTTCTGCTGCACGTCTCTGTTGCTTCCTCCTGATACTTACTTCTCCTGATGGGGTGTGGGCTTGTGTTGGACTGAGGGGCTGAATATTGCTGATTCTGGTTTACCGGCGTTTACCGTTTGTTGGCATTGTGTTGTGTATGGCGCAGGATGCATTGACGGCGAGGGAGGCCGGGAGCTCGGTTGCTGGGTGGGCTCCTCCCCGCTTTTCCTTTTTCCGGGAGTAGTGGGGTAGTTTATTCTTCTCTCTCTCCCTGGGTTCAACCGTGAATTTATTACTTTTCCTTTTTCTTTCTCTACTTGCTCCTATATTTCGGGTTCTCTTTTGGGGCGACAGACACACTGCTAGGGGGGGGGGTAGGCCATAGCCTCGGCATGCCTGTAGGGTGGGGGGTCTTCTTCGATTCGTTTCTTATTTTCTATGGGCCTCTTTTTCTCCTTTTCTGTTCTTCTTTCTTCTGTGCTTTCTTGGGTCAGTGGGTGGAACTGCTGGTAGGAGGGTGACGGTTAGGGGGCACGCTTCGTTTCGTTTCACTATCCTGGTATCTTAGATTTGTGCCGCCATTTTAGATACATTACTGTTAGTGGACTCTCCTGCTGAACGTTGCCCATTTATTACTTAGATACATGTGCTGTACACTGATCCGTTCTAGCTTCTGTATCTCCTTATATAATTTTTTTTTAAAAATTAACCTTAATATCTCCTGACACTTGGTGCACGTGGAATTACTGTAACATATGTTGTATGCTTTTATGTGCTGACGTGCTACTGAGTGGACGTATAATTTGCTATCAAGCTTCAGAAGTGTCGCGGCCGGCCGGATGGTTGTAGGCCCGTATTTGTCTTATGAACAATGCTAAATAAAGGTTTTCAAAAAAATAAAAATAAATAAATAAATAAAATGGCTTGAATACGATCTGGTGTGAGTGCACGCCCCTCCTTAGACAAAAGGTGACCTAAATAGGTTACCTTTGGTCTACAATATTGCAGTTTCTTTTTCGAGACTTTGTGATTGTGAGATGCCAAAAAGGTAAGCAAGGACAAAGTGCACTCTTCACATTGATCAGGGGTGTCGGCGGCCAACAAGATGTCATCAACATATTGTATAAGGGCCACACCATCAGGTAAAACAAAAGAATCTAATTGTCGTTTTAATGCCTGACTGTAAATACTTGGCCTCTCAGTATAGCCTTGAGGAACCCTACAGAATCTGTACGATCTATTATTCAACGTGAAACCGAAAAGATATCGGCTGTCAGGATGAATAGGGATTGAAAAGAAGGCGTTCTTCAAGTCTATAACAGAGAACGTTGTTGCAGTTGGCAGGACCAAAGTAAGGAGTGTCGTAATGTCGGAAACCACTGGGTATTGAGGTATCACTATCTTGTTAACCTCCCTCAAATTGATAATGAATCGATAAATCCTGGTATCAGTGTCTTTCTTCAAAATCGGTAGGATAGGACTGTTGCACATGTTGTATGGGACTTCTTCAACCACCCCTGATTTAATCAAGTCCTGCACTATCTGTATGAGCGCCTCCTCCCCCTCCTGTGATATCCGATACTGAGGCAGGCGTGGCAGCACAGCTTCCTCCTTTACACTGATGTGCACCGGAGGGATGATCATCTGTCCCACGTCGGTATCGGACGTGGCCCATAAAGATTCAGGCAAAGAGGCCAGACAGGGGAGCCCTCGGAACCAATTTTTTGGACAAAGCGCTACGAGTAGCTCCTGTATCAACCAGGAACCTATCAGTAGAGCCCAAAACATGTGCTGTAACATAAGGACCCCTCTGATCTACTGGCACTTCAACTGGTTCCTTACCCCATCCTACGCAATCCTATGTATACTGTGAATCGTGCTGCTCGGGAGGTGCATAATCAGACATTTGATACTCATTCCGTCGATCAAAAACATTGGACCCATCTCGGGGTCGTACATTAGAATCAAATCTAGCTCGGTCATTCGTGTTGTTTCTAGGGCCTGAAACGTTTCCTCTACCCCTCATAGACCCTTGCCCACGTTCCTGTCGCTGAGCACGCAACAACGGACACTCATTCGCCCAATGGCCTCTCTGCCTACAATACGCACATTGATCCCGGGCCAAATCAGTACGGCCCGAAAGAGAATTAGGAAAATTCCTGCCGCCCCGATCATTACCTCTTCGAGGCGGCCCATATACTTGCGCTAACATAACCTTTGTTTTCAGATTTCTTTTCCTCACTACCCTTTGCTTCTAATTCCTGACGCTCGTAATACTGAGCCATCGTCAGGAGGGATGCTGGTGTCGAAGTTGTCCAAGAACTTTCGCTCGCTTTTAATCGAGCTGCTATACTTGGTAATAAATTCGAAACATATTTATCAACAAAAAGATATTGACCCGTGTCGTCCGTAAGTGACTGACCGCTAAAATCATGAAAAGTTTCCTCAAATCGTGTAAAGAAATCTGAAACCGATTCATCTACCTTCTGCTTACATGACGCCAGCATAGTCCAATCAATCTTTTTAGGGGGGATAAGCGTTTTTAATTTAGTTACAATAGCGACAGGAAGATCTAAAATCGACTGGGGCGGCTTCTGTGCTGTTTTTCTCTCCCTGTCCTCATCCTCAAGATCCCTCCATCGAGCTTTGAATGCCTGAAGATCATCAACCTTTCGTATTGATCTCCACATGTCTGGGGGTAATATAAGCCCAAAGAATATGTCAATATCGTCCAGAGTCATGGTACAAGAATTCAAAGCCCCCTCAACTTCCTCGTAAAAGGCTTCGGGATTCTTTCGAGGGTCAGTTAATGCTGCCTTCAATGCCATAACATCGGCCCTATTCCAAGGAGTATAAACTCAGTTATAGATAAAATACCCTTGGGCATCAGGAGACCCCTTATCCAAACTAGTACCCGCTCCTTTAGGAGGAACATATAAAGGCGCCGCCTCCCGCATTGATTTAGCATGCACTGCACGGATCTTATCTGAATAAAAGATGGATGACTGCTTCCCGCCGCCACTCGGATTCAACTGCTCTTCGCCAGCTTTCCGTTTCCGTGCGTCGTTCCGTAGCCGAAACGTTTCATCCCGTAACGCAAATAACCGTCGGATGGCATCGGGTACCTGGGGAGAAAGAAAAAGACCTTTACGCAAATCCTTTGCATCAGCTATCACATCCGCTGGTTCGAGAACATCAGAATATTTCCGAAAGGCTGACACTACTTCATTAGAAAGATAATCAGTAAAGTATAATTTCTCCCTATCTTCCCATGACTCCAGCTCTGTCAACAAATCAGCGAGAGTAATAGAATCCTTATTAACCCGATGAGCAATCTTACGAAGCTCGGTCATACGGTCGAGCGATAACATAGACATCCACTTTCTGTCCGGGCGGTCTAGAATCTTGATCTCCTCCACTCGGGGCAGACGGACCAGCGTACGGGGGCGGTGAGCGATCTAATAACGAAAAATCATCATCCGATTTATTAAGGACAGGATAAAGAGGCTGTCGAACAGGGTACTTGCCAGATATTTGAAACCGATGTTCTTTCTCCTGCTTCTCTTCTAATTCTTTCGCTTCGCGTTTTTTCGCCTCATGTGCCTTCTCACGCTCACTCTTTCGTTGCCCTTTCTCAATCAGTGCTTGCTCACGCTTCTCCCGCTCTCCCACCTCTTTCACCCACATTCGTATACATTCAAACATATCTTGCCTCACTCGCCGCTTACACATACATTGCTCCACATACTCAATTTTCCTCAAATCAAACGATCCATACATAGGCCATCGCAACTCAGGATCCTTCTTTGTGTATTTCTGCCACAACGTGCTGTACATTATGGGGGAAAGACCAAATTTAACATACATATCTCTATTCGGCGTCCCCTCTGGGGGAGCCGGTTGTGATTCTTCAAGTACCAACCGGTCATTTCCAAAACAGCAGCACCACTTACGGAGTGCGCTAAAAACAAGCATGTCTAAAAATAATGCAGAATATGCAATATTATAATGAAATGGCACTTAAAACGTTGCGCCGCTCAAATTCACAGATCAGGAGAAATATCCCCACATTGCCTGCCTATATGGGTTGCAACTCATATAACTTCCACAGGATCAATAATATGACTAGTCATTACCAAACAATCAATCAAATTAGTCAGGGCAAGCGTATAAAACTGCCTTGCCAAACAAGACTATCAAAGGCTCAGAGCAAGCATCGTACAACGATTCTTACCAATCAAGAGCGTCCAGATTCCAACTGCCAAGTTCTGAATTCGCCCAAACGGCCACTACGCGGCAAACCGACAGAAGAGGTCTCAGTCGATGACCGGCGCCACCCAGATGGTCAGATCGGAAGGGAAGGAAGAATACCTCAGGATGCCCGGACTAAAAGCGCCGCTGGCAGTGATCACGTCCCCGGCAAGGTTCCAATCCTTCGTCACGACCAGTCCTTCGAGCATCCGAGTCACCGATGAGCCCCACGTGACGGGCGCCAATTGATGCATACAGGCCTCAGCAAGGCCTGCGGGTGCAAAAAGGGTTCGCCCTTCTGTACGGAAAGTCCTCAGACTACATAAGAAATTGGCACGGAAACTGGAAATACAAAAACATAGTTTAATAATCCTTTAAAGGTGGTACTACAGCCCACACAACACTCTACAGTATTGTACAAGGTAGCACAAAGAACTCGGACATGCAGTCCCCTTTTATACACAAAGAAGGGGCTCATAAGTGGGCGGTTACAACTCAGAAGGCATGATTTACAGCCATATATGGACATTTCTCAAACATGATCGATACATGGGGGGGTTAACGGTTCATGGAACCCCTCGAATGCACATTCCAATCCTCTCTTAACAGGAACAGATGTTACACGTACTGAGCATGCGCTAAACAAGCTGGAACTATTTATAGCCTGTTGCTGGGCAAACTCCAGGGGTGACAATCAGCAAGGTAGGACTTGCCTCGTGGCGAGCACATGGCAAAGTATGGCGTACAAAATGGACACTAGAAAACAAGATGGAGTCCAGCCATATTCGCGAGTATGAGCGGAAAAACTACACTGAAGACACAATAGCATGTCTTCAGCGAATGCTTAACATTATCAGTGTTTTATTTACAACACTACTTTAATTTAAAGTGAGACCAAGGGCTCTCCTCGGCAGGGGTGTAAGAAAATGCATTTAATGGGAGAGTACAGTACAGACACTTCTCAGGTGCATGCAGTTAAACTGGGTCAGGGTGGGACCCGGACTAACCTGCAGTTCTGTATCCCATTTAATGTGTTGCTATTACGTGTGACGTGACGTGACACCAAGACTAGGGGAGTAAGCAGCAAGGATTAGGAAAGACCCTAACATTTCATCTAGAAGGCCTTGTTCTGATTACCCCTCATTTTCAGGAGGTGGAGGAGGTGCCTGTGTACAGCGCGCAGAATGATGCACTGCCTTCTCCTCCGCCGCGTCTGCGCGCCTTAGGGTGCAGCTGATGTCATCCTGCTGCATGCGCATTGGGCTTCACGCAATTAAAAGTGCGCGTGACTGGCTGCCTGCAGCATCACGAGTGGAGTGAGACAACACGCAATACATGAATGTGCTTGTAAATTAGCAGGAGACAGAAAAGTTAATGCCGCCACCAAGGCTCCACAATCCCTCAAAATAAACAAGAAATAAGGCTTTATATTTTCTAAATGTGTCCCTTCCGCAGGTTGCTTTTTACATTTATGAATTGTTTTCAAAAGTGTTGGATCTAGAGTTGCATTTTACATTTATGAATTGCCTCTCTGGTGCTAGAATCATTTTAGTGTAAAATATGTAAGACCATTGGCATATATAACGACAGAGCAACAGAACACTGGATGGATTAATTTCTTTTACATCTAATTCAAGCGTTTTCCCAATCTGTACATTTTCAAGCCCATAGAAAATTGCCTAGGTTCTATGATGGAAGCGGAGAGGGAAAGATAAATACCCCCACAGTCAAATAGGGAGCAGGGAATACCAATTATGTGACTGTAGTTACCACTTGGTTTAAATTAGATTTTCTTCAGTCATTCCATAAGATCATGGCTGGCTCATTGCTCCTGCAGCTTACAGAGCCCGGGTCCGGCAGTACTGTATCTGCATTGCAGTTCTCCAAACCATGCATTGTAAAATGCATCTGCTAGACTGCTAAGCATTAACATCTCTGCCTTCAAAAACCATTACTCTGTGTTTTATGCATGGTCTTCCCTAACATTCTGTCTTTTTGTCGTAGTGCCTACCAACTTAAAAGAGGCAACATTCACCTTTTTGATTTTGTGCATGTCATATAGTCTATTTAAATCACTGTACTATTCTCATAGCAAGAGTTACTGAGTCACTCTACAGATTAGAGTCAGAGTTCAGAATCCTCAAAGACCTTGAGTTTGATGCATTCTTTTAAGGTCTGCAGTGGAGGAGAGTCCTCAGGTCACAATGGGCTTTTTTTATATATATATAAACATGAGGGAGGCAGGTTGCCACAGGGCATAAGATACTTTTTCTTTTTTTTAAATATTGTTTTGCTGGAGGGGGTTTAAGGCACCTATCAGAGACATAGTGGAATGCTAATATGTTTGTAGCAAGACTTCTCCCAAAAGTATTACATTCCTGCAAGTATTATCTCAAAGAGCTAGACATCTTCAATGTGTCTCAGCCTCTATTAAAGGCATATAGATTGACTCATTCCTTCGGCTGTACAGTGGTGGGTGGCACAGTAACTTGGCACTGGGTGGGCGTCACACACCTCCCGCAGTAGTGGTGGTGGACAGGGCCCGACTGGTCACTCTCCCTAGTAGTGGTTGCTCACTGCGCTTGCTCGCCACACACCATGCGGGGGCTGGTCTTTTACTTTGTCCTCTCTGATTTACTACTTGTGTCTATTTTTGATGCTCTCTGAAAGAATGTCTATGGGAACATATGACTGGTTGGGTAACCTGATGTTCTTTAAGGTCATCATCTACTATTTACTGTGCTTTGAAAGTTGATACAATTTGAACATGTAATGAAAAATGTGCTGTAAATTTCAGCATTTTGGTCTGTCATTTTCCAAAATTTTCTTGGGGGGGGGGGACCCCCCTGAACCCCTCTAGTAGTCATCGGGCTCGCTCGCTGCGCTCGCTACGGGTCGAGTAGGGGCTGCTTTCAGTTCCAAGTCCGGCCCTGACCAGAAATGTTTTTTGTGGTGGTGCAATGGCTACCATTCAGTTTTCACTTTTTGTGTGATATTCTGCATGGCCCAGTTGAACTGTATTTTAAGTAATGGGCAAGAATTGAAAGAATGAACTGGCAGTAGAAACTGAAATTTTGTATGTCCATTTTTCCATTGTTTTCCTTTCATTCAACATTTACCAACTTCATTTTGCATTTCTGAGTAAGAAAAGACAGGTCTGCCATATATGTCCCAAAATGTCGTCCTGAAAAGGTGTATCCTTCACCCTATCTAGTTTCAGACAGGTGGCAATGTTGTAAAATGTCTGGGTCAATGGTCACAAGTTGAGAATGCTGGGAAGATACATCACACAGTATTGTATGCTCCTCTTGTAATGTGTGGAACTCTGATGCCTGGAAATAGGCATAATTGACAATTTGTAATAATATTTTATTACAATTACCAATGGCCAGTGATGTTTTTAGCATTTCAATCTAAGTGAGGAGGGCAATCAGAAACTTAAGAGTGCCATAAAAAATAAATTAACGTGTTATTGTAGAGTGGTCCCGTCATCAATTAGTTGTGTATGGATCCACCTTCCTGGTGACTGCCCCTTCTAAAAGGGGGAATTCTACAAGTACAGCTACTCTAACTCTCCTTTACACACCTTTTTAGCTATCTCTCGTCTCAAAAGCTTTGTTTATTTCTTTAATGATAGCTCACATACTGGTCTGTACTATTATCTCAAACTTCTTTGCTTAAAACATCTCCTCTCTAGCACCCTTATTTTCTCCCCTGCTGTCTCCCTGCTTTTACTATGCCTTTCAGTTCTGCTTGAAGAGTTGAAGACCCTCTCTCCACCTTTAATTGCTAGACCTGGACAACAACCTTGTCCCTGCCCATCAAGCTTTGACTACTAAGTACCAACAGAGGTAGCATTTTAGAATTCAGATGAATACAAAGCAGAGGATTGGCAGACACCCCTTAGAAAATATGTATAAAAAATGTGACAATACATTGCAGCAGAACAGCTTCACATAGATAGTAACTTTGTGATACCATCAAATAAAATTTCACTTTAACGACTGAGGTTTCCACCCCAGACATGAACAACGCTTTCAGTGCAAGAAAGGTATATAATATCATCAATGAAAAAGCAGATCAAACAGAACAGAAATACAAAACGTATGTTGTGAATTTCAAGTCTGTATTGCATTTAGCGGGAAACTGTTGTCAAACCTACACAAGCATAACAGTATAAAAATCAGGAATTAATTACACATTATAATATTAACCCTAAATTCCTATGTCTATTTGTCTTCCTCCTGCTCTTATATTTTAATTATTAAATCAAGTTCAAGTTCAAAAATCTTTATTTCGGTAAAAGTTTACCATAAAAGACAATTATATAAAACAGTTCATTTAAATGATTTATACAGTGATTTATAAAATTCATAAAAACATTGCTAGAAAGAAATCCTTATATACTAGAAGCAGATCCGTGCTCAAGTCTATGTTTTGAGGCATTTCCTTCTGATGGACCAGAGGGCGCCCAAGTACTTGGCCATAGCGAACACGATATGGTCTGACAAATCAGTTTTTAAGACTCTAAAAGCGTGCAGACACTTCTTGAATCCCAGATTCCTACATAAGGGGAGAATCCAGTGCCTGCGGATCCCATGGTAAGCTGGACAGAAAAAAAGGATGTGGAGCTCACTTTCTTCCGAATTTCTGCATGCTGGACAGGTGCCACATCGTGACTCCATTTGGTTATGAAAGTTCTGATGGGGAGAGATCCATGTCTCCACTGGAGATATAATTTCCTCAGTAGGGAGGGATACATTTTATCTAGAGTGGGTTCCATATTGTAATTCACCTTGTGGGACAGAAAGGAAGTTGTCAATGACCCCAAGTGTTGGTGGCTGAGTATCAGGGAAAGTTTGCTTTCACGGTATGACCTGGCTAGATCCTTTTTAGAAAGGATGTGGCACGTGTTCTGGGGGTCAGACCACATAGTTGAGAGACCTAGGGCCTCCAGTTCTAGTTTGATGGAATTGAGCCATTTAATTTTTCCGGCACCTGGAGTGGCAAGAACCTCCCGGAGTCCTTCCCTGTAGCTGGCCAATTCTGGAGTTGTCCATATTCTACGCCAGAAGGCCAGTGGGCGTAGGGCCAGGTCCTCATCAAGCGGGCATAGGCCTAGGTCCATCCTGAGGGGGACAAGGGGGGTGCTCGGTGGTAGTCCAACAAGGTTACGAATGAATTTGTTTTCCACCTTCAACAGCTTTGATGTGTTTTCATGGCCCCAGAGTTCAGATCCATAGATGGCAGCCCCCTTGGCCTGGGATTTGTAGATCTGTAATGGGGGGCCGATCGGCCTGATTGAGGATTTGTTGTTTGCCAAGAGCTTCATTATACCTCCTGAATGCTGGGTCAGTTTCAGTGCAGCTTTCTCCAAATGAGAGCTCCAGGTAAATTTATCATTTAATACGATTCCCAAGTATTCGAAGGTTTTTACCCTTTCCAGCTTAATATGTGCAATGCTTGGACTGAAGTGAAATTTCTGTGGGGGGTTGAGGACCATGAATTTCGTCTTAGCGGCGTTGATTTCTAATCCATGGGCCTCACAGAAGTCCACAAAGCCATCAAGGATGCGCTGGATGCCTTTTGCCGACTTGGATAAAAGCAGTGTGTCGTCGGCAAACATGATGGCTGACACCCTCTCAGCAGCCAATTTTGGGGCGTCAGAGTTGGATACGCCCGCTAAGTGAGAGATTACCCCGTTGACATAGAGGCAGAACAGGGTTGGTGCAAGCACACAACCCTGCCTTACCCCCCTGCCAACGGGGAACTTCTCAGACAATTCCCCCATCCTGCCGCATCTAACCTGGGCAAAATTGTTAGTGTGGAGGCGGATTATCATATTCAAAAGACCTTCGGGGACCCCCAGTTTGTCAAGGACCTCCCACAGCTTGTTCCTCGGGACCAGGTCGAACGCTGCCCTCAGGTCCACAAATACAGTGTAGAGGCTGCCACCCTCCAGCTGTACTGTTTTCCAGTGAATGAGGGCGAGACGGAAGACCTGGTCCACTGTGGAGACCTTCTCCCTAAAGCCTGCTTGGAAAGGGCTAAGGATGTTGAAGTCCCTGATCCACTCGTGTAAGCGATTTAACAGGAGCTTAGAAAACAGTTTCTGGGAAACATCAATTAGGCTTATAGGCCTATAGTTTGCAGGGAGGAGGGGGGACCCCTTTTTGAAAATTGGCACTATTTCTGCCCCTGACCAGGTGGAAGGGATTGGCAGACCTTTCAGAATGGAATTGAATAGTACCCCAAGATAGGGAGCCCAGACTTTAGGTTCATGCTTGTAAAGATCGCCTGGGAGCCTGTCTAGGCCCGGCGCCTTACCTGCAGACAGGGAGGAAATTGCCAGGGTGACTTCTTCTGTGCTGAAGCCATCCGTGTCAATTAAACTGTTTATGATTTTAGGGGACTCTCCAGCAAGTTCAGTTCTTCCACTATCACTGCTATGTGGTTGATATAGGTTTTTAAAATGTTCCTCCCAGACAGATGGTGCTATACAGGCCTCGACTGCTGCAAGTGGTTCGGCCGAGCCGTGCCTGACAATTTGCCAAAAGGTCAGTGAGTCCTGACAGGCGAGGGCAGCTGTTATTTTTGTCCAATTGTCCTCGTCCCAATCTATTTTTGCAGTGTGGAGGGCAGATTTATAGGCTGCTCGTCTCTCCCCGATTGTGTTTGGAGCATCTCGTGCTTTCAGTGATTCCAACAATAGGGTTTTTGCTTCCCTGCAAGAGGCATTGAACCAGGTCGCTCTTCTCTGTTTGGGCTTGCGAGGCCTGGCAACTGGGTTCAGTACCTCTGCAAGATTAGTGCATAGCTCCGAATGGATGTTACCAAGAATAGCCAATTGTGCCAGAGTACCCAAGCTACCCGTGGTTTTGGTCTCGGATTCGCTAGCTGGATGGTTCAAGCAGCACTCTACCTTTTCCAGGACGGGGGCGACTAGTGCATAGAGTCTCTTAATATTATTGTGATTTTCCAGCAATTTGGTCCATTTTATTCTACGCCTATTGCTGGATAGCACTAGGTCGGGCTGTGAGGGTGCATTATGGTCTACCTTTTCTAATTGTCGATCAGGGATCTGGAATTTTAGTGAAAGCAGATTGTGGTCACTATCATGTCTGGTGATAATTTTAAAATCTTTCACCCTCCTCCAATCCCTGGTTGGAACCATTATATAGTCGAACCGTGACTCATGGCCCGGCCTATTAAAGGTGTTTTTAGGGGGTATATCACCCTCAGTCCGGCCGTTACACGCCCTCATAGAGTGACTGAGAGTGAGGGAGATTATCTGAATGGCAAGGGGGGAACATGCCTTGGTCACTGGATCTGCCAGGGTAGGAATATCCCATAGGTCATCCTCCTCACTGGATATGCCTTTCATGTAGTCAGGAAGTGGTTCATATTGCTGGTTAAAATCTCCACCTATAATTAAAGGGGAAGAAAAATTATGTGTATCCAGGAACTGTGCTAGGTCTTCCACTGGGCCCGATGTTGCAGCAACCCCCACTGGCCTTGAATAAAAATTAATCAGTACAAGCTTCCCTCCACATGACCAGTCAAGGGAGACACACTGGAAGTCACAGGAATTAGTTTCCAGATGTGTGGCCCTACAGGCCAAATGGGACCCAACCCAAGTCGAAAGTCCTCCTGAGGGTCGGCCCTTTCCTCCCCATTTCGCTTCGGTGTTAAAGATAGCGAATCCCTGGCGGCTGAATTGTTCTCTAGCCCATGTCTCTTGTAAGAGACTTATGTCATATCCCTCTACTAGGTCTGTCCAGTCAGGGGTGTCTACTTTGTTGGCTAGCCCTGCCACATTCCAGGACAAAATGGAAATTATGCCTTGAGCCTCTAGTGTACTTCTAGTGTCTAGTTTTGCGGGGCGCTCTTGTGCTACAAGTTTCCCACACTGGTTGGGTGGGGGAGGATCAAATGGGGCACTATTTAGTTTGAGGCTGTTTGGAATGGGGGGATTAAGCTCCAGCTTTCCCCTCTATCATTCCCTGTGACAGTGTACCAACTTGACCATTTCACGAACTTACGTACGTTACTTTGTGTTTTTCTATTAAGCAGTTGTACTTCTCTTTGCATCCATACCCTTCACTTCAGCAACCCTGTGCCTCCTTTGTATCTACATACCCCTAGTCCCATTCAACTCAACATGGGTACTCCAGGTATTAGCCAACCACCATCCTTTTTAAGTGATAGTGGAGAACCAGAAATACACTGGAAACAATGGACAAAGTTATTTGAGTCCTACCTGATTGCCATGGGGGGAGAAAGGTTTTCGGCAGTACGCAAACAACATATTCTACTGCATAACCTGGGGATGTATGGTTGCAAGGTGTATGAGACATTACCAGAGCCAGAAGTCGAGGAGGATGATGATCTAGATGTATATGTAATTACGCTTATGAAATTGGAAAAGCATTTCTGGGACAAAGTAAATGTAGTTCTTGAGCGCGATAAGTTCTTTAATCGTATGCAGGGAAAGAATAAATCTGTAAAAAACTACTTCTACTCAATGACTCCCTTATAAGGGTCCAGCTGTGAGGGGTAGGTGATAGACGAGACAACGCAGGAGCAATCAAATACTTGAAGGTTCAACAAACTGTATAACCCGCCGGATACTGTTGGGGTCTGTATACTTAACCAATTAGGTAGATGCAGTCCGACAGAGATAACACGCAGGAAACACCTATTTTTCTGTGAGCTACACACACTTGAATGTTTGTCTGAATATTAGACATTAACCACACTGACGTAGACAGTTAACACCATAGATCTACTTTCTACTGATAGGTCCTGAAGAATCGCTAGCCATTTGCTTTAGAGAGAGAAGCATGTCGACCGAACACAGCACATACTAAACCGTGACTCGTAACCAGGAAGCATAATACTCCAGTGAGTACCGGATAGTTTTCATTTTAATTAGAGCAGGGGACCCCCAGAATAAAGTCATTCTTGAACCCCGAGCTTTATTTTAACTCACACTCACACGTCTACGCACTTCTGGCCCCACACCCGCACTTCATCTAAACGGCAGTTGGATAAAAGATCTCCGCCAAAGAGCCCCTCTTTGAGGTGTCGCCCGTTGGGTTTTGCACCGCTGACCCAACGAGGAGCAAGCCCAGATGATGAAGCATGACACCTGAAAGGGTGTGTGAGGGCATTACATCCAACATAATGGATGCCCAACTGTAGGATCCCTTGGGACCCTACAACATCCTTCACACCACAGGGACACATACATTCCTCTAGTTTAAGGAACAGCCCAGCAACTTTTGGTAATTAATCAGTTAGTTAGATGCACGAGCAACAGTAGAATACAAGATAAATTACTAGCAAAAAATACCACACTTGAAGAGGCAATTTCCTTGGCTCAAGCCATCAAGCACAGAGCCAAATTCATGAAAGAAAAAAAGGTTACTGATGAAGTGGTTGCTTCTGTACAAGTTAAAGAACCACACAGCAATATTCTCAAGGTAAAAAACAAAGGGGAGCCCATCAGCAAGCCCATGAGAGAAAACGAAGGTTTAAAATGTTATAGATGTGGCAGTAACAATCACTTGGCCAACAGTCCACACTGCTCCGCCCGCAATGTCACATGCAAGAGTTTCAACAGAAGAGGGCATTTGGCAGAGTTTGTAGGTATGGGGACAACAGCCAAGTCAAGGTGGTTAATGTAGAAAATTAACACCAGAAATTTGTATTTCAAGTGAAAGATGAGGGTGGAAATATCAAACCTGACTATCCTAAATGTATGGTTTTACTCAACAACCAGCCTATAGAAATGTTTGCAGACTCTTGTTACCCCTTCACCCTACTAAATCTTGATGATTACAAAAGATATTTGGGAGATCTAAGTGCAGAGATAAGCCAAATTGACATTACTCCTGAGGGCTATACCAAAGACCCCATTCCCCTTGTAGGTATGATGAAAGTACACATACACTTTAAAGAGAGATCCACTGTGGATAAGGAGTATCTGGTAAAGAAAGGGTCCAACCTTCTTGGCTGGCAACACCAGAAGGAGTTTGGCATTATACTTGACCCTAACAATAAAGATCAGGTTATCCTGGTGGAAGATTCCAACAGGAGTAACACATAATGTGATGACTTTCCGGGACCCTTTGAGGACAAACTGGGGCTGTTGAGGGGCTTTGAACACAAAATAAAATTTAAACAAGGAGCCAAGCCTGTGGTTCACAGAACCCGCCCTGTTCCTCTCATGAGACAGCCCCTCAAGAATGAGCTTGACAGGTTGTGTGGGATGGGTTTCATCCAACCCATTGAAACTTCAGAGTGGTTGGCACCCATAGTCATAGCTTCTAAGGCCAATGGGGAAGGCATCCGCTACTGCGTTGACCTGTGCAGCCTTAATGACAATATTTGGGTAGAGAGATTTCCCCTCCCCAATATAAACGAAATATTGAGCACCATGGGGGAAGCCAAGTTTTTTTCAGTCATCGGCCTATCACCAAGTGGATAAAGTGTGGAGACAATCCCGGAGTCAGGAGGACAAACAATGTTATTTAACATCCCTTAGATCTTACCATAAAGCTATAAGGATGGCCCGTAAAAGTCACATTGTTATGCAACTTGCAGAGGCTGGGAAGGACTCTAAAGTTCTTTTTCAAATCCTGCAAACTTTCACCAAGCCTGTAGCATGCGAGACGGTGGAGGTTGCTTCACAAGAACTATGTGATGGAATCTCACACTTTTTCATGAACAAAATTGATTCTATTTATGCAAAGATACTGGCCACTAAATCGACTAAAGTAGCCGATCCTAATACCCCCTCTCATAATAGCCCGCAGCGGGACACACAGGCCAATCATTTAAAAAACGTTCCCCCTATTTCCTTAGAGGAAGTTATCGCCCTTACAAAAATGATTAAGAGCGGCAGTCCGCAGGACATCGTTCCTGCCCGTATCATGCCCATGTTGGTTGAAACTCTTGGTCCTGGCATCCAGAAATTAATTAATCTATCGTTAAGTACGGGAGAAGTTCCGAGAGACTGGAAACGGGCGCTGGTAAGACCGTTAAGGAAAAATACCACCATTCCTTGGACGGATCTTGCCAACCTACGCCCCATCTCTCTCCTCCCTTTTATGGGCAAAATGATAGAGAAATATGTTAACAGGCATCTGTCCAGGTTCGTTGAGGACACACATGGCCTGGACCCCTCTCAATCGGGCTTCAGGCCAAGCCATAGCACCGAGACCACCTTACTGTCAGTCGCAGACGATCTACATATGTACCAGGATGGGGGCTACTCCGTCATCCTGGTTCCATTGGATCTGTCTGCGGCGTTTGACACCGTGTCACATGACATCATGACTACCAGACTTGTGAACATCGGTCTGGAAGGTGGAGCTCTGGCATGGTTAAGGAGTTTTCTGACTGACCGCACCCAGACAGTCATCCTGGGTCCCCACCGGTCAGAGGAGTTGGAGATCTCAAAGGGGGTGCCACAGGGGTCGTGCTTAAGCCCGACCCTGTTTAATATCTATGTGGCCCCCCTGGCAAACATCATGAGATCTCATGGGTTCATCCCTATGTCATACGCGGATGACACCCAACTCCTCTTCCCGTTCAAACATCTCACAGAGACGGTCAGGAACTCTTTCTCCTCGGGGATGAAGGCAGTGGCCCACTGGATGGCATCTAACTTCCTGCAATGTAATGTTGCAAAAACGGAAGTGATGCTGTTCGGTGAGGCAAAGCTCCTATGGTCCCCAGACTGGTGGCCGCAAGATCTAGGCCCAGTCCCAGAGCCAAAGCAGGTGGTAAAAAATCTCGGCGTGCGCCTGGATCAGGAGCTCTCCCTGAAACAATACAGCAACCAAGTGGTGAGCTCATGCTTCCATGTGATCGCCATGCTGAGGAAAGTCTTCCCTATGCTCCCTGACTCAACTAGGAGAACATTAGTGCAGGCCCTAATACTGAGTCGTCTGGACTACTGCAACGGGATGCTCCTATCAGCAAATGAGGGAGTTATTGCGAGATTGCAAGTAGTCCAGAACACTGCGGCCCGTCTTGTACTAAATCAGCCCCCCCGCACACCATCGAAGCCTCTTTTGAACACCTTACATTGGCTACCCATTAAACAAAGGGTGAAGTACAAGATTGGATGTACTATACATAAGAGCCTCCAGAACAGAGGGCCCGAGTATCTAAACAGCAGATTCTCCCTCTATAAACCTGTACGGTCCCTGAGATCTAGTGATCAAGCCTTACTACAGGTCCCAAGAGCTAGAAAGACCAGGCAAGGTGGAAGGGTGCTATCCATAGCCGGACCAAGGTTGTGGAACCGCCTCCCTCTCTCTTTGAGACTCTGCCAGGACTATCTCCCGTTCAGAAAACAGTTAAAAACCTTCCTATTCTCCAACTAGTGATATCTGTGTACCTACTGCCACAAGCTGAAAAGGTTTTCAAGGCGCGGAGATACTCCTTCGGGAGGTGATCCTAGCGCGGTATAAACCCGTAAATAAATAAATAAATAAACTGCACCCTGAATCTAGACCCTTAACAGCGTTCACCAGCCTCTTTAGAGCATATATGTTTGTTAGGATGCCCTTTGGACTTGCCTCTGCTGCGGCAGTTTTCCAGAAAATGATGCAACAAGTACTCACGGGCATCACAAATACCATGTGCTTCATGGAGGACATTTTGCTTTACGGGTCATCTGCTGAAGAACATGATACCATTTTCAAAACAGTGTGCAAGAGACTGTTAGATGCAGGCTTGACAGTAAAACGGGTCAAATGCAAGGTAAAAGTAGGTTCAGTGGACTACCTGGGACACATCATCTCTCAAGAAGGTTTTAGACCTAAACACAGTTTAATTCAAGCTGTGAGTGATGCTCCATACACCACTAACAAGAAGGAACTTAAATCCTTATTAGGTCTTATTGAGTATATGGCCAAGTTTGTTAAAAAAAAATCAGAGAAATGGGATGGGTTGTGAGAGCTGTTGAAAAAGAAACAAAAATTCATATGGGAAGAAAAGAACTGCAATATGGTGGACAAATTGAAGAAGGAAATCATTAAGGGGCATATGTAGGTAATTTCATTTTGCGATTTTCAAATTGCGATTTTTAGGGAATCGTTATTAGAGAATCGCAAAACGAAATGTAGGTAGGATTAGCAAATGTTATTGCGAATCCCACTTATTCCTTATTTGCGAATCGCAAATTGCAATTTGCAAATAAGGAATACCTTCTCATTCAGTCCTATGGGCTACAAGTCCCAAAGGAATCAGTGGGAAGACATTCTCAATTTGCGATTCTCAATTAGAGAATCGCAAATTGAGAATGCAATTTCAGGGTTGTAAGGGTGTCAATAGGACACCCTTTTTCAACCCTGAAATTGACATGTGTGCACATGTGGCCCACATACATACCATAAGGGCTGTATGTGACCCACATGGTACTTTGAAAAATGCCAAAGAGTGCATTTTTCAAAGAAATCGCAAAATACCACCAACCAGAAGCTGGTGGTATTTTGCGATTCCTTAAGCCAAAAGTCGCACAACTTGGGTGCTTCCTACATTGCATTTAAGGATTCGCAGTTTGCGATTCCTTAAATGCAATAGCAAAATAAAGAATTGCAAATTTTGCGATTCCTTATTTTGCATGTGTGTTTTTGTGTGCTACTTAGCACACTGCCCTAATTGCGATTGCAAATGTTGAAATTCTGCGAATTTCAGCATTTGCAAGCGCAATTAGGCTTCCTACATATGGCCCTAAGTCACCTGCCCTGGGGTCCTTTGACCCTACAAAGAAAACAATACTGAGCACCGACGCTTCTAACAAAGGTTTGGGAGCAACATTATCCCAAAAAGTGGAGAGTGGTGAGACAATTATAGCCTTTGCATCTCGGTCCTTGAGTCAAACTGAGTGCAACTACTAAGTCATTGAGATGGAGGCCTTGCGTACTTTTGGGCCGTTAATCATTCAAAAAATGTCTTTGGGGTACCAAATTTATCGTCCGTACAAACCACAAACCTTTAAAATTATTGTTTTCACCCACACAAGTTCAATGCAATTCTCCACGCATAGCCAAGTGGGTCCTGGGGTTGGATACCTTTTGCTTTAGAGTTGAATACTTGCCGGGACTAGAAAATGTGGTGGCGGATTACCTATCAAGGTCTCCCCTAAACACCAATACTCAAGAAGAACAATTGGATGTTCCCGTTTTAGCCAGCCAACTACCGTCCTTGAACAAAGAAGAATGGGACGAGGGCATGAGAAAAGATCCCAAAATGAACACATTGAAAGAGTTAATAGTAATAGCTGGCCGGAAAAGTGCAATAAATTTGATGAAGCTATGAAGGAGTTTTGGAAAGTAAGACACAAACTGACCCTTATAGACGATAAAGTCAATTACATTAAGAAGATTGCGCCCCCTTCCGACCTCTGAAACAAAATAATAGACCTGGCCCATGAGGGGCACTTAGGAAGAAGCAACACAAAAAACAAAGTGAGAAATAACTTCTGGTTTCCCAAAATGGACTCAATGGTGGAGATAAAATTCAAAGAATGTATCAGTTGTGTAAAGAGTGACAAAACAAAGACCCTACACAAAGTCCCTTTGTCCCCAGTGGAAGTACCCATTGTGCCATGGACCAAACTTGCCACTGACATAATTGGCCCAATGGAAGCCTTGGTGCCCCTAATGAAATTCATGTTGGTTCTGATAGACTATACCTCCCACTGGATCAATGTCAAAAGCACGTCCTCTACCACAACAAACAGCCTCACCACATTCTTAAAAAACGTCTTTTGTAATGAAGGAATACCAGATGTTCTAGTTACAGACAATGGAGTGCAATTCATGTCTGAAGAGATGAGGGAGAGCCTAGAGGAACTAAATATCAAACACGAAAAAACTGCATACTGCCCAAAAGCAAATGGCCTAGTGGAAAGAAGAACAAACTGCATGAGAAAAGAGCATATCCAACTAGCCATCACCAATGGCCACAAGATAGATGAGTCCCTTAGAGAATGCATATGGGCCTATCACACCGCACCTAATCTCAGCACAGGGATCTCTCCTTTCGTAGCACTAAGAGGGAGAGAGCAAGGCACCAATATGAACCCTCTGTGGTTGGAATGAGGTAAGAAAATTGAAAGCAACTGCGGGGAAAGCCAAATAAAAATTCAACAACACCAAGCAAATTAGATAAATTGGTATTACCAGAGACATGGTGTTAAGGAGCATAACCTCAGAATTAACAACTCTGTATTAGTGAAGAAACCTACCCACGTTCAGGTTGGTCAGAGAAAATTCTACCCTCAATGGTTTGTTAAGGTAAGTAGGAATGTGGTTCGTCTAGAGAATGGACAGACATGGAGTGGGGACAGACTTGTGAACGCAGCTTTGTGTTCTCCCTCTCCTTTGTAGGGAGATGTGTTGTAACCTGTTTCGTAAATTGTAATCCGCCTTATGTTTTACTGCACCTTTCCTTCTTTTTTCCATATGGTACAGTCCTCCCCACCCCCCTTTTCCTGATTACATGGAATGTTCCATGAGAGTTGGCATTGGAATGTTGGACAATCTTCTCAGTGTTGAGAGTGGATGGCCAGAATAAAGAGTTCTACTTTACCTCGACTTTGCTTCGCCGCTTTTTTTAAATTTTAATACAGAGTTTAAGATACAATCATCCTTAATGGAGAAACACTGCAAACTGATCTCTATTTGCATGGAAGAAACAGAATTACTCTACCAGATACCTTTTGGAAGCTATATCTTCAACCGCTTAGGGGCCTATTCACAAAGACATTTTGGAGTATGTGAAGTAGAACTCTTCTTTTACTTACTCTTACATGCCTCTGTGAATTAGCCCTAAAACATACAAAATGGTAACCCAATGACATTATTCATGGAATAACCATTTACAATTAGAAATGAAAACACTAATTGCTTTGTACTTTGATTAATAGATGGTGAATGTTTTTGGGCCAAATGCCAAATGCGTGATCAGTATGTGAAAGTTTGTGAAAGTTTAGGAAAGGGCTGAAGACATGGCTGTTTCCCAAGTAACTACACAAAGCTGTTTCTTCCCCGTAACTTTGGGTTCTGATCTGTTCTATGGCCCCTTCTCTTTTCTCATGCACTACCCCAAACCAGATTGGCCAGCGCCAGGATACTAGTTGGTGATGGAGAGCTTTGTAAAAATGATAAAGAAATAAATAAAATAAAGAGCAGTAGAGTTTCTATAGATTTGGAGTGACTGTCTAACATCATCCTAGATGGCTGAGAAGTGGGGTGTAAGAGGGATTAACAACAAATATGTTCTGCATTTCTTTCTGCAGAATTTCATGTAGATTATGCAAAATATTTTCTGCCTGTACTATTGATCAGAGACTTTTTTTCAATTATCAGAACATTTTGCAAGATGCTCAAATTCATGGTTTAATCATTTCGCAGTTTAAAATGAGCATTTAACAAAAGTATATTATTTTATTGATAACAAACATTTCAATTTTTTTTCAAAGTTCTAAAAATTAATGAGGAATTTCATAAAGCGAGATTAGCTGCTAAGAAATCAAAGACACCATTTATATGTTTTTAATAATGAAGTGCAACTTTCCAAAAGTTATTAAAGTTATTATGCAAAAATAAATAGGTGGTTGGCAAATGAGATTTGTTCATCAAAACAAGTACAATTGTAATGTGCGTTTGTAATTCACTTCTTTACTAATGAAAAGGAATAACATTCTCCATGTAGTAAATCAGATAAGTCAAAGTCAGCAAATACTAATTTCTTGCACTGTACACTCACAAACATTGAGAGAACACCAAATTAGCAAATTTCAGGAAGTTGTTATTGTAACTTGAAGAATCTAAAGATGGTGAATTTTCATAATTTCATGTTTCATAGGGTGGCTATGAAATGGGGAAAGAGGACTGATGATTCTTACCTGTACTAATGTTGTACCACATATCTCAATGAAATAACCTAAACTGGGCTTCCAGAGGAGTTACTAGGCCTTATGAGTTATACCTTTCCAGCAAAATATCTTGGATTTAAAAAGCCAACAAAGAAATCTAAATAGTCTCCCATTGGAAATTAGCATTCTTCCCTGGAATCACGATAACACATTCCTTCTGAAATGCATGTAAGAAAAAGCAGGGAAAAAAGGAAGAATCTTCAAACAAAAGACACAGAATCATAACATCTAGTCACATCAGGTTTGAAAGATAAGGTATTTATTGAGCTTCTGCATTTACTGTTTGATATATATGCCCCAAGTGTACGACATCAAATAGTTTTAGTACGCTGGTATTGTAAACAGACAAATGCATTTCAGATTCACTGGCACACAGATATACGTTGTTGATCCAGTACTACACACAATGTTCACAGTGAAATATTTTCAGTGGGGTCCCCAACCTCAAACTTGTAGCAGATACTTGCCTTCCTCAACATTAACTTCTTTGTGTCAATCAATAATTCTAATCTTTTTCATTGGTATATTTAGGGTATCTTTCTAGTTTGAAAATAAATAAAACAGTTTCAACCCTCAATCATTTACATCTCAGACCACAACACTAGCATGTCCTAACGAGCAATAATGACACTGTGTTTCATGTTTGCCTTCTTTAATGTGACTTAACCAAGCAACAAAGCAATTAGCACTGCAATAGCAACTCCGAGGGTGACAACATGGTCTGTCGTGGGATTTTATTTTAACTTTTCAAGATGATAATACAGAAGATGCCTCTGGATGGTTCAAATGAAAATAAAAGTGTTGTTCTTTATTAATTTGCCTGTGCAACCTTGAAGGTTGGCCCAGCAGATGGGCTAGCCTATAAGAAAAATTGGGATATTCTACAATAGACTGCTGCCTCTGGATACTGGTAAACCTGGTCACAGTCAGTCACATGTCAAGGCAACAGATTGCAGCTTCTCTAAAACTCTATCACTCAATCACCTCTAGCCTACCAGCCTTTAACATGTTGGGGAAATCTCTGAATTCGGAATATGTCAGTCTGCTCAACAAGTCACATGACTACAATTTTTTTGAGAATGCTGAAAATGTTTTCCAATCTCTGGGACTTGTCTTAAATTATGAAATAAAAACCCAGTGTTTTGTAAAAGTTAATTAAAAGAGTGAAAAATAATTGCCACTGATGATGTCATTCATTTCAGCAAGGTTCAAGCTGCATTAAATTATGTTGCCTAAAACCTGTAGGTTAACGGTTACACTGTTCGCATAAACAAAAGGCTTTGCACCCCCATGGGATTCTGAAGAGCCTACATCTCTGAGGGAAAGGGCTCAAACAGGACACCTGAAAGGATTCCCCTAGCATGTCAGAATTAGACCAGCACTCTTAACCTGGCTCACTTATATTTTCACTAGAGTCGCTTTTCTCTCTGAGGTTATTTCATATTTTCTCCAATATTTATTTTATCGTGTTATATTGCCTACATCTGAGATGTCTAAGGTGCATTGTAGGATGCTCTGACAATATCTCAATTAAATGGACCTACATAGTAATGCACTACAGCACCAGTAGGAACAAATATTTGCTACCACGAGCAGGACATCAGGGCAAGCTGACAATACATTATACCTCTTTGTAGCAGAATATGGTATTATATCAAACTATCTAGGAGCACCTTTACTAATTATGAAAGTGACACCAAAAGTGAACCACAAATGACTGACTGAATGAGGTTTGGGATCTTTAGCCAGAGAAAAACAGTGTTTGCCTCTCTCCGATAACCCAAAATATGGGAGCAACATCACAGTCCTCTGAACAAGACAATTAATAGAGATGGTGTACATGATGAGTGATGAGTACAGAATAAAATACACACATTTTTATTTGGAAACAATCACTGTCTCATAAAAATTCATATAAAACCTTTCAGAAAAAAAATAAAGTCATTGAGGCAAGCAAATAATGAAGACATGAACAATCCAGCATTTTTAAGACTTTACAGAAATCGATTGCTATAAATCTGGCGTATGTGAACTGGTTTTAGAAATACTTTCCAAAAGTCTCTGCCTGAAGTATTTGTCTGATTACAAACCTGCTGTTACACATAAACACACACATACTTTTGTTTTGCTGTGGTCTAGATGTGAAACTGGTAAAAGAAAGGTAGATGAGAATCATTATAGTAAATAAATAAAATAAGCACATACTTTCACTAAATACCTAACCACACACCGATGAAACATAAGAGACCGATTTGGTATGAGTGAACGAGGAGGGCAGGAGGAGATCATATTTCAACTTTTCACAATTTATTTTTTAAGTCCACAACAACATGTATTGTTTGGTCTCACTTATTTTTATTTACAACATGAAGTTTTTTCAAGACTACATTTCTTACAACAAAATAAATATATATTTATTTATATTTTAATATAGCAGTATCTCTAAAACAAAATAATTCTATCTCTATTTTCTACATGTGATAGACAAGGGGGATAGGGAAGGAAATATACATTAGAAAACAAATGTGCCAGCACCTTTTTTAAAATGTTTTCTTTCCTTACCAAGGATGCACTGCGCTATTTCATATTGGTAACACAAGTTCAGCAAATAAAAATAGGATTTTAGCCAGACACCTGCTAGTGTAAGTATGTATGCACGATGTGTCGGCACAGTGTTGTATGGTTTTATCATTCAAAGTCGTAAGAAGGCCACCTGTAAAAAAGCGGTGGTGTAGAGTTGTTGTATATAGGCCTGTCTCTCTTCCTGTCCCCATCTCCATATCTATGCATTATAACTAAAACCAAGATTTGCCACCTTCAGACCTTCCTTTGCCATTTCACTGTTTGTTTTAACTTCTACTCAAAAAAGTCCTTCAAGTGTAGTGTTTACTTTCGGCACGCTATGTTCTTTCTAATTTTGATTTTTAAAATGCACTCTAAATAATGTAAACATTTCCAAACCATAAAAACATTACAAGTAACTGCGATACAATAACCGAGCAAAAAGATGACTAATAATGACTGAAAATAACTTTTTTTGAAACCTGTGTTTTGAGAACATATCTTTGAAATGTAGTTTTTTAAAGGAGTTGTACAGGAAACCCAGGTTCCTAAACTAAAAGTAAAAATGAAAGCAAGCTGGGCTATACGTTTTTTAAAACAAACATCAAATCTGTTTTGTGTAGTTTACTGCGCTTTAAAGCAATAGATCAGGTCACAGGGATCTTGAACGTTCAAAACTTATTATAAAGTAAAGTTCAGTGCTGGGAGCAGACATTCTATTTATAAACTGCAAGGGTAAACTATTTTCACCACCAACCTAATTCTGATTGTCATTTTTAAATAAAAACAGCCAGTTTTACATGGCTTATGAAAGCTTTGAGTTGACCTGTGAGATGGTGCCCTCAGAATTATAGGTATCTGTTCTGTCAAATCACTGTGTGACTGATTCCCTGTATTGCAGCTCTCACCACTTAGAATATAGCCATGAGAATTTCACTGATATAATAATCAGAGAATTTAAACATTCCAAAAAATGTTTCTAAAAAGTATGGTTAACTTTCAAATTTCCGATTTCATATTTTGAAAATCATAATGCCTGATGGGAAGAAACACTTTTTAGATTTCATCTATTTGCCTTTATCAATAAAACATTAATCAGTTCAGAATTGTGGCAAAGTAAATAATCAGACCACCTTTCCCAGATAGACATTGAACCTTTCAATGCTACTCTCCATCACATTAAATCATTATGCAGGTACATCCATAACTGACTACATCCATAACTGACTGTCTAAAAGTATTAAAGTGTTTTAATAGTCAATTAAAATCGTATTCATTTTCTTTAAAGAGCAACTGAAAAAAAAACATGCGTAACTAGCTATTAATTTAACTCATCTGCCCTTAATGGGTCCTGATCAATAAAAACAATCTGCCATTCAGCAGTGTTTGTGGCAGCATACTAGAAGGTGTTGCTCCAAGGGCTATAATTAATCTAAATAAGAGTGTAATGCTTTAGGTTAGTGGGGCAGATTTATTGACGATAGAAGGATTTCTCAGAGGCAAGCAGGCCAGTAAATATGATATGCACCTGCAACCTGTTACAAAGGGTTTACATATTTTGCACAGTGTCCCACATGGACCAGTTTTACTGTAAGGATTTATAGTCCTCTGACAAGGAACACAGATTGGAAAAATCCACAAACACTACGTCATTAGCTTGACCTCAACCAATACAATCTCGATTTAATTTCATCCATCCAATACAATGTTTGAGTGGGGGATTCTGGCTATTGTCTTGCTGAAAGACGTACTTCTTGCTATCTAGCAATCCGTTTGTGGTGCAACACCAAAGAAAATACCTACTCAAAACTGGCATAGATCTTAAAGTTAGTAATCCACAGTTGTGAGTTTGACCATTAAATACAATTTAACTGAATAATTATTATTCCAAGGTGTGCTAATCCCCTGATGATAAATGATGCTTGGTTAAGTAGTTAAAAACTATACTGTGAACCACAGAGCAAACCTCAAGTCTGATAGGTAAGAGCTTGGTTGCTTCTCCTCCTGGTTGAGGTGGAACCATAGGTCGAGCCCAGAAATACATAATTCCTTCAGAAGCAGAACCAAAGGGTATTACTATACATTCTAGAACCCTAACTAGCTTTCAAGCTTGGCTCTTGATAACGTCATGAAAACAATTTGAGGACAACTTTGAATTAGACATAAGACAGCTGATGCTCTTGGCATGATTAAATCAGAGATTCAATAGATGGGCTCTGTACTCACAGTCGGGCTGACATTCAGATTTTTGGTATGGGTAAATTGAAATTGTTTATGTAACGGAAACATTCAGATGCACAAAGCTCTTTAAGAAATTATTTTCTGGCTATGAAACATTTTGTGTTTAAAGTTACAACAATGTAGTCTTAGCCCTACTGCTACTAGCCAATAATAGGGAATAAGGAGCAAAGTACCTTCCTCATCACTAATAATGTCTAATATGTTGGGTGCTAACCCTTGCCCTGACGCATACAATCCGCAAACAGACATCTAAAAGACTGTCAATAAATGCCTTCTAGCTGCATGGGCCAGGGATTAAAGTTTAAACTCCAGCAAGGTCAAAATCGTTGACAGAGGTTACTTTGAAAATTGAAACCAACTGGATGAATATGAAAACTTTGCTGGGTTTTGATAAATCTTACTCTAGCTCAGTGTGTCTACATCCTTTACTGCTTCCTCTATGAATTCTTCATTTCTGGTACCCCAGTTCTACATCCTAATTCCCTGACATTACAGTTGCGAAACCTCTTAATATGCTACTCTGGAATGTGCCATTCAATTGCAATGCAAATGACATATGACGTCACTGACTGTTTACAGTCATGTGTCAAGCCACAAAATGATGAAAGCCCTCCTGTGACAAAACTGAATTATCACAGACATTTATGGCATCACAAAATTGTGTGGCATTACTGCATGGAAATCAGTGTTTGTAACAGAGATTATTGAATATTGTTACATTTAAAAAAGCTTTGTGTTGCATTGCTGTAATGAGTTCAAGTATGTGTGGAATCACAGACTGATCACAGTCTACTGCAACTGACAATTACTTTCCTATCTAATATCACTAATTACAGTCCAGTGTGATATCAATGAAAGATTACATCTTTGTGTGACAACTGAGTGATTACAATCTTGTGTAAAAAAATTGAAGCTTAAGGTTACATCACTGAATGATCACAGTCTTGTGTAAAATCACTGAATATATACAGCCTTGTGTGGAATTTCTACATGATTAAAAATTAACATGACATAATTAATGCACCCTAGTGTACCATCTCTGAATGACTACAGCACATGATTTTATGATAGTTATTATTATTATTAACATTACTATTACATATAGATTACAGCCTAAAAAGATATCACATTCTAGTTTGATTCTAGCGTAATATCATTGTTTCACAGCAGCTCAGTTTTGGACAGTTTACAAGAGCATTGTTTTCTTGTGCCTTTATCTATTCTCAGTGTGAGACAATGGACCTCTATCAGCCCTCTGTGTGATATCACCAAATGCTAAAAAATTAAGGTGACATTACAAAGATATTACGGCATTGAGTGACAACACAGAAATATTATTACACTAACTGACATCAAAGACCAATCACAGCCTTGTGGGACATCACAGAATGAGGACAATCTTGTATGACATCAGTGAACAAATTTATGCATGAATACAGCCTTTGTGACAACAGTGAGTAATTACAACATTGTGTGACCTTGCTTAGTAAATACATCCAACGACAATAGCGTTGACTGAAAAACACTGAATAAGTATATACTATATTATGTAATTTTAACCGGATGGCACTGTAAACAAATAATGGCATGGACTACATACAGCTGTGGGTGATATCAGATTGTGATTACAGACTTTTGTGAAATGACAGTCTGACTACATTACTTTATGACATTACAGACTAATTACTAATTACTGTTTTGTGTAAAATTACAATTTGATTACATTCTTTATTGACTCCACAGTCTGACTTACTGCATTTTGTGACATTACATTCTTATAAGAGGACTTTGTAACATCAGAAGCTGGTTACTGCCTTTTGCAACTTTACAGGCTGATACAGTAATTTTAGCATTAATGTAAGATTACTGTGTCTTGTGACATCACAAACTAATAACTGGCTTTTGTAATATCCCTGCCTGGTTATAGTCCTTTCTGGAATCACAGTGTGATTACAGCCTTTGTCACATTATACTCTTATTACAGCTTTTGATGTATTTAGAGTCTGATTACAGTGCTTTGACATGATAGACTGATAACTGCCTTTTGTCAAATTACAGTGTGAATACACTCTTTAGTGGTATCAGAGTCTTGCTACAGCCTTTTGTATTTCAGTCTGATTAAAGCATTTATTGACTATGGAGAATAATTACTGCCTTTTGTCACCCCACCCTAAAGTCTGATTACAGCCTTTTGAAAAGTGACAGACGGGTTACAGTCTTATAGAATTATAACTTGATTACAGTGTTTTGAGACAAGGCAGAATTACAGCGTTTTGTAAAATTGTAAACTTTGTGTAAAACAGTGTGAGGCTACAATTCATTATTTTAAGTATGAAATACAATAGACATTGCTGTTATATCTTTTATTTTGCTCTGGCTCTGTTCAAGCTGTAATGAGCTTTTACAAATAATAAAAAAAATATGTACAAGCCTTTGGAACTTGTTTAGTGTTTCTGTAGAATATTAACAAGAGAAAAGAAGTTGTAACAGCCATCAATGAAAATTGAGCTATCGTCCCTGCTCTGCAACCTAGAACCCACCTTGAAGTAACTCACTCGCTTTTACTGAATCTTTGCTTATCTCTCTTCATCTCTATGATGTCCAAGTTAATTTTGCTCAAATCTAAATACATGGACCCCTTAAGAAATACACTGAGACCTGACTTAGAAAATTGTAATTTAATGAAACTGTTTCAATTGCTGACTCGTTATTATCTCTTTCTAATGTTCATTGTCAAAATGGTAGATTGTTCCTTGAAAATTCAATGTGTACCTCCAAGTTAAGCATCCGATAACTAGGTTTTGAGAAAAGGTACATTTTTAAGTTAATTATATATTTAGCTGTCAAAATTCATAGTGTAGAATTTTCAAGTCAGGCATTTTGAGAACATCCACCAGGGACCAGCTATGACAGCTAATATTAATATATAGGATAAATTATTTATGAGTCGCAATTTGGGTCACTTTAGTACAAAATCCATTATTTCTGAATTTGCAAGACCCATATTTGGCATTTCGATGCAGGCAACAACAGAGTTAATGAGAAATGCTGATCATAATTCCAAGCCCAGTTTCAGAATTATAAAATCTAATCCAGAGATGCCCAGTTAGATTCCCAAACAGAATTAACAAGCTAACTCCCTTTTTTCCAAAAACATATCTTATTCTAAATTTCTTCACAAGATTTGAAAAATCCTGTCATGAATTCTGAACGCCATCAAAAATCATTTGAGAGTTCCAAATTTCGAAAATGAAATGGAACTTTTGCAAATATAATTTACAATTCAAACCCTTAATATATTCAAACGTTCTACAACTTTATAAGATTTAGTCACTTATTCAGCAAAGGTGATCTATTCATGAACATTACTAATTTCTGATCTTCGATGTACAGTAATTGGAAGATTAGTGAAAAAGGATCCACACCTCATCTTCATACATAGAACACAAGAGCTATGCCAAAGGAGTTTCTTAAAGTTTTATATCCAGCCTTATAACAGTTACAAAACATCATTACTCAACCTTCATTCTACAAAAGTGGTGAACTGGCTATACATTGTTGACTTCACGAACTATGTGCCTTGTCTGTTTTCAGTGCAACTGAAACACACCACAATTTGTTAGCTATTAAGTATGTACAAGTTAGGCAATGCATTTGTTAGATTGAGTACATCTATGATGTTTTATTCACATACTGATTAAACCACAAGTGAATAATGCCTTTGAATAACCCCATTAATTAATAAGTGCTCTACTTGAAATTTCTCAAATAGTTCTGTGCCATGGGGCCGTCAGATCAGAGGAGAACAAATTCTCTTCAAAGCACACACAGACACACACACACACACACACATTAAGCAACAGCTTTGGAATGACTTCAGTGTGGATCCATGATCTGTACCAATGACCAGCGATGTCTCTTTACAGTTCACCACTTTGTCCATGTGACTTGGAGATTCCCTGAGTCAGCTGACGGACCATTTTTCTTCAGAAGCTAAGATACCTATTTGAAGAAACTACAGACACATATTGGAGTTAACAGGAGTTGTATAGTAGCAATAGCAGATAGAAAAACAATTGATAACAGGTATAAAACAATTGACTAGTTCCCTGGTACAATAAGAATTGTATTTCCTTGAAATACATATAATAAAATTTATTTTAGTGTTATTACCCTTTTCTTGGATTTAATATGAGATGTAGAAGAGTGAAACATAAATCAAAATCCTCAAATATATAACTATTTTTTTTCTTGTAATAAAATAGCTTTTACTCTTTTTAATGGAAAACGCCAGTGACTGCACCAAGTTCCAATCACCAATTTGGCTCCACCTCTCCAGCACCATATAACCTAAACCCCTGCAGTGTGCAATGATAACATTGTTTTGAGAGTATTGGAAGGTGGTGGGATGAGTAGAATTACCATCAGGAGATTTAAAATTCTCATATTACAGGAAAGTGCCTCTAGGATTTAGAGTGAGTCAGCAGTGGGCAGCTTTTCTTTGCTGTGCCCATCTATAGGCAAAAACTGTTGTCAGGAGTATGCTTGACCCCAGTTGAAGCACAAGAATGTTTTTGATGTCTAGGAGGTAAGATATATGAAGGTAACTCCACAGTTCTACTTAATGCAGGTAAGTCTTGTCTGTGCTGCAGGTACAAAACAATTGTCAATACATGAGCCCATTATCATGAATGTGCACCTATGCTCAAGCATCGAGGATGGAGAAACATCACCATAAGGTTATGTGTCAAGGACCATTTTTAACAGATTAACAAGCTCATTTTACTGAGACTTTAAGGAAGTGAACTCTGACTGACACTGTCAATTAGCTAGGCAAAGCAGATAGATGTACACTATGATACAGTTCCATAATGGCATTTCCTGGTTTGAACGGTCATAATTGGGTCAGACCATAGGCGTGCACTAGAACATTTACAAATTCATTGCTGATTTGTAGTCCCTCAGACAGGTAACCGAGCACAACTGGGTAAAGCCTCCTACTTTTACCAATGAACAAATTACTGTCAAGAGTAGCTGAAACTATGAACGTTTTAGATTACAAGGTCCTTGACCGCAGCTTAATCTAAGGACAGTGAACTCAAACCAACAAGATTGCCAGATCAAAAAAGACGTGACAATAACTTAGTAGCAACTGCAATACATTACAGCTATTATCACACTAATGTAGTCCAGCAATTCCTCTGTAGTGCATGGTGCATCTATGATTTATTTCTTACACCCACAGGTTTGGTGGAAAAATTTAGCATTGCAGAAGCTGAAGAAATGCAAAATATAACATTAAGTGATGACTTTCTAGTGTTAAATGGTGATTAATCTGAACTTTGTATGTTGTTGTGCACTTCCACTGTTGAAAGGCTCCAGCTATTGAAGAATGAAGGTACTTGAATGCTGAGCTGTATTACTATGACCTCAGCTTTTAGTATAGTTTATGCTGGGTATAAACAACTCCTTTCTACCAGGCCATAAGTCTTCTTAACTACACGCGTGCTTCTGTGGTTTGTACTTAGGACGGATCTCTTTCAGAGTGGGCGACTTAGTGACAACATTCATACAGTTTTTTTTTGCCAGTTTGTGCATCTGTCATTTTGTCCCCAAAACTTTCTATTATGCAGTAATGTCTTAATTGGGTGAAATGAGTTTCTACCTAGTTTACTGATTGATATTAATGAAAACTATTACAAAGCCTCCATTCTTTTACTATGACAAAATCTGAAGGTAACAGGCTATAACTTCTTACCTTCTATCCTTGGATTTTGAGCTTTCTGCATTCATGCTGAGTGCTTTCCATACTGTTGTTTTAGGCATTTCATCTGAGATGTTAATCTCTGAGGGATCCCCCCTGAAAGAAACAATTGACACTGAATTATATCGATCACCACTAGGTCCTCCCATCGATATGTTTGTTACCACAATAACAAATGACATAATCTCCATCAACCATTTGCATCTGAACTTGTTATTCTCATTACAAATTATCTTATCTTATGTACATGGTGACATAGTACTGTTAACTGCCTCTGGCAGGCAACATTCCAAGCATTTTTTACCTATATCAAAGCCGTCGAAATGCAGAGCAACTAAAACATGGCTTAAGTCTGAGTCATAAAAAGAAGCACATTTATAGAAGAGTACTCATTAGACTTCGCTTGAATTTATTGTTGCTTAAAAGGAATTACAAAACATTGCAGTGCTAGTCAGGGTACCTGGCACCCCTAGCAAATTTCCACATTACCCTTGCTTGTCACAAGTTGTTGCTTCAACAGAATCTAGCCTATGTCACAAACAGAATATCATTATTACACCACACAATTCATGTACCACAAAACTGCACCCATGGTGAGTGCAACCAAGCCACCAATCAAGTTTCCTTATCTCAGGCCATTGATAAGCAACTTTTTGCTCATCACACAATTCTGTAATACCAATAAAGGAGTGAGCTTATTCTTTGTTATCTGCTTGTGAGTACAAAGTAAGGGTTACAAAGGCATTGCAGCCATGATCATAACCATAATATTGATAGCAACATATACTGAAGATTTGTGAGCATTCAAAAAAGATGCCTTTCCTCCCTAAGCAAACACAAACGCGCTATTTTAATGACACAGGCCATTAAAAACCATAACGCATCTAGAGCCAGGTGGTAGTAATGAATGTTAAGACAATTAATTTTCTGATACAGAATCCGTTACAACTAAGCCACTACATTTCTAATTGCAACTGCTATAACAACATCTTCTACAACAAGCAGGTCTTTTGCAACGCTGGCTCTCACCCAAAACATAACTTTGTCCCTTACCATAAATCTAATCTCAATCATTACTTTACATGAAGATCAAACACTCCTTAGCCCTAAATCTAACGCCAACCCTATCCTTTCTGTAAGCTGTAGCCAACTTTCATCCTAATTATTACTCTCAAACTTATCTTAACTGTAAGACTCAATGTAATCCTAAAAAGCTAACTCTTATCCTTATGTTCTCACAATATCAATTATTCTACTACAAACCCAAATTACATTTGTAACTCTTTACCTTCTCTCCATTAGAGCCCATAAATGCACTTACATTTAAATAGAACTATGTTTGTGGTCCTTTCATTCTTGCAGGGCAAATAAAATATCATGAAAGCCTGGAGACAAAACCCTCATGGAAAGCAATTGACATCTGGTCAAAGTTGAGTAGGAAACTGTCAAGAAACTGCTCTATAGTGGGCACTCAATGGAAATGGCAAGAAATGTGTGCCCACTACTGAAACCTCAGCCATATGCCCCAGATGACAGGCTCCATGAACGAAACTTAAGAGACAGGGAACAGAATGCCAGGTAGAGTTTATCCACTCATACCTGAAGGTGGTAGGGCATGTGAAATAGGCATGAACATGGGTTAAGTCATAGGCTAGTGAACTGAATATTTTGATGCAGCGCACAGCATAGGAGAGGCCATAAGCAGCACTGGCAGAGATAAATTACTTCTAAAAGCGTAATGTGCAGGACAGACTTATTAGCATCTTCAAGAAATTTGGTCTCTTGATTAACAGGGAAACAGTGGAGGCTGAGGGGTTCTGTCTCACCCATTGTGAGTCCCACAGAAGAGCGCCAGAGAGACTGGAAACGTTGGGTTGTACTAGCACAAGAAGGACCTGAATTAAGGCTGTATGTACATTGGTGTTTTGAGGTCACAAAACCTGCTATAAAAAACACCCAGAATTTGCTACAACAAACCCCCTTTTTGAAATACTTCAAAGCCGTTTTAGGAGTCTTAAAAGTCCATTTACCTCATAAATAGTATTTTTTGATCAAGTACGAATCCAAATAGGAGAGGGTGGGAAAGAGGCGTCCTCCTCCTAATAGAGATTTATCATGGAAATTATCAATAGTTTGTGGGTACAATGGCGGACAAAATCCATGAATCAGTTACCAACCCCTCGGTTGGACGGTAACAGACTCACTGAAACCGGTGGGGCACATTCCCCTTTGGGAATCAAAAAAGTGGACTCAAGTAAGGGGGGAGTAGCCAACTGACCTCACTGTAAAAAATATAACTCTAGTGAGTTAACTAAACCTTTTTTCTATTTATTGTATTGAATTTAACTAAGTTCTATGTCACTTAGGCACATAACTTATATATAAATTCATAGAAATTATGAATGAATGAATGAATAACTCAAGCACAAACTCCAACCCAAAAAAGGTTTACTGGTGCTAAGAAAAGAAAACCGGCAGCAACTGCAGAAAGAATTTGTTAATTTTCAACAGCCAGGACTTAAGGTTTTTCCTAAAAGATGCTGCTCAAATGTCAGCAGTTCAACATGATAAGGAGTGACCTCCAATGTTTCTCTTGTTCACGGAGATCTGTAGAAAATGTGTGGATTACTTAAGTTGGTTTTTTTTCTTCCATAACCAATAGCAATCAATCAATCAAGAAATTTGTATAGCGCGCTACTCACCCAGAGGGTCTCAAGGCGCTTGGGGGAGAGGGGTCCGCTACTGCTCGAACAGCCAGGTCTTGAGTTGCTTCCTGAAGGAGAGGTGGTCTTGGGTACGGCAGAGGTGGATGGGGAGGGAGTTCCAAGTCTTGGCTGCCAGGTAGGAGAAGGATCGTCGTCCTATGGTGGCTCTTCGAATGCGTGGAACCGTGGCGAGGGCGTGGTTGGTCGATCTCAGTTGGAGTGTGGGAATGTAGAAGGTCAGGCGGTTGTTGAGGTATCTGGGGCCTAGGTCGTGGAGGGCCTTGTGTGCGTGGGTGAGGAGACGGAACGTGATTCTCTTGCTGACAGGGAGCCAGTGCAGGTCTCTCAGGTGTCCGGAGATGTTGCTGTGTCGGGGGATGTCCAGGATGAGTCGTGCGGAGGAGTTCTGGATGCGTTGGAGTCTTTTCTGCAGTTTGGCTGTGGTTCCGGTGTAGAGAGTGTTTCCGTAGTCCAGTCGGCTGGTGACGAGTGCTTGGGTGACCGTCTTCCTGGTTTCGGTGGGGATCCATCGGAAGATCTTTGGGAGCATGCGTAGGATGTTGAAACACGATGATGAGACGGCGTTAACTTGTCTGGTCATCGAGAGGGAGGAGTCCAGGATGAAGCCCGGGTTGCGTGCGTGGTCCGTTGGTTTGGGTGCGCTGCCTAGGGCCGGGGGCCACCAGGAGTTGTCCAAGGCAGAGGGTGATGATCCAAGGATGAGGACTTCCGTCTTGTCTGAGTTCAGTTTCAGGCGGCTGTTCTTCATCCACTCGGCTACGTCTTTCATCCCTTCGTGTAGGTTGGTTCTGGCGGTGGCTGGGTCGTTGGTGAGGGAGAGGATCAGCTGGGTGTCGTCGGACACCTAGCTGACATCTTGAGTGCAACATCATCAATAATTTTAAATTATGGATTTTCGGCATTCCATGAAAAAGAAGTAGATTCGTCACAAATGTGAATTGCACCACCAATTCCAAGTTCAAGAGTAATTAGGTCCATCCAATACTTGGTATCACAAAATTTCTTTATTCTATATTTCGAAAGTTATAGTGAAATCAGCCAAACAGCCGACACGTGTTTCAGGATAGTTGTCCTTCTTCAGTAGAGAGTAACACATTCTTTTTTGGGGGTGCTGGAAATGCTGCCCAAAGTCTTCCCAGGCTTCTGTACCACTCGCTGGGCACAGGTGCATCAACCAGAGCTAGTCAGCTCATTAGCTCAAGGGAGCCTGACACTGAATTAGGTGTTATCATGCACTACATTTACTATGATGCATTGGGGCAAACTGAATGCTGGGATGTGAGGCAGTGAGCATGTACTCCCTTACCTTGGAAACTAGTTACCAGTTCAGTTTTCCCTGAAGTATTAGGTGACTACCATGAGGAACCTAAACATTTACAATAACTATTTGCAAAAAAAACAAATGCTCTATTTTTCTTTCCATGTCTTCTGCTTATATGCAGCATTTATGTTCATTTGAGATACTGTGAAAGGAAACTAACCTCAGTTACTGTTCTTACTGCTGCTCGATTACTGACTGCTTGCTCTGCTTTGGATTGACTGCTGTCTAAGAGATCAAATCAGACTTTGTTCCGGCTGGAGTCACTTGTTTCCGGTTCCCTCGCACAAAGGCGGGTGTTGGCGGCCACCAGTCAATTATGCTCACACAAACAGAGTCCAGACCTCTATTGCCGAAGGCTCCTTCTCATATCTGGCATCACATTAAGGCATGGGCCGCTTATTTTCGTCAACTGAGGATCGCAATATGAAGCAGGTGGAATTCTCAGTACTAGTCTTCTGGGGAAAAATGTAGCAGGGAGGAGTGTCCTGGTCCTCTCAAACACTGGAAAAACTACAGAATCCTGTGACTAGACAACCATCAGCTTCTACGCTCTGCCCTATTCAACTTTTATCCATTTTTACATCTGTGTGTTACACATTTTAGTACTTTGATGCTTAGAAATTGCATTTCAGTATCTATTCTTGAAACGTAATGTTATTTGAATGACACTGAAATGTAACCTATTCTGCACAAATCAAATAATATATAAATAACAAATACTGATTGATGTCAAAATGATTAGTTGTACCCATGCAAATAATGCCTGAAGAGAGAGGAACGTTGCAAAGCGTAGCTGGCAAGCACCGACCGTGCCCCTTTGTTGTATGTAAATGGCTCGCTCACACCTGGGGTACAAGGCTTCTTTGTGGGCACTCCATTTTGGCCTCTGTTTGTGGAATGAACTATAAAGTAGTGGGGAGAGGGATCTGTGCCACAGATCCACTCATGGTGAGGAAACATTCCCCACTGGCAGGAATGAACAATTTTAATCTCTTTGTAATAATAATTATTCCTATTTGCAAAGCACAAAACCCTTTAAGGGTTTCAAGGCGTTGGAGGCCGTCAGGGAGATTAAGTGTGTTGTCCAGAGTTACACAGTGGTCGACGTGTGGCTAGAAATAGCAAAAACATACCAATTTTTAGTACGTTTGGCATTTCACTGATCAGTTACAGCTTATAACGCTATTTATCTCAAACAATTGAAAAACATATTTATTTGAGGTTTAATATGCAAGTTGTTTAATGGAGCAAAAGTTACAAAACAGCGTGAATTGTGGAAGGCCGTGTGCAGAGGTTGACTGGTCACCTTTCACAGCGCTGCATTTGCATGTTACACTGGGATTAATGAGGCGAAAGCTGTCCAGAGACTGTTACTATGTGTAAAAATGTCAAAATAATAAAGTATCAGAAAATATACTACATAACACTGCAGTCTTTTTTTTAAAAATATTTTTATTTTACATCAACATCAGAATTACAAATTCATAATATATTGCCAGAAAAACAGAAACAACACAAAAAAAATAAAAAAATTAATCTTACAGTTCAGAGAGCATTATTATTATTATCATCAGGTTTAAAACCAATAAAGCATTTTTTAAAACACAAAGAGCTTTAGACTGATAAGAGTGAGTTCAAGAATAGAAAAAAATCATCTCAGAAATAATGGAAAACAATCATTTAAGAAATATCATATAGTCTTAATTGCGTCAAACTATCCCCCCATTTCATCTTAAATCTCTCCGAGCCTCCTTTTCCATTCAATTATTGGGGCCCATATCCTCTGTCCGGCCTCTTTTTTTTCCCTCCCTCTTTTTTCATATAGGGCCATTTCTAAAATGTATATGGCCAGTATACGAGAGATCCATTGCTGTATTGTCGGGGGGTTAGGATCCTTCCAGAGTGTGGCTATGCATAGTCTACTGAGGGTCATTGCTAAATACAAAAACTCATGGTGGCGAACATCTACACCCTTCCTCACTACACCCAAAATCATAACTTCATCTGTCAAAGTTAGATGCATCCCCAGAGAATCGGCGAATAATTTTTTATATATATCCAGAGAGGGGCATGATGCAAACATATGAATTGTATCTGCTTGCGTGGATTGGCATCTCGGACAGATGCCCCCGCTGTTTCCCCCCCACTGCGCTATTTTATGAAGTTCAAACATAGTCTTATATTGTTGAGATTGTAAATTTGCCACTCTTAAGACCGAATTTGACAGTTTTAATGACTTCTCTGCCTCATTTCCTGTTAGACCTAGTTTGACTCTCCACTTCTCATACATTCTATCACAATCATCCTTTTTATATTTACAGATTTCTTCGTATAGTTGCGAGATGGAGGATCCCCCTTCATCCCTTACACATTCCAACAGTTCAAATCTTTGAAAATTCATGTCTCCTCCCTGTTTCTTTGACAGAACTGACCTCACTTGTAGGTACTTAAAGAAGTCTCTACGCCCTAGGTTGTATAAGCGTTGTGCCTGCTCAAAAGAGATCAGACCGGTTACCCCTATAAGGTCCCCAATAGTTTTGACCCCTAATGCATCCCAACCCCTCATAACTGGGTCATGAAATACCTCCGGCAGTGATGGGTTCCCATACAGAGGGGTATAATAGTTCATTCTCCCTAGTTTTAATTTTCTCCTTATCCCAGACCAGACTGACCTTGCGGCCATCAAGGTCTTAAACCTTACTTTTTTGTGATAACTCCTTTCCTCATATGTAAGTAACCATTGATTAGAGTTCTTCACTACGAGTTCATATACGTCTGGGACACCATCTCTACCTCTCCATCTGTCTATAACACTCCCCCCCAGCATACCTCTGATGTATTGCAGGACCGTTGCCCAATAATATGTCTTAAAGTCTGGTAGCGCCAGCCCACCTCTCTCTCTTGGGAGTGACAACATTTTTTGACTGCGGCGTGTTTTGCCCTTAGCCCAAATAAATCTATTTGTCACCTTCTCTAGCTCCCTGAACCAGTTGTTGTTAAAGATTAGCGGTATAGTCCTAAATAAGTAGAGCACCTTTGGCATAAACACCATTTTAATAACATTGCAGCGACCGATTGTTGTTAGATGTAGGTTGTCCAGTTTGTCAAAATCAATTTTGGCCTTATCTATAATGGGGCTTAGATTCTTCGACACCATTTTAGAAAGATCTGAGGTTATATGAACTCCCAAATATACTGCTGTCTCTACCACTCTTGGATCAGCTAAAGATATTTTCTGATTTATTACTACTTGGGTCTTGTTTGCGTTTAGTTTGTACCCAGACAGTATTCCATATTCAGCCGCTTCCTGTTCTATTTCTATTAAGGCTGACACTGGTTCGCTTGATGTTATGGCGAGGTCATCCGCATAGCCTAGTATTTTAGTTTCATGCCTGTTTAATGCTATGGGCAAGATGTTTCTGTTCTGCTCTATCCTCCTAATGAATGTATCTATATATAGAGCGAAAAGTAGCGGGGAGCAGGGACACCCTTGCCTAGTTCCTCGTCCAATATCTATTATACCACTTAACTCCCCCATGGTTCTGACCCCTATTCTTGGATTGTGGTATAAGGCTTTAAGAGCCCCCACATAGCCCTCCCCCAGATTCAGCTTCTCAAGTACAGCCCAAAGGAATCCCCACGAGACTCTATCAAATGCCTTCTCAGCATCTAAAAGGATCAGCGCCATAAGGTCTCGTGAGGATGCCGTGCCATCAAATAGCGTGATCACTCTTCTGACATGCTCCGCTGTTCCTCTCCCGGGGATAAACCCGTGCTGCCATGGAGAGACGATCTTACCAATTACTGCTCCTAGCCTATTTGCCAGCATCTTTGAGTAGATTTTCACATCGCTGTTCATTAAGCTTATAGGCCGATAAGCTTAATGAACACTGCAGTCTTTTTTGCTGCATAATTTAGTCAACACTGCAACATAATGCTGTCCTCTATTGCTGCATAATTGCAGTGACCCCAAAGCAGGCAGCACATACTAAAAGTGATTGTGTATGAAGCAGAGAGACAATGAGGTTTGTGAGCTTTGGGGCATATTTACGGGAACGGTGGCGCAGGGCAGCACAGCAAGTTACTTTGCTGCACTGCCCTGTATCACAGGGAAAGGGCAAGGATGCACAGTATTTATCCAATATGGCGCATTCCTGTCTTTTCCTTCTGCGCTGGCGCCATTTCGACAGCCTAGCGTCAACGCAGGCACACTTGCCCCATGGTGCAAGGGTGCCTCCTTTGAATGCAGGATTGTTTTTATCCAGGAAGGGGCACCTTCATGTACAAAAACAATCTTGAGAGGCGTTATCCTCTTTCTATGTGTGCTGCAGAATAAAGCACACTTTGTAGAAGGAAAAGTAGAAATAAAGATATTTCTCCTAGTTATGCCTCCCCTAGGGCAGCGCAAGATTTTGCCCCATTCCACAAGTCCTTGTAAATCTGTGAATGCGTCAAAAACCGTGGGAGTTGTGTGGGAGACTTTTATTGTTGCAGGAAAACTACTGGGTTTACAAGGAACTCTGCCGTGATTTATGCATTTTTAAGAGTGAGTCATTATGCTGCACAGTTCTGCTGGTTTGGTTACTGGGGACGATTTTGCAGCACCTACCGCAACACCTCCCTTGCACATAGTAAGGGGCAATGCAGCAGTTTGTGCTGCGTTGCACTACTCCATATCTATGAAGCCGTTCAAAGACATGCAAAGTGGCTTTACGTGGCTTTTAAAATATGACTTGGAGCTTTGCATTGTGCATGTACCAATTGCAAGGTGCAAGCATGACGCAAGGCCCTTGAAAACATGCTCCTTTGTCTGGTGTGCATGCAAATCCTGCATTACAAATCCTTGGTGAGTTGCATTAGTACTACTGGAACAAGGCCAATGGAGGCACCAAAGGGTGAGGTGGACAGGCCTCAAGGTTACTGTGACCACAGTGACAAAGTCACTGCTGCTCTAGGGTGTGCTGCTTTGTAGGCCTGTCCGCAAGACTGGAGGTGAACTTCAGTAAGGGATTGTGGCAGACAGGGCTTCAATGTTAACCAATACTGGCCACCGGTAGGGTTCACCTGCTGGTGCTAAGAGACCAGGGCTTCTAAGGTCTAGTGGGGCCTTCTGGGGTATATCATGGGAATGTGCTGCCTCAGGAGTGGTCTGATGGACTAGGCATAAAGGCTAAACCAGGTTCCCCAGTTCCAAATTCGGTAGCTGTGGCCATAGTGCCACATCCTATCCCCACCGAACACTGTTCTGCCCCACTGAGTGAAACTCGTATTGTTTTGAGCTACAACCCCATTTTGCCCCATTATAAACACCTGGATGTGACTCATTTCAAATTATGCACTGCCTGAAAAAAAGTAACACCATTCTGGAAAAAGCAAAAACTCATAGGGAATGCAGGATTATGTAAAGCATGCAAAATATAAACAGGAACGACATGTTACCTTAACGCTTTTATTCTCATTGTTCAGAAATCAATGAGTATTCTTTGTCTCAAACAAATGAGGACATTAATATAAGGCTCCTCCTGTACATATGTGTTAAGCAGGGTGCAGAAGACAAAGGAACTCTTCAAGAGAATCTGATCTGACTCATGGAAACCCACAAGGGCTCCTTCGTATGCATGTCAGCCAACTAGCTGCTCAAATATAGTATAGCACATATGTATTCAAGTGTCCTGCAAAGAATAATGAGTGTGAGTAAGTAAATGTGGGTGCGAATGATTGAGTGCCTGAATGTAACTGAGCATCAGCATGAGTGAAAGAGTGTATGTTGGTGAAAGTGAGAGAAAGTGAGTAAGAATGAGTCACGTAGAGTAAGTGAAACTGTAAGTTAGAATGAGGTAATCAGAGTAGGAAAAAGTGAGACTGAGTGAGAGCGAGAATGTGATACCGAATGTTGAAGAGTGAGTGCAAGATAGAACAAGCATTTAGAATGCAATAGGTCTCGCATTTGCAAAAGTTAGAACTATTGGCATTGTAAATGACAAACATTTTATTTATGTGTTGGTTTTAAAAACAGATAAATAAATGGCATTGTCATTTACAATGCCAATAGCTTAATCTCTCGCAAATGCGAGATCTATTGTATTTGCAAAGCAATAGGTCTCGTAATTACTCAAGTTTGAGCTATTGGCATTGCGAATAACAATGCGTTTTATTTATGTTTAAAAAAACAAAACATAAATAAAAGGTATTGTAATTTACAATGCCAATAGCTCAAATTTGCTGCAAGGCATGTCTGTACCCTGTAGGAAGTATCTCACACAAATGTTTTACAAATAAAATGGCCTTGAGCCGATACGGTTATACTTATTTGAGCTTTTTTTGAAGTGTTGGGCATATTCTTGAAGTACAGACAGTTATTAAGCAGGGCCGCTAAATTCAAAATTATTATTTATGCCAAAAATCCCCCCAGATACACAGGACGACTGTCTGCCGGAATACCCCTGCCCCCGTGATGCAGACTGTATTGTGGGGCATTAGGTAAAACACACCTTAAAAACATCACATCATGCAGGGTTTTAAATGGGCTGGGTCTTGCGGGTGCTCACCATCAGCAGTTGTTAAAAGCAGGACCCGCGACAGGTGGTTATTATGCTGTATATCTTGTCTTTAGTCTGACAATAGAATTTTTTTTTAACTGCGCAGCAGTTAACTATTTTTGGTGTAACTTTTATTTTTTGGGTAGTTTGGTGAGCCGGGACAGGTCCATTTCTGCCTTTCCATTTTCGTCCTTAGTATGAGAATAGAAAAAAAACCTTAACAGTGCAGCAGTTCAGTATATTTGATGTAAGTTTCATTTTTTTTGCAGTTTTGTATTGCTAAACTTGAAGTGTTTTTCATAAGCACCAACAAGGACATTCCCATTTAATTTTTGGTAGGCACAGAGGATTAACTAATTTGCCCAGAAACGTCATTTATTTAATTTTTGGTAGGTATGGAGGCTTATGTGATTTTCCCTGAGGCTAGAATATTAAGCACATGCTAAAACTGAAACCTGCTTCTTAAGCTCCAAATTTGGCAGCTGAAGTTATTACGCCACAACCTGGGGTGGGGAGTACTTTTATAAAAATCTAAATATCACCCACACAACAGGTTTGTAGAAAGACCCTGTGTACCAGCACGCCTGGGTTTATGCCCCCTGCCATATAGGGCAGAAGCTGGCTGTTTTATTTCTCCAACTGTTTTTCTGTACTGCTCCGGGCTCAGGCAATTATTATTTATGGCAAAAATCAACCTGATGCACAGCTTCACAGTTTTCCAGAATACCTGTGTCCTCCCTGCGATGCACACAATGTTAATATTAATATGTTTTAAAATAACACAATTATGCGATATTAAAAAACAAGGCAGACTATTTCAAAATGAACAAACTATATTTGGGAAACACCTTTTATGGCACTAGATTGCACAACAGAAGAAAAAAAATATGCAAAACGCTAAAAGTATGTTGTAGCATTTAAAACAACATATTAAAGTATTGGTGCACTTATATATGCGCTTGGGAAACTGCATGACCTAGTATTTAAAACACATGGCAAAAGGGATGGAAGGAGAGGGGAAGAGGACCTAAATTAATAATTTGCCCAGAAACACAGGATGTGAAGACCACGTTAAGACTCAAATGTGCTTCTTTAGCTCCAAATTTGGCAGCTCTGACCATTATGCCACAACTTCGGGGTGGGGGTCCGTTTATTAGAAACAGAAATATAAGCCACACAATACGTTTTTAGAAAGCCCCTGTGTGTAAACATGCCAGGGTTTATACCCTCTGTTATACAGGACAGGACAGGAGCTGGCTATTTTGTTTTTCCAACTGTTTATGTGTGCTAAGTGCTCCGGTAGCACGCGCACAATAACATGCGTACTACCACTGTAATCCTAAAATAAATAGACCGCAGGCACGGAGAATAATTTTCAGGAGATGCTGGTGGGGCTGGGTCAGCTTTTCAATTCTTGCTGGCTGATTTACAGCAAGTCACAAAGTCCTCAGCGAACTCCTTTTCTTCTTTCCCAGGTGGCATTCGTCAGTCTGCGTGACACCAAAGTATCCTGATGTGACCATTGTATTGGTCACAGTGGGGGGCAGGCAGGCAGAGTCCTCACAAAATGAGGTGTGAATCACAGGCTCACGGCAGCAGCAGGGCCATCAGAGATAACCGTTTTTGTGCTATCCTAAGACTGATGGCCCTTTCAGTGTCACTTTGCAGGTCCCTAGACACAGAGGGGAAGGGGAGGCAGTCGGGCGCACTGCAGAGGCCTTCTTCAATGTGCACGTTGCACCACACAGGCAGAAAAAAAAGTTGTCATTTTAAAGTAGGTCTATTCCTGCAGTCCCGGTACGCTTTTTTAAAACCAAGAAGTAGGGGAACGGACTAACATAATTTTTAAAAGTAGGGGCACATGGCCGGCCCTAGGCATGTGCAAACTGTGCACCTGCACAGGGCCGCCAAACCCCAGGGGCCGTCACGACGAGGATCCGTTCGTGGCACTGGCGACCCCCTGGCAGGATTTGGCAGCCTCCCGGCTTCTATTATTTTTTAGGATATCTTGCGCTTCCCCTGTCTCTCTCTCCATCTCTCAGCACGTGTTGTTGTTTTCGCGGGGGGGGGGGGGGGGGAAGACCCAGTCTCCAGTAGGTGAAGGGGGCCCCTCAGCTGAGCCCTCTGGTAGAGAGCTGTGTCTCTCTCTCTAAAGCAGCTGCTGCTGTCTGCAGCCTGCTCCTCGCTCCTCGCACTGCTGACCTTTGACTGAAGAGAAACAAAGTATCAACTTCCATTGTTTCTCTTTAGTCAAAGCCACGAGCCAGGCCCGGAAGGAGGAGGGGGTGGGGGCCCTGAGATAGTGCATTCTCCTCAGGGCACTATTCCTTTGAGAAGGGAGGAGGCCAGGGCTGTGAGGGTTGGGGGAGTGGGGGTTGTCAGGGTTTGGGGGCCTACATGGGCTGGGGACCTCTACTGCTTCCCTGCCTCCCCTACAAGTTATCTAAAGACACAATTACAATGTTGAAGCTGGCTCTGTGTTTCCACATCAGCATTTTAAAAGCATGCTTACATTTTCTGGATGATTTTAGCCGGCTCGACTACGCATGTCTAACATTGCGAAAGTGAAAGCGATTTGCACACCCCTCTTGAGAGGGCCTCGGTAAATGTGGAGAGCTGGCATGTGGCGAAGATGCAGTGTTCTGCTGTGTGATTGTGCACAGGTTGGCCCATGGTGAATTATGATTATTAGAAAGAACGCTCCAGATGCAGAAGCACTTCCTCAGCCACCAAGTTTGGGACAAGGAACGAGACAGTGAGTAAGTTTATTTTTATTGTTGAAAGGTGAAACAGAGGTCTCGGTGGAATGGGATAACGGGCCTGCAAGTAAGGGAAGATTATCTCTGTTCAGACAGCCTGTAGGTCCTTTCTCCAACATACGTGCCTGTGTAATATAGTTTGTAATCACTGTGACATTTTTAGGAACTTTTATACATAATAGAAACTGTGTTTTCCGACAAGTCATGGTTCTTTTAAACAAAATACTATTTTAATTGCTTGCTTTATCGTAGTCCGTTTCACGCTCACCCTGACATCTGTTTAAGTCCTCTGAGTCATTTGTTATTCTCTTGGTGTACCAAGTCAACCTTCCCTCTGAGTTCCGTAAGCTGAGTTACAGTGACAATCGTTATGCACAGCACATAAAGGTGTCAAAATGGCATTTGTACAAACATTAATTTTATTGTGAGAGAAAAGCATCCTTATTAAAACATGAATGCATGTGAGGGTGATGTGCTCTCTGCCCACCCTTGTTTGGCCGATATATTGTTGGTAGTTCTTAGTATTTAGTGTGTATCCTTGGCTTGGGATGGTGGCACTTTCCTTGTATAGCCAGAGTACATATGGATACTGGATGAAAACTGCAAACTGATAGTAGAGCACCTGCCATGCATTTACTAAAAATAAAAAGCTTGTCTATTAGGTCAAAATTATTTTGTTTGAAGAAAGTGATCAGCTTACGTTTTGGAGTCCAGGCGGAGGGGGAGAAGGGTGCAAGGCAGAGGGGAGAAGGGTGCAAGGCAGAGGGGAGAAGGGCGGAAGGCAGAGAGGAGAAGGGCGCAAGGCAGAGAAGAGAAGGGCGCAAGGCAGAGAGGAGAAGGGTGCACGGCAGAGAGGAGAAGGGTGCAAGGCAGAGGGGAGAAAGGTGGAAGGCAGAGAGGAGAAGGGTGCAAGGTAGAGAAGGGTGCAAAGTAGAGAAGGGAGCAAGGCGGAAGGGAGAAGGGTGCAAGGCAGAGGGGAGAAGGGTGCAAGGCAGAGAGTAGAAAGGGTGCAGGGTAGAGATGGGTGAAAGGCAGAGGGGAGAAGGTCGCAAGGCAGAGGGTAGAAGGTTGCAAGGCAGAGAGGAGAAGGGTGCAAGGCAGAGAGGAGAAGGGTGCAAGGCAGAGGGGAGTAGGATGCAAGGCAGAGAAGAGAAGGGTGCAAGGCGGAGGGGAGAAGGGTGCAAGGCAGAGGGGAGAAGGGTGCAAGGCAGAGAGGAGAAGGGTGCAAGGCAGAGGGGAGAAGGTGCAAGGCAGAGGGGAGAAGGGTGCAAGGCAGAGAGGAGAAGGGTGCAAGGCAGAGGGGAGAAGGGTGCAAGCAAGAGGGGAGAATGGTGCAACGGGAAGGGGGAGAAGGGTGCAAGGCGGAGGGGAGAAGGGTGCAAGGTGGAGGGGAGAAGGGTGCAAGGTGGAGGGGAGAAGGGTGCAAGGCAGAGGGGAGAAGGGTGCAAGGCAGAGAGGAGAAGGGTGCAAGGCAGAGAGGAGAAGGGTGCAAGGCAGAGGGGAGAAGGGTGCAAGGCAGAGAGGAGAAGGGTGCAAGGCCGAGGGGAGAAGGGTGCAAGGCAGAGAGGAGAAGGGTGCAAGGCAGAGGGGAGAAGGGTGCAAGGCAGAGGGGAGAAGGGTGCAAGGCAGAGAGGAGAAGGGTGCAAGGTGGAGAGGAGAAGGGTGCAAGGAAGAGGGGAGAATGGTGGGAGGGGGAGAAGGGTGCAAGGCGGAGGGGAGAAGGGTGCAAGGTGGAGAGGAGAAGGGTGCCACGGGGAGGGGAGAAGGGTGCAAGGCAGAGAGGAGAAGGGTGCAAGGCAGAGAGGAGAAGGGTGCACGGTAGAGAAGGCTGCAAGGCAGAGAGGAGAAGGGTGCAAGGCAGAGGGGAGAAGGGTGCAAGGCAGAGAGGAGAAGGGTGCAAGGCAGAGGGGAGAAGGGTGCAAGGCAGAGGGGAGAATGGTGCAAGGTAGAGGGGAGAAGGGTGCAAGGCAGAGAGTAGAAAGGGTGCACGGTAGAGATGGGTGCAAGGCAGAGGGGAGAAGGTTGCAAGGCAGAGGGTAGAAGGATGCAAGGCAGAGAGGAGAAGGGTGCAAGGCGGAGGGGAGAAGGGTGCAAGGCATAGGGGAGAAGGGTGCAAGGCAGAGAGGAGAAGGGTGCAAGGCAGAGGGGAGAAGGTGCAAGGCAGAGGGGAGAAGGGTGCAAGGCAGAGAGGAGAAGGGTGCAAGGCAGAGGGGAGAAGGGTGCAAGGAAGAGGGGAGAATGGTGCAACGGGAAGGGGGAGAAGGGTGCAAGGCGGAGGGGAGAAGGGTGCAAGGTGGAGGGGAGAAGGGTGCAAGGTGGAGGGGAGAAGGGTGCAAGGCAGAGGGGAGAAGGGTGCAAGGCAGAGAGGAGAAGGGTGCAAGGCAGAGGGGAGAAGGGTGCAAGGCAGAGAGGAGAAGGGTGCAAGGCCGAGGGGAGAAGGGTGCAAGGCAGAGAGGAGAAGGGTGCAAGGTGGAGAGGAGAAGGGTGCAAGGAAGAGGGGAGAATGGTGGGAGGGGGAGAAGGGTGCAAGGCGGAGGGGAGAAGGGTGCAAGGTGGAGAGGAGAAGGGTGCCACGGGGAGGGGAGAAGGGTGCAAGGCAGAGAGGAGAAGGGTGCAAGGCAGAGAGGAGAAGGGTGCACGGTAGAGAAGGGTGCAAGGCAGAGAGGAGAAGGGTGCAAGGCCGAGGGGAGAAGGGTGCAAGGCAGAGAGGAGAAGGGTTCAAGGCAGAGGGGAGAAGGGTGCAAGGCAGAGGGGAGAAGGGTGCAAGGCAGAGAGGAGAAGGGTGCAAGGTGGAGAGGAGAAGGGTGCAAGGAAGAGGGGAGAATGGTGGGAGGGGGAGAAGGGTGCAAGGCGGAGGGGAGAAGGGTGCAAGGTGGAGAGGGGAAGGGTGCCACGGGGAGGGGAGAAGGGTGCAAGGCAGAGAGGAGAAGGGTGCACGGTAGAGAAGGCTGCAAGGCAGAGAGGAGAAGGGTGCAAGGCAGAGGGGAGAAGGGTGCAAGGCAGAGGGGAGAAGGGTGCAAGGCAGAGAGGAGAAGGGTGCAAGGCAGAGGGGAGAAGGGTGCAAGGCAGAGGGGAGAAGGGTGCAAGGCAGAGGGGAGAAGGGTGCAAGGCAGAGAGGAGAAGGGTGCAAGGCAGAGGGGAGAAGGGTGCAAGGCAGAGGGGAGAATGGTGCAAGGTAGAAAAGGGTGCAAGGCGGAGGTGGAGAAGGGTGCAAGGCAGAGGGGAGAAGGGTGCAAGGCAGAGAGAAGAAGGGTGCAAGGCAGAGGGGAGAAGGGTGCAAGGCAGAGGGGAGAATGGTGCAAGGTAGAAAAGGGTGCAAGAAGGAGGTGGAGAAGGGTGCAAGGGGGAGGGGGAGAAGGGTGCAAGGGGGAGGGCGAGAAGGGTGCTGCAAGGCAGAGGGGAGAAGGGTGCAAGGGGGATAGAGATGAAGTTAAAAATGTGCCCCCCCCCCCCCCGGAAACATTTCTGCGGATGCCCATGGAACGCACACTACTTTGTGTGAGAGAGTGGGAGAGAGAGAGAGTGGAGAGAGAGTGTGGAGAGAGAGAGTAGAGAGAGAGAGTAGAGAGCGAGAGTAGAGAGCGAGAGTAGAGAGAGAGAGTGGAGAGAGAGTGAGGGTGGAGAGAGAGGGTGGAGAGAGAGAGTGGAGAGAGAGTGGAGAGAGAGTAGAGAGAGTGGAGAGAAAGACAGTGGAGAGAGAGTAGAGAGGGAGTGGAGAGAGAGAGTGGAGAGAGAGTAGAGAGAGTGGAGGGAGAGAGGGTGGAGAGAGAGAGTGGAGAGAGAGCGTGGAGAGAGAGTAGAGAGGGAGTGGAGAGAGAGAGTGGAGAGAGAGTAGAGAGAGTGGAGGGAGAGAGGGTGGAGAGAGAGAGTGGAGAGAGAGCGTGGAGAGAGAGTAGAGAGAGAGAGAGTGGAGAGAGAGTAGAGAGAGAGAGAGTGGAGAGAGAGTGGAGCTAGACAGTCGAGAGAGAGAGAGTGGAGAGAGCATGGAGACAGTGGAGAGAGTGAGCAAGAGAGTGGAGAGAGAGAGAGTGGAGGGAGACAGTGGAGAGAGAGTGGAGAGAGAGTGGAGAGAAAGACAGTGGAGAGAGAGTAGAGAGAGAGTGGAGAGAGAGTAGAGAGAGAGAGAGTGGAGGGAGAGAGAGTGGAGGGAGAGAGAGTGGAGGGAGAGAGAGTGGAGAGAGAGTAGAGAGAGAGAGTGGAGAAAGAGTAGAGAGAGTGGAGAGAAAGTAGAGCTAGACAGTGGATAGAGAGTGGAGAGGGAGAGAGAAAGTGGTGAGAGAGACAGTGAAGAGAGAGAGAGTGGAGAGAGAGAGAGAGAGAGAGAGAGAGAGAGAGAGTGGAGGGAGTGGAGCTAGACAGTGGAGAGAGAGAGTGAAAGTGGAGAGAGAGACAGTGGAGAGAGAGAGTGGAGAGTGGAGAGAGAGAGTGGAGAGAGAGAGTGGAGAGGGAGAGAGAGAGTGGAGAGAGAGAGAGGAGAGAGAGAGAGTGGAGAGAGAGAGAGAGAGGAGAGAGAGAGAGGAGATAAAGAGTGGAGAGAGAGTGGAGAGACAGTGGAGAGAGAGTGGAGGGAGACAGTGGAGGAGACAGTGGAGAGAGATAGAAGAGAGAGAGAGTGGAGAGAGAGAGTGGAGAGTGGAGAGAGAGAGAAGAGAGAGAGGAGAGAGAGTGCATAGAGAGTGGAGAGAGAGTGGAGAGAGAGTGGAGGGAGAGTGGAGGGAGAGAGTGGAGGGAGACAGTGGAGGAGACAGTGCAGAGAGAGAGTGTGGAGAGAGTGGAGAGAGAGTGGAGAGGGAGTGGAGAGAGAGTAGAAAGAGGGTGGAGAGAGTAGATAGAGGGTGGAAAGAGAGTGAGACAGAGAGTGAGAGAGAGAGTGAGAGAGTGGAGTGAGAGAGTGGAGAGAGAGAGGGAGAGAGAGAGCGGAGAGAAAGAGAGAGTGGAGAGAAAGTAGAGAGAGAGTGTGAAGGGAGAGAGGGTGGAGAGAGTGGAGAGAGAGAGTGGGGAGAGAGTGGGGGGAGAGTGGAGAGAGAGTAAAGAGAGTGGAGGGAGACAGTGGAGGGAGATAGTGGAGAGAGAGTGGAGAGAGAGTAGAGAGAGAGAAAGTGGAGAGAGAGACAGTGGAGAGAGAGTGGAGAGACAGTGGAGATTGAGTGGACAGAGTTGAGAGAGAGAGAGAGAGTTGAGAGAGAGAGAGACTGACTGACTGACTGACTCAGAGACTGAATACTGACTGACTGAGAGACTGACTGGCTAGGAAACTGACAGAGAGAGAGAGAGCAAGATTGGCTGACTAAGAGAGTGACTGACTGACTAACAGAGAGAGAGAGACTGATTGACAGTGAGACTGACTGGCAGAGAGAGAGACTGACTGAGGTAGAGAGATACTGACTGACTGAGGTAGAGAGATACTGACTGACAGAGAGAGAGACAGAGAGAGAGGCAGAGACTGACTGACTGAGAGAGATAGACTGATTGACTGCGAGAGAGACTGACTGACTGAGAGAGACTGACAGAGAGAGAGAGAGACTGACTGAGAGGGGGACTGACAGGGAGAGAAAGAGAGAGACTGACTGAGGTAGAGAGAGAATGACTGACTGAGAGAGACTGACTGACTGGGAGAGAGAGAGACTGACTGGGAGAGAGCGAGACTGGCTGACAGAGAGAGAGACTAAGAGAGAGAGAGAGAGACTGGGAGACTTACTGGCTGAGAGAGAGACTGTCAGAGAGAGATAGACTGACAGAGAGAGAGACTGTCAGAGAGAGAGACTGACTGAGAGAGAGATTGACCGACAGAGACTGACAGAGAGAGAGACTGACTGACAGAGAGAACAGAAACTAAAGAGGGCCCATGGAGCTTTGTTTACTTTTCTGTTGTCTCCATTTCTTGCTCTTTACATAACACCTCAAGCAGTAAATAAGAGGCCGTCGAAAGTCCAAGGTTAGACACGCCTGTGATGTCACTGGGTGTGAAAGGGAGTGACATGTCGCTTTTGTCACCCATAACATTTTGGCGAATCGATGTCCATGAGGGTCCGGACCCCCTCTTCCGGGGCCCCCACCTACGCTCCCTGCACAGGGCCACCATGAGCCTAGAGCCGGCCCTGAGGGGCACGCCGTGCCCTTCCGAACCCGTCCACTTCTAACACTGGAGTTACATGATGCTGAGCTTGGCTGCCGCCAGCGCCGGGGATCAAACCGTGAGCTCTGTGCTCCCGAGTCAGCCGCTCTGGCTGCTGCGTCGCACCTCTCCGATTGGAGGGAATGATGAAAGCATGCCCAAGAGAACCTTAACATAGATAACATGAAAAATATTTGAACTCACTGTATGTAACTCACAGAAATGTGCTAGTCAGAACGTGGTTGGTTTATAGATCTGTAGTATTTATTAATTCATCTTTCTTTATCTGTAAAACTCCAAACATGTAACTTTCGGGAATCCCTGCTTTCCTTAATACACATAAAGCGCCAGGATGCACGAGGCGTGCTTACCTCTGTCCATCATCCTGCGCTTCTCCATATCCATTGAACATATGCATGTTCAGGAGCAGAGGAGGATGGCAGGGTGCATCAAAGGTAGGCGCCGCCTTGGAAGAGGCTTTGCGCCTTTGATGGAGTGCTATGCTCAACACCTAGGGGGCTTTACTTCAGTAAACTCACACAAGACTTGCAAATGGGAGTGGCCATCCATCATCACTAATTAAGTACAAGTTCCTTATGGTCCATAGTGTCCTTGATAGGCATCCTGGCTGCAGGTCCCAGCAGCCCCTGGGACAGACTCCCTGTCCAATCCCCACGCTGCAGAGCAGCACAGGGATTGGTCTAGGCAGGCAGGAAAGATGCCCTGCTCAGATCAGGGAGTATGTGGGGTTTCTCCAGACCAGCTGCTCGATGCAGCCAGGCTGGAGAAAACCTAAGTTCGCATGTGTGTTTTGGTCGGCCTAAGATGGCAGGCAAAAACACACATGCACATTGAAAGGAGTGGAGTGCACGTATCACTCCTCCCCCCGCCCCTCCCATGCCTACGCCCCGCCAAAAAACGCTGGCTAAGAGCCGGCAAAATTAAAATAAAACGATGCAAGAGCATTGTTTTATTTTACATTTGCTGTCTCAGAGCCAGGTAGTGGAATGGTGTTCCTCTGCCATTGTGCGGGAGCCACCACTGGTTGTTCAAAGGTTTAGCATTCTTGCAATCTATTCTTCTTGTAAGTCACCGAAAGACATAACTGAAGTTTGCAAAGTATTCTAATGGAGCACTCATGTAAAAGGAAATAATCTTTGCACTTGAATGTTTCCTCAGGACATCTCCATTAAGGATTGTAAACTGTTGTATTTATCTTTTTTCACATGCAGTCATCTATTAGGATTAACAACTCAATTTTGTACTTGGATTCTTTCTACAAGAGGTGCTATATGAATTTCATCTTGCACAAACTTTTCCTTTTTTGAACACAGTGGTATTAAGGTATAGCTTTTGAATGAGCATGTTTGTTGGCCATTTGGGCAAACTATATATTAATGAACTCTTTTCATATTACAGTTATAAACCAGATTGATATGTTGAATGTAATCAGAACCACAGAATGGTATCACATAATCCTAAAAGTATCTATTTTTAGCAAACAAAGTACAACACCTCAAAGTGCGCTTTACAATAATTACAACATCTAGAATTGTCTCTTTAGCTCTGGGAATCTATTGCATTTTATTTTGCTGTAGAGAGTCGGTAGTGCATTGACTGTTTGAAGGTATACCATATACAATATTAGAAATTAGATGCCAAAGTAAGTACCAAAGAAATACTAAAGCTCATCTGTTGTCTTTAGAGTTCAACACTCCTACAATGCAGATTAAGCCCAGAAGTGCAACCAGGTAGTGTGGTGATATCAAGCGTCTCTGTTTCTCTGTGTTTCTTGTCCCAGTCTCCTTTCCCATGGTTTGCTTCTAGCTTACATGCTATTGGTGTATGTTAGGCAGAGGGGTTCGGAAAAGTGTGCAAACTCCTATTGCTTCTGTTAGATCTTCATTATACATTTTTTTGTATTATTTTATTAACATAGTTTGATATAGAGCACAAATCACCCCCACAGGGGTATCTCGGCACTCGGTCAACTTCGCTCCTGTATAGATGATCTAAAACAATACTGTTTTTAATGATTTCCTGAAAATGAAGTAGTTGGAACAAGTGCAAAGAGAATAAGGCAAACTGTTCAATATGAAAAACCATGCAATTACATATCGCTACTGTTGTGAACTGTGGTAGAATTAGACACTGGTAGCCAAGTAGATTTAACATGTACCTTTAATCTGTAGTCTGTTCAAGTACATCCAGATGGCTGGTAAGTACAACAGACAGGTAGTCCAGGTAATAGGTGAAGTATAAGTAGATTAGCCTGTAGTCAAGCCATTAGTTCCAGGTAGTAGGAAACCCCTTGTAGTAGCAACCCCACCAGGAGCAGCCTGCCTGATGATCAGCCCCTTTCTCTCTCTGTCATTCCTCACTCACACAGACACCCAACATTCCATGCATCACTGCATTCCCAACATTCTACAGTAAACACGCACATTGGCTGAGCAGCAGGAAGAAAGGGTGAAGAGTGGAAAATAGAATAACTATGCAGGGCATAACACATCCCTTTCCTTTTAAAAGAAAACAGAAAGAAACAATACTGCAAAAGAAGAACTATACACAGAAATGTACAAATGCAAGAAATAGTTCAAAACCCAGGGATGTGAAATAAAGTAAACATCACGGAAGAGTCAGAGCTATTTTTAACAGATAGAATGGATGCCTTACGAACATCAATGGAGTAAAATAACCCATCCTCTCCAAATAAACAAAGAACAAAGTTCCTTGTAAATTGCAGAGGGCAAAAACAAACCCGCAACTACAATCCTTTCTGAAAGGGAACAAATCAATAGACAAGATTTCTCACGTAAGGAAACTTACATTTGCTGTGAAAGAGTAGCTAAAAACCAAACTTCCACCCCTCATATGAGGTACTAACACTAGGAATTGTGACCCATAAAGTCCAGTAAGACTTAATACATGAATAGGGGACCATAAACTATGTAAATTCACCCTGTGTAGGGGAACCGTACCCATAAACCCAAAACCCAAAACCCACTCAGTGTAAGGGTTACATGAAATGTAGATTGGAGAAATCCCCAAAACATACCCTGTGTAGGGGTTACCTAATAAACAAACTCTGCTGGTAGTGAGTAAAATTGTAACTTACTTTCTCATGGTAGAAATTGAAATCCATAATTTGGCAATCATTTTCTGTTGTAAGAGTGGGGAAACTTAACCCTGCCCCTTAGGACTACTTTTCCAGTGTCAACATTCTCAGACCAGATCTCACAGATGAATGTCTTACAGCCATCATTGGTTGGAGAGTTTAACACTAGAGCTTATCCCCTAAAAAAACCTTTCTAAACTTTTCCCTCTGAGTCCTGCCCTCCAAAACTCCTTTTTACTCACCCAAAAGCCTCCTCCTACTGCTAAGCCCAAACAAAATAAAACAAATCACTCTTTTATCCCTCTACTATCCTTTTCAATCGAAATTAACAGACTAACATGTTCACTTCTCAGATTCCATACATAACTATACAAATATACTACCCAAATAACTGAATAACATATCCACTACTCAAATTACTTCATATTTTTTACTATACTAATTTTCAACAGTAATCCTTTATGAGTTCCGGAGTGGCGTGCTACTCGCCAGAAAAGTGCTTCAACACCCATCAGGGGTAACAAGTGCTATATGAATGCAAATCTTTTTTCCCCTTTTTATCCCTCCGCTAACCTTCTCACTCCAAGTAACTGACTAATATCCACCACTGAAATTACTTCATATTTCACCATATTAATTCACTACTAATCGTTTGTAGGCTTCCTGAATAGCGTGCGTCAACAAGCGCTATATAAATACAAACCTTTGTCCTCCTCTATCCTTCTGCTATCATACCAAATCCAATTAACTGACTAACCTATCCACCACTTAAAATGTACTTGCATGTTTCACTATACTAATTCAACACTAATCCCCTATGGGTCCCGGAGTAGCGTGCTACTTGCCGAAAAAGCGCTTCTATGTCTCGTCAGGGGTAGTAAGCGCTATATAAATGCAATTACAATACAATACAAAACATCTAGTGCGTCGGATGCATAAAATCACAAGTAGCTCTTTATCATTGGAACGCAAATTCCTAGTGGGAAAATAGCGCTTAAGTTTCTGAGAGAGATATTGGGACCATTTTCCCTGGAGTGCTTTAAAGGTTAAGCAGCAGATTTTAAATGTAACACTTTCTCTGCTGGCAGCCAATGCAATGATTGTAAAAGAGGAGATGAGGTCATTCTGTGGGGGGCTAATTGCAGATCAGCTGTGCAGCAGTATTTTGTACGACTTGTTGGTAGAAGCTAATTGCGCATTACCATAATCCAACCGATTAACCACCAGTGCCTGTACCAAGACCTTTCTGGCTGTCAGTTGGAGACACAGCAAGGCTTTCTTTAGTAGGTGCAAAGTGGCTATAACCTGCTCCCACATACTGGATTCCGGGTCCACCTTGACTCTGAGGTTTTTAGCAACCACACTGGGAGAGCGGGCAATGCCTAACTCCGAAAGCCACCAGTCTGCAGACCACAGGTCTTGCGCTTTACCAAACAGAATGATTGCAGTTTTGCCTGAATTCAGCTGGAGGAAGCTTCTAGCCATCCAGTCAGCAATCGCTTTCATGCCCGTAATGAAACAGGCCCTTGCTTTGTCAATGTCTCCCTCGAGAGTAATGACCAACTGTGTGCCACCCGTGTAAGACACAGTTTCAAACTCATAAGCTCTAATGACTTTGTCCAAGGGTGGCATATACATGTTAAAGAGCATGGGGCTTGGACAGGACTCCTGCGGTATCCCATTATCAACTAGCCTGGTTATGGATTTAAATGTTCCCAGCAAGATTAAAAAAGTCCTACAGCCGACCCAGTGGCGGTTTTACCGTGGGGGCGTTTGGGCGCCGCCCCCCCCTGTTTTCTCGCCGTGCGAGAAGAAGGCAGAAACAAATGGTAGTTATTTATTTATAACTACCATTTGTTTCTGCCTGCCCTTCTCGCACGGCGAGAAATCAGTCACTGTCTCAGCAAACTTTCTCGAGCTCGAGCCTCAGGGCAGGGGGAGTGGCTTGGGGGAGTGGCTTGCCCACTGTTGTGAATACGGACTGTTTGGACAGCCTGAGAGGCTGTCCAAACAGACAGTATTAGCAACAGTGGGCAAGCCGCTCCCCCAAGCCTCCTCCCACTCTCCGTTCTGCAGCATGCAGACCAAGAGGAATGACGTTTTTAGGGCAGCCGGCCGAAACCAATCAGCGCCGGCTGCCATGGAGGGGAGGGAGGCTGCCTGCAGCCTCCAGTGACGACTCTGGTGACGACGAGGCATTCAAAAAAATCCAGGATGGCGCGCGGGAGTCTGCAGTCTCGGCCCTCGGGACAGGACTCGAGTCCAGAGCCAGAGCGGGAAGCCAAGCCAAGGTAAGTTTTTTTTTTACATTTATTGCGGGCTGTGGCGGGCTGTATGGTATGCGCACTTAAAGCCAGCACTGCTTAAAGCTCCCTCCCCCGGTACGGATTTAATCCTGAATCCTCTGGACAGACGCAGGCCTGAGGCCTGGGTCGCTGTCTCTCGGCCCCTTCAAAGCGGCGCTGATTGCATAGTCATAGACAGAGATCTGTGGGCTACAGAATCATTTCACACCCCATCAAGAGCCCGCTGAGAGGCTAAATAACTCATTACTGCCTCACGTCAGATCAGGCTGAATGACAACCTTTGGCCTCCCCTTGCTCGGGCAGCCGAGAGAATGGCGACCACCCAATTAGATGACAAGGGCTGCCGCCTTTGTCTTGAATACACCAAATAATTAACGAAATGATTAGTGTAGGCCTCGGCTCTCCGCCGCTCGTCTCCAGGGACCGGCGTGGTCTGGGACCTGGTCCTGAGGTGGTCATTCAAGAAAAGGCTGCAGCAGCACCTATTTATATACTCAGAACTCCTTTAAATATGGCGTGATATTATTATCGAAAACATACTTTTAATACTGAAATCCGTTTTACCAGATGGGTTGTATATTATTCACATGCTGTGTATTTTACATGGAAGCAGTAAAAAAAAAAGGTTGATACGCCGATGTTTTCTTTTAATTGTGCTTTAAATACTGTAATAAGGAATGTAAAATATTGGTGTTTGACAATTTCTAAATATAAGCAAAAGTAAACGTTCTGTAATTTCAAATTGTGGCATTTGTTTTATATTACTGCAAAACCGCGGACGTCAAAACAATAATTGTATGCCTTGTACTAATAACAACATGCATATGGGTGGGGTTTTGCATCAGGTAGTCTTTATGTATGAATAAGCAGGACTTCCAAGGGGGTCATCATCAGTGCGGACTCCTGAAATGACTGTAGCCTTGTAGCTCCTCTGCTGGGCCTCACAGCCCCTCCCACCCCCAGCACACTGCAGGACTCTGCTTGAGAGTGTGGGTGCAGGGAGCGTTTAGTTCTGCTGCAGCCTTGGGTCTGTGTGCGATTATGGTGTGTGTGGTGATGATGGTGAATATTATGGCTGTGTGCAATTGCAGAGTGTGTTGCGTGCGTTTGAGTGCAGGGCAAGCAGTGCACAGGGTGAGTAATGAGAGCCCACTGGTTGAGGAGTAAGATTGTACGAGTGAATGGTGTGCTTATGTGAGCACAGAGTGAGTTGTGTGACTGTGTGAATGCACTGGATGAATGGTATGCCCTTGTGAGTGCAAGCTGAGCGGGATTCTTATATGAATGTAGAATGAGTGAGGCAGTGTGTGCCTGTGATTGAAGGTGAGTAAAGCAATGTGTCTGTGTGGGTGCAGGCTGAGTGATGTGTCACTCTGCATGAGTTAGATTTTGTGAGTTTATTTGTACCTTTTTTTTCAACCACTCCCCACTGTTTGATGAAAGGTTGCTCACATGCACTTTATACTCAACTCAAACCTTTCTGCCCCACCACTTTCAAAAAGCACCAGCCGCCACTGAGCCGACCCCATAATTTCAATCTCTTTTAATTGTAAGAATAGCTGGTCATGGGATAACGTGTCAAATGCAGCAGATAGCTCTAGGAGCGCGAGCATGGATGGGATGTCTGAATCCAGTGAGCACCTAATAATATCAGATCCAGTAACCAAGGCTGATTCGGTGCTATGCTCGGCTCTGAAACCAGACTGTGAAGGGTTCAAGATCTGATTAGCTTCAAGATACTAAGTCTTCGAGCAGCTTCCCTGAGAGACGGAGTAGGGAAATTGGTCAGTAAGTTGAAAGGATTGGTAGGTCCACGTTGTTCTTTTTTTGAATTGGAATGATCTGTGCAGACTTCCATGCTGGAGGACTAGTACCCGATTCTACAGAGGTATTGAATAGCAGGCTTACAGCAGGTGCAAGCTGACTGGCCAAAAGAGCTATACACCTGGGTGGACACAGATCCGCTGGGGATCCAGATTTGGCTCTTTCAAGTCCTTGCTGAATTTCCTCAACTGTAAAAGGTTGGAAACTGTCCAGTCTATAGTCTCTCGACTCAGGTAGATAGCAGTCATTAAGTTCTGCACTATATTGGGGTGAACTGGTAGGAAATGCTTTATAGATAAGATTGATCTTTCTTCTAAATAATCTGCCAGCGAGTCGCATAGTTCCTAAAATGCTAAAAGTTGTGATGCACAGGCAGGAGGATGGATACATTCCATTAGCGTTTTAAACAATACTTTTGGGGAATTGCCCGCTAGCTCTATTTATTCACTGATACATAGTTTACGCGCCATTGCAAGGTTAGCGATTTTTCTCAAACCTACTTTATTTCATTTTTCTTCAATACGTTACTGCAGGCATGTGGCCAGACAGCCCTTTGATTCACAGAGTAATTAGAAGGACATGTGAGGCGCAAAAAAGGAAAACATATTCAATGTTGAAGAGAGACAGAATACATCAAAGCACACCTTTTCAGAGTAGCTTTGCATAACTATGCATGGAGGGAGAGTTGGATTGTGTGAGTATACCCCCAAGAGGGGCAGAGGGAAATTTCACTTATGTCAAGGAGCCCTTAATTGCTTATACATAGGACCCTTCTATTGGGCACATTAAAGTAATTGAAATGCAGGGTTAGGTTGTCTTTCCCCATCCGGCCATCCTGTACATGTGATTACATGGCAGAGCAGACGTGCCACCCAGCTTGCAGATTTATTGTATTTTGTTGTAAAAGACTTTTGTTTCCTAGAAAGTGATAGACAGTACAGAGGTATCAATGGCAAAAGATGTGTTCTTGCTGAGCTCTGCGGATAGCCGGGCCTTGAGCCACCAGAACCCGATGTCAATAGCAACATGACCCTCCAGATGTGAGTGGATATGCAGGGCGAGCCAAAGGTCTAACTCGAGAGAGTTGCTCAGCTGGCGTAAGAGCTGGGGAAGAAGAACTCCGATGGTGCTTCCCCCTGTCCCGAGGTGCTGCTCTCAAAGCTGGCAGTGCACATGGTACATTGCATGTAAGGTGTATCAGATGACTCGTTGGAGGTGACTCCCTTACTGTTGGAGGGGCTTGTGCTTGAGTGGGAGCTGGAGGCTATGCTTGAAGGCTAGAAAGAATCTGTAGGGTGCAATCAGCCCGGCTGGCGTCTGAGTACTTGGACTGGTGTGCGCCTGAAGGGAGAGGGTGCAAAGTGGCTGATTGAGCTCTTCTGGGATAGGAGCAGTTGAGTTTCTCCCTACCCATAAGATTGAGCCCGAGTCATGGCCTCAGGCTGATGGGCTCCTGACCTTGGACGATTCCAGCCTGAATGGCAAAATCCCGATCTGGAACGCGGGGAACGTCGTCAATAAGGGGCTCCTCCAGACTCCGAGGCCCATGCCTATGGCCTTTATGTTGATCCCTGCTAATGGTGGAACATTGGACCAGGCAATAAAATCCCATAAAGTTGGGGGTTCCCCACACAACTATTTTTCCGCTACAAATAAAAGACAGTTACTATCACTACATGCGAGGAGGCAGTTTCACTCTGGTTTGGGAGATGACTCCTGTCCCGCAGATGTACAGTTGGACTGGCAGCGCCTGGGATGAAAAAGGTGACAAACAAGGAAGGAGAGGCGGCGCAAAGCCTGAGAAAATCGACATAATGCACCATCTCCGAGGGGAGACGACCCGCACGCACAGCCTAATTGTCTTTCCTTGACAGGATGAGCCCCTGCCATCATTTGCATTACTGGACAGGTCTTTGCTGAACTCTCACTAGATAACTGCAATAGCACAGGGACGACAAGACATGGATAGCCCAGTAGGGTCCACCAGGAAAAAGTCAGAACAAGGAAAGATATACCTGGTCTCCAAGAACTAACCCCCATCATGGATGCCAGTAATTGTCTGTTAACTGGCTCAAACTTGTAATGTTGTTTACATTGGTTTTATCAATCAATCAATCAATCAGGGAATTGTAAGAGCGCTACTCACCCGTGAGGGTCTCAAGGTGCTGGGGTCAACAGTTCCATCTAGTCGAAGAGCCAGGGAGGGGGAGTGTCTGATGTCGATCGGAAGCTTGTTCCAGGTCTGGCTGCTATGTAGGAGAAGGCTTTCCCCCCTGTTTTGGCTCTGCAGATTCAAGGGGTTTCGGCGAGGACGGTGTTGGCGGATCAGAGGTTTCTTTTGGGAACATGGAGGGTGATTCTATTGTTGAGGTATTGGGGTCCAGTGTTGTGTAAGCATTTGTAGGTGTGGGTGAGTATCCTGAAAGTGACTCTCTCCTCTATGGGGAGCCAGTGGAGATTTTGTAAGTGTTGGCTGATTCGCTCATGTCGATGGATTCTGAGGACGAGTCTGGCAGTGGTGTTCTGTATGGTCTGGAGCTTGCGGAGCAGACACTTGTTTATGCCGGCATAGAGAGTGTTTCCATAGTCCAGTCTGCTGGTAATGAGTGCAGGGGTGACTGTCTTCCTTGAGCATGGGGGGGAGGAGGTCCATTTGAAGGTCTTGTGATTTTTTTTCTATTTTTTTCAGGGTCAGAAGGCAGAATTTTGAAAGGTTGTGCAACACTACATGTGCTTTTCATCACTGTCCCTCAAATGCCTGAGTGACGCAACAAGAAGGAACCCATATCCTCCCAGACGGTATACACATTTCCAACTGCTAAGGGTTGACAATAGCACTGTTGAATATGCAAGGTCTCAAATCGGCGGTCAAGAGGAAGTCGGTGAACACTGACTTGCAAAGAAGGGCATCGATATTGCCCTTCTTCAGGAGCCCCACCTCTTGGCGGTTGACACAAAGGAATACACACCTTGATACTTTGCCCACCAGTTCTTTACTTTGGCATCAACCAAGACGAAGGGAGAGAAGATTCTAGTGGGAAATGGTGTCTCCTTTCACCAGGTCTTGACTCAGAGAGATCGAGAAGGGAGGGCTGTTTTGGTCAGGAGATCGATAGGATAGATGGAGACGATAGCCTCAATATGAGCCTAATGACCACAAAGACCAATTTTATACCTGGCTGTTCCCTTTCCTGGCAGCCCACGCCAATGACAATCTAGTACTGGGGGACAATTTTTACATAGTAATGGAACAGGCCATAGATAGAACACATTATACGTGGCAACCAATGACACCCAAGCCCTCCCTGATCCAGGGTCTTGATGACTTGAAGTTGGCAGATGTGTGGCATAGTCAACATAACGGAGAGAGGAACTGAATGCACTATTCATAGGTCCATAGATCCCATTCTCGGATCGATTATATCTTCGACTTCCCACCGGTTTTCCCTTGGTTGAAATACTCAGACACAGGCACAAGGGTGTTATCGGATCACACTGCGTTTACAATACACCTGACCGTAAAACCTTCCGAAGGCTCACCCCTTAAATTTTGGAAAATGAATGATATAGCACTATGGGACCCCATCTTGACGGAGAATATAAGGGAGGCAGCGACCAACAATTGTACGGAAAACTCCGTAAGAGGAGCTAAAGTGGTCCACCGTGTGGGATGCAGCCAAGTCAGTCATACATGGAGAATTTATCAGCTATAACTCATCTTTCTTATCACAGGCCTGGGCTCGACAGGCTGAACCGGAGGCCAAGATATCCACTTTAGAGACTGAACTTAAAACAAAACCGGGTCATAAAACCCAGAGATCCTTTCGTAAAGCAAAAGGAGAGCTTGAGGCGGTCCTGGCTAGGCAAGACTTTAAGGTGCATTTCTTGCTCTGCATGCCAAAGTTCTAGGTGCAATGTTGCATTCAGTCAGTCAGTCAAAATACTCTTTATTCGATTTTTGTTAAAATCATAAAAGGCATAAAGCAATCACAATACAGTATTTAAAAACATCACTTAATCACGTTAAAAAAAAGAATGGTTTTCTGCATATGATTACATTTCATCAAATTGTTGCATGCAAAAGCACAAATCTATTTACAAATGTTAAAAAATTTTCCTTTAAAAACAAATTTGAGTTAAAACAGGTCAATCTGGGGTAGTCTTTTTTTCCTAGTTCTAAATGCCGCAGTTAAAAAGCAAGCAACACTAAACATGGTGTAAGTATCTGCTAACATTTGAAGGAAGATTAAGGCTGGCCTTATTTGAGTAAAGCCCGCTGCCTTCAGAACAGGGAATAGATATTTCTTCCTTTCGCTGCTATAAAAGTCACAAAAAAATATAAAATGAAGGGTGTCTTGAGCTGAGAAGTTATCACAGCCGCATGGCGGGCCATCCTCAGGTTTTGACCAAACCGGGAAATTTCCTAAGGAGTAATGAATTAAGTTCATCCTGAATTTGGTCAGTAGGAGTCTATGAAGAGGATTAGTCACGGTTTTTAAATAGGGTTCCATGGTGGGTGAAGTAGTTAAAACAATATGTGCCCTCACCATGGGTTTCCTCAATTCCAAATCTTCTCTATCCATACGGGCCCTCTCCATAAACATCTGCTTAATCCACCTAACATCCCCCCTCCTTATATTGGATGGGTCATTAAAAAGTTCCGGTCTCCCCAGCATTAGAAAGGTAGATTTAATAAATTTTAGCCAGGGGATTCTCATGGCGTTATCCCTTGTAATGACGTCCTTAAGGATGGCATGGTTTAGCGTCAGCTCGGGATTCAACCACGTTTTGACCCAGAAGAGGAGGGGTGCTAGTTTAAGTTTATCAGAGATGTATGGTAAGCCTATTTCCTCATGAATAGAGAAGGTAGGTGTGGAGTCTGGAACAGATAGAATATTCCTGACGATACCGTTTTCTACCCTCTGGATTTTTGCCGTCTCTGCGTAACCCCAAATCGCAGAACCATACATGGCGATTGGAACGCACTTACTATTATATATTTTGATCACGGCCTCCATTGGTTTTGCTCCCAAACGTTTTGTAAAGGCCAGCAAAGCTGATGAGGATCGTGCTAGGCTAAGACTTTTAGCTTTGACCTGGTGAACCCAGGACCCTCTTTGATCAAAAAGGACTCCCAGATAAGGAAAGACTGGGACCCTAGAAAGGATCTCCCCTTTACAAATGAAAGTTTTTTTCTGCAGCGTATTTACTTTACGACCAATGATCATGGTGTGGGACTTGGAGACATTAATTCTCAAGTCCAGGTTCTCCATAAAGGAACCAAAACGGTCCAGAAGAATCTGTAAGCTAATCCCTGTTCGTGCTATCAGGACGGCATCGTCCGCGTATAGGAGGGCTGGGATCTGAGCACCTCCTACACGTGGAACATCCACCGATCCTATTTCTAGGTATTTCCCGAGACCATTTATATAAATAGTAAAAAGAAGGGGGGCCAGGATACAACCCTGGCGCACCCCTTTTTCAGAATTAAAACTTTCTGTGCACCTACCGTCCCTGGTGACTCTTATTTTTGCCTTAAGATCTTGATGTAGCCTTGCCATAAATGCCACCAAGGGCTCCTCTATGCCTAACTCTAATAGGGTAGTCCATAGCTTACTTCTGTTCACCAGGTCGAAGGCCGAGGAGAGGTCCATGAAGGCCAGATAAACTGTCCCCTCCCCGGCCACCGTATACCTGGAGACTAGAAGGTGGAGGTTAGAACATTGTTCCAATGTCCCCCTATTCTCACGAAAGCCATATTGGATATTCGAGAGTCCCCCATTCAGTTCTATATTTTCCCTTAGCTGATTCAAAAGGACTCTACCTAAGATTTTAAAAGTAGAGTCGATGAGGGAAATAGGGCGATAACACCCAGGGTCCTCCCGATTTCCCTTCTTAAAAATGGGAACTATTATGGATGTTGCCCAGGTTTGAGGTAGGCATCCTTCGGCTGCTGCTCTGAACACTCTGGTCAAAACTTTACTCCAGAGTACTGGGCAATATTTAAAAAAGTCTGCCGGGACACCATCCGGACCTGGGGCCTTATTTTTTGTGGTATCCGCAATGGCTTTAAGGACCTGCTCTTCCGTGACTACCACTGTGTCTGCACAGAAGGTCACCTCAGTAGTACTTGGGCAGCCTGATGGTTCACCCCCGTAAATCTTGCTAAAATGCTGTACCCATCTCTCATCGGGAATTACACAATCTGTATTCAGATTGTTCTCCCCTGAAAAAAAGGGGTGGTTGATAATTTCCCAAAACTGTTTACTGTTTTTTAAAACATCTACATTGAGAAGATCAGTCCAAGCATTATTCTTAATCTCATTTTTCCTTGCCCTCACATTGGTTTTGTAGGCCCGTCTTAAATTTGAGATTAGTTCTTTATCCCTTTTCTTGGCCTTAAGAGCCATTTTTAGTTCTCTGTGTGCCCTTGAACATTTGCTATCAAACCATTTGTGGGGCTTTGTGGGGTACTTAGATTTAGGTTTTGTAAGATCCCTGACGGTTTGTGCACAGATGCAATTAAAAGCTGCAACAACCTGAGGGTTCGAGGCAGTTTGATCCAGACAAGTTTCTATCTGTCCCTCAATTTTGGGAAGTAGGGTTTCCATAAACCGTTCCTCCATGGCCATACCCCATCTAAGTCGTCTGCCCTGATCACTGGGCACCGTCAAGGCGCAAACCCGGGGCTGATCCACCTGCCTGCGCCATAAGTCACTCCAGTGTATTGCAGTTGACAGAGGGTTATGGTCACTATGGTGTGAGACAGTAACTTTATAGTCACTTGCCTTTGAATTTAGGCCTACGGACATAAATATGTAATCAATTATCGTCCCTTTAGTTGTACCTTTATACGTGGGGACATTCTCATTAATAGCAGTTTTGAAAGATTCGTATAAATTAAAATTGGCACACAATAAGTCAAGTGACTCCCCCATTTTGGTGTGTTCAAAGTGAGGAATGCAGGCTCCATCAGGAGAATCTGCATCTAATGATTGGCAAGGCAAATGACATTTGTGGCTATTAAAATCGCCCATTAAAAGAATTTCGAATGGAGTATGTGAGTTTTGACTGTATTTATTTATCAAGTTCGCCAAACAATGCACATGTTCAAATTCGTTTGGTCCACCCCAGGCATTGTAAAAATTAATTACTAGTATAATACAGCTTGGGGAGACTGTCCATTCTATTGCTAGGATGTTTGGGGAACCTGAATTCAATGAGTTAAAAGATCCTACTAGATCTAAAGAGAAAAGTGTAATAAGCCCCCCTTTTGCTCTCCCCGCAGTACTAGTACTGGCGGGTATTGTGTAACTTAAGAATCCATCTAAGTAAAAGGAAAGTGAGGTGTCCCACGTTTCTTGCAGAGCTATGACCTTATGTTTAGAAATGTATTGGGTCCAAGTTGGGTCTGATCTTTTAGCTCTTATTCCTGCCACGTTCCAAGTCATAAATGTACATGGTAGGGAGGTTACCCTCTCAGGCATTGCTGTTGTAGGTGATATTAGGGGTAAAGGTAGTCAATCGTTGGTGTTCAAATCACGTAAAGGATTAAAACGATTGACCAAGTCCATAATAGGGCCTGTGTTATGGGACATTTGTCGGTATCGTCTCACGTTCCTAGTTACAGTTTGCCAGTCATACAATGATGGGGCCGTAGTTGGGGGGGGCATCCTATGTGAATTATAATGGGACTGTGGGGGATAAAAGAAACCTAATGGGACTGCTCTGAGGCTATCACTTTCCTTAATATCTGATCCATCCCAAAACAGAGTGCTTGGGCAATGGTCGTTGTTGAAGTTTATCACCACACAATCACCTTTCACATTTTTAGCCCGTTTTCCCACCCATCCTACCCTTCTAGCGGCTATGATACTAGAGGATGTATTTGAGTCACCGCTACTTAAATCATCACACCATTTTTTTGATTTTCCAATAAGTGCGGGAGTTGACTCCTCCTCGCCTTCCCTTAGCGGGGTCACCCCTAGGAAAACAGCTACGTAGGGTACTACTGCAGGGGGCAGATTTAGATGAATCTTGCTTTCCAGGAAATTAGTTGCCCCTGATGTTGAGGGGATCTCCTGTGGGGTAATAGGTATGGGTGATTGGGCAACCTGTATACCTGCTATATCTGATTCCATGGGCTCAAAGATGGCCTCAGCTGATGGTAAAGGTAGGTGTTGTGCTCTATGACAATCTACGACCTTTTTATCACCAAGATGCAAGCTGTCAAATTTTTTCGCTATATCATCAATTAGTACACATTTTTTTAATAAGCCTTCAAGACATGTGGTCATAGTATCTACTATGTCCTTTGCAATTCCCACTAAAAGGGGTTCAATCCGTTCCTCAAATAGAGCCTCGATAAGGTCCTTCAGAGACTCCTCCATCCCATGAGTGACTCGGGGGGGGGCCTCCCTCTTCTTACGTTTTTTCGGGGGTGATTTTAAAGTTCCCAGAGGGTCCGTATTTGCAGTAGGGAGCAGTGTTTGGGATGCGCAAGCTTGAGGTAAAGTGGAAACAGTAGCAGTTGTGGGTTTTGTTATGATGATATCAGGCTCTAAAGGGATGGCATGTGTCTCAGATGATATAGCTGAGGAGGGGGACTTAGCTATTAAACCCAGTTCTTGCTGTGCTGTGGCAATTTCTTTGGTTAAAGCCCCCACCGCAGAAGTAAGATAGGACAGAATGGAGTCAGATTGTTTTGCCATTTTAGCCTTTTTACCACCATCGTCTGCAGTAGCACCGTTCTTACGCTTACCCATATTTGCTGGAGATGTACGATAGGTGGCCCAGCCCTGCCTGGTCTTGCCGTGGACTGCCGTAGACTGTCCCGCCCTTGTCCCGGGCTTCTCCCGGTCGCTCCCGCGCGCGACTCGCGGGGCGAGTGGGGGGTCAGCCTTTTCACTGGCGCCTCCGGGCGCTGAAACCGCGTCACGGGCGCGCCTCCGCCCCAGGGGCTGCTGGGGAGTGTGGTCCTACTCGACCGTGCTGCCTCCCGGCGTTTTCCTGCTTTCCTGCCGTTCCCCTCACGGCTCTCGCCCGTTGGCGTACTGCGGTAAGCCTTTGGTGTTCCCCCCTGGGCTCCCGGGGGGTCAGCCTTTTCACTGGCGCCTCCGGGCGCTGAAACCGCGTCACGGGCGCGCCTCCGCCCCAGGGGCTGCTGGGGAGTGTGGTCCTACTCGACCGTGCTGCCTCCCGGCGTTTTCCTGCTTTCCTGCCGTTCCCCTCACGGCTCTCGCCCGTTGGCGTACTGCGGTAAGCCTTTGGTGTTCCCCCCTGGGCTCCCGGGGGGTCAGCCTTTTCACTGGCGCCTCCGGGCGCTGAAACCGCGTCACGGGCGCGCCTCCGCCCCAGGGGCTGCTGGGGAGTGTGGTCCTACTCGACCGTGCTGCCTCCCGGCGTTTTCCTGCTTTCCTGCCGTTCCCCTCACGGCTCTCGCCCGTTGGCGTACTGCGGTAAGCCTTTGGTGTTCCCCCCTGGGCTCCCGGGGGGTCAGCCTTTTCACTGGCGCCTCCGGGCGCTGAAACCGCGTCACGGGCGCGCCTCCGCCCCAGGGGCTGCTGGGGAGTGTGGTCCTACTCGACCGTGCTGCCTCCCGGCGTTTTCCTGCTTTCCTGCCGTTCCCCTCACGGCTCTCGCCCGTTGGCGTACTGCGGTAAGCCTTTGGTGTTCCCCCCTGGGCTCCCGGGGGGTCAGCCTTTTCACTGGCGCCTCCGGGCGCTGAAACCGCGTCACGGGCGCGCCTCCGCCCCAGGGGCTGCTGGGGAGTGTGGTCCTACTCGACCGTGCTGCCTCCCGGCGTTTTCCTGCTTTCCTGCCGTTCCCCTCACGGCTCTCGCCCGTTGGCGTACTGCGGTAAGCCTTTGGTGTTCCATTCTTTCTGAGACAATTATATTTTAGGAGTTCCATAATGTCAAGATAGTAATGTCCACTTCTGGGGCACTGGCATTCCAAAGTATGGATCCATCCAATCTGAGGACTGTTTTGATTTGGATTGGCAGGTTGTAAGTACAGTGCAATCTCAGTTTTAGTATGATATGGGTGACCTACATCTTCACCCATCAAAAACCTTGCTCAACAGGACACTTTGCAAGGTCAGAGTGTTATCCGAAAAATATGGAAGTTGATGCACTAATTCACCTTCACTTGAGTGTTGTAAGTGTGATGAGTACACTACACAGTAGCACCAGCACCTCAGTTTTGGCTCATCAAGATTCAGGCAGTTCTATTTCTCCCAAATATAGACATGGTCCAGACTGCTTTCAATGCTTGTTTGATTTTTAGGTGGACATTGGTCAGGGTGCCGTTTAAGGTAATTACGTACTGTTGTTGATTTAACCCGATTGTGTGATCTAGTGGGTGGGGATAACTATCATAAAAACAAAAAGCAGTCATGCCAACAGCATCATTTTAATGGAGTATTTTCCTGACTTAGTTCTGATTTGTTGATTGCAGTTTTGGAGGAACGATTGTTTCAGCTCTAGGTTGACGACTGATGCATCCATTCACCTTTCCAGCTTCTTAGGGTGTATGTTTTGTTCTTACATGCCCTAGGCTGCTGAAAGATAGAGCAGTATTAAAGCTGTACTGTGATTTTCCTATAAGAATATCCTCAATTGTTTGATAGACTTTCTCTTTTACTTAATATGTTTGAATTCTGACAGGCCACTGAGTAGTATGATGCGGTTTCAACCTACTCCTTATGTAGCCTGGTCACGTTACCTCTTATGACTTAGCTGCGGGATGATAAACCTGAAATGGAGAGTTAATAAGCTAGATTTTTAGTAAATGTCATAAGTGTAGACAGATGGTATTCAAAATTTCCTGAAGTCGGGATTAATTTGCTCTGGAAAAGAAATGTATTCAAAATAAGAGTGCTATTGAAGGAAACACAGGGAAGAAATCTTGGATAAAGATATCTGATAATGTTTTTGTAGGCAGGTGAGAATTGTTTATCTTGTGTGCTACATGCAACAACAAATTCACATCCTTTGTATTAAAGGTTTCGGGGGTCACAGGGTCACATGGTACTGTAAAAGGAGAGTTTATGTTTGTTTGTTCTGGTGTCAAGCTTTTTAATTTTTTCAACAAATATGACGTGGTACAACCAATGGTGTTGTGTAGTATGTGGGAGAATGACTTAGGGTCAGGAGTCCCTATTTTACAGATAGTCTCATGGTAGGTATGACCAGGATGACATCTCAGCTGGGCAAGGGGTTGGGCCAATATTTCAGTTTTTATAGTTGCAATATGTGAAGTGGATGACCAGTCCCTGCTCAGAGTTACACCAGGAGGAACGTTTCTATGTAACCTTAAAGAAGTGGTCCAATGATAATAAGGTCAGAGAGAGTAGGTGCACTTTGCGTCAATTTGTAAACGGTCCATCCTACTTTTATTTTGTTCATTTCCATTGGGAAATTTAGTGTTCAAAAGGACATGGTTTAAAATTCACTCTCTGGTGTGGAAAGAGTTGGGGCCTGTTCTTTAATGTACTTGTGCATTGAATTTCTGTAGGGTGATAGGTCCTATCTTTCAATGACTGGTCTCCTGCATTGATGTGACTTTCCATTCCAATTTTGTGACTCACAGGTTTGAAAGAATGATTTTACAGGCCTTCAAATAGTAGGACTGTCTGTCCTTATTCAGCAAATGGATATCCAGGAAAGAATGGCAGAGAGTAGGAGGGGGCTAGAACACACTGGAAGGAGTCAACAAAAAATGTTGAACTCAAAAAAGGGTGGGGTTGTAAATTCCAATGTCTTAACTCAGAATACGATTTTAAAGCTCTTTACATGCCCACTCCCATTAGCCCAAATTAGTAAAGTGATGTCATTTTACAATAACAGGACCAGGCAGAGACCCAGATGTTAAGCCTGGCAGAGGGAAATTCTGGGTTGCATAAATTATGCAAAAATGGTGATTCTGTATAGCATACTTAGATATTTCTGTAGTACTACCATTGGAGGCAAGGTTTAAAATGTTTTAATAATTTGTTGCCTTCATTTAAATACCATATTTAGGCACAGGCCATAAAGGTTTAAATCAAGATTTTCAAATAATCCATCATCAACTATATTATAAACATGCGTGGGAATATTGTTTTGGTTTCAGCCCTAAGTGCCAAACCTGCGAAGGAAATGCTAGTTCTTGAATCTATTGTTTTTTTTTTAACATACTTTATAGATGACTTTGACATCATATCCAATGCAATGAATATTATAAAGAGACAGTCTTTTGTACTTATAATAGGTACAACATATACATTGCATGAATCTACCATACATTGTTTGTATTATTCAACAGGAAATGAAGAACAAATGGTTCCTGATGACAGCAGGAGTACCAGATCATTGCAGCTATGGCTGATAAAGTTACAGCATAAAGCATTTACATTTCCAATTATCGAGAACAACAGTTTCAACCATGTCCCCTCCCTCTCCCTAACCCTCCCAACCCACACTCCTGGTCGGTAGATGTGTACCTTTCATAGTAACCAAAAGGGGATTCTAGTAGTGCATCTCTGAGGACTCTGCAGTGCCCACTGGTTATAATGTATGGATCTGAATCTTGGTACCTAATGTTAAAGAGTCGCAGGGTGACACTGTGTGTTATGGGGTGGGGTACCCTGTGAGGGTAGTAAGTCAAGTGATTCGAACTCATGTAGCATGATCTCCCAATCCATCGAAATGGGTTGCTTTCGTAGCCCCTCTCTCCCTCGGAAGAGCTGCACCCTCAGCTTTTCCCCACTGAATCATGTCATCTTGCCAGCTGGATACCTGGGGGATTTCTACCTGATGGTGAAGGCTCTTACTGCCTATATGAGGGCCAAGTCTAAGAATCTCGGTTGTACCTTCTGCACATTTGTATGTCTACGAAGACCTATGAGGCAGTTCAGGGCGTTGTCTGAGACAGGTATTTGTATGACTTCGCTCAGAGAGTGACAAACTCCCTCCCAGTAGTCTCAAAAGTGGGGCAGGAAAATAGCATGTGAAGGAAGTCCGCCTCGTCCTCTTTACAACGGTGGCAGCAATGTGAGGCATCTGGGAACATGCGATGAATCCTCTTGGGGGTGAGATACGACCTATGAAGGACCATCGTCTGAATGAACTTTAGCTTTGCATTACGGGACACTCTTTTTGGGTGTTAGAGCATGCACTTCCAAGCCTTGTCAGAGATTTCCATAGTAGAATCCTCGGACCATTGTGTTCTGAGGGATGCGAGTGTGGTTGCGACATGTGCCCGAATGCCCGTGTATAGCCAACAGACCAGGTGTCCTCCATTCCCCATGTAGTATAAGAGATGTACCAAGTTATGTTGTGAAGGTACACTGCGTTGTGGGGCCCATGTGTTCTTTATGTAATGGATACAGCAGCGTGTAGTAGATATAAACGTGTTGGTGCACCCGTAGCCTGAAGAAAGGAGTTGTGATCAAGCAAGCTGCCATCACCGAACAACGCCCCGACATCCTCCACTCCCGCCTCCACCCACTTATGTATCCAGGCCTTTGTGAGCCTACCTTGCGGTGTGGGGATGCCCAAGAGGGGGATGTTCATCGATTAGAGGGTCGCCAGGGAGGTATATGATAACGCCTTCCTCCAGCACTGTAGAGCAGTCCTCAATAGGGGAGTGCTGTCCACAGAGATTTTGGCCATCGGTAAGAGTAGGGAGTGCAGCATGCCCCGGTCCAAATCCCTAGGCGTATATCCAATTTCCTGTAAATTTCTCCCCGCGGTCCAATAAGATAGCCATTGGAGCTGACTAGCGTAGTAGTAGGCCCTGAAGTCAGGAACTCCCAAGCCGCCACTCCGGGTTTCTAGTTGAAGTTTTCGTAGTCTCATTTTTTTATGGCCCGTTCCCCAGATTAGGTCCACCAATATAGTATTCAAAGTATTGAAAAAAGACTGTGGGACTACGACAGGTAAGTTCACAAAATAATATAATAGGCGAGGGAGCATCACCATCTTTGAGATGGCAATACGCCCCATCACCGAAAACGGCAGAGAGGACCAAAAGACCACACTGGAGCGGAGGGCTGTTATGGTCCGCACTATGTTACCTTCAATTTGATCCACCTGCGTTCTATAAACTTGAATGACTAAGTATTAAAAAGGTGGTGGGGGCCACTGGTAAGGCGTCGCAGAACCGTAGATTGTTTGGATATGGTGTTTCCTGAAAAAAGTGAGCCACTGACTTTCCCGGGTTCATAGCCAGGCCCGAGAGATGTTCGAAAGTGGCAAATATATCGGGAAGGGGATATTCTTGGTCCTCGAATCTATTGTTAAGTCCTTAGAAAAGCCATAATTTCCAGTCAGTAAAAGTGGACAATTTAAAATCAATAGCATCTAAGATCAGTTGAACCATATATACAGTATTCCCGATAAAACTATCATCGATCTCAGTACAGGTCCATGGTGGGGAGAGAACATGCTATTCACTACAATATTGCAATCTAAACTCCATCCTGCTTGTGTGTATAAGATCGTTAAAAACATTATAAAACAATATAGAGTATTTACATTAAAAAGTAACATCATTCATAGCTCAAATTTCAAACAAGGGACTGCACTATTCTCTGAAACATCACAGCTTTAACCCCGTCTTTCTTCGTAAAAACCCTACTGTAAGCAGGTATTTAGATGTAGAAAATACTACATACGGTGCTGTGTTATATTTCAAAATCCTTAAGTCCCCTTGATGCTTCCTAAATCCCAGCCTATTGCACAGGGGACAGATCCATTTTTTTCCTTGCCCTGGCACATGCTGGGCAAAAGAAGAGCATATGTGCAGTGTTTTCAGTAAGGCCTAAAGTGCATAAAGTGCAAGTCCGTTCTCCCTGAGTTCCCCAACTTGCGGTATAGCTTTTGATCTGAAGTGTGTTGTACCTTAATTTCAAGTACAAAATCCTCGCCAAATGCGGCTGGATATTGACAAGGAAATGTTCAAAACATGGATTAGGTTTGACGTTAAGAAATTGCATTGTTAATCTACCCACATTAGAGTCTCAATGAAGTGCATTTAGGACATGCACACAGTATGTTTTCTGGGTGAACCATTTACCTGTGGTTGTTGTTTTTCCCTGGACTGCTCAGTAATTTGCTGCTCTCCATGGGCAAATGTACTCCTTTCTCATCCACCACTTCCAGCATTTTCCCATCATCCTGCCATCAAAGAAAGGGAATCGAGTAAGTATGGAGGCCCAAGAAAGACCTGAGTCAACAAGACATGGTATGCCCAAGAAGGATGTAGACACCGGCAATAAAGGATATGCTATCCTTCTTTTATTCACACATATAATTATAATTCAGCACCCTTCCACAATGGAGATCTTGTTTCATGTGTTTCCAGGATATGCACCCCTGATCTGCTATATAATATTTAGTTGTAATAGAGACACAGAGCCAGGGAGTCAAAGTAAGGCTACAAGATGTAAACCATGTCATGAGGACATGAGTCTACAGTACCAGACTTTTATTCAAGAACTTAGTGCATTCTGGACATTGTATTGTTGATTCCCATTTTACAAATTGATCTAAACTATAGGGTTGTAATGGTTTGAAACGGATTAGCACATGACTGGTAAATTATGCCCTAGGGATGTTCAGAATCATCTTGGGAGTCCTGAAGGATATAAAAAATAATCCAAGGACTCTGCAATCCTCCTCGTGAAACAAGACCCTCTTGTTAACCTCTCTCTTCAGTGACTCCCCAATTCACTGCCACTCCTCCCACTTTGCTTAATCGCATAGTAGGGTGAAATGTTGATCATGCTGTTAGTACTTCTCCACAGCTTCTCTTTTAGGCTTCTTGCTCACCACAAGTATATAGGCGTGGAAGACCGTGAACTGCTCGCTTTCTGCTTATACCCAACAAACAGCCTGCCTTCTGTGTCTCTTGCAGACGTGTGGTGGCCGCTTTTGGTGAAGTGTGATATTCTAGAATTATGATGTGCCAAATAGACTTATAAGTGCAAAAACCATGCCAGAATTTCATGATATTCCTTCAAGAAAAATAAACGCATAATTGATCTATATGGAAACTATTCACCTACAAAGGCGGTATCCAAAACATCTGCCATCACTGTGGCCCTTTTAGACCTAGAAGGCACTTCTAGCCTACAAAGTCTTGCTCTATGACTGCAAGTTCAATACAGTGGGAAATTTCAGTTGTTACCCTTGAGATGTGTAAAAGATTTCCATAAACTGAATTAAATTAAAATAATTTTAATATATAAGGTCGCAGCACAGCAAGATTGAAGAGGATTTAAGATGTTTGATAGAAATTAAAGAAATATGTCTTGCAACAGATGTGGAAATAGAAGTCACATAGCTTCATTTAATGGATGTCCGGCTATTAGAAGAGAATGTAAAAACTGTAGTAGGATTGGACACTTTGCAAACGTGTAGAGATCAAAAAAGGCATCCTAATCAATATCATCCCAGGATTTCCTGTATGCGAGAAGGAGTTGAACAGGAGATGGGTTCTAGAGGTTAAGAAAAGCCTCTGGATGATACATCCAATTCGGGTTTTGTGGTACCTTTAATGGAAACTGTAGGTAAGGTTGAAGACTCGAACAGTTCCATTACCAATCCTCCTATGTGTTTAGTACAAGTGTGCAATGTAGATCTCAATCTCATAGCTGACTCAGGGTCGCCATGGACCATTATTTCAAAAAAGTATTTTGAAGAAAAGTTGGGAAGTGTTTGGGACATAAATAAAATTGTGCCATCAGACATAAACCTGGTAAGTTATGATGGTTCACGTATTGATATGTTGGGTTAATTTGAAATTGTAGTACATTTTAAAGAAAGGTTTGCCAACATACATCTATATGTAGCAGTAAAAGGTATAAATGTCCTTGGCTGGAAGGATCAATGGAAGCTGGGCATAATGTTGAATCCAAGGTTTAAGGATCCAGTGGTGTTGGATGAGTCATGGGGTATCAATTATATTACAGGAACGGATGCTGAGAACATGGAAAAGTTGGTTAAAGATTCTTTCAAAAAAGTGTTTTCAGACTCATTGGGAAAACTCAAAGACTATGCTCATCAGATTAAACTTAAAAGCCAGGTTACACCTGTGAGGCCAAAAATTAGACCTGTACCAATTAATGTAAGAGAAGAACTGAAGGAAATGCTAGCTGAGCTGGTTGCAGAAGGCATCATTGAACCTATAAATTCATCTGAATGGGTTTCACTCATAGTTTTAGTCCGGAAACCGGATAAAAAATTGAGGTTATGTGTCAATTTAAGAGCTTTAAATACGGGTATAATGGTAAACTGTCACCCATTACCGAACATAAATTAAGTGGTTTCTATGCTTGAAGGTGACAAGGTGTTCTCTACTCTAGACTTGAGATCAGCATATCATCAAGTTCCATTGACGGAAGATTCGAAAATGTTGACTGCATTCATTACTCCACAGGGACTATACCAATATACAAGAATGCCGTTTGGTTTATGTTTCATATTTTCAGAGACATTGAGGGTTTTGTAAAATGCTTTCAAGATGATATTTTAATTTTTTCAGCAAATGATCAGGATCATCTTAAACATTTGACGGAAGTGTGTCATAGGTTAGAGAAAAGTGGTTTGACTTTGAAAAGTAACAAATGTAAAATGTTTCAGAGGACTGTAGAGTATTTGGGGCATACTCTCACAGGGGATGGAGTTGTACCAAAGAAATCTAACGTTGATGGTATTCTTAATGCCCCTGCTCCAAAAAAACAAAGAGCAATTGTTATCATTTGCAGGCATGTGCGAATACTATTCTAAGTTTGTGTCAAATTTTGCCACAAAGATGGAGCCTTTACGGAAATTATTAAGACATGGTGCAGAGTTTGAGTGGGCAGAGATGCAGCAACATGCATTTTCTAGTATCAAAGAGGATATTTTGAATGCTCCCACATTAAGACCTTTTTGTTTAAAAAAACATTGTATCATCACAGTGGATGCTAGTCTCTATGGTATTGGAGGGGTGTTATCACAAACTAGAAGAAATACAGAATGGAATGTGTGTTTTGCATCAAGGACATCAAATGAAACAGAGAGGCGTTACGCAGTAATAGAAAAAGAGTTACTAGCGTGTGTTTGGGCCAGAGAGCATTATAGAAATTACATTTGGGGCACCAAGTTCACCTTAAGGACAGATCACAAACCTTTGGTAAATATACTCTCACCTGGTAGAGGTTGGAATGCAACTGCAAGAATTGCGAGACTTCAATCAAGATTGCCAGGGTATTGTTTCAATACTGAATTTGTTCCCGGTAAAAGTAATGTGACGGCTGATTTTATGTCACGTCATCCGTGTGAATCATTAGCTGAGAAGGGAAGTGATGACTTAGATGTAGTTACTATCATTCAGGATGTGGTGGTTGGAGCGTTTGCAGACAACTCGGAGAATAAGTGGAGACAATCTGAGAAAGATGATCTGTTGTGGCAGGTGGTCAAAAAGTATATGGTGGAAGGATGGCCAAAGAGGAAGTATATTTCAGAAGAACTCATGCCTATGTTTAAAGTGTCAGAAGAGTTAAAGTTGGATAGTGATTTTATTTACAAAAATGGTAAATGTATTCCACCATTAGGGGTGAGAGAAAACATTCTTAAATTAGCGCATGTTTCACATCCAGGTACGTCAGCAACAAAAAGGTTGATAAGGAGTAACTTTTGGTGGCCGGGGATGGATCGCATAGTTGATCGGGTGGTCAGAGAGTGTGAAGTGTGCTGTGCGAATGATAAAATGCTTAAAGTCAATATCCCTCCACTTAAGAGTGTGGATTGGCCAGAGGAACCTTGGAAGAAACTGGCATTTGATATTTCAGGTCATTTTCTAAATTTACCACTAGATTCACAATATGCTTTAGTATTAGTAGATTACCACTCAAAATGGCCTGAAGTTAAGTTGGTGCCAATGGCCACTACCAATAAGGTTTGGGATTTTTTAAGGAAGTTTTTGCCAGGGAGGGGTGTCCCTCTGCCATTGTCACCAATAATGGGGTGCAATTGATTTCTAATGATATGGAGGAATATCTTAAGTGCCAGGGTATAAAACACATCACCACATCATTATATGCACCGCATGAGAACGGACAGGTGGAACGCTTCAATCGGGTGTTGAAGGACTATATTTCTGAGGTATTTAAGGAGAAAGGTGATTGGAAGCAATTGTTGAGGGAAAGATTGTGGATGTATAGAATTACACCACACTCTACCACAGAGGTTAGTCCTTTTCGGCTTTTGAAAGGTAGGGATCCTGCTTCAAAAATGTGTCCTTGGTGGCTCAAAGATAAGTGTAAGGGTAATATTAAGAATGATTATAACAAAATGCATACCACATTAAGAATAATGGAAAAACAGAAGAAGTACAAAGAATGGTTTGACAAGAAGTGGAACACTAAACAACATAATTTTAAGGTTGGAGAATGGGTGAGGATAAAAAAAACAGGTATACAAAGTAAGTGTTCCAGCAAGTTTTATAGACCTATTAAGTTCACCAAAGTTTTCAGGAATTCGATTATAACTCGAGATGGCAAGTTGGAATATCAGACGGGTATCTAAATGCCCTGAAAATTATAGATCAGGCTTACATCTCATAATGCTGGTCATGGTAACTCGGAGCCTGATTTGTGTTTACAGGGTACTTCTCACAACATTCAAACCGCAGGTATACTTCATGAGTCCATTGCTAATAGGGTCAAGGACTCTACACGGTTGAGATCTCTTCCTACCAAATTGCTAGACTATGTTAGATAGTATGTTTACATTTTATTGTTGTTGTATATATTTCTAGCTCTTCTTTATATAAGGGAGATATGTTATATTCATAGTATACACTTTGTAGTCATGTGTTTTCTTTTACATGTCATTCTAATTCCATTAGAACGTTGCATCAGAATGCACTCTCCCAGGCAGTCAGTTGCACTGCCTTGCTTGTCCAGCGAAGGAAGAGACTGACTTGCATGTGCTCTTTATTTGCCGAGGATATGGCAAATTACGTCAGAAAGAACTCATTAACCTGTGTAAGAACTTGGGCTCTGGGCACTGCAAGGAAGTCTACAGACTTTTAAAATCGAATACGGACTTGCACATTGTATTTGCGGTTTCCACGTTTTTGTGTCGTATGTGGTGGGCAAGGACAAATATTTTAAAAATGGAATGATTTTTTAATTATTTATTGTTACTTCTGTAAATAATTACATTTTTTGGTTTTAACGTTTTTAATTATCTGGAAAAATGTTTTATTCTTGATGCTTCTTTTATGGCTTATGCCGAAATAAAGAATATTTGACTGACTGACTGATATTATGCCAATTTGTCAAAAAACATTAAAAGCATTAACATAATTATCTTATTAAAGGCAAGAAACAATTGCAAACATATGCATTCTACATATTATTTTACCAATAAAAGTATCTGGTCATCCTTGTGTTCCCAAGCAACCCCATGCATGCTACTGAATACCACCAAATATCTTCTATTATATAAGAATAAAGCTCAACATTAAAGCTTTAAAAACAGCTTTATTAACCCCTTCGCTGCTCATGACGAGCTCAGCTCGTCATGAGGCACGGTTGAGCTGTGCTTATGACGAGCCGAACTCGTCATGAACAATGGGGAAACTCAAAGCTCAGCATAGGAGGGGAAAACTCAAAGCAGCCAAGGTGTTAAAGAGAGAGGATCTTCAAATAACTCAACTTCAATTAAAATATAAAAAACTGTTTAGGATTTTCCATTACCCACCGACAGCGGAAAACTTTATGCGCTGTTAGTAAATATTTATCTATAGTAACTCGGCGAGGGTGTCCTTATCCAATCCTCTAGGCTTTTTATTAACAGTGAAGCAGCGGTTAATATATACAGTGCATTTCCTAGTGATATTATGGGTATGCTATATACAATCCCTTCCTAGAGTACCAATAGCAGTCCTCCAAGGTTTGTTAAATAGTACAACTCGCAAATATAGATAAAGTGCACCTTATGATTAGGTTGGAAACCTATTGTATATAGCCTAGTGGTTCATTTGAGTGATTTAGAAACAAATTATATATGAAATGCATTTCCAGATGTTAAAACATATTCTATACAATCCTTTTATAGTTACACAATAGTAGTCATTGAGACTTTATACTTGCAGTACTATAATAAATACTATATAAAATTAATCTACTAATGATGATAAAAACATACTACATAAAATCCTCTCTTTTAGTCTCCGTAGAGCTCATCTCTTTTTTATTTTAGCAATTTAACAAGGAGTAATAGCTAAAATAGATTTTACATAAGACAATTGAAAAAGCACTGTGTATTTTATAGTGTTCATGTAAGATTTTCAAAGGTACAGAATGTGTTCATCATGGCTCAACAATACCAAAGAATTTTCCAAGTTTAAAACATAAATACATATTATCACATTACATAACAGTATCACACAAGTCTTAATTTTCCTAATCTTCAATGATCTTATGACAGGGAGGAAAAGGCTCCTTTCTTGTAGGAAAACTGTGCAAAAAATCTATTTAGTGCATCAGGGTGGCGAGGCCTAGTTTACAAAATGGGCAAATTTCTGGACCTTCAGCAAACTTTTGTGTCTCTCTTTTGTTTAGTTTTCATTTTATGAACCAAGTTACTTGGCCCAATCTCAGCTTTAGCATCAGTCTCCTGGTTGTTCTGTTCTTAAAATATTATAGGTAAAGCAGCACTTTTCCATGAGGCTCAAAAGTCTGCATATGATAAGGATTCATTATTTTTGCAAAGCCCTGTTGATTTACATTAAACATCAACATTTTGACCAGATATTTCGTCCTCTTTTTGTGTCTGTTTGTTTGATTTCTCCACTTTTTACTGACCTGCTCTTATCTGCTATTGTATGATCTTTCCGAGATTCTCGACCCAAGATTAAGATGTAACTGTTTGTAGGGAATGTTTTATTATACATCTAAAAGATCACTATGGTGCATTGGGTATACTTTGTGACTAATTCCTTATTCTTTGGTAATATTTGAATGTTATGTTTACCAAATGTAAGTCCAGCCATAATGCTGAGTTGACTGATCCCTTCAGAAGGCCTAGCTAGTTCTTCCATTTTGCTGTTTACACTATCTCAATATGTTTCATATCTCACTCTACAAGTATCTCAATTCTATATAACTACAGGTTAATGATTTCCAGGTTACATGTTTCTCTCAGTACTTCCAAAGAACTGTGAGCCAGTTCAGTGCTCAGGCCACTGCTTTCCTTAGCTAACTCTGTGACTAACTCAACTTGTTGACATACAACCAACATTTCTATTTACATCATTGCGTACTGTTTCTTTTAAAAAACATAGTTTTTGTCTCTGCCACATTTATTAACAATGTGTTCTTGTCAAAGAATGTGACAAATGCATTTAGATTTTGTTGCATGCCAACCAGGGTAAGATCCATTAGGATTGTTTCGCCAGCGTAAAAATAAATAAGATTTGTTCTAGACCTAGCTGTGAATAACCGGACCCCATCAGCTTTTCCGGAACATCAGCAACATATATTCAAAATACAAAAGAGACCACTATGTAGCCCTGCCTTAGCCCATTTATAGTTTTGATTTTGCTGGGCAGTGCTTAATTGCTGCCCAACGCTACTTGTGTCCAGATTCCAACAAAAGCAACAGGTACAGGGGTCCTGGGTCTAGATGATGATTCCTAAGGGGTTGAAGGAACTTTGCTCGAAGCTCTGGACCGTGAAAGCTTCACAAAAACAAGTTAGGTTATATAAGAGCATATGTTCCTTCCTTTCAGATAGATAGTTGGTCAGCAAGGATGAATCCTTATTATCTGAAAATTTTGCTGATAGAGACTGTTATTCCATATTGTGTCTATCAATTTCTATCTTGTTTTTGATTGTAAATTTTTTATTGAAGAGAGAAAAGACAGCTGTCACGTGTTTCGCATTATGTGGAGGATAACGCCAGGGCTTTCTCAAGGCTAAACAATTTCATCAATCCTTTGCTCAGGTTGCGGCGATAAACATTTCAATACAAAGGTTGAACATCAATTTTTTTTTAAGAGAAAGGGTCCTCAGTAGTCCGTGGTTTAATCTGATATTCGCAGGAGTCCCGCATTGTGTCCAGGTCCACTCATGTAATTGTACAATTAATTTTAGGCGACCCCTAGGGATAGCCCATATTTCCATTTTTATTTTTTACAAAACCTTAATCAATTTGTTTGTTTTAAAGGCTGAAGTTAAATCTATATAAGTTACATAACGCTGCTGATTTTTCTTTACATCATACTTCTCATACATAATTTTTAATGTGAAATAGCTGTCTGTAGTTGCATGGTCCTTAATAAACCTTAATTGCATTTTGGGTAGAATGCCCACCCTGCCTACCCATTCTTCCAAAGAGTTTAACAGGTGTTTTGAGTATTGCTTGGGATGTCTAGCAGGGTTATACTTTTATAGTCACTATAGGCATTTCTCTGTCCCTTTTTGACAAAAATTAGAATCCTTATGCTGCCTCTCCAAGACTCCGCAATACTATAGTGTATGACTGATACTACATACCAAGGTATAAGCACTTGGGCCCACAATGTAGGGATTATCTATTATACCTGAGCGAAGAGTCCATCTGGTCCTTGTGCTCTTGACTTTTTTAGGTTCTTTATTACTTTTTTATTTTCCTATGAGAATGGACCCATGCCTTCTGGTGGGTCCTTTCTATTTCCGGAACTTTTGCTGATATTTCCTACTTCTAGATCTTTGTAGCTATATTTTTGTTTTATGATGTATATTGTCATTATATACTTGACCCACTCTTCTTCCTCTACATGATTTGCAACTACCTTAGTACAGGTTAATAGAATTTTACAAATCAGGTCCCAGAACACTTAAGAGCATTTTTCCCTTAAGGCAATATTCATATTTGTCCATCTCTGTTGTTTTTCAAGTCAGATGGCTTGTCTCATCTCTTTAAGATATAATTTTCTAATTTGCTTCATTTTTGATAATCTCATTTTTTTTCTTTTATTGGTTTTACTATTAGTTTTCCAGTCCAATATTTCTTTATTTCGGTTATTCACCATAAAAGAACACACACAGATGTATACAAATGGTTAAAATGATTGAAAAAGTTAAAAAGAGATAAAACATTTCATCTAAAGTAGTACCTTTTAGGTTTAGAAGATGGTAAGAAAATCAGTCACAGTCAGTACCTTGGTTTAGATTCTTAAGGAAGTTTCTCCTGACCCACCACATGGAATTCAAGAAGCGTGAAACTGCAAAAACTATATGGAAGTCTGTGTTATATTTTAGAATTCTAAATTCTTAGGTTATGCCTAGATTTTTACACAGCTGAACCAACCATTTTTGTTTTATTAGTTTTCACATTAGCATTGTTCTTGCCGGATATATGTCGTATCTTTCAGCAACTTTATGTAGTCCGCCAGTTTTTTTAGGGTGAATGTTTAGCATATTTAATTAACAAATCTTATATCAGCAACTCACTTTTTTGGGGTGGTTTAGTTATTCGCACTATTGTTCTAAAGTTCTTACAGTGGATATGTTCACTATTTTGCCAAGTGTGTCTGTTTCTGGCACCATTAATAATTATTACATTGAGGGGTTTAAGATCACTTCCTCTTTGGTCTCCACCTGCCATGTTCAACACGATTGAATAATAATCAGAAGACGCTATGGCATAGTCAGTATGAGAGGATGTTCTTCCATTGTCAAGGATAATTTGTCAGCTGATCATTGGCTGCTTTCCCATATATCATAGTTATGTTGAGTCTTTTTAAGGCTTGATAACATTTACATCCAAGACAATTGCTTTTTCCTTGACAGAATACTTGGCATAGTATAAAGAGTCCTTTTTCATCAGCATTTTGTACTTCATCTTCACTTTTGATGGTGAGATTTTTAGATAAAAATCAACTAAGAGCAATATTGGCACCAAGACCAAATTTGATAGTTGTTCACCATGATGTTTTTTCAGTAAAATATATACCTTAATTATAAGTATATCCTTCACCACTATTTCCATTGCACCACATGGGGTATTTTCCTATAGAAATGTTTACTGTTATAAAATTGGAGAACTCCAATAGAACTCTGATTCTTGATGTCCCTTTCCACTGCTTCTAATGTAATAATGCCTCCTACTGGGTGACCGCATTTAGCCTTTACTTATTTTTATATTATTGACCAAGTATTCATAAATACAACATTCTTGCTTGCCCAGCTTTCTTGGAGGGCAGCTATTGAAATGACTTCTTCTTTCAATTTCATTAGCTGTTTTCCAATTTTGTCTAAGACCTACTATATTCTAGGACAAAAGACTAATACCTTTCTCATCAGGAACTACACAGTTCTGATATAACAGGCGCAGGATAATTGCAGCTGCTACCCAGTTCCAATCTTTTCCCCTTAAACCTTATTGGTCATCAGCTTCATTAATTTGGGACTCTGCATATATCCATTGCTCATGTTCTGTTATTGTTATAATGAATCCCTCACTCACAAACTTGTGTTGTTTGTTACTAGTGCAGGGAAGAATGCTCAATGTTATAGCTTCATTCTTGGCCATATCACCAAGCCTGACTCAATTTGATTCACTCAGTTTTCAGAGCCCCATTTATTCTCATATATTTCAAACATAGTGAAGAACAGGCATCTTATGTCCTCTGTTGATTTCAGGCTTTGCTCAAACACTTTTCTTGAATAAAAGCGTTTATAGGATTTGGTCAATTGAGTTTTTGATCTTTTTCATATGAAAATGTGATGTGCCATATCACTAGATCTTATTTTTGTCAGGCTTGGTGCCGTGTTGAAAAAGACAAGATTATCAAAAGGTTTAGAAATGGATTGGGGGCCTGTTAGAAGGTGGTTCTGACCATCAGAGCTACCCTGATTTTTAGCTTCCTGAGCACCTATTCTTTTTGCTTTTTACGGTGGGAAAGCCTCATAAGATGGGACTCACCCACAGTGAACTCATTCTGAAATAGACTGCATGTGGATTTCACCGGCGTCTGCCTTGTGAGAGAAGGCCGCTGCACTGCAGCCAGGGTAAGGGGCACCCGACTGCTTACATGTAGACGCGAGTGCACCTATGTAAGGCTGCGCGGGGAGATTCCTGTTGTGCACAGACCAGGAGCAGGTACAGATAGAATGATGTGGCAGGAATTATGCAGAGTTGGGTGGTGACATGAAATAGGCTTTATACTGAGGGGAGACACATGTAAGGGAAAGTCAGTGTGCTTTACTGTTTCACTGTAGAAACACTCCTTTACTCTCCTATGAAGACAGAGACCACATGGGGTATTTTACTTCCCTAGGGTCTACAAATTCCACACACACACTAAAGTACACTGTAAGTTGTGAAAAAAGAAGTATTCTGCTGAGTCCAAAGCCATATCTGTACTGCTTATGGGGCATCCAGAAATGTCATATTCCTCTGAGTCAGCTCATAACCAGAGCCTGGTTATGACCCTGCCAGGCTGGATTAATTACTTTCCTCCCCAAGCTGTAACATCAGAGGACTAGCCTTTCACTGCAAGCATTCCAAGGGTGAAGGTCTTCTCCCCAAGAGGCAGAGATGTGGGTGAAGCTGCAGGTTATCCATCAGCAGCTGTCATCCGGTGCCAGGCACTAGGCCTGCTCCGGGCCATGAAGTCAGCAAGGGGGCAGGGGGCTTTTCAGAGAGCAGGTGGCATGAGACCCCTTGATTAAGCCATTTTAAAGTATCCCAGAGGCCTGTGCAGGAAGGAGGGAGCAGGGGAAGAGAGGTAATGTGTCACTGCAGGATAGGACAGAAGTGCCTTCCTGCCAGCCCCCTCCAATTTCTTTCAAAAGGTCTTGCACACGAAGAGGAGCTCTCTCTGGGGTGTGGTCTTGCTGAAGAAGACTGGTGCTGGAGCCTGACGCCATAAGCAGTTGGAAGAAGGAACGCCCTGACTGTCCCAGGACTCTGGACTGTGCCTTTGAGGGAGTCCAGGACCAGTGAGGAGAAGCCTGGGCCTCTGCACAAGGTGAAGAGAGGCCCAGGAGGAGAGCCAGTGTTAAAATCTGGCACAGGGAGCCAGTGAAGACAGCTCCTTGCAGAGTCCCCCTCTTTGAGGCAAGGAGGGTGGTGAAAAGTGCTCCAGGTGGCTAGGGCTGGGAAATCGATCCCCTGGGGGCAGAGATATTCCCCAGAAGGTAGGTGACCTTTGACCCTTGAGCAGACCGACAACGCAGTGCGTGGGGCACCGCTGCTGGTCTTGGATGTGCCCCCCTGTGGGTCAGGTCCCGGGGACTGCCCCCAGAAAAAGAAGATGCTGAGGTGCGCCCCGGAAAGGTACCTATGGGGCCCAGGCTCTCCACCCTGGGCCCCGAGAAGTAAAGTCGGGGAGCGCCTTCGCGCTCCCTGTGAAATTGCCCCCAGAGGGTGCCAGGAGCCTACCCTGGCCCCCGTCCAAAACTGAAAATGGGGAGCGCCACTGTGTCCCCGCGAAGAATTCCCTGGGCCCTGGGACCCCCAACTCCAGACCTCGTCGATAGCAGAAGTCGAGGAGTGGAGAATTCCCTGGGAGCCTGGGATACTTAAATCCGGGACCGGCAGCATCCTTCCTGTTTGCCTGCAGGAGTGGGCAGAATGGCGAGCCGGCTCCTGCAGCAGAACACGAGGATGGTGGCTAGTCGGGCAGCCGGCAAGAGCAGCCGAGGGTGGGCTTCCCAAGTTGTTCTTCAACCTACCAGCAAGGCGGGGTGCCCTGGAGGGACCAGGGCTCAAGAAAGGGAAAACGTGGTGTGAAGTCGTCCACGAAGGCAGAGCAGCTCTTCCCGGAGCAGCGGTGGAGCTGCTGCTCAGTTATTCACGCGCCCCATAATGCCTTGCAAGGCATGGTGAAACCTGCTTGTTTTGGCGCGTCGTAGCCCCCGGAGGGGGGAGTCGCGGCCACATGCATGAAAGGGTGCAGGGGGAGCTGCAGGAGCAACGCAGACTCCCCCACAACAAAAGTGAAACATCCCCAACCTCAGTCTCTGGGGGACTGGAAGGAAAGAACCCCCCAAGGGCTATTCAGGTTTGTTAAAGGTTACCTAATGTTAGAACTTTTATTCTGCAGCTTATGCTTAGGACTGCTCAGAAGTGTGCGAAGTTAAACACGGATTGTCATCAAGGTGACCCCCCCCCCTAGGGGTGGAAAGGTCTAATTACACAAGTGGTGCATTTACATAACGTTGGTTTTTTGGGGGACTGGAAATCACATGTGATATGTGAAATGCTAAGTAAATTGGGATTTTGTTGCTAGGCATTCCTGCTAGGGTGCCTGTTTGTAAATGTTGAATCCTGTGATTCCAACTGTTATCAGGTATAATAAGTACCTGTCATTCTAAGGGATACTTAGACATGTATTCTTGCTAATGTGTTAGTTGAAGAACAACCCAGACTGTCAGCCACTGTGATTCAAGGGTGTAAACCGTATGGTCAGTATGAGATGCTCAGTCGGGGTTATTTATCACTATGGCAGGTATTCCCATTATAAATGCTTGGTGAGATAATGGAGTAGGCCGCAGCTGGGATGATGCCAGTGGGAAGGGCCCTCACTCCAGGTTATGGTCAACCCACTGCATTTGGGAGCAAGATGGTGTGCATACATGGGAGTGGTGGTACTAGAGCCCCCCACTTGCGGGAGGGATGGGAATGTTATGCAATGTCACAAAGTATTTCAACAGCTTATGTATATTTGTAAATTGATGCATAGTATTGAGTAGTGTGGGTGTGTAATAAATATACTCTTCCTGTTTCTGAAGAAAGTATAGACTGAACAATCAATTATTGAGTGTTATTTCTGCGTACCTGTAAATGGCAAGTACTAGCCCACACCACCTCCCTTGAGTAAGCCTTAGACTGCTCTGCAATGCTACCCTCGGAGAGTCAAGCGCTACAATGGGGTGTATGGTTCCCAGTGAATGACAAATGTAGACATATTGTTTGTGCAGGCCTCACAAATAATGCCTCGTTTTCCAACAGGGTCTAATTTGTGAAGATGCCCACTAATCTCAAAGCCTGTGATTCTGACCCCTCACAAGAGTATTTGAGGTTGTCACCTACTATGGAAGCTTGATTTTATGATTTATCCTAGCTTTGTGCCCTGGTGCCAATTTGATTGCCTTGCACATATTGCACTTGTGATTCAATACACTTTTTATTTTGCTTCTCTACATAGTGATTCTAAGGGACCCTAAAATCAGAGCTGCGCTCCGTTTTGTCCCCCTATTTTCAGCCACTTTTATGATCCCTAGGATTTCTAGCATAAGCTCTATTGGTATCTTCCGGAGCCGGAGCGAGTATCCGACTTTCAATGAAAAGTAAATTTTGCTGCTAAATTTGGTTTTCTCCAATATTATCAAGGTGCACCTGCCTTAGACTATTATTTTTAATTGTTCTCTTCCTTCTTTTTTTGCTTTTTAAATCACCCTTCCTTTTTTTTCTCTTGAAAATAGATAAAAATTGCCTTTCCTTTTCAAAATCATCACCATTTTTAACTGATGATTTCTCCATGCTTATGTATGCTTCTTGATTGCGTGGATTAATCTCTACCACAAGCTCCGACAACATCCTCATTTTTTAGCATATGTTTTCAGGTCTGGTATTATATGGATAGATTAAATCATCTTCTTAGATCAATCTATCATTTTGTTTACTGCACAGATCTAATAGTTTAAAAAGCAATTGTAATACTCTTCAATTTTTCTAGTTTAAAATCGATTAGATGTTGCAAAACAGCAAAAGTGATATCTACATTATGAGCTGAGTCTTTAGCCACCTTTTTAAGTAAGTTCAGGATAGACTCAAGAATACGCTGAATAGCAACTGTCAAAGTGGATCCCAAAATTGCGTCTTTTCGGAAATCTCCTATGTTCTCACTACTTTTGCAGGAAGTCATCCTGTTGTTCCATTCAACACTAGTATTTTCAATTAAAGTATCAATACTATAGATCAATGAGAATAGTTTCTGCTTCAGAGTCAGTACTACTAGGAGCACTGAGGGCTCAAACTCTTTTTAGGTCTCAGACTAGGCAGTGCATGTGCTGTCTCGTTGAGAGATGCTGTAAACACTATAGTGGGGGGTGCTCCACCCACTTTCCGCCCATCTTTTTGATTGGCTTTCTTCATAAAATATGCATTGTGATTGAGGTTTCACTTCTTGGTCCCACCTCCTGACGCCTCTGTCGTCATTTTGATCCTTCCGAGGCTATCAGCCCCTTTACTGGAACAGTATTTGCTGCCCTGTCTGTCCCCCCCACCCCCGCCCCTCCCGCAGTTCGCAGTTTTTTCGCCCCCTCACACCTCACACTCCTGTTCGTGCTTTTTAAAATGCCGAAGCTGCCATTTGTAATGCAATACGTCCCGCATAAATGCGAGTCATATTGCATTGCAAATGTTTGTTTAAAAATAGTGCGCAGTCACTAGCACGCCCGCCTTGCGAAACGTAGGCGCAAAGACCGGAAGTCAGGCGTCTCTCACTTCCGTGTGGATGGGGCTCCCGTGCACCGAGGAGAGTCGCGCAATAACCACTCCACGCATCAGTTTGCGTAAAAGGCCATTTATTAGGACAGGCATGACATCTTACAATAAACATAACATTATTAACTTAACAATCCCCCAACATCCTGACTTTCAACCGTCATCCACTCACATGCTCCACCAGCCATTCCCAAATCACACCACAACCTCTTTGCATCTCATTCACTTCCCCTTTCCACTTTCCAACTCCTCGGTCATTTCCATCCATCGCACTCCCGTCTACCACTCTCTCCCATCCTGCACCTGTAACCCCCTCCCTGGAAGGGTGATTCTGCCCGTCATGGACTCCCCACCCCTCCCAGTTCCCGGAAACACCCCCTAACGTGCCATCTTGTCCTAAACTGGCATGTTGCCGAACATGGCAACTACAACAACCACACCCAACTACCCCTTTCAACCATGTAGGGTGGGTGGGTGGCAAGACTAACTTCTTCCCTGAGGCACCGGGGACAGGAAAAGGAAGTTGTTCCCCTCCTGTCCCCCTAAATAGCCTCCTACCTCACCCCTCCCACCCCTGACCTAACCCCTTACCTAACTTCCTGCCTGTCCTAGCCTCGCGCGAACACCCCGGGGAAAAGACTGGTCTGCCGACCTGCATTCCCCCGGGGGGCCGCATTTGAGTTTTCCCCATTCAAGGAGTCTGCGAACAGTTTAATCTGCAGCAGAGTCTTCAGCAGGTATCGCAGCATGGAGGCATGCGGCGGCGGTGACAGTCCTTCTGGGCTGGCAGACCCGCTAGTATCAGGCGCCGTTCGGAATCTTCTCAGTCCGGAACTGAAGTTACCCTCCTAGCTGCTTGTGGGTGTCTGAATGGAGAGTCTTGTGGGAGCGCGTTGGGGAAGAAACCAGGTGCTACCGCCAATAAATGTTTAATCATTGGATTAATAACAGTCTCCAGGTGGGCAAGGGGAGGAGGATGGAGGTGCGCACTGACCAGGCTTCTCTCACCACAGCAGTGCCCATTCTGCTTAATGAGAGGTTAGAGAGTGGGGGAGTAGATCGGGAGGAGTGACACCAATACAACTTTCATCAATTTCAGTTTCTTTGTATTTTTACTTGCGTGGACAGACGGTAAACCTGATCATCCATTGGCTTCATATTATTACCAAGCATAGCCACTTCTGGACTCTTCTCACTCACTCGCTTTCTGTTATATCCAAGTTCTTACATTAAAAATACTCCTATACACTACTCACCCCCCTGCTCTGTTTTCTGGAAGCCTGCGAGGCTCCGATATCCCTGTTTGGCGTTGGAGCAATTGGGGAGGCGGGATTCTACTGATCTCCTCTACAATCAGAATTCCACTTTTTCCGCTTTCGATGACAGCGTAATTGACTTCAGCAATTTGACAAACTTCAACGATAGTGAGAATGTATCAATTATAACAAGCGGAGTGACTGACTACCGGGCAGACAGAATGAAAGGTGAATGATGATAGATGCACGCTTATGGATTATGTTTACAATGCTAAATTTCAATAACGCTGTTCAGGGTCTTCCTTGCTACACTTCTGACATTGTGCACGTGGTATTTCTAGCATAACAAGCTCCTATTAAAGTAATATAATCATAAAGTAACTTCGATTGGCACCGTTTCTCTTCTGAAATTGCTGGGATTTGCAACTAGCCACTCTCCAGTACACGATGTAGTAGTTCATTTACCCCGTCGCTGCCGCACCTAAAATGCAATCTCCCCCCTAAGTGGGCATGAATTGCACAAACTTACCATCTGCACCAAGGTCCAGCACTTGTTGCACCGGAGAACAAGGCGTCCCAACAGGCCCCGGGCACAAAGAACAGTAGAAGTATAGCTGTGTTTTCGGCGCACTGCTCCACGTCCTCGTGCCAAGCCAGAGCGATGGGCACTTTCTCTGAACTCTGCCATGGTTGCAGCTCCGGTTCTGAACAGGGTCCCGCTCTGCCCGACCACCCCCTTTGGGCCCCCTCAGCACCTGTACGACAATGCCCTAACTCCTACACCCTCCAGTGTACCCCCTGCCGCCAGTCGTACCCCTCCTGTCTTCCATGATTTCAGACGACCCACTGCCAGGCAGGCGAGATATGTTCATATAAGCAGCAAAACTGCTGATATAATCAGACTCTGGGTAAGGTCAGGGCCGTGACTACTACTTTTACCGTTCACACCAGATATTTCATGCTGAGATGGGTCCAATAAAAAGAGGACCATACCTGTCGTTTGACTTGCACATTCCTTGTTTATTTGCTGCACACTTTTCTATTCAATACTTGGCAAGCTACATATGTCAGAAATATGTGAAACTATTCTTCCAGCATATTTTTATTTAGGTATTTTAAGAGGCTGATTACATTCAGCGTTTACCAGAGGAATGCATTTCTGGCCGTAGAACAAAAAATAATTAGGAGACGTTAAACCAGGCTATGCGGTGTGTCATTCAACCTCTTGGACGAGGTCCCGCATTTACAAAAGCTAGTTTGATATTGTGGTTGGGCTTAGATGTGGTACTTGAAAAAGTGTTTGCTCGCTATCCAATTTTACCATGGCAAGTCCCTCTTTGTTTAGCTAAATCATGTCATAATATTTTAGACTACTTTAAAATACCTTTGAAGTGAGGTTTTCTTCATTTATTATTAATATACATTTGTAAAGAGCAACTATCGCCCAACGTGCATCTTGGTGCTAGTACCTTTAGCTGTTTTGCTGTTATGGGTTTAGATTTCAAATGGGATCAACATACTGATCCTTTCCAGAAAGATATTTGGGGGTATGCAAAGTAGTAAGTAAGTAAACATTTCTAAAGCGCAACAAATGTCGAGGTGGCTTGGCGCTAGTACCTATGTACTACTCCTAAGTACATGCCATTTTGAACTCGCCCCAAAGCACCAAAAAGGAGACTAAAAATGGGAATATTCAGGAAATAATAATATCCAATTAGTACAAATAGAAACGATTGAGCCCTAGTCACACTTTTACTAATAGGGAGTTGGATGTTTTAGGACTGATTCACACAGGCAAGAAAGAGTATAAAATAGTTCTCCTTTAGCACTACTTCCTGTACCCATAGTCAGCCCCATTTGTATTTTGTTGATTCTCCTAGTTCTTTTTTACTGGCTTTGACATACAAATACCAGCCACATCTGTAAAATAAGTGCTTGGGAGCAACCTTTCTTCAAGAGTTATTAACAGAGACAAAGGACTGTATTTATCACCACCACTGGCAAGCTCAGTAAACATATGATACACCATTCTTCAAAGAGGATAGGATTATAATTTTATTGTGGCTTTCGCACAAAACATGTTTACCATTGACAATTAAATTTAAATCTACAAAAGGAAATCTGAAAATAAAAAATATTCACTTTACCAACAATATTTAAATTGAATTTGGCCCAGCATCAGAAAGTGAAGGGAAAGAGAGGGTACGATGAGAAAGAATGAATGTAGGAAGAAAAGGAGAGGAAATGCAGTAGAGGAGAGAAAGCAGGGAGGTGAACGAGGGAGGTGGAACAGAGCATAATTTATTTATACCACATCCTGATAATATAGGACTTGAAGTATTACTAGCTTCTAGCAATACTAGTTTTCCTGGAAGCATTGAGCTAAGTGACATATCCATTTAATTCTGGGAAAGGTTTAAATGATTCTAATATCGAATCATTGCTTACTCTTTTATATTCAATTTGTTGTTTTGGTTTCCCTAACCGTTCTTTACCATCATTATTAAAGTCTGGTATTCTCCCTTACAGATGCTGTTGTTTTACATCTCCCCATATAGAAGTTGTGCTTATTTTGTGTTCATCTATTTGCATATTGCATGTTTTTGTTTGTATTAATTTGAGTACGTGTATATTTACGCTCTACCTTAAACTCATTATTTTTCATATCATAAGGATTTTGTTTGTTGATCAGCACTCGGGATACCTGGCTTTCAAACACAGTTTCACTCTCCTGTCTGTGGTTATCATTTAGATCTCAGTTTTAGTGTTTATTTTAACCCTAGGCATGGAGACCATGAACTATCTTGCCCTGAACTGTCCGGGCCTGTAGATTGCTTATTCACATAATAACTATTTTCTGAGAAGTATGGGACCATAATTTTCCTTATTGGCTATATCATTTATCTCTTCTTTAGGTGGCATACAGTTCATTATCAAAGTATTTTTCCTGTTAATATAGCCTCCTCATAAGGATTTGTATAAGACATCTCATGAAAATCTTCATATGTCTTCATTAGCATTTTCTGTCAGGATTTTTTTTATTCTGCTCCATTCTGCCTCTGAGTTTTTGTAAGGGGACTGTCTTTATTTAGTCCAGATAGTTGTAGGAAGTTTATTTGAGGCAATATACATTCCCCTTATACATATTTAATAAGGGACTTTGGGTGCTTTACCCTGTTACCAATACATTTCCATAAAATATATGGGTTTAGGTTTTTTCATGCATTATGGACAGATTAGATTGTATACTGTCTTACTTTTTAAGACTCCACTTCTTAGTGACCTTAACAAGCTCTTACTAACTCTTGTATCATTGCCATTCTCAGAGTCCTTATCTTTTGCACTTCCATTTTCAAGTATATAATCAATCAATTTGTTTCAGACGGAGGAGGAGCTTTGTGCGCAACCAAGATGGCTGCGTGAACACAGGGCTCCCGAGACCCTTGCTGCCTCCCGCATTTATCCTGTAATATATCCAGTCCTTAATCGATGACTTCGTGTAGATGAACCACTGGTGAGGCGAAACCTGTGATCAGATTTTGAATCGGACACTGGGAACCGAGGCTACAGCGCTCTGAAAGGAGAGGCCTGCTCTGAGATGACGCCCGGGGCTCGAGTTGGCATGGTGCCCGAGCTGTAATTGATCCACATCGGCTTTTTAGGGAGATGGACTGGCGGTCCGATCAACTTTCACTTTCGTTTCTGGCGATCTTGTCGGGTAGCTGTTCCCCCGAGCTGGAGGCTATTACTTTACGTGGCACACCAGAGTGCTTTCTTGACTGCAGTATCGGTAATAAGCCTGGCCTGCTCCCTCTGACCGCCACTGATCCTTTGTCTCAAGGATCTGGGGTCGCCATCTTTTGCCACTGCACATCCGCCTCAAGTGCCCTGCAATGGCAAGCAAGTTTGAGGGAGAAAAGCCGAAAATTAAGACCACGCGGCGAGGTGGCTACACCCAGTCTAATAATATGGATCGTTACGCTCAGAGTAAGGGATCTCCCAGCGGACTGGGTAAGTCGTTGGAGGACACGAGAGGCACTCCCTCCTTGTCAACGGAGTTAACCCTGTAGGACGTTATGGCCGCCATTGATGGAACTAAAGCCTCCCTTGGACAACAGATGGAGACCCTCGCTCTCAAATTGGACACAGTGGCTATAGACGTCAACCTGATCCGAACTGATTTGTCTAAAACAAATGAGAAAGTTAAGTCTTTGGACGTCAAGACTGTTAGCTTGACGGGGGACGTCACCGACCTGCAGACAGAGGTCCGCATCTGCGGACCTCCAACGATCTCTTTGCTCGTCGTCTGGAGGAGTTCGAGGGGAGAGCTAGACGGAATAACGTCCGCATTATAGGGGTCCCGGAAAAGGCGAAGGATCCTGCAGCTGATCTCTTTGTGGAAAATCTCATAGTTACCTAAAGGACTGTTTAAGTTTTTCACAGTCGAGCGGGCCCACAGAGTTCCGGGTGGCAAACCTAAGCCCGGGGCCCCACCTCAGCCTATTATTGCTAGAATATTCAACTTCAGAGATCGGGACGCTATTGTGCAGGCTTTGCGGATGGGTGGGCCTAAGAAGTTAAAAAATACCACTGTGAGTTTCTACCCGGACTTCACGCAAGCGGTCCAGAAACAGAGACTTGGTTTTATGGGTGTCAAAAGGGGACTGAGAGACATGGGCCTAAAGTATGCAATGCTCTTTCCGGCCAAATTGAGAATTGAATTTGAGGAGCGGACATACTTTTTTGACCGACCCGAGGTGGTGGCGGACTGGCTAGACACTTTGCCCAACCAACGTGGCCAAGAGGGACAGTCTGGCGGAGCGGAAGGCGGATCGGATGAGCAGGAGTAGGCGCTCGGCCTTCGATTTCTGGATCATCACGTTGTGCCTTGGACAGTGGTTCGCTAATCTAGTTGTGAGATCTGAAGTGACAATTAGGGGGGTGGTGGGGCTATTGATGGGTCTTCTCCTCCTCTGTTTTACTTTTTGTAGTTTAGTTTGATGCTAGGGCGACAGGCACACTGTAAGTTGGGGTGGCTTTTTAGTCTCACGCAGGGGTGCAGGGTGGGGGGGTTTGTAACAGGTTGTGGTTTGGGTGTGGGGGGGTTCTTGTTTGGGTGCTTGTGTTCTCTGCAAGGCAACGTATTGTTTCATCATCTGATAGAAGTACTGAGTTTTGGTGAGGGATGGATCTGTTTACACTTTCGGGATGGGGGTAGGGGATTGAAGTTGATTAGTTGGAACGTGAATGGGCTGGGGGATAGGATAAAACATGGGGTGGTGTTGCAATTGTTGAAACGTTTTTCCCCTGATGTGATACTCCTTCAAGAAACACACTTGATAGGCAACACTTGTGACGGTATGAATAGGAGGGGATATCGTTTGGTCGCCTATGCTGGGTTTACCTCTGGATCTAGGGGGGTAGGTATCCTTATAAAGAATTCTCTTCCACTAGAGATTGATGCAACGGTTCTGGACGATAGAGGGCGCTATGTCGCACTTACTGGGAGGTGGGAGGGTCGTACCCTTTCCCTGGTTTCGGTATATGTTCCCACGGGCATGCAGTCAACTACCTTTGCAGACCTTGGGCGAGTCATCCTTTCTCTTCCCGAAGGGACACTGTTAATGGGTGGTGACTTCAATTCAGTGGTGTCCGGTAGAGAGGATCGTCATCCTCCTCGGGACCTCACGAGTGCCAGACCTGGCTCCGCGGTTTCATAGATACGTTGGGCTTGGTAGACTGCTGGCGGCTAGTACATCCCGCCCAGTACCAATATACTTTCCATTCGGGCGCACATGGTAGCCTTTCTAGGATTATCTATTGGTGCCCGCTGCACAGGCCCTCTCTGTCACAGAGGTCAGGCATCTGGCGCGGGGTATATCCGACCACTCTCCTGTGTGGCTTCAAATGGATTCACAAGCTGGGGCTGTGGGGCGGGTGGCCTCGATCAACTCCTGGTATCTTCGAAGCCCTAAAACTGCCCTGGTTAAGTCTCTTGACCAGTATTTCATGGAAAATAAGGGTTCTGTATCGTCCGCTGTGTCGCTTTGGGAAGCTTTCAAAACTGTTATTAGAGGCCAGGCATTGTCTTTGATTGCTGGTGCGAAAAAACTTAGAAATGAAGAAGTCGTAAAGATTGAAACTGAGATTGTGGATCTGGAACGGGGGGTTACCCAAGCGAAGCTGCATGTTTTGCGTCTCAGGCAACTGGATTATAAGGCTTTGGTTACGGATGCGGCTAAGGGTATGAGTCGAGAGCAGCAGGGTCGTTTGTATGATGTTGGAGATAAGGACGGTAAATTGATAGCATGGCTGGATAAGAAAGATAGGGCGAGTCGTGTGGTGCCAGTGATCGAGAAAACGAGTGGCGAGCGGGTTACCGACCCCGAGGAGATCGCTCAATGTTTTGCGGAGCACTTTCAGGCAGTCTATTCCCCCGTGTCGGAGCGGCCGGAGGAGGACTCGCATTTGTTATTACGTGATATCGTGTTGCTGCGCCTGTCTGATGCAGATAGGGAACTTATGGAGTCGGCTATAACTGCGGATGAGGTGGCCCTTGCTATTTGCTCCTTGCGATCGGGGAAGGCTATGGGACCCAATGGTCTCCCCATCGAACTTTATAAACTGCACCCTGACAAGATGGCCCCCTACTTGCGAGACATGTTTGTGGAATCGCGCGAGAGAGGCTCCCTTCCCGGTGAGCATCGTTTAGCTACCATAGAGGTGATTCACAAGGAAGGGAAGTCAAGGGATAGGTGTGCTTCGTATAGGCCGATATCTCTTTTAAATGCTGAGCCTAAGATTCTCGCGAAATTGTTGGCTAATCGACTAATAACTGTGATCAGTGAGTTGATCCATCCAGATCAATATGGTTTTATCCCTCACAGAAATACAGCTCTGAATCTTAGGCGTTTGCATGGTGTTCTCGCGAGGGCTGCGACGTTGCGTGAGCCGGCCATCTTGGCTTCCTTGGATGCCACGAGGGCATTTGATACCGTGGAATGGCCGTATTTGTGGGCTGCCTTGGCTAAGTTCGGATTTGGTCCAGGTTTTATCGGATGGGTGCGGCTCCTCTATGAGGACCCACTGGAACAGATTGTTTTTAATGGGCGGGTTTCCAAGCCGTTTGGTCTGGGGAGAGGTACGCAACAGGTATGTCCCTTGTCGCCGCTTCTGTTTGCCCTGGCTCTCGAGCCCCTCGCTGCATGGATTAGGTGGGAGCCCTCGATGAGAGGTATTCGGTGGTCTTCGGATTTTGAGGATCGTATCTCGCTTTATGCAGATGATATCCTGCTGTACTTAACGTCGCCCCAGAAATCACTGATAGTGTTGTTTGATGTATTAACCTCCTTTGGTAGGAATTCGGGCCTAGTCATAAATTAGAAAAAGTCTTATCTATATGTACTTTGTGGTGAGGTCCCCCTGCTTCTGCGTGATTGTCCTATCCAGGTGACGCAGTCGGGGTTTCGGTATCTCGGTATTTATATCTCATTGGACCCTTTGGCTCGTTATGAGCAGAATCTGATCCCTCCGCTAAATAGGTTGAAATCGGACGTGGCGGGTTGGCGTAAGCTCCCGCTTTCGCCGCTCGGCTGTGCGGCTCTTTTCAAGATGATGTCTTTGCCGCGTTTCCTCTATGCTCTCCAAAGCACTCTGGAAATAGTTCCGGCTAGTTGTTTTTGTACAGTGGAGGGTCTCCAGAGGAAGTTAATCTGGGATGGTAGATCCCGTATCGTACTCGCTAAGCTAACACTCCCGTGGTTCGATGGGGGTATCGCTCTCCGTGACATCAAGCGGTATTATTGGGCGTCTCAATTGAGCGCCATTAATCACGGCATGTATGAACCCAAATTGAACCCCGCGTTTGCTATGGAGAGGTGGTTGTTGCCGGGGGTGATTATTATAGAGCACTGTATTCGAGATCGGCGGGTAGGGATCTGTCGGGACCTACGAGGACCGCGGTGCGTATGTGGTACAACGCGAATAATGCGATGGGATGGAAAGATCGCCTGACTCTGGTTACCCCGCTTTTCGCATCTGAGAGGCTGGGTAACCCGTGGAAGACCAAGGGGTTCGAGAAGTGGGACCTGATTGGTATCAGCAAGGTGGGGGACCTCTAGGTCAAGGGAAACATCAAATCATTTGAGGAGCTGAAGACAGAATTTCAACTAAGTGACAGGGAATACTTCCGCTATGTACAGGTCCGTCATGCCTTGAAGTCTGTTTACTCAGTGGGTGAGAAGATCCCGGAGTCGTCTCCGCTCGAGGACAGGGTGCTGGATGGTCATGTGCCTGATAGTACTATCTCCTTAATCTACAAGAAACTAATTAATGATAGGGCTGACCTACTATCACAGTTCCGGGACTTATGGACCCGGGACGGCTTAGAGTTAGACGACGAGGACTGGCAGTCGGCGATCTCCTCCCCCAAGGAGGTCGCGATGCCGGCTTGTCTCCGGTTAGTGCAACTCAAGATACTCCACAGGATCTATGTAACTGGCCCTCGTCTGGTTAGAATGGGATTCTCTGGGGAGGGGTTGTGCAGGCGGGGAAGTGGGCTGGTTGGGACGTTTCTCCATATTATCTGGGAATGCCATGAGGTGACTGCCTTCTGGAGTGAGGTGCATAAAACGATGGAGGAGGCCACAGGTGTTGCTCTTTTGCCCGAGGCCAGGCGCTGTTTGTTAAATGTTTGGGAGCCGACGGATTACAATACGGCACAGACCCAGTGGGTAACCCTTGGAAATATGATCGCCAAAAGGGATATAGCACAGTTGTGGGGGTCCAAGAGGCCACCGACAGTTTAAGCATGGAGGGAAAGTATAGACTGGGCGATGTTTAGGGAGAAAACAGTATACATTGCTCGGGGGCGACCCCGGAAGTGGAGTAAGATATGGGGTCCCTGGAACAGTTATCGTGGAGACATTTGCACTCCTCCTAATGTGACCAATACTGATGCTCCGCTTTCTCCCTAACCTCACGTTCCTACCGCTGTATTATCTTAACATCGCATTGTCTCTCCACTCCCTTCCTCCCCTCTCCCATTGTCGATTGAATATGATTCTGTACTGCCTTTTCCTCCCTCGTGTGAACCGGTATTTTGTACAATGTATTTCACTGCCTTGTTTGTTTATAATTTTTCAATAAAAATAAACCAAAAAAAAATAATAATAATTTGTTTCAGACACCTTTTCAGAAGATATCTACCCCTCAATTCCCTTGTACGAAGGTCCTTTGATTTCTGTTTAGCCACAGTGGAAGCGTATTCTAGTCAAATCTATTCTTCTGCATTACAGACTTCTTTTTTTAAATGACCACAACTTCCACAAACTGCACTGGTACTGTCTGACCCTGCTTCACACCAACTACCACCTAGGCTGTTAGGCTCACCTCTCCCTCTGACCCCACAGCATCTACACATGTTGGTTGGGAAAGTCCCTCTGAGGTTGTATGCACTGTGGAACCCAGCCGGCAAATGAAAGTGATGGACTACAGGGCCTGGCACAAACAACCAGCCCCTGGCATAGATCTCCAAGTGCTCTGAAAATTCGTAGAAACTCGCAGAAGCTTAGGGCCAGACGCATACCATATGTAGTGTCCTGCTAGACAGCTTGCTGTTTCTAACCACTCTCTGAGGGCTGGCTTTACACCCATCCCTCACCCATTCAACACAGGCATCACCGGTCAGGTGACCCTGTCAATAAAAGGGCCCAAGCACACCTTTGGGACAGTTCTTTACCCCACTTCCCAGTGTCTGTGTCGGTCTTTACCTAACATGTGGGCCGGGGGCCCAGAAGACCACATTGGCAATAAAGTGTCTGACCCCACATGCCATGCCAACCTGCAGCTACCATCATGAAGGAGGAGGATATCAGCATCATCATGGCCGCTGTAATCTGTTCGGGGAAGAGGTCACGTCGCACCAGTAAAAGGGTGAACCATTTCCTTGCCTGAGGGAGGAAACAGAGAACGTTCGCCTCCAACACTTCGCCGTAACAGCCACATCCACCTGCTGTAAGACGGTGTGAGTTGGTGGGCAGGGCAGGGCAGAGAAGTGAAAGCAGAGCTATCGATGATGCGCCCTAGTCTCTCAAGGTATGACAAGGCTCACTACATGCCATGCCATACCTACCTGGTGAGGCACCCATAAGTGGCACATTCCTGCAACCACCTGTCCCTACGAGAGAAAAGGGGAGCAGCGCCCACCCATTAAAGCGAGAGCCACGTATGCAAACTACCATTGAGGCCACACCTGCACTGTGTGCCACCCGGTGCACGTGTGCCTGCATTGGCGAAAATACCCACAGAACCGGAGAGGCTTTTGCGGCCAGGTAGGAGTGGCTGCAAAGCCATCTAGTGGTAGCTAGCTGCATCACCTCCTGGCCCTGGAAATCGTAGACACAGTGGAGGTGGCCTCCAACTGCAAAAAAAAGCCATCCTGCCACCAGGCACAACAAAAGTTTAGAGTGACCATACCCCCCTTCCCCCCGCCCCAAGCAGCAAGATACACTTTGTCCATGAACTACACCTACCGAAAGAGCAGTGTGCCAGCCCGGCGAAAGGTGTGCCGTGTGCGCACCGGCTGCCAGCAAATGACTATGGCGCCCCGCCAGCAGGTGAGAGGAACACGGCACAGGCCCATGGCTGCACCCACTCTGAGGGCCACCCCTACACCTGTTTCTGCAGTGCCCACGAGGGGCGGTACGGCACGCAGCATCAGTGAGGCTGTTGTGGCCCATGAAAAGTCTCTGCAGTGCCCTAGCTCATCATACCGCATCCCGGCCCAGAAGGCCGCAGCAGAGCACGTGGCTCCAAAAGGGACCTAGTAGTTTGGTATTGTGGCAAGCGTGTTGGGATGAAGCAAGCCCTGGAGAGGTGCGCTCAAGTCAGCTGTGCGCCTGGCTAACAGGCAAGAAAAAGGAGTGAAATGAGGACAAGTGGCAAATTAACATAACAAAAAAAAAGTGAGAAGTGAAAGAAGAAGTAAAGGCATGATCAAGGGGTGCCTGAAGCTGCCACTGTACTGCCACCACACAAGCCCTGCCACAGTCACCAGCTATTAAATTTAAAGAAGGAAGCTGTTTCACAGCATTGGACAGGTGAGAAGCCCCACCATGGCTGGAAGGGGCACAAGCTCACCAGGGCACACCCTGCTAAGGAAAAGAGACAAAGAGCAAGAACTCAGGATGCACATAGGCAATGTATGCCAGCACAAAAGAGGCCATACAAGCTGGTCTACTGAGCACCGAAGAGCCACCATTGGTCTGCCACTGGGAATGTCACACTGAGTGACCAACCCTGTCAGGTACACAGGACCAAGCACAGCGAAAGCATGCCTCGAGACACAGGCACTGAGCTGTTGGAGAAGGCAAGGATAAAAGATCTGCACCTTTAAGCAAAGGGGAGGCGGAAAGAAGGTCACCCATTACCCACAGAGCGGTGCCTGAAGAAGATCCTTAAAGAAGGGACATGCGATGCATGGGTGAATGCCACACCGACCTGTACAGAATAGTCAAATTCTACAGACAGGACAGCTTTGAGAGGTGAAGATGCACAGTCCTACGAACAGGATGGATGGGCGAGAAGTCCATGATAAGAGAACAGGCAACATGTGGCCTGCTGTCACCTCTCACCAGCAGAAGAAGACAACACATGCAACATGTGGTTGGACCCACATTGCACGGGAGAACTGAAAAAGCAGAGGAGAGAAAGGTCACATTGGGACCCGACCTGTCACACTGAAGAATCTGACGACCATAGATGTGCAGGAGAGATAAGAGTGACAAGACCAAGGACTTGTGTTAGTATCGGAGAGTGCTCCTACTGAGCTAAGCAAGCTACTGATGTGGAGTGACATCACTGGTGACAGCCCAGCGGAAGAACCAAATGTAAGCTGCCCATTTACGTGAACTGCATATCTGCCCAGCGCTTCCCAGTGCAACCGTCCATTCAGTCATTGGCTGCTTGATGGATGATGGCTTCCCTGTCAAGAGCCACACATGCAGAACCACACATGCAGTAAGAGGAGACCAGAACCAACAACACACCGAGCTATGTGGATGCGAGGTCCCTCCAGTCAACCTCACTCCCCGCAAATCCTTGCCACCTGTTGTGCAGGTTTATCTAATGGCAATAACACCATCATGCCATGTGCATCATTGGAACTACCGAAGAAGCATCTCACCAGCAGAGTAGATCCTTACACCCGCGAACCACCAAGATATCAAGGAGGCACTCCTGGCACCCTGAGAGACCAACTGTCCAGAGACTACCTGCTAGCCCCATTCGGCTCCTGTTGTCCAGCACACCTGATCTTGTGTCATCTACCCTTGTGGTTGCACGAATGACTCGGGCAGGGCTCTGTTGGTGATCCTGCAGCGGCCCACACGCTGCCCAGCACAGTCTTCGCCGTCCCCTGGTGACTCATTGGAAAGGGCATCAAGGGAATTCCCGCATGTGAGATGGGCCTGAAGCTGTTCCACCGCCAGGTACCGGGAGGCACCAGGGCCTCAAAGGAAGAAGTAAAAAAATAATCTTTTCCATCCCAGTCCTTACAAGGTTGTCCTTCATGGAGTCAGTATATCCCAAGAGAAAGCTCTGGAGCCGACTTCACCAACACTCCTCCTGCACCTCAGTTTGAACTTTCGCCATCAACCCCAACACTGCAAGAGCAGGCAGAACCTACAAACATAGTATGCATGGACTTTGATCCAACGGACATGCTGTTGAAGGATCCGGGCTCCATCTACAACCTTGTTCGTGTTCAGAATCATCCAATTAAATCATTAATGTGAGTAGTGTTGTCTGGGTGCTGCAAACTACACTTGTCCAGTGGTCTCCTGCGGACTGCGTCTACAGGCTGAGAGACTCATTGGTGTCTAGTTTGTTTTTATTTTATTTCTTGCAGGGTGTACTCTTTTTTTTTGTTGGATTTTGAGAGGAATGTATTGTCCTGCTGGACCCATAGCTTTTCCAGCCATTCATCGAGGGCTCTCGCCTTACACCCTACCCACACCCACCCACACAGGTGCCACTGGTTAGGTGACACTGTCCCTGTCAATAAAAGGTCTTGAGCGTACTTGCTCGGGCCAGTTCTGTACGTGGTCATAGAGAGGACAACCCTTCCAACCTCTGGTTGTTATTTAAAGTGGTAAGTCTGAACTCTCAGGGAGAGCTTACTGGGCTAAGTTCTAACATTGCTGTTAAATGATTATGACGTCAATCTTTTTTGTTTCTTTACAGGCTTTTCTCTGATCTCCCCCACCTCAGTCTCTTCACTCTTGTTGCTGTAAGGACTGGGCGTGAAATTCCGCTTGGCTCGCGGATCTTGCAGAGTTCTTCCCACTATGCACAGTGCGTGGAGTTTCATAGACCTTTTGTGGAGCAGAGTTTTTTCTTAGCTCGCGCTCTTCAGCGTTAAGTTGCCGAGCACGAGCGAGGAACATCTTATTCCAGAGGATCTCACGAGTACGAGATTTCTCAACGCGGGCAGTCGCGGATGGCCGCCACTGCTCGCGTTGAGAAACCTTCTGTTCACATAGAGGAAGTCGCCCCTTGAGTAGAACATCTACTCGAGCTGCAGAAAGAAGCAACGCCATCTTGCGCTGCACATGGTGCCATTCACACAGATTTTCCAGCATGGGACAAACACCCGGAGCTAAAATTCAGCATGGACGGCGTGACCTATTGCACACCGCTGCGTGCGCGAATGCTGACCAGGCCCAGTTGCTGTCTGTCTCCCATATCCCTGCCCTATTTTGGAAGACTGCATTGAAAGACAAGTGCTGTGCAAGCCTCTCTGAGCCACCAGGTTCACACGAACGTGCGGGGATGCGAGTAATGCGGGTAAAACCTGGGAAGCGCAGGCCTCCAGGCTGACCACTTCTGCACTCTAACACCCACTTTTGACTCCAAACCTGTGCCATACAAACCTGACAATACACAACACTCAATGGGCCTGATGGTGAACTCCGCTCTGTTCACAGAGTTTGCAGAGTTCTCTGCACTCCGCGGAGCTCACTGAGTGCAGAAAACTCCACTCCGTGCAGTGCAGCAGAGTTTTTTCCACGCTCGCGCTCGACAACGGTAAGTTTGTGAGCGCAAGCTGTCGCTCGTATAGAATTTCTTTTCAAGCAGCAGGAAGATCAGCGCTTTCGCTGCACTCTGCCACTTGCGGAACTCCGCTGAGTTTTTTTGACACTACTCCAACCAGACCTAAAGCTGACCCCCACTCACCCCACACTCCGATCACGATCCGATCACACCGGGCTCACGGTATTCCACTCCCGCTCACAACAACCAAGGCAATCCACCGTCATCAACTTTGCCTTACAGTCACCAGCCAACTGTAACATTTAGGGTGCTGTTACAGAGCTGATCAAATGCACTGCATTTTGTTTTATTAGAATGGTTTAGTGTGCCATCCCTCCTGTGTGGCACAAATCGTGTTTTAAAGAAAATACAAGCAACTCATTTTATTCATCCAGTGATACTGAAAAGGGTACATTAAAGTTCCTTTGAGTGTAAAAGATACGTGTGACCGACAATAGGAGAAAAGGGCATGGGATCGGCTCTTGACGATTGCTGAGTGAACGCCCAAAATGAGAGGATGGAAGGAAACAGAAAATGATGCACGTCATTAGAATGCTAGCAACTTCAGAAATCTATTTTAAGTAAAAATACTTGTAAATAGAGGTTCGGAAGTGGAAACAAGCCAGATATGCATACAGCTCTTCCCAGGCCCAGACAGGATGCCTCCGTCTCTTCATATCGCAGTCATTCATGACCAGAATAATCTATAGCCTGTGGTGACGCGGAGGCATCCCTAGATCAGTCATGTCCACCTCAATTGAACTAATGAGTCACTGGCATTCCAGGCACAACAAACACGTGGCTGTCCCATCTAACTGGACTTGCAGGCCTCCCACGGTGGTCATGTGATCCTGAAGCTTGAAGGGGCTGGGATAATGTAGATTAAAAGTTGGCATCTACTGTTAGCAATTGTTGAGGATTAAAAGAAGGTCCGATATAAAACCATAGTCTTTTGAGAGAGTGTTATTTTTTCACATTACCGTATATCAGTCAATGTGTGGGATCACTGTACATACAGATATGATATTTATATAACATGAATCTAGTCAAAACACACGGAGAGCTGTACAGATTCCAAGCAGGGTTGGGTCAGGCCTGATGGTTATGAGGATTTTGTTCCACATCCTAGGTACTTAGTTGGAGAAGGCCTGTTGCTTTTTTGTTCTTCTCTTTTTTGCACTTCTTCATGTCTAGTCTGACGAAGGCCTTGCCGTAGGTGTGCCAAGAGTCGCAGGAGGCGACGAAGGTCTCTAGAAAATTACTGACACTACTTTACGAACAAGGGAACATTTCAACAATGAGCATGCAACTTCGAGCGCATGCGCACTGGATTCTCACTGTCTTCCATACTCCCAATGTTCATGCACACTTAAAGGGAAAAAAAGGAAACATAATGCAGAAGAGTGGGAAGACTGTTGGAGCAATATGCATAAGCCTAAATTCCTGAGGCTCCTGCAGGCTGCGGAGATATCCACAGTAAATAAAGACTTACACCCTTGCGGCCTAGGCTTGGCTAGGTGAAGAGGTCGTTACAAATAGGCTCCAGGCTTAAGAATGGAGGTCATTTTAAATGCATACAGTAGGCAGGTCCTTAACCTTAACGTAGGACTTTATCTTGTGAGTTTCATGTCTGATGTAGTTTTCTGCTGTAGTCACTATTACATCCTGCCACCCTTAAATGTATGTAGTATTTTACATAGCCAAAAGGCAGTATAGTGTTGGAACTACACTGAAGTGAAATATGGAAAATGTTTTTATGTGGAATATAGATTTCATCATCTTAATGACAGACATCATAATTGTAGGTTTGCTGGAATAGTCATAAAACTTGCAGATTTCACAAACATTTTTGTTTCTAGCTCAAATGCATGAAAATAATACTGCCAGATATGTAGAATAGAAGTTTTAGCTCCAGTTGCGTAAAGTAGAGCTTTTCATAATTTTACAGTTGCAGTTAAAATCCAGGTGGCGCCTTCTCCATCTTTCATCGGATTAATGTCATTAATAAACAGTTGCCAGATGATGGGATTGTGAAATGGCTAACCCAGAACTAAGGGCTCCTTTAATATCACAGTCATTGTTGTTATTGTAGTTTTAGTTTATTTCAGTTAGTCTGTTAGCATACCAGATCAAATCATTGTTTATCTAATAGTAGCATGATGTTTGGAGGTCGAACATTTTGAGGTGGCATCCTTAGAAAAGTCTTGGGCATCTGCACTTATTTTTATTTATTATTATATTTTTGTAAATTAAGCATGCTAAAAATCCTCCATTGAATATTTCATGAGTGGCCTTTAGGGTAGTCTAAAATCTGTGGCTTTTTTAGCAAATGTATATAAAAGTGTCTTGTAAAAAGTATAATTTGACCTATTTTTTAAAAAATGTACTTGAGAAAGACCTCCACAGAAGCCTGTTAGAAACTTGGTTTCTGGTTGGCGGAGGTGTGCACCCTGTCCCGCAGAAACCCCAACCCTAGTCAGGGTAAGTCAGATACACACCACAAATTAACCCGTGCTCACCTTCTGGTAGCTTGACACAGAACATGTAGGCTTAGCACCACAAAAAGACTCCACAGCTTATATTTTTATGAACATAACACGACCAAAACTACAAAAATCCAATAAGTATAACAAAGTTATGATTTTTTAAAGAATATATAAAAATGTAGAGCTTAAAAGCTTAACGAACCGACCAGGGATATCTGGTCATGCTAGACTGGGGTAAATACAAAAGTTCAACTGACTGCAATGGAGTGTGGGCCGAATACAGGGACCAACCTTGGTCCGCTGCTAAGTACCTTAGATGGGCCATTGAAGGAGTTGAGAAGCAACAAAGTGATGCGTCGTCATTGAACCTCTGGAGTGAAGGTGATGCATTGTTGTTGAGCCGTACAAAGTCGATGAAGCGCCAGGAACTGGAGAGGAAGCACCGTGCAGTCGGTGATATGAGGTCTGGTGTCCATACAGCTGCAGTGATGTGTCCGCATCGAGGGAGATACGCCGGTTTTGATCAGCACAATGTAATCAATGTGTGGACTCTAATAGTTGCAGCACTTTACACCCACTTCCAAGGGCCCTGGACTGGATTGCCATCACTTGGCAGGGAAAGACTTGCTGCAAGCAAAGTACAGGTGCTGTTGCAGGTTGGTGAAAAGTCATTGATGTCCCTGAGACTAAGAACCGGGGACAAGCCAGCATGCCCTTGGGGTAACTCTGGGTTCAAGTGAGATGAGTCCAGTTCTTCCTCAGCAGGGCAGCTGGTAGCAGGCAGCAGGGCAGCACAGCAGGACAACAGTCCAACACAGTGGCAGTCTGTGTAGCAGCACAGCAGTCCTTCCTTCTGGCAGGGCTTTTCACAGATCCAGTAGTGTACTGATTTGGTGAGTTCAGAGACCCAGTACTTTTACCCAGTAATGCCTTTAAAGTGGGGGTGATTTCAAAGAGGGGCTCTGAAGTGCACAGAGGTCCTCCCGCCCAACTATGGCTCCAGACTCACTCCAGGGGTTATGCAGCCCTTTCTGTGGGGACAAGACACAGCCTATTTAGGTTTGCCACATGGTCACTTACGGTTTTCCCAGGTCAGATGCTACTCCATCTTCACTTATTCACACCCTCTCACAATATTTTAGAGCAGCACAATTGGCAGCTTACGCCAATGCTGTAAATTCAAAATTGTAAAGGTGCAGAGTATCTGCAAGATCTCAAAATAGACTCAGAAACGTGAAACCAACCAGGGCAGCTCAGCCTGCGGAATTAACTCACCCAAGTTATAAGAAGTTAGAAGAACCTTCATAAAGCATAAGAAATATGGTGAGAGGATTTAGAGCTTGGGAAAAGAGTATAGGGCAGGGTCTGCATCTGATGCTGCAGTAACATTTCAAAATTCCTGGGTGATTAGGGCAGGAAGTTATTCCTTCTGGGGTGTCTAGGGTATTACCTCATCTTCCTTGGCTGTGTTCTTGGCATCCTCCAGCCTTTTCCTTTTGCTCTCCGGCATGATGTCATCCAGCCAGCTCAACTCACGATTGGAAAAGCAGAAATCCATCACTTTACGGATAAACACTAGAGCTAGCACCTGTTGGGAAAGAAAATAGTGACATAAGCATCATACCATCTCCCTAGAAGGCTTTGTGGCATTGTGTAACCCATCGCCTACTATTGCCCCAATTCTCTGTAACATTACATTCCTCCATTATTTCTGATATCATTCCAGCTCAATGTAAACACGCTTAAGTGACACCTGTTCTGAAGAAGAATAAAGCAGACCCTAACATACTAGCTAAATACAGATTGATTTCGCTGTTACCTGCTCAAGCGAAGATGCTAGAAATGTATATAAAAATCAACAGGTGTCCTTATATTTGGAAACAAATCCTATTCCAAATGCCTCAATTTGGCTTCCGTTCTTCACATAACACAAAATCTATTCTCCTCAGGGTTTCAGAAGATCTTAAAAGTATTTTGGATAATGGAGGATCTGCTGCCCAGGTAATATTGGATTTTTTAGTATCTTTCAACACCATATCTCATACCTCCCATATTCTAAAGCTTGTAGAGATAGATGTCAATGGCTTGGCCCGTGCTTGGATCACAAGTTTACTTGTAAACAGATCCCAAGCTATTTGTCTCCCTACTGTTCTTCGAGCTCAGTTCCACTGAACCGTGGGGTGCCTATGGCTTCAACTTTAAACCCTACACTCTTCAATATCTATATGATGTATCTGGTAAGCTTCTTGTCAAATAAGGTTCAAACATTGTTTAATGTCAGTTTCTTCTTGGATGAACAATAATTGCTTGAAACTTTATTCAGATAAGACAGAGATACTTATTGTACACAATAACCAACAAGCATAGAGCAATCTCAGGTAGTCTATTGAGCTTGTCCAACCTCCTGTCCCAGCTTGGCTGGTGAGAAACTCCAGAGTTCAATTTGATCAACTCTTTCTTAACCATCAAATCAATGCTTCATGCTTTGGAATACTCAGAATACTTTGAAAGATGCTATACTTTCTCTCAAAAGCAGCAAGGAAAACAGGGGTGCCTGCCCCTTTAAGTCCAGACATGATTATTCAATCTCTCTAAATGTAATACTTTCTAGCAATCTCATTAGGAAACTCCAGGTGTTACAGTATTTGGCAGCAATAATGTTACTCATTCATGAAGCCATAAATAAAGTGGGACCTTGTAATCTGTAGATGTTCACCATCTATTCTCCTTCTAGACCCCTAAAATGATCTAATACTTACCGCTTGCTCCCTCCTAAATTTCGACTGAGAGGCGAACGTTCTGTCAAATTGTGATGTTCAAAGTTAATAATCAACTTCCTCTGGCTCTCAGCACTACATTGAATCATCTGTAGGAGTTCCCAACATGCCAATCGCAAGCTACAGTAGCTTGTAGCATATCTTGGAGTAGCTCACTGACTCTCCCTTGAGTCTGGGAGTGTTCAGCGGTTTCTTTACAAGGGTGGGGGAGCGTTGTGATCCCATTCGCTGCTAGCCACGCAAGACAAAAATAAAATGCCAATGAAAATATTTAATTGCCATTTTATTTTTCCAATGAGTGCACAGCAGCAGTCAGCCTACCAGAGGCCAGAGGCACATGGGGCATGTCCTCTGCCCAAGATTGGCAGCATGCAGGACAAGGACAGTGGCTGGCCAGACACTTTATAGTGAGCATGTCACTTAGGCTGGCTGTCTTGCGCCAGCCAAGGTGACATGCGCAAGTTGAAGCTCTCCAGCCAGCTGTCTTAGACAGCTAAGTGGAGACCAAGTACATGACTCCAGGGCCTGAAGGAGCATCCAGCCAGCCCACTCCATTCACTCCAGGTGCTTATCTCATGCTTGTTGACAGCATGAAAGCAGCTTCTGGATTTGTTAAGGGAGCTCGTCTTCCATAGCAGTTTCAGAAGTAGAACACCAAAGAGGACGTACAGCTGTGGGTAAGTACCATTTATTTTATTTATTTAAAATGTTATTCTATGTGTTTTTTGGGGCTTTGGAGGGAGTGGTTGTTTTACTTTGGGCTTTGGAGGGAGGGGGTATTTTGTTTTGGGGTTTTGGAGTTAAGCGTGATTTACTTTGGGGTTTTGGAGGGAGGGGTGTTTTATTTTGGGGTTTTGGAGAGAGGGGTAAATTACATTGGGGTTTTGGAGGGAGGGGGTGTTTTATTTTGGGGTTTTGGAGAGAGGGGTAATTACTTTGGGTTTTTGGAGGGAGGGGGTGTTTTATTTTGTTTTGTGTTTACTGTTTCTAGCTCTTGCTGTCTTTGAAAATAATAAATGCTAACAAAGTTCCCCGTCTGTGAAACGCTTCTGTCGACCACCTTATGCTGCTCACTGTGAGGTTACTGTTTATGATAGTTTTGTGATACCGCTTTCAATAAGTCTGGGAATGTCACCCCTGGTGCCAAAAAATGTTTGGGGAATGGTGGTGGTTAATTATTGATCTCAAACTGTATCTGGTTCTTGTTGAATGAATGTATGCACAATTAAACTGTTATGTTCACAAAGGCTACAGAATGCGTATGTATTTAGTCTGACAACACAAGTATCCCACGCTTGTACCTAAAATATATTTTTACAAAAACGCTAATTAATTAAGAATTGAATAATTGTTTAAATGCATAAACAGGTTTATTCGGTTGAACTACTGCTTTCTAGGTCATTATATTAAACTTCTGAAAATGCAAAAGCGAGACAATTCTCGTCATAAATTAAACTAGTTTTAGATTCACTTCGGTTCTTGTTGTGATTGGATCCTGTGTAACAAAAGCAGTCTAACACAGCCTACGCAGCCATGTATGATGCTGGCAATAGGCGGGCACTGGAAAGAGCTGCAGGTAAAGGAAATGCATTTTGCACGATCAAATTAAGAATCAGACAAACAGCAGTTCCCTTTTTCTCTACAACGTGCTACATTGTATCTAAAGAGATTGAATTTGTCATTTTAGGAGTGAACTGTGAATCTCTACTATGCACCCAAAAAATGCGATCAGAGTGGCCGGGACAAAACAAAGTGGTGATACAGTCCTGGAGAGAGGCTAATAAACTCCTAGGCTGGACGGGGAAACTAACTGGTAGCACTTCGTTGTGGGTGGGGGATCCACTGCAGGAAGGGGCTGGCCTAACGGGCTTTACAGGGTGGAAATTGATAGGCATGGAGTACTTGGGAGACGTATGGAAAGGGGATTCTCCCCTAACCTTTGAGGAACTCCAGAGGGAATATAATCTACATCAGACCCAGAGATACCATCACCTGAGACTCGTGCATGCACTACGCACCCATATTCACAGTAGGGCCACTGTTCCAGACTATTCCTGGCTAAAAGATAGGTTGCTACTTGACCCCATTACTCAGAAAGCGAGCTCCACGATCTATCGTAAATTGATAAACAAAGTACCAGACCCCCTGATTATCCTCCGAGAGGCATGGGTCAAAGACATGGGAAGCATAGATGATGAGGAGTGGCAGGAGGCAATCCAGAGCCCAAGAGAGATTGCAATCCGTTCTAGATTTCGGCTGATACAACTTAAGATATTGCACCAAACTTATTATCCTCGCACTCCCCTCTATATATGGAGCAGGGTCCATACAGTGCTGTGTGTCAAGGGATGTCAGCGGGAGGGAACTTTCCTGCATATTCTTTGGGAATGTCCTGAGATTGCTCGATACTGGCAGGAAGTCACAGCCACAATGTCCAGGGTGGTAGGAGTAACGGTTCCCTTAGATGCGAAGTGGCTTTTATTAATGGTCAAAGGCGACTCTGATTGGCCTAGATACAAGGGAATATGGTCGGCTCTCGCAGCGGGGATCACGAAGCGCAACATTGCCAGGGCGTGCACCTTTGCCTCTGCAGCTGGAGGAGTGGAAACGGGATCTCGACTGCTGTCAGCGGGCTGAAGAAACTGTGTACAAGAGTAAGAGCTATGTAAAAACAAGCATTTGCAATGCAATAGGTCTCGCATCAGGAAAGTTTGAGCTATTGGTATTGTAAATTACAAATTTTTTATTTATGGTTTGTTTTTGAAAATAGTGAAATCAATAGCCTTGTCATTTACAATGCCAGTAGTTATAACTTTCGCAAATGTGACACCTATAGCATTTGTAATGCAATATGTGTTGTATTTACGTGACTTACATGTATTGATATTACAAATAACAATGGCTTTTAATTTTTTTTCAATAATTAATACTTAAATAAAAGTTATTGTAATTTATAATGGCAATAGCTTAAAGGTTTGTAAATAAATTTTGTGAAGATTATGTTCAGTGTATTTTTTTGTGACGAAAATCCAAGAACAGGAGTGAAATATTAACATATTTTTGTTACATTTGTAATAAAGCTTGAAACATTGAGAGAACATATTTGAACCAGGTGATGTTGAATGGTTGCACAGAATGATGCTGTGGTGATGCTGAGTGAGGTTGTGGTGGTGAACGAGTGATGCTGTGGTGTTCAGTGATGCTGTGGTACCACATAGTGATGTTGTGGTGCCCCTGAGTGATGCTGTATGCTATGCTATGTTTTGTTTTGCTATCCTATGTTTTGTTTGTTATGCTATGCTATGTTTTGCTATCCTATGCTTAATTTGTTATGTTATGCTATGCTGTGTTTTGTTATGCCATGCTATGCTATGTTTTGTTATGCTATGTTATGTTTTGAAATGCTATGCTTTGTTATGCTATGCTATGTTTTGTTATGCTATGCTATGTTTTGTTGTGTTTTATTATGCTATGCTTTGTTTTGCTATGCTATGTTTTGTTATGCTATGCTATGTTTTGTTGTGTTTGGTATGCTATGTTTTGCTATGCTATTATATGTTTTGTTTTTCCATGCTATGTTTTGTTGTGTTTTGTTAAGCTATGCTATGTTTTGTTGTGTTTTGCTTTGTTATGTTATGCTATGCTTTGTTTTGTTATGCTATGCTATGTTTTTTTGTGTTTTGTTATGCTATGCTTTGTTGTGTTTTGCTATGCTATGTTTTGTTTTGTTATGCTATGTTTTGTTTTGCTATCCTATGTTTTGTTTTGTTATGCTATGCTATGTTTTGTTATGCTATGCTGGTGAGGGTGTGTGAGTGTGTGTGAGGGTGAGTGAGGGTGACGGGTGTGAGGGTGAGGGGGTGTGAGGATGTGAGGGTGTGAGGGCGTGTGAGGGTGTGTGAGGGTGAGAGGGGGTGAGGGTGTGTGAGGGTGAGGGGGTGTGAGGGTGTGTGAGGGGGAGAGGGTGAGGGGGTGTGAGGGTGAGTGAGGGTGTGTGAGGGTGTTCTATGGTGTGTGAGGGTGTTCTAGGGTGTGTGAGGGTGAGGGTGTGAGAGGGTGAGGGGGTGTGAGTGTGAGGGCGTGTGAGGGTGTTCTAGGGTGAGTGAGGGTGAGGGTGTTCTAGGGTGAGGGTGTGTGAGGGAGTGTGAGGGTGAGGGTGAGGGGGAGTGGGAGCACATTCCTTTGAATTCTGATGCCAAGGCTCAGAGAAATGGTGGTGGGCGATGTGCACGCGAGGGCGGGGGAGCGGCAGCCTTTGAAGTCTGATGCCGAGGCACAGACAAATGGTGGTGTGTGATGTGGCTGGCTCTGTGCACGTGCATAGTTCACATGAACTGTATGCGATCCGCAGGCGAGGCAGACTTTTCTTTTCCACTTACTATAATCTCGCCTATTTATCCCTGCGGGATATATTAGGATAGGCGAGACCTAAAAAGAGAGAGGTGAGACAGACAGAAGAGGCCGCCAGGGCAGGAGACAGAGAGATTGATGCAATGGAGACAATTTGGAGGTCACATGTTCACAGACCCACTATCGACGTCACCGGAAGATCCATGAGAGAAGCCCGATGTCATACTTTCAGAGGGAATGCGGCACGAGACAGGTGGTGAAAGTTAAATAGTGGCAGTAGGGGACAAAAGGTTAGAAGGAGAGAGAGAGTGAAAGAGAGAGAGAGAATATATGAAGCGCTGGTGTCTGATGTAGGTCCCTCCTTAGAGTCTAGGGACATCTAGATAGGATGCATTTACAAGCACCGAATATATATAGAGTACATTTAAATATCTGTGGGATTTTTTTAAGTCTGACATGGTTTCGGTCCTCCTGACCTGCCTAGGACATCGCTCATTTAAATGAAAAAGAGTCAACAGAATGGAGGTGAAAGAATTCCAGTTAAGACCTCTTCAGGCAAAGAACACCAGTGAGAGAACACCAGACAGGGAGAGAAAGATGCAGAAACTGGCAAGGGATTGATGATGAGCGAGGAGCATAAAGAAGATGGCAGAGAAAGACACACTAAGGAGGGGACTAGGGAGAGAAAAGAACAGGGGTCAACAATAAGGGAAAGGAGATCTTGAGCAAGGGGAAAGAAAGGATAAATTGGTGGGGCAGGAAAGACAGCAGAGAGAAGACTAGAAGAGAAGGGATAAAGACGTGAGGGTGTAACAAGACAAAAGAAGAAGCAAGACACAGTACACACGGAAACTGGGCAACACTGAAGGGTGAAAGAGAGAGCAGTGCAAAAGAGATCATATAAGGGGAAGGCCTGATATTGGAGAAGAGCACATGAAAGCGTGCACATACATGACCACAAGAGAAAGGATGAACAAGAGGCACTACATGGAAAGGAGGAAATGGGACAGGGAGCAAAGACAGGGAAGAGAAAAAGTGAGGGAATTTAAGTAGTAAGAGAAGAAAAAAGAAGAGCAGAGACACAACAAAGAGTTGGATATTTTGACCCTGAGAGTGTAAATGAGTTCCCTCTGAAAGTGGAAAAAAGCAATGGCCGATTTTCTATACATGGATGCACTGTGTTGCACTCAACACGTAATAGACATGGAATACTTAAACAGAAAGGTGCATGGAAATGTCTGAAAAAGTAGTGCTTCTTGGCCTGCCCACGGTGCATGGAAATGTCTGAAAAAGTAGTGCTTCTTGGCCTGCCCACGCTCGTCAGAATGACTCTAGAAGCAGTCATGCCCCTCCCTGGGAACTACAAGAGCATCTCGTGGCGCTACACTACCTCTGCCCGTTGGGGTCAGAACCATACATCAGTGGAGTGTGATGCCATCGTGGGGGTCATGAGAACCCTCCTGAGGGCATGATTACTTTACAGTCACGCTGACCTAGGCTTTCAGAAAGGGTCATTCACATTCGAACAGCGCAAGATTCCGTCACTGTAAAACTAGAGAAGGAACGGGAAGTTGACAGCAGGGGCAAAGATCGGAGCATCACGGAACTAAAACAAATATAAAGAAGGCAGTGAGTGCAGCACAGCCTTAGCAGTGGGATAGCAGCCTTGATAACATCGGAGCAGCCCCTGCGCCCGGCCTCAAAACAATAAAGGCAACTCTAGAATGCAGATTTACCTGTATCCCGCAAGTGATGTACGCAGCTGGGAAAGAAACAAATAGCAACCTTGGAGAGCTGGCGGGGCAGGCAAACACAGCATCGGGAGACGCAATATAAATAAAATAACAGCTAGTATCAAATTATACAAAAGCCCAACGTAACGAATTGCTCAAAAAAGTCAAACATCATGTGTACATGAAGACGCAATATAAATAAAAAAAAAAACAGCCACCAACAGATTAAAGAAAAGCCCCTCCATAGCGGATCGGTAAATAAACTCCAAACGCATCTGTTTATGCAGCATCACACAACCCACATGCCCGTAATATTAAAAAAAAGTCCAGAGGCAATAATTATCAAGAAATAAAGATTATTTCAAAGTTACCTTTGCGGGGCTTGCTGGGCTTGCTTGTGTGCTTCCCAGAGAGACAGGAGATTGGGAAACGCGCGCGCGCGGCCGGCGCCGATCGCTTTCCAGAGCCAGGGAGAGAAAGATGCAGAAACTGGCAAGGGATTGATGATGAGCGAGGAGCATAAAGAAGATGGCAGAGAAAGACACACTAAGGAGGGGACAGGGAGAGAAAAGAACAGGGGTCAACAATAAGGGAAAGGAGATCTTGAGCAAGGGGAAAGAAAGGATAAATTGGTGGGGCAGGAAAGACAGCAGAGAGAAGACTAGAAGAGAAGGGATAAAGACGTGAGGGTGTAACAAGACAAAAGAAGAAGCAAGACACAGTACACACGGAAACTGGGCAACACTGAAGGGTGAAAGAGAGAGCAGTGCAAAAGAGATCATATAAGGGGAAGGCCTGATATTGGAGAAGAGCACATGAAAGCGTGCACATACATGACCACAAGAGAAAGGATGAACAAGAGGCACTACATGGAAAGGAGGAAATGGGACAGGGAGCAAAGACAGGGAAGAGAAAAAGTGAGGGAATTTAAGTAGTAAGAGAAGAAAAAAGAAGAGCAGAGACACAACAAAGAGTTGGATATTTTGACCCTGAGAGTGTAAATGAGTTCCCTCTGAAAGTGGAAAAAAGCAATGGCCGATTTTCTATACATGGATGCACTGTGTTGCACTCAACACGTAATAGACATGGAATACTTAAACAGAAAGGTGCATGGAAATGTCTGAAAAAGTAGTGCTTCTTGGCCTGCCCACGGTGCATGGAAATGTCTGAAAAAGTAGTGCTTCTTGGCCTGCCCACGCTCGTCAGAATGACTCTAGAAGCAGTCATGCCCCTCCCTGGGAACTACAAGAGCATCTCGTGGCGCTACACTACCTCTGCCCGTTGGGGTCAGAACCATACATCAGTGGAGTGTGATGCCATCGTGGGGGTCATGAGAACCCTCCTGAGGGCATGATTACTTTACAGTCACGCTGACCTAGGCTTTCAGAAAGGGTCATTCACATTCGAACAGCGCAAGATTCCGTCACTGTAAAACTAGAGAAGGAACGGGAAGTTGACAGCAGGGGCAAAGATCGGAGCATCACGGAACTAAAACAAATATAAAGAAGGCAGTGAGTGCAGCACAGCCTTAGCAGTGGGATAGCAGCCTTGATAACATCGGAGCAGCCCCTGCGCCCGGCCTCAAAACAATAAAGGCAACTCTAGAATGCAGATTTACCTGTATCCCGCAAGTGATGTACGCAGCTGGGAAAGAAACAAATAGCAACCTTGGAGAGCTGGCGGGGCAGGCAAACACAGCATCGGGAGACGCAATATACATAAAATAACAGCTAGTATCAAATTATACAAAAGCCCAACGTAACGAATTGCTCAAAAAAGTCAAACATCATGTGTACATGAAGACGCAATATAAATTTAAAAAAAAACAGCCACCAACAGATTAAAGAAAAGCCCCTCCATAGCGGATCGGTAAATAAACTCCAAACGCATCTGTTTATGCAGCATCACACAACCCACATGCCCGTAATATTAAAAAAAAAGTCCAGAGGCAATAATTATCAAGAAATAAAGATTATTTCAAAGTTACCTTGGCGGGGCTTGCTGGGCTTGCTTGTGTGCTTCCCAGAGAGACAGGAGATTGGGAAACGCGCGCGCGCGGCCGGCGCCGATCGCTTTCCAGAGCGTGCGCGTGACATCCCCTGTCTCCTGGGAAGCAGACCCAGCAACAGTAGTATCGCTGCGCGATGGCATATGGCTTCGCCATATGCATCGCAGGCGCGAGACCTAAAAATGGGAAAAAGTGTGGGCGCCCAGGCGAAAGTATAGAGGGCTGCACATAGGAGAATGAACGTTTGTTGATTCTTTAGTCTCTTATCCCCTCATATATATATATATTGCTTTTGATGTCTTGTGGTCACCTCACTGTGTATTACCGGAAGTGATTCTTGCAATGTATGGTATCTTGAGCACTGTTAGTAAAAAGAGTAAAAAAAAAAAAAAGAATTTGTCATTTTAGTTAAATGTTATCGAGAGACACATACAAAAATATTGGGGCGTGACCCATGCAAATGAGGGTGGGAATCCCTTTGCGCCCACACCGTATTATAGATGAGGGAGCAAAAGCAAAGTAGCTGTCAGGAGGTGCACTGACAGTGCGTCACCTAAAAGGTGGCACACTGTTAGTGTGCCTCCTGATGGCATCCCTCTGGAGGAGGTCAAGGGGGTCTCATGGACCCCAGACATCCACCTGCAGGCGGGTGAAGTCACTCTCTGCACTCATCTGCAAAGGGATCTCTAATCCCCTTTCAAAGTGCAAGCAGATTTGCCACCGGTACAGTTAACATGAAGTGGCTTCAAAGCAGCCGCTCCGTTTTTTAACTGAATGCACTGCCCACAGGGCAGTGCGAGTTCGTGGCTGCCATGGGGGCAGCACATTCACTATAATGCGAGCATGCAAATGTTTTTTCACTTGCTTGGCGGTCCTATATTTTGTTTTTTTGAAAAGAAAACCTTCCAAAAGCAGGAGTTTGTTTTAGTAAAATAAATAATTCATTGCTTCAATGCGCCGGGATGCATCAGGGCACTGTTTGCGTTATTTGCCTAGGGTTGTATGTCAGAACTACATTAGCAAAAACATTGTCTGACAGAACTCTTGAATCCTAAGTATCACTTACCAAAATACTGCTGCAGAAGGTATATATTTTCTAAAATTAACTCCACTGGGGTGATACATTTGCAAAAGATACAAGGGATATTTCTGTCAGAACATATTTTTGCTACAGTAGCCTGGTAACATACTCTGCCAAAGTCTGCCAGCCCTTGCATGCAGTCCTGGTTAAGAAAACGCAGGGACAAGTGGCCCAGTGGTGGACGGGCCACCCGGTCATACGTTTCTGATGGTGGAGCCAGCTCCGGCTCCACTCTCAGACACCCAGCAGTTCCATGACTCCAAATGAGGTGGGGGAACTGAAAATGTGGGGAAATGGGGGTTCTGCCAATGTGAGGCACAGATCCAACTCGGCCCAACTTGAAGTGAGGACCTTAGGCTGTAAGGTGACATTAGAGCATTCTAGGAAAGCACACAATGCCCGAGGTTGCAAAGAGTGTCGCACAGAGATTTAGGACGTGTTTGAGTTCAGGGGCTGTACATACAGTTATTCAGACTAGGGAAGCAGACCTGACATGCAAAGAGAAAGTTGCCTAGCCCAGAAACCCACAAAAGTTATAAGAATTTACAGAGAAATACAGCAGCCTCGGCCAGCACACAGTTCAGGTTAACAGGGAGAGAACATGAATGAAGAGCCACAAAGGCCAAGAATGGATGTCTATCTTTATGTTTATTAACTTTACTAGATAGTAATAAATAAGACACTTGTATGTACATCATACGACAAAGGACATAATCATAAAGGGCAACCATCATTTTATTATGAAAGGCTTCAAGGATAGTTCAAACACCAGGCTAGCATAGACCGGAGTAATCACAAAAGGAGTGTGCAAATGGCAAGGCACAATGAGGACACATGGAGACACCTAACCCTGGACGACACTGGCTACTCATTTCATTCAGCAACCCATAGATAGACAAACATAAAGGTCTACTTTCTGAAAGCAACTGTGTTGCTTGCTAGAGTACAGAAAGACACAACAGGACACGCAGCTCTATCTGACCATTCCCTCGTGACGATCACTAATGCCAAGCTGAAGGACAGGAGTTCAGAGTGGGTGCGGAGGTTAAAAGATTATATCCTAAAGGCAAAGCACACATGGAGGGAACCTGGGGAGGAAGTTAATGTTATACACCCTATGGGATGCCTTAAAAATGGTTCTCAGACAGAAGATGATAGCAGCCTACTCATGAGGAACAAACTTTGGGAAGACGCTAGAAAGACTTTAAAGACACTTAAGACGCTGGGCGTGGGCAAGATGGCGTCGGAGTAAGACGTGCTTTCGAGTCGCTCCGGCGCCCGACCTGCTAAGCATTGTATAGCATCGCCTACGGGGTGCCAATTGACTCTGAAATACTTGCAGAGACCACCGGCATCGAGTGGAGAGGTCTGGTGCCCCCGGCGAGGCCCTAAGAGACCGGACAGCGCCATTGTGGATAGATCGTCGCCCGGCCTACTACGCATCGGCCTTGCGTGAGGGGGAGGCCGGCCTGTGAGTGCAGTGGAGCCAGCGCCGGCTGGGCGTGGCATCGCGGAGCAGCGGTTCACTTCCTGCCCCCTTATCGCCGCCAGTGTTGCTCCGCACTATCACGGCACTGAGGCGATCTTGGGCGCTCTGCTGCGACGGACCGTAGACCTTAGCGGACGACTGGCCACGTGGAGGGTGTGCCTCGGATCCTCAGCGGAGCTGTACAGCCCGGGCGCGGCTGTTACTGGACGGCGCAGAGACGGCTACTTGCGCCCACTGATGAGGCGGGGTGTCCTCTTCGTTCCTGCGAGCGACCTAACACTCTAAGGTGGAGCCTGTGGCGTGGAACGACTACGGACCGAAGGCATTGGCCCGGCGCTGTGGACCTCGGTCCGGCATGTGAGCGGAACTAGAGGCCTATTCTGCCCTGCGAGCTGATTGTCTGACCCGCGCTGTCCTTTCTCCGGTGGCCGTGGACTGATTTGAGGTTTGGCGGGGGCACATGGCTGCCTTCGTGGCCCCGGTTGATAGAGGCGGAGAAACCGGGCCTTACTGCCGGACGACACTACCCCTGCATTGACTTTTGGACTCTGGCGGGAAGCTCTTGAGCCGCCATCTAGGTCAGGCGGCCGCCGCCCGTGACGCAGTTACTCCTGAGCACTCCTCGTACCCGGTGGGGGTGCGATAGCCTTGACTCCACGGCACGGCCGGGCCTCCGAGATGTCCAATGTACCACGCAAAGGGAGGACGGTAAAGGATGGGGCCTCTAAATCGTCGCAGCCGCCATCTTCCCCAGGGGCTAGTGGTTCGTCTAGGCAATCGGACGAGGAGGCGCCCGCCACCAAGGCTTTCATGACGGAGCTGTTCGCCTCTATCAAGGAGGATATTTCTGAGCTTCGCGCCCAGCTGGCGTCGGATCTCCGGGAGGTGCGGAGGGATGTCGATGGCATTGGTGAACGAGTGGCGACCCTGGAAGATCACGACTTGAGTGTGGCGAATGATGTGCACCAACTACAACAGGATATTATTCGCCTTACGGAGCAGAATTTGGACCTGCAGGCCCACGCGGAGGACTTGGAGAATCGCTCCAGGAGAAACAATATTCGCATTAGGGCGGTCCCTTGGGACGGTGAGGCTGGAGACTTGCGAGAGTATGTCCAGGCCCTGTTCTTGCAGATCTTGGACGAGGAGGACGTGCAGGAAATCAAAATGGATAGGGTGCACAGAGTCGGCCTGCCTAGGCGAGGGGGTGGCCCCCCCCGGACATCCTCGTATGTGTGCATGACTTTCAGACGAAGGAGCGTATCCTCCGGAAAGCTAGAGCCATCACCTCCTTACAATTTAGAGACCACCGGCCGCAACTATACCAGGACTTAGCGGCGTCCACGCTCCAGAAGAGGAGAGAATTCCGCCCAGTGACTGCTTTCTTGCGGGAGCGTAACATCTCGTATTCCTGGGGGCACCCCTTCCGTATAATATTCCGATGGCAGAACAGACTGGCGCAAATCCGCTCCCTGCAGGTCGCGAAAGATCTTCTGGGGCTGGAGGACGTTCCTTCCTCTCAGGCGGCGCATCCCTCCTCATCGAGGCGACGGCGCCGATCTTCCTTGTGGCATCGAGTTGGTTCTTCCCCGGACCGGGGGCGTCCGGACCATGCTGCTAGCTTACAGGAGAGAGGGTCTGCGGTGGCGTCGGTGGCTTCGGCCACGCTTGCAGATACTCAGCAGAGCTCTGGAGTGGCATGATCCCTGACTTCCTTGATGGTTGGGCGCCGGAGAGTCTCTGTCCCTAAGGTCCCGGGGTACTATGGTACTTTTGGAGAAGACACCCCTGGCCGTGGCCCTGGGGGCCCCCGAACTGGTGCCCCCACCCCGATTCCAGTCTGATGTGGATCTTGTGACCCGTGGCCCATTGGAACTGCTGCGTGCTTGGTTCAGGTTTAGGGCCTTGCGCTCTGTCTTCTTGTTTCTTGGTTTGCTGGAGGGGGGTGGGAAGGAGGGTGTTCTGGGGGTTGGTACTATGGTGGGATTGTTGGGGTTGGGGTTGGTGGGGAGGGGGGGTGTGGTGGCGACCAAGAATGGTGTGTGTGTGCTGTTGTTGGCACTGGTGGTGTTCTTCTTTGCACTTCTTATCTTGCACTACGATGTTACCTCTCCATTTCTTGTGATTTGCAGGGGGGAGGCCTCTCTGGGGAGCTGGGGAGGGGTGGATGTGGTCCCCCATGGCCGGAGGGTGCTTGGGGCTTCACTCTGGCTGTCTTTGTATAATTACTTTCAGTATGAGTGTGGTTTGGTGAATGGCGGGGGTCGGGGGGTGGACTCTGGATGCCTTAGCAAACGCATAGAATGGAGTCTCATGTCCTCATCATGCCTGTTAGTATAGGCACCTGGAACGTGAAAGGTCTCAATTCCCCGCAGAAAAGGCAGAAGCTCTGGAAGTATCTTTCAGACCACCACCTAGATGTTGTTGCCCTCCAGGAGACCCACTTGGCCAGGAGAGACGAACTGAGACTCCGCCATAGACATTTCCCCCTTATCTACAGGGCGTCTGCGCCCACGAAGCATAGAGGGGTGGCCCTCCTCTTTCGGGCCTCTCTCCACTTTCAACCCCTGGGGGTAAGCGGTGATAAGGAGGGCCGTTGGTTAATGGTGAAAGGGACGTTATATGGCCGTTTATGTACCTTTGTTGTGGTGTATGCTCCAAATGCGGGCCAAAATGGTTTTTTGCAATGCTTGATGGACAAGATGGGGGACTTTGTAGATGGGCACTTGATACTGCTGGGGGACTTCAACATGGTGTGGGACAGGGAATTAGATAGCTCGGGGGCGCGCAGGGCAGATACTGGTGTCTTCTCGGAGGAAACGCAACGTCAAGTAGGCGAATTGGGACTGGTGGATAGCTGGCGCTTCGTCCACGCTCAGGCCAAGGATTATACTTTCTTTTCTCACGTCCATCGCTCGTACTCCCGCATAGATCACATTTTTGTTAGCCAGGCCCTCAGGGGGGATATTCGAATGGCTGATATCTTCCCGCTCTCATTGTCGGACCATAGTTTAGTGGTGCTTGGGTTGCATTGGTCTATAGGGGGGATGGCTGGCGGAAGTGGTACTTCCCGGCTGCACTGGTGCGAGATGAGGTGTCCTGTAAGGAGCTGCGAAAGGCTATAGGAGACTTTTTTACTCTTAACCCGCCTTCTGACACGTCGGTGTATACCACGTGGGATGCGTGCAAGGCCTCATTACGGGGTACGTGCCTCGCCCTTAACGCGAATCTTAACAAACTTCGGCGGAAGGAGAGGGAAGCTCTGGAATCAGAGCTTGCGGCCCTGGATCAGGCGCACAAGTCGAACCCTTCCAGGGTGACCCTCCGCCCGCTTACGGCGGTACGAGGGAAATTGAAAGCCCATTACAACAACCGGGCTGAATTCACCCTCCTACGTCTTAGACGTGTCTCCTACTCCCAGGGGAATAAGGTTGGGCGCCACCTTGCCCGGCAGCTTCGAGATAAGCGCAAGAGGGATTACATCGGGGGTATACGGGACCATACAGGTTCTGTTCGGCATAAGGATGTGGACAAGGCGGCCATCTTTGGTCGCTTCTACGCGGATCTCTACTCGGGCGACGCCCTAGATCCAGAGGCCCAGTCTGCGTTCTTGGGTGGTCTTCCTCTCCCACAGGTCTCTAGGGAATGGAACGAGTTGCTGTCTTCCCCCATCTCTAGGGAGGAGGTACTGGACGCAATTAAGGCTCTGAAACTACATAAGGCCCCCGGTCCTGACGGTTACACGGCCCTGTTTTACAAAACATTTGCATCCGACATTTGCGACTACCTAGTTTCCCTTTTCAACGCGATGGCCTCTGAGGGTAGGACATCGGACACCATGGCCGAGGCCCTGATTACTATTATCCCCAAACCGGGCAAGGATCCTACCTGCTGCGCCTCTTATCGTCCGATAGCGCTCCTTAACCTGGACCCTAAATTGTACTCATCTATTCTTGCTGGCAGACTGCAGGACTTGATGCCGGCTCTGATCCACCCAGATCAGTCCGGATTTATAAAAGGTCGACAGACTCACGACAACTTGCGGCGCGTCATCCATTTGATTGAGAAGGCTGAGCGGTTTCACATACCGGCGGTGTTGGTAGGGCTTGACGCGGAAAAAGCCTTTGATCGCGTTGATTGGGGGTTTTTACACCGCACGTTGGTGGCCTTCGGGTTCTCGCCCCGATTCATAAGAATGCTTGAGGCCAATTACAACAGTCCCACCTCTCGGGTGCTGGTTAACGGTCACAGGTCCGGGAGTTTCCACCACTCCAGAGGGACACGCCAGGGCTGTCCGCTCTCACCACTTCTCTTTGCGCTTAGCATAAACCGTTGGCGCTGGCGATTCGGGAGAACGAGCGGATCTTGGGTCTCCCCTTCACGGGTGAGCAACATAAGATTTCACTCTTCGCTGATGACGTATTATTGTCAATTCGAGATCCGGCGTTGTCATTACCCCATGTCCATACAGTGCTATCTGAGTATGAAACGGTGGCAGGATTCAAAGTTAACTTTGATAAGTCATACATCTTGAACTTAACCCTACCGCCTGGTGAGGTGCACCGGATCCGGTCGCTTACTCCACTCTCGTGGTCAGCTTCCTCCCTGTTATATCTGGGCGTACGGCTGACCTCTACCATAGGCGCCTTATTCCAGGCCAATTTCCCTCCGATGCTGGCGTCGATTCGTGCGGAACTAGAGCGGTGGAAACCAAAATATATCTCGTGGTTGGGTAGGATCCATGGGCTTAAAATGGTCCTCCTGCCTAAACTCCTGTACCTCTTCCAAGCCCTGCCCATACCGATAGGAGTGGATTACTTCCGTCGGCTTAAGACCTTGATGTTTAAATACGTCTGGCAGGGCGGTCGGCGCGACTTTCGTATGCGGTTCTCCGGCGTCCGCGACTGGAGGGGGGGGTGGGGTTCCCGGACATGCACTTGTATTACAAGGCTGCCCAATTGAGAGTTCTGGTGGAATGGTCCCAACAGCTCTCGGAGAAGCACTGGCTCCATATGGACCGAAGTGTTGCGGGACGCTCCATCTGGGATCTAGCTTGGAAACCTAAGGTGGACCGGCCCAGAAACGCGTACATTAGCACCCCTACCAGCACGGTGTTAAAGGTCTGGGACACAGTCAGTAGCGATGATCGGTGGACCACATTCCCGTTCACCCCTATTCATTTCAACCCGGCCTTCCCTCCGGCGTTGACGGAGGGTCCCTTTGGTGTCTGGAGGGAGGGTGGCATAGGGCCCTCACCCACCTGTTTCATGGTGCCACACCCCTTACTTTCCATAATTGTATGAGGGACTACGGTGTTCTGCCAACAGAGCGCTTTCGTCACCTTCAGCTCCTGCATTGGGCGACGTCCCCTGGAGTGGTGGATGCAGCTACCAGACCTTTGACGAAATTTGAAACCTTTATCCTTCGCACATCCACCATGAAGGGGGCGATTTCTTTTCTGTATGGGATGCTATTAGACACCGCGATGTCCCCTCGGCCTCGGTATATAGATCACTGGGAGAGTACTCTTGGGAGGGACATTTCCGACAGCGAATGGAGGAGCTTATGGCGGGATGTGACGGCACATAACCATTCTACTGATCTCAGAGAGGCTCATATGAAGCTTATATTCGATTGGTATTTGTATCCATCCAAATTGCACCGAATATTCCCGACTACCTCAGATAGGTGTTGGCGGGGCTGCGGGATGTTGGGTGACCTCAGCCACATCTGGTGGGACTGGCCCACCATCCGGCCATTTTGGTCCGAGATACTCTCCCACATCAAAGATGTGCTGGGTTACCCACTCCCGGATTCAATGGACTTTGTCTTGTTGGGCCTCAGGGACCCGCTGCTTGAACACCAGACTAGGGCTGATAAGCGCATTATGTGGCTATGCCTGGGGGCGGCCAAGCTGACTTTGGCTGCCGCTTGGAAAAGCCCGACTGCTCCTGCCATTTCCTTATGGCATGCACGGCTATGGCGACTACTGAGTATGGAGCGACTCTCAGATATCTTCCTGGGGAATTTTAAAAACTTCATGTTCAATTGGGGCCCCTTGGTGAGATTTTTGTCACGTGGTTTGCCTTCGGCCGTTTGCCCTTCAGCACTACGGGCGCTTCATCTCTTTCAAATGTAATCACCGGTGTGTATGCTGCTGTTCTGCATGAGTGCTGGTCGCCACCACTGGGTGGGGGGTGGGGGATGGGGGGGAAAGGGGGGAGGCGGGGTGTTGGTTGGGGTTGTTGTTTTTCTCTTGTTGCGACTTGATGTGCCTTCGCAAGAGGACGCTATGATTATGATCGTGATTGGAATATCCTTCTTCATCTGAGAACTTTGCACTAACCGCTGGGACTTAAGTGCGCACTTCGGCCAATGTAGACTGAAGGTCCATATCATTAGCACTCCTGTTGTCTCTGCTAGCTGCCGTCCCTCTTGATGCACAATTTGGGTTTCCTTTTATCTTTTTTGCAATAATGCTCTTCAACACCCCCTGTGTGGGGTTATGTGGCAGAATGTCGCCTGTTCCTTTTTTCTCCCTCTCCTTTCTCTCGTTTTTTTTTTTTTCTATTCCTCTCTTTTTCTACTTTCAACTTTGCAAACTATAAATAAAAATTTTACAAAAAAAAGACACTTAAGACACAGCTGAAAGAACTTGAGGGACTCCACAGTCGGACAAAGTCCATGAAACTATGGCGTCGCATCATCATGCTGAGTGGGCAGCTTGTGCCTTAGATCTTAATAAGAAAGAAGTTTTACTGCTGATGTTCAAGCAGAAACATCGTCACTGGGGCCTATATGGCGGGGGAGGCTACTGCCCTGCAAACTGAAGGTAAGTTTCATGAGCAACAGAGTGAGAGAGGTGTGATAGCAGGACAGTTTTAGAAGATGGTGCAACTGCCAAGAGTTTGGGGCCTTTTATAAAACTTTATATGAAACTGATGACCACCGCCCAATCAAGTAGACAGACTACTTAGGAAAGACCAAACTCACAAACTTAATATCTGAGCAGGCTGTCTACCTCACCAGACCGACAGAGGTAAAGGAGGTCATTATAGGGATAAAGTGTTTCAAGCTGGAGAAAGCTCTGGGGCAAGACGAGTTTACTACTACGTTTTATAATATCTTTTGCTGGGTGCTGGCACCCATTCTTACAAAGTTGTAAAATTCCCATTTCAGTACATCCAAAATGACCCTTCCATTAGAGAATTGATTATAAATTCACTTCTAAACATTGAGTCAAAGATCGTCACAAGAATCCTGGAAGCTAGAATGAACCCCTTTGCTGGCTTGATAGACGCTGATTAGTCAGGAATTATACAGAGATGGAATGCGGTAACAACAATGAAAAAGTATGGCACATCACCAACAATGTGCACCACACTAGTAAAGAAATCCCTACTAGTTGGCCTGGCTGACGAAAAGGTATTCAACCAAGTGATTTGCTGATTCCTCAGGTGGACCTTGGAGGCTTTTGGGTTGCGACTTTGGGGATGGATTACTGCTGAGTACTCTGATCTAACCATCTCTATCAGAATTAGTGGAATCTCATTGCCCGCATTTCTGATTCAGCAGGAAACAAGACAAAAGTACCCATATTATTCACTACTTTTGCCCGTGCAATGTAGCCCCTTATGAACTGAATACGTGGGAACAAAGACACAGTGGTCGTAAGGATAGTGAGTTACCAGTATGGATTGATTATGCATGACCCTCTTGAACTCACTGACCCCATTGCTGAAATAACTTATGGCCCAGGGCTTAGTGTCCAGTTTCTCAGCTCTTAAACCTCACCCTTCCCAGCCATTAAATGGGAAAGATTAGAACCATATTCCACTTCAAATGGACATGTAACTCACTATCCTATGTAGGGATGTGCACTATGCTCATAATGGCACATGAAGGTAAGGCAGGAAGATCACTGTGAGGAAGGAAAATGGGTATGTTGGGTCGGGATAGGGGAACGTTTTGATGAGGAGCCATTTGAGAAGTTAAAGAGGGAGCTCAGACTTCCCAAGGCTTAAAGATTCAAAATAAAGAACTGGCCATGCACATGTTTATTCACCCACTAGCACCAAGTCTGACCAGCCACTTTGAGAAAAGCCTCTCTATACCAAGGATAGTAACACACAAAAAAAAAAAAAATCACCTATACCAAATAATATTACGCACTAAGGCAAAGTTAAAACCCTGAGTCAAATCAAATCAACTTTATTCAATTTTAAGTCATAAAATCATAAAAGCACAATAATAAAAAACAATTTAAATGTTCCCGCTTCAAAGGTACTGTAAAATACAAAAGAAGCAATTCATATAAACAAGCAGTAATACATTATTTTAAAAGATTATCCATTAATAAAAATAAAAATACGCAAACACCAAAACTTTATAATAGTATCACATGGTGTTACGAAACATTATAATGAGTTTTTAAAAAGCCGACACAGCCAGGATTTTATATTGCATTTGCAGTTTTAAAAAAAGCTATTTTTTTTTTCACTAAATATGAGGGGCGTGGCTAGCAGCCGATGATGGCGGCAGCAACCTAGAGAGGCTCCCGTAGCAAGGCGGCTTCCCGCAACAATCCGCATGCCTATCCGTTCACTGATCGTCCCAGAAGGGGTGTCCTGGGTGCGGCGACCGAACGGCAACCGCAGGAGAAAATTGGGAGCTCTCAGACCCCGGAAACAGGACGAAACATCGACTTAGTCCTTCACTGGCGAGGGGCCTAGTGACACGAGTGCAGCCGCGGTGTCGAGCTGAGCCCTTGGTCGGGCGGAAGTAGACCCTCCTCGGCACGATCGACCGGAAGTGCCCGCTGACGACAGCGCTCGACACCAGCGAATCACCGAACCGGCGGTTCCCCTTCGAACACTTGATCCTCAGCGTTACCTATCCAGTGGCGCTGCGAAGCAGTACCCCACAACAGCACTCGGCCAAGACCCGTAACTTACTGCGCAACAACCGCCATCTTGCTCTGGCCTGCCGAGGCTGAACCGGGTCCGCTGCTGCCGAAACATCGACGGCGACCACTGGCCTGTTCCTGAACTGAACCTCTTGAACGGACGTCCCGGCTCGATCGGCTGCGGACGATCTGCTCACCTCACCACAGAAAGTGTCTCGCCGTAGAGCCAAAATGGCGGGGAAGGGCCACGGCAAACCGCCGCTCAGGCGAAACTCGGCAAATTCGCCTATGACAACCAGGCACCCACTCAGCCTGAGCAGCGCAAGTCCATTGGCAAGGGCACGGACAATGAAGGGGCAAAAAAGGCTACTCTGGATGATGTCCTACGTGCTCTGGAACAAGTTCAGGCAACAGTGGGCTCGACTGCTACCGAGGTGATCCTCATAAGAGCTGACCTCCAGAAGATGGGTGAAAGAGTGAAACAAGTGGAGGTAGTGGCTAAATCGCTCATAGAGGACGTCTCTGACCTACAGGTGGCTATGGAAAAACTGCAAGCAGACAATAAACTCCTGAAAAGCAAGTTGGATGACCATGAAGGACGCTCCAGACGCAACAACGTCCGCATTTTGGGGGTCCCGGAATCGGAGACGAAAGGGGCCATGGACTTGTACGTAGAAGACCTAATAAAGACCCAACTGGCCCCGAAGGGGCTCTCCAACTTCTTTACAGTGGAGCGTGCTCATCGGGTGCCCGGCGGGACACCCACGCCGGGGGCTGCCCCACGTCCCATCCTGGCGAGACTTTTCAATTTTAGAGATCGGGACACTGTTCTCCAAGCAGCCAGGGTGGCACCACCTATCCATATTCAGAACTCTCGTATATCCTTCTTCCCGGATTACACAGCGGAGGTCACCCGCAGGAGGAGAACTTTCTTGGAGGTGAAGAAAACGCTTCGCGAACAGGAATTGCCATATTCCATGTTGTTCCCGGCTCGATTGAGAGTGGTGGCCGACAAGAAGGTCTGGTTCTTCGACTCTGCGGAGTCAGCGAGAGACTGGCTGGAAGGATGGCGCGCGGTGGATCGCACTTCTAATCGTCGACGCAGCAGGCCTGAAGACGACGGCGACCGGGCTCACAGTCTTCAGCTAGGGGAAGTGCGAGCGAGTCGCCATCACAGGAACGATCGGGGGCCGCTGGGGGCGAATGAAACCCGCACGTGATGGACTGGATGGACTCTAGCTTTCTCCCACAAAGATGGCTGTTCTCGTCGTTCATGGACGCTGGCCTGGACATCCCGAGGGCGGCAGAGGGACCGCCTGCTTTGGGGGACACTCTCCCCTGACGCGCGAGTACTCTGTTTTTGGAATGGGATAAGCGCTCTGCTGAGTTGGGGTGGCGGGCAGTTACAGGTCCGTTTGGCAGGGAGGCAGGGTGGGAAGGGATGGGGGGGGGGTGGTTCTTTTTCATGGGAAATTCACAAAGTCGATCTCGAACTGTACAGTGTGCTTTGACTGTTAACGTACTGTTGCTAGTGCGATTGATTTTATATAGACAAAATGTGTGTCTGATCAATACTGATGGCGGGTGAACAGCTCAATGCCGAGAGGGTGGATGAGACGCTGATAGGCGGCTCCACTCTCCGACTTCTCGCTTGGAATGTGCGAGGCCTGGGTGATAAGGTAAAACGCGGCCTTGTTTTGTCCGAGGTGAAACGCTACAAACCAGACTTAATACTCCTGCAAGAGACCCACTTGGTGGGTGGAGCTACTAAGGCCTTGGACAGAAGGGGGTATAGAATGCTGATCCACTCCGAATTTTCTACTGGTTCACGGGGCACGGGCATACTGATCAAAAAATCCTCCCACTTCATTACCCTTAGTACTAGAACCGACACTCAGGGTTGCTTTGCGGCGGTGGCAGGGCAGTGGGACGGTCGCCCATTAACAGTGGTTTCAGTATACATCCCACCTTCCCTACACTCGGTGATGCTACCGGCCCTGGGAGACTTCCTGCTGTCCCTCCCCGAGGGTGACATGCTTATAGGTGGGGACTTCAACGCGGCTGCAGACCCGCAGCTCGACAAGTTTCCGACAACCGCCATAACGGGGGGCCCGTCCCGGTTTCGGCGATTCCTAGAGGCACTGGGGCTGGTGGATGTTTGGCGCCACGTTCACCCGATGGTCCGACAGTACACGTTCCACTCCACAGTTCACAACAGTCTATCTCGCATTAATTACTTCTTGGCTTTAGGGGATGGGTTACAGCGCGTAGATGAGGTAGATATACACCCTCGAGGCATCTCCGACCACTCACCACTGACTCTCACTGTTACCTCACGGACACGGTCCCGTCGCCGCATATTCCCCACTACCTTAGAGTCCCGAAGATCAGGAAGGCCCTTCAGAAGACCACAGAGCACTACTTCACAGAAAATGAGCCAACTGCGGCCTCTGCTGAGGTTCTCTGGGAGGCCTATAAAACAGTGTTGCGGGGACAGGCGATAGGCTCTATAGCGGCACACAGAAAGGAACAAACGGCTGAACACTCTGCCCTCGAGCTCCGACTGCGCGAAGCCACTAATGCCCACGAAGCCGACCCCACGGAAGATACGGCACACACCCTCACACTTCACCAGCAATTGTACACAGACAATGCACGCCTCACGACACAGGGACATATAACCGACACACAGAACCGGGTATACGATGTGGGGGACAAGGCAGGGAAGATGCTGGCCTGGCTCGATAGAAGAGGGGGTAGCTCCAGAGGGATTCAGCAGGTGAAGGATGGCGATGGCAGGTTACTAACCGACCCCGATCGAGTAGTGGAGGCGTTGGCGTCCCACTTTGAAAAAGTGTATACCCCAGAACGAGAAGTGACCGTGATTGCGGCCCAATGTGCATTAAGCAATATAGACATCCCCTCGCTGCAGCCGGAGGCCGTAGCCGATTTGGAGGCATCGTTTACCACCGATGAACTGCGGATAGCCATTGGGGCCCTCCGAACCGGCAAGGCACTTGGGCCAAATGGCATTCCGGTTGAGTGGTTCCAGGCACGTGCTGACGCTCTGTCCCCGCACTTACTTAAAATGTATGTGGAATGTCGAGAACAGGGGATGCTCCCACTGGACCAACGGACGGCCACAATTGTGGCTATCCCTAAGCCCGGTAAACCCCCAGAGGAGTGCTCATCCTACCGCCCTATCTCCCTGCTAAATGCGGAAAGTAAAATCTTAGCTAAACTCCTGGCTAACCGCCTGATGCCACACCTGTCCGACCTTATCCATCCGGACCAGTCAGGATTCATGCCCCACAGAAACACCGCGCTCAATCTTAGAAGGGTACACGGGGTGCTGGCGAGGGCGGATTGCATTGGCGATAGTGCAGCTATACTGGCTTTGGACGCGAAGATGGCTTTTGACCTGGTGGAGTGGACTTACCTCTTTGAGGTCCTCTCGCACATGGGATTTGGCCCAAACTTCATCTCGTGGATAAAGTTACTTTACACAGCGCCAGTGGCACACGTGGTGGCGAATGGCCACATATCACGCACGTTTCCGCTTGGCCGTGGCACCCGGCAAGGCTGCCCTCTTTCACCCCTGCTCTTTGCACTCTCCCTAGAACCCCTGGCTATTCGCATCAGAACTACTCCCCTACTCAAGGGGATTCTATGGAGGGAGGGATGGGAGGACCGCATATCTCTCTATGCAGACGACATGCTGGTGTACCTAGCAGATCCCGAGCATGGCGTACCAGCTCTTTTGCATCTCTGTAACGACCACGGCGAAGTTTCAGGCTACACCATCAACTGGAGCAAATCAGAGTTGTATTTGCTGGCAGGAGACCCCCCAACACTTGGGCCGGACTGCCCTCTACGGCTGGCCGGTTCCTCATTTAAATATTTGGGCATTCACATCACGAGAGACCCTTCCGAATACAAGAAGCTAAACCTCTTACCACCACTGGATCGTCTCAAACAAGACGCAGGCTTCTGGGCGGGGTTGCCATTAACGATGCTGGGGAGAGCTGCTTTGTTTAAAATGAAGTCCCTACCCCGTTTCCTGTACATCCTGGATAACACTCCATTCCCGGTGACAGCGGGATACTTCAGGAAGGTTGCAGCAGTGGTCTCCGGATTGCTATGGGGCAATCGCCCTGCGCGCATAGCCCAAGCCAAACTCTGCAGAAGCTGGTACGAGGGTGGCATTGCACTCCCAAACTTGCATCTATATTATTGGGCAGCACAACTCAGGCCCATTAACCAGTGGTTACATGCACCGCAATCCGACCCGGCATTCCAAGCAGACAGGGCTCAGTTGGGCGCCAATAACATACTAGCTCCACTTTATGATCGGAGGAAGCTTAGACCGCTTGTGGGCCCCACTAGACTCACCGTAGCCACTTGGCATGCAGCCACCGCTGCACTGGGATGGAAAGGCACGCTCACCAAACTCACTCCGCTCTGGGACACGCGTGCTCTGGGCAACCTTCGGCTCAGTAAGGGGTTCTCTCGATGGGACTCCATCGGGATTTCCACGGTGGGGGACATGTGGGAGCGTAGGGAGGTCATCACATTCGCCCGTTTGAAAGAGATTTATGATCTGGGACCGCACGAGACATACCGATATGTACAAATCCGCCACGCCTTACTCTCGGCCATCCCGGCTGGATCGACTCTTCCTGAGTCCTCCCCGCTGGAGGATCGCCTCCTGACAGACTATATGGTAGAGAAGGCAACCTCCCTCACATACCGGAAGCTCCTCAATAACTCTCCAGATCCGCTGATGCCCCTCAAGGATAGATGGGAGCAAGAGGTGGGCGCGCTTGATGAGCATGAGTGGAATGAGGCACTGGCTTCCCCTAAGGAAGCGGGCATATCGGCCAGGATGAGGCTAGTTCAGCTCAAAGTCCTCCACAGAACATACTACACTAGAACACTGCTACACCGCATACACCGAACCCCAAACCCCTTTTGCTTACGAGGCTGCGGGGAGGAGGGCACCTTCTTCCATACATTCTGGGATTGCCCACGCATACACAACTACTGGCGTCAGGTCCTGCGTACTATATCTCAGGTGCTGGAGGTCTCGGTGCTGCCGGAGCCACGACGGTGCCTCCTCAATGTATGGGAACCAACAGATTTGTCCCGGTACGGCCGCCTTTGGGTGACACTGGGAATGATGGTAGCAAAGCGAGACATTGCGCAGCGTTGGGGGGTGGCGGACCTCCCGACAGCATCACAATGGTGCACAAACATGGACAGAACGATGGTTACAGAAAGGGCGGTATACCTAAGCCGGGCCTGTCCCGGCAAGTGGAACAAGGTCTGGTCCCCGTGGAACACCTACCGGGGCGACATCTGCGACCCACTGCCAGAAGAGGACCCAATGGACTCGGATGATGATGATGGGTTGGAGTGAGTGTGGTTGGCTGTGGGGTGGGGTCCTTCAGGAGGGATTGGGGGAGGCGATGTTTTCTTTACTCCCTACGCTAATTCCAGGATGAAAAAGGCTTTGTCTTATTCCAGGTATACTCCCGTATCTATCTAGCAAGGTACGTTGTCAACGATCGCACTGTGATTTCCCGATGTTCTGTTGTTTTTTTAGTTTGTTTTAAAAATAGAAAATGAAAACCTCATTTACCCTGTATGGAACATTTGCTTCTGTCCTTCATTATTTCTTCCGGCGACCCTTATTGAAATGACTTCTTCAACATATGCGCTGTATTTACTTAAGGCTGTCGTTCCGGTGTGATGCTCAAGATTAGCGGCCGGGCCTTCGGGGTTGTAGGCGACATGCTGTGTAATGATGTGAAGGTATAATAAAGGTTTTCGAAAAAAAAAAAAAAAAAAAAGCTATTTTACATTGCTTCAAATTCCAGCTTTTTAGTATGGGCAGCAAAAACTTTTTCATGGGAACAACATAATATTTACAAAATAAGGTGCAGTGCATCGTAGTTAATCTAGAAGTTTCATCGCATGGGCATAATGGGTGGAGTATTGTCCAATCATTAATATCAGGAAATGTAACCATCCTGTAAAAGGAGCCTTAGCGAAAACGGGACAAACGCATGCGTGTGAAGCCACTCTCTACACATATCAAGTAGTGTTGTAAACCTGGACAAGTGGACATCAGCTGATTTGCCATGACCGATTTTTTATCTTTCTCGGTGAGCCACCGCCTAATTTTCCAAGTAGTTCATACAGTGTGTTTTGAGGGATTTTCTAGGGACACTTTCCAGGCTACTAGGATGATGAAAGTATTCTGGGTGAGCTATCTCACTTGACAGATTTTTTATATAGTTAATCCAAGACAGGTTGGGCACCCCATTCAATTTAAGGCAATCCTTAATTACATCCCTGTTAAATCCCGTCTCTAACGACACCCATATTTTATGCCATAGAAGTAAGGGAGTGATCTTTATAATGTCAGAAATGTAAGCTAGACCAAGTTCCTTATGGCAACAGTAAGTTGAGGTTGAACAAGGGACTGCCAGAAGGTAGCGTAAAAAGCTATTTTCATGACGTTGAATTTGGTCCGGGGGTTCTATGCCCCATATGCCTACCCCATATGTCCCTGTGGTAATGCATTTTGCCTTATAAATTGCCACTAACTCCGGAACAGGTCTCCCGGCTAATATTTTTGAGAAATTAATTACAGCACCTCTGGCTCTCGAGAAGATAAGGCTTCTGCTATTCATGGCCGCTTTCCACGATCCCTTCCTATCAAAGGTTATAGCTGCGTAGGAAAATTTGTCTGTGCTAGCAACTTTCTTATTTTCTATAAAAATGTCACAAATCTTTCTAGCTTTTGAACCACAACTCATAGTTAAGGTCTTATTGTTGTTCACCTTTAAGCCCCGCTCTGACATGTAAGTAGCAAAATTTGCCACAGACCTTTGCAGACTCAACTGGGTCCGCGACATTACAACCGCATCGTCTGCGTACAATAAAATAGGGACCAGGGAATCCCTAATCATTGGGTAGTCATGCTGTTTCTCAGCCAAAAACCGTCCTTGGTTGTTGATATAGAGTGAGAAAACCCTGAGTCAAATAAGCAGGGAAGAGGAACCCAGATGCCCACTCACAGATTAAGAATGGGGAGACTAATTCACCAAGACATAGAACGTCCTCAGCAGGACAAGAGTGACAGCATCAAAGCTAACATTTTGTTAGTTCCACGTCCCTGTGAGACTACATTCCACTAGGGTCAAACAGATGCCGTAGGCATTGAGCATTCACAAACAGGTGATCACCACACATCAGGAGAAAGCCCAAATTCCCAATATAGGGGAATTGCACCAAAGATTATGGATATACTGAGCATGGAAATGTTAACCTTCACCAAAAACCAAAAGGAAAAAGTGTTTCTCTCATACCTGGCGTCTGACTTTAGGGTACCAATGTGCCCCAGGTTTACTTTGGATTATGCCATCAGACATCTCACTATTATGAAGAATTGGATTCAGATGGAACAAGGCCCGGTGACAAAAGAAGTTTAAATGCCTTGGTAAGTTCGTAGTCTGCACAATATCAAGACTGACAAACTTGTCTGGATGAAAGGGAGGGTGGGGGTTATGTTAAAGGAAGGCTTTGAGTCAGTATTAATGATGGGCTGAAATCTACTGTTTAACACGGCCTATTCTCCACACCCTTGTTTGCTAACAGTTGTGTTTCATCCTAACATCAATAAAAATATTAAATCCTAAAAAGAGGAAGATCTTCATCTATCCGCTGGACACACTCCTTATTATCAAGATGTTCCATGCATTTGCAAAACAATATAATAATTGTTCCAAATTTGAAAGTGAGGGTATCAACCTCAAAGGCAGATAGTTCTGCCACCTGCTCGCCATCAACAAACGAGTTTACCTTGTGAATTTTACGTTTTACTTTGGTAATATTTGTCTTATATATAATGCCCGGAGTACTGGGCTGAAAGTTTGTTTCATTTGTCTGATGGAAGCATGACATTAACATGTAAATGTAAATAAGCACAAGCAGGAAGAAAGAGTGTCTCTATCTGGTTATAATGAATGTTGTTTTCAGCAGTCATAAGAACAATTACCTAAAAAATGCAGTGAGGGAAAGCAGATTGCACTACTGTACACCCACCTGCATTGCAATAGATACGCTACTCTTTCGGTGGTTAAACTCTTTCACTGATGTGGTTCACATATTCACCTTTCACCAGTCCTCCCATAAACAGCATTATGATTGGCTGAGGGGGCGGGAGGCACCACACTTAGTTTGATATTTCGCTCCAACAATATATAATGAGCATATAAGGACCCGTAATATGAAACAATACAGAGGTAAAAAACAGCAAGCATGCGTCAGATTGTGAGAAAATACCCCTTATTTCATGGCCATCCCCATTTATTTGCTGAATTTAATAGCTGTTTTTTTAGACTCTCCACACTGGAGCACTGCTGCCCAGTGTATGTGCTCTGAACCCAAAAACATGTAAAACATTGACTAGTCCCTTATTGGCATAGTTAATTCTCCTCTGAGGCCATAGCATATGGTGTAAAAACTACACCCTTGGCAGAGACAATTAAATGTTGAATATGGACTGCAGCATTTATTGTGCCATTCACTAGTGTGACACAGGAAAACATGGCTTCGAACCTACATTGTTGCCTTACTTCTGCATTCTAAATTCACATCACAATCTGTCAAAATAATTCTTTTGACAGCGGAAAATCCTTCCTATTGAATATGAATATGTGCCCTCGGTGTAGGGCTTGTAACCCACAAGGTAGGATGCACGGTATTTAAAAGTGAGGTGTGTAGACATGTAATGCAGTAGTATCACTGAGGTGACAAACTTCCAAAAGCTATTTTCAGAGTAAAAGGCTCTGGGTGTCCTATAAGAAAACTAGAATACCGACTAAAATACTAGTTCTGCTCTCTCTGGTTTAGAACCAGCTAGAAAATTTATTCAACAACTGTTTTTAATATTTATTAAAAATCCAATCTAACAGTAATTTTTTATTGTTCTTAAATAGTCACGAAAAGTAACTTTTAAAACATTACCTTTTCCCCATCTGAAGCTACTTGTGGCTAATTTTAATTAGCCTGCCAGCAGCTGTCCTGGCAGTGACTGACTGTAATGAGGTTTGAAAACTGCTACCAGCGCAAGGCTTAGGCCTGGTGACAGGATGAACTGGGTGAGGGGCAGGTGCTTCCTATCAGCTTACAGGAAGAGCAGATGAGGAGGTTCCAGAAACCTCATTAACTTGAAAGGGACAGAGGTGACACCTGCCCATTCATAGGTTAGTATAAGAGGAAACCTAAGGAAGGGGAAGCCTTTGTTCTTTAGGCCCAGTGCAGCCATCTGGGCACAAGGCCCAGTGGGAGGTGGAACTGGAACCATAACCAGTTTGGTGTAGCTTAGAAGGAGGGGATTGATCATTCCTGTAAATACACCCCTGACAGGGACACAAGCTCCCTCCAAGGACAGAAGACCTGTGATATCTTGGATTCCATGTAGAACACTGCCTTTGGGGTATGTCTGCAGTACTACAAACAGTATGTGCGGCAGAAATGTGTAGGATTTCCTCTGGGAACACTCCCCCCTATCAGTTAGGGAGTGTTCAGGAATCACCTTGACCAACTGGCAAGTGAAACCTACAAAGCTGGCATCTCCCCAAAGCTCTTATGAACACATTCGGAACCTGTGGGAGAACAGAAGACCTGTACCTGCTGTTTGAAACCTGTGGGGAGACCTGAAGGGGTTGACCTGCTCCTACTTGTACCGAGGACGAAGAAGTGGATTCCAAAGATCAGTTGGCTGACCTCCTTTGACGTGGCTACAGGGACACAACACAACTTTTTCCAGGAGTAGCCTGTGATCAGTTACAACTGGAAGAGGACTGGATCCTGCTGGTGGCCTCAGTTGGAGTGAATCTTGCCCCCTAACTTCTGTCCCTAAAATCCTGGGAGCCTTAGTGCTGTCCTCAAGGTCTTCATCTTAAATCTCTGAAAAATGTGGATGTAGAACATTTTGGACTTCAGACGACCTGGAACAACAATCCCAGTCAATTGACACAAGGAGCGAATGGGCAAGAAAATCAAGTTGGTCCCACTCTGAGCTTTTTGCCACACACAAAATTCAAGCGGACCAGATAGAGAATACAGCCTTGCCCTGCTACACGAATTTGAGCTCGAGAAAGGAGACTATGGACCTGATTTACATACTGACAGACGGTCTGTTGTTCCACTAGGGAGGCAGAGTAAATGACTCTGTTGCTCTGGTGGAGTTACCGCCCACCAGATTCAGGAATGACCACCAAACTGGTGTTCATTTCTGAAGCATTGCCAGGAATCATCATCATGGCGGATCCTGTCAAGGCTTTTAACAGCTCGGTGCAAGGCTCCGTCAACATGACGGGATTTTATTATTGAAAATAAAAAAAGATTATGACCCTTTCCCGTGGGAGTCACCTCCTACAGGGAGGGAGGCAATATTTATTTTTTAGTGTCCCTTGCCGCCAGGGTTTACCTGGTGGTGACAAACAGTAAAATAATTGCTATATATCCGCCCATTCTGATTGGGCAGATGGACATATAGCCAGTTCTCAAATGCAGGTGATGCGGTGATGCGGTGTCACAAGTTCTTAAAACATACAGAGTCACAGCGGTGGCGGCAGGTATCTATCGGGAATAGATATTGGAGTATGCTGAAGCATCTCCCCTTACACTAGTAGAGAATACATTCATCAGAGGCCTTTTAAATCTACCAGAGTACGCCCCTTATTCCCCTGAGATTGAATGTAGCACTTAACTGCATTCACATGGTATCCTTCCTAAAACCTATGACAAACTGGGTGCGGCTGTGGACAACCCCGGAGTTCACTCCTTACAGGGAATCCTTAACAGATCTAATCTCCTACAATAGACAACTCCACACCCCGTGGCTGAAACATGTCAAGAAGCAGTGTGAATTGCTGAAAATAGCTACCACGGGTTGACTTCAGCCTTGAGTTCAGTTGTAAAGTATTCAAACCTTTGTCTAGACCCAACAGGTTAGTGACGTTATGGTGTGTGAAGGACTACCAATCACCCCAACCAATAATTCATTTTGTTACACAGTTGATTTCCAGTACTGACAAAGCAAGTAATTGGTAATCAAAAAGAGAATGGACACTGGTATCTGCAAAAACCAAATAGTTTTTTTATCGAGAACCCTCATAGACTTCCTGGAATCGTGTCGTAGCGGTATATCTTTTTTCCGCCCCCTCAGGAGTCATGGCATAGTCATTGGGTTAACGATTAACGTGCAGGGTGCCTGCCTCACCAGAGGCTACTTCTGGTATTTACAGAAGTGTCCAGAAATGAAAAGTGGGTAGAAAAACTGTTAAAATTAATGAATAGATCAAAAAAGTGAACTTTATTTACAAAGACTAATCACTAAGCTTAAAAACCATTGTGATATACTGGTAGTCGAGTTATTGAACTACTATATCGTTTTCAAAAAAGTGTCGACATGTTTCAGCTCTCGGGGCCCTACAGGGTCAGGGGAGCTTTCGTCAGGACAAGGACAAGGAACAAACATAAATGAAATTACACACACTATTTGTGTGGTACGAATGCTGATGGCATGGAATTTCCAAGCTGTATTGAAAGAAAAAAGAGAAAACACCAACAATTCGTGAGTTGGGTAGTGTGTGAGGTACGGCACTCTCGGGCACACATTATGTACAGCGCATAATTAATGCTATAACAGATTATTCTAATTGTAGAAGTAATCTAGAAAAAGGTTTAAAATAGAGGAGAAACTAACAGGTCCAAGATAAGTACGGGGAGTGGGAACAGCCAGATCGCCGTCAGGTTATCAAGGTCTTAGAGACGGGTATCATGCAGAAGTCTTTACATGGTGACCAGGTGGGAGCAGAATATGGATTAATGATCATGATTCATATCTCTGCTCATAAGACCACATCATACATCCAGCAGAAGGTGTTTGTCATACACGTATCCTAATGATACCCAGTCATTCATTAAGGTGTACCTTTTTGATTGAGTTATACGGCATCAACAGGGACTGGGAGTCGCTCCTGGAGTTTCACTAGGAGGGAGACAACAGAGGGTCTGTAGTAATTAGTAGAGGCGTTCTTACCTGGATAGCTGTATGGAAGTATCAGGAAACGCCATTCTTACCCATGCGGCCCGGATTTCGTGCCTAGTGCTGACTCTGCCCCTGGATCACGGTAGGTCAGAGCTCACTGCACTTATATACTGGTCGTAGACACTAAAAAAGGACTACTGGTCGGACATGTAATTGACATTCTAAGATGGTGGACTCACTGATGGAGTATTGAAGTATAATTAACTGAACTGATGCCAAGGGATGTGGTCATTCATACCTATTACGTCAGTTCTCAAACGGTCAACCCATCTCTGTTCTTTGTTGAACAAGACTTGTTCTGCATTGTGATCCTTACAGTCGAGCATTTCCAGAACTGTCCATTTAAGATCATCACACGTATGGCCAGCTTCTACGAAATGGGCACAAAGTTTGGTCGTGTTCTTTTTCAGCCTCACATTGCTCCGATGTTCTCCTATACGGAGTTTGACTTTGCGGCAGGTCATGCCGATGTATTGTTTTTATTTACAACAAGGGGTGGTGAGGGACAGAGTCTCTGAATTAAGCAGAAAGCTCTCACCCAGTCAAGAGATCAGGGCTAGATCCAACACCGTTTTTTAGCTCACTGCACCATCCCAGTTTCAGAACCTGGCTGTATGCAAATTAGTCTGTTCCTGTCCCAGTGCATGATGGGAACAGGGCAAACTAAACTACAAAAGCCAATTCTTACACTGGGAAGGAAACAAGCTCCCAGGGACCGGTTTCTGGCATTACAGCCGTCTTCGGCCCGGTTTGCTTGAATCCTGATGGTGCAATGAGCAAGGGTCTCACATCTGAGAATACCCTTCCACGCTTAGGGTGGACAAAAATATTTACAACAAGGGGTGGTGAGGGACAGAGTCTCTGAATTAAGCAGAAAGCACTCACCCAGTCAAGAGATCAGGGCTAGATCCAACACCGTTTTTTAGCTCACTGCACCATCCCAGTTTCAGAACCTGGCTGTATGCAAATTAGTCTGTTCCTGTCCCAGTGCATGATGGGAACAGGGCAAACTAAACTACAAAAGCCAATTCTTACACTGGGAAGGAAACAAGCTCCCGGGGACCGGTTTCTGGCATTACAGCCGTCTTTGGACTGGGTAAGAGTGGTCTGTTTAACTCAGACACTCTGTTCATCACCACCCCCTTTTGTAAATCGTTTTTGGCCACTATAGGTGTGGCAGGGTATACTCAGACATGAGTCCCTTTCTCACTGCTCCATCAGGATTCAAGCAAGCCGGGCCAAAGAAGGCTGAAATGCCAGAAACCGGTCCCCGGTAGCTTGTCTCCTTTCCGGTGAAGAATTGGCTTGGTAGTTTAGTCTGCCCTGTTCCCATGATGCACTGGGCCAGGGACAGACTGATTTGCATATAGCCAGGTTCTGAGCTGGGATGGGGCAGTGAGATAAATAACGGTGATGGATCAAGCCCTGATCTTTGGACTGGGTAAGAGTGGTCTGTTTAACTCAGACAATCTGTTCATCACCACCCCCTTTTGTAAATCGTTTTTGGCCACTATAGGTGTGGCAGGGTATACTCAGACATGAGTCCCTTTCTCACTGCTCCATCAGGATTCAAGCAAGCCGGGCCGAAGAAGGCTGAAATGCCAGAAACCGGTCCCCGGTAGCTTGTCTCCTTTCCGGTGAAGAATTGGCTTGGTAGTTTAGTCTGCCCTGTTCCCATGATGCACTGGGCCAGGGACAGACTGATTTGCATATAGCCAGGTTCTGAGCTGGGATGGGGCAGTGAGATAAATAACGGTGATGGATCAAGCCCTGATCTTTGGACTGGGTAAGAGTGGTCTGTTTAACTCAGACACTCTGTTCATCACCACCCCCTTTTGTAAATCGTTTTTGGCCACTATAGGTGTGGCAGGGTATACTCAGACATGAGTCCCTTTCTCACTGCTCCATCAGGATTCAAGCAAGCCGGGCCGAAGAAGGCTGAAATGCCAGAAACCGGTCCCCGGTAGCTTGTCTCCTTTCCGGTGAAGAATTGGCTTGGTAGTTTAGTCTGCCCTGTTCCCATGATGCACTGGGCCAGGGACAGACTGATTTGCATATAGCCAGGTTCTGAGCTGGGATGGGGCAGTGAGATAAATAACGGTGATGGATCAAGCCCTGATCTTTGGACTGGGTAAGAGTGGTCTGTTTAACTCAGACACTCTGTTCATCACCACCCCCTTTTGTAAATCGTTTTTGGCCACTATAGGTGTGGCAGGGTATACTCAGACATGAGTCCCTTTCTCACTGCTCCATCAGGATTCAAGCAAGCCGGGCCGAAGAAGGCTGAAATGCCAGAAACCGGTCCCCGGTAGCTTGTCTCCTTTCCGGTGAAGAATTGGCTTGGTAGTTTAGTCTGCCCTGTTCCCATGATGCACTGGGCCAGGGACAGACTGATTTGCATATAGCCAGGTTCTGAGCTGGGATGGGGCAGTGAGATAAATAACGGTGATGGATCAAGCCCTGATCTTTGTACTGGGTAAGAGTGGTCTGTTTAACTCAGACACTCTGTTCATCACCACCCCCTTTTGTAAATCGTTTTTGGCCACTATAGGTGTGGCAGGGTATACTCAGACATGAGTCCCTTTCTCACTGCTCCATCAGGATTCAAGCAAGCCGGGCCAAAGAAGGCTGAAATGCCAGAAACCGGTCCCCGGTAGCTTGTCTCCTTTCCGGTGAAGAATTGGTTTGGTAGTTTAGTCTGCCCTGTTCCCATGATGCACTGGGCCAGGGACAGACTGATTTGCATATAGCCAGGTTCTGAGCTGGGATGGGGCAGTGAGATAAATAACGGTGATGGATCAAGCCCTGATCTTTGGACTGGGTAAGAGTGGTCTGTTTAACTCAGACACTCTGTTCATCACCACCCCCTTTTGTAAATCGATGTATTGTTTTTGGCAGGGACATGTGATCAGGTAAATCACGTGTGAGGAGTTACAATTCGTATGACTCCTTTGTGTCCAAAGTAATTTGTCATTCAGTTGGAGAGTTTTTGTACAAGTGGTGAATTTGCAGACCCCGCATGTGCCACAAGGGTAATGTCCGGTCACTGGAGTCATGTTGATGTCTCTGATATTAGACCTGGGTATTGGTTTTTTCGGTCTTGTGTGAACCAGAACGTCTTTTATATTTTTCGTTCTTCTGTTAGCAAACCTTGGTTTAGGCCAGTTTAGGTTACCAGAGGTGAGTATTTGCCATTTCTTCTTGATGAGTTTTTGGACTTCATAGGTGGCTGGGCAGTAGGTTGTTACGCAGGTTACGAGATCTTTCACTGGTTCTTTAGTCGCTCTTTGTAGTAGACAATCTCTCGGCTGGTATTTGGCTCGTTTTGCGCACTTCTTTATTATTGCCGGAGTGTAGTTCCTTTTCCTCAGTTTTTGGCTCAGTTCTGCTGCTTGTTGTTTGTAGTCAATAGTTTTACTACAGTTACGTTTGTGTCTCAGAAATTGGCTGTACGGAAGGTTGTCTCGTAATGGCCGGGGGTGGTAACTGTAGTATGATAGCAGGCAGTTCTTGGCCGTTGGCTTCGTGTAGGTTTTAGTTTCAAGTTTGCCATTTTCTGAAAAAATGGTTAGATCCAGGAAGTCAATTGTAGTTCTGCCGGATGTGAAGGTAAATTTTAGCCAGGGGTCTCTGCCATTAAGCCAGTCTATGAAGATGGTTAGATCCGATTGTGTATCCCATAATAGTATGACATCGTCAATGTAGCGTTTCCAATATTTGATATTGGGAAAGTAGGGATTGGTGTTGTTCAGGATGCATTCCTCTTCTAAGCGGCTCACATAGAGTCCAGCTACTGAGGGCGCAAACGCACTCCCCATGGAGGTCCCATGGCATTGGAGAAATAATTGCCCATTGTACTCAAAGTAGTTCTCTTGTAATGCTAGTCTGCAACATTCCAGAATAAAGTGACGTGGGGTTTTGTATTTCCAATCTTGCTTGAAAAGGAGTTCCTCCAACATTTTGAGCGTATCTTCTTGTGGTAGACTGGTGTAAAGGGATTCTACATCCAGTCCTACTAGTAGCATGCTGCTTTGGTCATATTCTACACTTGATATCTGGCCCAGTAGGTCTCTCGTGTCCTTAAGATATGTAGATGTTTTCTGGACCAGGGGTTTCAAGTATTCATCTGCGAACTTCGACAATGGTTCCAATAGGGACCCTATTCCCGAGACAATCGGGCGTCCTGGAGGAGGGAGTCTATTCTTGTGGGTTTTTGGCAGTGAATAGAAGAAAGGAGTTTTGGGATTCTTTGGTGTGAGATATTCAGCCTCTTTTTTCGATATCCAATTGTTTGATTCTGCCTCATGTACCATTATGGCAATTGTGTTGGTTAATCTTTCAGTGGGGTCAACGTCAAGGCGTTTATAGAAAGTTTCATTCATCAAGAGAGTTTGACACTGTTCATTATAGCCTTCTTTTGTGAGGATGACTACCCCGCCCCCCCTTGTCTGCGGGCTTGATGATAATATCCTCATTGTCTCTGAGTTCAGATAGAGCTTTTTTCTCTCTCTTTGTCATGTTTTGATAGACGTTTTTTTTGTAATTTATTTCATCTATCCCTTTCATCACGGCTTGTTCGAATGCCTGGATCTCAACAGGTACTGCTGTAGTTGGAGGACTGAACTTGGATTTTCTCCTCAAGTTTGTATCCCCGTTTGTCCCTGGGTTTGTCGAGTTATTGAAAAATGCTTTTAATTTCAGTGTCCTGCAGAATTCAGAGACTTCACATTTAAGTTTAAACCGATCTGTTGTGGGAGTAGGGACGAAACCTAATCCTTTATTGAGGACATTTTTCTGGTCCTCCGTCAGGGATAGAGTAGTTAGATTCACAATTAGTGTGTCTTCTTGCTCGTGCTCGGTTGAGCTGACGCCATGCTCCTTGTTTGTACACTGGGCTGTTGGTCCTGCCACCTGAGGTTTTTCTTTTTGCCTCTCGAAATGTTCTGGCCTCTCCCTAAAAAAGGCTGAGCAAGTACCTGATTAATGATTCTATCAAATTGTGAGAAAATGTAATTGCACCTACCTTAGCACATTGCAGCAGGACTGGTAGCAAATGCTAAAGTGGTGAGAGTGCAAACCATAAATGTGAAATGGTGAGTAAACCCAGAGAAGCTACCAGGGCCCTGGCATAACGTGTGACATCTGACATTTTATTTGTTGAGTTCTTACATGCAGCAGCCAGAAAACTGCAATTTGAAAAAATGCCGGGACTTTAAGTTCTGTGACTGACCTGCAGTCAATTGGCAACTATAAACTTAAGTCAGTTTTCAGCACATGTAATTTTTGGTCATGAACAGATTTCATATACTTAGGCAGAAGAGCGTATGAAAGGGTCTAATTGTATAAGCCCACCCCCCTTGCTCACCACTCTTAAGGTTCAATCTCTCCAGGCCAACATGTGGCCCTGGCACTTCTTGCAATCTCTGATAGTCAACAGTTCACCCAGCCATGGCCTTGTTGTAATAGAATGTTTACTTTTGGACTTATAACGGAAAACTCTATGAATACAAAAATAAAAATGAAATAAATGGCTGATTAAATACTCCCCATTTGACTTATGGCCTTATGATTCTTGCATTAATTCCAATGCAGATAAGAATTCTATGAGTACAGTATGTTTTCAGGCGCGAGACCTGGGGGTGCATGCAGGACATGCTTAGTTTGTCCTGGCACAACATTCTATGATAGGGGAGCGAGATGACTATTGTATGTATAACCCGGACACCTTTATTTATTTTAAAATCAATGCATCATTATATCCTCAAAGATGTGATCGAGATGCCCAGTAGCTCCTGGAGTGTGACTTGAATACAGGTAATGCTGTCATACTAAAGGAGCGGTATTGTGCTCCTCTGACTCGCACATTTGTAGGAGCATTCAAACAGATGTGGGCTGGGGCTTTTGGGTTTAGGTCTGACCACCAAAGCACAAGGTTGACAGTGTTCGGCACGGTTGAAGCTTTGTCAAATGCTTGTCCAACCTATACATGGGCCAGCTGTTAATTTAAGTGTTGGAAACCTCTTACCTTGTCAGGGTTTGCCTAGGAAACAAGGACAGCGGGAGATTTCCTGGAGGACCTCTACAATATGTTTTAGTGTTGCTGCTATGGAAGGAAGACCCTTAAGTATATCAAGCATTTACCGCCATTTTTCAAAATTTGCTTGCAAGAGGAAATCCACCACTAAACATCCCTAACTCACTTGCTAAGCTTGGTTAGTGCAAGATGGGGGCTTGCATTGCAACATTTTGCAGGACTGATTCCCAGCTATGCTTTTCTGATAAACTGTGCCCAGTGGAAAACATAACAATGCAAAATCCTATACCAGAAGAAACAACACTGTTTATTACAATGTGCTAGTTAAATGACAAGTCCAAAATATGCAGTGTTTCTTAAATATTCCAGAGTGCTAGCAACCATATGTCAGAGTCCTGCTGAAATATTACAAGGAGCCTCTAATAAAAGCCCACTCATTAGCCCGCCAAAATATATGCTCAAATACACCAGAGCTGTGTGCAGTGTGCAGTGTGCCAGGATGCACAGGGTGATGATCCTTCTTCAAATAGGCTAGTGCTGATCACAACAGCTGACCGCTCGCATTGCTGAGTGAGGTGGTTGGGCTAATGCCCACAGTGAAATGAAAGGCATGGATTATCTATTACACCAAAAGTACCCCACATGTTACACATACTGCCCAAAAAATGCAAAGTACTCACAGACACAGTAAACTGTCCCACAGTAGATACTGCATATACTGCCTGCCAGTTTCCACACAGCCCCTGCATCAAAACACTGCAAACTCATGGCCATGGCCCAATTCCTGTTCCTCCTCCTCCACATCTCAGCTTTCTCTTCTCCATCTGTTTCTAACAGACAGGAGCAATGTGGGCTGTGGCAGGAAATGAGGGACGAGAGGAGATTCTGAATATTGAGTGAGTAGGACTGCAGCTTTGCACTTCCATTTGGTCCTATTCAGTAAAAATGCACTCCCTCAGCAGCCTTTCCTCTGGCTTCTACTGCCTTCAACAACACTGTAGTGGAAAACAAAATGCCTCCCAGGTACCCAGCCCCCAACTCTGAAGCCCTTAGGGAAATACCTGGTTGCCAGGAATGTATTGCCTTCCATGCTGCCAGGCGCAATAGGGTTTCAATTAGGGAGGTAAGTGACATAACAAACTGTGCTGGGTTTCTGTCTCGCATTTATAAACCCAACTTACCATCTCTACATGCCAGTTTGTTGGTGAAAGTAAGCCTTCTTCCTCTGGGAGCAAATATATTTTCCTGTTGGGTATATTTTCCTGTTTGGTAACCAAGTATTTTATAACAGAAGCAGGCCCGGACTGGCCGTTGCGGTCACCGGGCAATCCCCCGGTGCGCCGCAAGGGTGGGGGCCGGTTTTGGGTCTCTGGGGGCCGTTTTTGTTACAGGGCCGTAACAAAATCGGCTGAAAACCAGCCCTGGCATAGAGCGCCGTCGCAATGAAAATATTGGGCTCCTGTGTGTTGTGGTAGATGCTATGGTATTTGGATATTGCACTACTTTGTTCTCAGAACTGCTGGTAAAAGCCATGGTCTTACAGTCAAAATACTTTAAGAATTGTGCTATAAAGTTGACTAATTAGCCCCACATTTTCTTCTATCTTGTAGGGGAGAAAAGAGAGCATTGGTCTCCATCGCTGTGTTCACTTTACATGGCAATGGTTAATTAGTAGCTGATCAATAAAAAGGGTCAAATATTCTCTGCCTGCCAGAAACAAGCCATTCTTATGAGGCAGGTATTCACTCCAATGGGGGTATAGACCCTTAACTTTCCCATAAAATGATAATATTGCAGAGCGTAGGAGTATTTTCCCATTTAGAAATCAGTCAGAATCCTTCCAGTATGTTCATAAATCCACTTTAATTATAAAAATGTTGGATCCATATCCAGGAACAGCCAACATGTGTTTCACCCCCTTGGGCTAGTAAGCCTGGGGCTTTCTCTAGGCTGTTCCATCTGGTTAAAACCTTCATTGTTGCAACCGGCATTGTGTCACCGTGCCATGTTGACTATTTAATGATTACACATGTATGCTGTTCTCTGCTATATTATAATGGTGAATTAGTATACTTATTTGCCAGGACTAATTTTTTTGTTCTGTATCCGGCTCTGCCTGGTAGGGCACATCTACGTTACTGTAACACACAGTGACGGTAGAACAGAAGCTAGTTTGCACGCCTCTTGTTATTACAGTATTTATGAAACAAAGTCGATTCACAGAGAAGGAACAAATATGAATATTAGAAATTAGTGCTTCCTTTCATAATGTATTTGAAGTTATTTCAGTCTCCCCCAGGCCGAAATGGTAAATTGGAGTAATGTAATTGTTCATATGGTGCCACCAAAAAACTCCTGCGCAATGGATAGCCTAAAAGAGGGACTGAATTATTCTTAAATGGGACTACAAAAATCACCCTTAGATATGTATAATGTTAAAAGTATATAGCCATCCTCTGTCTATTAACCACTGAACCACGAAGAATACTTGCGTAATTATATTTTCTGTTTTGTTTAAAAAACAATTAAAGGTTTTTAAAAATAGATACTTTGGTTCAGTCTTAGTTAGAAAACTGAGACTGGGGTTGCCACATTTTTTCTGAGAAATATACAGGCTATTTGTTCACGTTGTATCATGGTTGATGGTTGTTGGTACTAGAATAAGATTTTTGGGAAAATCCTCTGTATCCTTCTGTACCCTGGACCTAAAAATGCCAGCCATATCTGCAAAATATCAGCCAGATGGCAACCTTAGCTGAAAAGGAAGCTGCCTAGAATATTGGAATTCTTATAAAGATAGCTGCTACCAGATTTAATATTCACGCTACTTCAAGAGTCATAGATAGGGGAAACATTGTTTACAACGCGGTGTTTACACCGCACGACCTTTACCACGCAGCCATTACAACGCAAGTCATTACTAAGACTTGCGCTGGATGGCACTCTTGGTTAAGGAATAGTGTGATTTTCTATTCCAACACCTTCCCTACTGTTACGTGGGCTGGAGTTGGTATAGAAAATCATATTAATCCTCAATCCAGCGCCCTCCAACGCAAGTCGTTGTAACGGCTTGCGTTGTAAAAATCGCGATGTAAAGTACTGCGATCAAAATGATTGCGTTGTACTGTCATACATCCCATAGATAGGTACAAGACAAACCTCAAATTCAATGTAAAAATCTCTTGGCTGCTTTCAGAACATTACTCAGCCTGTGCTGTGTTCACAGCGTTATACATTTGTACCACAAATCCGTCATTTGGAGTCCTCTTTGGTGTTCACGGATCTCTCCTCCACTTATCGAGAAGGTGATGTAAAGGATTTGCATATCATCACTTTGTGTTTTCTGTGTTTTTTGTTTTTTAGATTTTTCTCACCATCATTGGGAAGACAATGGCAGCGGGTGAAGCCTTGATGACCCACAGCGACACCAGACATGTAAGTTGGATCAGAGTGAAGAGGTGGACTTTCCGGAGGGGAACGTGACGCAGGTAGATGAAATCGGGCTGGTGCTTTGGAGGCATCCCGAAAAGCATGAGTCGGTCAAAGAACTGAAAAGAGAAAACACACAGACAGTTATGCAGATTGCAAAATTAAGCAATGAGAACCACTAAGTTTAGAGAACAATTTCCCACTTTTATTCACTTGTTTCAAAGCTGAAATCATGATGCAGCAAGAAAAATATAAATACAGTATTAAACCGCTACACAGTAGAAGCCACACATATCATTTTCCATTGCCTGGAAGTTCCTGAAGACCTCGGGTATCAATTTAATTAAATTCTGGATTCTTATTATTATCCATATTAGGCCAGTGTGAGTTTTCTGTTAAAACACCATAATATTGTGTAATGTCTTCCATTTTGCGATATATTGGTTATGTAAGATTCCCAAAACTGCACCATTTTGGCATTGTCGTAATTTCAAGGGTGTTCGGATAAAAATGTATCACCAGAATATCGTATATGAAACAGAATGAGACTTGCTGTTTTCCACACCAATTGAGTTTTTGAGCTTTTTTTTAGGAAGAAATACACCCGCATCAAAAATGGATGCAAGTAATCATTCTGTGCTAAAATATAGCCCTGAATGCCAAATTTCCATTTTTGTGAAATTTCGCAAAATTACAAGAAAAAAAATGTACAGAAATTCTCTACACCCCTAGTTTATTTAGCCAAAGCCAAAGAAATCTGCTCTACTGGAGATGAACAGATTTGGCAGCTAGCATTGACAAAAGTCAAACACTAAATAGCAGAGAAACAGATTGGGGCAGTGAGGACAGCCACACACACTGGAAAAAAATAAGTACACCTATAACTACATAGTTTTACATCTCACTACATTATTTTTTGCCAAAATCTTGGCTTTTTAAAAAACAGAACAACAATCATTTTTATTTTAAATTTTCAAAAAAGAACTGCTCGAAGGTGTGACTCGAATGATACATTTCCCACCCACCCTAACTTACTATGTAAACACTCAAGAAGAGGAGGCTTTGGATAGATGTTAAAATCAATGTGATAAAAGCAAAAGGGCTTTTCCCAGTACCATACTTCACATGCAACCACGTTCACGTTCTTGTGCACCAGAGCTGTCCACTTACCTAAATGAGGAGTGCTTTTAGTATCCTAACTCCACGCGCACTTTCACTCTGGGTAAGCTGTTCAGCAGACTGAGGAACGACTTTCTACACTAACATTTACAAAACACTTGCTTAAAAATATCTTACTACCTCCTGGAATGGTACTCATAGCGTTATGGATCCCAGACCGATGCTGCTCCTCTGCTCTCTCAATGTTTATCAAACATATGAGAAGTAGCCCAGGCTCCAAAATCTGAGTTGTACATGCCAATACAGACACACACGCGCAGAAATAAGATCAAAACCGTGACATACCTGTATGCCCTTCAGAGAAGACACTCCCATGTAGAGAAACACACCATAAAGCACAGGCATTGGAATAAACTGGAGAGAAAAAATATGGGTAAATATACAGAGTAAAGCAGATATAGTGTTTCAAGTTATCTAAATCCCTCACCACACCTAAACTGCACTGGTCAACCATAATAAAACATGACCCATCTAGGGATGTTTCTAAGAATAAAAGTTAAAAGGGGAAACATGAATGTAACAATATATTTCTTATACATATGTTTTCTACATTTCCTTTCCTTTTAAATGACAAAACGTTGTGTACACTGATTAAGGACCACGCCGTTTCAATAAACCGCTTTCCGTGTTACTTTCTTTTCCCCAACATGATTCGTCCTTGAAAGAGGTTTTATTCCACTTTTAGACTTGGTACATTTGTTCTCAAAGGACCAATTTCTTTCTCGGAAACATGCAATCCTTCTGTCCCATCCTGTATGATTCCCTTACATCAAACAAAGAACTGAAGGAATTGTTTTCCAGACTCTATGGACAGAGTTGTGCCAGAAATTATATTTCCAAGAATTCGTTTTTTTGTGTCCTGAATTCTTTACTTTGAAGGGTGATAGAGTATGGTACCAACTATACTGTAATGCTTAGATCTTGGTGTGTGGCTCCATTACAACACTCGTAGGTTCTGAAAGGTGTTAAGACCCACAAGTCTTGCATTATAGTCATTCAGTGTATACGTCAAAATTGCGTACACCTTCAACGGTACAGGTTTTCCAAGCAACTGTACTCAAATACTTTTAATAGGAAGCATAATACTTCACCGAGAGGCACAGTGTAGTTATGGCTGGCGCCCAGAGTGACGGTGGGGAGGGGGTGGCACATAGGTGGGAGGAGAAAGAAACACCCGAGTGTACTGTGGGGCTGATCAAGTAAAATAGGAACACCACTCAATATACTGCATAATCGCAGGCTCACACCAGAAGATTGCACATTTTTTTTTTAGCTCTACCTGTATTTTGCATAAGCATAAGATGCCGAAGGCACCTTCAGTGAAAAGAGATTAACGTGAGAGTAGATAGGTGTGGGCTGTCTAATAGATGAGCAGGTGAGATATTTACCAGGCAAGGTAAACGGTCACCACATAATCCTTGACAAGAACCAAAGGCCACGTGCACAAGAAAGCGAAGGGAACAATAATCAGGCAGAGAACCTCAGAAGGTCCTGAGGTACTAGGTTGCACCATAATAGCACAGGACAAAGAGAACTGCTGGGATGTAGACAAAAGACATTGTTCCAATATGATTTAATAGGGAAGCGCTTGATCATATATAAGAATTGTATTCTTTCCCACTTATATGAGTTGATCACTCTCAAACTGGTGACTGATAACTCAATAACAACCAGGCTTGCTAGACAAGCACATAGCAGTGCTTGCACGCAGTAAGAAGTCAGACTCAGCTGATTGGCTATACACAGTGCTTTTACTTGTGTAGCTGATTGCAAGTGGCAAGCACTGGCACTCATTCCTGGGGACCAGGGCTTATTTCTCATAAGACTCTCACCCAGAGCAAGCGAGAAGGCCGGAAAAGAAGGAAGCGAAAGATAAGAAAACAGTGACAAACACAGAAAATGAGAATGGAAAAAACACAGGTGTGGTAAAGTGACAAGCAATGTGGGTTGGTGGAACAAAGAGAGTAGAGGTGGAATTAAGAATAGACAGTCTTGTGGCGTGACCTAGCAAGATGGCCGACCAGAGATAAAATCTTAGAGCTCCGGCTGCCCCAGCAACATCTTACTTCGTCCTGGACCTAAACTGGCGGTGATCCATTTGAAAACGCAGCCTAGATTTCTGCCCTACTAAGTGCCTTATTTCTTGTGAGCCAGGGTGGTGCTGGTGGGCTCGAGGTGAGGTGAGTAGATGGCTGTGAGGCCTGCTGAGGCACGGGGTTAGTGGCCAACTTGGAGAAACAGGGATGTGGCTGAGGGCTGGTACCCCATTGGTGACAGGATGACCTGTGCGGGGTGAGTAATGTCGGAAGACTGCCCGGAATCCAATGATCTATGGTGGGGACTGGAGGCAGCCTGGCATCTGCCGCGATGACTTAGCCATGGTTATGGGGGTGCTGAGATTTGGGTGAGCCCTGGCTGACACTGCCAAGGAGCTAAGAGAAGCATGGGCCCACCGCTTGGTGCACAACCTTACTTACTTACCTTAGAACTTGTGACGCGGAAGAAGAGATCTGGGTTGATGTTGTGCACCTGGGGCACGGAGGCTGTCTTCACTAGGGCCCAGGAGCAGAACCATGCTTCAGGACAGAAAGAGCTTTGGCATGCATGCCAAGGCTGCCCAGATAATGAGTTGGGCAGCTGTGGCGGTTGAAAATGCCTGCGGAGGGTGGTGGAGATTCCCAAGATCAAGTGCTTGCTTGTTGAAGGCGGAGCAGTGACGGACCCTGGGTCTGAGTGGAAGTAAGTGCTACGAAGAGGGTGGGATAGGCCCGGGGATGAGAGGATTATGACTGGGGGCCCTTCTCGGCTGAGCCTATGAGGATTGGGCCCTTCACTGGCACTGAGGACGATATACAGCAGCAAGAGTAGAGTTGATGGCGAGTGTAGATAACTGGCAACACCACTGGGTCCCGCGATGTGTGATTGGTCCTGGTGGTGCCTGTTGATGGCAGCCCTGTAGATCTCGTCATGCGGATACTGCTGAGATCTCCCTCTGCAGCAGAGACACGCATGTCCCGGAGCTGGTGGGGCAAGGTACAGGCCTGGCACCGGGTGCAACCTAGTAGATAATGGTGGAAAGCCCTGTGTTAACAAGGTAAAAGACAATGCATCTAGGCCACATCCACTAGAACACCATGACGCAATACACTACTGAACAGCCTTTGCTGCAGAGAGTCATAAGACAGAATTTCAGATGGGGCACAAGATGGAGTCACATAAGGAGGTACACTCTCATACCAAACTCCTGGCAGGTATACATGGATAACAAGCAAAGCTCGAGGGAAAAATAGAGACTATAGATGTGCATTTGCTGTGCACTGATCTACGTCAATAGGAGGACAGGGTCCAGGTGATGGAGGTGCACTATCAGATCTACAAGATGGAGTCAAAGTCTTAAAGACCAAAGTGGAAAAATTGATCATGGGTGCGAATGTCCCAGAAGACAGTGCAGAAGACACAGAAAAATCGCTCTTGCTGCAGCAATCTGTGCTTCGTGGGACTTCCTGAACAGGTGGTGAGTAACAGTAGGGAATCCTTTTTAGAATAAATGATTCAAGATGAGCTGCAGCCTGAAAGGCTATCTACAATGTTCATGGTGGAGACAGTGCTTAGGCTGGGGCTTTGTGGGCTTAGGCACAACTGGGGGCTACCCCAAGGTCCCTTGCAGCCAGAATATTAAACCACAAGGGCAGACAATGTGTTCTAGCAGCTGCCAGGCTGTCAATGGGGCACTGTTTTGAAAACCTTAACATAGCCATTTTTCCAGATTTTACTAGAAGAGTGCAGTTGCAGCAAACAGCCTATGTGAAAGTGAAGCAAAAACTTAGAGCACTAGATCTTCGCTATATCCTCCACTTCCCTGTGCTCATTTTTCAGGGGAAATACCACTTTAAGAACGCAAAGATGTGTGGGCCGGCTTAGAAATGTGGAATAAAACAGGGGCCAGGAGGTAGGGAGGCGAGGAGCAGATTGAAAGGAGGTCCCCCGAAGGCATTAGCAGGGGCCAGTGGGCCACCTTTCCAGCAAGCTGCTCCAATAACAATCCAGGAGGATGGCATCAGGGGTAGAGCGGATAACTCATCCTTGGAGGGTCCTGGGACTCCTACTGACTACCCGGAGTCCACACTGGGGGGTACGAGTGGAGCCGCTGAGGGGACTATTACCCAGATAGATCTACCTGACACAGTTGCATAATATTTGCATAGTTGCCCTATAGCCTGGGCCATGGATTGGGACAATCCGGAATACAATGTTTTAGAGGCCAAGAGGCTGAGAGGTGGAGAGTGATAGACTGTATGGTTGGTTTCTGTCTACCAGAACACCTGGGTACTGAGGAGCAAACTGTAAATCAGACTGCATTCCCCCGACTAAAGGGTGTTGGTGTGACAACCCCACCATTCCTATCAGGGCTCCTGTGCTGGCAATTTTGTGTCGGTTTGGGAAACCCTGAAAGGGGGAGGAGGGGCTTGGTGATTACTACCTGCAAGTTCTATATCTTTTTCTATCTTTCTCGAGTTTTTCTCAGCTACGGGGGGGGGGGTTTAGTGTTGAAAAAGAGGTCAGGGTGTACATGCGCTCGTTCTCGAGTATGTGAAAGAGAGTGTTACATCTAGGCGGGCATACAATTGGGGCGAGTCTAGTATCTGCCCTTGGGTAGGGGGGGTTATGGATTCTGTTGAAGTTAACCAACTGTTCAGTTTGGAACCAAGTGAGTGGTTAGATAACCCCTGGACGAGCACAACTAGCCTTCTGAGTGATGCCATAATCCATGAATTGAACATTAACCTGAAATATGTGACTGTTTAACATCTGCATTAAGAGGTATGCAGTTTATTCCTACCTCCAAAATTATAAGGTACAATTACCAATGCTGCAAGGAACTCATCTCCTCATGGTCACAAAACGGGGAAAACATTGGTGGGAGCGTATGTATGAGGCTTCGTACTTCAATCAGGTGTGAGGTGTGGTGACATGGATTGCTGCTGGAGTCTCCTTTGCAGAACAGACAGTGGTGACATATCACATGGGCATAGTTGTTATTGTGATCAGGGTACTTGATTGGTTTGATACCTGCCTTGTGAATATGTATGTCACAAACATGGGTGACTGAAACTTTTTCCTGATATAATAAGAGTAATTGTTCGCTATATTGTGATGAGACTCAGTTGGGGAGATGACTGTGTCCTGAACTGCCAGCTTGGTTTATACCCTCCTAGCCCGTAAACCAAATATGGAGGCAATGTTAAAGGGAGTGATGGAAGACTTCGGTCTATTGGTGATCTGGCGACACCAACATCCGGTGGCTAAAACCTACGCCTACTATACCCAAGTACGCAGGGTCTATAGCAGACTAGACTGTGTTAGGTTCCAAAGATGATATTAACATCTACAGACATTATGTTCATCTTAAGTGATATTTATCTGATCCCTACCCGCTATCTGTAACAATAATGCCAAGGTGGCACAGGCCTGGAACTCCCCTTTGGAGACTACAGGCAGAGACGCTGATGGACACCGCATTTCTAGAACACATATGAGAGTATACTGTGTCATTCTTTCAGAACATCCACGGCTCCATGGATAGCAGGGCCATAGAGTGGACACCCTTTAAGGTCAAACATACAAAGGATGATGAGAGGAAGCTTGCAATACGTCTAACCACTGGCAAAAGCTTGGGTAGCATTCCAAACCATCATCCTTTAGCCCATCATGCCACCTCAGATTATACGCTACCATATGCAAATAAGTCTTGACCCTGCTCCAATAGGAAAAGTCAAGCTCGAACTGCCAACCCAGGTCTTCTCTGAACTAGAACACAAGCTACCATAATCGGTTTCTCCCTGAATGGGGCTCTTCAGTCAGGTGTAACTTGGTTCCAGTGGCAAAGTGAGCAAGGGGCAAATGTCTGGACATACCCTTAGGGGAAACACATGGCACAGGCATTTGTGATATGCAGGCAGTTGGAGCAAATGCTAGCTGATCTAGAAAACAGACAGGCACACCTGGACAAGCACACTGACCCAACAATCGGATGATTCTCTAACATATAGGGCAGTGAAAAGGCAGATAGGGGAAGCCTGGGCCAGACAAGAAATATTCACTTGCACACAGAACAAAAATTGCCATTTCAATGAAGGGCACAAATCTGGTAAAATGCCGGCATGGCTGTTAAATGAGCAACCAGCATACGCATACTGACACTGCACAAAGACGGGGACCCTAACATTGCGGCTCGGAACCAGATCAATGAGGCCTGCTCAGAATATCTGCAGCTGGGATTTATCCAGACATATACCAACCCGGATAATCCTCTGGTACACTATTTGTTGGAGGCACAGTTGCTACAACTTACTTATGAGCAACGCAAATCCCTAAAGCAACTGCGTAAACTGGAAGAGCTTAAGGAAGTACTAGCTGAGATGTCTCGAGGAAAGATGCTGGGAACTGATGGTGTTCCGATCGAATTATATCAAGTGTTACCTTCTTCGGTATTGGAAGTTTTTATAGAGGCACAGGTACAAGGAGTTCTCTCACTGTCCTCAAGGGGTTGTGGCAAGGTCATTGTCCCTAAGAACAGCATAGATCCGACAGATCTGGCCTCCTATAGGCCACTGTCGACGTTAAATACTGACATTAAACTACTGTGTAAGCTTCTGGCCTCCAGATTATTAGGAATGGTAGATGCAGTGGTGCACCCAGACCAGAAGGGTTTCACCCCTGGGATGAGCATTATGTACAATATCCGTTGAATAAACAATGTCTTCCATGTCCTTGAGACCTCTGAGGAGAATGGCATGCTGATGGCTTTGGACCTAGAGTGAGCATTCAACACCATCAGCTGGTGATACATGTGGGCAGTCCAGAGACCAATGGGCTTTGGCCCAGTTTTGTTAAGTGAGTGCAACTATTGTATGCTGACCCTGTGGCTAAAGTGGAATGATCTCAGACTCATGGTATTTCCAGGTATTATTCACGCTTACAGTGGAACTGCTGGCCTGTAAGATGAGATCTGGTCTTGGGCTCTGAGGTATTAAAATAGCAGACACATCCCATGTGCTGTTAATTGACTCAGTTGACGCCCTGGTGTATTTTCGAGACCCAGTGCAGTCGACACCCCTCCTTCTGGAGGAACTCATATAATCTGCCAAGATGTCAGGCCTATGCACCAACATGATCAAGTATATGTTCTTCCTATGTGGATTTAGATGCTCTAGTGTGAGCCGACCCCCCAAGGTCTGGGATTACCTTGGTAGGCTGACAGAATTTGTTATCTGGAGATCTAGTGAAACGTTCCCCAGAGATTCAGTAGGATTTAAATACAGGAAAGTTATTGGAGGTCCTAAGCTATTCTGTCAATTTCTATGCTATGCCCCATAATGGGACGTATATTCTTGGCTAAAATTATGTTCCTGCCATGCTGCGTGTGCGGCAAAACATGATGGGGCTAGTCCTGAGTACTACATTTCTCCAACTAGACAAATTACTATGCAAGCTAGATTGGGATGGTAGAAGAAGCAGAGTGAAGTTGGACACATTCAAACTCCCATGGTTTGAAGGTCTGCTGGACCTGTTTTTGTACTATGCAGCCTCACAATTCCAACACGCAGTGAGTTGGTGCGCTGAAGAAACCAACTGGGAGAAATCCCTTCTGAAGGGAGGCACGACCCGTACACCCTTCTGGAAACATTTACGAGGGTGAAGGGAATGCCCAAGGATTTCTTGTACCTCCTTTTTAGGTCTCGGCTAGTGTAGGCTGCGCACATGCGCAGTCTCGCTGGCGAGATCTTATGTTTCTTAGTAGCGAGGGTAAACCCCGCCCCTCTTCTCCATTGGCTGGCTTCCTAAACGGCGGCCAGCCATTGGAGAAGAGGTTTCAGTGATGTCATTTTTTCCATCTAAGCCCCGTCTTTTTCGGATTGAGGGGCATGTTTTTTTGTTTCTTTCTCATTCTTCTCCATTGGATGAAATGTAACAACAGTCAAAAACAGGCCAGTTGTTTACATTCCAGCCAATGGAGAAGAGGGGAGAAAGAAAAACACGCCCCCCAGTCTGAAAAGGATGGGGCTTGGAGATGGCGAGCGCTTGTAATTTATGACTTTCACCTCCTTGATTTGATTCACTGGGCCTCTGGCTGCTGAGGTGCGGCAACTCTTGAGAGCCATGTGGATAAAACATGCTGACCGCGGGGCTGTGCGTGTTGCACAGAAAGGTCAATAAAATACTCCGCAGAGCAACTTTCATGAGGTTACGCACCTGTAGTCAATAAAACCGGTGCACAACCTGATGAAAGAAATGAACCATGCTAGATGGCGCAATGGGGGGCTGTTAAAAGGCAGGGCACTTGTATCTTAATAGATTCCTCTTGTTCGCACATGCTCAGCAGCAGTTGAGTGGGACCTGGACAGTTCTCACACTATGCTAGAATAGTGCAAAGTACACAGGGCATCATGGTTAATTTCACAGATAACCCTGCAGAACGTGCAGTTGTAGTGCAGACACTGGGACTGACCGAGAGTCGATGATTGATAATGCGCTACCTACACTTGCCTTAGTGATGGACCAGGGTGACAAGTTGGACCAAGCTAAATACCGGTGGAGTGCCAACTGCCTGGATGAATTGACAGCATCAGAATGGTGGAGGGCATTATATGATCAGGTCAGGCAGGTGTCCTCTAATGCAAGATTGAAGCTGATACAGTTTCACTTCTTACATAGAGCCTACATGAAGTGAAACAAAGTGATTAAGATCTACCCCGCCAGCCCGGTTAATGTTGTAGGTGCAAACATCCGGTACTGACTTTTTACACAAGACATAATTTTAGCGGAAATTTGGGAGGAGGTCATGGGAGAGGCATCACAAGTGGTGGGGCTAGATCTCGAGGTTTCTATTAAACTGTGCTTGTTTGATAGGGTGCCAAAACGATAACGCTTTAAAATCAATACAGGAATGATGACGCTCATTATGGTGTTAGCAAGGAGGCGGCCTGCAATTAACTTGATGGCGACTAGGGCCCCAGAAGTAAAAGCCTGGAAAGTGCACTTGTTAGAGTGGGCACTAGCAGACGAGCAACATAGGAAGCTCACTCGTACGGAAACGAGAAAGCTGCCGAAGACTTAATGACCTGGGGCAAAACGCCGACTAAAACCATAGACCCGCCTAAAACCAGACACTGCTATTATTGTGATCAAGTACATAAAATGCTGTTAACCTGATTTGGGCTAGGCACGGAACGCAGAAAATAGTCTATACCATCGAGTTGCACTGTATGTGAGATGGCTTTCTTGTCTGCCCATGTGCTCTGGATTATTATGTATGTGTATGTTTGAAAACTCAACAAAAACAACAACAAAAAAAGGATAGATGGCAATTGTATTCAGCAGTCCTGCCATTTTGTCGCACCAGCGAAAGGCTCCTAAGAAAAACTTTGGACCTTATGCTTCACTATTATCATTATTCTTTTTATCATTATTATTATTATTATTATTAGTACTAACATCATTATTACAAAGTAAGTGTTGCACGCAATAATTCAATTATGGATACATGCTACACATGGGCTAAACCAGATAGGAAGGGGTCCTAAGAAGTCGTTGGGCCCAATTCTTTACTGTGACTCACTGGAGTGTAAATAGATCAATTTAGGCTGATTATATGGACATTTTAGAAGGGCACAGAAAGAATATATGGATCATGAAAGATAACTGTAAATAGCACCGATTCTAAGGAGAGAAGTATATTTCTTCTCCATATCATTGATATATTTATGTCTCTTCAATTATGTATTATGTTCAAGTGATTAGAAAGAGGAAGAGAAGCTGCCGTAACCAACCATTGGGTATGCTTAATAGTGCATTAGGAATTATCCATCTCCTTATCTCAATTCAAATAGCTTTCTTCTGAAAGAAGCCTACACAGGGTGACACATACTTGACTTCTGCCAATCCCTTCTACAAACAGAATACTAGGGTTAAATAATTTGCTGTTCAAACTGTCTCCTATTCAGGCCCTTTAAGACCAATTTAGAGGCATTTTCATGTTTAAATACACGTACAGGAATTTATATAGCGCAAATCACCGAGCGGTTTCTAAGCGCTTGCTTAGGGAACCCATCCTAGTATTCCCCTGTGAGATAACCCCGGCAGGGTGTCCGCAAGGTGAAAGCCAGGCATCCCGCCGCAAGGGGCCGTTGTGGAGATTAAGCAAGCTATTGCCCAGAGTCGCAGAGTGTGAACCCGTGAATCGTGTAGGCACAGGAGCGAGAATTGTCGAGTCCATGGACATTTTAGGACTCAAGACCCGGCCGAGCCAGGAATTGAACCCTGGTCCCAGGCTGACCTCTGCTTCCAGATCTGCCTCCTCTAACCAGTGAGCCACACTTCTCCACCAAGAGCAACCCCAGAATATAATTCCATAGAACAGCAATTCTTGCAATGAAAGCATAATCAAAGTCTTCTGTATTGAGATTTGAAATTCTATTATCAGTCAAGAATAGGGTATATTTTTTACTCACAGGACATATGCCAACAGTGGCACTCACTAAACATTAATTTTGGCTTTCAGGTACTGATGGCTCCATAAAGAAGCTTAACCAAGTTGCTACTCTTCAGATACATTTTATTTAAATAGATGACTACAAGTGGCTCATAGATTGTCAGAAATAGCACTAAAATAGGGTCCAATAAAAAGCAGTTTACTAAAAATTTTTCCAGAAATAACTCTAAATAATTCCTATTTATTGGAAGACTTCCATAGTTCTGATGGCTTCGTTTGAGGTTAGTTATCTATGAAAGAAAATAGAGGTGAGATTAGTAAGAAGTAGACAAGAGGCAAGTCTTAAAGAACTCCAGATGTTTTGGAGCTTGATGGTTGTTTTATTTTCTATCAGACTATTCTAGGTGTGGACCTAGGGCTAAGGTAGCCCAGACTCAAAGATGAGAGCATAATTAGTTAGGGGATTCAATACACAGCTGAGTAACTTAATTTAGGTACAGATTAAGTGGATACAGCTGTTGCTTCTTTTTTTGGCAAGTATACTCAATGTTATGAACAAAACTGTGGACCAAGTGCCTGAGCTTGAATTCCAAGTATCAGCTGATCTTGAGCAAGTGCAGATATGAGACCATACCGAATGCTACTGTCTGGATAAATTAAGGGTATTGCGGGCTGCATGATTTTGGTGCTTTCGAAATCGCGGACTGCTGAGTCATGTAGACTCTCCCATGTCCACAATAAAGCCCCAAAATCTCCAGTAACATTGGCTCCACTTTAAAAAAAAATTGCAGTGATGTTTGGAAAGAATTCAAAACCTGGGGAACCTATCTGATTTAAAACATTTGTGTATTTTTGATGGAATTACCATCATATTCCTATACCGCTGTGGACTGAGTTTGTTAATTTGCCCACATTTTATTACCTACTTCAGGTTTCTAGGTTATCTTTTTTTATTTAAGGACCAGTCATAGTTGTGCTACTCTATCCTTTTAATTCAAATTACTGAACAATGCAAGGATGGCATTTTAAAATATGTTGCACATTACATAAAAAATGTGGTGTACATGCAAGATAAAATAAACATCAATGTGTAGGTCTTTTGTAATACACTGAAACTTGTTATTTGAACCAAATCAACCAGGCCAGTGCTTGAAGGGCTCAGTTATGGTTGGAAATTAATGATATGCGTTCTGGGTGATTGGCTGAGTGGTTACCTTGAGTACAGTCGTCATGAAGACTGAGCAACCCATCAGAACAAAGATCATGAGCCCAGTTACTCTCTGCTCAATGATCCCGAGAAACTTGGGTTGCTCGCCAGGTGCCGAGCATTCAGACTCCAGCTTCAAGCTGTTGACATGCGTAATTGAGAGGACCGTGGCGGCCACAAACCACGGAAGACCCATCACAGAGCACAGGCCGAGCATCAGCGACACCATCAGCAGGTCCAGGTGGTAGCCACATCCTTTCTGTGGGAATGGAAAAGACTATTGTTATCATGGGATTAATCAGAATCTACTGACATATAGATACTGATGGAAACACTTGACTACTCCATAGTTAATAGCAGAAAGATATCCAAACATGATCGCAGTTAGCAATGAGCACGTGGCCTAGGGTCCTCTCCACAGTAGATGGAGCACCTCTAACAAACTGATTTCACACACTCATCAGCACTCATAGGCAATAATGTTTGGTCATTACTGCCAAGAAACAGAAGAGAAATGATCAGCAAAAGGTGAAAGGGTTTCTGGCATTGTCCTAAACTGCTTGCATTTAAATGTGAACAGCATTTTGTATTCGAAAGCACATGTGAGCAGACTGCAAAGCTATGAATATATGGTTGTAGTATGAAAGCAATATTCAAGAAGGCAATATGACCCAAACTCGGGAAAAAAACTACAAATCAGTAAAATGTTGGTTTCCTGAACAATTTAATAGCCCTGTAAATATAGCTTCCTTTGGAAGTTTGAAAGCATTTTGTAATCGAGGGTAGACGTGAGAATAAAAGAGAAACAACCTCACAGAGAGAGGCTGTGAGATATTTGCCAAAACTACAAGATGTTCTGCAACACTTACTTGACTAGGAGATCAGCAACTATCTCACCATGAGCTTAGGCAAGCCAACAGAACCAACCTTATCCACACCTCATGTCAGTAGAACCTGTATCACACTGAGCTTCAGAAAGTCATCGGCATCCCGCTACCCCTTATGCCTGGAACCAGGACCTGCAACACCCATGCCTTATGCATGCCGTTAGCACATGCCTCGCCCCCACATTTTACCTAGAATGCGCACTTAACAGTCCCCCCTTACGCATACCATCAGGAAATGCACCCTCCATCTAAACTTTATGCATGCAATAAGCACCTGCCCCCCTGCACCTTATGCATGTCACCCGCAACAGGCTCTCCCACATCTCATGCATATCATTAGCACGTCTCTCACTCACTAATGTATGCATGCTATCAGTGTCTCTCTCACCCGCAGCTGATGCATGTCATAAGCGCCTGCATCACCAACACATTTTATATTTAATGAGTACAAAGCTTACCTACACCTGATGTATGTCAGCAGACTACACCTCATCAACTACACTGTAGACATGCCATCCACAATACCATCATACCGCCTTACATATTCCACCATCACCTGCCCCACAAGCACCTGATGTTTGTCATCAGTACCGCTTCACATACCTCTTATGCTTGGCAGCAGTACCCTCAGATGTGTGGGACAAAGCCATTTACTGGATATGCTTTGCAACTGCATGGCTTTGGAGCTGTGTTGGTCGCATTGTGTTGCGGGGTTGTGTCCAGTGTCGGCTATTGGAGCATGGCCATTTGTAGCAGATTGAACAATAGTGTGTGATGTTACTGATGGTTAGAGAGTGCTGCTGGGAGCCCAATGCAAGCTCGCATATGGGGTTATCTGACTGGGGTGTGTTGGTTGCATTTGGTAACAGCAGCCTACAATCCATACTAATATAATAAAGAGAGAGCCCAAACCTTTGAGGCGGGTAATCTCAGGAACCACATCACCAATCACAACACCCAATACAGCGTTGGAAAGGGCAGTTGCAGCAGAAGGACATAGGCTATGCAGACGCCCACCATATACATTTAAAAGGTAAAAGAACAGTACCAGCAAAGTAGTCCCTTGTGGGCGTGTCTGCGTTGTGCTGTGGGCGTGTGCTGGGGGCGTGACAAAGGCTGGGGGCGTGTGGTTCGTTCCGCCCTTCATGCCATGTCTCATATCATGTGCTAATCCCACCCTGCTCCCTTTAAATACCCCTGCACCCTATAATCATAACCCACCCTTACTCCTTAAAATACCCCAACACCCTTAAACACTAACCCATCTTAACCCTATAAATATACCCTGTACTCCAACACCCAAACCTATCCCTAAAGCCTAAAAATACCCTTGTAACCCAAAACCCAAACCTAGCCCTGATTCCTATAAATACCCCTGTACCTCAAAACCCAAACCTACCCCTGTACCCCAAAACCCAAAATTAACACTGAACCCTACAAATACCACTGTACCCCAAAACCCAAACCTACCCCTGATCCCTAAAATACCTCTGTACCCCAAACCTAGCCCTGAACCCTTAAAATACCCCTGTACCCCAAAACCCAAACCTACCCCTGAATCCTAAAAATACATCTGTACCCTAAAACCTAGCTCTGAACCCTAAAATTAACCCTGTACCACAAAACCCAAACCTACCCCTGAACCCTAAAAATACCCCTGTACCCCAAAACCCATACCTAACCCTAAACCCTAAAACTACCCCTATACCCCATAACCCAAAACTATATCTGAACCCTTAAAATACCCAAACACCCCAAAACATATACCTCAGTACCCCAAAACATATAGCCCTATACCCATACTTACCTTATCCAAACATTTTTTTAAAAACATGCTTTTACTATTCATGCATATACAACAAATTAAGTTGTAAATGTATGCGTGGTAAAAGCATATAAAATGTAATGCCATGCGTTATAATGGCATTGCGGAGTCATGGTACTTTCGTAAGGAAAGTATGCAGAGTGATGGTATGCGGAAAGAAAGTTGCAGAGCAATGGGTGTTTACCCTCCCCCGGTAAGTACATTGGTGGCACGGCGGCCCACATCTCCAGCAACATACTCATATTTTTTCACCACCCATTTGAAAAATGCACAGGTCTCTCTCATTGATGGCCGGCACCGACATACACTTTTAGACACACCTCCCGCCACAAGTTCTAGTATTGCGAACTTTAGAGCTGGGGAGCTACATTCGAATCTCGGCATTAACTCAACATCCTGTGATTCGAGGCAAATCGCTGCGTCTCCCCGTGCCTACCACAAATGAATGTGTTCTTCTGTAATGTAAATTGTGCTCATGCCATGTTATCGAGTTCGCGCTAAATAATATTGCAAGGAAAAATAAAGTAGGGAAACTCGAGTTCACACACTAGTGAACGCACACTCTTAAGTGCATCAGCAGTGCACTGTGAATCGGAGCGTTTCACAGGCCTGTCACAGATAAGAAATGCTATCAAAACGAAATCCTACAAAACAATATACTACTGGCCGGCAGCAATTCATACCCGGACAACGTCGGGACGGGCTGCTAGTATATTATATAAGAAAAACTATTTTCAAAAGCTTAGGCTCTTTTATACATCTGTACGGAGTTCGGTGGTACTTTCTATGGGTAAGTAGTCATCCTAGATTGTTCAATGCTCTCTTCCAAACCACAGCTACACAAATCATACTGCAGTCATAAGGATAGGCTCAAAACATAAATAAACACTAAATCAGTGAACATCACTGAACTGGTTGCTCTGCTTTTGGCCGTGGTATATTCATGGTAAGAAAATCTGGGATGTGGGAACAACCTACAGATACAGGTCAACTTCAGCCTTTTGAATGGCACTAAAGTGCATTATTAATATTGGTGACATTTTGGCACACTAGATGTGCTGGGGCTTAAAACAAAGAGGAAAAAGAGAGATACAAACAGTGGGGGAAAGAAACAGTTAAAGATGTGTGTGCTTATAAGAAAGTCGTCTGTCTGTAGGTGACAGAATTTGAGTCCGACAGAAGAAAATTAAAGATATTCAAATAAAGGGATACTAGATCCAAGACAGTTGCACAGAGGTACAAGGCATTGCCTACACCCCCTTGTCAGCACTTAGAAAATGCCCAGACTACTCTCCCTGATTGATACATTCACCTCTGGGGCCCACAAACTAAAGAGGGGGTGGGGAGAGTCGGAAATGTAGTACATGCTGCTCCACCCTCTTCATTTCGCCCTATGCCTTGACTGCTGGGAGGGCAGAGGAGTCACAGTCTGAGGGTGAGTGCTCCTAGGTATGCTGAAGGCTCTGCTCTAGTACTCACCCACGTTAAACGTAAGGCCTTTGGTGCCTATTTTGCTGCTACAGTGGAAGTTGTAATTTAACTGATTAGGACCTGAGGCTCCCATTCAGAACTGGTAGGGGGTGAGAGGCATAAACCCTGCTTGAGAAGAATAATGCGAGTTACCCATTGGACGGAGGGAGTGGATGCAGGGCCGAGCGATGCTGTGCAGTGTGTAGTATGTCTATGAGTGGGTGAAGACCCCTCGACATTTTACATTAGTATTTCGGGGTCTTGAGCTTCTAGAAATTGACGTAATGTTACGGTATGACTTCCTGTAGGGTACAGGAGTGCAGTACAATGCACTATGTCTGTGGCTGGGGAGAGGATGCAGGGCGCAGACCCTTCCACATTTGGCACTAGAATTTCAGGACGTGAGCTGTTATAGTTATGCAACAATAGGAGAGAAGCTGAGTTCAAGGCAGACTGTGCTGTTCAGTGTATTGAGTCCATTGCACTGTACTGCCTGGCAGGCATCTCTATAGGGGTGGGGGCAATAATTTCAAGTATGAACAGGTAAAAGTGTGGCCAGGTGAGTGAGTGAGCACACTGTGTCTCTGAGCGTGTAACAGGGAGAGGAAAGGTAGGCGGTAGTACTCTAAAAGGGAGTACAAAAGAATCTTTTGTGATAAAAGCTACCTCGTCACAGTTCCCTTACTCACCAAATCAGGACACGGGTGAGCAATCCTAGAATGCTGTGATACCAGCAACCTATGCCATCTAGGGGGAAACATCCTTTACAACGCAACTTTTACCACGCAGTGTCTTTACCACGCAACTTTTACAACGCAAACCATTACAACGCATTGCGCTGGGGGGCGCTCTAGGATAGGGAATACGTTTAATTTACTATCCAACACCTTCCCAAGTGTCAACGGGGACTGGAGTTGGAATAGTAAATTAAACTATTCACTATCCAGCACCCCAAAGCACTATGCGTTGTAAAGATTTTCGTTGTAAAAACCGCGTTGTAAAGGCATGCGTGGTAAAAGCATGCGTTGTAATGTCATACATCCCATCTAGGTGACTGGAACAGCCGGAGAGATGTCCAAGTACTGTGTCTGACAAGTGGAGTGGTAACTCGCTCCACACTTACACATTACGCACATCACGAACAGCGGCCACAACAACAAACTTGTCAATGACACTAACAACTTCCTCACTAACACATAAAGCTTGGTTTCATCTTGACCTTTAACCCCCAATAAAAGCTACCAGCACTTTTCTCACCTAAATCTGATGCATGTAACCAGCCCCTGTCTCATCTAAACCTTCTGCTTGCCGCTTGCGCGTTTCTTCAACACCTTATGCAAACCACCCACACCTTTTGCATACCTGTCACAGAATGTCTTCAGCACCAGTTCCCACACATGTAATGCCTTCGACCATAACGTGTGTACATCTCACCTTGAGCTTATGTTCTTTCCTGTTGATGATGACAGCTGTAATTTGCTGGTCCATGAAGATCAAGATGGTACAGAGAAGGGCAGGAAAGACGGTGGGGAGCACCGTCCACCATGGATTGGGGCCGATTGGATTAACAAACCAGCCACGGTCATCTCTGGTCGGCTTAAAAAATAGGTTGAAAAGAACGACTTATGAAATATGTACATAATGTTTGGGTTTGCCTTAATGTATTAAAATATCAGCATGATAGGCAGGATGTGCATCATAGAATAGTACACCACATGGTTGGAGCAGCATGAGAGATGTTCAAGTATCATGTGTGACAAATGGAGTGTAGCTCTTTCAAAATAATGGGGCATCTATTGCTTAAAAGAATGGATCACTTACCTTCAGTAATGCTCTTTCTGGTAGAGACTCTATCAAGCAGCTGATTTCTCACCTGTTCAGTATTCCCCAGGCATCGGACTGGATCCTGAAGCTTTTCAGCCATACCTCTGCACACCAGTAGGGGGCAGAGTGAAGCTCAGCACTGACTCCGATCTGCTCCGCAAATGATGTGCAGAGCTTATATAGGTGCTACTCCTGTGCGTGTGCTCCCAGCCGCAGAGCCCCAATGGCAAGTAGGTTGACCAGATTCCTAGACTTGGGATCTTATTAACCACTTCGATGCTGGTGACGAGCTCAGCTCGTCATCAGGCTTACCAGCCGTGTGCTGATGACGAGCTGAGCTCGTCATGTAACGCTGTAATTTTAAAAATGCCGCACACAGCGGGAAAAGCCGCCGCATCGATGCGGTTAATGGATAGAGCGCAATCAGAGAACTGGGAGGATGGGAGGGTAGGGGAGGAATCTTCGGTTAGACAGAGTCTCTATCAGAAAAAGATTTCGTGAAAGTAAGTAACTTGCTCTTCTAATGGCGACTTCTAGCCGTAGATTCCTCACCTTTTGAATAGATACTAAAGCAATACCTATTTGAAGGTGTGTCTGTGGATGGACTCAACCAGAAAGCCCTGCAGATTCTAACAGCCAAAATGCTCCTGGCTGCAAACCTGACTGCAATAGTGCTTCATAAACATAAGACGGGATGCCCACGTAGAGGACTGGCAAATGTCCAGGACATGGAAACCTAATGCCAATGCAGTGGTAGCAGCTTTGGCTATGGTAGAAAGTGCACGCAGTCCTTACTGAGATTGTTCTCCTCTTCAGCCTTGCCTTTGTTTACTCTAGGGAATCCCACAAAGAGCAAATTGATCGTCCACTTGGTTTTCTTTCATACTATCTATAAAAAAGGTCATATCTACCTTGGGTTCCAAACGATGGAGTCCCTTCTCCCCGTTGAAGGGGTGAGGAAGAGCATTGCATGCCGGCAAGGTGAAGTACTGGCTGACGTGGGACCTAGTCACAACTTTAGGAAGGAATTATGCTTGTGATTGCAAAAACAGCCTGTCTGGGAAGAAGGTACTATGTGGCAGGTTTACACAGAGCTTGAAGCTCACTCACCTGCTGCGCAGATGGTATGGCAATGAGGAACACTGTCTTGAGGGTGACAAGCCACGAGGAGCAGCTGTGAATCAGCTCAAAGGGAGTGCTAAGGACCAAGTTAAGGTCCCACTGTAGCATGATTAAGGGGGTGGGAGGAAACAAAAGATGTAAACCCTTAAAGAATCACAAAACGCCAGGCTTAAACAATGAGGGCTGCTCTGGTAACCACAAAAATGCCAAAAGATACCCTTTAACAGTGCCCAGAGAGCAAAGCCTTTGGCCAGGGACAAAACAAATAAAACGTCAGTTAACTTGAATGGAGGAGGTCTATCTGCCAAGTACCACACCAAGCCACAAATGTGTCCCATTAACAAGACTATAAAGTGTTTGTTGAGGGATAAAAGGGCTGCCAAGATAACATTAACCCCCTTCGAAAGAAGGTCGAGGGCGATTAGCTATTGCTACTTACTCTCCAAGCATGAAGGTGGAGATTGGGAAGGCCAGGGTGCAGAACTTTGTTCTGCTTCTGTGACAGCAGATCCTCCCAAAGGGGCAGAATGATTGGAGGACAGATGCTTAAGCCCAGATGTTCTGGATACCATACTCTGTGCCCAATCTGGGACCATATGGATGACTTGGCCCCAGTTGGTTTGACACTTCTGGAGAACTCAGGACAGGAATGGAATCGGCGGAAAGGCATACAGGAGTCCAGAGTTCCTCTTGAGGTGAAAAATATCTTTAAGCGAGAGACGCCTTGGAAACTCCAATGCAGAGAAGTGCTGACATTGTGTGTTCTCTGTGGTGGTGAACAGATCAAGCCAAGAGTCTTCCCATTCACATAAAGGACCTGGCACAACCTCCCACTGCAACTGCCATGCATGATCCACCGGACACCAACAGCTGAGCTTGTCAGTCCTGGCATTCACCGATTCTGCCAGGTAGATCAGCACCAGGAAATTCTTTGGTAGACCAGCCATTTTCAGAGGTGCAGGGCTCCTGGGACAAGGTAAGTAACTTCCCCCCGAGCTGCTTGTTTCAGTACCACATGGCAGAGGGGTTCTCCATGAACATCTGAACCAGCTTCCCCTTGATGTATGGAAGGAAGGCTTTCAATGCCAAGCGGATGGCTCTCAGGTCAAGATTGATGACATATAGTCAGAATTCCATCAGAGAACAGAGAACTTTGACCTGCACCTCTCCCAGATCCCAACCCTGAAGGGATTCTTTGGTCACCACTCTCAGCTCTGGGTGGCGAAGGGAGAAGGGTCTGCCGCTGACCAAAGAAAAGGCACGAAACCGAACCATGTCCAGAATGGCTCTGATGAAGGGCAGCATCTGAGAAGGAGTCAGATGTGACTTCTGCACATTAATGGTGAACTCCAAAGATAAACAGGAGGTTAGCCTTATTCTGAAGGTGGTTGACGACTGCCGGGGTAGAGCCTTCCCTCATCAGCCAGTCATCAAAGTAGGGGAAGACTGGAATCCCGACCTCTGAAGGTGTGCTGCCACCACAGCCATCTCTTTCAAAAACTCCTTAGGACACTGGTGAGACCAAAGGGGAGCAGAGCGAACTGAAAATGCTTCTGTCCCATCACAGACTGCCTCTAGTGCCAATGGGCCTGCAGGACGGGTGTATGGAAATACATGTCCTGCAGGTTCAATGCCTCCGGCCAATCTCCAGGGCAGAGTGCAGACAAGTGACGGTCCAGGTGAGCATTTTGAATGTCTATTTCCACAGTAAGGCATTGAGAGGGCTAAGGACTAAAACAGGATGAAGGCCTCCATACTTTTTGGGCACCAGAAAGTAGCAGGAATAACAAACACGTTCTACTTCTGGTACAGGTACCCTCTCAATAGCCCCTTTGGCTAAAAGAGCTTGCATTTCCTGATGCAAAAGGGAGAGATGGTCCTCACTGGGAGGACAGTGTAAGAAGTGGCAGCGAGAGAATGAAAGGTGGAGCATCTCCCAGCCAGACAATCTGCAGTACCCACCAGTCTGATGTTATGATGGTATGGCGTGCCTACCAGGCAAGAATCATCAGAACCTGCCTCCCATCAGGTGGCTGTGCTTCACTAAGGGAAAGCTAAAGGTGTGGTGGCTACAGGAGAGTAGTCACCTGTGTAGCCTTTTGACTGTGAAATCAGGGCTACCGCAGCCTCAACCACAAAACTGCTGGGTGCCTTGTGGGGTTTGGATAGGCTGGCAGTATGGGGTACCTCTGCTGAAGCTCTGCTCTCCTTAAACTACTCTAGAGCAGAGTTTGCTTTGATCTCATACAGGTCAGTCCCATCAAACGGTATGTCCATGAGCAACGACTGGATATTGTCAGAAAAACTGGTGGACCACAGCCTGGAGCACTGGTGGCAATGGCCCATCCGATGAAATCAGTGGTGTCCAAGCCACAACAAATTGTGAACTTGGACATATCACGACCGTCCTGTATGTCCAGAGCGAGTACAAATCGGAGATCCACAGGGAAACTTGAGCCACCAAACCCCAATGGGTGTGGTATAGAAGATTCTCTTCTTGAATGTCTTTACTCATTTTGACTCCCTATTGGGGGTAGTAGTCAGAAACATGTTGGGGTTAGTTTTGCCTGCAGATACTTGCACCACCAAGTTTCAGGTAAGGGTGCCGAGATAGAAATTCGGGGTCGCCTGGGCAGGGTGGTGGCATTGTGCAATTCGGCCATTGGACAGGAGGCAAGAGCAAGGTTCGGCCCATACCCCTAACGCGGCATCTCTAAAGACCTCATTAAAAGGTAAGATGGGCTCAGTTGATGATATTCCCAGCTGAAGACCTTTTGTAAGAACATAGGTCTTGACCTCGGGTGGGAGCATGAGGCCAAAGATTACAGCCACCATACGCATTACCATGGCATAGAGAGCACTCTCATCGGGACAGGATTAGAGGGGGAGAGTGGCCCAGACTCACAGAGGTACCAAAGCCTCTATACTCCTGAAAGTCAGCATTCCAATTCGCCTTGTGATATGGATGGCCACTCTCATCACCTGCATCATAGTCACTGTCGGAATCCGTGATGAACAGACAATGCAGGGTGTGCTTTGGTCGTTGTGGCGGCAGATCAACTGGAGGAAGTGGAGTCTCTACAACAGCCGGGCACAACCTGGTCTAGGTTGAACCGTCGCCGATTCAATGTTAGAGAGGACACTTGAGGCCTTGTCTTCCAGTGTGAATGGAGAGTTGGCATCTACATTGAGGTGCTGGGGACCAATTATGGGCTCTGAGGATCCAACTGGTGCTGCGGGCAAACCAGTGGAGAACCTCTCAGCTCTTTGGGGCCAGAATGTGCAACATAGGGAATAGGTAAGGATCCAAAGAATCAGAGCATGGCCTTGCGGAACTCTTCAATATATTGCAGGGTAGCGGACGCCCCCAGAAGCTTGGGTAGTGCTGGAACAAGTTGCGGGATTGACTCTGATTTAATCTGCTGTATAATCTGTTATGGACATATTTGAGGCATCAATTTAGAAGTAGAAGGACTCCCCATATCAGGTAAAATCTTCTCTTTTAGGAATCCGACTTGAGGGAATATCTATATCATGGCCTTGGGTATTTGCGGAGTATTATGCTGACGAAGGAGGACTGCCTTGGGATATCTCGTAGTATAGTCTTCCATGACCAATACATATCAATAACTACTTCGGGATGGTAAATGGGGGCATATGATGCCCATACCTACTCTGACAAAGGGTTCTTCTATAATGGGTAAAGGTCATAAGGGGGCCCTGGGCGATTGATATCAGCTCTTATTTAGAATTATGATGCACTCTCTGCAATACTTTTTAATATGACTATATATCCCAGCCAGTAGAAGTGTCCCAGTATGGCTTTCTCTCTCTTTTCTTTACCAAAGTGACCCTCAATAAATGAATATGTACCTGGTTCATTACTTTATCTCTAAACGTTTCTGGAACTAGGAGCTGGGTGGGATGTGACGTTCCCCCTTTTCTATACAATAGGCCAAGTCTTTTAAAAAAGACATCAGGACCTACTTCCTCCTAGTTTTGCTCTTCAGTGGCTCTAGCCTTGATTCTGCTGGACCTAAGTGCTGCGTTAGACACAGTGTCCCACAGCCTCCTACTTGAGAGGTTACAGGAAGTCGGGGTCAGAGGTGTCACATGGATTTGGTTGAAGAATTTTCTGGAAAATAGATCCTTCCAAGTTCTGCAACATCCTTTCAGCTCCAGAGTCTGTCCTTTAAACCAGGGGTTGCCGCAGGGTTCGACTCTCAGCCCCACCTTGTTTAACATTTATATGCGCCCGCTTGCAAATATTGTTCTGAGACATGGAATTCAGCTGTTGTCATATGCTGATGACACTCAGCTAGTTGCGACCCTGGAACAGAAGGAATCTGGAAGGGCTGCGTATTCCAGAACTTGCCTGGGGTAGCTTATGGACTGGATGAGACTGAGTTGCCTCCAGTTAAATGAAGGGAAGACAGAGGTGATGGTGGTTGGAAAACAGCCCTCTCTCTGGTTGCAGCATTGGTAGCCAGAAGCACTAGGACCTAGTCCAGTTCCGAAAGCCAAGGTGAAAAGTTTGGGAGTGTGGTTCGACAAAAATCTTCCCTTCTCTGAGCAAATATCTGCTGTGGCCGGGACATGTTTTGCCATTTTAAAGATGCTACGTAGGATTCTGGACCTCCTGCCCCTGGATGCTAGAAGAAATATTGTACAGGCTTTGGTCACATCTCGCCTCGACTATTGCAATGTCCTGTATCTAGGGGTGACTGCAAAAAATGTTAATATCTTGCATAAGGTCCAAAATGCCGCAGCCTGGCTTATCCTGAATGTCCCAAGGAGGGCTTCGGTGGGAGAAGCTTTGAAGGAACTGCATTGGCTACCTATCTGGGCCAAAGTTACCTTTAAGGCCTACTGAGATTGTTGGGCAGTGCAAAATTGACTGAGCCCAGGGTGCGGAAGGCACGGGTCGGCGGGAGACCCTTTGGTTTCCTGGCAGCCAAGGCATGGAATGAGCTCCCAGTGGATCTGATGACATCTGAGTCGGAGTCTCGGTTCCGCAAGAAACTGAAAACCTGGCTCGTCCATCACCCCCCGGGAGGGCTAAAGTAGTAGGGTGCCATCTTGTGTGGATGTCCGCGCTCAATGGTGGGCAGCTTGGTAGGGTCGCTGGGGTTCATTTATGTCTTTGCGCAGGGATACTCCGGTTGGAGTAACCATAGCGCTCTATAAGATTCATAATAATAATAATATTAATAATAGCCCAGGCATCTCAAAATAGGGAATCCGCTCTCTGTGCTGCCTTAAAGTTCCTAGTGACTCCCAAAGGACCTCTTTTTTTCATGCAGGACACCCACTCAAGCACTTCCTCTTTTCACAGAATTTTTTATTTTTGCACTTTTTTCTTTAGGAGTGTGCCACTCCTTATCATCCAAATTAGAAAAGGGTGCTTCCTCTACCAGGACCCCCTCTTTTCCCAGGTGTCCTGCACTAAGGACTCCAAATGAGGGTAATCAGTGCCAACAATTAGAGTTTCTGGTAACTTGAGATTCAGGCCTACTCTTAAGATATGCGTGGTTTCCCATCATTTTCTATATTTACCTGAACTATGAGGTCAAATTATTTTGTCTCCATAAATGCACTGCATAGTCATGGTTCGTCGTGGAATGGGGTTGCCCTTTCATGACATTAGGTCTCATATCAGTCTGCTGCAAAAGGGCATTTACAGGAGAAGCACTGACCTTCAAGGAATAGTCGTAGGCACTTTGAGCTTCTTGCTTTCCATACATTACAGGTTTAGATACCCTTATCTCCATCCATAACACTAGGGTCCTGTAACCATGGGGGGAATACTCCTGCTACTGGAGGGTTCTCCCTCTTGTCGCTTTAGGTCCATGGTGTCCCCTCCCCTTTCAGTGGAGTTTCCTCTACCTATGGCAGTGCTGTCTTCTCGATTAGCCCACCTTTCCTGGGCCCATGTTTAAGCCCCATTGATGTCCACAGCTGAATCTAGCATCAGGTTACTATGTTGTTTCTATCCACCTTTGGCCCGAGGCATGAACGGAATTTATGAACTGTTCTACTTAAATCTCTTCTTCTTCCGTGGCTCTCTCAGGTTTCAACCAGAAATCAGTCACATCTTTAATTCAGAAGAACAAGGCTTGAGGTATTTCGCTGGACACCTCTATTATTTAACAAAATCTTATCCGGTAGATCTCATCGTCTGCCCCCATTCTTTCTTTTACACTTTTCTTGAGGATGGTATAAGGGGTGAGTCTCTGTGGATTGGAGGCTTGATACACCGATTGGAGTTCACATGTGGGGAGAGGCCCTAAATACTGCTCACAAGCTATGCCGCGGCCAGAGCAGTCCTGTCAAAATTATTAAAGAAAAAGTCCAGATCTACCCTATCAGCAAACTTCTGAAGGACTAAAGAAGGTAATGCTGTGGGTCCCCATTGCTTGCCTAACACATTAGCTAGTTTTTCAGTTGCCGTCTCCTGACTCTGGCCTATGTTTGTTTATTTGCTCAGCTTGAAGTTTGGACTTTGTGGAAAGACTACCGTAGCCATGACCATACATTATTCTAAGGCCTCTTCTAATTTCTTTTGACCATCTACAAGTTTAGCTATGAAAGCCTCTATTTCCATACATCCCACTTTTGACACCACTTGGAGGGAAAAATGGAAAGATGGCTTCAGGGGTTTTTCTGATGTGCGTATAATGCCTTTTATTTAAAACATAAATATAATGGCAACTACCACCTTGGGAAGAAAAGTCCAGGAATCCATCCTTTTACTGAAAGTGGTTTCTTCTCTTGTTCTCAGGTCTACTGGGATGATGCCGCCAGCATCCGGTTAGCCAGAACTCTGTTGAGTTGTGGCGGGCTACTCCATGACTGCTGATGGCATCCACCAGGCTTATGACCATCTGTACTCCCCCTTAATAATCTCGGCGTCTTTCTTGACCTCTCTGTTCTTCCAGCTTCTGAGGGGTGTAGGCTCCTCCCGGGTTTACTCTGCCCAAGGTAGATGTCTCTCCAGTGGTGCTTGTCTTTCTGTCTCCTCTCTGGTCCTCTATTGCACTCTCCCCTTCTGAGAGTCTTCCTCTGTTTTTATTTTAGTTACTCAGCCCCGCTCTACCGACAGGAGTTTGTCATTATTTTTCCTTCTCCTTCCAATCTCTGCCTGTTTTCCCCCTGCTCTTCTTTGTTCCTTTTCTCTTTCCACCTTTCTCCCAGCCACTGCCAAATTTCAGCCCTTTTTCTAACTGGACGTTCCTTTCTTGTTTTTAGATGGTGTTCAGGCAGTGGCGCCACAGGACCAAGGCTATTTTCTTGCGGTAAGTGCCCAGCGATACCCTCTGTCCCCTCACAGGAAGGTCTTGACTTTCACAGCACATCACTTCAATTTCTCACGGAAATAATTTTTCAGTTTCATCGTGCTTATTCAAATCTCATTCTTCTCTTGCCCCTTTGCAACAATTTCTTTATGGGCATATTGTATCTAGAAGGAAATGTAAACACAGGCTAATGAAAATATTTAAGAATTTTGCACAGTAAACCATGTTGTGTCCTCTGAGAATGGGGACAGGAAGGGCCATGTGATATCACTAGACACATGTTATCCAGTTTCTCTGTCCTAAGTGCCACCAGCCTAAAAGGTTTACAACTGCTCACAACCAAAAAACAATCAAATCAAAGTGGGCCAAGGAACGGGAACAATATAGACTAAAAAAAGGGTAAACGAACACTGGGTGTGGAAACATTGGAAGGAGACCATATTCTAGCAGTGGTGGCTAGGGTTGGGTAGCTGAAGAAGTAAGGGTGTAAGTAAGTGCTTACCTTGAATTCACTTGGGACTTGCAGCTTTGGGGACGGGACGCCGATTAAGTAATCCACAATTACCATGGTGAGGATGGTCAGGAAAACAGCAAAATCACTCACCATGGAGCGCACCTAGGAGAAAAACAAGAGGGATGACTGTGTGGGGCTGTAAGACAACACAACTATTTTACATCCAGAGAGACACCGCTTGGTTTTCCACAAAACTGAACAAGACTATTCTGCAATGTTCAGACCTCAAATGTACGGAATCACTCCTCATTTGTCAGACGAAGGTCATAAGTAACAGAGCAAATCCACTCTGATCAGATTTTTTATATCCGTTATCCTCTGAGAGCCCTCAATTATTATGCCCAGTGTTGGGGAGGCGCTGCCTTACCTGTAGATGATTTTATTTTGGAAGCAACTCCCAGCTCCATGTAAGCCGCTGGCGATCACTGCTTTTCAGACACTTCCCTACAGGCTTGTTTGTTTTGGGCCTAACAACTTCTTTCACCATCATCTGTGATTTTATTTTTGTATCGAATCTAGGGTCTAACACCAAGAGATTCTGTCAATGGCAAACACAGCAAAAAATTATGACACTGCTATACAGAGAAGCAGGCTAGACTCCACCGTTCTAACAAATTAACCAGACACTACACGCTGGCTATGTCCATATTGCTACAAAAAAATACACACCGTTATTAGGACAGAACCCTACTGCAAAAATGGCACTAAAAGTAAGCAGAACCTCACGGCCATAAAAGACCGGACAATATGACAAGTACAAATCGCACTGCTATAAAACAGACAACAGAAACAAGCACCGACAATACTGTTTTAAAATACTCCAAAACCAGATCAGACCTATTGCTATAAGATCAAGTACTGGCAAAGCAAATAGGGTTTCCATGACCGCCAGCCTATTGGATTTGTCAATGCTTGTTTATTGTGTAATACTTTTTGCTAAATTTTATTATAAGGAAGCTGCCGTCCCCTAATTAATCTAAAAAAAAAATACAGCATTCACTAAAAGCAAAAATATTTTCTGGTCTAAAAGAACACATACCGATACCGAAGGGAACTGCTTTGCGCGTGATTTGCTCCTTGGGAAACAAAAGAAGGTCCTCGCTCATAGCGAAATTAGCCAATGGCTGAAGACCAACTGCCCCATGCTGTATGTATGCTGTAGTAGGCAGAAAAAAAATTGTAACTGTACCACCAACAGACCAATGGATGGAGAGGGCTGACTGAAAGCCTCTATAAGTATATTATACTAAAATTAATAACAATCAAAAGGATTTGCCTAACGTCATACCTTAAAACCCAGATTTATAGCAAACACATAAATGTAAGCAAAACGCTCTCCAGCAGGGAGCAGCAAAGTACTGTGGAAGGAAGTATATATATATATATCGAACAACCACCGTCTCCTCCCGCAATCGCTCTCACTACGATCACGCTGTGGACACAGACAAGGTCACAAGGACCAGAGTTTCAGATGCTGGTTAGATTTTATTCAGCTGTCGCCATAACGTTTCGGCACAACGCCTTGATCACATATATATATATATATAGAGAGAGAGAGGTGCTTCACATAGGGTAAGTGTGGTAATGAGCCTCGGTGCAGTTAGATAGAATACCTTCGTTAACAATTTTTAATTGCAGGTTACATGAAGAATAACACATGCACGCCCCGCCAGGACTGCCGACCATTTCGTAGTATTAGCTTTGGACTACAGTTGCCTTTCATGGCGAAGAATAAAGAGCTCTAATGAAACCAACTTGTTTTTTTATTAGCGCTTTGTGCTTGACTTCTACCGCTTCCAAGCACTTGAAGCAAAAGCTGTTACTCTGACCAAATGTTATGCAATTTACTGGGTTTTAATAATTATTAAGACATTTTGCCGGCTACGCTCCATCACAACACTGAGGGGCAGATGTATCAAGAAACCATTTTGCACTTCTCTAATAGCGATTGTTAAGGAATCGCTATTTGAGAAGTGCAAAATGGTATGTATGTAGAATTTTGCTATTTTTTAGCGATTCCTTAAAATTCCTTAATTGCGATTAGCAAATTGCTAATCGCAATTAAGGAATAATTTTCCCATTCATTTCTATGGGCCAGGAGGCCCATAGGAATGATTGTGCAGTGATTCTCAAATTGCGAAATCGCAATTTGCTAATCGCAATTTGAGAATTATTTCAAGGGTGCAGGGGTGTCTCAAAGACACCCTGCTGCACCCCTCAAATCTACATGTGTGTGCATGTGGCACACATACATGCCCTATGGGCATGTATGAGTGTCACATGCCACCTTTACAAATGCCAATTAGGGCTTTTTTGTAAAAAATCGCAATTTACCACCAACTACAAGTTGATGGTAAAATGCGATTTTTTTACACAAATTCGCACACCAAAAATGTGTCATACATATCATTTAAGGAATCGCAAAATTTGCGATTCCTTAAATGCTATGCAAAAGAAGGAATCGCAAATAATTGCGATTAAATAAATTGCGATTATTTCATACATGTGAAATATCGCAAAACGGCCGTTTGCGAGTCGCAAAGGCCGAAAATCTGCGATTTTCAGCCTTTGCGAGTCGCAAAAGCCTTGATACATCTGGCCCTTAGCAAACAATATGCAGTCCAAAGAGATGCAACGAAAACCCTTAAACCAAACATCGAACATATAAGACAAATATAATAAATAGCTTGTATTCAAAACGCATAGAGTTTTAGAAAAAATGTATTGAAATAGTCAAAATGTTTACTATGGTAGAACGGGTCTCTGTATAAGATTAGTCCTGGGTGGTGAACGCCACTCCGTTCGCAGAGTTTGCATACCTTTTTGCACTTTGCGTTTTGCGGAGTTCCAAAAAACACTGCTCAGCTACTCGAGCAGAGTTTTTCCCCGCTCGCCAATGATAAGCTGGCAAGTGCGAGCGAGGAAAATTCAACGCTAGGCTACTTCTCAGCGAGGTTTCTCAACGTGTGCGGCAGCGGATGGCCGCTTCTGCTCCTTTGGAAAACCTTCCGCTCGCATTGAGGAAGCTGGCGCTCAAGTAGAACTTCTACTCGAGTGGCAGAAAGAAGCTGTGCCTTATTGTGCTGCGCGTGATGGCCCTTGCGCTGATTTTACAGCGTGGGACAAACACCCGGCGCTGAAAATCATCAAACGGCACAAGGTAACACTGCTGTTCATGGAACTCGTGTAGCTTTGCAGAGTTTGTTTTGTCACTTCGCGGAGTTCCACGTACTCCGTAAACTCCACCCAGGTCTATACAAGATTTGGAATGAGGGTTGTCTTCGGGTCGGACATCTAGGATTAGTAGCTTCACTTAAATTTGGAAATGTATCTGTCACACAGAGATAACACTTAAATATGTGAAATAATGGCCTCTACTTTCAACGAATGACAAACAGTGTCACTTAAAAAGTGGGTGGGAAATTCACAGAAATTTGTAATAGAGAACTTGCAAAATATCACATATGCAGAAATACCAGAAACTCAGAAGTACACACTCAACTGCTCCCAAGACAGTCTCCCAGACTGCATGATTGGTTGCAATGAAAACTAGCGAACTCCGAGGGCCTATGGACGCTATTACAGAATGGCTTCATGGTTTATTAGTTACTGGACTGACAAGACTTACACAGCCCTCACCAGCTGAACAGGAGAGGTCGATATGCTCAAAGGATTCACCCAATTACCTACACCCAAAGTATGTCGTAGGTAAGTGGACACAACCCAAGTATATACCCCCTTAAAAATTCTGCCCAGAAATTCCAACCAATCCCTTTATGTAATCCATTTTAACATGATTCGATGTTATCAATTCCAAACAAACATAACCCTATTAGCCAGCCCGTTTCTACCAATTCTGCACTCGCCCTGATCTAAGCACTCAGTGGCAGACGAGGGGCACCCTTCGAGGAAGCGATCTGCTAAACACAGCTGGACAACTGAAGTTACAGTGCAATGCCATGTACAACACAACACTCCTGAACAACACAAAACAAGCAAAGATGGCGAAAGGAAGTAGCTGTTTGGCAAAGTGAATGCATAACTTGGGGGTAATCATTTATAATAATTCCATTGCACGTTTCAGTAATTAATTATAAACATCTTTTTCTGACATAATATTTTCCACGCCATTTCGACCTTCCATGATTCAACAGGTCATCAACAGGACAGAGCAATCAAGGGACACGAAGGGAAAAACGATTGCTGTGAGTTGTGCACAGGGGCAAAGAACGAATCCTGTCAACAACCGCTTATTAAGTGATGGCGAATGGCCTCCAGCAAAGGCCAAGGGGACCCGGGAGCAGTGCTGGAAAGTTACTGAGCACTTTAGGGAGGCTGCAGAGACAGCATTCCTCCCTCAGAGGAACCGCGCCAAGGTCAGACAGGCCCTGGCAGTCTTACGCTGACGGAGGAACGCTCCCTCCACACTGTTGTTCACTATTTGGCGCAACCCGCACGAGTTTTCCTTGCACTGTGTGTTAACCGTGGACTTCGAGCACTTGGCATTTAATCTAATTTGATTCTGCTAACAATTGCCTGAAGAAACGTGAACAGAAGGATTTACTTCTGATCCTCTTCGGCCATATCTCTGTTTATTGATTTATCCCAAATAACAATACGTTTTATAAAGTATTATAAAATTGATAAGATTCTGTTTTTGGATGACACATTTTTGAAGACTGTTGCACATATAAGTTAAACCCTTGTCCACTTAGGTCTACAGGTGACTCCTGTTCTACATGTTGCTACTTGGGTTACACCGCGCCGGGCTTTTAGAAGCTACTTTGCCTCAGATACAGAGAGAACAGTAACCCTTCCTTGCATGTATTCATGCCCCTTCACCCTCCACTTACTTATCTTGGGACGCCAAATGGTGCATTTTGTTTGGCCCTCGCAATACCTGTTAAGCCTGTTCGAAAAATAGGAGGAGGATAGCTTTTTGGACACCCAACCAGTGCACGTAAAAAAAGCTGGGGGGAGGCCGCCACCCCCAAACTTGTGCTGCCCAGGGATTACCGCCGCCACTCATAAGCCACTGTGCAGTGATATTCAAACTACGGCTTGCGGCAAGCCACGCCTTTACATGACTGCTGGACAACAGCACAGGCTGCTGTAATTTCTAGAGAGAGAGAGTACATAATAGAACAGTCCCATTGTATTGGTGGCTTTCACATAGAAGGGAGAAATGAACATATCAAAACTAAAATTCAAGGTGTTGAATGAGAGATACACAATAATATTCAACCTATGTTATTTAATCACATTGGAGATATGCATCTTATACATAGAATAAATCGTAGGGAAACCTAACAAGGTAACAACATTTACATGAATAGTGCCCAGAGATGGGGGGAGGGAGTGCAAGATGGTAGGTGGTGAGAAAGAAAGTTTGTGGTGGTGACAAAATATCACAAGCAATTCTGGTATATATTGTTCATATACCGGATGGTCAAAGTACATATGGCATAATTTCTCGAGAGAGCACTAACATTCAGAAAGATATTACATAAATGGTTAAGTGTTTATTTACAAAGGCAAAGAACAGAACCAAATAAGGAATCCTGCACCACTAACTTTAGCAACATATTTACTTTTAAGATATTTAGCATTAAACATGTACAGAATATGATAAAAGCCTCTTCACATTTCATAAGTGTATTTTATTAACATGGAGAGGCGTTTCACTTTAGCAAATTATTATCAGTGCATTAAGAAGCATTTTTTAAAGCTATAGTTTAAAAAAAATGAACATAGAAATGTTCAGGCCTTCTCCCACCCTGACAAACACCCCAATAGTGAACAAAAAGGCAAGTCAGTAAGTCATCAGGAACATGAGGACCCCCTGGGTGTTCCGGGTTGTTATTAGGTTAACATTATAGTTTATTAAATCAAACACAGGAGCAGGTTTTGCTGATTGCACACCCAGCACTCTAGTATTTTAAGGTGCTCTTAATTGTGATAATAAAGACAATAAAGGCAAAGTGAAGTAAAACAAATGCCTAGAATCACACAATTTGGTCAAGTGGGGAAGCTGGGATTGATCTCAGGTTTTCTAGTTGCACATTGTGCAATTCTATGTCAGTCCAGTTCAATAAACAAGTTACTACCTTTTTACACTTACCAATCCCATGTTAGCGATAGCAAGCAGAGAAGGCTTAACCCAAAATGCGGTAGAGGGGCGGTGATTCACATACTGCATCTCACAATATTATCAAATCTATGTCTCTTCTAGAAACTAGGGGCTTACTCATTGCGTAACAAAAATTTAGGGCCTCCCCCTGCAAAGTACATGGAGGGTTGGGGCCCTCTCCAGCTCACTACCTCTAAATTTTACAGAATGGGAGCCCCGGGAGCCCCGGGAGCTCGGGACCCCGCACCGCAGGGGCTTCTGGGGGCTTTTGTTACACCACTGGGCTTACTTTAGAAGGCAGTACATGGAATGAAACCCTCAAAATAACTCCATTGCTCACTGGCCACACACATGCACATGCTTTGCTTTCCCTATGTCCATCTTACGGTACTCCGTTCCCTGCAAAGACCCTCTCCCAACATGCTGGCATCAATGCAGCCTTTAGGCACAGCACAGGCCATACTTCGTGGCGCCTGGGAACATGTGTACAAGTACCCATGGCATAAGGTAATAAAAGACAATATCTAATTGAGAAGATAGACATGTTCACATCTCAGACAATAATGTCACCCACGGTTGTTCTTTGAAAGAATACGTTGTTGCAGAACTTTGTCCTTCAGTTTGTCGTCAGTTTTATGATTTCTAAAACAACGTTTTTGTGATAAATCTTTGTTTTGATCACATTGATAACACCCCCATCACAAACAGAGGGTGCGTAGAATAAGATTCCATGAAAGGTGTGTCGGGGGCAGTTTTGCTTTCGCCCAGGGAACCGTGCCCGCCCTGCCCTCCGCTGCACCTTAGATCCTTCCACCGGCACACTAGACCTCCAGCCAACTAAAACACCGCTTACCTTGGTGGGAAAGTAATGACTCGTCTTGAAAGTCTTCAGCGTGCTGGACATGGCGAATGTGGTGAAGAAAAGGATGCACGACCAGAAGAGAACGTCCGGGGTATAGGGTCCGTCGTGCCCACAGGCTGTGCCAATAAAGTGTCCGTGCATATCCCGGCATTGCTGAGAAGAAAAGAAGTCAGCACCAAAATTCCACATTAATACCAATGCAATTTAAGTTGATTTTTTTAAAACAGAATAAAAAAAAATTTCAGTAATGCAAAATGCGGCTGGTGCTCGGAAACATGCACTTATACTCAACCCACTGATCCAGTTTGCCAACACAGTCCGGGACCGCCCCAATGCTTGCATGGGGACCAGTCAGCCGCTCCACTTCAAATAAACTCTGAACATGTGCTTTAATTGGACAAACCTTACTCTGGGAATCCATAAATTGAGAGTCAAGGTGGACAACAAAAAGAAGGTGGAGTCTCAATGGGCAGAGTCAAGAAAAAGAAGTACTTCAGTCAATCTATACATTCACAAAGATGTTGGCACCAAAGAGAAACATGACAGAAAATCTGTTCGGACTCAATTAGTTACAAAATCTTCATATAAAAATATCTTATGGGGTTAACACTAGGTGCTCCTCTTGATTCTGTTGGTCCACCCGTATATCACCCGTATACGTTTTCCCAATTGCTAAGATTCAAGGTTGAAAAATTAGCTTTTACGTTGTTTTTATGAATATCTACTTGTATTATTCCTACATTTTCTGGATGCCCATCTTGGTGTAAACCTTGGCACCCGCTGCTCATATTACTAGTATTAGACTGCTCATGCAATGTTTTGTTTACCATGCGTTGATTTACAATGGGGCTTCTGTAGATTGTAGCATCCTTTGATTGCGAGGATAAGTAATCTGTTATTTTGTTCCCCTTTTTCCCTGTGCATAGAGCAAATTTTCTTTTTTTTGATGGAATAGTTGTAGTAGCTGTAAATGTATCCAGCTCTATTATGTTGTCCAGACATAAAACTGTGTCTTGCTCTATAGTTGTTTGTCTGGTTCTCTTTGCTGGCTTATTCCATTGCTGCATTGTACCAGTTCTCTAGCTTTACCAGAACGCATGGCTAAGCGCTTAGGTTCAATCATATGTGTCACCTTATGTAAGTAATAATAATAATACAAATTCACTATATTTGGAATAACTAACACGTGAAAAAAACGATAGAGAGAGGGTCCAAGGGAATGCTTAAAGACCAAGCACAGATACGTCCCCCAAAGAAGACAATGTGAAAAACCAAAGAGTAACTGTGGGTCTAAGCCAACTACCTGTCAATCAGTGTCTGACATACAACTCGATACTAATTATAACTATAAATCAAAAGGTATGATTCAAGCACACCAAGATACTTCCAAGCTGTGAAAGTACCCATCAGTTATCGTCCGGCACCACCCTTGTCATCATCTGGGCCTTATCACACCAATGAGAGTATTCCTGCAGCCACTTCGTATCTTTAAAGTGGATGCCCTAGTGTGTTGAGGGTTTGTAGAAGGTGACCGTGTTCTGATAATTGAAAAGCAGTGCGTAAAAGAAGTGAGTGAGTGTGTAAGCGAAATGAGATGTATAAAATTGGAGAGCAGGGAGGAAAATAAATTTATTAGGTACCTCTCATGCTTCCAATAGTTAAAACCAGTGCGGGAACATAGTAGGTTAAACAAATAGCTACTATTTAGATAATGTAGGTCAACATGTTTCTGCAGTCTATGGACCCATCAAGGTATCCGCTGCTTTCATCAGGACCAAATCTCGCTACTGCATAAAATCAAGATAAGTGAAAAAAAAATTACATTACGTTACAATAGTGTCACCTGGGTGTCCTAGGTATGTACAAGTCCTCCAGGGTACTGTTAGGTAGGAGGATGGTACTACGCCTCACCTGGCTGCGGCTCAGGAAGGTAGAGCACTGCTCTAATAGAAAGGAGCAAATGAGGGAAATGGTCAGTGGTAGATGATATCAAAATTCTAAATACAACTAGTGCACCCAATGGTATTTAGGAAAATAAGGCTGGTCTTTAATTAGTTTAGCGTTATATTAGGAAGCGCTCAAGAAATATGATACAGATACTAATACTGGTATGGAGACTATGACTTCTGAGGGTCTATAGTTTGATATGACCAGACACACCCGGAAGTGCTTTAGAACAGTTGCTTTCAAGGTATAGGGTATGTCAGTTCTTATTGTATGGGTGCTGGTTGTCTTTGTTATTCTCACGGCTTTAGCAGTATGGATGAAGCGGGAAGCAACCCCTGTATGAAACCCTGAATCGACATCGTGACATGTACAATCACTCAGCCGGCAGCCAGTATCTGCCCCCGGGAGTTCGACCTGCGCGGTGGAGTCTGAAATGGCTTGCGTCTTTGGGAATGTTGTAACCGAGCAACACTGTTAAACAAACTCGGTAATTGTGCGCTGAGCCAGCCCAGAGCATGTATGCCACTATGCGTGTGTGATCTCTTGCGACCAGGAAATTGAAAAACTGCGCCTCGGTGGGAGGGGACTTTAATTACAATGAGCTTGATATAAGGATGGGATGAGATAATGAAGCAGAGAGAGAGGTAGTTAAAAGGATCTCTCAAAAATAACTGCAAATTATGTCTGACATCTGTAGTGGAAAAAAGGAGAGTAAGAGGTTGGGTCTCCCGGATCTCTGGAGTAAGCCTGAGGTAGCATGTATAAAGGTATCCCGTGCTGACTTGGTGAGACTCCATCGCAACCAACAACTGGAGGATGTTGTCACCAACTCTGCGCTGGGATGCCTAACCTTAGACTTTTTGAGTCATAAAGATGAGTATAAACTTGAGCCTTTCTTGGATGAGATTGTCCCTACCCAAGCAAGGAAACTCTACGTCCAATTCAGGTATGGCACACTACCCCTTAGGGCTTTCTCACATAAATGGTCTGATAACAAATCATTAGAATGTCCAGCATGTGGGGCAAAGGAGGAGTCTGCGCCCCATGTCTTCTTTTTCTGTCCATCTTATAAGAACCTCAGAAAGCGATGGCTTACTCAATTATGTATAAATTTGGGGCTTAAGCAGTATCACCAGGCACTCAGGATTTTAAAATGTGATACTTCCCAACCAATTGTATTCTCTGTTTCCTGTTACTTACATGCCATGTGGAGAAGGCGCTGGTCATTTATTAAAAACTAGTCTTGTGGTCAATGTTTTGCCTAGTCCTGTTTGCTGTGTGATATCTTCATTCTGATCTTATCATATTTTTAACTTGTACATATCCTTTTTATCTTTTTTAACTTCTTTTATCCTTTTAGCCTTTGAGAAATGTAATCAGTGTCTTTTTTTCAATTACTCATATTTGTCATGATGCTTTTTTAATGAGTGTATTATGTATTTTGCATCTTTTATGGTCTTTGACCGAAATAAAGATTATTTGACTGACTGACTGCAGTGGAAGTATGCATGCCAGCCAATCAAAACACAGTAAAGCAAAATGGTCCTTTATAGGACATACACAAGAATACAGTGGAAAGACATTAATTCAGAAGCAGGGAAGGGAGTTAAACGAGTGAGCCATACAATCATTGGTATTGAGATGATCCAAAACTCACTATGTATTGTATTATTCACAATAGGTCTTCAACAATAGACATCTAAACCTCTATGTAAGCGAGACCAAAAAAGGACAGGTAAAAGAATGCAATGACTGTGTGGCACCAAAGTTGTCATTACACAATGATGGACCAGAGGTCCCTCAGAAGACAGGCGCTTGTGTTGTAACAACACACATTTAGAATGAGCAATTACTAAAACCACAGAATAGCAAAAAACGGTGGGTGTTTAAATCACAAGATTAGAAAGAGATGTCATCCTTACCAAATAGGAACATACATTGATGTATCTTATGCTATATGGTGCAGTGGGAATTTCAAGAGATGATTAATCATTGGAGATGTTGGTTGGTGGAAGACTGTTTTTCAACTGCTTAACATTCATTGGTTAACACTAAATCATATCTCTTTAGATAAACCTGTAAATGCTTGGAATTATATCATGGAACATAAAGGTCCTCGTGTCAACTGTGAGTACACTGACAAGAATGCATGCTACAGGGGTCAACATTAACAGTACCACAGAGAGTGAAATAATCTACAGTAGGAGAACTAAATGCACAGCATCACAGGGGGTTATCAGTGTTGTGGTGGATGTCCACACTAGTGTCATTTTCAAGTCATCCATCTTCGCATGCCTTGACAGGCCACAGACTTACGCTAACAGTAAGGTTGGACCAGTTCATTTCAGAGGCAGAGATGTTGTGGTCGCTCCAGTACTTCAGTGTGTGATTGTTTGGATTTTCGGGCTCGGTGCATTTACAACTATTAAAGAGAAAAAAACAGTTTAAATTGTTGGATCTCGTTTTTACACTTCTGTCAAAAAACGAGGGCGCTCAGTAGAGTAACATTTAGTGACAAGTAATATTCATACACTTAGGACTCTGAATTTCTTGTAGTGATGTCAAGCACACCACCTACACCCACCATTAGTTAAGTCTCTACTACACTGCTTGGTGCTGCACAGAGCTCCCATCTTGGGATTTACTCTATATATGAAATGGCAAAACCCTCTCTTATGGACTCATTAAGATTGGTGGACCTAGTATAATATTGACACACAGTAATGGTGTTGCCACACAATATCAACGCAGGCTCTAGGACTACAATGCAAAACCAAGCTGTAATAACAAACAAGTTACTTGCCTTTGATAACACTTTATCTGGTAGCGAGATAGTCTAGCCACAGATTCTTTACATTTTGAATTCTCCACAAGTGTCAGACTGGATCCAGATACTTTTCAGCCGAATCTCTGGGCACCGGGGCATGGCGTTGTATCACTCCGTGATGACGTTGACTCCGATTGTGGCGTCAGTGGAGTCATAAGTCCACTCCGGTGCGTGGACTCCAGTTTCATCTGTGAAACCTTACGGGCCATAACGCGGAGCCACAATAGAAACTGGTTTTGAGAACATTGTGCCAACAAAAATTAAGGTATCTTTGAAACAAAAACTAGGAAACAGTAATGAGTTCAATGGCAACACCAAGACAAGATCTACAAGGTAAGACCAAAAGGTTAGTTGAATCACACAACTACATCATATAGCGATCACTGGTGCATAAAACCTGTACTGAAAAAGGGTAAAATCCTCAAACCCAGACAAGGTCCATAAGGACAGATCAAATGGTTTGATGAAGTACATAGCTACTTGAAACACTGACCACGGTGTATAAACCAGGCTTGTAAAAGGAAATACCTCTTCCACTACAAATCGTTTTCAGAGTGGGGAAGATGGGTAGGGTAAGGAATCCGCGGCTAGACTATGTTTTTACCAGATAGTGTGTTACCGAAGTTTAGTAACTTGTTCATTTGATAGACACATCTAGCCACAGATTCCTTAAGTTTTGAATTAACTACCATAGCTATACCCACCTGGAGGAGGGTCTGCAAACTAATCCTACAAAAGTTCACAGAGAGAGAACCAGCAGGTCGAAGTTAACAATAGACCACACATATATAGGAATTAGATTAAAAAGAGCATAAGCTCCTTATAAAAACTCTGGCAAGGACCACAGGCAATCTATTTAAAATATAACTCTACAGGCATGGAAAAAATCAAGCCCAAGGGTAGCAGAATAACACTGTGTCAGAGAACAACAGTCAACAGTAGGACCGTGGTACATGACCGCTAAAGGGTGAAATTAACCTATGGCCTAGAAAGGCCAAAGGTAATAACGAATGGCATGTAAACTTACATTCCTTACACCAGTAAGTAAGCATTTGAAGGAAATCTATAAAAAACGGTTCCAGAACACATCCACATTAGAGCCCATATGAATAAACACAATCACAGTACGGTCAGAAAGACCAAACCAAGTACAAGAACTAATGCGAATCAAACTCGTATCCTTTGAAAACATCATTAGATAAAATTAACACTACATGGGTCCCACAGCACATAGAACCCTTGGAGACGGATAGATGGCAATTATCTAGACATAAATCTGTCATAAATAATGAACAAACAATGTTCAAATCTATATAGCTCATACTCCATGTACATACATACATACATCATACATATATCCATAATATATATATAGCTTGGAGCTCAAACACGTTAAGGAAAGAGGAGCCGACCCAGATTGCAGTGAGCAATGTAGAAGTTTATTTTGTGAAGCTCGCCCGCCAGCATAACGTTTCGGCCTGCCCAGAGGCCTTGGTCACATGACGCCAGCTTGGGAGGGAGTTCTATTTAAAGGGCAAGTGCTCTTAAAGCAGGGATTGTCATTGGTCAATTAAAATCGAGACATCAATGCCACAAAGAGAGGACTATAAAATACATAAATGTAAAATATATATATAGGATATAACATACAGTCACAGATAAAACTACAGTGAAGAGAGAGGCAAACTGCAACTCGTAATAACATGTGCAAAAACTATAATATATATCCTGTCTTATTGTATATAGCAAAGCTATATCTAAATATGCACAACACAGATACATTACACCTGTGTGTATGCTATTTGCCCGTATAGACAAAATGGAACTGAAAAAACAACCCATGATCCCTACACAACAGAAAATCGAAATAGACAAAAGAAAGGAAGAGCACCCCTTCAATAACACACCGTGGGTGACTTAGCATTAAGACAATAACAACTGACCAAAAGAATCCTGAGAGGCTGTTAATATAATCAGCCTACAAGAAAACACAGGAAAATAAAACCTGGCCAACAGCAAACACTTACGACCACGCTTGTCCCAATAGGTTATAATGAAGCACACCACAACCCATCGAAATATCAAAACGAGATATGGAATGTGAACATTCTCTTTAAGGAAAGAAGAAGTCCTCCCAGAAAATGCTGGACATGGCTGTAAAAGCTAACCTAGTAGGGTCAAAATATTTTGACACTGCATTCCAGATAACCTTATAAGCAGTGATCGCGGAACAACGATGTTCTGAGAATGAAATAGACCGTAGGACCTCCATAAATGGAGGTAAGCATTAGGAATATAATCATTCAAGTATACAAAATAGAACCCTTGAACAAGCCACATGTAGCGTCTCCAAGAAAGAGAAATGCATATCAAGGGACAAAAGCCACCTGCAGACAAAGAATGCACAACGTGATAAATTGGCATAATTCACTCACAGGGTAGCCTACCATTTGCAGAAATCACCTAACACAAAATCAATTCGTGCAACCCCTGATTTCAAAGCAAATTGCACTGAAATGAAGGATCTATCAAACAATAAAGTCCTTGTGGAAATATTGGCGAAACAGTCCCAAAATTGCACTGAAGTGGAAATTCGGAGTAGGTGTAAAGAAGAAGCATACTCTCTACATAAAAGGTCTCCCTTAGGGCATAAGCAATAAGTCCCTATAAGAGATACCGAAAATCAACAGTAATGCATACCAGCATATGAAACTGCTTCCAAAGAAACATGAGGTATAGGTAAACTTCATAACCAGAAGAAACATCACAAGCAATTAACTCTGGAGCATGAAGCCCAACATCAGAGGAGAAAAGAGGAAGGGAACAACCTATGCAATAGGTATCCTTGTACCACTTAACCTGTAAAAGAAACTGTTGAAACAATAATATCTGCTAACCGTAGGAACACCACATCAGGTGTCATCAACAGGCAGAACTTATACCACCATGGTAGTGCCATAACATGGCCATGTAAGAACCCACATATTAATATTCCCCCATACAACAAAACGAATAGGTATATAATTAGAAAAAGAGAAGTAAGGACTCTGCCTCACTTCTTCTATCATAGAATCACTGTAAAATCGAGTCGGCCTGGCACCAAAAAGATGGGTACTATCAAAGGGCATATCGACCAATGAAACCTGGACAGCTTTTGAAAATCCGGAGGTCTGCAACCAGGCCCAACCAGGCCCAACGCCGTCGTGCCACAGAGTATATCATGGCCCGTCCGACTGAATCAGTAGTATACATGCCGCATCTAATAATCAGCTTAACTGCCTGCTGTCCATCCTGAATCAGCTGTTCAAGATTAGATTGGAGGTTATCCAGAAGAATTGGCAACATAGCCTGCAAGGAATCCCACAAAGCGTGAGAAACACATACAAGAACACAAGACATGTTAGCGGACTTTAAAGCAGAATTAGACAAGAAAATTATATGTTTACCACACAAAACTTGTCTCCTACAATCTCTATCGAATGGAACCTTAGGTAAAGAATCCATATTTTGTGAGGCTGTAGCAGCCTGAACTACCAAACTACGAGGGGTATGATGTATTAGGAGACAAGCTGGATCTCCCGGAGCAGGCAAGTGCCTGTGAGATATAGCCCGAACCACCGAGACCACTCTCTGCAGCATTCGACACAGTCTGCCACAGCACCCTTCTACAGCGCCTCAGAAACATCGGAATCCAAGGAAAGGCACTGGAATGGATCACCTCGTTCCTCACCGGAAGAACCCAGAGAGTCAGCCTCCCACCATTCAAATCCGAGGCCTCTGAAATCATCTGCGGCGTACCACAGGGATCCTCACTCAGTCCCACCCTCTTCAACGTATACATGAGCCCCCTCGCGGCCATCGCCCGCCAGCACAACCTCAACATCATCTCTTACGCGGATGACACTCAACTTATCCTATCTCTCACCAAGGACCCCAGCACAGCTAAAACTAACCTACACGAAGGAATGAAAGAAGTCGCCGAATGGATGAAACAAAGCCGTCTGAAACTGAACTCAGACAAAACAGAAGTCCTCATCTTAGGTAAATCCCCCTCTGCATGGGACGACTCCTGGTGGCCGGAAGCCCTCGGAAAAGCACCCATCCCGACAGACCACGCACGGAACCTTGGCGTCATCCTGGATTCTTCACTCTCAATGAACAAACAAGTCAGCGCCGTATCCTCTTCCTGCTTTAACATTCTTCGCATGCTCAGAAAAACATTTCGCTGGATACCCTCTGAAACAAGGAAAACAGTCACCCACGCTCTAGTCACGAGCCGACTGGACTACGGAAACACCCTCTACGCAGGTACCACCGCTAAACTCCAGAAGAAACTACAACGAATCCAAAACGCCTCAGCCAGGCTCATATTAGACATCCCACGCAACGAACACATCTCTGGTTACCTTAGAGACCTCCACTGGCTACCCGTCAATAAGAGGATCACTTTCCGACTGCTTACCCACGCACACAAATCACTCTACGACATCGGACCAGACTGCCTCAACTCCCGACTATCCTTCTACACCCCCTCCCGCCAACTTCGCTCTTCCAGCCAAGCCTTCGCCACTGTACCTCGCATCAACAAGACCACCATGGGAGGCAGATCCTTCTCATACCTGGCTGCCAAAACATGGAACTCACTCCCCGCTTACCTTCGCCTCACCCAGAATCACCTAGCGTTCAGAAAGCAGCTTAAAACGTGGATATTTGACAAATAATCCACCTCCCCTTCATAAGCGCCTTGAAACCCTCTGGGTATGTAGTGCGCTATATAAATGTTATGACTTGACTTGACTTGACTATCAGGATTGACCCATGTTCCCAATAGTGTGTCATACAGGGGCTCACTATATGGGAGTACAGGCTCTTCAAGAGTTGGACAAGTCTCCAAAATAGGCTGTAACAGCCCAGAATTTTCAGCTTCACCCACTAAAAGGTGACTTCCGGAAGCTCCACCATTAGAGGAAAGTGGAACAACATTCTCCTCATTTGAGTCTACCGATTCCACACCCAATGCCGGTTGATGCCGAGAATGCGACGCCTCGACATAGAGCGGAAGAGGAGAAAAGACTTCGATCCTCACCGCCAACGTCAATGCCAGAGTCCGCCGATCAAGAATGGACACCAAATGTGGAAACTGAAAGTGCTGTGCACTGGCACTGGGCCCATGTCGGCCGATGCCGGCCGGCCGGCATCCACCCATAAACCCTGACAGCCCAACTTGCACCAAGGCCGTATCCAGCAGTGTGGCTCTTCTCACCTTCTTGGCACCCTACACTGCTCCAGAGGAAGGTGCGTGCCCAAAGATAAGATGCAGAGAATTGTAGCACTCTCTCATTTGGGCCAATGATGCCCCCGCTCCTGGAAAGAAGGGGAGGAGTGGATGGAGTTGTGTATGGGGATTTATATGACTCCACTGATGTCGCAATTGAAGTTGACGTTATGGAAAACAAAGGTGCCTAGCTTATTCAACATAAATGCAATACAGTATAGGAACACAATGGAATACTATACGATTAAGGTTTCCTGACCCAGCCGGGAAAGGAATTTATTCTCAAGAAACAATGTCCAATATACAATACAAATTAAATAGCATGACACAAGCCTGTGCCGTACCGACAAAGGAAAAGGAAAAATAGGAGTAGAGTGAAAGGGGTGTTTTTCAGGCAAAGGAAGGGAGCAAGAACAGGGCACTGTAGACAGATTAAAGATCACTGACAGTGTCGCCTGGAGTGGAGTATACACAATCTCATTTGTAAATATTGTGAGTGTAAACCCACTCATGGGTGTCGACGTTTCGATCCCTATTGCTCAACAAGATACATGGGATCATCATCAGGACTTAGAGATAAACAAAGCATGCCTGAATGTAATAAAGCCTGTTAGGAGAAACAAAAAAGATAAAGAGTTTTAAAGGTACCACTAAGAAGTAGTTTACACATGTCTGCCAACGTTGCAACACAGTCGAATTCGCAGTGTGTGAACAAGTGCAGGGTGTCCGTGCCAGGTAAGAGAACATAGCAATGCTATTTTGACAATACTCGGAATCGCAGTGACATGCGTGGTATGCTGCGTTATCGGACTGTGCAGTGATAGTGATAGTTCGTCTCAGGACATGGTGGTGAGTTGGGATTCTCATTGTGCAGTGGTAGTGCAATTGTTGGGTCGTTCAGATAGTTAAGACGAATTCCTTAAATGGTTGTATTGTAATGAAGAGATGACTAAGATGTAAAAGAAAAAATGGAACTGGACATTTGGGGCTAAACTATTTTAATGTTAATTATAACACCAGTCACTTTTCACTGTCACAATGTCACTGTCACTGTTAATATGCCCACGCACCCCCACACCCCAATGGTCAGCCCACTTAGCTATCCACTCCAAGATGGCTGCTACCAATGCCTTCTCTCACCTTTCCAAGATGGCTTCCACAGCGGCAATCACGTGACCAGTGAGGGAGTATACAAATCGCTCCCACACACTGGTCGCTGCAGGGAACCGGCATTGACCGAGTATCCACAGCAGAGGCAAGTCGTCATTCAGACTGAGTAAGTAACCCAGAACTAGAAAGCTTTTCCTGTCATGGCCCACTTTTTGAGCCGCGCACTGATCTGATCTCCCTTATTCATTTCAGCGCCTGAACACCACACTGTTGGTGCACTGCGTGTATGGCCATTGATGCCTACACTTTAAATCCCGTACCCCGCTCTCACGCAGAGTGGAAAAAGGTAGGTCCCTCCACGCCCTGCTACTATTGCTCGGAGCCTCCAGGCCCTGTTTTTAACACTCTGAACCAAATCCAATCCTTAAAACTCTTACAAGGATTCCCGTTTACAATTGTTTTCAGTGCGGCCACCAGACGAAAACGAAAACGGGTAACGAGTTTTTTTCAATTGTTAAAAACTAACATTGCGACTGGATCCCAATAAGGGCCTCCATGACATACAACCCCGTGGTATGTTTCTAACATTTATAGCTTGCTTTCCTCTGCTCAATAAACAAGTGGACTCGCAACTGACATTTTCCACTTTTTTGTGCCCCCAGCCTGGCGTGACAACTTCCGCCAGAAAAACCTAGAAGTGCAGGAAACCTCCCACGTGAGGCTTCTTACCTCGAATAATAGAGGTATGAACCATTGATTTCCCTTCTAAACAGTCCAACAAAAGGGGTCATAGAGCGTCTCACCCTTAGCCACTTATCCACTCGTAGCCACTTAACTATCTGAACGACCCAACAATTGCACTACCACTGCACAATGAGAATCCCAACTCACCACCATGTCCTGAGACGAACTATCACTATCACTGCACAGTCCGATAACGCAGCATACCACGCATGTCACTGCGATTCCGAGTATTGTCAAAATAGCATTGCTATGTTCTCTTACCTGGCACGGACACCCTGCACTTGTTCACACACTGCGAATTCGACTGTGTTACAACGTTGGCAGACATGTGTAAACTACTTCTTAGTGGTACCTTTAAAACTCTTTATCTTTTTTGTTTCTCCTAACAGGCTTTATTACATTCAGGCATGCTTTGTTTATCTCTAAGTCCTGATGATGATCCCATGTATCTTGTTGAGCAATAGGGATCGAAACGTCGACACCCATGAGTGGGTTTACACTCACAATATTTACAAATGAGATTGTGTATACTCCACTCCAGGCGACACTGTCAGTGATCTTTAATCTGTCTACAGTGCCCTGTTCTTGCTCCCTTCCTTTGCCTGAAAAACACCCCTTTCACTCTACTCCTATTTTTCCTTTTCCTTTGTCGGTACGGCACAGGCTTGTGTCATGCTATTTAATTTGTATTGTATATTGGACATTGTTTCTTGAGAATAAATTCCTTTCCCGGCTGGGTCAGGAAACCTTAATCGTATAGTATTCCATTGTGTTCCTATACTGTATTGCATTTATGTTGAATAAGCTAGGCACCTTTGTTTTCCATAACGCAGTTATACCCATGGTCCTTAGCTATCCGTTGGGTTCCCCTTGTTTCTAAAAAAAGCAATTGAAGTTGACATCATCACAGAGTTGTACAACACCATCCCCCAGCGTGCAGAGGTACTGCTGAAAAGTTTCAATATCCAGTCTGACGCCTGGGGAGAATTCAAAAGTTAAGGAATCTGCGGCTAGATGTCTCTATCAGCTATAAGGTACATGGTATACTACATAATTAATTACATTATTCCCAAATTATACTGATCTGGTATCCAGTGTTGTAGGTCACTAAGGTCTCATTAAAAATGGCCCAAAGAAAATTTATATATTTATTTCACCTGTTCATCGCTAACAGCAGAGGTCAGAATGTATAACGCGCGATAAATAGCAATTATTACAAGTTTTTGGACCAGCAAGCAAAATTTGGTGCTTACTGCACCAAAACTCACTTGATCTGGCAATTACTGGGCATTTTTCCCTTATTAAATTCAGGCAGGTTTGATCTACCGAAATTTAACTTGGGATGTATGACGGTACAACGCGTACCGTCACAACGCCTCCCTTTACACCGCATCCCTTACAACGCAAGTCATTACCACGACTTGCGTTGGGGGCGCGGATTTCGAATAGTATAATTTACTATTCTAACACCAGTCCCCGTGGACCCCAGGGAAGGTGTTGGGATAGTAAATTTACTATTTTTAATCCTTTAGCGCCCTCCAGCGCTAGTCGTGGTAACGACTTGCGTTGTAACGGCCGCGTGGTAAAGGTACCGCGTGGTAAAAACTTCGTGGTAAAGGATGTTTACCTTTAACTTGGTATGTAAACTTAATTGCATCTAGCTGCTAATGGGTGTGATAATATTTACATAACTTGTAATTCAAATCCATGCACAAAAAGGAGTTTGTAAAGGGGTCAGGAAATAGTAGCCCACTTGTAATGAGGACCTAAATGTTTGAAGGCCATTATATCCAGAGGGAATCCCAGTAAAAGCACGGCTTATGTCGGAAAATTAAGGAAAGATACCAAAGAAATTATCATGCTGATCTCCAAGGCAGCATATTCCACAGGGATTTTTTTACTAGACAAGAAGCTGCATTGGCTGTCAGAAAGAGACAGCAGTGTTCAGTGGCAGTGAGTTGAGCATTTCCCAGAACATTGGTTTCCCATAAATATAAATTAACTGTCTAACTAAGGATTAAAGCATTGTTAGGAGCTACAATTATAAACCTGCAACTCCTTGAACAAAATGTAGACTCTCACAAAATATTTGATTTTGGTTAGGGCAGGAAAGGGACCAGAAATAGAGGAGTGGTCTGCAGGAGGGTGTCACACACCCAAGGGTCTGGACTACACCATGGAAGTCAATTCACCAAATCCCAGCCGTAGCAGAATTGAAGTAGTTAATGGTTTAATCTGGAAGACATCACCAGATTGACCCATGGCCTCACCTGCAGCCCCATTGAAGGTTTTCATTTTCTGCTGAGAGATAAGAGAAGAGCAAGGGTTGAAAACTACAAAACTTAAACATTGCTCTAAGAGCTGTGCTTATCTTTCCTTCCTTCTTATGCCGTCATAAGCCCTAAAACGGAGGTAGTAAAGGCAGTGCCAAATAGTGTGTAATTTGTGCTAGTGGTGAAGGACTGGGTTATTTAAGACCCAGCGGTGCCAGGGGACAACACCTGAAACCTTCGTGGGTAACCTGTTCCGGCGTACAAATGACAGAGACACGGGACACTTCCTTCGGCGTCAAAGATTCGAGGTTTATTTACTGCAGGGAACACAGAAGTCACGTGAAGTACACAGCATGTAAGTTCGCGGGATTTGATTCAAATTGCTACTGTGGATCGCTCCTTTTATACAGTTTTCTCCCATACGTTAACATGGTACACAAAGGTTTACAACTTGGTTCCCATCATTATCCCCAAGAGGGGTCGCTTTGATGTATTCAAGGTCCGGAACATAAGTGCAGAAACATTCGGTGGTTCCCAACTGTAAAAACCCATCTTCCAACCATTAGTACATTCCAATCGGCAGTAAACAGATCGAAGAAGGAACAAGGACAGGTGCAAAAGAAGGCAGAAACAGTGGGGAGATCGGAAAGGATGTAAAAGGGGTGGTATCGGGAAACACGAACCGCAGGCATCGAAGGGACGTGCCTAATGAGATGCACGGCTAAGACAATAGACCGGCACGGCAAGATGTGCCTCGAGCGGGGACATCTGCCTTACAGTATCATCCCCCTCATCATAAAGACACTTTCAAAGGAAACGTGTCTTCCGCAAGAGTCTTGGGAATCCCAGGGTCGCGAAGCGGACAGCGTCCGTTCGCTGGCTACTTGAGGGCAAGAGACAAAATAGATGCCGTATCTAAGATGGAACCCGTGGGTACAGATAGAAACCCACGAAACAAACGAACGGTTTAGGTTAGCACAGCGACACTGCGCACACCCACTAAACTCGTCATTTGCGGTTCATAGATACCAGACTCGACCATATTCGTGCGAGTCGAAAACACCACTTACGATCGTCACGGAACCTCAGACGCTCCTTTTGCCCTCATGTAGGCAAGCACTAGTCAGAATCATACTCGATATTCATCAGACCGTCTAGATGTTGCTGCAACATAACTCTGTCCAACTGAGCTCCTTTGGTAACAGGCGGCTGTCTTATACACGTCGTAGCACAGAGGTCACATAAGGCAGGACCACACTGCACACAAAGGCAACACGTGAACAGAAACGCTACAACAACTCCGATGATCATCAGAATCTTCCAACCCCAAGTCGACATCAGGCCCCAAAACCACCCAAGTAACGTCCAATCCCCTACGTCCACGTGTATGGACTCAGAGATCTTATGCAACTTTGAGATGGCTTGATAGACAGTCGGAGCGTTGTCTGGAATGAAAATACAGCAGCTCGAATGGATCACCTTACATACTCCACCTCGATCTGCTAAGACCACGTCTAAAACCATACGGTTTTGTAACGTCATAAGCCTATCCGCCTGAAGTTCTGTGGTGATATTACCAAGGGCACTGGCAGTGATATTAGCTGTCGATTCCACCACTCGAGTTAATTGTCTCAGGTTCCTACTATTGACCATAGGTCCCCAAAACGGGAGGAAACCCTTGAAAAAGTCTCCTGCCTCTTGACCGGCAGTGTCCTCTTCGCTAATCACGCCTCTCACAACTCTAGTCTTGTGATAGTCTGCATCAACAGTGAACGTCGGAGGCAACAGATTTGCGATATAACATGAGCCCACAAAATTGGAGGGCAACCATGTATACGCACGATCGTGGCAGACAAAGTATGTACCCTCGGCAGCCAGAAACACAGGGGAAGAGAGCATCGGCAGGATATAAGTCTCGGAGCAAGCACTCTCTCCAAGACGAGCTCTCGATCTTCGGCCACGACCCAGTAAACAGAAATTACCAAGGTGGGGTACGACCCATATCGGAGGCGAGCTTCTAAGCTGTTTTTCATCAGTGAGCGCACTATACTCGACCTTACTCAGGACCCTATAGGCTTGTACCTCTTCCTCTGGGATGAGCGACGGTTCATAGATATCCCTATCTAAATCATCTATCGCTATAGTCAAAGGTTTTTGGTACGAACCAGGACCAGAGTGGGAAGGATGTGGCTCTCGATTGGGGTAAGAATCTAGTGCACTTCGAAACATTGTTTGAAATGCTCGAGCTGAACCCTGGGAACTATAAGGAAGGACCAGATATGGAATTCCCTTATCCGTGGTATGTGGCATTAACCCACACACCCAACAATTAGTAGTGTTAACCACTAACTGATGCTGATGAAGGAGCTGAATAAAGGAATTATTTCGGAATTCCGCACGTCTAGCCTGTTCGTGTTCGGGTAAGATATGGAAAGAATGAGGGGATGCAGTGGAGGTAGATTTAGGTTCAGAAGTAGGAGTAGGTATGGCAGAGGGTAGGAAGTACGGTATCATGTAATACACCCCACCCGCCAATAACGAAGAAAGAACCAGAAACAGAAGGAACACTTGAAACATAAAACATTTGGTACGAGTTATCTGCTGTAGTTTGAATCTTTGCGCCTGAGCTTCTTCCAAATCCATCAGCTTCGAAAACGCCATCCCCTAAAACCGTCCGCAACGTTTCTTGACGCACTTCGTTCTGTGTAGCAGTAGTCAATCCCTAGGAGTTCCCAGGAACCGACGGTCTTTGACCTAGTGTCAAGACCTACTAACCAGAAGGAAGTACACGCGCGGCCCTACGGTACACCTGGATGCAAGGTATCTTATTCGCAAATATATGTAAAGTCTCTTAGCTGTGGAAGTAAAAACACATATATGGAACGAAACTCAATATTTACAAAAATAATCACAGTTATACGGGTGTTTAGACTGATCGTGGCAAATGGGATAATGCAGATGTCGAGGGACAAAACGAAAATTTATTAGTCTTTGGTGCTGGATCGCAAAAAGTATCGAGTTTTCCCAGGACGTGTCTGTTCATCAAACAATGGATCCGATGAAGGAACAGAATTCTGTTGATCAGTCGATTGTTCAGATCTTGAGTCTTTTGATGACAAATGTTCAACAATGTCGTTCTGCTGCACTGAGGATTCTCCAGCAGGTTCAGCGTCACTAAAAGGTACAAATGTCTGGAATTTCTCTGTTTCAGACGAAGCAATGCCTTTCCTCACCCACGAGTCTGCCGGTAAAGGTATAGGTACCTTTTTCGTATGGGTGGCGTGCACCCAGTTTTTGCGCCCTTCCAAACGGACAGCAGTTCTCGTGGCGAGGAGGACTTGAAAAGGGCCAGTGAAGCGGGGTTCAAGATTCTTTTTGGGAGCGAAGTTTCGAGTAACCACCCAATCTCCTGGTTGGAGCTGGTGGCCTGGACCCTCCGTCTGCGTCGGCAGTGCTTCGTAAACCTGTTGGTGAATTAACCTCAGTTTAGCAGTCAGATCATGAAGATAATCAATCAACATTGGGTACTCAAGATCAGAAAACACACTTGGTCTAGGGACCCCCCAAACATTCGCAGGACGGCCGAACACTATTTCATAGGGACTGAGCCCTACTCGGGAGTGTACGGTCGCCCTTGTTGACAACAAGGCTAAGGGCAAAGCGTCAGGCCACGAAAGACCAGTCGTAGCCTGAATCTTAGCTAGTTTGAGTTTAAGGGTGCCATTATACCCTTCAACCAAACCTGCTGACTGGGGATGATTGGCGCTATGGAATTTTTGATTAATTCCAAGGCCCTTACACACACTCTTCATCACACTCCCTACAAACTCACTTCCGTTATCAGACCATACAATTCGGGGCATTCCATACCGAGGAAAGTATTCCTTCAGTAGGATTTTCGCAGTAGACAGGGCAGTATTGTCTTTGAGAGGGTAGGCTTCAATCCATCGGGAGAATGCGCAAACCACAACTAAAACGTATTTCAGGTTATTGCATCGCTCCATATGGATGAAGTCTAGCTGGATCACTTCAAAGGGACATGAAGGGGGAGCAAAATGGCCAGGAGGTGTGGGGGTCCCCTTAACAGGATTGTACAACATACGAACAAGTTACTTACCTTCGGTAACGATATATCTGTAAGAAACATTAGTTAGTGTTAGATTCCTTACCTTAGAATATCCCCCAGGCGTCAGTCTGGATCCGGAAACTTTTGCGTAGCAGTACCCCTGCGCGTCGGTAGGCGTCGTCTGCAGGCGTCCCCTGCGGCTCCGCGTCCGTCGTCGGCGTCGTGCACCGTGATGACGTCGCTGGAGTACATAGACGCCGCCTCCGCGCGCTGACGTCAGTTCTTTGCACACAGCTTTTCCGCGCCAGGAGACGCAGAGCCATGAGAGAACCAACACTGGTGCCATGTAAAAACTAGGGCCCTGAAAGGGATGACCTTAACCCTAGGTATCAGTTCGCAGAACGGGGAGGATGGGTGGGTTCGGTAAGGAATCTAACACTAACTAATGTTTCTTACAGATATATCGTTACCGAAGGTAAGTAACTTGTTCATCTGAAAGAAACACGTTAGTGTTAGATTCCTTACCTTAGAATACATACCCCAGCAATACCAACCCCGGTGGTGGGTCTGCGAACCAATACAAAACTACACCAGAAAGTCCTGGAGGACAGAACGGCCAAAGAAGCCATCCCTCCGGACTTGACTGTCCAGGCAGTAGTGCCTCGCAAAGGTGTGCAGCGAGGCCCACGTAGCCGCCTGGCAAATGTCCTGCAAGGGGACTCCCCGGCCCAGGGCAGTAGTAGCCGCCGTGGCCCGAGTGGAATGGGCCCTCAGCCCAACAGGAGGCTCCTTCCGAGCCAAAGAGTAGCACGCTTTGATGCAGAGGACGACCCATCGAGAGATGGTTCGTTTACAAACCGCCCGTCCCTTCTTCGCACCCACGTAGCCAACAAACAGTTGGTCATCCACCCGGAACTGGCGTGTGCGATCCATGTAAAATGAAAGCGCACGTTTTGGGTCCAGACGATGGAGCCGCTCTTCATCCTTTGAAGGATGCGGAGGCGGGAAGAAGGAAGGGAGGGTGATGGACTGCCCGATGTGAAAGGCCGAAACAACCTTGGGCAGGAAAGAAGGTCTAGTCCTCAGAACCACCTTGTCAGGATGAATGGACAGGAAAGGAGGTTGGACAGAAAGAGCCTGGAGCTCCCTCACCCTCCTGGCAGAGGTGATGGCAACCAGGAAAGCCGTCTTTAAAGTCAGGAGACGGAGAGGGCAAGAATGAAGGGGCTCAAAGGGAGCACACATCAGGAAAGTGAGAACCAGGTTCAAATCCCACTGAGGCATCACAAACGGAACAGGTGGAAACATGTGAGTGATGCCTTTCAAGAATCGAGTTACAATCGGGGATTTGAACAAAGAAGGCTGATCAGGAAGCCTCAAAAAGGCTGAAAGGGCAGAAAGGTAGCCCTTGATAGTGCCCAGAGCAGAGCCCTGCTGGGCAAGAGAAAGAAGAAACAGAAGAACCTCCGAAAGAGGGGCAGAAAGAGGGTCCACAGCCTTTGCTGTGCACCATGCCACAAATCTGTTCCACCGACAGGCGTATACCGACTTAGTGGAGGGACGCCTGGCTGCCAGAATAACATCACAGACTTCAGGAGGCAAGTCAAATGGCCTCAACTGCCGCCGCTCAATCTCCAAGCATGGAGGTGGAGACTGGACAGGTTCGGGTGGAGGACCGTCCCCTGCTGCTGCGACAGAAGGTCCTCCTGAAGGGGCAGGCGGATCGGGGGACCGACTGACATGCTGAGTAGCTCGGGATACCAGTACCTTCGAGCCCAGTCCGGAGCCACAAGGATAACTTGGGCCCGGTCGCGCCTGATCTTCTTCAGCACTCTGGGCAGAAGTGGTATAGGCGGAAAGGCGTATAACAGACCGCAACTCCACTCGCGCCGAAAGGCGTCGCCGTGCGAGTGCCGTCTTGGAAACTCCAACGCGCAGAACTGATGACATTGCGCGTTCTCTTCTGTGGCGAATAGATCTAACCAAGGCTCTCCCCATTGCAGAAAGATGCCTTGCGCCACGTCCGAGTTCAGACGCCATTCGTGATCCATCGAGCACCGACGGCTGAGTTCGTCCGCCCTGGCGTTCAGAGAACCTGCCAGGTGTTGAACCGTCAGAGTCACGCCCTGACGTTCCAGCCATTGCCAGAGGCGCAGAGCCTCCTGGCAAAGGGTCCACGACCCCACTCCGCCCTGTTTGTTGCAGTACCACATGGCGGTGGTGTTGTCGGTGAACACCTGCACTACACTCCCGTTGACAAAGGGGAGGAATGCCTTCAGTGCCAGACGAATCGCCCGCAGCTCCAACAGATTGATATGGAGCCGGGACTCCGCCGGAGACCAGATGCCTCTGATCTCTGCCTCTCCCAAGTGGCCACCCCAGCCCTGGAGGGACGCGTCCGTCACGACAACGTGCTCCGGTTGGGGAAGGGAGAGGGACTTGCCCCTGACCCAATCGCGGTCCGTAAGCCACCACTGCAGTTGTCTCGCAGTGCCCTCCGAGATCAAGACGTGGTCGGACAAGTTGCCCTGATGCTGGGCCCACTGAAACTTCAGGTCCCACTGCAGAGCCCGCATCCGCCACCTGGCGTGATGCACCAGAAGGATGCAGGAAGCCATCAGTCCCAGCAGCCGCAGCGTCAACCTGACCGAGACTCGGGATAGCGGCTGAAAGATGGGAATCAAAGCCTGAATATCCCGAACCCGCCGTTCCGGAGGATAAACCCGAAACTGCGCCGAGTCCAGAACCGCTCCGATGAAAAGGAGCTTTTGAGAGGGACACAGGTGTGATTTCGGCACGTTGATGGAGAACCCCAGGTCGTGCAAGAGGTCTGCCGTCATCTGAAGGTGGTGGACGACTGTTTGGGGCGAGCCCGCCTTCAAAAACCAATCGTCTAGGTAGGGGAAGACTGAAACCCCCAACCTGCGCAGATGGGCTGCGACCACCGCCATCACCTTTGTGAACACCCGTGGGGCGCTGGTAAGGCCGAAGGGGAGCACGATAAACTGAAAGTGCTCCAGGCCTACCGTGAACCGCAGGTAACGCCGGTGGGCCGGCAGGACGGGGATGTGAAAATAGGCGTCCTGCAAGTCCAACGCTACCATCCAGTCTTGTGGGTCTAGAGCAGCCAAGACCTGAGCTAACGTCAACATCTTGAACTTCTCCTTCCTGAGGAAGCCGTTGACGTTCCTTAGATCCAAGATAGGACGTAGGCCCCCCTTGTCCTTCTTGGGCACCAGAAAGTAGTGGGAATAGCAACCACGCCCTACTTCTGGCCCAGGAACGCGCTCGATGGCCCCCTTGGCCAAGAGGGCCGTAACTTCCTCCTGCAGAAGTGTCAAGTGGTCCCCCGACACACGGTGGCTCTGCGGTGGCATGGCTGGAGGAGAGGTCTCGAAGGGGAGGGTGAAGCCCCTTCGGACGATTTGCAGCACCCACCTGTCCGAAGTGATCGTGCGCCAGTGAGCGTGGTGATGGCGAACCCTGCCACCCACTGGCGTCACATGGGGCCGAAAGCACGGACTAGGAGGATTTTGGGGTAGATGCTGCGGGGGAAGGTGTGGTCTGACCCCGCCGTTGTCCCCGACCGCCACCACGGCGGTTTCCACGGCCGCCACCGCGTTGGAAGGATTGTTGCGGCGCGTGGCTGGCAGCACGTGTGGGGGCGCCCCTTCCTTGGCCACGAAAGGGACGAAACGAACCCGTTTGCTGACGCTGGGTCGAGAGACCCAAGGACTTGGCCGTGACCCTGGAGTCCTTGAAGCGTTCCAGCGCGTGGTCCACCTTGTCACCGAACAGGTGACAGCCATCAAACGGCATGTCCATCAAAGTATTCTGGACATCAGCCGAAAAATTGGCGGATCTCAGCCAGGCGTGGCGACGAATCGCCACCGTCGTTGACATAGCTCTGCCCAGCGAGTCGGTCGTATCAAGACCACACCGAATTGAATATTTCGCTGCATCCCGGCCCTCAGCCACAGCTTGACCGAGTTTTGCCCGCACCTCCATGGGGCATTCTGGCAGCAGTTCCGCGACCGTATCCCACACAGAGTGGGTGTAGCGGCCCAAGAGGCAAGCGGTGTTGCAAGACCGCAGGCCCAAACTAATGGACGAGAAGACCTTTTTGCCAAACTGGTCATACCTCTTGGATTCCCGGTCGGGCGGGGCCGACGGGAATGCAGACTGGGAGGTCGAGGCCTGGATCACCAGACTCTCAGGAGTGGGGTGGGTAGACAGGTACTTGGGGTCGTCCGGACAAGGACGGTGGCGCCTGGCCACGTTCCGATCAACAGGCGCACCTGAAGCGGGCCTGGACCACGTGCCCAACAGAACGTCTGACAAGGCTTCATTAAACGGCAGCAGTGGCTCCTGTGGGCATGACTGCGGTTTGAAGACCTCGGTGAGGATGTTAGGCCTCACGGCCGCGACGGGGAGCTCAAGGTGTAAGGCCTTGGCAGCCCTCATCAGCACCACAGAATAGGCAGCTCCCTCCACCGATGCCACGGAAGGAGGAGAGATCAAACCAGGGTTAGGAGAGTCGTCCAAACCACTGGCATCCCCCAAGTCACCTGTCCAGTCCGGGTCATACTGGCACTCGCGTGACAGAGGGTCCTCGGACCCCTCCCAACCTTCACCGTACTCCTCATCCTCTCCGTATTCGGAGTCAATGATGAAGACCGGCTCCTCGGGGTTCATGGGCCCCATCGGCTCCGGGACCGGCGTCGAGCGACGCCCGTCCGGCTCCGCGTCCGGCGTCGGAGAAGGTAAGGGGACGGCGCCGCCCGGAGCCGGCGCCGGAACCCCACCGCCGGCCGGAGCCGGCACTGGAGAACCGGCGCCGCGCGGGGGCGGCGTCGGGGGCAACCCCGATGGCAACGGCGCCGGGGAGGCCGGAAGACCAGCCGGCGCCGATCCCGAAGGCCCTTGCGGCGCCGGGGTCGGAGCCGTCGGCGGCGCCGGGGCCGGAGCACCCGACGGTGCCGAGGCAGGGACACCCGAACCGCCAGGGCCCCCAGACGGTAGCACTGGGCCCGAAGGCACCGTAGGCCCCGTCGGAGAAGCGAGCGCCCGCATGGCCATGAGGAACGCCTCGATCTCCTCAGGCGTCGCGCCATGCCCAGGGACCGGAGGGTATGAGGCAGGCCGCGCCGGCGACTCTCGCGGAGCCGCGGGGTTGGGGTCACCCGAGCCCCCGGCCGCATCGCGCGAGCGTCGGGGGGAGTCGGGGGTACGATGACGACGCCCCGACTTCTTGTGCTTCCTACCTGACGAGCCTGACGAGTGGTGTCGACTTCCGGAACGCTCGGCGCGGCTCCGCGACCGCTCCCTCGAACGCTCTCTCGACCTCCGGCCGGACCAGGACCGCTCCCGGTCCCGACGTGGGGCCGACACCCGGAGCTCCAGTAGCTTGCGGGACCGCTCCCGCCTAGCCTTGTTGGTGAGGGCCCGGCAGTCGACACAGGAGTCCACGTCGTGGTCGGGGCCCAGACACCGGAGACAGAGGCGATGATGATCCGTGACCGACATCGTGCGCTCACAGTCATCGCAATTCTTGAACCCAGGCATCCTATCAGGCACAATAAGTGAAAAAACAATCGAAAAACTTGGTCAAAGACCGGAGTACTGCTCTTCAGATCTGCGTCCACTGGCGCGGAAAAAAGAAGAACTGACGTCAGCGCGCGGAGGCGGCGTCTATGTACTCCAGCGACGTCATCACGGCGCACGACGCCGACGACGGACGCGGAGCCGCAGGGGACGCCTGCAGACGACGCCTACCGACGCGCAGGGGTACTGCTACGCAAAAGTTTCCGTATCCAGACTGACGCCTGGGGGATATTCTAAGGTAAGGAATCTAACACTAACGTGTTTCTTTCAGATATATCATGCAATTCTTCACCAATCTCTCGGCACATTTAGTGATACCATCGTTCTTCCACACAGGAGACAACAACTTACAAATACCTTTCGCACTAATATGTGCTAACCCGTGTGCCATCGTCACAACAGCCAGCACATACGCATCTGGCAACATCCATCTCTTATACTCCGACAAATCAACCCAACAACCATTCGCATCCAACTTTCCCGTACTCTCTTTCCACTTCGTCTTTTCAGTATCAGTGGCCTCATTCTGAATCGTTTTCACACTTTGGATAGTATCCTCACACATACCAGTCTCTGTAGGCCACCTAACCGAACTCGTCACATACATTCTAGTGCTAAGGTTCCGGGCAGTCTCCTTAGCAGTCTCATCCGCAAACGCATTACCACGGCCAACATCATCCGTCACCTTACGATGCGCACTACATTTAACAATCGCCACCTGCTTAGGCAACGTAAGTGCATCCAAAAGATCATTCACAAGCTGTCCATGCTGAATCTTTGTACCATGCGACGTCATAAAACCTCTCTCTCTCCACAACCGTCCAAAACTATGCGCGACGCCAAAAGCGTATTGGCTGTCGGTAAACACATTCACTCGTTTCCCTTTCGCCAACACACACGCTCTAGTTAAGGCAATCAGCTCTGCAGCCTGGGCAGAGTTCTGATTCAATCTCGCAGCTTCCACAACAGTATTCAGCGTTACCACAGCATATGCAGTCGTCACATCACCATTTGGCAATTTAAAACATGAACCATCCACATACAAAGTTCCATCGGGATCTTCCAAAGGAGTGTTTTTAAGGTCCACTCGACCTTTTGTTTCCTCCTCAGTCCTTAAGTAACAGTCATGCGCTGCTACTTCATCTGACTCTGCACTGATTGGCAATAAGGTCGCCGGGTTTAGAACATTACAACGTTTTATCTGAATATGACTTGCCAACAGCGTCAACTCGTACCCAGACAACCTCGCACTCGTCAAGTGTTGAGTTTTCGTACGATTCAAAAGAGTGTCAACTGCATGTGGAACCATCACCGTAAGCATATTATCCATGACCAATCCTGCTGATTGTCGGATGGACACCGCAGCTGCCGCTGTTGCTCTCAAACAACTCGGCAATGCTCTAGCTACCGGGTCCAAGGTCGAGGAAAAATATGCACATGGACGTTGCTTATCACCGAAGGGTTGCGTTAAGACACTCAACGCACAACCTTCCCTCTCGTGAACGTGTAGTGTAAACGGCTTGCTGTAGTCAGGAGTACCTAACACAGGAGCCGAACACAATGCGTCACGCAGTTCAGAAAAACTTTTCTGACATTCTTCCGTCCATGGTAAAGGAGTTGGAACATCCTTGCACGTAAGAGCCACCAATGGTTTCGCTAACAATGAAAAATTTGGAATCCACTGTCTGCAGTATGACGTAATACCTAGAAAGGCACGCACATCTCTTTGGGTTGTTGGCACAGATATTCGCGCAATAGCTGCAATTCTCTCCGGGGTCAGCCTTCTTCCCTCCTTTGACAATAAGTGACCTAGATAGGTTACTTCTTGACAACAATATTGAAGTTTAGAAGGTGACACCTTGTGATGTAAGTCACGGAGATGTTGCAACAACGACACCGTAGCAATTTTGCAAATGTCCTGAGTATCTGCGGCCAACAATAAGTCGTCGACGTATTGGATTAAGGCTGCACCAGCCGGCAACACAAATGCATCTAGTTGGCCCTTCAAGGCTTGACTGTATATCGATGTACTCTCACAGTAGCCCTGAGGAGCACGTTTAAACCGGAAGCTACGACCACCAAGAGAGAAACCGAAAAGGTCTCTGCTTTCTTCAGCAATCGGAATACTGAAGAACGCATTCTTCAGATCGATCACTGAAAACCATGAAGCCGAGGCTGGAATCAGAGTCAGTAACGCCGTGATGTCAGGCACAACAGGGAACTGAGGAATCACAATTTTATTTACCTCCCGTAAATCGATAACAAAACGATAAACAGGTGGTTTGGAAGGATCGGTACGTTTCAAAATAGGCAGTACAGGGCTGTTGCACACGTTTCCCCGGGTCTCCTCAATAACATCTTTCTCAACCAGATCATAGATGATCGCCAACAGCGCCCGTTCACCGTCAAGAGAGATTCGATACTGGGGAATACGTGGCAGTCGCACATTAGATTTCAAGTGAACAACATAAGGGGAGATGTCAAGCAGGCCCACGTCATTTGGACCTGTTGCCCACAAAGATGCAGGAAGAGAACTCAATTCCGGTGGATGCTTATCGAGAGATAAGTACATTGGAGAGATAACTCTCTCACCCAAAGTAAGCTTCACTCCCGCAGGAGAACAGTACAAAGTCGCATACAAACGTTTTAGCAAATCCAGGCCCAAAAGATTTTCGCCACAACCAGTGGTCAAAATCAACGGAGCTTTGAGCTCACGTGTCCCAATCGTAAGTGGCAAAGGGCACGAAACCGGATTGCTAACAGGGGCGCCAGAGAATCCAACGGAAACATTTGTTAAGCCAGACAAAGGTGCACCAGGGAGTTTCGAATGCATGATGGAACTTTTCGCTGCACCAGTGTCCAACAGAAAAGGCTCAACGACCCCCGAGGTGGCAACTGCGACGTAAGGCCCTCTCTGATCAACCGGAACTGATACTACTCCCTCTCCTTGTCTATGGCTGTCCTAGTAATTACCGTCGTCAGTACCCTGATCGACGTAATAGTCATCTACGTTGTACTGCGCAGATCGTCCTTGCGACGATCCACGTTGATCAAAACAATTATTGGAATTTGACGAATTGTCTGAACGATCATTTGGAGCACCACGACCCCTACCACGTGATGTCTGCTGAGAACCACCACGACCTCCTCTAGATATGTTACCACTGTTACGCTCATTGAGGACTGGACAATTGAATTTTAAATGACCCTCCTGTCTACAATAGGCACACTGATTGTACCCTAACGAAGATCTCTGCGAAGAGGAGTCATTTTGCGATTGCGACCTATTAGATTGCGACTGCGATCGATTTCGTTGTTGCGACTCATTCTGGTTCGAACGCGGAGGATACGCCTGCTGCAACAACACTTTAGTTTTAAGTTCTTTCGTCTTTTTATCAGCGCGGTCATTCTCTTCTTTCTCCCTATTTTCATAATACTGTGCCGTAGCCAATATTTGGGCAGAAGTAGAGACAGCCCACGCACTCTCAGAATTTTTCAATTTGTTGCTCAAGTCGGGCAATAAGTTTGAGACAAATTTATCCACAAACAACCGCTGACCACCCTCGGTACTCATATCCTGACCACTGTGATCGATAAATGCCTCCTCAAATCTCGTAAAGAAGTCAGAGACACTCTCGTCCTTCTTCTGTCTACAGGCTGACAATTTGTCCCAGTTCACCCGCATAGCAGGCATAAGCGTTTTCATTAGGGTAATAATTCTCTGAGGGAGAGCGGCAATAATCTGTTCAGGCTTAGCCCCACCAATTTGTCGTGTATCTGCTGCAGTAAGAGCAGCCCAATCAGCACCTAATTCGTTTGCATGATCTTCCTGACGAATCTTGGCCCATACCGGTTGCGGTACGACATTGCCAAACAGCATATCGATATCGGCAAGATTCATTATCGTAGCATCTACGAGCTGCGACAATTCCTTATAATACCCTGCAGGATTTTTGCGAGGGTCAGGCAAAGATTGCTTCACCTGTAAAACTTCCGATCGTTTCCATGGGAGATGTATCCATACTCTGTGGAAATACGGTAAAATAATGGGGTTAGCATTAGCATCACCTGGCATCCACACTGGTGGAACTTCGCGCATGGGGTACTGACCAGACGCATCTAACTGTCTCTCAACATCCTCGACAAACAATGCTTGAGGCATCATAGAGGGGCGAAGAGCCAATAATTGCTCGACAGCACGTCGAACATTAGTACCCACTATCATTCCGCTCGAAAACTGGAGCTGTAGATTGGTCAAAGCAGTTAATACATCGTCCGATGCATCAGCCGATATCTGATCACGCAAAGCCTTACACATTTCTTCAAAAACATATCTTTGTGTCGGTATATTGAATTGACTAAATGTATTCAATACAGAACGTGGAGGATTCCTATAGGGGTGCAGCATCCATGCCATCGCCATATTGTACAGCGCAGCACGTTCCCTATTACCAGGAAGCTGACTACGTCTTTGTGGACCGTCCGAACCAGCGGACTCAGGAATAGGTCCAAGAGAGTTAACAAAATTAGCAGCAACTAAAGGGGTACGACGTCGGGTAGATGGAGAAGTATACGATAGAGTAGTAACAAGAGAAGAATCTGGAACAGAAGAAGCGGCAGGAGTAAGTAGAACAGGAGCAGTAGCTGGAGCAGGAGTATGAGGAAGTACAAGCGGAGGAGCAGTAGGAACAGAAGTAGGCAAAGGAATAGGAACAGTCGGAGGAGCGGGTTGAGGAGCAGGTACAGGAGCAGGTACAGGAGGAGCCACAGGAACTGCGGTACCCTGTGCGTACGGAGGTGGCGACTTCATAAGATAGGACATTAAGGGATCCTCAACTAATTCCTCCTTCTTATCCGACTCCGTTGGCAAAACGGGATAACATTTATCTATAGTCATACGCTGAAGCCTATCAAAAACTTCCTTTTCCTTTTCCTCCTTATCACGCTGAAACTGCTCTGCTTTCTTTACAATGGTAGCAACACCATCTCTCTGATTACGTTTTGTCTGTCCGATCTCTTTCTGTCTGGCTTCTTTGCGCCATAACCGAAAGGCATCAAACATGGCCGGCCTTGACTTTTTCTTAAACAATTTAGCCTCAAGATTATCTAAAATCGGGGTCTCGAAACTACCATGAGGTGGCCAACTAAGGACACCATCTTTTTTGGTGTAGCGAATCCAATATTCATTAAAGGTAATCGGACCTAACCCGTGTTTGCTGTAAAGCTCATAAGTGGGAGTTCCAACCGGAGGTATCGGACACGAGTCCTCCAGTCGGGAATCCGTACCACAACGTCTGAAACAACTGAACAAAGTACTACGACCAGGCATCTTGCACACTAGCCGAGTTTCACAAACTTCAAGGGTTACGGGATTTACCAAGTCCCTGCAAAGAGCAAAAACCCTCGGTTTTTGGCGGCTGCAGTCGTCAAATATTACAACAAAGAACCAAATACGAAGAACCACAAATGCAATGGAACCATGCAACAACTAAGCAATCACAACCAAGGATTCTGGGAGCGACCAACAAATACTTAACTCGAAGATCGATGGCGTCACCAGGAAGGCCCGTCAATCGTCTCGCTGTACCAAGGTCTACGCCGGGCGCCAAAACAGGTCTACAGTCAGGGCAGCAGTCCGTCGCAGCCGTCAGGAGGCGGGAATCTTCGTGGGAAAAGTCGTCGGGCCACTTATTTCGACAACAGGATCGATGAAGCGGGGTGCACCTTCCCTCGGAGATTTCACACGAAGTTCCTCACGATCGTCGGGCTTGGACCGGTACCACTGATGCAGCCCCACGTTGGGCGCCAACTGAAGGACTGGGTTATTTAAGACCCAGCGGTGCCAGGGGACAACACCTGAAACCTTCGTGGGTAACCTGTTCCGGCGTACAAATGACAGAGACACGGGACACTTCCTTCGGCGTCAAAGATTCGAGGTTTATTTACTGCAGGGAACACAGAAGTCACGTGAAGTACACAGCATGTAAGTTCGCGGGATCCGATTCAAATTGCTACTGTGGATCGCTCCTTTTATACAGTTTTCTCCCATACGTTAACATGGTACACAAAGGTTTACAACTTGGTTCCCATCATTATCCCCAAGAGGGGTCGCTTTGATGTATTCAAGGTCCGGAACATAAGTGCAGAAACATTCGGTGGTTCCCAACTGTAAAAACCCATCTTCCCACCATTAGTACATTCCAATCGGCAGTAAACAGATCGAAGAAGGAACAAGGACAGGTGCAAAAGAAGGCAGAAACAGTGGGGAGATCGGAAAGGGTGTAAAAGGGGTGGTATCGGGAAACACGAACCGCAGGCATCGAAGGGACGTGCCTAATGAGATGCACGGCTAAGACAATAGACCGGCACGGCAAGATGTGCCTCGAGCGGGGACATCTGCCTTACAGTATCATCCCCCTCATCATAAATACACTTTCAAAGGAAACGCGTCTTCCGCAAGAGTCTTGGGAATCCCAGGGTCGCGAAGCGGACAGCGTCCGTTCGCTGGCTACTTGAGGGCAAGAGACAAAATGGATGCCGTATCTAAGATGGAACCCGTGGGTACAGATAGAAACCCACGAAACAAACGAACGGTTTAGGTTAGCACAGCGACACTGCGCACACCCACTAAACTCGTCATTTGCGGTTCATAGATACCAGACTCGACCATATTCGTGCAAATCGAAAACACCACTTACGATCGTCACGGAACCTCAGTGGTTGTAGGTGGTGAGCACTAGCACTAATTTTTGATGATCAGGATTAGGTATCATCCGTCTTAGACCTAAAAAAAGAGAGAGAGGCAGGAAAAAGAGAAAGGAGGAGGAAGAGAACTATATTGTGAAAAAGAAAGTATGGCTTCTTAAGATTCTGTGGTTTTACCTATTAATGTGCATCTGCCCTGATCTATTTCTCACCAAGTTCTAACATTCTAAACCCGTGTTTCAAATAACACACACACACATTTCCTTTATCTGTTTCTGCAGGACCAGAGTTATAGGACGGGGGAACCAATGTTCACTAAGCACAATCATTTACAGTGGTACGTAGAGTAACTGGTTTAAGTGCACCAAATGCTACAGAGGTTCAGAGAAAAAGAGGAATGGTGCATGGGAAACCGAAGGAGAATTTACGCGCTACAGAAAGGGATTACGCGCTACAGAAATCAAGCTTGCCATAAAAAATACTAGACACACTTGTGAGGAAAGGGATCTTTAGCAATTGTTTGCAATCAAAGTTACTCATGTATAATGTAATGCATAGATAAATGTGCACCATATTAAAGTTGTCCATGGATCTGTTAATTGAGCTTTAAAATGTAAGATTTCGTAGGCTGCTCATAATGATTTGTGCATTGATGTGTTTTTATAGCATGACAATTTAGTAATGCTTAAGTAAAATGTTCACTTATATGCATGTTCGTAGGGCCTATGTGCTTATTCTGGCCGATTTCTGTAGGCCTGAAATGTATTCTCCCTGACAGCTTTCGTTATGAGGGGAAAAGCTAAAATTCATGTGCACGTTGGATTTGTTCTGTTCTCACGTTTCTGTTGCAGGTGGAGAAAGTCATCTTTGTTAGTTAGAATAACACCTTTTGTTTTAGAGGTAGGCTTGGGGAGGAGAGGATTCTTTTACGCAAAGAATGCTGATAATTGGGAGTCGGTTTTCTTTCTCACTGAAGGAGGCCTGGGAATCAAGGTCATCGAGCCAGGAGCTGGGAGTATCGAAACTAAATGGAAAATCACCTATGAGTAGTGCCCAGAGAGATGAGGTGATCCAGATGGAAGCAGTGGGCATGTTTTGTGATTTGACTTTTGAATTAGGGACAGTGCCCAGGGGGTTGAGTCTGGAGAAGAGGTGAGGAGATCGAAGGAGAGGGAAGGAGCATCTTAGAACGAACTATGTAGCTTTGGCTACTTAACCCAGACAATGTGAGTGCACTGCTTAGGAAGTCTTCACGCGCTGACAAGCTTTTCTGATCTTGCCTGGGAAATGCTAAGTAGGGATGTCACAGTAGTAGTTGTGTAGGGACAGACTAATGCTTTTCACTTATCAACCCCAAATGAAGAGGGATCTTGACGTGGGGACAATCACTGCGTGTGTTCTTGTTCTGGAATTTGTCATTCTTTTAATGCTCCAGTGTTTTAATCTCGCCCGTAGGTTTGGATTTTTATTAGTTCCCATGTACTTCTACAACCTCGTCTTGAGGTGTCTGTATGTCCAGTTATTTTTGGCTTTGTAATAAACTCAGTAACTTGGAATTCAGAGTCAGCGATTCTTCAGTGCAATGTTCCTTTAAAGTTGTTAGTTTGCCTTAAATTAGTTACTTCTCCCCTCTACACTTCTCAGCAGGTAATAACGGTCCATTGACCAAGGGTTCCAGAGCAAATTTGTAGAGAGGAACCTGGCATAACCATCATGCAACTAGATATTTGTATCTGTATCATGGGAGGGATGGCAAACCAGTTCACTCATGTAAAGTTCTGATGTACAGAAGAACCCGAATGCTTATGGAGGGAGAGAGGAAAGGGAAGAGAGAGAGAGAAAGGGAGGGAGAGAGACATAGAGAGAAATAAATGGAGAAGGCGAGAGAGAGAGAGTGTGTGTGTATGTATGTGTGTGTGTATATGTGTGTGTATATACACACACATATCATTTTTTGTTTCACTGAAGAAAACAACAGTTACAGGGACATTAAGTTAGGCTCAGATTTCACTTGTGCAAAACCATTGAAATTCATCAGTTATAGTTTCCTGAGCTAACTATCACTTACACCCTGTAATGCACTACGGTCACAGTCGGCTCCACGGTTTCTGTGGGAGCCAGTATTGCTCTGGCACGCAGGGAGCTGCTAAATATGTTTTTCATCAAAGTCATTAATCTGTCGCAATTTCCCGCAAAGTTTTTTTGAAAAAATGTTTTATGCCCTGGCAGGATCCCAGGGGGACCTCAGGGCAAGAGCTAGGGGATCAGGGTATTTCTACCCTACCCCCTTTTCTTTTTTTTGTACCTCTTTTTGGGGAACCGCCTGAACTCAAGTCCCAAGATAGATGCCAACACTTCCTGGTTGAAGTGTTGGCAGCCAATCAAATATCAGCATGGAGACTGGTGGGTCTTCAGGATCAGCGTCCCTATATATACAAATAGTTTTTTCCCTTCTTATTTCAAAACGTACTGAACAGATGTACACCAATTCACAAAAATTAAGCTTTCTGGACCAAGATCTACCTTTCTGCCAAATTTGGTGCAATTCTGTTTAATGGTTTGGGCTGTAGTCGTGTCGAAATCCCTATGGGAAATGCATGGGGAAAAAATGTTTCGGACCCCCCTCTTTTTCTCGACCCGCGCTTGACGAATCACCCCAAAACTTTCAACACAGTAGCTGAGCCGACTGTCGGAGTGATTTTGAAAACGCCATGAAGATTCAACAAACGGCACCAGAGTTATTGGCAAAACAAAAAAGCTTTTACTATGGAAACTAGGTCCTAACTATAACTACCTACTGGAGACCACAGAAGGTAATCAAGACTGTGCCACCAGCACAAGAGTGTCTGAACGGACTCCACTGTCAAGGACCTTGGCACAAGCCCAAAAGTATGCCTAAGTGGTCTGCGCCTCTGAAGTCTGTGCTTGAATGGACTGTGGCAACCTGTGCCCAAGTAGACTATGCCACACTAAGTGAAGCTGCTGCTTCAACCTACTTGACCACTTTCTGCCTGAATTAATGTGGGGCTAGCCAAGGTGCGACCTGCAGCAGCTAAACTGTCGCCCTCCAATCTGAGGCCAAAGGTGGACTGCTTTGTTGTCTTGACCCCAGAAGGCCCAACAGCTGAACTTCTGACTCACAAACACATGTATGTGGATGAGGCCATGACAGGACTAGCAGGGCCCAGCCGACAGTTGATGCCGTTTGTGGGGAAGAGGGCCGCAGACTGAAGAAGATGAGCTCAAGTCGTTGCCTCTGGACATTCGTGTAGAATCGCGAATGGAGCAGTGGGCTGGCACATCTACAGCCAGCACATCTTCCTGCCAAGAAGGAGAAACAGGACTGTAGTGTGTACCATGAACTCTAATATTGGTTGGCTACTGCGACTTAGGACTCAAAACTGCCTATATGGTTGGGGGCATTTTACCTGTGCCTGAGACTAACACTGAGGTACACTAACACCAAAGGAGCTCATGGGGAAGCAAAGAGGGCATCCTCACCAAAGGACTGTAGCCATGCACCAGAGACTCCGAGTACCTGAATGTTTGTAGTGCATAGTATTAAGTTTTATGATGTGTGTTAAAGAACTATAACGATAAGCACTGGACAGAACAATAAAGCTATTGTGGGTCTGTTGAGTATTAACATTATTGTACTCCCATAGTAACCTTGTTAAGAAGCCCTCTGACTGCTCGCCACTGAGAGTCAAGTGCTGAAGAGGTTGTACTTGGCTCTGTTTGCAAAATCATAGCAGGATGGACCCCAGGACATCAGAGGCAAATGGTCCAGCCCTCATGGCCCTGGTTCAGTAACCCCTGATTGTCCTATGGCACCCCAAATGGGGTCTGACCCTGCAGTTGCAACATAATTCACCATCTACTGCACAATTAGCAGATTTCAACCAAAAATGCATCCTTCTAGCTCGGGGAACATCCATTACGACGCGTCTCTTACAACGCAAGTCGTAACCACGACTTGCACTGGAGGGCGCTCAAGGGCAAGGAATAGTTAATTTACTATTCCAACACCTTCCCTACTATCCACGGGGACTGGTTTTGGAATAGTAAATTAAACTATTCCTAAGTCCGCACCCTACAGCGCAAGTCGTGGTAACGACTTGCGTTGTAAAACACGCGTTGTAACGGTACGCGTGGTAATAGCCCGCGTCGTACCGTCATACATCCTTCTAGCTCAAATGGAACAAAGTTTCAAAAAATGTCACAAGTGATGCTGAGCAATGGCGGATCCTTTGGAAAGTTAACTGACTGTATATCACTGGCTCACTGTCATAGAAACGGGTTGAATTGGAATTAAAGAGGTGGCTTTTGTTCTCCGAAAGTATTAATATGTGTTATGTGATCCACAGGTATCCACCACAGTTGGGGCTTGTTCTAATATAATTAGGCAGTTCAAGGGCCTGTGCATCGCACACAAAGTCATCTATGGCAAGGCACCGACTTATATCAGAAACAGCATAACTAACTACGCCCCATCCAGAGTACTTCGATCCTCGGAAGCCAGGATGCTGGTCTGCCCCTGCTCCCGCCTGTCTTCCATGGGAAAGAGAAGGCGTATGTTATTTAGACAACCCTGCTCAATCAATGATGAACATATAGAAAATAGGCAACAGCAACAAACTCAAAGTATATATGCAATATTTTTAATCTATTGTCAAATTGTAGTAACGAAAGCACAATTCACAATATTATGTACTTTTCCTTATATACATTGCCCCGTATTTAGAACGTGCAGTAAAGCAAAAGAGGTGTCAAAAGAGCGTGAACGTGGTAAGGTGAAAGGAAAGGAAATCACACAGATTTGTAAAAAATATTCTAGATAATTCAAAAGAACACCAGCCAATGAAGGCCGGAACAATATATATCCTGGCCACTTAAATTAGTCAGCACAATTTCCCTAATTTTATTCCAAGGCATAAGATGTAAAAAATGTCTGCACTATATCATAGAGGGAGATATAGTTAGTGATCCAGGTTTTTAATAAATGTCGACGTTTCGACTCGTCTTGCGGCCTTGCGGTTGATTATGCCTGGGCCATGCGAGTCTTCTTCAGGACAGATGGGACGGGACAATACAGGGATCTCATTGATGACCCTATGAGAAATATAAAAACCCATTAGGGTTGGGGCTGTTGCCTAGTCGCTTAAAAACAAGGGCAGAATTCCAAGAATGCTTACCCTTCTAGAGATATAGTGGTCGTGATTCCCACTCCAAATTGACTCAGTCCTTATGAATCCAGGAAAGTTATCCAAGTATTCTGGAAAATCAATGAGGAGCCCATTTGTAAAATCATGTATTTAACCTAATATTCACATCAGGCAAGGAATTACCTGAGTTGGTTAATTATGTGGCTTAAAGTTGGTCACTTTATCGATGCAGGCAAACTCAGGCAGCTGAAAAGAGAACCCATAGTAAATGCCTGTGTTCGATCAAGGTCTGGGATAGGCGATCATAGCGAGTGGGTAGGAATCAAGTTACGTGCTTTTCAGCTGCCTGAGTTTTCCTGCATCGATAAAGTGACCAACTTTAAGCCACATAATTAACCAACTCAGGTAATTGACATCCTGTGTTTTTAACCAGTCATTGTTTTCGAAGCGCCATAATTTTGGGTGTTCCCCTCACTCTTTGGTCTTTCATTCCTCAGGCTAATTAATTCGTGAGGAGTTGCCTGACCAAATTATATTGAAATTGTCCAATACCCACGATTGGAACCAGTTTTCTAAGACATGTAGTGGCACATGTACATCCACCTTGGATAGGAAACCAAACAACATTGTAGAGGTAATTATTTAATAATTCCTTGCCTGATGTGAATATTAGGTTAAATACATGATTTTACAAATGGGCTCCTCATTGATTTTCCAGAATACTTGGATAACTTTCCTGGATTCATAAGGACTGAGTCAATTTGGAGTGGGAATCACGACCACTATATCCCTAGAAGGGTAAGCATTCTTGGAATTCTGCCCTTGTTTTTAAGCGACTAGGCAACAGCCCCAACCCTAATGGGTTTTTATATTTCTCATAGGGTCATCAATGAGATCCCTGTATTGTCCCGTCCCATCTGTCCTGAAGAAGACTCCCATGGCCCAGGCATAATCAACCGCAAGGCCGCAAGACGAGTCGAAACGTCGACATTTATTAAAAACCTGGATCACTAACTATATCTCCCTCTATGATATAGTGCAGACATTTTTTACATCTTATGCCTTGGAATAAAATTAGGGAAATTGTGCTGACTAATTGAAGTGGCCAGGATATATATTGTTCCGGCCTTCATTGGCTGGTGTTCTTTTGAATTATCTAGAATATTTTTTACAAATCTGTGTGATTTCCTTTCCTTTCACCTTACCACGTTCACGCTCTTTTGACACCTCTTTTGCTTTACTGCACGTTCTAAATACGGGGCAATGTATATAAGGAAAAGTACATAATATTGTGAATTGTGCTTTCGTTACTACAATTTGACAATAGATTAAAAATATTGCATATATACTTTGAGTTTGTTGCTGTTGCCTATTTTCTATATGTTCATCATTGATTGAGCAGGGTTGTCTAAATAACATACGCCTTCTAATTGATTAAATTTTGATTTATTGCATGTTTGGAAATATATAGGTCTCGGACCGCTGTTTGTTTATATTAATACATTACCCAGGTCCAGTACCTTTTGGGTCACCCCATTTCTTTAATGGTTGTCTTCCATGGGAGGCAGAGCCTTCTCGTCTATCATTCCACAGATCTGGAACAGACTGCCCGACAATCTCCGTAAGGAACACTCCTTGTTACCTTTTAGGAAACAACTTAAAACCCTCCTGTTCAAGGAAGCCTGGGGCTCACAGTAAAGTACCGTCTCCCCACCCCTCACCTAAGCAGGCCCCTCTCTCAAAGCGCTTAGAGACCGTTGGTGATAATGCGCTATACAAATATAAATTACAATTACAATTGCAATTACAATAACAAAATACCAAACTAATTTTGTTAAAGAATGTACCACATTGTGCAGCATAATGTCCCTTTTCCTGCTGCTTATTTAGTCAATCCAGCACATTCTTTGGCCCCTGATTGCCACATAATTTCAGGGGTCCTGATTACATTTGAACCTTTGTTCGGAAACCAAGATTTTGCATGTCCCAATGCCATTGCTAAAGTAGAGTATCTTTTGACGCACAAACACATGTAAGAAACACTTACTAGTAGAAGGTGAGGTTGTCCAGGTGGCTGTGCATGTGGATGGGGTATGTCTCTCCTAGGTGGATCAACTTTTCTATGGACTCATAGATGAAAATGATGCAGATCAGGGAGGCAAAGGCTTCCTCTGTGAATCGGGTGATGTAGCATACAAGCGAGCTGGCATCAGTCGCCACCAAGAGCAAGCACAGGAACGCTGTCCAGAGACCAATGCATGCCCTTAAGGACAGGTACGAGAGATCCTGTTCCCTAAAACAAAGAAAAAGAAATCAGAAGAAAACAACACATCAAGTTTAAGGCTTGCACCAGCAGGGCAGGTAATGTGAAAATTGTCTTCATATCGGCAAAGTACATAGCTCAACATGACAACAATACTTTTCATTATGATACTCCCAAGCACTGCAATGTCACAGATTTGGAAAATTTTGTAGCAGTGCTCCCTCATACTGCACGGTATGTGGCAGAATGGAGCATCATAAAGCACCACCCCTGCACGCTAATGTCAGCTACCAGTCTTTTCCCTTTCTCCATCCTCAGATGCACAGTATAAAAACTGTTGGTAACAGTGTGCTGATTATTAACCTGGGATCTTTTTATATGTTAAAAAGAGGCCACTCCACAGAAAGAGGAGGTGGTAGGTTAGTGAGGAATCTACGATTAGGAGTATCCACGAGAATGAGATTTACCACAAGTAAGTAACTTGTTCTTCTGATGGATACTTCTAACTTCACATTTCTGAAATAGATACCAAAGCAGAACCAACCAAAGGCAGTAGGTCTGTGGAGTGGCTGTCCAGACAATGATGCTTTGTGAATGTATGCACCGAGACCCACGTCGCAGCCTGGCAGTTATCAAGAACAGGTGCCATTCGCACCAAGGTAGAGGTAGCGGCCTTAGTCCTGATGGAATGGACTCTCAGGCTCTCTGAGGATTGCTACCCGGCCAGAGCACAGCAAATATTGATACAGAGGGCTATCACCCTTGACAGGGTCCTGCACACCTTCCCTTTCCTTGTTCTCAAGAACCCCACTAAAAGCTGCCCATCCACACAATGGTTCTTGGTATGATCAATGTAAAAACTTAAAGCCCTTTTGGGGTCCAACCAATTGAGTCTCTCCTTCTCTTTTGAGTGGTGAAGGGGAGCAAAGAGCAGTGATAGAATGACTGATTGCCGGATATGGAAGGAAGTCACGAGTTTTGTTAAAGAGACCCCTCAGGTCCTCAGCACCACTTTGTCTGGAAAGAAGATGGTGTACAGCAGATGCACTAAAAGTGGCAACAGTTCACTCGCAATACAATCTGACATAATCACAATGAGAAAGACAGTCTTCAGAGTAAGGAGAGGCAGCGAGCAGCCATGCATAGGTTTGAATGGCGTACACATGAGAAATGTCAAGACCAAGGGAAAGTTCCACTGGGGCATCACAAACGGTTTTGGAGGGAACGTGTGTTAAACCTTCAATAACCCTCATCATATGGGTTATTTTAACAAAGACGGTTGGTCCGGCAAATGTAGAAAGGTTGAAGGGAGGACAAATACAATTTACAGTGCTCACTGCGAGTCCCTGCCCAGGCACCACACCAGGATACAAACTAATCCCAACACCCAGCATTGATGGATATCATGGAGAATCTAGTGGCTAGGATGACATACACAGTCCAGATGGCAAAGCAAAAGCAGTCAATTGCTGCAGCTCAGTCTCCACACATACATGTGTACGTTGCAGAGGTTTGTGTGGAGGAAGTTTATGTTACAGAGATATGAAGTCCTCCAAAGGTGGCAGCACATGCTCAGGAGTTCCATGCACCAGATTTTCCTTGTTCAATCAAGGGCAATTAGGATGACTTGGGCCCGGTCATCGAGAGGTGGTGGTGGGAAGGCATACCCAAATCTAACACACAAATTTGTTGGCACCAGTCGTTCTCAATGATGGGGAAAAGATCTAGCCAGGGCTCTCACTACAGGTCGAATACACCAAGTTCCACCACAGCATGTAAACACCACTTGGGATCTGCCAGACAACGTCTAATATGTTATCCACTCTGGCATTCAGGACCCTGCTAGGTGGCTGGTGATCAGGAGATGTTCTGGTGCTCCAGTCACTTCCAGGGACACAGATCCTCGTGGCACAGGGCCTGGGAATTCGGGTCACCCTGCTTGTTGCAGTTGGCCATGGTGGTAGTGTAGTCAGTGAAAATCTGCACCAACCATGCTTTGATTAACAGCTGATAGCTAGTAAGTTAACCTGGGACTCCCCTGGAGACCAGAGGCCTCTCATCTTCACCTCCCAAAGATGAACCCCCAACCCTGTACTGATGCGTCCATCACAACTGTCAGCTCTGGGTGGAAGAAGGAGAGTGGCCTGCCGCAAGGCAAATTATGATTTGTCAGTCACCACTACAGGTCTTGAACTGTCACCTCTGAGACCTGAATAGTCTCAGAAAAGCAGCCTTGATATTGGGGCCACTGGGATTTCAGATTGCATTGTAGGGCTTGCTTGTGCAACCTGGCATAGTTGACAAGATGGATGCAAGAAACTGAGAGGCCACATCGAGCCTCTTATATATCGTAATTATAGCCTGAATGACCCAGACTCATTGCTGTGGAGGAAACGCCCTGAACACCACCATGTGTAGGATTGCCCCAAAGAACGGAAGCTCTGTGAGGGAATCAGGTGGGACTTCAGCTCGTTTGTTGGTAAACCCCAACAATGTAACTTGTGCTGCCATCATCTGGAGGTAGTCAATGACTGACTGGGGTGAGCCCACCTTCAGCAGCAAGCTGTTGAGGTACAGAAATACAGGGACTCTGGACCTCCAAAGATAGGCAGCTATCACCACCATCACTTTTGTGAATGCTGAAGGGGCACTGGTGAGGCAAAAGGGGAGCACTGCAAACTGTAAATGCTCCTGGTACCACCTTGAATGGCAGGAAATGCTAATTGGACTGCAATATAGCTATATGAAAATATTCATACTAGAAGTACAAGGACACCCAGTCTCTTGGGTCCGAGACAGAAAGGACCTGAGCGATTGTAAGCACTGTGAATTTTTCCTTCCACAGGAACACATTCACAAGTGGAAGTTTCAAGATAGGCTTGAGGATCCCATACTTGTTCCAAACGAGGGAATAGCGGGAATAACAATTCCCACCTTTGTCCAAAACTGGTACTATTTTTATTGCAAACTTGGAAAGCAATAACAGTGCCCCCTGATGCAGGATAGGCGGATGTTTTTCTGAAGTTAGTTCTTGTTGTGGAGGAATAAAGGGTGGTGGGCAGAAAAAGGTAGAGCATGGCACTTTTTAAGAATCTGCAAGGACAACCTGTTGGATGTAATCAATCACCATCCTCGGAGGAAGTGTTAACTGCATTGGTTGGGTAGGAGATACTAAGGACAAACTAAAGCAGCTTGTGGGCCGCTGTGGTAGGGCATGAGGACTTGAAGGACTGTGCCCTTCTGGCCTGTGTTCTGTCTGCTGGTTCAACATCCATGGCCCAAAAGGACTGAGCTGTCTGCTGCATCACTGGATGGAGTGGGTGCTTATGACTATATATGAGAGAACCGTGAAATAGCTGTTAAATTTGTGTACTTTATGGGGTAATTGCTTTGCAGTGGTCAATAGCCCCAATGAACAGTATGTAGCCCTACTATCTTTATTGCAATCCTGAGTGGAGTCCGCCATCTCTCCAAAGAGGCGAGATCCATCAAAGACCATGTGCATTAGCTATGCCTGCACATTGCCAGAAAATCTGGTTGATTTCATCCAGGAGTCGCTGCAAAGCCCAACACTGGTACTGACTGCCCTGCTAATGTAGTCTATGGCATCCCAGCCGGTGTAGATTACATACTTCAACGTGTCCTGCACATCATGGCTCGTCTGAGCCAAAAAGGCCCTAAGGCATCCAGAACTGCCAGCAAGATGTTGCTGCCTATGTCCTAAAGGACATGTGTATATTGCCCAAGAGATACACTGCATTTACAGATCTCAGTGCCAGGAGGGCTGAAGAAAACATTTGCTTGCCAAAGACATAACTTAGTTTGGATTCTCTATCTGGGGGATTGGCTGAAAATGAATTAATCTTGCTGGCTGAAGGCTGTGTGCTTATTCCGAAAATCTGGAGCAAAGGACACAAGCTAATATTCCCTGGCCACTTGGTGAATGACAGTTGAGCAAGAGCAGGTTCCCAATATGTAATCCTGTCGCATATGCTTTTCCATCTATGGTCTCTCTCCTTTAGGTGGAATCATTAAGCTGCAACCATTCAGGCGCAGTATCATATATATTGATTGCCCATTCTTTATTAGAAAGAAGGTCTCATGCCCCTCAGAGGGCGATAAACCACTATTTCTGGTCCTAATGAAGTGCCAACTGACCCTTTGGGCAATCAAGGTACGAAACATGTCGACCTCACTTTGCTGACAGCTATCTAGGTACATTGCGACTGGATGATAGCACCACTGTTTTTATTTAGTTCTGCTACCCTTACCCCATAAAAATTGTTTTTAGGGCACCAGATTCGATTTTAGACACACCTCACTTTTTTCCACTTGATACATTTTCGCATAGCCCCCTCTCATGCATTCACCTAAACGGCAAAGTCGGATCAAAAGATCTCTGACAAAGAGCCCCCAGGCTCGTCAGACATTGCAGCGCCGGCCAGACAAGGAGCACCCAATGATAAAGCATGATACCCTAACAGGTGTTTGAGGGCATTAAGATCTGACCTTGTGGTCTCCCAGCCTCAGCAGTACTAGCCACGTGGTCTCACCATTTTGTGACCACTCGGCCTAAGAGGAACTACTTCTGCTTTGATGGTCAAATAGTTTACTTCAGGGAGGAGCATAGGCGTAGGACCTCTATAAATATTGAGGTCTTCACCCCCCTTTGATATAATCTGTATAGGAAAGCCCAGAAAGAAAGGAACTGACATCAGCATGCAGAGGTTGTCCTTTTATGTGGCTCCGCTCCATCTGTACAAGGGCAGTTATGGAGTAAGCAAGGAGCCACACAATGCTCCTTATCGATGCACGGGGAAATGCTATAAAATTCTCCAGATCCAATCTTGCCTGTTAGGAGTCTCCATCAGAAAACCTTCGAATGGGCTGCTGACAATTACCAGAAAGACTGGAACACATTCTAAATCAAACAGCGTGTCAATTCACACAAACGGGACTGCGTTTTTCAAGAAAAGCTGAAACGCAACGCTTATTAAAAAGAATTTAATACCCTGGGATGAAAATTGCAGTTCATACATAGAAGGAATGCAATACATTTTGACATACTTTGTTGGAAAGATGTGAACACTTTTCACGGAAGCATGCCATTATTTCTCAGAAAGACCACGGCGCTATTAAATAGACAGTATTGCCACTTTTCAGTAAGAGTGCAATATTTTTAGAGGAGCAGTAACAGCACTTCTTAGATAGACTCCCATTAAAATACTGTTATGGCTTTTCCACAGCTGTTGAGTGTGCCGAGTCACTGAAGGCAGTCCATACTGGATACCAATTAAATACCGGCACTCGGGCAGCATTCAGTGTTCGACGGAGCCACGGGCAGGCAGTATTTCCTAGGGTGAGCGAGAAGCTTTGACAAAGTAAGTACGGCATAGCTGATACCATAGGACACTGTTCTAGTGGGATTAACGACAAAACCAGCAGCATTAGAACCATTTGTTTTATACTGAACATTACTTTTAAATTGAATGTTTTCATTTAATCCACAGTGTGTGACTACAAGCTCACCTCCCCTCCCGAAGCTCATGGGGTCCAATTAGGCAACCTAATAAGCATGTTTTTTTTTGTGTCAGGTTGTCTCACCTACTGAGGAGTTAACATACCTTTTTAACTCAAGGGAACTCTGAGTAGGCATAAAAATGATTAATGCTATTTGAGAGTGTGTTTACTTAATTGTTACATGTATTGTTTTGTCTTGTTTGTCATTTCTAAAACAGAGGGCAGCACGAATCACATGTACTATTTTGCATGCGATATCGTGCCTGAAGTGAAAAATATATCAACAGAAAATATATCACCCAACAATATATCTCTATTTTGTATCCTTACACGACTGCGGTGAAGGATTGCCGTGCGAATATCGAAGCACATCAGGACTACTTATTCCTTTTCCTCTACCCTACCAGATTATTAATAAAGAAATGGGCATTCATTCTGTTAAGAAAAATTACCAAGCAGGTAAAGAATGAATGTATTACACAGTGTGTGTATATTAATTTAGAACACCTAATTGGCTAAATGGCACTAGGCTATAGTCAGACTGGGAATAGTAATCAACATAATAGGTCCTGAAGAGAAGCTTAGGGGTAGGCTTCGAAACATGTCGACCAGTGAGGGAACTGTACATTAAAGCACTTTTCCTCCTCCTTCCACATTTCTATTAATACCAGCTAGAGGGAGCATTAAAGTTTAGTTTCTCCACATAGCCAGGTATTTTTAGGTTTCGACTTTTGGCGAGGGGCGAAGCCCCTCCCAGTCGAAATCTTTTGTTTTCAGTAGTGAGGTTAGGACAGCCTTGTTTCCAATTGGCTAGCTCCATAAATGGAGGCTAGCCATTGGGAGGCAGAGGCTGTCAATCGCGCTTTCTCTCGAAAACGCGATTCGGGGGCGTTTCTGGTGCTTTTTTTAAGCCCCGCCCCTTTGTCCCGGGCCGCGCTGCGATTGGCTGCCGGCCCGGGACACCCCCGTGATGTCATTCCCCGGGCCGCGCTGTGATTGGCTGCCGGCCCGGGACACCCCCGTGACGTCAGCCAATCACAGCGCGGCGAGGGACCTGACTTGTTCAATTAGCTGTCGACCATGGAAAGTTTCATTGTGGCTACTGCAAACTCCTTTTGTGGCGCTCTTTAAAAAGCCGCTTTATTTTAATCTCGAGGGTGCCACCCCTCTGAAATGCCCCTGAGATTCACCGCCGCGGCCCGAGCGCCGCAAAACAGGAAGTCAGGCACGACGGTGCCTGATGCGGGGCGGGACTTCCGGTTTGTCGGAGGAAGTCCCGCCCGCCGCCGCGCTGTGATTGGCCAGCACTGCCACCGGGGAAAATAGAGGAAGAATGCCGGCCGAATCCCTGCGGCCCGGGGCTCCCAGGAGTGAGGGAGAGCGCCGGGGCCGCCCCGGAAAGCAAAGAGGGAAGCGGCAGGCAGGGCTCCGTGGCCGAGGAGAGCCCCGCAGCCCGAGAAGAGGAGCAGCGCGAAACCCGCCAGGAGCCCCCGCCAGAGTAGCCCGGTAAGTGAGAAGGGCTAGGGGAGGCTCCGTGTGGCAGGGTGTCACTGTCTTGAGCCCTGAGAGGCTCACGAGGGCATTCCTGAAGGGGTAGAGTGGCCCCAGAAGGCAGTGGGTCGCTCCCCCAGCGGACATTGTTTCCAAGTCCCCGGGCATTTCAGCAGAGCCGTGAGGGGCTCCAACGATGGCTTTGGGAGATGATAGGGAGAACAGTCAGGTTAAAAAGGCAGCTAGAGGGTAGCAAGAGGGAGGTGACAAGTGGAGAGAGAATAAAAAGTAGAAAAAGAGGGAGGAGAGGACGGTAGAGGAGAAAGAGGGGCATGGCAATACAGAGTTAAAAGAGAATGTTGATGTAGGAACATAGAGAGATAGCGACAGTATAGATAAAAGAGAAGAGACGGGCGAGGGGAGAAGCAAGTATAAGGAAGAGATAAAGGAAGGATAAGAGAAAAAACAGAGTCCTAAAGAGATAGGGAAGAGACAGAAAGAGGGGCAGCAAAGTAGCAGTGGATGGGGGTGGGCGGGGGGGGGGTGGGGGAGGGGTAAAGAGAAGGAAAGAGAGAAAGTGAGAGAGGAGGAGGGACAGAAGGGAGAGGTGGCTTAGCAGCGAGCACCAGACAGGAATGAGGAGTTGGGGGAAGGGAGATGGCCCGTGGACTTGATTTCCCTGTTAAAACTTTAGACAGACTCGCCCTGCGGACTGCTCGGGCTCCGGCCTCTACCTACTCTTGCACTATTTTTATCCTTCGCCTTTGACCGTCTCCTGCCATCTGACTCGGCGCCCAGGCTCTTGACTCACCTCTTCTGGGCGCTGGACTGCATGAAGATGGCGTCGCCTGCAGGGGGCAGCACCTCGGACCCTGGACCGGCCGGCAGGGGGGCCCTACTGCTGCTGCTACTAGGTGAGCGACCCCACACCTCGCGTCTGCACGTGTGCCGGGGACGGGGCAGGCTGTCAGTCACGGGGCAGGCCCGCGCCAAGTCAATCACTCCGGGCTGTAGGGCTGTCTCTGAGAAAACGCTGCCAGTGCCTGACTACCTCAGCTGTCTAAAAACTCAGTGGTTAATTTGTAAAATAAAAAGTGCCGGGGCTCTCATCAGGAGACAGCGCAAACCGTAGAAATGTGCAGGTGTAATCTGCCTCCCGACTAGAGCCCCAGCACTCGTTATTCTGGAGAGGACTTGGCCAAATGGCTAGAAGCTGCCTATTTCGGAGCTGGAGAACCGGGCTCGAGTCTCGGCGTGCCTCAATGTCCAGGGGAAATCATGCGACACAATCGCCGGTGCTGAGCACCTGCTCAAATTAAACACTTGGCAGAATGGACTGCCTCTTCCTGGAAGAAGTCTAACATGCAATCGACTGTTCCATCCCTACCGGTTTCGCTTTTCAGGCAGTGACATGACTTTACTCCAGCCCTGCCCCTGACAGCTCCTCTGGCCCCTTCTGGCGCGAGACTGACCCTGTGCCAACCCTACTGCGCAACAGAGGCAGTCTGACGTGGTTCGCCGCGCTTTTACAACACTGTCTTGCTGTGTGTGGACTGTTGCAGGTCAGCATGTGCTATGTGTGTCAATGTTCCCTCGCACTATATTGCCGGGTGGGATTCGAACCTGCGGTCAACTGGCGATGTGTGTGCAGGCGCAGATACGCCGAGCTTGGCACTTCATGGAAGCTTGCCTGGCAGTTTAAGAAGTTTGGTGATATTTCTTGGGGTGAGTGGGCTGCGCACCACACCCCCCGCTCATGCTTATCGTGGGATAGGGTAAGGCGCTTGCAGGATGTGGGTGAAGTGCAGGCAGGCCGGTTAGTGTCAGCCACACTCGCTGAGAGGGACGGCGGCCCCTCCACAGCTCAGAGGCTGTCACTGGTAAGAGGTGTCAGTCACAGCACACGTGCCCTAAAAGGACACACTCTGCCAGCCGCGGATGGGCACGCCGAGTAGGGGGAGCCAGGGTACTGCAGCTCCACGGGGGTGTGTTTATCCATACATAGGGGATTGTGCATGAGCGTTAGAGAAAAGCCATGTCTGAAGAGAGCATTGCATGTATGCTGGAAGAAGTGTATGTACATGCTAGTGTGTGTGTATCCGTTTAGGTATATAACAATGTGTGCGTGCTTCCGTTTATTCGAGAATTGTGTGACATGCCAGCGTGTGTGTGTGTTTAAAACACTGTGCGTTGTTATGATCAGCTAAATGGGAGATTATTAGGGTTACTGAATTTCTATTAAGGTAGGCAGATTGTGTTATTTCAAAAGGTTTTCCAAAGTATTGGGACATACTGAAATTCTTTGTTTTCTCTTCCTTTGCATTGAAACTTTGGGCAATTAAATCAGCATCTGTATGATGATCACAGAAATCGACTTTGCGTGTAGGGAACAACTTACTGATTCAGTTACTTTCAGGCCATGGATAAAGGTAAAGCAGAATCATGTTTTCTTTTTAGAAATATGGGTTCTCACAAATGCATTTTAGGTGCCCTAAATAGCACTGTGTGGATGTACAAAGCATCAAGGAAGAATTGTCCAAGTTGATGTTTCGGAATACCACTAAAATAGTGCATTTTATTTTTGTTTTAGTTTGGTCCACAGAGAGGCATAATTCATAAGTGCGTTTTCTTTTTTGATTTAATTGTTGTTCACATTGTACAGAATTCGAGTGAATGTAAATCATATTTGACCTTTTGGTGGTCTTCTTATCCTGTTTCTTATTTCAAATATGTCTGGTTAACAATAGTCCTAGTGTGTAAATAAGTATTACTAGCAGGACATATGGAGACTTACCATGCTTTAGTCATTTTTAGGTTTCGCCTGGCGTTTACTGCGCAAGCAGTATCGCGCAGGCGAAAACTTTTGTAAACAAGTATGGAGCTTTCTCCCGCCTCTGTCTTCCATTGGATAGCTCCATAAATGGAGGCTAGCCATTGGAAGACAGATCTGCCCGTCATTGCCGGAGCTCCTGGGTGTGTGTGTGTGTGTGTGACTGTTCCAGGGTGTGTGTATGTGACTGCTCCAGAGTGTGTGTGTGTGTGTGTGTGACTGCTCCAGTGTGTGTGTGACTGCTCCAGTGTGTGTGTGTGTGTGTGTGACTACTCCAGTGGGTGTGTGTATGTGACTGCTCTGGTTGTGTGTGTGTGGCTCTGGGTGTGGCTGGCACTGGGTGTGTGTGGCTGGCTCTGGGTGTGTGGGGCTGGCTATGGGTGTGTGTGTGTGGCTCTGGGTGTGTGTGTGTGGTAGTAATTGCTGTCTGCTGAGCTCGTCCGTAGGGTACAATAGTTCTCACATTTGCGAGATATTAAGCTATTGGCAATGTAAATGACAATGCCATTTATTTATCTGTTTTCAAAACCAACACATAAGTACACATTTTGTCATTTACAATGCCAATAGCTCTAACTTCTCCAAAGGCGAAACCGTTGCATTGTAAATGCTTGTTTAATTCTCTCACCTCTGACCCTTCCATTCTTGCACCAAACACATAACGTCACTTCACTGAAAAGTGCTCCCATGTATCCGTCGGTCGTAGCACACCCCGTCCTGCAGCAGGGTGGGAAGAACCCGATGATGAAGCATGCCACCAAGGGACCTCTTTGTGGTTGAGGGTTATTTTAGAACACTTATAGTTTCTCCCATGTTAGAAACTACACGGGTCGCTTGGGTTTAGTCACTTTTTGGAGGGTTTGCACAAATTTTACAACTCAGAGTGGACTCCTTCTGTTTTGTCTTAATAATGACACATCAAACATGGTTGCAATATATTTAAAAGGACAATAGTGATGTTGCAACAGGTCTACAATACCGGAGAGCGTTATTGTTTCCAGATAATTTACATTCTTAACAAGTGACTGTAACAACTTTGTGCAGGTTGCATCTATTGCAAGACAGGAGGATCAGCACTTTTTTTGACGTCCTGATTATGTATTATTGGCAAGCACACAATTCTTAATCTCTGATAAATTACTTCAGCTAAAATCTGGAGGCAATCTCTGGGCTGAGTGTAGGCCCCCCTCCCCTCTTGTGATTGGGGACTTGGTCACTGGGACTACTGCCATTAGTAAGAGGCTGAAGGTCCTGTGTGCAGGTGCCCCCTGCCTCCCATAGGTGGCAGCACTGAACATCATGGTGACAGTGAACTGACGGTTTACAGTAGTGACTGAAGGTTTCTTGAAGGCCTCCATTCACTGGGCCAGGTTGCCAGTCTGCAAAGGGAGAATGTGTCTTGTCGGCCAAGGTGGATGGATGACTTGCCTGAAGTCTTCTGCCATGGAATGTTCTGTTAATAGTAGACAGAACTCTCATATTTTAAGAATTCTTAGGAGCAAGAACTATTTAGTATATCTGATGACATTACAGGAAGTGACGTCACATACACGCTGATATCAAAGACCACCCTAGATGCTTGACGAGGGAAATGAAATAAATGTAAACTGAATAAAATAACACTTAAACTTTACTAAAGTTGACTCGTGCATTGCAAAAGTAGTGAAATCGCATGTGGTTGATTCCAAAGTCCTTCTTCCTGTTGATTTAAGGGATCTCTAGAAGGGTTTCCCCGGTAGTGGAGTGGCTTTCTGAAGTCTCTACAGCTCTCACAAGCTAGTATGTAGACAAATGAGCTCTGAATAGTGGCATAGTTAAAGTTCAGACTCTATACCTTCTCGCCAGATGTGACATTTATCATGTTGTGAGTGAGAGCTCAAACCAAGCTCCAAAAGAGTAAGTCTCACTTGCAATGAGAGAGAATTGGAGTCTCTGCAGTCGGTCAGTTTGCTCCATCCACTGATCATCTTTAACATGCAGTTGTGAGTCAAGTTTGGGTGGCTCATGTCTACAGTGAACAAAGGAACAAAGGGGCACTTATTTTTATTCCAAGGAAAGCTATCTACTCGGGACTGGGATAACACACACTGTGGGACAGTCGGACAGGTGCTCCCTAGCCATGGTCACTCAGAAAGGGGATACTCACATTGAGGGGCATGGACACACAGATATTAGGAAAGCTAATACACTGCTTTGGGTTAGAGTCTACCCTGACTGCCGGCCAGGATATATACCAGTACTGGGAACACATGACACTCACATAGCATCCAAGAAGTCCCAGGGACAGGGAACACATTAACACTGGGACAAGGCAATATACAAGGGACAAAGGAACACACTAACATCCGGAACAAGTAGACAGATAGAGCTAGGGCTGAGAAAACATATAAACAGAGTAAGTGGATATGGTTACATGGAGACCAAACAACTCCACTTGATGAGAGAGACATGTACACTGGAACAGGGAGAAATCTACAAAAACTGTTGGAGGAGCGTTTAGAATGAGGAAGCAGATACATTTTTGAGTGCGCACGCTCGGGAACGGAAATAAGAGTCTAAGAGGCGAGTTTCACAATTCTGGAGTGCCAGTTTTATTAACCTATACAATAAATCTAACTTAAGCAATCAAGTCTCAAAGGACACATACATTTTCACTGAGAAGTCACAATACAGCCTATGTGTTTAGGAAAACTCCGGGGGCAGCTCCTCCAGTATGGCAGAGGAGTGTTGCCCCACTACTTTCTTGCAGAGCGAGAAGCAGAAACATAAAAAGGTAATAACTACCATTTTATGTTTCTACTTTTCCCACTGCAAGAAAGCAGAAGGGTTTGATCGGGGGTGGGCGGGTCTGCTCTGGTGCAGGGGAGGAGTGGTCTGCCCACTGATGAGAGCGCCAACTGGTCGGCCCTCTGGGGCCGCCCAAACCAGTCATGCGCACTCTATAGTTCTCCAGGCAGGATGCAATGCAGCCTAAATGGAGAACATTGCTTGCTCGTAAGCCCCTTCCTGGGCGGCATCCCGGCCAATCACAACGCTCCACTGGAGCGTTGTGATTGGCTTAGGGGAGGGGAGGGAGGCTACCTGCTTCCTGAAGACACAGTACCCGGCTGGCGAAAAGATACGTTTAATTGTTTTTTGTATTATTAATTAAATTAACAGCCCCCTCGCGCAACTCCCTCATGCAACTCCCCACATGCGACTCCCTTCTCCCCACGCAACTCCAAGCGAGACATACCAGCCAGGACTGGAAAACTCAAGTATGATGAGAATTTACTCTATCAGATTGAGTGATGGGAAGAAGAGATAATAGCAGAGGGAAATGACTCAATGCAATCTTATACCAGTGAGTGTCAAAGACGCAGAAATCATCAAAGTATACAATACCAAGGCGGGATAGGAAGAGAGCAAAACAGCAGAAGATGACAAATCAGATAAGTCTATTCAAACCAAAGATAAGGCAGCTATCTAACCCAGCTAAGGGAACATCAAGTGATGTTTGTCCAAGGCTCGGTGACAGGCCCTTAAATACAGTTCTTCGCATGGCAGGGTCACCACAAGGTCAGGTGCTGGATGAAGAAACAAAGTCACAAAAATGCACTCAAACCGCAAATGTTCTCAAATGCTCTCCTCGAATCTAGGTATGGAGGGGCGAGGGTAACAAGTTCATTTACAAGCGAGACCCAAGTGGGTGCTTTGATTCTTTTGGCTAGCAGCATAAAGCACAAAACAGGGGCGGGGTTTAGGGACCTGTGTACTCTGAAGGACCTGAAGACAGTGACAGTGACCTGGGGTTATGGCTCATACAGAAGAGATGTACCTGCGTTAACTAGAGGGCATGTGGCCTACAGCTTCTATCTTCTCAGGTCATTCTGGACAATTTAGCAAAGCCCAGCCTATGCCTGACTGGTTCTGTCCAGATTGGTGGATTAGGGATTTGCTCACATATATGCATTAATTCTGATACCTAGGGGCTTTAAATGGGACCCTGCTACAAAACACTGATCCAGACACAGACCATTATGCCCTGTGATGGAGTGAGACTGACAACAGGAACTGGGAGAAAAACAAAACAGAGATACACACAATGAACCAGGGAGACCAAGGCATGCACTCAGCCAAGGAGGCCCTAACGCACACGGTGCGGGACACTGACTGACACATGCATGCGCTAATGGGAGCAGAGACCCACCAGCCACAATCACTCAGGTGTGTTAAAAGGACAAATGATATAACCATGGTAAGAATGCCCTGCCCAGAACTACACAGTAGTGCACAACGGGAATGCAACGTACAGCCTCTTTACCTGATTTTGGAAATGGGCGATGGGGCACGCTGTGGTATTAGTGGGTGGCCAAAATGGGAATAAACCAAGCAGGGACACTAAATAGCATTGTACAGGGAGAGCTGATGCTCCATAGTCAGGAACACTCCAACACCAAGTCAGAAAGGATAAAATCACATAGACTGGGAACACGCCGAACTGAGGGCAAGAGACACCCAACTCACAAACAAACTGAGCAACACACTCACTGGGAAAGGGAGGCTGTAGATAAAGGGAGGATTTGGGGGAAATTTAAGGACAGGAAGTCTTCTACCAAGACAGATTTAGGGAGAGAAGACCACCCACTTGAGAGACAATGGGCTCTTGAGATTACTAAGTTAGCAGGACTTGGCACCCAACAACCAAGGACGAGTACAGTCTTAACCTCTTTTGGGACCCTTATTTGCTCCCATCTTGCGCTGGTATAGAGGAGAGATCTATGCACCCAACAGCAATGCTAACTGTATTTTTACCGTTCATCTATATCACCAGGACACCTGCAAGAACCTATGGGAACCATGAACGCCACTGTAACAAACCTCAGAGCGCTCTGCAAGAAGGTTTTTTATAAAGTGCAATCCAAAAATCTGATGACAAATACACACACCATAATCCATCGAATTAATGCCATGGACACACACACCACACAAGTCAGTGAAAAGTTGCAAGACTATGAAGTTTGCCCCCATTCTGAAGAGAATAGTCTGGGGGTCATGGATTATATGAAGATCAAGTGCGAGAAGACAAGAATCCCGTAGGAAAATTGAGGCAAATGCAGCAAACAATCACTCATAAGGTTAATATGGATAAAACTCTCCTAAACCTAGGAGAACAATGAGACTAATGGCAAGAACACTCACATACACGCTGCAGTAGAAGGTTGTGAGAGACCTCCAGCAGGATAGCCTAACACCAGGCAATTGCATCAAGAGGAAGGATGAAGAGATAACAAAGCCAATCCATGCATGTGATGGCAGCAGAGACATCTACTAGAAAGCAAAGACATAAGAAGCCAGTCACAGGACACGGCCTATTCTGCTATAGGGTGAGAGAAGCGTTTGTAGTATTATCCTTTTAAACACGGATCTCAGTAAAGAAAACCACATATGGAAAGTAACTCATGGTATGGCCTGGAACACCCCAGCTATAATATGTGACAGTGGACACTTAGGACGGATGGGGCCTGGTGGTGCTGTTTAATCCTTCTTAGAAGGAAATCTTGGGACGCATGGCCCGTAAAAGAAGAACCAGTAGCTCTAAGTGAGGCAAGTTCAGAATGCAACACTTCGTCCTTTCAGATTGAATTGCCCCATCGGCCCCGTAAGTAACGCTAATGAATTATTTTAATTGAACTCAAGTTATTATAATCTAGTTCGGTGTACATACAGTTGACTTTGTTATAGGATTATATCATATTGTACATGTATTTTAGTAATAATGAGATTATGCCTAACTTACTAAAGGAGTTGACATTGTCGGACTGGGTTACAACGAGGCAGTTGGTATTTTATTAAGGGTACTGTATAGGGTATTTAAAGAATGGAATATCGCGATTATAGCATTTAATGAGTCTTAGATGATGAATTGATTCATGTTGTCTGATTTTAATGATTTTATGTCTATTTGTTATGCTTTTACTTAACTATACCATAAATGTTACAATAGAATATAAAAAAGCTATAATATGTGCTTTTTTCTATGTGAATTTCAAAAGTGGTGTGTTTGGGAAGCTGTTGGGGAAGCAGAATGCTCATTGACATGTAGCTAAACAATACAGTCTTTAAAATGGTCACTCCTGTCGCCCATTACACCTGACTTCAGGATGGTGCTATGCCACTTCCTAGCAGCATAGTATGTGGTTTACTGTAAAAGTAAGTAAGCTACACTCAAGAGATTATTGGGAACAACGTATCAGTCCAGGAACAATATGGAGTTTCTAGACACTTGCAAAAATGTTGTACCTCGTGCATTAAATTGCATCAGTCCGTTGCATAATTCCACCAACAAACAGTCCAATTGTCTTTATCCCACAATAGTTCATTAATTGATATTTTCTTTCCACATTTTGTTGTACCTTTGCCTGTCTTCTAGGCGCCCATGTTAGAATTAAGGTTTTTGATACAGGGTTAACCCATTCTATTAATTTTAAAATACACAATGTTCGTTTGTGAAACTGCCAAACAATCAAAAAAATAAAGGAGAAAAACCTCAAAGAAGATTTGCTGTTAGCGGATTTCAGATTTTCTCCTAATTTTTTGATTTAAAACATAACAAGACAATATTTGAGACCTCTGCAAGAGTTCAAGGTCTCACTCTTGACATGACGGCCAAAGGAGGCACCTGGCAGTCCGTGTCTTTTAAGCCACTTGTTAAGAAGCTTTGTTGAATCTTTTTTCATACTGCCCTTGGGATGTGTAAAGTAAGTACCAATGAGGCCCCCTGGGTGAGTATACCATAGGCACACACAAGTGAGCGCTGAAACTCCACAGTAACAGGATGCGATTCTTAACTCATTAGCAAAATCAATTCTTGAAACATTAGTCATAAAAGGAAAGGGCACCAAGGGCGAGGACACGAGCGAACAAAGCACAAAGCAGCAACAAGGGAACAGGGGGGGGGGGGGGGTTAGGGGGGGGGGAGGTGAAAAACAGCTTTGTGTCATCATGCGTCTTGAGTTTTTGATGCCAAGGGTCGAAAGACATGTTGTTCAAATACATATGTTAAGGAAGTTAAAGAGGCAACGAGATTGCTATGTCATTAGAAAAAGTTTTGTTAGCGGAACCCAGTAGATGACGAGATGGAAGGTACTAGAGGGCAGATTTATGAGTTCTGGCGCATCTCTACAAATCAGCAGGGATGCGCCAGAACTGATGCGTCACGCAATTCCCTCCTTGCGGCACCACAGATGCGCCGCATTTACAATGCGGTGCACCATGGTGCAAGGAAGGGCAGATGCGTGACGCATCTTGTGGTGTACGGGCGGCGCATTGCTGGAGTAGCGTCGCAAGTGCGACGCAACTCCTGCAATGTACAGAGGCCACCCATACATAACGTGGTGCGTCACTCCTTACGCCTGCTTCAAGCAGGCGTAAGGATTTGACCCAGCAGCGTCGTAAAACTGACTGAGTGAAATCTTGTAGATTTCACTGCGTCAGTTTTACCGGGCTTTCCTACGAGGGAACGCCCACCCTGCGACAGAACGCCCACATGAAACCTGATGCAGGTTTCATGTGGCGCAGGGCTTTACAACGTGACGCATCTGCCTAGATGCGTCATGTTGTAAATAGGTCGCAGGGATGCGCCACGTTTCCACGCCGTTGCGTGACGCAACGGCGGCGTAAACGTGGCTCAAGTCCGACATAAATCTGCCCCCTAGTCTATTGGAAGCTGTGCTTAAGGGGTGAGTGAGCCACGATAACAGGGACTGGGCCATAACGTTTTTAAGGATCACCAACATTAAAACAGAAGGGGCTTGGGGCAGATAGTAAGGTGTGGGCAGCGAAGAGAAAGGCACACTGACCAGAATATGCAATTCTTTAAGAATCGACACATCTTAATGATTGTGGCCAAATACTGTTATACCTCTATCACTTTTGGCATTTTCTATATGTGTATCAGTCACATTTGTGGGAGGTAGAGCCCTCTTTTTAAGTACTAAAGCCTATCATAAAAAGCTATTATTATCTCTAGCATTCCTTACTCAACGAACCTTAGATACAGACCCAGCACAGAACCCATGGGCACATCACAGTGAGAAGTAGGTACAAACTAAAGCCACATCTGTAAATTCAGGGCATTAACACATTGAAAATCTTACTTGCAGAACTTGAACAAAATCTTCTCAAACACCAACACTGGTCCGGTACTTCCCATGATGGTAAGAGGCTGGCCCGCGAACAGAGAGTATGCGATCCCCGTCATGGAGGCACCAACCAACGACTCGATTGCGCTCTGCAGGAGAGGTGGATTAAGAAAGATGTCACTCTGGGCTGCAGGTCTTGTCTGGTTAACGTGGCCTGCTAATTAGTGTGCATCTCTTCTACTTGTAAGGTGTTCCAAGTAGTAGCATGGTGCGGAATACATTACAGTACAAATGTAATCAGTGCCTCTGCACGGTAAAGAGCATGAGGGGAACTACTGCTCAACTAACACTTCCAATTCTCTTAAAACCACTTTAAATATTTCTGTGGTACAAATTGAAAAATGGATTTTGGTTTAGCCGGGAGGGCAGAATATGGGGAGAATAGTAGTCAAAGAAGTGGAAAATATAAGCAAACCCAAGCAAGCCCCACGATGCATGTGAACATGCACGTAATTGAGCCTTACAATTATTAAGCCATTTACCTTACGGGGAAAATGGCACAATTAGTAAAGCCTGTTTTCACAACTCTTGTGAGGTAACAATGCTCAACTAGCCAATCTAAATGCAAATCTCTCGGGTTTCAATTAGGAAGTTGAGTCGCAGCTCATCTCAATGTGCTATTCATGATGTCACAGCATAATGCTTTTACAATGGTAGTGCATTACTCAGCATCACATAGTTTTTGGATTGAATGGAAATTCTTTCTCTGATCGCTTAGCATGCTTTAAAACAACAGATACACATTTCAGGGGGAATCATCATTAGGGTAACTGCCTTTCCCCCTAGTAAGTGCACCACCCTTCGGGATGCTTGCTTGGGTGCTGGACACATATTTTCTAGTAATGCCCTCTCAAAGATTCATTAATGCTCTAATATAATAATGCTAAAGTGCGCTTCCAGTCGGATAAAGGAAATCGGTCTAAAAACAGGAATTATTTTTTCACCAGCCTTTAGGAAATGCAGGCACCTTTTTAAGACTGAAAAAAATAGATTAATCAAAATTTTAACAGCCCATTTAATAAAATACATTTCCTTATTCTCAGATATGTTTATCTACATGTGCACACAGTACAGTTATAAACTATTCATAACTTTGGAGCTAAGAATCTGGTTCAAAATCGGAACTTTGAAAACTTCAGCCAAACCTGGCAATCCTAGGGTCTTTTTAATATAATTATAATCTTATTTTCTTTCCAATCATGGCTCAAACCGGCTTCCTGGAGTTGGCATTTTGCCATCTACCATTGGAGCTTTATTTATTTATTTATTTAAAATATTTATAAAGCGCGACTGTCACCTGGCAGGTATCCTGGCGCTGGTAGCTACTCTTGTGGTTTATTGACGGGGGTGGACTGGGACTGGCCGGTTTTTAAAGGGACAAGGGAAAGAGCCATGTTTTGATACGTTTCCTGAATGGGAGGAGATGAGGGATATGGCGAATGTCGACAGGTAGACTGTTCCATAGCTTGGCTGCAGCTACTCTGAACGATCTTCCTCCCATCCTGGCCTTCTTACATCTGGGCACTCTCGCGAGGCAGGCAGTTGTGGACCTGAGTGTTCTGGTGGGGGTATACCAAGAGAACAGACGTTGAAGAGGTCTGGGTCCTATTCCATGTAGTGCCTTGAAGACCAGGCAAAGGGCCTTGAAGGCAATGCGTTGCCTCAAAGGCAGCCAATGCAACTCGGCCAGTGCGGCAGTGGCCGAGGATCTCCTAGTCCATCCCAGAGCCAGTTTGGCTGCTGCCGACTGGACTCGTTGGAGTCTGTCCAGTAGAGTCGCAGGAGATTCAAGCAGCAGGGCGTTGCAGTAGTCAAGGCGACTAAGAATAGTACACCTGACTACTAGTGCTCTGGCAGAGGATGGAAGTAAAGGCAAGACTTTGCGCAGTGAGCGCATAAGGCCGGCGCAGGTTGCAACTGTTCTTGAGACCTGTGCTTCCATGCTTAATTGATGGTTGAGCATGACGCCCAGGTTGCGAACGGTGGTAACTGGTGGGGGGTTGTTGGAGTTTTCCGGGGGCCAGAACTCAGCGGGCAGCGGGCGGGGTATGCGACTCGCAGGGCAGTACATCACCTCGGTCTTCGAGGAGTTGAACTGAAGTGAGTTCCGGTGCAGCCAGCATGCCGTGTCTCGTAGGCAGTCATGGAAGGCTTGCAAGGAGATGGAGTCTTCGCCTTCCCACGAGAGAAGGAGCTGTGTGTCGTCCGCATAGTTTACTGTGGTCATGTTGTGTGACTTGATTAACGTGACCAGAGGTTTTAAGTAAACGTTAAAAAGGATCGGACTGATAGAGGAACCCTGGGGGACACCGTGAGGGACCGGGGAGAAGACCGATTGGAAAGGGGGAGGGAAACAGCCTGTTTTCTGTCGCTGAGGTATGAGTGAAACCAGATCAGGGCCGTGCCATCGATCCCTGCCGCTCTCAGCCGCTGGAGCAGGACCCTATGATTGACAGTATCCAATGCGGCAGACAAGTCAAGTAAAATGAGGGCCACAGCTTGGCCCCTGTCTGCGCGCATTCGAAGCTCCTCCATGGCCGTGAGCACCGCGGTTTCAGTGCCATGGGCTGGGCGAAACCCAAATTGGAATTCGTCCAAAGAGTGGTGCTGCTCGAGGTGGGTTGAGAGGCATTTACTGACCCAGCGTTCGAGCACCTTCACTGGGAAAGGCAGGAGTGATATGGGGCGGAAGTTGGACAGACAGTCTGGGTTTAGTGTGGGTTTCTTTAGCAGCGGGTTATAAGCGCTTGCTTCCAGGAGCGGGGAACGACGCCGCAGCTCAGGGATTGATTACAAATCAACAGGAGGGTGTGAAATAGTTGATGCCCACAGGTTTTCCATATTTTCGGTGGCAGAGGGTCAAGGGGGGATCCGGAAGTGATGCCCTGTGCGACTATTTCAAATTCTGCTTGAGAAATAAGAGGGAAAGCCAGCAAGTTATTCGTGGGAGGGCAGGTTGGCCTCAGAGATTCAGGGTTAGTGGGGTTGATTTCGGGAAGGGTGGAGAGAGTGGAAGACGGGGGCGTTGCCAGGTTATTAATGATAGTCTCAATTTTATCAGTAAAAAACTGAGCGAGGCTATCACAAAGGGACTGAGAAGGGGGAATGGAGTTTTTGACGCAGTCAGGGTGTAAGATATTGTCCAGAATCTGAAATATGCTTTTTGGACTGTTGGCCGCATTGGTAATGGTGGAGCAGTAGTAATTCGCTTTACTCTCTGCAATAGCGGACTTGTAGTCACGGAGTGCCTTCTTCCAGAGGGTTTTGTTGTTGTTACAGTATTCGTGTCTCCACTTTCTCTAAGCTTGTTTGCAGGCTGATTTGAGGGTTTTTAAAGCATCGTTGTACCAGGGAGCCGGGGCTCTACCTTTCGGTTTGCAGAGTTTAAGAGGGGCAGCAGAGTCCGCAAGGGAGGTGATTCTCGAGCTAAAGGACCTGTAGTTATCTTCCACTGAGTTGGTAATAGTGAAACTGTCTTCCACCTCGAAGATTCTGGTGGAGGTGCTGAGTTTTTCTAGCGCTTTCCAGTTTTGGTACGAAAATTGTGGGGGCGGGTGGGATTTGGTTTTGCTTGTTGTGGCATTATTAATGTAGAGTTTGATGAGCGAGTGGTCTGTCCAACTCATAGGCAGGATGTCGCCTACTTGGGTCAGACCTGGGCTCGAGAAGATAAGATCGAGTCGGTTGCCTGCGGAGTGAGTGGGGTCCTTTATCAGTTGTTGGAGGCCTACACTATCACAGGACAGCCGAAGGTTGTCTAGTCCTGCGTCTAGGCTGCCGTTTGGCCAGAGGTTAAAGTCTCCTAGAAGTACTAGTTTACTGTGAGAGGTTGCCATGTTGGTGATAGTCGTGAGGAGGGCTTGCTGTTGCGAGAGAGAGAAGGCCCCAGGTGGGCGGTAGCAGATGATTACCGTAAAATTATCTCCTTGATGGCAGTTTATAGACAGACCAAAGAGCTTGATTCCAGGTGTCGGGTCTATGTCTAGGATGTTCGTTTGCCACGAGGCTTTGAAGATGACACCAACTCCGCCGCCGCGGCCTTTGGGTCTAGGAAGGTGGAGAATGTTAAAGTTTAGCGGACAGGCGGCTGCTAGGTCGGTCTCACAGTTTGCGTGTGTCCAAGTCTCAGTTATAAAGAGTACATCTAGATGATGAGACTCGATAAGAAGATTGATTTCGGTGGCATGTTTTGGTAAGGATCTTACGTTCAAGAGGCCTCCTACAATTAAGTCCTTTTGTGTGAAGTCAGTTAATGGGAAGGCCGTCTCTTCGAAGGAGAGCTTACCTTCATGCGCATACCCTCGAAGGGCGAGCAAAACATCCCGGGTGGAGCCGGGGGATGATGGGCTATGCCGGACAGGGTTTGTGGCGCTCGGCGCGTCCTCGTCGCGGACGAGCGCAGACGAGCTTGCCTTAAGCGCGCCTTCGGCGCGCAATCGGCGTGCCCGCTGCGCTCGTCCGCTGCGCTTCCGATATTGACACATGGTTTATAGTGGTGACGGGTAACGTAGGTGGGGGTGTGGCCAACAAGAAGTGGGCGTGGCTGTCGTCTCCCTTCGGCGTTCAATGGCGCCAAGAAACGAGTGGTTTCTGAATCCCAGCAGCTAAAAATCCGCTGTTAAGGGATCAGGGATTGTGCAGTCAGGCAGGTATTCTAAGAGCAAAATACAGTACACAGCAAGTTTAAAACGATTAAAAATACACCTCCTGGCTAGGGATAGTTAATGTTTATTCCCACAGCATTTCCATTTAATTGTCACAGCACGGTTGTGTTGGAAATTAATAATTCTTTATTAGAGTGAAGCAAGATTGTTTATTTGGTTTATATGAGAAATGACTGCATAAAAGATCAAGTATAGTTCCAAAGGACACATGATTTTGTTTGATTACTGCAAAGTGTGTGCCTTGCAGGTCTGTCCAAATTATGATCAAAATATCTTTACACTCAATTTCTGATTCTCTGGTTCTGATTCCATCACCTTTCACACTTAGTACGATATGCATCTGCACATTATAAATTAAAATACAATCACACTTAAAATTAGAGTGAAAGTCAAACAATTTGTAGAATTTCATGAAAAGTGAAACATTCCAGTTTACTTTTACACCCCAAAAAGTTGTCCCATTTCATGTCTTCGCCTAGCCTTTGTCGCTGTCAACTATTTGAAGTCAGAGATATTTTGGCAAAAAGAAAACAGCTCAGCTCAAAGATCCACTGTGTCTCCTTATGGGCATCCTCACTTTTGCCATCAAGATACAATAGGTGTCATGCTGTCGCAGCACACTTTTAAAAGAGGAAATGGTCAGGAAAGGATTAATTGTTTATTTATATACAGAACCATGTAGCATTTAGGTTCTTAGAAAAAGGGGGGACAATTTAGTACACTGAAAATTCAAATTTCACAAAGAAAGACTATAGGATTCAGGAAAGTATTCATGCACTTCATCAATGTGTATTTATTTTTTAATAAAGAACCCGATAGAAATTATTTTGCTGTAAACCTGACTAACTAAAAAGATTGTAAGATGGAAACTAACAAAATAAAATGTTGAGAAATTAAGCATCTTCTTGCCATCAATTACTTATATCGTGTTATCCTCACATAGATCAGTTGTTAATTGTATTATTCCCACAGATACTCAAGAATTATTTTGGAAAAATGTTCCTTACTATGCGTCCCTCAGTTGCCTCCCCAAGCAGGCCTCCAAAAGTGATGACAGGAGACATGCAGGCACAGTACAGGAACAGGCAGGAAGCCACGCACTGCAAGCTTAACGCGTCTTTGAAGTCGCTGAAATACCATGGAGCTTTCCGTTTCAGGTCCACCACTAAACCACCAAACAATCTGGTCAGGAGAGAAATAAAATGGAAAATTCACACACTGGTGGAATCTGAATGCTCTTCAAAACCTTAACACTTTACTGCTCACCCAGATTTCATGCAACATATACACTGCTTCTCCTGCGAACAGTCCGACTAGAATTCTTGGCCCTGAACGTGTGAAACTCAGGAGTTTCCTGCTGATGCCATCAAATGAAAAAATACTTAGGTAATAATGCTAGTAACCCATTGGCTCCTCTTCATCTCATTGACAATTGAACATGACCTGTTTCAAGTTACCCATACCTCAGATTCTGTGAGATTTCCTTGCCAGTTTGGCACTTTCTTGTTCTCACTAGTTATAGAGAGAAGGTGGAGCATGATAAAGAATGGCGACTGACGTCGATATGACACTCGCTGATACACAAAGAAAACTCAACGCAAAGACAAAAGGAAGACTAGGGTGGCAGTAGGGTCTGAGGTGTTGCCGTAGACCAGGTAAACAATGGACTAAACAGGCAGGGTAGCTGCCTGCTGTAATACGCTGTATATAACTTTGCTTAATGTCTAGCAAGGCTTAGGTCGGATGACCAACAAAGATCAGCAACGATCTATGCCAGGTTTTCAGGATAATCATTGATATGTGAAGTGCCATTTAGATTAACTTCATATAAAATTATTCAACTATGACATTAATAAAATCTGGCTTGAACTTTGTCTTTCTGGGCACGAGTTTAAATCAATCATCACACATGCCCTACTGCATGTTTCATAATGTTTCAGGGGTCAGGCCTCTTTCTTGTGCACAAACACACTACACCATAGGACATGTTCCAAACAAGATGTTTTTTTTACACTGGCCTTCAAGGAGCAGTGTTTAATGCACCTATTGCAGAGCTCAGTGTGCAATCTGCAGGTCGGAGGTTCAAATCCTTATTGCATTATTCAGTGTTTCTAAAGTACAATTTTCTTTTAATTGTGGGCTACAGTTGATAATCATCATTACTAGCACTGAAAGAAGGTTTTGGTATAAGTTTAATATTGGGGGCAATTACCTTGTTGGGCAGAGGCGTTGCAGACAGACATTCCTGATCACAGAGGCTAGTTTCAAGCTAACTCCTCGCCGCACCCGCTTCGCGCTGCCGCGTCACACGGGAGTGCGCTGATCATCATCCACCGGCAACAGGAGCAGGAAGGCAGAGGTAAGGGTGAGAGGCTCAGCGGGGCTGCGAGCGTGCGGGGACTCCAGCAACCAGGAGTCCCTGCGAGACCACGGAGACAGCATCCGGTCCGCTCTCCCCGCTGGCCCGCCCCCCGCCTTCCTTGAGTTACTAAAGGCGACTCCTACCATCACCTGTTGGGGCAATTACCTTGTTGGGCAGAGGCGTTGCAGACAGACATTCCTGATCACAGAGGCTAGTTTCAAGCTAACTCCTCGCCGCACCCGCTTCGCGGGTGCCGCGTCGCACGGGAGTGCGCTGATCATCATCCACCGGCACCAGGAGCAGGAAGGCAGAGGTAAGGGTGAGAGGCTCGGCGGGGCTGCGAGCGTGCGGGGACTCCAGCAACCAGGAGTCTCCGCGAGACCACGGAGACAGCATCCGGTCCGCTCTCCCCGCTGGCCCGCCCCCCCGCCTTCCTTGAGTTACTAAAGGCGACTCCTACCATCACCTGTTGGGGCAATTACCTTGTTGGGCAGAGGCGTTGCAGACAGACATTCCTGATCAGAGAGGCTAGTTTCAAGCTAACTCCTCGCCGCACCCGCTTCGCGGGTGCCGCGTCGCACGGGAGTGCGCTGATCATCATCCACCGGCAACAGGAGCAGGAAGGCAGAGGTAAGGGTGAGAGGCTCGGCGGGGCTGCGAGCGTGCGGGGACTCCAGCAACCAGGAGTCCCTGCGAGACCACGGAGACAGCATCCGGTCCGCTCTCCCCGCTGGCCCGCCCCCTGCCCATCCCGCCCCCTATATTACATCACTAGACTCCTGCAGCGCGGGACGCAGCTCGGGGCGAAGACCGGGCTAAGAGCGGGCCGTTCGAGGACTGAGCGGACTGGACTGGCCCATCCTCTTTCGCTATTTTTCTACGTTCCCCTTACTAAGCCCAAATAGGTAAACTGATTCTATCATTATCCCATTCCATCTGCTAGATTGGCGATCGCCCTCTTGCACTAAAAGCTATGAGTACCAGGTTAACACGGAGTAAGGCTTCCAAGGTTGGCCCGCAAATTAGTGGCCCGATGGATGACTTCATTACCCGTACTAATTTAGCTATAGACCAAGAAATATCTAAACTCCAAACCCGGGTCTCCTTAGAATTGGTAGCTGCTAGAAGGTTGTCCCAAGTTATTGCACTTTCAAAAAAATCTTCCCTGGGCCACATAGCTGCTTCGGTTACTCCGGAGCGTCCTGCCATTCCCCATTGTGTAGTTACGCAGGTTGATGTCCACCAGACCCCGATCCCTTCCATCTCCTCCTCGCCTGTAGAGCAACCATCTAACGCAGACGAAGCAAACCTACCCGCTGCTTCTCGCAACCAGAATCCTATTTTTAACCCACTCCCCCAGGCATCCCCGAACACCACTAGTGGCAAACAAACTAAAAGAAAGCGCCATTCCCGCTCTGCCTACTCCCGTAAGAAGGCGAAAATTGCGGTTTCACAACACCTGGCATTGACTAGTGTTCCGGCATCTAACGCAAAAGTAGAGCGTACCCCTAGGACGCAGCCACTAAGGGAGGGAGGGAGAGAGGGGTCAGTTGCTGCTTCCCCTACCACCATTTTAGAGGATGAGGGCTTACAGGCAGAGGGGTTGGGCAAGAATGAAAGGGAATTCATAGACCTGGTTTGGGAAACCCTAAAAAAACTTCTTTCCCCCCTCGACCTCAGACTCTCACGGATAGAAAACAACTTGCTCGAGATGGAAAAGAGCATTATTGCCCTGGCCACTCTCGGCTTGAGAAGTCTTGAAAATCAGGGTCTTCCTGTAGCTGATCCAATACCATTAGCCCCTACATCTCAAGTTCAGCAACCCCCCCCCCCCCAGTACCAGCCACTGTACGCCCGGTTCCTAAACCGAGGACCGTGGCTGTGGACCAAACTTCCGCTATCACCAAACCTAAGGCTCCTAAACGGACTTCCACGCACCAACCAGGAAACCCTAATCCTGGAGTGCTTTCTAGACCCAATCCTAGTGAAGTTCAGGACCCTCCTGTAAAGGATAATTTTAGAGGGGGGTACATTGATCTTCCCCCAGAGGCCAATGATTATGTGGTTGTGCTGACGGGTGTCCCTCAGATCGGCAATGGCCAATACGAGAATCATTGGTCGCTGAAAAACAAGATAATGTATTGGCTTAACGTGAACAGACCGATCCCTAATGGCCGGAGAAGCAGAGTCCTGATGGTTCGTAGAACTCCCTGGGTGGGCCCAACAAAGAAAACCAGTCCTGGGGACTGTATAGTGGTGACCTTTGAGGATCCACATACGGCACAGCATATCTGTTCCTGGCCCAGTAGTGAAGGGTCTTTTGTCACACCTAGGCCGCTGTCCTTCTTCTACCCACCTCGACCCAGACACACCCAGGTGGATGATTGGTCATTGGTACATCACCATTCATGGAAGAGCTATCCCAATAAACATAATCAATTCCTCCCACATTGGAACGGCCTCCCAACCTCAAATAGATTTGGTGGCCTGGAGGAGGTAGATTGACTCCCTAGGCAACCTGCTCAACAACAAATGGGAAAAGCATCGCCACCACAGGTCCTAGGGCTAACTGAACCCTTAACCCCTGACCCCCCAGCAGGTCCAGTAGGGACATCAAATAGTTTGTTTATTGACGGGGGTTGATGGTTCCAAACATTTTAGACCTTCAAGGTGTGGAAGAACGGCTGGATCCACCCTGTATGATTTCCCTCTCACACATTCAAACTGATTTAGCAGGGAGGAATCTGTCCGGGGCAGTTATGGCTCCTAATTACCAGCAGATTGAGCCACCTCTAAGGACATCTAGAGTGGCTGTGACCAACTCACCTTCACTTATTTATCCTCCTAAGCAGTCTACCCCTGGTGAACCCTTGTTAAAGATTTTAAGCTGGAATGTGGCAGGGCTTGCCCGCAACTTTGATATTCCTGAATGGAATGCTTTCCTAGAACCCTACAACATCTGCCTCCTACAGGAAACCTGGTGCCAAGAACCCAGACACAGAGTAGGTTTTTCAACCTACTTTGTCCCAGCTGTCCAACAACATGGATCCAAAGGTCGCCCGTCCGGCGGCCTCCTCATATGGGTCAGCATTGCACTAGGTTTAAGTGTAAGTCAAAGGTCCACTAAATCTCCTGACCTCCAGTGGATAACAATACATTGTAAAGGGGAAAGGAACCTAGAAGTATTCAACCTTTATCTGAGGGGCGCCAGGGGTGGGGCATCACGTCTAACCTCAACAGGCCTAAGCAGCAATCTAGCTGCCTGTAATATTGACTCTTACGTTCTTCTTGCAGGCGACTTTAATTGCTGTTTTGAGCCACTGGCCAGGGAAGACATTTTGGATACATTAGATGAGGATACAAGGAGAGGTATCCCTATCCTGACCCTAGATCCGATCCCTAAATGGACACAAAGCGCGATAGACATTAATGCTCTTTGTATGGAACACAATCTGAGACCAGCAAATGGACGCTCCAAATCGGATTCTATGGGTGCTCATACATATAACAGGACGGGTCACTCCTCCAGAATGGACTTCATCATGCTCAACTATAATCTTTGGTCATTCCACCAAGACATGGAGGTTATAGTGTCTTGTGACAGTGACCATAATCCCCTTTCCTTAACCATTACTTCTCCTTGGCAGGTTGGGAACCAAGGCATGTCTGATCACAAGTGGAAAGCATCTCATGAAATTGCTCCTTCAAACTGTGGCAGGCGCCTAAAGTGGGCAAAAGTATCAGCGGACGAAGTAAGGATGGCACAAGCCGGGACCATCTTGTTAGGGGTGGAACCTCGGCTTGACGCCTTAAGCCCCACCAGCAAAAAGGTCTTACCATTATTCACAGAGACTATAGTGGCATTGAGTGATTTGTTTATTATTCCCCAATCTAGTGCCAGGGTTGTTTCGAAAGGTGTTTCCAAGGCTAGAGATAAGTGGTACTCCTCCAAATGTCGAGTTGCTAAGGGGGAACTTATCTCTGCAGTAAAGAACAAAGACCCAGCTAGTATAAGAACTACGAGGAAACTCTATAAAAAAAACTGTGGCAGAGGCAAAGGAGGCTCATGATTCAAATTTTTGGCGGGAGTTAGCAGAGGCAAGTACTAGGAAAGATGCCAAGGGGTTTTGGGATCTGCTAAGAGCCAGGGATAAGCCTATTGATCAACAGTTAACTTGCAATATCCCTGGTGACGTCTGGCTTGCCCACTTCTCCAAGCTATATTCTGCTCCTCTGGGGGCATCTTATCCAAATCTGGGTCCTTTGCCCAGTCCCACAGTTGACCTTCCATGTAATGACGGTTTATTTTCTAGTCAGGAAGTAGAAAGGGCAATTAGGTGTATTGTACCCAATAAGGCTGCAGGCCCTGATGGGATTCCGGACGATTTGCTAAAGAACTACCCTTTATTGTGGAGCAGATTAATTGCTTCTCTCCTAAATTAGGTCTTGCTGGGAGGTTCTTTCCCTGATTCATGGAGGGGCGCTGAAGTCGTCCCTATTTTTAAGAAAGGCTGTAGGGACGACCCAGCAAATTATCGCCCTATCAGTTTGCTGGATTCAACTCAAAAGGTTGCGGGCAAAGTGGTACTGGGTAGGATTTTGCAGTGGGCAGAAGAAAACCAGATCCTGTCAGATTTTCAAGCAGGCTTTAGAACGGGGACAGGTACCATCGAGCAGACATTTCGCCTTCTAATGAATTACTGGAAAGTGGTGGTGCTGGGAGGGGGCAGTTTGTATTTAGTCTTTATAGACTTGCGAACAGCCTTCGACCTGGTCCCACGAGCTTTATTGTGGAATGTCCTCGATGGGCTAGGTCTACCGCCTTATTTGTTGGCCTTGCTCATAACATTCCATGATAGCTATTTGGCCCAAATTAGATGGGGTGCCCAGGGGGAAAAAACATCTTGTATCCCTGTAGATAGGGGCGTCCGCCAGGGATGTGTGCTTGCCCCCACTCTGTTCTCTCTTTACGTTAACGGAGTGGTGGAGCATCTCCTTCAACATCCATCGGACGCACCCTCCCTGGCTGGAAGGAAAATTCCGACGCTCCTATTTGCGGATGACACCCTTCTAATTTCGAAATCACCAGTGGGCATTCAAAAATTGCTTTCTAGTTTCAAGGCCTTCTGCGACACTAAGGGTCTGGCTATAAATATAGGTAAGACCAAATTTCTTGTCCTTAACCCTCCCAAGAAATCTGTTGCCCCCCCCCCCCGTTCTAGACTCTGTCCCACTCGAAAGAGTCAAAGAATTTGACTACTTGGGCATACGTCTTTGCGACACTATGAGCTGGAAGGCACACCACCAAAAGGTGTTTCTGACTCATAAGAGGGTCGCAGGTGCCCTGCTCAAAGAACAGCGTGCCTCATCCATAAAACCAATTGGGGCACTCCTAGACATTTATAGGGCAAGGGTTGTGAGCGCAGCATTGTACGGCGCAGAACTGTGGGGCATACAGAGAGTTGACATCTTGGCCTGCCTCGAAAACAATTTTCACAAAGATCTTATGAGGCTACCCCACAGTACCCCCACAATCTCCCTTTTGCTAGATGCAGGCACCCGCCCAATATGTGAGCAAGCCAAACTACGTCCCCTTTTATTATGGTCCAGAATATGGAATGTCCCTGAACTCCGCAGCTACGCAGATGCCCTAAATGATCTTCTGTCCTTTCAGGGTTGTTATAAAGTTACCTGGCTTAGGGAGGTCAAGTGGCTTCTCTATAAGCTGGGTTTAGGAGATGCTTGGGACAACAAATCAGCACCTTCAAAACAACTGTTAAAGAAGGCCTATTGGTCATGGGTGGACAACGAGAGAATGTGCAATTAAAATCATTGTAAATCTGTTGCCCAGTTTTTGTTAGTTAAGGAGCTCCCTTACAGGGAACCCTATTTGGATTTAATCCATAACTCAGGCGACAGATCACTGTACTTCAAATTCAGGGTGGGGGTACTCCCCTTAGGTCAGTTCACCTCCACCTGGAAACCACCCTTACAAACTGTACCATATTGCCCCTTCAAGGGTCGAGTCCGTTGAACACTTGTTGTTCGAGTGCAACGCTTATGCGGTGCCTAGAAGGAGGTGGTTGAAGCCCCTATGTAGGAGCCTGGGAACGAGATCATATTTGGAAGCCTTACGCATATTGCGTATAGATGCAAGACCCTTTTTTGCCTGCTGTATGGCAAAACTCCTAGGTTGGGCTTGGCGTATAAGAACTGCAAAAAAGTTGTTGATCCAGTAATGTGTTCTTCCCCTGTCTTGCCCTTTTTTAACCAATGATTGTTTTTTAAATCTCCATGTCGATCCTGTAGGACATTTTGTACTGAGTGTTGTTAAACTACTTTTTATTGATGTAATGTGTTGCTTTTATGATATGTTTTTATATCGAAATAAAGCTTATTCATCATCATCAATATTGTTCAAGATCTTGACACCGTAGGTGGGGAGTTCGTTTCTACAAAGCATTTGCTTCGAGATAAAAGAAATCTCTCTATCCTCCAGGGTCAGTAGTACCTGGAATTGAGTTTAAAAAATGAAGGGACTTTACTTAACATATTCGGATTTTTTTTGGTTCACTTTAAGTTTGCACTGTCAAGCGTAAAGGCTAGAGATTTCACAGACATTGCCACTTTGGTACAGCGAGAACACAAAGTTCGTGATCCTTTCAGATTTTCGGGGAAAAAACAGCATTTCAAGCAAGTTGACAGAAGTGAATTTTAACACACTCAAAAATAGACAAAATTGCTGGTAAGCAGGAAACTGAGCTGCCCTGGTGGGATATATGGATTTGAATGCCAAGCCCGGTTTTAGTGCATGTTGAAATATCGGCCTCATTGTGTTCATAAATGCTGTCCTGTCAAACTGAAGTCTGTGGTTCTCAAACAAATGAACTGACAAGTGTAATAATCACAAAACAGTACATATCTATATTCTGGGCCAAGCCCACATTATCATAATTTTAACCAAGTAAATCAGTAGGTAATTTACTATTTATTTTATAATTGACATTATTCTTATTTCCCTATGAGTTTTTATCCATAAGGAAGGCAGCACTCTCGCATTGGAGTCCTTAAAGTCTGACATACAATTAAATTATGTTAATTTTCAACGCTGACCTGATAAAAAAAATCTATAAATTATTACAAAACACTCGTGACCACTGGTAACGATGACACCGTACTTTCTGACATTATTGGGCATCGCAGTTTCCTTCAATGTGAGGTCCGACTCACGGATAATAGCGTCAAAATTCAACAATATTTCAATGGATCACAACCCTTCACTCCAACCATCCCACTGCCAGTGGCGGCTGCCACACAACTCCAGCGCAATTGATGGGGTGTAATGGAGATATAATAAATACAATTTTTTAAAAACTTACCTTTCCTGCCACCGATGCGTCAGTGCTCCTCTTGTCTCCTGATGGTGTGCCAGCAGTCCTGGGACAGTACAGACTCCACACCCAATCCAGACACTGCTCTCATAGCATGAGAGCAGTGCCTGGATTGGTCTGAACGGCCTCGTTTGCCACTTAGACAGTGCCTGGGGGCCTATGGCATTTCTCCAACCCGGCTATGCAAAACAGCTGTGTTAGAGAAACCTAAGTGCGCATGTCTGTTTGGCCGACCTAAGACGGCCGGCCAAATTGACATTTGCACTTTAAGGATGACACTCCTCCGCCATTACGGAGAGCCAACCCAACCCACTATTCAAACAAGGCCTGCACCTCATACAGATATCGATGTCCAGCATCAACCCGAAGCTTAATCACACCAACACAGAATTCCTGTTATTTGCCAAGAGCAACGTGCAATAACGAATCCATGCATCGTTCAATAACATGGAGCAGGATGGACTCAAACACTGTCATGCACACCAAGTCACATGGATCCACCCTGGAAACCAACCACACGCCCAAATAATGCATTGCAAAAGATGGCATGGTACAAGCCCTCTCTTAAACGGAAAGCGAAACAGTTCCTATCAGAAAGCAACGTCATCACTGTTGTGCAAGCCCTTCTCCTGTTGCATCTAGATTGTGACAAAGACCTGATCCATTTCCTCCCAAAGTTCACATTGGTCCAATTCAAGGACATCCTACATGCAGCACAAGTCCAAACCAGGGCCTAAAGAAATATGACCACCAATCAACTGTGTCATGTATAAAGCCATCACAATCGGTAACTCTTCTTAACTGGTGGAGAAGCTCACCTTCTCCCGTCACTTTGGACACACCCGCCGTGAGGACATCATTAGACTTGAGGCAAAGAAGTGTAAAAAAGAAAAAACAGGCCAGCAGATCTTTGCGGCCTATGCATTCAGTTTTATAGCTCCTTTAAAAAAAACTTACCAAGTGAATGAAAGCTATAAGGCTCCCTCTGATTTCTTAGAAGAGTGTACATATCATTAATAATCTACAGACAAAAATTTACATTAGTACACAGGTCAGACAGGTGACGCCAAAGAATAGATCGCCTGCCGTTGCCCTACATCTTCATCTAAAGAGTTCCCTTGGACTTATTAATCTATATATTTTGAAAGATAAATAATATTTTCATCTCTCAGTCACAAGATATGATTTGAAAGTTATATACATACTTTTACGGCATGACTTATAATGTGCTTCATCAAGGAACGCTGCTGTGGTTTTGTGCGAGTGCAGTGCTACTGAACCTTACTTTAAATAGTGACAGAGTGTTGTGTTACTGCCAGAGCTGCCGACTTTGGAACTGGGGAACCAGGTTCTAGTACTGGCATCGGCTCAACATCATGCGGTCCTAGGCAAATCACGTAACTTCCATATACCAGAAAAGTTTGTCTGACCTTGTGTAATGTAACTGGAGCTCATATAAAGCTCTCCAATGCTATTGGGGTGAGTTTGTGCTATATGAATGTGCAAAACTGATATATAACTGAGCACGATTAAAGGGTGGGATTTCTGCGATTGGTTGCCACCACATGTTTGCTGTGAAATGCATGGGATTACAGCTGTGTACTTATCTTTGATATATATATATATATATATATATATATATATATATATATATATATATATATATATATATATATATATATATATTATTTCGTATTTCCACACACTCCTCCAGGTATGAAAAACACGAGCCCAAGTGCATCCAAAGGTTTTATTTTAGCAAAAACGGCAACAGATTAACTCGAAGGGGCGACACTGATGAGGAATGAATTCTGGAAGGCAATGTAAAATGCAACTTGCATTTGCCCACATGGGCTTTATTCTTATTTGATAATGGTTTGCGCGATGTGTATGACACACAATTGGAAGAACGGAGCTTATACGAATAATAGGACTGCCCACAGGGGCGCTACCTGTTTAACTTTCACGACATGTTATGTGTGTTAATTGAAAAGTTCATCCGCCTTTGGCTTTTGCGCAGTACACACCAGCCGTTTATTAACAAATTGTGCCTTTTTATAAACATAGCGTTACACACATGAATTCATAGCGAAATGCCATTTACCTTAATTTAAATTTAACCATGTTTACGAGTAATGAATTGTGTTTAGAGGAAACATTCCCTAGCTACCGCTTTGTTTACATAAATCGCGGCAGTCTTTTGTTTGTTTATTTGTCACATGTTGTTTAAATTACTCCAATGAAATCCACACAACTTGACTTGTGAGCAAGGGAGACTATTCCGAAACGCGTTGAGTTAATCTGTTGCCGTTTTTGCTAAAATAAAACCTTCGGATGCACTTGGGCTCGTGTTTTTCATACCTGGAGGAGTGTGTGGAAATACGAAATAATTGCAGGGCTCGCCACCCAGCACGAGCCCCCATCGTGAGAGGTCGGGTCAAGGCGGCGTTTCAGCGCTAGCGGAACCAAATGGCTTAATATATATATATATATATATATATATATATATATATATATATATATATATATATACTAGCTTACACGTCGCGCATTGCTGCGATCTCAGAAGAAAGGAAATTCAAGGAAACTCGTTATGATAACATTACATTTACATTGTGTCATTGTTATTGAAACGTATTCATTTTATTTTTGAAAACATTTCTAAGTGTGGCTTGAGCAGTGCGTCCCTGATTGGCTTCCAATCTTGATTCTGGTTGCTTGTTCGTTTGAGAAGAACTGGCATGAGCAGTGCGTACTCGATCAGCTTCCAATCTTGATTCTCATTGCTCGTTCGTTTGAAAATTACGGGCTTGAGCAGTTTGTATTTGAACAGCTTCTAATCTTGCTTCCCGTTGCTCGTCTGTTTCTGAAGCTCGCAGTGCCTTTTTCTTTCGTGCTTCTGATGTAGATTGACCAATCAATTTCTGTTTGGGGGTCATAACTGTCAACGATGCTCACAAATTCGCTGTCTATTTCCCTATTCGAAAGATTATAAGGGCCCTGGGGGGCCGATTTAAAAAAAAAAGAAAATTGACAGAAACCTTTGCGGGAGTGTACTCAACAACTTCCCAAAGTTTCATGACGATCGGATGAATGCTGTAGTACTGCATAAAGGACAAACAGACAGACAGACATACTTTCGTTATATGATGTGATCAAGTCCGGGTTCCCCGGAAAAAAAGCGTCATGTTGCCGTTCCCATCGATGGAATAAAAGCACTTCACCTGAAACCCTCGTTGTGGTCTGTACCTGATCTGTGTTCGAGCTGTTTTGGTTGCTGGCACTTCAGGATTGTGGATTTATATATATATATATATATATTACCTACTGGCGGTCGCCAGTAAGTAGTTATAGTTAGGATTTTTTTCAATGCAAAATCTCAACATTCTATTGGGAATAACTTTGGCGCCGGTTGAGGAATCTGCCTCCGGTCCTTCCCTGAAAGTTTGGGGGGGGGATTCGTCAAGCGGGGGCAGAGATAAAAGGGGGGTCCCAAAACGTGTTTTCCCCATGTTAATTTCCATAGGGCGGTCGACCTCACTTTTAGCCCGAACGGCTGAATGGATTTACACCAAACTGGTAGCCCGATGTGCCTTTGCTATGTCTCAAGATATATGCTCCAGTGGTTTTTACGAAAATTAACTTTGAATAAATATATATTGGGCTACATTGGGCTATATATATGTTAGAGCCCAAATGTAGCCCAATATAGCCCAATGTAGCCCAAAGATGGCCACCAGAGACAAAAAAAAACAAATGTAGCCCAAATATCAGCCAGATGTAGCCCAACTATAGCCCAATGACAGAATGTCCCAGAGTGTTCTAAAGAACAACTAGAGCGCTAACAGTCTTACTTATGACAAAAGTATGGCACACCTAAAGTCATCTTGATTGGAATAAAGTGTTAACACTTAAAACATTTAATTTGCAAAGATGTCATTTGAGATGCCATCAGTGATGTCATGAGTGATGTCACTGACCATGTCATGAGTGATGTAATATGTGACGTCATCAGCAGTGCATTGCACGCGCAAGTTATAGTGAGTCCAACTAACTATAACGTGGGAATTTCAATGGTTTTATGCGAGTAAAATTTCCACCTAACTATAACTGGTGTGAAACCTATGGTTTTTTCAGTGAATATATATATATATATATATATATGTATGTTCCCTCAAAACGTAACCGGTATTGAAAAGAGGAAATCCTGGGTGCTTTATCATCTGTCTCTTGATACAACAATTTTTGCATTGGTCTTGCACCTGTTTGTTAAAGTTCCGATTTAGATAGGGGACTCACATTTTTTAACCCCTTCAGTGCTCATGACGAGCCTAGGCTCGTCATGAGCACGGTGTAGGCTCGTCATGAGCCGTGGAACGCTCACACGCGGGGCTAATTTCCCCGCTGTGCTGAGCGTTCCATTGCGCGGGCGGGTTCATGACGAGCCCAGGCTCGTCATGAGCACACGAGCACCGTGCTGCATGACGAGCCTGGGCTCGTCATGAGCACAGCGGCGCCGTGCGCGGCCCCCCTCCCCCCCCCCGCACCGCGGGGAAATTAGCCCCGCAGTGAAGGGGTTAAAGCTAAAAATAGTCATGGGCATTTAACTTTTTCCCTCTGACAATGTCCTCCACTCCAACATACGTCTATTGGGAAATACATTGTCAACATACTTTTTCACTCTCCCTCTGAGGTAGTCCCATAACTTGCCACAGATGGTCTTGCAGTTGCAGACCTACAGCTTCATAGAGCAGTAATACTCACTGGTACTCATTCAATCAGTATCGGAAGGATCCTAAACCAAGTCATTCTTTACAAGGTCTGATCCTGTAAAATGCAGGTTAAACACATACCTCTGCAGCTCTTCAAGCAGCTCAATCGGATAAAGGCCCGGAGGAGTTCAGCATAACACACTTTCTGCCCAATGCCACCCCTGTCTTTTAGTTGTACCCCTTACCTTCCAGTGCGCTGAAGCTCAGGGCCACTGTGCTCCGGCTCTGGCTCCAGGTCTACATGGCAAATGTTTCCATTAGGAACTCCAGGCATCTTCCTCTTCTCCTATTGGTGAGTCAAGACAAGCAAAACCATCCTCAATAAAGTCTACAGTGAAGACTCTTTTATAGTGCACAGCTCAGAACTAAAGGCTTAACGTTTGCACAAGCGTCTAGAGTATGAAACTTTCTACACATAAAGATCAATCAATCCTTCATCCTAGGAACTGGAATGGTAGCCTGCTTATAGCCTGCTAGAGACAAGGTATTCTCCATAAACAAACAGACGGGTGGTCAAGTAAAACAAAATACCTTTTTCTAACACTTCTAACTGCCTACCCCAATTTAGCTAAAAGAAAATGTGCATTTTTGTTAACAAATAGTCATAACATATCACTTAGAGCCTTTTAGCCACGCTCAGTGGATAATTATTAATAGCTCGTGTGGCAGCCATCTTGGAAAGGTGGGACTTCTTTGAATGATGTCAGTATGGCTCTCTAGCCCTATGCCTTACTTTACTATCCAGTGCATTGTGAGAGAGTAGGGGGACGGCACTTTTTACACAGAATCTTGCTGGCTTGATCTCAGCTGACTGGCAAAGGGAGCAGTGAAAGGGTTATCAAGGAGACTGAGAGCAGACTGGAGAGAGGCTGACAGGTGCAGATCATACTGGGGAAAGGAATTCACTGTTTACCTTATAAGATTCCTAACAGTAATTCGACCTGTTGTACGCCACCAGATGTCTCCATTTGTGGAGATCATGCATTTTCTGGTAAAACTGAAACATACTTTTCCCATTAAGCACACTGCTTGGTGCTCTTAAGCTTTCGTTAGTGTTTTCTTCCACTCAGAATATTTAGAACATTTTGCACTATAGAAAGCCTCAAAGCATTGCATAATGTATCACAAACATCTCCACAAACTGTAGGATCAAAGATGAATTTATTAGACCTCCGGGAGACAAGGCATTATCGTTAAGCTGCTTGTTTATCAACCCCGCAGAGGTGGCGCAGGAGTAGAGCTTCTTTGTGAGGCACTTTGGGAAAAAGAACTAGGGTGAAAAAAAAGACTTTGAAATGAAAGAAAGCCACAACGAATGACTGAGCTGGCTATGGGTTGAAACCGGAGACCTGATGCCGGCCAACCGTGAAAAACTACTTGTGTTCTTTTACACCTGCCAGCGATGGGGATTAGAGAAGGAAGGGTCCTTTGTGCTCCATGCTGCTTTGTAGCAGGACCGAACACAGATCCTGCGGCAGAAAACATCATGAAATTAAGAGTACAACATGGGAACTGTGAAAAAATCTGAACCATCAAAACTAATAAATCACCTTAATCAACACAAGACGCAATCCACCTAGTTCAAGACAGCGTGTATCGTGCCCCATAGCTTAAGAATGTTACATGTGGATTCCTAATGCCACATGCAAGATATGGAGTGCTCAGGAATTAAACAACCCAGGCCTCAACAGATCAGTCTTCTGGGCAGACAGCACCTTGGTCCAGCATCAAGGCACAATGACAAGCACTTGTCAGACTGATATGTGAAATATGCAATTTACCTGGGAAGGGACGTTCTTTGGTGGCTCTATTCTAATAGAAGGGTCCCACTCTCCGGGGGGCAATACTGTCACTTGATCCAAGAATTCATCGATTCCAGCCAGGAGGTCACTTCGTTCCTTCGCTTTGTAAGCAACATCGTGGAATATCTGGAGGAAAAACCAATTTAAGAGGGTTGAGAAAGCTGCTGAAAGAAGACATTTTGAAGAAATACACACATGAGCAGTCATGTGCTTTAAAGCTCAGGATTAAGAGATACAGTCACGGGTGGAAATACTGAATAGTAAAGTGACAAATGTGTAGGCTAAGTATAAGTTGTGTGAAGAGAAAACCAGATTTTGTGGTTTTCCCTGCAAATTGCTTAGCTGACTGCAGTACTTATTAAGGAAAATTCTCACTGTGGATACATAACTTGTTCAGCAGCACTTTACCAAGCCAATGAGTCTAAAACGTCAGGTGCCAGGATGTGTGGCGGCCAAAGGGAATGAACAGTCACAGTGTGAGCAAGCAGTGAAATCAGGCACCGGCAACTGACTGCTCAACACAATCTTTGGTCTGACCCATAGAGCATGTTTGCAGAAATACCACTGGGGATGCTTTCCTCAAACCGAAAGGTACTCTCAGTGGTGTACACCAACGCCTGGGATTACCGCATGGAGCTGATGTTGAACCAATGTCGGGTCTACTTTTTTTCCACCTTTGCACTGAGATGATGCAACTGTCAACTATGTCCCTGTATGATTGTACCATACATTTAGCAATCAGTAGGGGGGGCAAGATCTTACAGTGTTACTACTACTAATCTCACAGATCTACGAGGTCACATCTCGCACAACAAATGAAATGATGGTCCACGCTCGAAGCTCTATGGAAATTAGTTCTAGCTGTGACAGAGTTCTCAGATCTGGAGCTAGGGGGTAGAAAGCACAGACCGCAACAAACCTGTAGGTAATTCCAGTATATTCAGGGCTAAACAAGGGATCCAGTTAAGTGACATGAGGAGTTTTCTGCCAAAGATCAACCAGGTGGCCAAAGCAAAAGCAAAGGGAAGGGATTGTGTTAGTTGAAGCGGACACCATAAACCAGTCATGAATGGAAATGTGATGACCTTTGTCCACGCCTCCACTATTGGGTTTTTTAAACCCTGGAGATCAGATTGCCTCCCTACAGTCACCAAACTTGGGCTTTGCTCTGTCTACAAAAAACATACGTCAAAATGAATAAGCATGAGGTACATATCATGAAAGCAGAATTGACGCCTTTGTCTCATACAATACCTCATCCGTCATTATTGTTGCCATGGACCTTCCAATCTCATGGTACTGCTGGGCCTTTCCTTCGGGCCCCATCAAGATGAACAGGAACCTGATGTAGAAACAGAAAAGGGAAGAATTGTTTTTTCGAGGTGTTCGTGACCTATCCAGCAAGGTTCATATCTCATTTGCATAACTTAAACAGTACAATATACATGGATTTGTTGCAGCTTTAATTGAATTGATCTCCATGTTGATGATGTAAATAACAAATTGACTGAAGTGTGCAAGTGAAGTGAGGCCCACATTCTCATGACTTGGTATGCTGGTTCCACTTATACAGTTTATGTCTACCATATATATTGCCATACTACTCTCTTCTGTCAGGGAGGAGCACAGCTCCATAATTCTGAGGCTTCTCATTGACGATTGCCATTTTGGTAAAGTAATGAATTAATGATGAAGACTGGTGCACAGCCTGAAAGTTCAATAATGTTGGGGGCTAGACCGAAAAGCTCCTTTCAAGCTCTGATGAGCCACAAAAACCCTTGATCTATTTGAAACACTCGTGAAACAAGATCTAACAAAATTGAAATGCCAAAAAACCAGGATAAAAAACATCACCAATAAAGATTTGAGCACAATAAAGCGATTGGCTAACAATGAACAGATTACTTGCGTAAAAGCAGATAAAGGAGGAGGCTTGGTGGTTATGAACACCAGCATGTATGAACAAAAAGTTTGGGAACACATCTGATTCTACCACGTATGCACCATTGGAGCATAAGCCTACCAGTGAATACATGAAAACTTTGACATAGATCATCACAAAAGCTAAAGAAAATGGCATCATAGAAGAAAGAACAAAGAATGTTCTCATTAAACGAAATCCCAAGAGCCCTACTTTTTATATGATGCCAAAAAAAAAATACAAATCTGAACGATCCACCATTAAGGCCCATTGTTTCTACAAAAGGGAGTCTACATGAACCAATTGGTCAGTTCATTGACAAATATCTGCAACCGACAGTCAAGAAAATGTTTACCTACATTAAAGATATCACCGATTTTTTGACGAGACTCAATATGTTAGAGATAAAATAAGATGAACATCTAATACTGTGTACAGCTGACGTAAAGTCACTTTACACTTCGTTTCCTCATGGCTTAGGATTAGAAGCCATAGAACAAGCAATACTAACTACAGACTTTGATCTACCCATGCAAACTTTCCTGATGGAATTGATGGTTTTCACTTTGTACCAGAGCTACTTTAAATATAACAACAAATGGTACCAGCAACTCGTGGGAACTTACATGGGAAATAGCGCAGCCCCTGTATATGCGAATATTTTATAAAGGTTTATGAGGAAACCAACATTCTGAACAATCCTAATTGGACGCCTCATCTGAGATTACTAGTGAGATATATTGATGATATCTTTATTATCTGGTCCAACACCAAAGAGAAATTGGAAGAAGCTTTGACTAATCTCAACACAACTGATGAAAAAATTCAACTTACATGGGAGATCTCTGACAAAACCATCACATTCCTAGACGTTCAAGTGACCTTATCCGCCAAAGGCATCAAAACTGATATTTATCGTAAAAGCACTGATAGAAAAGACACCTTACATTACAACAGTTTTCACCAAACAACTCTCAAACAGCATTTGCCTCTCTCTCAGATGATGAGAGTGAAAAGAATTACATCAGACCCCAACACAGCTACCAAAAGAATTGAAGAAATGGGTGAGAGATTCGCCAAAAGAGGATATCCTGATGGTGTTATTTCTACAGCCAAACAAAAAGTTCATAAGATGAAACGCAATGATCTGCTGAAGGCACGTAAAAGAACCGATGAGGCAAGACCAGCCATTGTGTCTAAATATTCAACATCGAGCATAAATTTCAAAAAGATCATTAAAAGCCATTGGGGAATTCTGAAAGCAGAACCTGATTTCAATACCATTTTTGATAACCCCCCTATTTTTGCGTATACCAGAGGCAAAAATTTAGGTGAACTCTTGAAATCCCATACACCCACACCCTTAACCTACAGAGGCACCAGACCATGTTTGCATTATGGGAACTGTTATAACATCATAAGAGGTACCACTATAACTCATCCGATGAAGGGACATAACATCAAATTACGGGTGAACGCGACTTGTGATACTTCCAATGTAATCTACATGCTAAAATGCCCTTGCGGAAAAGTGTATGTTGGGAAGACTGAAAGAAAAATTAAAACTAGAATCAATGAACACAAATCGGACATAAGAACCCATAACCAAAAATCATAAGTTGCAATTCACTATTCGGAAGAACATCACAATGTGGCACAACTACAATTCCTTATGCTAGAGACTGTCTGTAAGAAAGAAGGATTGGACAATAATAAACATCTACTTCAAAGAGAGAACAGTTGGATTTACACCATGAACTCAAGCAAACCTTTTGGTTTAAATGATCGCATTGAATTTGCGTGTTACCTTTAATGTAATATAGCAATTTTGTTGTGCTGTGACTGTATTCCGTTTTTCTACTAAAACGATGCCTGGGACACCCCTTACCATGCGTTTATAAATGTAAATGTATTTATTGTGGTTCTCACACTGACCTTATTTATACACCTTACTCCCTCTCATTTTCCTTTCTCGAGTTATTTTCCATCTATTTAATTTTTTGATGATCATTATTTTCATGTTTACTCATTTGCATGGTCGCCTGTCACCATTATGCCCTTTACTCAACTCGCGATCCGTCAGTCTGTTTTCCATTTTCATCGGTTACATGATCGGCATCCGACAACCAATCGGATTGCTTCCGCATCAGGAAGCAATCCACGAACACACGTTAGAAACGCTTCTCGGCACCCGCGAACCTGAAAGCATAAGGAGACGCCACGCGTCTTAAAATGTAAGTTATTACACGGACTTCTTAAGCTATATTGCGCTTTGTTTTGTATGACGCAACGGACATCCTTATGATTCTGTCATCACTTTCAGTTTTCAGCTTTTTGACCTGCTGTTACCTTTTCAATCTTGGCGCGTAATCGCTATACCCGTGACATGTAAATTTGACACTCGTCTTTTGTTTACCTATATCTCTGTGTTTGTTCTCACATTTACAACACTGGGCACAATACACCATGAGCACAGAGAGCACGTTTGATACGCATGGATTGAACTGTTTAGAATTTAAGTTAACCTTGCTGGTTATTATTGTATTTAAGAGAATATATGTCTTGTTTAATTTATATAGCACATGCTCCCTGATGAAGGGCATACAGTGCCCGAAATGCATTGGAGGTTATAATCAAAGGCCATGATGTCAATGGAATATGTATGAAAATGAAAGATATGAAATGAAAACAATTTCAACAAAACAGAATGAACTGATAAATTAAATGAATAAAATAATTCAATCTTCAAAAGCAGTGGAATATACATTTTTTGAAAGGAATCCTTGATTACTAATCAGGAGAAATAGGTGTGCACCAGGGGATGCAACTAATGGTATATTAGAAGCACTTTCATTTTGGTAAAGTGACATTATGTTTGGCTGCGTAATGGCTTTCGGTTCAATGACACGCTTAGAGATGATGCTGCATTTATGCAACTAAATAATCACTTCTTGTTGGTCTTTTGAGGTGAGTGACCAATAGGATTTCACTGTTTGTGTCATTTCACAAGTGTGAACTGGTGTCCACACCCTGACTAGGTGTGTTGTGTGCCCAAGATTTATTAACTAGATGCATCTTGCCAATTGCATTTTGCCGCTAGAATGACGATTGTAAGTCATGCAGTACATACAAGGTTGGGGGGTTAGACACCCCTCCAATAAATGGATTCGTGGCTTGGTAGTTGTGTCTAGGGGCCCTGAGTCGAATGCTATCTCTGTGCCAGAGGGGGAGGAGGAGAGGGAGAGAGAGAGGGAGAGAGGGAGAGAGAGAGGGAGAGAGGGAGAGAGGGAGAGAGAGGGAGAGGGAGGGAGAGGGAGAGAGAGAGAGATATCGTTCTGAGAGAGAGAGATATATATATATTGTTCTGGTGGCTCAGTTTCAAAATGTAATATAATTTGGAATCTATACCGGCTTCACTGCTTGTCCAAATTGTGTAATCCTGGGCAAAGATTTTATTTCACAAAGCCTCATTTTTCTTTACTATAACATACAAGCACAGTATTTGAGTTCAGGATGTGCCTATACAAGCACCTCTAGTTTGATATAATAGACTATAATGTTATTCTATCAATATTAAGAAACCATGTTTAGGGTTTGCATGACTACTGACTTGTCTCTTACTTCACTAATGGCATTGTCATAGGGCGAGGAGGCAAGCAAAGTATATTTCTTAAAACTGTCACATTTAATAAATGTCTGTCTGTACAGTAATATAATCTGATGCACTAAATGAAATGCTTCAGTATGTTAAAGAAAGACACTTTTTTGTTAATTTTGAACTGATTGTATCATACTTTTACATTATGTTTGTCTCCCAATATTTATGTCAAACGTTTCCATGGCTTGGTTTGTGCACGGACTCTTACAGCCAAGCCAGACCCATGGCTCTGCACTGGGTCCCCTTGTTCATGTGCTTGTGCGTCCTCCTCTATTTGTGACTCCAGCTTAGTACATGGTTTTGTCAGTCACTTGATAGAATGATTTGTAAAAGGAGAGGACTACAAACACGTAGCCCTGCCCACATGCACCAATTTGACAACTCTACTACCAAGGCTTCTTGTAGCAGGGCTTATGACGAATGCATCCAGTGAAAATACATTCACAGTAAGTGATCCAAAGGCAGGGACTCCAGGCCAGGCCATTGTGTTGTATGCAACTGTAGTCATGAGTTCTGAAGGAGAACATCCAGGTCAAAGTGGGACAGCCAAGGGTTAGCTTCAGCAGCGGTGATTGGGGTGTGACACCCCTCAAATGCATTCTTGGTGTGGTAGTTGAACCTGGAAGGCCTGAATTGCATCTCCATTGTCTATATTGTTTTTTCTTGTCATTCTCATTTCACAAATTGTTCAGTTTTGGATCAGGGTCCTAAATATACATAGCGACTGGTTTACTAAAAAAAGTAGTAAATCTGCACCCATATAAGTACTCCTTGAATGAATGCCAATTTGGTATTTTTTTGGAATTCACAAACATTGGCATTAGTAGGTTTGGAAAGCCGAGCCAGTCTCAAGTTTCCAGGCATATTACTGGCAATAAAAAACCAAAAAGGTGATGGGATGAATGGTTGCAGATAGTCTAACCAGTGACAATCACTCAGGGTAGCATTCCAACCCACCTTATTTTTGCCCATTGTGCCACTCCAGACAGAGGCCTACTTAATGCAAATCAGCACTGACACTCTTTGTCATGGAAATAGACTATCTCGAACCTTGGCCATCTCTCCCCTCCAACTCGCAGCCCTCTGTTTTTTAGTTGGGAAATTGAGATTCACACCCTCCTAAATCTCACTGACTAAGCTACCCCCCGGATTACACCAGTCCCCTGTTGCTGTTTTAACGTGACACCCTATGTCAGATGTCTACAACCAGACGTAGCTGGAGAGAAACAGAGGAAAAATGAAAGAGAAGAAAAGAGCAGATCGAGTCACAGAAGGAGGGAAGAGAGGAAGCATACAGGGAAGAGAAAGGGAGAAAACGCTGGATAAGAGAGAGAGAGAGCTCGACAGAGATATCACTAGGTAAGCGAATGGACCATTGATTTACAGTTAAAGTGTTACAGAGATGAATTACGATAACCAAGTCACCTAGCAACAGTAACTCGTCCCTGTTTACCAGCTAAGGACAGCAGAGTGGGCGGCTGAGAGGCGGCATGATAAACAAGCCAGTCAGGAAGCAGCAATAAATGGTCCCTGGGAACACAGACTTTCTCCTGGTTGCAGTTCCCTGTACAGGATCAAGCTTCACATTGAAACAAAGGCATTTAACAAAGCTCACTCCTCCTGGCGCAGCGGACATTGAACAACAACAGCTCGGCCACTCTAAGCCACCAGCTTACTCTTTCTTCAGGATAGCGTTAGTTATCCAGTATCATAAATGCATATGCAATGACACTATGCAGGGCTAATTTAGATTCTTCTCATAAACATTCATTCAATATGATACTTCCCATAGGGCCCCTACAAACTGACTGACTGCATTCATAAAGTGTTCACATGCCACCTGAGTTTTCTCCCACTAGTCCTAAAATACAGCTACCCGAAAGGACTATTCTTCGACTTCTCACTGAAGATCGGCAGTGAGAGGAAGAGACTAATGTCCAAAAGTAATGAGCTCCAGATAAATGGGGCTTACAGAAGGGGTCATCACCTCAAGGGCAGAGGTTGCATGGTTTCCCTTTGCACTGCAAATAACTGCGCTGTCCTGCTAGCTTTCCATTTGATTTTATACGATGCACATGGGTATGGTCAAGTGCACAAACCCATTCAGAGATCCGAATTCAGAGTGACTTTGCAGAAAACACATCTTTACTCATCTTCTTGCTCTCCAGTCTCCGGCAGACCAAAAGACGGCAGGAGTCCGCTCATCCACACCCATCTCTGCAACCTACATGGGGATTGCAGGGACTATGAGATCTCGAAACCTGCTCCATCACACTCTGAGGACAGAGGCGAAATACTTACTCTCCAAGGACCTACTAAAAACAGCACTGTTCAATTGAGAATATGAGATCCAAGATGCCAGAAACAGCAAGAAGGAATCCTAACTGTGAGTGGCTGAAACAGTCTATGCCCATGCGCTATCCATTGTCATTCTCCTATTGTCTACTACTAACGACCTTCCACTAAGAGCTTTGGTACAACTATGTTGAACTGCATACTGAGCATCCTGTCTTTGCCAATCATGTTCAAATAACTAATCAACTGTGAACTCTATAACTTTATAAACCAAACGCACTCATCAAAACGCTTATGTTCAATTTAAACATGGTATTCTGAAGTGGCCCAAAAAAAGCTTGTTGGCACCATACAAAATAAAACATAAGTAACATAATGAATACATTCAATTCATAGGAAAGCTATAATCCAACAAAGTGGTCTTTCTCAAGCAATAGAGACCAAAAGAGCATGTTGCTCTATGACAGGATGCAAGGATATATTGGGTCCAAGAAGCCTATCTCTTCCTAGTATAATACCGTACTTTGTCAAGGAATCCCAAATTCAATCAGGCTGTCCCTGCACGCAAAGTATCAGACCGATAACAAGTCTCCAGTTTACGCAGTCAGGAAAATATAAATTTTTCTTAAAGATACAAAGACATTGGAAGAACACCAATAATAAAGTAAGGATGATGAAGAAATTGTTTTTATAGAGCACGACAGTTACCCTAACGAGGGGGTCTTAGTGCTATAAGACTGGTACCGCAACCGTTTACTGATACACCCATGTCTTTCAAACCTTTTAGAAACCTCATTTCTAGAATGACAATTCTAGAAAAACAGGGTTTAAAACTAGCATGATGGTCTAATTCTAAAACGATTTTCTGCTCGAATCCCTGCTAGAACAGTAGGAACAAAAACATGATTTTCACAGCTTACGAGCCTCCTATTTTGATAAATCTAGGGTCCGATCAGCTGCTGAATTCCAGGGTCACTACTGCTCAAAGCCAACCGTTCTAACTGCACAGATCTGATCAATCTGGTGCCAATTAGTCATAATACATCCCACTGCCACATCCAAGGGTCTAATTAGAAGCCCCTTCAAGATACCTACTTCATTCAGCTAGGCAGGCGACTGCCCAGAAAAGCAAATGTCAGGGCCAGACAATGTGTTTGAGACAACATGATATCGTCTACCGCCAAAGGACCCAGTTCCCGAACTCCCGATCCATGCAAGTCATGACACTTCTCACTGAAACAATGGTCCAAACAGCCAGTCCCATATGACAATGTAGGGAAACAGAGCGGGGTGGCAGGACCGAAAGAGCCCATCCCAGCTGGTCATGAGGTATTATGTTGTCTGTTAATAAAGGGCCCACTTGCCTCTCAGATATGTATGTTATCACACTAAGCTAGGAAACAAAGCGACTCTGACAAGTATGTCTCTCTCAGATATGCTACTACTGTTTGAATAGATAAAGTCTAATTTTCCATCCAATCACATGCTACCAAAAAAGGGATTTGGACAGGTGTGCACCTAGACTCGATTTTAGGGGTGATTGGAAAGGGGCGACCACTCGGTCCCCCGAACGTATGGTTGGGTGCCCCGATCCCCCCGGGAAACCATTTTGGGCGGGGGCGTGGCTCGGCTGGTATGCCCGAAGCGGCGTAGCCGGGGCGCGCCTTTTCCCGCCCAAGAGGGGTTGTCCTAGACACCTACACCAAAGACCACGCCCAGTAGGCGTACCGGAGGAGGGTACACGCCCTCCCGCAGAAGAATAAATAGAGCGGGAATCCGAAGAAGCGTCCTCTTGTTCATGTGCTCTGAAGGCTGCACCCACTCGTTGCTCGTGAGCCCTCGACGGAACAAGCAGCAATTTTGAGAACTTGTAATCTTGTTATTTCTCTTTCAGTCATTTGGGGTTCGCGGAGTCCAGGACCTCGTCGTCGACTAAGAGCGGGATACTCGAAACCATGGCTGGCAAGAAAGCGGGAAAAGGTTCCGAGACGGATAAGGTGTTACGCCTATTGTCGAACCGGATGGCTTGCATGGACCGAAAACTCGGACAAGTCCAATCGATTGGAAGAGGTTTGGCGGAGGTCAAAAAACAGCTGGCTGCACTGAGCAACCCGGGTCATCCTAAGAAGGTAATAGGCCCGGCCTTGCCGGGAATCGTCCCCGAGGGTAGAGGGAAACGGGTCAAGAAGAGGGCGGTTTCGGGGGAGGTCCCGGTTCCAGAGGTACCCCCAGTCGCCCCCCTCATACCGGCAGACAACCCGGTACCAAATCCAGATATAGGTCAGCCGATCCCGGTTGTGATTACTCCCGCTAATGATGAGGAAATGCCTCCCGAATTGGCCATCCAGTTGGCAGCATGGCTCAAGAAAAAGGCAGGGGGCACAGTGGCCCCTGGAGACCCGGCCGAAGAGGCCAGAATACTAATCGAGCAATTGCGGCAGTCGAGAGATGTTGCAAAGGCGAATGTTCCTCTTGTTCCCCCACAGGTGGCACCGGTAGGACCTGCAGTTGGTCACGAGAAGACGGCGGGAACAACGGCCGAACCGGGTAAGCACGCATTGCCAATGGCGGGGGAGGGTTCAATACCCTCGAGGCGGGAGAAGGTGGCACAGCACATCCCTATGGCCACGAAAGAGTTAATATGGGGAGACAAATATGTTAACATGTTTTCATTATTAACTGACCATCGCGAGATGGAATACGCTAAAACCCAGAAGGATTTGTGGCACCCGAGCGTCTGGCGCGCCAAGATGGCGGAATTTAGGGTGGATGAGACAGTGACGAACTGGGTTAAGGCCTTCTCTATATTTACTGCAGTTATGGGGGAACATAAACCCGAGGTGATGACTGAGTTGACTTGCTATCAAAATCGTATCATGGATTTTTATTCAATGTATGAGGGGGAGGAATGGAAAGGTTATGACATGAAATTCCGGAAAGCGAAAGAATATGACGCTACTTTGACTTGGGATTGCCTGGACTCGGTATCATGGCACAAGCAGCTCCTGCCAGGGGCGGCAGGTACGTCCTCGCCAGGCGGGAGTGTGTCAGGAGTCGTCCGCCAAAAGCCCGCGGTGCCCTTTCGAGCGGGCGCCGGTGGGGATTACCAGCCTAAGACCGGCGGGAATGGCGGCAAGCGTGGGGTCTGTTGGGGCTTCAATCGAGGCAATTGTAACAGACCATAGGGAACATGTAGATTCAAGCATGTGTGTGCGGGCTGTGGGAATTCCTCACACCCGGAAAGTTCATGTAGATCTAAAAATAGCGGGGCAGGAGGAAAAGGAGGGTCTAAGCAGGAGTGAGGTAGAACATTGTGACCGATTGCCTACACCCGTTGATCTCATGGCTATGACTCCTTGGTTGAACAAATACCCTGATCATGTATCCGCTGGGGTGTTGAGGAAGGGATTCTTACATGGCTTCCGCATCCCGGCGGGGGATTTTCGGGGGGACTCCTTTTGTAGAAACCAGTTATCGGTACAACACAACCCAAGCGTGGCAGAGAAGAAAATAGCAAAATAAGTCAGCTTAGGGCGAGTGGCAGGGCCTTTTCATCGCCCGCCGGTGGCGGAGTACATCTGTTCCCCGTTGGGGGTTGTCCCGAAGAAAGACCCAGGGGAGTTTAGACTTATTCATAACCTATCTGCTCCAAGGGGTTCCTCGGTGAACGAGGCCATTGACCCAGAAGTTTGTTCAGTGCGGTACGCATCGTTCGATGATGCCGTGGCCATGTTAAATCACCTGGGCCCCGGGGCGCTGATGGCGAAATCAGATATCGAATCGGCGTTCCGGTTGCTCCCGGTACACCCACAGGATCAGCGCTTGCTAGGTTTTGCATTTCAAGGGAGTTATTACATGGATAAATGCATGCCTATGGGTTGCTCCATTTCTTGTGCCTATTTTGAAATGTTCAGCTGTTTTTTAGAGTGGGCATTCACCGAGGCCACAGGGCATAAGCATGTTATGCACTATCTTGATGACTTCCTGTTCTTGGGAGCAGCCGGCGATACGAAATGCGCGCAGGCGCTGCACGACTTCTGCATCCTCATGGGGGAGTTTGGAGTCCCATTGGCACCAGGTAAGACGGTTGGACCATCTACTTCACTGGAGTTTCTGGGAATTGAGCTCGATTCTGTGGAGGGATGTTTCCGTTTACCGATGGAAAAGGTGGCGAGGTTTAGGGCTTCCTTGACGCTATGCCTGGGCAAGGAGAAAGTGACCCTGCACCAGTTACAACAAACAGTGGGTCAGCTTAACTTTGCTTTGAGGGTGATACCAATGGCCCGCCCCTTCTCACGCTCTATTGCACAAGCTATGGTTGGTCTCAAAGAGGGGCACCACCGTACGAGACTGTCGGCAGAGGTTCGCCAGGATATGCGCATTTGGTTGGCATTTCTGGCGGACTTCAACGGTCGAGTCGTGTGGAACAAGCCACTAGCGTCTTCAGATGAACTAGGTCTGTGGACTGACTCAGCGGGGAGCGTGGGATTTGGCGCCATCTTAGGTAATCGATGGTCGGCGCAAACATGGCCGACGTGGTGGCACTCCAGCGGTCTCACAGGTAACATTGGGTTCTTGGAGTTATTCCCCATTTGGGTTGCTCTGATGGCATGGCCTGACGACTTCAGGGACCGCTCAGTGGTGTTTTGGTCTGATAATATGATTGTTGTCGAATGCATTAACCAACAGGCAGCTCGCTGCAAATGGATCTTGAGATTGTTGAAAGAAGTTGTGCTGCTTTGCATGAGACTGAATGTACAGTTCAGGGCGAAACATGTGCCAGGCGTACTGAATCATGCAGCTGATACACTCTCTCGTTCACATATGCAGGCGTTCAGGGGTTATCTACCTACAGCGGACCTAGTGGCGGCACCATTCCCCGAAGCACTATGGCTAATCGGTGCCCCGGATTACAGGACCCCGTGGCAGCAAGCTTAGCCCCCAGGACAAGGAAGGCATACGAAGGAGCGTTTTGTTCCTATTGCACATTTTTGGGTCCCACAGGGAGTCAGAGCTGGGGTCAGGAGGAATCCTTCCTGGGGTTCCTGGTAGCGCTGCACAGAGAAGGCCGATCAGCGGCAACGGCCAGTAGGCATAGGGCGGCCACTTCATTCATGGCACAGGTGCATGGCATAAAAGACCCAACAGGTTCCTTTTTGGTTAAGAAGGCCCTTCGCGGCTGGCAGCGCCTCGAGGGTCGCAAGCAAGATGTGAGGTGCCCGATTGGCGTACACAGGTTGTCTCTACTCGTAGCGAAACTAGACGAGACGTGCTCCTCCCATTTCGAAGCAGTTCTGTTCCGGGCAGCTTTCGCATTAGCATTCCATGGGGCTATGCGGGTGAGCGAACTGGTCGCAAGAAGTAAGAAAGACGTTGAGGGAGGCTTGTGCAGGGATCACGTCCAAATTAGGGGTGATTCGATGGTGGTCTCGATAGCCAGGTCCAAGACCGACCAGGGGGCTATGGGTAATAGTGTTGTCGTGCAGCGCGCGCGAGGGTCCCCCACGTGCCCGATAAAGTGTATAGAGGAATACTTGGCACTAAGGGCGGCTACATGGGGGGGAGTTTGCTAAGGCACAAGGATGGCTCCCCACTGACGAGGTTTCAGTTCCAGAGGGTGCTAGCCCTGACAATCGCTGCTGCGGGCATGGACCTGTGCGATTTTGGGACCCACTCCTTTAGGATAGGGGCTGCTACTGAGGCTACAGGCAGGGGTCAGAGTGCGGAGGAAGTGAAACAGTTGGGACGATGGTCCTCGAATTGCTTCAAAAGGTATGTGCGATTGCACATGTTGTAAAGATCAATTGACACGCACTCACGCTTCTTGTCTTTTGTTTGAATTACAGTTTCGCGAGCCTGTCACGCGGGGGGGAATTTGCAGTCGACCCAGCACCAGGAGACCAGCGGTCAAGGATCACCGTCTGGAGAGAGAGTGGTATGGGTTGTGGGCCACACATATGTGAGGCGCGCCGTGGACGTATTCAAAGCAGGTGACGCGACTCACGCTGCTGGGGAATACGGGTACAGAGTGGCCTTCCATGGGAAGGGCGGGCTCTGTTTTGACCAATTCGAATCATTTTTTGAGGGTCTCTTAGGGCGGCAAAGGTCACCTCCATCTGTAGTCATAGTACACCTGGGGGGCAATGACTTGGTGACACTGGGTAGACGAGTGTTGTTTAAACAAATTTTGTCTGCTGTTAGCTGGTTGGCTAAAAGAATCCCGGGGTGCACGATTTCCTGGTCCCACATGATTCCCAGGAAGGTATGGCGGGGGGGCCTTTCGGTGTCAGCACTGAACCATTCCGTGAAAAGGGTTAACGAAAAGGGTTAACAATAACATTGGTAAATTGCTTTGCTCTTCGCAGTTGCATAGCATTCCTCATGGGTGTATTCGGGGTGATCTTATGTATCTGAATGATGGGGTTCACCTGTCCAGGGAGGGGAATGATTTACTCATAGGAGACTTCATAGCATGGCTAAGGGGTTTGAGGAAGCATGACCTTTAGGAGGAGTAGGGGGGGCCGGATAGTCGGTCAACTATCCGGCCTGTGGCGGTAAGGTCATGATCGGTGAGCAGTAATTTCAAGGTCCCTAGAGGGGGGCGCCACCCAGAATGGATGGGAGCGCCCTGGGGGAGGCGGCCATTGGCCCCTCCCACGGGGAGGCGGCACCCACTAAGGATGGGTCGCCTAGGGGGAGACGGCCATAGGCCCCTCCAAGGGGGGAGGCGGCTAGATGCCCCTCCTACTAATTTCCCGGGGGCCGGATATCCGCGACGGCGGATAGAGAGTGTGGGGATGGGGGGGAGTCCACGCTGTCCTTCCTACAGATACCTCACACGGGAACTCGGACGACCTTTAAGATGGCGTCGAGTGGAAAGGGGGCCCCCACCACGACAAGGGAAGTTACAGTTGGCAACGAGGGTAGAGTTCTCTGCGCATGCGCCACTCACACCGTGAGGGCGAGAGTTTTGGTAGTAGGGATCTGACACCGGTTAAGACCTTGCCGTTGGCCCTTAATGCTAGGATGTACAATTTTAATTTAGAATGAATGCATTTGCAGGATGTTAGACTCGGCTAGGAAACCTTTGTATTAGAGATCTGTTAAGGTTAGCCAAAGAACATGTCTTCATCGAAATGTAATAAATGTAAAATTGTACATAATTATGAAACTTTTATTTAATGTTTTAAATTTTGTTTCATATTTTAATAAATACGGCCGGGAGGGTGACTCCCTCCCGCCTTCCAAAAGTTCAAACCTGTGTCCGACTTCTCCCATCCTTGGGGATTGTGTTGGGAGGGGGTGGCGGGCATCCCGGCCATATGGAAAGGGGCGACCACTCGGTCCCGCCGAACGTATCGTTGGGTGCCCCGATCCCCCCGGGAAAACATTTTGGGCGGGGGCCGTGGCTCGGCTGGTATGCCCGAAGCGGCGTAGCCGGGGCGCGCCTTTTCCCGCCCAAGAGGGGTTGTCCTAGACACCTACACCGAAGACCACGCCCAGTAGGCGTACCGGAGGAGGGTACACGCCTTCCCGCAGAAGAATAAATAGAGCGGGAATCCGAAGAAGCGTCCTCTTGTTCCTGTGCTCTGAAGGCTGCACCCACTCGTTGCTCGTGAGCCCTCGACGGAACAAGCAGCAATTTTGACCCACCCACCAGCCCCTTATGGCAATGTTTGTTTTGAATAAAGTTTTGCTGAGATAGGCCTTTTTTCCTTTGTAGAAAAGTAAAGGAATGTTTAAGATAAGGAGGTGACTGCTGCCTGTAGGATAATGTTTTTCTTGGTAGGAGTGAGCAGTCGATGACACATCGAGGCAATGTCAGAATTTTCCCTCCTTAGTAGGTAAACAACTGTCGTATTTATTTTGGTCGGGCGGTAAGGTCATGATCGGTGAGCAGTAATTTCAAGGTCCCTAGAGGGGGGCGCCACCCAGAATGGATGGGAGCGCCCGGGGGGAGGCGGCCATTGGCCCCTCCCACGGGGAGGCGGCGCCCACTAAGGATGGGTCTCCTAGGGGGAGACGGCCATAGGCCCCTCCAAGGGGGGAGGCGGCTAGATGCCCCTCCTACTAATTTCCCGGGGGCCGGATATCCGCGACGGCGGATAGAGAGTGTGGGGATGGGGGGGGAGTCCACGCTGTCCTTCCTACAGATACCTCACACGGGAACTCGGACGACCTTTAAGATGGCGTTGAGTGGAAAGGGGGCCCCCACCACGACAAGGCAAGTTACAGTTGGCAACGAGAGTAGAGTCCTCTGCGCATGCGCCACTCACACCGTGAGGTCGAGAGTTTTGGTAGTAGGGATCTGACATCGGTTAAGACCTTGCCGTTGGCCCTTAATGCTAGGATGTACAATTTTAATTTAGAATGAATGCATTTGCAGGATGTTAGACTCGGCTAGGAAACCTTTGTATTAGAGATCTGTTAAGGTTAGCCAAAGAACATGTCTTCATCGAAATGTAATAAATGTAAAATTGTACATAATTATGAAACTTTTATTTAATGTTTTAAATTTTGTTTCATATTTTAATAAATACGGCCGGGAGGGTGACTCCCTCCCGCCTTCCAAAAGTTCAAACCTGTGTCCGACTTCTCCCATCCTTGGGGATTGTGTTGGGAGGGGTGGCGGGCATCCCGGCCATAGGTTTCAAGGCCTGGAAGTCAACAATTTGTAAGAGCAATTGGGGATGGCTGAAAGAGGCTTGTACAAAGAAAAAGGAGCAACCCTGTGTGTATCTTGGTCAATTTCGCTAGACCAATGAGTTGTATCGGCAGTATGTTGTGGGATTAAGTGCTATATGGCTACTAGGGTTACTATGCAGTATCTATTGAATTGAAAAGTACAGGAAGAAACTAAAAAAACTTTGTATATATAAAAGGAATACAGTTTATTAGGTACCTCCCTTTCCAGGGTTACATTCTAAGTTATAAAAACATTTAAAAAAACCATAAAACCATTTTATATGATTAGCAAAATAACATCTAAAGCTACAGAGTCACACAATATACAAAATCATTAAAAAGTCAAAAAACAAAGTCGACGCAGCGTTTCGGTGGTTGCAAGGATAATTCCACCTTCTTCAGGACGTGTTTTGACTAAATTAATAACAAAGATCTTTAAATTGAAGACTTTGTAGTTGGCAAGACCACTCTTATATTGTAGTGAGTCAGATCAATTGGAGCGAAACCTTCTTGTTATGGTTGCCTTGCTCATTGTAACGGTACAGAGGAGCCACCGATATTTGTTTAAGTGGTTTATTCACTTTTTGAAGCTTTCTTTGATTCCTTTTTTAAAATTAGGATCACAGGGAAGAAACGATTTGTTCTTTTCTACTTCCACTTCGGTACCGAACTCGAAGGGTGGTTTATTAGGCGCTGTTTATTCTTGTATGACTTGTTCGGCCTCCCTGCTCCTCTGCATCCGGGTTTCCATCGATGATTATCGATGGAAACCCGGATGCAGAGGAGCAGGGAGGCCGAACAAGTCATACAAGAATAAACAGCGCCTATTAAACCACCCTTCGAGTTCGGTACCGAAGTGGAAGTAGAAAAGAACAAATCGTTTCTTCCCTGTGATCCTAATTTTAAAAAAGGAATCAAAGAAAGCTTCAAAAAGTGAATAAACCACACAATATACAAAATCATTAAAAAGTCAAAAAACAAAGTCGACGCAGCGTTTCGGTGGTTGCAAGGATAATTCCACCTTCTTCAGGACGTGTTTTGACTAAATTAATAACAAAGATCTTTAAATTGAAGACTTTGTAGTTGGCAAGACCACTCTTATATAGTAGTGAGTCAGATCAATTGGAGCGAAACCTTCTTGTTATGGTTGCCTTGCTCATTGTAACGGTACAGAGGAGCCACCGATATTTGTTTAAGTGGTTTATTCACTTTTTGAAGCTTTCTTTGATTCCTTTTTTAAAATTAGGATCACAGGGAAGAAACGATTTGTTCTTTTCTACTTCCACTTCGGTACCGAACTCGAAGGGTGGTTTAATAGGCGCTGTTTATTCTTGTATGACTTGTTCGGCCTCCCTGCTCCTCTGCATCCGGGTTTCCATCGCGATGGAAACCCGGATGCAGAGGAGCAGGGAGGCCGAACAAGTCATACAAGAATAAACAGCGCCTAATAAACCACCCTTCGAGTTCGGTACCGAAGTGGAAGTAGAAAAGAACAAATCGTTTCTTCCCTGTGATCCTAATTTTAAAAAAGGAATCAAAGAAAGCTTCAAAAAGTGAATAAACCACTTAAACAAATATCGGTGGCTCCTCTGTACCGTTACAATGAGCAAGGCAACCATAACAAGAAGGTTTCGCTCCAATTGATCTGACTCACTACTATATAAGAGTGGTCTTGCCAACTACAAAGTCTTCAATTTAAAGATCTTTGTTATTAATTTAGTCAAAACACGTCCTGAAGAAGGTGGAATTATCCTTGCAACCACCGAAACGCTTCGTCGACTTTGTTTTTTGACTTTTTAATGATTTTGTATATTGTGTGACTCTGTAGCTTTAGATGTTATTTTGCTAATCATATAAAATGGTTTTATGGTTTTTTTAAATGTTTTTATAACTTAGAATGTAACCCTGGAAAGGGAGGTACCTAATAAACTGTATTCCTTTTATATATACAAAGTTTTTTTAGTTTCTTCCTGTACTTTTCAATTCAATAGATACTGCATAGTAACCCTAGTAGCCATATAGCACTTAATCCCACAACATACTGCCGATACAACTCATTGGTCTAGCGAAATTGACCAAGATACACACAGGGTTGCTCCTTTTTCTTTGTATCTGCTCCCCTCCCTGTGACTGAACCAGGGGAACCTTCCAATTTACTTTTCTGAAAGAGGCTTGTAGCAGTAACTTGAAAAAAGTCTGTCTTCTAGATTAGTCCTAACAAGACAGTTTTCAAAGACAATACCAAGCATGGCCTTCATGGAGGGGGGTTGTTTAAAATGTTCAAAGCAAATTGAAAGAATGTATTTTTTTATAGTGTTTCCCAATCTGTGTGTCTCAACACGCTGGCGGGTCCCGAGCGGATTCTTAGTGGGCCGCAAAAGGGTAGGCAATACACAGAGATACCTATATTTATTGTGTAACATTTGCTGCAGCTTCAATGACAGAGGCGTGATGTCAGGCTCCGCCTTCGCTGCTTATTTTTTTAAGGCGACTACATATCCTTAGGGAGAGGAAGTGGTGCAGCAGCCAGAGCTGCAGCCTCAAGAGTTGGGATCTAGGTTCGATTCTCTGCGTCGGCACAACATCCTGTGATTCTGAGCAAATAACTTACTCTCCCTATGCTCATGGACTGTACAGGGATATCCTCACAAGTGATAAGCCGCGCTATATAAATCTACAAACAACTGGTGTTTATGAAATCCTCTCACTTTACACTTGGAAATGTAAAGGGAATTTCAGGACTATAATGCTGGGGTGCATGAAGTGTGAAAGGAAAGCCATTTTCTCCTAACACACAACAAAATGTGAATACCTGCAAATGAACTGTAAACATTTAGCGGTTAGGAAAGTAAAATGAAGCACATGTTTTGTAATTCTGGAGTGTTTATGTTATGGACTTGAAATGTATTGATGTTTTTATTGTACTTTTATGATTGCTGATGCTAATCGAAATAAAGTAAATACTGACTACTGACTCACAATACATCCTTATAGTAACAATTCTAACCAGGTGCTTCTCCAATATTGGTAGGTACTAGGAATTGAAACACATCCTTGTAACAGCTGCTATATCATTTCCAGCTACTCTAAAGTGAACAGGTCTCAAATACTAATGCCTGATACCGGAATAAAGACATGAGAATCTAACAGTTTGCAGCATTCCATTGTTAACATACCATAAGTGGAATATACCCCATTCTAGGGCTCTTTTAGTCACTTAAAGTGGGGAATGTGTGAGGAATGTGACTTTAGCTTGCACTTAAAAACAATATTAAAGCTGTTTTAGGGCTGCGTTTCCAACAGAAAAAGACTTTAAGTTGAAACCACAGTCTGAGGGTCATCCTCTTCGAAGAAGAGTCATTCTCCTTCTGTCAGCAAGTGAAGGAACCCCACCAGTCTAAGCAATGAATTAAGTGCTTAATTTGTAAAATCCTGAGTGCCAGGGTTCTCGTCAGCAGCCACTGCAGCTTACACCAAGCATTGCCCTGCCAGTGCTGCCAATGACTACCAACACAACTACTAACCATCACACTCCTACACAGTGGCGTCACTAGGGTTGGTGTCACCCGGTGCGGGTATCTCATGGTGTCACCCACTCACAACTTACCGGATGGACCAACTCACCCTCTGCCTGCACCATGTCCCCTCTGTCTACACCACATCTCCACTGTCCGCACGATCTCCCCTCCGCATTCACAAATTCACCCCGTGCCTGCACCATCTTTCCCTCAGCCTACACCATATCACCCTCTGCCTGTACCATCTCCTCTCTGCCTGCACCATCTCCTCTCTGCCTGCACCATCTCCCCTCTGGTTGTACCATCTCTCCTTGTGTTAACACCATCTCCCCTCCACCTGCACCATCTATCCCTCTGCCTGTACCATCTCTCCTTCCGCCTGCACCATCTCTCCCTCCGCCTGCACCATCTCTCCCTCTGCCTGCACCATCTCTCCCTCTGCCTGCACCACCTCTCCCTCTGCCTGCACCATCTCCCTCTCTGCCTGCACCATCCCTCCCCCTCCGCCTGCACCATCTCCCCTCTGCCTGCACCATCTCTCCCTCTGTCTGCACCATCTCTCCTTCTGCCTGCACCATCTCCCCTCTGCCTGCACCATCTCACCCTCTGCCTGCACCATCCCCCTCTCTGCCTGCACCATCCCTCCCCCTCCGCCTGCACCATCTCCCCTCCGCCAGCACCATCTCCCCTCCGCCTGCACCATCTCTCCCTCCGCCATCACCATCTCCCCTCCGGCTGCAACATCTCACCCTCTGCCTGCACCATCTCACCCTCTGCCTGCACCATCTCACCCTCTGCCTGCACCATCTCACCCTCTGCCTGCACCATCTCTCCCTCTGCCTGCACCATCTCCCCTCCGCCTGCAACATCTCACCCTCTGCCTGCACCATCTCCCTCTCTGCCTGCCTTATCCCTCTCCCTCCGCCTGCACCCCGGGGCACTGCAAAACACAGCCGATATTACAGAAAGCGATTTCTTTTAACTACGGTATTACTTGGAATTTGTCATCTGTTTTTGTCTGTGGGAATTTCAATCTTGGGAGCTTTCTGGGAAATTTCAGTCCATTGTCTGCCTGAATTTAGTGACTAGCAATACCGACCCCTCTCATTTCAAGTAATCTCTTCCGTTCCCAGAAAACTGTTTTTATACCCGAGCAGGGTTTTTCTTTGACTTATATATGCCCAATCAGTTTAGCACCTAGATCTCAGCACTGCGATGATTTTTTTTGTGCTTGCTTGTGGTGTTTTTCACGTGATGGTTTGAAAGTGAATTGCTTTCATTTACATCATTAAGCTCCTGCTGGCCGCAGACTGAGCTGTGTTACATACACAGCCTAACCAGATGGATGGTGTCACCCCATGTCAGGGTGTCACCCGGTGCGGTCCGCACCCCCGCACCCCCCTAGTGACGCCACTGCTCCTACATGTGTGACAATTCAGACTTTTCCAGGCTCCAACAACTACGAGACTGTCTTGGTCAGCATTTATTAGTCGTTTTTGGTGTGTAAAAAACAATTCACTTACCTGATCGCCACGTCTCTCCTCCATCTCTCCCATATCGTCCTTCTGCTCCGGACGGAAAAAGGAAGCACCCAGGCTCTCCTGAGCCATTCACAACGCTACAATGCAGCATTGTGATTGGTCTGGGAGCCGTGGTACGGCGCTCAGACCAGGAATGGGAGCCTGGGCATGTTCCCCACCCAGGCTGTAATGCAGCCTGGGTGGAGAACTTCCAAAGTACGCATGACGTTTCAGCTAAGCCAAGACGGACAGTAAAACCATCATGTGCACTTTAGAGTACAGCAACCACTCCTCCTCCCTCGTCAAAGGAGCCCAGCCCTGCCCTGCCCCGCCCGGACCTGGTGGATACTAAAAATAAAATGATAATAACTTATGTTATTATTATTTTACTTTTTATTTTACAGTGCTCTGTGAGCAGTGGGGCGACGCTCCTCTGCCTTAGAGGAGGAGCCGCCACTGTGCAAGAAAATCACAATTGGCGTCTTACTCAAAAGTACGCTCACACACTAACAGAGGCACACCATGCAGTTCAAGTGCTAATTTAAGACACACTCTTTGCCAATGTTTTGGGCGGACTGGTGACTAAAATAGCTGAAGAGCAATGTTTTGTAATACAACTTTTGACAGGTGTAAATGGTTGTTTGTCAGGAACAGCTGAATAAAATGAGCGGCTTTTGGTTGGAAATGTAGAAACATTTGTTGACACATCTAAAGTACCCATACCCCTACACATAGAATATAAAACAATTATAATATAGCAAGGCACCACACAACATAACCAGTCAAAACAGAGGACACGACTATATTAAAATACAACATCACATTGCAATTATGTAGCACAAAAAAAAGACAGAAACACAAAAAAAACAGAACAACAAAATGCCACCCAACATATATGCACAGACATTCGTGTTACACAGAATCTCCTCCAGAAACCAGCTGTCACCATACAGTGGTAAAAACTGGTTTGCACCGAGCATTGCCCCAAGTTACCGCCACAGACAAGAAATAGCACTAGTCAAAATGTTTTGTGATCAGGCCCCATGTCTCTAAGTAGCTTTCTTGCTGCCTTGTTGGGTCAAGCCTTCTCACGTGCAATGACGCAGCGTTCTCGTCATTACCGCGTTCCAGGCTCACCTTGTTGGGATTGGCACCTCCGTGAGGCCTGTGAGAAGCACCGCCGGAGAGAGACGTACAAATGCCACGATGGGACGTTCAAGGAAGTCCAGCTCTCCAACGAGGACGTTCGAGGCTTCTGCACCAGTAGGAATTTTCTTCATAAAGTGAAGGTCGACCTGAGAATATGAGAGAAGGACACAGGTACTTTTAAAATGTGTGGGGTACTCCGTCTCCTTTCTGCTTATCTCTTTGTCTAAAAGCACAGTCTATTTTCCGCCAATTTATTTGCTTGCCCACTGCATCTGAAATGGATGCTGGGGTGCTGAAACATTTTGTGAATTTCTCTTCAGAAGCTATAGCCAAAATAAACAAACAATTGTGCTGCAAAAGTTTTCAAGTTTCAGTTTTAAGAAAATGAAATTTGAGCACCCCCTCCATACACCCCACGTCAACCTTCTTCTATTTTATTGTGTTAAATTCAAACAGTAACTTAAAAATTCCAACAATTACCATCAATACTTCTTGAAGCTGTTAATTGGGACTCACCTTTGTTTAAGAGCCACCAATCAAAAATGAGAATTGAAAGTGTCCTCAAGAGCAGTGCAATAACGATGTCATGGTGCCTTGTGCAAGCAAGGAAAATGGCCTCTCTAACTGCTGGTGGAGTAGTAAAATACAGCAATTATTATGGTTCAATTGCCCCTTCAGGGCTCTGGGCCCCAGTGCCACTGCACCTGCTGCACCAATAGTAGCTACGCCCCTGGTACTCAAAGGACACCAACCTTTGATAAGTGTTTTCATGATTGTGTTTTGAACCATCTAATATTTACCACCGATTTTCAGATATGCAATAACTTCTTTCATCAATGTGAGCATCTCCACCAAGATCAGGACATCCTCTTTTAAATGTGATGGGCAGTCTGTCAACCATGACACCACCAGTGACATCACAACTGAGATCACTGATAACATTTTTCAGAATGCAGCAATCCAAGTGAGAAGCTTCTCAGCTGATGAGGGAACAAACAGTACATGCACACCCCTGCCTGGTACACACTCTTTAAACAGACTCACATCCCAGGACCCTGTACTCATCATCTTTATAGGGGTACACAATGAGCTTTGTTTTTTGTTGCTGGCGAAGTTTAATTTCCACTCTTTAAAAAGTTTTAGAACTTTCACGGATTAATTTCACCTTTTCCTATGTCAATTTTAATCAAACAACGCTAGGATGGAAAAGGTTGGCAGAATTCTCTATGCAAGTTCACCCCTTTAAAACAAATCATACAAAAGTGATGATTGTCAGGAAAATCGTAAAACTTTGGAATTTTATGAAGCAGCAAACATTTTTACAGACTTTCACGAAGATTGTAAAAAAAAAATGCCAATTTTGCACACACCTATTTCTTTGTACATAACACAACAGTCTATTGTCATCCACATTACTCTTGGAAATAGAGTGTCCGGCATAAACTAAAGGCATACATTTCCCATTTAAAAAAAATCCGGTTATATATGTGGGCTTCTAGCTCTCTTCAGGCAGTAATAGAGGGCGCATGCAAAGTCTCACTTAACTGCAGTCTTCACACATATGAGCGGCAATAGGCTTACCCAATAGTGGTTGCATTCTTTGATATGCATAATGTCTTCCAATAATGTTAACAACTAACATAAAAACGTGTTAACATTTTTACCGCTTCATTATGCATTAGTCAGGTTGGTCAGAGTCCCTTGTCAGGATGCCCATACGGTGATGTTCTTGTTATATACTTCGATTTCTGCAGTCGAGTATAATACAATTTGTTTTTACAATTATGGACTTTGCCCATCACACTACAATTATTACAAATGACCCCCCGCCCCCCCCCGTAGTATAATTCCAACAGTTACTGTATTGTAGAGGAATTAGGCAAATACTCATATTATAATACATAGGATTCTGTAATTGGTGTATACAAATCAGTTTTTAATTTCTTTATAATAGGCGTCTTCTGACACACCAAAATCTTGGTTTTCTTTCTTCTGCTCTGTATTTAGAGCTCTACATTGACAAGAAGAAGTTAGATGTTTAGGCATCATGTTTATTTTTTGCACTCCTTGCCTAACTATAGAGAAGTTAGGATCTTTGTGCACGTTTCTACTGCAACTTTGTTTTTAAAAACTAACTTGTATTAAACTGCTTAAAATATCTTTTTGCAACAAATATCTAATAGCTTGTTTTACGTGTTTAGTTTTGTACTCAAGATTATATTTGTATTCTTCATGTTTGCAAACATGCTCTCTCATTCCTATGAAAGAGCTACACTCCTAGGAGTTAAGTGGCTTGTGGGAAAGCTGATGGTGTGACAATGTATTATAAGGAATAAACCTCCCCCCGCCATACATGATAAGAATATTGAAAGTCACCTGGGAGTTCCATAACCTTATAAAATAACTCAGCCTTTGGCCTCGTTCCTTCATATGGTAATAGAAGTCTTCAGTGACTTACAATATCTTTATAATATACGGATTGGGGTACTTTATCTTATATATTCTTTGTATACTTCCAAAACATATGTAGTAGCAATTAATCTTCTAAACCTTCCTTACCCCATTTACAACTGTAAGTAGAAAATACAGAGGTATAACTACATGTAAATAATGAGCTGAGCATTTCTAAGTCATTTTTAGCCTCTTCTTAGAAGAAATCCATCTTGTCCAAAAATGATTAATAATATCCTACTTTGACTAGGATCGTTAACCTAATTGACGTTTCCATCCTTATCTTTTTTAGACAAAACAGTGTTCATCTTTCTTAACATTACTGTCTACATTAGTTGATTTACAACTGCCCAAATTTCTTTCATAATAATTGGCAGGTTAGACCTATAAAGACACTGACAATGAACTCAGAACACAACTGGCTCATAAGGTCAGCGAAACAGATATTATTTAGCAATTCCCCTCTGTGAAAAAAATCACCCAGTCATATTATATCACCCAGATGTTTTTAGAAAGGTTGTGTTAAAGACTATATGGACATATTCGTATTTGGTAAAATTTCAGTCATGAATCTGACATAAATGAATAGTTTGTTCTCTAATAATCTCTATTTATTTATTTATAAAGTGCTCCCTTGTTGGAAACCAAGGTTACCAGTTCTACTAGTGACTTAATTGAATTTAACTATACACCCAACTTGAAGAATGTTCTTCTCCATTATGAGCTCCAACATAGTAATGTCATTAAATATTTACAGAAGTAAACAAAAAAGTGATTGGTGGGATGTTTGATTTAATCTCAGCCACTGGTAATTTATCGGTCCATTGTTTTTCTGCCCAAAATGGCACCTAAGATTAGACCCAGCCATATGCAAATCAGCCTTGACCCTGATCCAGTAAGAACTGCAACTGCAAAGCAAGGTCCTTCTGAACACCAACACATTCAACCCAAGAGCGCCTTCAAATTGTTTTGGGTTCTTCAGTCGGATGCAGCTTAGGTCCAGTGGCAAAGTGAGCATGTGAGTTGCTTGTGGTCTGGTTCAGGGGGGGCCTGTCCTGGAAGTTCAGGCTGGACTGTTCCCATTAGAATAGGGTCAAGACTGATTTGCATGTGACTAGGTCCAAACTGAAGTGTCATGGTATGCAAAATAACAATGGACTTGTATGTGGCCCTAGTAATTACCAGACGCTGAGATTCACTCAAGTATTCCATCCATCACTTTTTTGTATACTTCAGTGTGATGCCCTAAGTAGGATGGGTATGACCACACAAGGGTCTTGTGCATACTGTGCCACTGGAACCAAGCTACACCCTACTGAAGAGCCCCTAATAGGGTGAAATCGGTCCTGGGTTTGAATGCGGCCTGATAAATTACCAGTGGCTGAGATTAATTCAGGCCTTCCATCCATCACATTTTTGTATACTCGAAATACTTACAGGCACTATTTTGTTTATCTTCTCATGTTCCCATCAGTTTTACACACTATAGTAAACTGGATCTCTTTCTTTCCCATCAAAATATAAAAGAATAATAGGCTCTACTGTGTGATAGAATTCACATGATCCCAGGAAACTTCAGTAAAGAGGATGATAAACCTTAATTTGAGCACCATATTAGAAGATTACCTAAGTCTTTTCGTTCAGTGCTGCAATCCCTCAAACCAGCTAATCTTCACGTTATTTAATCACATTTACATCTGGTAAAGATGGTGCAAGGGATATAGCTGGTAAAATCTTGGCCTGTTCTGTACTAAAATCCCAGAAAGAAAATGGGGAATAAAGAACCAGAGATAAAACCACCGCCCATGTGTTTTTACAGCCTTTCTCCTGCAAAAGCTGACAAAGAAAAGACATCCTTGATCGCTAGCAGGATGTGTTCTATTTTATTGGGACACATGACATAATTAACACTGTACCAAGGTATTATGAAAATGGTAGCAATTGTGCAGCATACAAAACCAGGATTTTAGACATGTTTTCTAGACGGTACCCACCCTGACCTATATAATGGGTTTTTTAGTAGGCTTTATCACGGCTGCAATTAAGATGAAAAAGCATCTATTTTTCACATGCATTAGATAAAAGGCTCACAATTAAGAGATGGCACGTTTGCAATCTTCTTTGTCCAAGAAATCTGCAATATAGGCCATCATTTATAAAACAGGTAACATGTCAATTTTCTTCTAAATCAAAAACTGAGTTTCAAACAATCAAATGTAACATCTCTTCATTTCTTTGTAAGTGTATGGTCATTGCAAGTTTAACATTGGGTGCTAGCTTGCTTGCCTCTGTCCCCCACTCACTTGATCAGTGAATACAGGAATTGGTTAGCTGCTTAACTTTTTAGCGGAGGCTCTATAATGCAAATAAAAATTTGAATACATTTTTAAGGAAATGGTCAACACTTTAAATGAGTACCTGAATAATTGATTTTGCATGGTACTGAGCAGGTTTGAAGTTATTTACACTAATGAATTGGGAAATGTGCAATATTTCTGTAACAATGTATTTCTTGGAAATAAAGTCTTTTATTTTTACTACTGGGGTAGTACTTGTTTAAATATTGTATTTTATCTTTGTATGAGTTATTCAAATTACAATTTGGTAGCACATATTCTATACTTTTTTAAGTTATGGCTTGCTTTAACACATAATAACAGACTACAAATTTGTATGTTCCAGAAAATTATTTAAGTGCTGATGAAGCAGTGCGAGAATATATAGTGCTAATAAACAGCTGTGTGAAAGATGCATAGCCTACAAGACAGTATTATGGTATTACATTAACACAAGAGAAGTCTGGCTTCTTAAAACGTACAGAGCAAATACCAAATGAGTAGAATTTTGCGTGAAGTGGCACTGAGTTTTGCATATCAGGAGTTTGTAAAACAAAAAATAAAGAAATAGAAAGTATTGCTGATCTACACACACTGACATCTGCATATGTCTAAAGCCTGTCGAGGTCAGTCTACATTAGAGTTTCAAAATTAATTTGCCAGGTTTCTACGAATATCATAATTGTTAAGAGGTTGATTTATGTATATACTCGCCTCTCTTGTTCTTCTGAATCATTTAAATACATATAATTTGGCAAGAAATAAGATTTACTGAGTGCATTTGTGTAGTCCTGTACTAATAACTGCCTGTTTTGCTGAAATCAGCAGAATCCATTGCCAATGACTCATACTGCGGCTTGGACCATTTTCGCAGACATCAAGGGGCCTGATGACTCTCTCGTCTCTTTACCTCAAAAATGCGCACACACATTTTTTCGGTTGTATGACGGAACCACAGCAGTACTTACGACGAATGCCTTTACGACGACTCCGGAATAAAGAATGTGCCTTTACAACGAAAGTCTTTACAACAATTGCTTTTAACACGACTATGCATTTACCATGAATGCCTTTACCATGAAAATGTAGTATTTTCATGGTATTTGGTATGAACCAAAGGCATTGACAAAGGCTAGAAGCTGAAACGCGTTTGTTGGAATTGCTTTATACGAAGTGGATCAATAAAAGCATTTAAGTGAATTTCTGAGAGTGTGCAATATTTTTTGGTGTGAAACAAATAATACGTGGGAATTCGTCTCCACCCATCGCAGCACCCTCTGGGGCAAATGATGTGGCAGCGAGATCGGGCAGATAAGGAGAAACCAAAGAAATATATATTTATATAAATATAATGGGTTTATACTTAACTGTAAAATACTTACATTTTCGTCATAAAAATATGCATAGTAAAGGCTTATGTTTGGTAAAAAAGTTAGGTGTAAACCATATATATATAGGCTGTTATCTGTACGTAGGTTGGCTATGTGATCAACGCCGCAGGTCAGTGGCCGAAACGCGTTATGTGGCCCATTCATGGCATGCAATAAACTCTGGATTTACACCTGCTAATGTGGTCTGTGCTCCTTGCTGGTTGCAGTTACTATGGGACTTTGTGCTGATCCAGCTCGTACTTCCTTATTGAAAAAGAAGGTGCCAAACTCCCGGGTGATTTAATATTGAGCGTTAAGCGTTTTGGCTTGCGCCTTTCTCGACCACTATACACATTGTAGATTTAGATTTGCCATTTTATTTTGCAGCCGCTTTTGAGCGATGACACCTGTTTCATAAACATAAAAAACAGACATCTGTTCTCTGCCGCAAATCAATTTTGGGCGCCGTTTGTAAATAGTCATCCATGATTCAATGAACTACGTACATTTCACAATTCATGTACAATTGATTAGGCCCTGAATGGGCAATTGCATCAACGTCAATATAATCTTAACTCTCTAAAATGGTTAATTTATCATGATACAATTTTATGAATGTTCATATCATTCACTCTGCAAATTATTAAGCCCTGGATGGGCAAAGTACATTTCATAATTCATGTACAATTGATTAAGTCCTAAATGGGCAATTGCATCAACTTCAATATAATCTTAACTCTCAAAAATCAATCATTCATCTTGATACAATTTTACAAATGTTCATATTTATGTCTCTGTAATTGATTAGGCCTGGATGGGTATTGACATTTCATGGAAATATTAAATTAAAAAAACACAACAAAAGAGACATAATTTGTTGCATATAGTCCTAATATATAGTAGATTACTAAGAAACTTACTCTGCACTACTAAAGCTATTCAACCCAGATGAACGGCTAGCTCTTCTTCAGTGTTTAGACCTCCTGGGGTCTTTGTCTGGAGGTCGACTATATATATCTCGATTCCAGTCTCCGTGAACGGAGCTCTCTATTCCCCCCTCTTTTCTTGTCTTTGAGTAGACTTTTTCTGGGGATTTTTTCAACTCTCATAAGAGTTGATTTCAGTAGGTTTTCTGAGTAGCCTGTTTTTTAAATCTTTCTTTGGCATCTAAGGCTGCCTTTTCAAAATGTATCTGTCTTGTACAATTTCTTCTCAGCCGTAAGAGCTTTCCATAAGGTATACTCTTTACTAGAGGGGCCGGGTGACTGCTGATGGCTTCCAAGATTGAGTTTCAGCCTCTGGCTTGCGGAAGAGAGAAGTGCACATTTTATTGTCTGCAATGAATACTTTTAGATCTAGAACATTTACATCTGTGGAGCTTATTTCTCCACTGAAGTGTAGATTGACCTCATTTTCATTATGGGCCGCAATAAAATTCTCTGTTTCCATTTTCAATCCCTTCCACAAGATGAATAGTCATCTATATAGCAGTGCCACCCCACTATACATGAAACCCATTCTTGATAATTGTCTGCCCAGGCAACCTGCTTCTCCCACCAGCCCACAAATAAATTTGCGCAGCTGGGGGCAAAGCAGGTTCCCATCGCTGTTCCCTTTAGTTGTAAATACAACTGCTGCTGAAAAAGAAAGATGTTATTACATAGGCAAAACCTTAGAAATTCAAGAAGCATTTGGCTGTGTACCGCTAATTGTAAAGATCTGCCCTTCAGAAAGAATTCAACTGCTTTTATCCCTTGATCATGATCTATGCTGATGTACAAGCTTGTAATGTCCATTACTATCATCAACATGTCTGGTTCCCAGCTGATATGGGATATTATCCTGATGAATTCAGTTGTATCTCGGACAAATGATGATAGAGTCCTCACGTGGGGTACCAGAAAAACATCTATAAATTGGGACATATGTTACATCAGACTCCGAATTGAGGAAATAATTGGGCGGCCTGGTGGTCTGCTCGCATGCTTATGAATGTTAGGTAAATGATAAAATGTTGGTATGATTGGATGCAGACAATTTAAAAACCTTGTTTCTTCTTGATCAAGCATCCCTCTTCTGGACCATTTATCAATCAATTCCTGGTAATCTCTGATACTCTCATTGTTTCTTTCTCTAGTGATTGTTGTGAAGTTTATTTTGTCAGAGAGTTGTCGAAGTGCTTCCATGACATAGTAGTCTCTAGTTAGTAGAACGATATTTCCCCCTTTATCTGATGACTTGCATACTATGGAGGTGTCTTGCTGAAAACTCATAATTGCTTTTTTCTGGTCATATGTAAGATTTGACCTCAATTGGTTCCCTCTTGTCCGTTTTGATTTTTTCATTCTTATCTGCTGTAATTCAGACTTTACTGCTCCTTCAAAAGCATCAATTGCATCAAATGGTGTGTTTGGGACAAAGGTTGGCTTAGTTCTCAAGCTTGATTTCGCTCGTCTTGGTTCAATTCCATAGATTTCAATATTTACTATCTCTTATGATTCAGAGACAGTTTCTTCTTCAGCTAGGATCCTTAGGAGATCTAGGTCATCCCTCATCAAGACATCCGTTGTAGTGTGCATTATCTCACTTTGATGTACATCTTGTATTTGGCTGAACTCTCCTCGTAATTTAAAGAATTTATAAAGTTTCAATTTTCTTGTGAATAGAAAAAGGTCAATTCGAGACTGTGTATACTCAAACTTTTGTGTGGGGCACAACGTCAATCCTTTCTTCAGTATTTCTTCTTCATTCCTGGAAAGTTTCCTTGGTGTTAGGTTAACTATCGTTAAGTCTTCATTTTCATTTACTTTCTGGCATTTCTTTTGCTCCTTGTTTGTGAGGCTATATTGCCACTGGTTGAAGCCTCCTCCCCTTGTTTGTCTTTTCTTTGTTGGTTTCTCCGTTCTGGGGGTTGGCCACGTCCTCCCCTTTGCCACGTTTGTCGCATTATTTGAAACTCCTCGTGAAAAAGAGATTATGCAGGAACTTGCTCTGCACCTTGTCCTGATTGTTAAGCATCTGTGGTTATGTTGGATTCTGAAGTTTCTTTTTGTTCGATTGTTTTCCGTGCAACATTTGATCTCACAACTCTTCTTGGTGCATCATATCTTCGTGCAAATGTTAGCACTCGTCCTTGTTCGTAATCCTGGGCATTTCGATTACATCTGTAATGCTTCTTTGTTTAATCTTATCTTCGTATGCCAGCAAAAGTGTTTTTATACTGTCTCGTAATTCTTCTACCGTTTTTATGTCTTTTTCAGTGGCAATTAGGGTTTCCAGTTCCTCAATTTCCTTCAGACACTTCGCTCTATCACTCCAAGCGAATTTAATTAGTATTTTGAGCATGCCTACCGATCATTCAATTGTATGAGCTAACCATTCATCCAGTAGCTTGGGGTCTGGATTCTCATAGGCGGGTACGGTATAAATACGTAAACCGTGTGGGATATGGTTGACTTCAATGTAATTCTGAAGTAATATTGCCTCCCACCACTTCCTAATTTCCTGTTCATACAGTCTCTCTAGTTTCCCAAACTGCACCTTCAGCCCCCTTGGGTGCCGGTTACTCTGCTTATGGCGCCATTCTGCCCAGGTTTGTCTCTTTTGCATATATTGACTGCTGCCTCTTGGCGAGCCTCCTCAGTAAACATCTTCATTGTTTGAATCTGTTTATTTACCTTAACACCCTTGCTCCAACCGCCACACTCTTTAATTCTTATGGCTCGATGCCCACCGGAAAACGGGAATAGCGTTTCAGACCCATTTCCGGATCGTTGTATATATAAATAATACTGTACCCGATTATCCAAATATTTACACTGTGCGCGCAGTACCTGTTGGGAACTATACAAACATTTATGCATGTTATAGGACACAATGACCCTTAAGCATAATGTGTGCACTGGTTGCGCTACACGGAATCAAAATATTTCAACTGGTAAGTAGAAAAATAAACAGAGAAATGTCGGTTTACTCATTTCAGGTTGGCTTGGTTGGTATTTTGCCAATTCAAAGCTGTAATACTGTGCCTGGAGTGGGAAAATGCTTTTGTCATTTTACAGCTCGGCATGGACAGCACTGTGCTAGTCCTATGCTTAAAGACTTTGATGTGGAAATGGCTAAATACTTTGTCGCTTTCTATCTTGCCGTGGATGGCACTATTCTAATCCTATGTTTAAAAACTTTGATAGAAAAGCAGACATTTGAGCAGATCTAGAGTGTTGCAGGTGTTGAGGGTGCTCTGTACGTACAGAAGCTGCTTTCCAACTAAACTTGAGAACTACCCAAAGTTCTCTGCTTCTTTTCTGCAAAAGGGTATTGTTTTGATACATATATTATTTTGGTGGGGGGGGGGTTAATGGGGTGAATTATATATATTTAACCCTATTAACCCACAACCACAAAACCATAAAAAATTCCTTTGCCACCCAAAAACTCTTCTAAGGCGGGCACGGACTCGGGCATGCCGCCAGCATTGTTGTCACGCCGGGCCCCTGCACCCGGGGGAGGTGGGGCACACTGCTCACAAAAGTGACGTGGCGCCCGACCTCCCCTGAGCCCCGCATGTGATTGGCTGTGCAAGCATGGACCGGAAGCAATTACAAGTGCTTCCGGTTCACGCATCCGGCCAACTTCAGGCAAGCCGGTCAGAACCGGCTTGCCCGACTCTGCACGTTAAAAGGCTGGGGAGCAGAGCGGACGGTCTCTTTTTTTGCCGTTGCCACGGCCTGCAGATCACAAGATGGGTCAGGGCCTCATGCAGAGGCCCCAACTATTTTTTTCCCTACCCACCATCCCTTAAGGCAAATATATTGTGTGATCAGTATGTTTTTCTATTTTCTGGCGGAGTAATGTAAAAGAGTCTACTTGACTGATGCGCTGTTGTAATGTTGGAATAAAAATGTTTTCTTTTTCTTAACTAAATTGTTTACATTTTCAGGAAAGTTATTTTGTCTTATTTTGCATGTGTTTCCTTTGGTCAGGCGGTAAGGTCATGATTGGTGAGCATAGTTTTCGGTCCTTAGCGGGCATCACCATTGTCAAATGGGGACGCCCAAGGGGGAGACACTGGGTCTCTCAGGGAACTCATGGGGCAGTTACAGCCGGTAAGCTGGAGGGGTGCGGGGGGAAGGGAAGTCTTGCTTCCAGTAGGCTGGTTGGCCAATCCCCCCATGCGCATGCCCTCAAGGGCGCAAGGATGCATAACTGCAGCGCCCCTTTTATGGAGTTAATGTTGACGGCGTAGGGGGGCCCGGGAGAGGTATCCATCTGGTAAGCTGGGCCCTCTGCACAAGGTCACTCCGGTAGGAGGTTGGGGCCTAGCTTGATCAGGATCTGGGGCCGCCAGTCATTGACCTTGCCGTAGGCTCTAACAGGGATATGCAGAAGGAGAATATCTTCATCGCCTAGTTTACGATAGGAATCGCTATGTACTAGAAGCATGTTAAGGTTAGCCAATTGACATCTTGTACCTATCAATGTATTGGACATTCTGCATATTGTACTTGATGTAAATAATATTAATTTCAATGTTTGATTATTTTATGTACTAAAATACGGCTGGGGTTGTTACGACCCCTAATCCAAACAGTTGTGGTGTTTGCATTGTTTGCCTTGGGGGAAAGGAGGGCGGTGAGCCCCACGGGAGCCGGGAGGGTCCCCATCGCAAGGGTCTTTGGTTTGATAAGGGGAGGGGGATTAGGCAGTACCAGACCATACTACCCCACTCTAAAGCCTAAAAATTCCCTTCCCACCCAAAGACCAATACACACCCTAAATCCTAAAAATTCCATTGCCATCCAAAAACCTATACCCACCCTAGTCCCTAAAAATTCCCTCACCACCCAAAAACACATACCCACCCTAAAAATTTCCAAGCCCTAACATATATATATATGTATGTATATTACACTTACCTACAAATTACTTACATTTTCATTCTAAAGGCATAGTTGTGGTAAAAAAATTCATTGTAAAGACTTGTGTTGTCAAGGCAGTGTCATTGTTAAGGAGTCATTGCAAAAATTAAGTCGTAGTTTAGGCTTCGTGGTAAATGCTGTCTCCCCTTCCTTCAGTATGGGATAATGGGTCAGCCAACTGCAGCCACTGAGTGACAGCATCCACTCTTTCACAAGGAGCACATCCGTACACAAAGTAGTTCCATTCAGTACCAGAGACTACTGTGGCAATGTGAGCATTTTCGGACAAAAAAAAATATTTTTGAGTTTAGATAAGTTCGATTTTTTTTATATATTTGCAAGGGCCCATCCGCTCCCCCAATTTTACAGTTCAACCAAAAATGACAAAACAAGACAACCATAGTAAAGACAAAAGGCTCTAGTCTGGGTAAAAAGTGTCTTGGGAGGCAGAAATAATTTGAGAGTTCCATGCTCATGTTGGAAGTCATGTTAGAAGTTGCCTACCACAAGTGATAATCGATGTCTCTTTTCCTCGCTAGACAAATTCATCTTTTTCACTTGTCCTCTGGCAGTGGGTTTTTCACCTCAGAAAGGGAACTTTTGAGGCACCTTGGAACTATTCCCACCCCTTTCTTGCCCTCATGCTCAGTATCCCCATCAGCTCCATTAAGTACTCTCTTACTCCACCCACATGCAGCACCCTCAAGATGCGCACATCACCTGCTGCTCCCAGATGCCCACACTCCCATTCTGACTCCTGATGACTCCCGGCCCCTTTTGGTACCCTAAAGCCTATACTCTGAAGACCTTGGTGACTCCCAAAACCCTTTTAGCACGCTCAAGTCTATTCTGCCCTCCAGCATTGCCCTCCTCTTCATCGCCTACATGCCCTCCACCCTAGCTTTTTAACACCCAGATGATCCCTATCTCATCCAGCATATTAATGGTCCTTGGCTTTGCACACCACACAGAGCTTCTGCAGCCCTTGGTAAAGGCAGGCAAAGGAATTCACCAAAATAAGACGGGACCTTCATAAATTGTGTATGCACAAAATTTCTCTAAATAAACTACATTTTAATATCTCCTTTACAGCAAGAAAGGATACAGTGGTGTAAAGCAAAATTATGTGGTCCCCCCTGCAGAAGATGAAGAGGGGCCCTGGAGTCTCACATATATGAAAGATATTCTTTGACCTTGGCCTAAATGAAGGCCCCCTGTATGGTTGGGGGCCCCTGAAGGGGTGGTGGTCCCATGCGCTGCTGGGGCTTGTGTTACACCCCTGCTCTGATCGACACCTTTTTTTACACCCAACTAAATAGTCAAGTAGCTAACTGCATGGATTAGCTTTGTCTGTGTCTGAGGAGGTTATTGGGTGTTGCTGGTGGGAGTTGGTGAGAAGGGGGGGGGGGGGCGTCACTGATCCGTACAGACACTGAGTAACAAACGTGGCAGCCGAACACTTCATTAAACAAAAGTTGGCAAAACAGGTTTCGCGGAGGTGCTCGGCAGCCACGTTATTAGAGGAGTGAATTGCTTTAATTACACAGCTGGGGGTTCCTTTCCCCCACACTTCCTGCTATTAGTGTGAAACGAAGAGGTGTTACTGTGTGGCAGCTCCTTTGCGCGTGTTCTAAATACGACTCTTCAAACAAAAGCTCACGGTATCCTCTTTTGAACCTGTAAGTGCTCATTATATGATGACGTGCACACGTGCATAGCGCAGCGGCGTGGGGCTGACAGCCGGGGGACGTGCATGTGGAAGTTGTGAAGTAATACACAACGACAGACATTTGTAGTGCTAGGGCCAAGCGATGACAACGAGCAAAGGGGGAAATGAGAGGAAAGACAGACACTGTTAGAGGCAGCAGCGTCAAGGGAAAAAGGCTGGCGAAGCTGGGCAAAAGTGAGTGAGTCGAAGCAGGGCAGTAGACTGGACGGGGCAGTAGACTGGACTAGGCAGTGGGTCCGTTCAGCAGAGAGCGATATGACAGCGTAAAAGTAGCCAAGCCTATCTCGCGCCATTGAAAGCGCATTGTACACATGCATAGGAAAACGTGGCACTACAAATACAAAAGTGAGGAGGGTACAGAGTGACAAGGCGGCAGACAGCGAACATAGCTGGGGTTAGTTCTTGTATGTATGATAAAGGTGGATATCAAATAAATAAGGAGCCATTGAATTTGGGATCAATACAAAGGGAGTCTGGGACACTAATCGGGAAGAGGACTGGGTACAATAATATAACAGCGTAGGTAAAAGAGTAACCAAGCACGTGGAACAGATGAGTAATGCACAGATGACATAACAGGCCAAGTGGGAACAGATGGCAGTATCATATTATCATTTGACATCATGAAACATGCATCGAAGGTGGATGAGGGACTAACGGGATATCAGGGGTGAGTAGAGGAATAGAGTTGGGGAGGTGTATAACTGGGTGGGGGAGAGGGGATGATGGCTGTGAACCGGAAGCAAAGGAACATATGCTAGTTTAGATTCAGAGCACAGAGGTAAAGTCCGGGCACAGGGAAATAGGACATGAAGAGGATCTGGGAAAGGAACACAGTGGCTAGGGCTTCCACCACCAGTTTCAGCATGTGGGCATATCCATGTGTGTACAGTGGATACAAGTACGGGCATGAAACTGACAATGAAGAACCAGGGGTAGGAAAGCTACCTGGCTGGTGGTCTTTGTCGATTACAATTTACGGAACCATTCACATGAAAATATCTGAGTAGGACATAGATGCAGGGCATCTTGGTCTAGCTGAGAGCCTATTAGACATGCCCCAAAGGGCAATTCTGCAGCGTAAGTGGGGACTATACGCTGGTGGAACAAGTAAAGCAGCAAAGTAATAAAGCCTCTTTTGCCCAGGGAGTCCTGTGAATGGGATTAAAACAAGAGGTGCAGCCATGTGGCAAGATCGATGGGGCAATCATTTTTGATGGGACAATGCTGCTCGGGAACCGGGTTCACGTCTCAGCAGGGACACTAAACAACCTGTGGATCTGGGTAAATCACTTAATTTCCCTGAACCTAACTAAACAAATGTATCCATCTGCAACGCAACTGGTGCTCATGTAAAGCGCCCTGATACCGTCGGGTCGGGTTTGGGCTACATAAAACTCCCCCAAAAAAGAGACTAAACGAGATATTATGTTCTGTAAAGTGGGTGCACTGAAAAGCAGCTACAGCTTGACTATGGACAACTTCACAAATGAGAAAATGTAAGTTCTTTCCTGAATGGAAGCAGGGAAATGTCAGTTGGCGAGTTCCAAACTGTTGTTGTTGACCCAGAGAAGAAACAGTGAGTAAGAGACCCCATTGGCTACATGTATTCAATTCAATATTGTTAGTAAATCGTTTTGGTACTCAACTGTATAACTCTATAATGGTGTGAGCTCTCCCTACTGTTAGTATTTTTGTTTCTTGTGTATACACAAGCTTTGTGTATGGTATTTACTAGACTTAAATACGACAATGATCAAATACCTGATACCCATTTATGGTATGATGAAATGTTCACTGAAGAACAACTCCCACAGGAACGCTGATGTAATCCTCATCAGCCAGGATTTCTTATTTTAATTTAGACAAGTGCTTTCCAAACTTTTCAAAACCATGACCTCGTTTTTAGAACAACAAACTGTTTTGACCCACCTAGCATTAATGGACATGAGGAGGGGACTTTTGAATGTAATACAAGCAATTGTTTGTATGGCATGACCTTGACCTTGACCATGCACTTCAATTTTGAACTGTGGCCAAGGTATTGATCTGACCATAAAAGTGGCAGATGGTAAACTGCACTGGATTCTGGAACTGGCCACATCCATATTTCTCAATTTAAGTGAGAAAGTTAAAAACATATGGTATGGTAGTGTTGTGTATTATCATGTCCAGTAAACACATTATCTGTTGAAATGGTTTTGTGGAAGTAAAAACCAGTAGCAACAAATACTGAAAAGGTTCACCTAGAGGCTTGCTTGGGAATACTTGCAAGGGTTTTTTTAAAAACTGGATTCAAGCACATTGTTCAGCACATTTACATTTGTGCACAAGCAGGGCTTATCATTTTAAATGCACCCACAATACTCGCAGCTGTGGAAGAACAAAAACCCACCATACTGCTGATTAGTCCTTGATGTGTATCTATATTCACAGGTGCTCCTACACTCAGTGCACAGCTGCTACGGGTACCAATGCAACCATGCACAGACTAAGTACGTCTATGAAACATGCTGACTGTTAATGTATCTGTGATATTTGAAGAGAAATAAAGGAAAACTTTTAAATTGGATACTTGAATTTTTGTCAGCTTACTGCATTTATAGAGTGTGCTGTGGTCTAATTGGATTGCAGGACTAACCATTTTAAATATTACTTAAATATAGACCAGGACTTTTGCGACATAACCAAAAATCTGTTTGTTACCACCCAGTGGATCCCAACCTACAGTCTGGGATACATTGATTGAGACAGACTACCAAAGACTCGCTTCTCTAACTTCTTAAACACTATTCTCCTGGAATGTGCCCCGTGTAAGTGAGGGTCTCCCGGGATGAATCTCCTGCATGCAGCGATACTTCATTTCCTGAATGAGAGGTGGCTTCTGCCTGACTATCCCCTAGCACTATAAATGTGTAGTCCCTATATTAAATTGCTAATTGGCTTTCCATGCAGCTGCCTACTGTTGCATCGCTCGCCATCCATCTACCAGGCCTTCACCCAATTTTCTCAAAAAACAAACAGTTGGGTGACCCCTTACACAATGGGAACTCATTCACAGTCATGTGTCCCATATATTCTATCGTTAAATATAGCTGAAGAATTTCCAAATAAACCTTTGCCTGAAAAGTAGATTATGCATACTTTTTTCATGAATAACAAATGTAGAAATCCAGAATGACTGACTGCATTCAGCTATTGCGGCAGGATTGACTCTTGCCACCCTTGGATCATACCACTGTGTTTCCGGGTGGCTATTGACAGTAAGTTTTGCTGCTACTAGCAACATCTAACAAAGCAGGTACTGTTTCTATACATCGGGTCCAAGGTCTTCTTGGGGATTTTTCCATTCATCCGCATCTTTTGAAGGCTAAACACAAAAAAAGAGCCAGCACAGACCAATGACCTGGCACTGCTTAATTTATGCTGGTGGCAGCAGGTGGTGGGCACCGGCACACATTTTTGAAGACGGGTATTTACTTATCATCATACTTCGAAGCACAAACAAAAAGAGAGTAAGGTAGAATGAGAGAGGAAAGAGGAAGAGAAACACAAGATAGCAGAGATAAAGGGATAAAACAGGGACGAAATGGCCTGCAAGAGCAAGATAAAGAGACAGGAAACATAGGTTGGTGGAGGAAAGGGGAATGAGGTGGAATCTAGAGTAAGCTGCCATGGAATTCATCAACTGGGCAATATGACAAAGCCGGATGTGGGCTCCTAAGAACATCTTTTGGCCACTGCACTTATATTTAAGCCTGGTTTGATAGAACAGCTGTCTGAAAGACATATTGTTACCAATTCTTGAAACATAAACTACACATAAAGTTGTAATTGGATTCAGCAAGAAAAGTATTAGGGCCAGATGTAGGAGCCCAAATACCGGTCGGTAATTTGGTGATTGGGATGTAGGGGCATCATTTTACAGATTTGGTAAATTTACCGAATCGGTACATTGACTGATTCTGTAAAATACCGAATCGGTAATTTTACCGATTTGGTAAAACCCAGATGTAGGTGGGACTCTTCTGAGTCCCAAAGGCCTTTCAGATTCGGTATTTTCCACCCAATCCAAGTGGGTGGTAAAATACCGAATTCTGGTGTGCATGCACATGTGTGCATGCACACCTATGCCATGTGACAGACAGACATGCCCTTAGGGCATGTCTGTGTGCCACATGGCACACATGCCTGTATTTGGGGTGCTAGAGGGTGTCAAAGTGACACCCCCTGCACCCTTGCTGGAATCGGTATTTACCGAATCGGTAAATACCGATTCGGTAATGCCCATTGATTCCTATGTGCATCAATGCCCATAGGAATCAATGGGCATTACCGAATCGGTATTTACAGAATCGGTAAATACCGAATCTTAACGATTCAGTATTTACAGAATCTGTAATACCTACATCACCCCCTCTATTTTATCACTTCTTAAATACCGAATCGGTATCATTTGGTATTTAAGAAGTGGTAAAAATAAATTACCTACATCGGGCCCTTAGTCTTTCACCTCATGCTATTGGTTATTTGGTGTACCAATCCACCTTCCAGCAAGTGCTTTCATTGGAATGCAAGAGGGACTCTTTTACAACTGAAAATTATACTCAATCATCAAACTGCATATTACATTCAGTTCTGTCTCTCCTCTGAGCATTCTAAACAGAAATCAATCCCCTTTTAGCTACTTGTTCTAAGCACCGGGGAGACATTATGGCAGGTTTAACTGTGATAAACAGTATTTGTGTATGCAACACATGTAAAAGGCATTTGTCAATGTCTGCATTTACCTGACATGGCACATTAAAACCAGACCCATTGGTTTGTCCCATGTTTGTTTTGACAAATTAAGCACTGATCTAATGTCCTTTCTGCCTTTAACACACTTCTATGTGGGGAGACGTCACTAGACCTGCTAAGGGGAATCTTCCTGTCCAGTAACTTTACTCGCCTAATTTTTTACTGCGCAGTGAACACGAGGTGACTCACGGCTGCCGCCCCCCCCGCGCCTCCGCCCACAGCAACATTCAGCGGCTGCCGAGCGGGAGGACTACAGCCCCCCCGGAGGCGGTCAAAACACCAGCAAGCCCGGGCAAAAGGCGGGCCGTCTGTGGCCGTCTGGGGCCGGGGTGGGCCGGGCTGGGCCACCCCTGTAACTTCCAGTATAACCCACGGACATCCAATAGGTATTTGGTCGACATGTATTGTACTTTGCATTGCATCATTTTTTTGCTCCTTGGGTCTTCTGCGCCATATCAGGATAAGTGTATTGCTCATGCCAATGTCAACCCGCTCTGGAAAGGGTAGGCGGGTGGGGGGAGGCTGTGTTAGTGGCACCCTTGACCAATTCATCACCCGAGCTTACTCGGTCCTTGAAAAGGAAATCGCCATCACAGAGCGCCGGCTCTCACTTGAACCCCTTAACCACAAGCGTTCTTCCCTAGGGCCACTAGCATTGGTGGTCTCTCCTGCTAATATCAACGAGCATACTGAAGGTATAACCCCTGGTAAAGCCTTACCAAATCCATGCACTATAAGGGCTAGCCTGGAGAGGCTTAATGTTCTAGAATCTCCCAGGCAATCGGTCACTTCGCCTGTATCGGGGCATGTCTCACCTATAGAGGAACACGCCCCTATTAGTAACTCTATAATCCCCGAGGGCTCTCCTGTGCATTTAGAGTCAGCGACTGTTGCAGGTGCAAGATTAGCACCCGTTAAAAGGAAAAGAGCTATAAGTGGCCTAAGGGGTGGATGTCTTAAAACCTCTAAGAAGTTTAAGGCAAAAATTTCTAAGGGAAGCAAGACATTGTTGGGGTCAGGGAGGCCAGAGAAACTCATGCCATCTAGAAGAGGAGTGAATCTTTGACCGGTGGTTAGACTATGAGAATCTTAAATGAGATGGAGAATGCTAGCCCAAAGCCAACCCCTACCATAGGCACTTCATTCCAGATTCCCCCATTGCCCAGATAGAGAAAATTGTGAAATCCCTGATACTCCCTGTACTTGAGAGGGTGAAGGTATTGACAGAGTGGCTGGACAGATTTGAGCAAGCCACTCTCGATACAATTTTTTCCCTCAAGTCATTAATCAAATTACATTCTAAGAACAGTCAGGATGTGTGCGAACCGAAGGAAAACCAACTGGTGGATCTTACATCCACAGAGGCGAGGGTACCAAAAATGCCAGAGGTAGCCTCTGGGCCCACGTCGGGTACGAATGCTGTTGTACCAGTTGCACCAACTCACTGTGCCCAGCAAACTAGCTCAATCTCCAATCCGACTATGGCCATAGGGCAAAAAGGTCCCCGGAAAAGTGTACCCATGCAGAGTCAGGAAGCCAATACCATCTCAAGTAAAAGAGGGGGTCATAGTTGTAATCTACCTGTTTTAGCCCAAAAGCTCATCCGGTTGTGAATGGAGACACCAACCCACCCCATATTAACCTACCACCAGAATGCCTGCCTTATGGAGTTGTGCTTACTGGAGTTCCGCAGCTCAATGCCGGCAAACTAGAATCATACCATGAGCTTAAAAACAAAACCACGCATTGGCTAAATGAGATAAGACCTCTCCCAAACCAACTTGATGGTCAGGTTCTCCATGTTAGAAGGGTCAGTTGGGTTGGTAACAGGACCAAAGATGCTTTGGGGGATTGCATTTTGGTCAATTTCAGGGACGCCCGGGTCGCAAGGTTTATCTGCAACCAACAGTATGGGCACGGCAGTACAGGAATTGGCACATTCGATCTAAGCTATTTTCATTTGCAACCAGCATGTCCCCCGAATGTTCGCCACCAGTTCTGGGGTGGGAGGCAAAGCGGTTTCTACCCTAACAACTATTACACCCATAAGGCGTCTGTTTCAAATGCAGGCCTAGATGCTTATGGGATGGTCCGTGGCTGTTGGCATGGCGTTCACCCCCTGACAAAACGTTACCAATTGCAGCGGATATGTCTAGGTTTAGAGAGTTGAGGGAGTCTAGCGTATCACCTAGGCCCACCCACATTCCTGACAGCACCTCTTCTTTAAATGTCTCTAGCCCCATGAATATGCCAGTTTCTGATATTCCATCTAACCAGACCAGCTGCAGGTCTGTTGAGCCAGAGGGCACGTTACTGGAGAACCAAACTAGGTCCAGCATGCTTGCCACACAGTCCGTTATGGAGCCAGCTGTAGCTGACACCGCTTTCAGGATCCTCATCTTGAATATAGAGAGTATCTCCAGGAAACTAGATCTTCCCGAATGGAATACTCTGATTGAGTCCTTTGAGATATGGGTCTTTCAAGAGGCCTGGAGTATGGAGCCTTGCCACAAGGTCGGCTATACCACTTATTTCGTACCAGCGGTTCCTCCCCCCACAGGGCGAGGTCGCCCCTTATGTGGTCTTCATATATGGGTTAGTATCTCTCTGGGCTGTCAAATTGTGCAAAAACAAACTAACTCTCCAGATATATTAAGAATCTCAGTTAGGGGTCCCCGGAGAGGGCGGACTCTAGAAATATTTAATATTTATGCTAGGGGTACTAAAGGTGGTTCTTCATCTCCCACAGTCACTATCATTGAAAACGAACTTAGGCAGTGTCCCGATTGCATGCATGTCCTGGTCGCGGGGGACTTCAATTGTACATTCGAGCCCCTTGCGATAGAGGACATCTTTGATGAGGACGCTAGGAGGGGTATACCCTCATTAACAATCCAACCTATAAAGAGGTGGTCCCAATGGGCCATTCAGCTGAACACCTTAACCATGGAATTTGGATTAAGGGCAGTAAATGGCAGAACCATCTCGGACCCTTCTGGAGCCCATATAACAGGGTAGACCACTCCTCAAGGATAGATTATATCCTCCTCGACTTCAAGCTTTGGAGCCTTATGCAAGATATGGAAGTCTTGTCAACTGTGGATAGTGACCATAATCCGCTCTCTTTCACCTTGCACTCCTTGTGGCCGTGTGTAAATGGAACCAACTAAAATATTGTCAACCGCAGAAGTTTGCCCATCAAACTGTGGGAGGCGCCTCAAATGGTGTAAAGTTGCCCTGGATGAGGGGAAAATCCAGAACATAGGGGCCCTTCTGGCAGCGGCCCAGACTAAGCTGAATACTAGCACCCTGGATTCTTCAGAAGTATCTGTACTTTTTTGTGATACTATTAAGGCATTGGGTAACTTATTCCTAGCGCAAAGCAGAGGTACTCCTCTGCGACAGAGACCCAAGGGTAACCCGGGCTGGTACACTAAAAAATGCAGACAAAAGAAATCTGCACTCATTAAAGAAGTCAAATGTAAGTCCCCCGAGCTGATCCAGCTGGCCAGGAAAGACTTCAAGCTGACTATTAGCGAAGCTAAGAAAGATTGGGAGGACCAGTACTGACATGACTTAAAGGAAGCTAGTGTGGGGAGGGATTCCAGTGGGTTCTGGAGCCTAGTAAGGGCTAGGAATAGGCCCGATAACACTCTTATCACATGCAACATCACTGGCCAAATGTGGTTTAATCACTTCACGACTCTATACACCATCCACCTGGATGATAGACAGGGGCCGACCATACCAACTTCAACGGACCCCCTAGGGGAGCGCGAAGGCCATTCCTTTACAGCAAAGGAAGTGGATAATGCGATTAAATCTTTAATGCCACATAAAGCAGTGGGCCCAGACGGGATACCGGGGGATTTGCTCCGCCTCAATTATATAGAATGGGGGAGGCTTATCTCAACTTCACTCAATGCCATCAATAATGGCGCGGCAATCCCAGACTCATGGAAGGGGGCTGATGTCGTCCCAATCTTTAAGAAGGGGCGCCGGGACGACCCTGCCAATTGCCGCCCAATAAGTTTAATCGACTCTACACAGAAGGTCGCTGGAAGGGTGGTTCTTGGTAGAGTGTTGCAGTGGGTTGATGATAATAAATTCATTTCAGACTATCAAGCAGGCTTTAGGACCGGCACAGGGACCATCGAACAGGCATTTAGATTACTGCACATATATTGGAAGGTGATCCTATTAGGCAAAGTCAGTCTTTATCTTGCGTTTATCGACCTAAAGACTGCTTTTGACCTGGTGCTCCGGTATCGCCTGTGGGGGGTATTGTACGAAATGGGGATGCCCGCGTATATCTTGTCAATATTGGTGAGGCTCCATATTGGAAATTTTGCACAGGTGAGGTGGGGTACTCAGAGACAGAAGTCTAATAGAATTCCAGTGAATAGGAGTGTCCACCAGGGATGTGTCCTTGCCCCCACTCTGTTCTCACTTTATGTGAATGGAGTGGTGGAGCACTTATAGAAAAATCCATCAGATGCACCTTCCCTGGTGGGCAAGCGAATACCAACCCTCCTATTCGCTGATGACACCCTCCTCATCTCCAAGTCCCCTGGGGGCCTACAAGCCTTCTGGATAGTTTTCAGTCCTTCTGTACCAGCAGAGGGCTTATAATCAATACAGACAAGACCAAATACCTGGTGTTGAGCCCCCCTAAAAAACTCGGACGACCGCCGGCCCTGAACCTTGAGCCCCTGGAAAGGGTTGCGGAATTTCACTACCTAGGTATTGTTGTGAATGTATCTAGGACCCTAATTAGATATTCCCAATGTATGCCCTTGTGTGGTTATAATAAATCATATCCTTATAAAGGCATAAGAATCATATCCATATTAAGTCATAGCCAATGCAGTCCAAATACGGCAGGGCTACTTCCATAGACTCCTAGAAAGTACAACGAGTTCTTAAACGAACCAAGCCTCCAGCAGCCCGGGAATTCCCCGTGCTTCTGTTCTGATTTGTCCTAGAACTCCTGAAAGTCCTGAAAGAACTGCCAGTTCTTAGTGATGTCTTATGTCCAACCTCACGTCAAACTCTGCACCTTCCAGGTAAAATTATACCAGCATCTGCCTTAAGCAACACACAGTGGTTTGGAGCAGATCGGCTAGGAAGCCGACCCTTCCTGCTGACGCACTGAGAGACGCTGTCTTTTCTCCTGCAGAGAAATCCAGCTCCAGTGTTTTCGGTCACCCTTGCGGGTTGCTGGGAGATCGAGTCCTGAGAGAGAGATACAAGACCTCCTTCATTCTATACCTAAGGTACGGAGCTGATTAGACCCATAGAGAATTCTTGATTCAGATTCTTGGCAAAAAACTGTAACTCATCTACTCCTTCCCACGTACTAGGCTTAGGTTAGGTAGACTGGGGTAGGTGTATCTTAGAAACACCAGTTGAGTACGTTTAGTCATTATTTTATCATTGTATGTATTTTATCCATTTTAAGTATCATATGGCTTAGAAACCATATAAATGCTTTTACAGTATTATTTCATAATACTCCTTTTACTGTACGCACTTTACTTTATGACAAGTATTGCAATTGTGGCAATTCATTTCTCTTGCATGAGAAAGAAGACTGCTCAATAAATAACCCTTTTATTGAAAACGCCCGCCTCTCTATTTCTTTGCATTTCTGGTGAAACGAAGCATGCACGATTGACTGAGTAAAATAGCTATATATTGTTTCTGCGACTCTAGAGATATTCCTTATTGCAGGGGGAACAAAGTTGTCATGTGATATGGTTGTCAGAAGCTAATCCCTTATTGTCTATCCAGGAAAGTTAACGCCTTCTTGTTTATTCGAGAAAGTTTCTAGTGACCTCTGAGCTAGCTGGCACACACAATTAAGTCTAACATATTCAATAGAGACCTAGTACACCTCAGTCCTACGTCTAAGCTATCGTTTATGTTATTCCAATGCGCAGAGCCTATTGGGAATAGAGGAACTACACTACATGGCGCCCAACGTTTGGTAAGGCGATAATTAAACGCTAGATACTAGAGTAACTCAGTCGTGCTTTTCACACAGACCCATTTTCCCGTAAAAACTCCAATAGACATCTGGAGTGGGTAAAAGGCTAATATCCGCAAAAACTTAGTAGGAAGACATTCCTATGTATTAGTTTTTGGTTTATTCAACGTTGAAGGATACAGTGTTCCAAAATATTGTGCACCTGATCTTTGTTTCCTTGAAACTTGTTCTGCAAACTTTCTGTCAGCAAAATGTCAGAGAGTGACAACGAAAGGAAGAGAGCTAGACTAGCAGCTCAACTTTTGACGGAAGACACAAGTCTCCAACAAAATCAACTGGATGCAATACTCATCCAGGTAAATGTAAGGAAAACCTTAACTATAAAACTTATAGAAAATGGAGTGTCATCAAGAGGTGGTACAGTCATATTTGTTGTCGAGGCACATGAATATCGGCAGACAGAGGTATTCTATTCATGGATAACTTTTCCAGCAGCAAATGCTGTAACACACGAGTTCCACTACTACAAAGTAGGGGAATCTCCAGCGGAATACATGCCTTTCGCGGAAGTTGAAATTCCACTAACTTACCAAGAGCATGAGCTCTGGTTCAATGGCGTCCTAAAACATCAAAATCGCATTACCAGGCTCGGTCCACTAGGTAGACCAGGATCCACATGGCCGGTTCTAGCCAGCTACACACCGCATCCTGACATTGAAGAAATGTCAGACAGAGAACTTTTAGTTCAACTTAAACAATTAATTAAAATTCATAGACAATTGGTACAATATGTCATGCAGACCTTAACAGTCCGACCTACTGTAAAAATTTCACAGCACACCCCTCACCAGGGGAACACTAATAAAATTACACCACACACCATACAATCAGTCATTGGTAAATTACCCGCAAAACTGGAACAAATTCCGTTCTGGTTAGCTCAACAAATTACTCAAATAGAGGCAGTATTTCCTGATACTACCCCTCATGAAAAACACAGAATTCTGACCATCTGCCTACCAATAGGGATTGCACCACATGTGGAGGACTGTGACACTTGGGGAACAGTCTTTGCTTCAATCTACACAAAAACACATGGTGTTCCGTCTATGGTGGTTATACCAGATGTACTAAGACAGATTCAAAATGAATACGGTCCAGAGCCTGCTTTAAATCTAGGTATGAAATTACTGAAAGACTTTAAGCAAGTCTCGGCTATACTACTAGCCAACATAAAAGGAGAAGCAGCATCCGTGGCAATCCGCCAAAAACTAAAAGAAACAGATATAGCAGACCAACCTTTTGAACTTGCCAGAATAATTGAAAAATCCTATGAAGAATTAGGTTGAGACAGTTTGGGTGGGAAACCACTTAAACCCCAACTAACTGAAAATCCTGAAAAGACTTTTATTAAAAATAATCTCAATTCTCAAAAGAAGAAGTGGGAGGGTAATAAGCAAACCTCTCCCAGAGAAAAACATTTCCAATCCAGAGGAAAGTCGCCCCAACGGAGAGATAGATCTCCAGAAGGGGGGAAAGCCTCCCCAACGGGAGCCCTCTGAAAAAAGATATAACCTTAGAAATAGGGAAAATTTGAGAAAACCTGACAGATATCAAGATATTGATACACGTCCCTCTTGATCTTTTCAGACTTCCTCACAGAAATCGGAAAGAAGAGGACGGTCAGAACATAAAGAAGAGCGCGTCAAGTCCAAAGACAAAGAACCTGCTCATCAAACTAAAAAATTAAAATTTCCCAAAAAGAAGGTAGCCAGTATTAAAGTAAAACATGCCGAGGATCCTGAGTACACAACTCAAGAACGGAGAGTGGGCCCAAACAATGCTAGACAGCGCAGCAGAAGTGACAATAGCTCACAAGATCCTGATGAATCTTCTGGAGACAGTGGACACGAATGAATACATTCAGGTGGAAACTGCAAGACACAAGAGTTAGTATGCCCCATTAACTATATGAAATAACATTACGTATAGAGGGGGACAAAACCAGGAAAATAAGAGGTCTCTTCTGGGAAAACCTATCTAAAGGCTATGATATCCTTCTAGCAGAAAAAGACTGGCCACCAGAGTTTGTCAGGGAGTGCCCACATGGCGAAGAAATGATTATGCCTGCCTTATCAAATCACATTCCAATTCATAAAAAATACACATATGCTAGAAAATGGGCAGTGGCCCAAGCTCCTGCATTATATAAAAATCATGTAGGATGGGATGAGGATTCTCCTCACCATAAAATCCAGTTAAAAATCAACCTACTGCACAAAGGCAGTATCCTGTTAAGCAAGAAGCTAAAAAACAAGTCAGGGAGATCTTAGATCAACTTGAGTACCAGGGGGTGATTGAACATGCACCTCACAAATGAACAATCCTTTGTTTCCTGTCTCCAAGCCAGACGATTCATATCGTCTAGTTTTGGACTACAGACACCTAAACTCTTGTTGCAAAACATTTGCAGTACAAAACTCACACAGTGCAGCACTAATGAATAATATCGTGCGCAAAAAATATAAAACAACATTAGATATTTCAAATGTTTTTTTCTGTCAAAACATTGCACCAGAAATTAGGTATTTGACCGCTTTCTCCAGCATGGGGGCCCAAAAGCAACTTTGTCGTCTCCCACAGGGATTCAAGAATAGCCCAGGATTATTTTCAGCCAGGGTAACAGAGTTACTACAAATGTATGATGATGAGGCATTATCCTATGTCGATGACATCTATCTTACAGACAATGACCTGGAGACACACCTGAAAAGAGTGAACACCATCATACTTGGGTTCCCATCTGAAGGGTACAAATTTAACTTTAAAAAATCACGAATTACCCACCTCACAGTCCTATTTTTAGGATATGAGTTATCAAGTGAAGGCAAAAGCCTAGCAGACAACTTCTTAGAGAAGTGTGTAGTACTCCAAGCTCCAAAAACGCTGAAAAACTTGCAATCAATTCTAGGTTTCCTGAACTTCGGAAGAACTTACATTCTAAATTATGCAGAGAGGGTTAAACCACTCTACAAATTAATAAAACCTGATTTCAAACCAACTAATTGGACTCGGAAACACACAGAAATTTTAAGATCATTACAAACAGACATGTTAACTAAAACAAAACTTCAAACGCGCAAACGAACGCAACCTTGCAATCCGAGTCATCCCAGGAAGATGCGGATTTACATACCTGACCTCTAATGAGGGAGTAACAGTACCAATAGCTTACAAATCACACTTGTACACACAAACTGAAATGAAATTCAGTTCTACTGAAAAAATTCTAACTGCGGTACAAACTGCTGTAGCAAAAGAAAGAGCCCACGCACAAGGTAAACGTATAATCGTTACACCAGTACCTGCTTTAGAAGCAGTAACGAGAGCAAGCATTCCAAATGCTAAAGCATTACATCCGAGATGGATACAATGGGTTAATTCTCTTGCTGCACCAGACGTCGTATACAAATTTGATCCTAACTTAAAAACGCAAGAATTTCTCCAATACGAATACGAATGTCCTCTGCCGACTGAAATTCTACCTCTGGAACATTACGGCTGTATAATATATACAGACGGTTCAGCACAACACTACGTTGTGGATAAAAAAGTTTACAATTCAGCGTGTGCGATTGTTAAAGGTCGCTGGCGCTTAGGTAAATTCAGACCAATGGTCACTAAAACGGAATCAATCGGAAACTGTACAGCTCAGTGAGCTGAACTACGAACTTTGAAGATGGCGCTTGAAAATGCAGATCGCGAATTTCCCACACTAATAGTGTGCGATTCGCATTACTGCGTCGAATCTTACAATAATTCCATGCAGACCTGGATTAAAAACGGTTACAAAGATGAGACAGGTGGCACAATAAAATGTAAAAAACTATGGGAACAAGTAGTTCTTTTACAGAAAGAACTACGAAAGACTCACGTGATACATACGCAGAGTCTTCAACGTGATGACGTTCACGTTGCAGGGAATTCATTGGCTAACAGAGCCACAGCGGCAGCTGGTCAACCGGCTTCCGTAGCTACAAAAAAGCGTTCTAAAAAACAAATAGATGGAGAAACGCTACTAGCAGTAAGAGCCTCAATGGAAGGCAATTATGCGGCGTTACCTCTAAACTATCCACTCAGAAATACATACATAATTGATGCGAACTCCGTTCCATTTGCTCAAATCCCTGGAGTGGGGGATAGAGTAATTCCAAACACGAACCGGAGGGCTTACTTGATTCAAGAAGCACACATGGGAATGGGTCTGAGGCACCAAGAGATCCTGAAATCTCCAATAGAATTGCAATCAAAATACTGGTGGCCGGGAATGAGCGTGCAAGTTTATAACTTTGCAATGGATTGTCAGGACTGCAATAGAGATCGCAGTTATGAACCGGACCAGATTTCTGACCATAGCACAGTAAGACAAGCCCAGACACCTCTATTAGACAGCATTAGACTATCTACACGTAGGCGTCCGACCGGACAAATGCGATCCCATAAATATTAAGACGAGATTCATTTGGATGTGGCTCCAGCGCTCGGCTGACGCCAGAACTGTTATTAGAGATTTGCGAGTCTTTATTGGCACATACGCAATTGGCATGCTACATTCTGACCAGGGCCCTGCGTTTGGATCTCGAGCTTACAAGGAGGCCATGGCCAGCATGGGCATTGCATTGCGGTACTCTAGTCCATTCCATCCTGAGGGAAATGCGGTAGTGGAGAGAAAAAACCGTGACATAAAGCAATCTATAACAGCGAGGGTATTAGGTTTGGGTGATGGGTGGGTCAAACATCTAATAAGTGTCCAACGTAGTCTTAACAATCTGCCAAGAAATTCTCTGAGTGGAATCACTCCGTATGAACTTTTGTTTGGTACAAGAATGATTATCGAAGACCTCGATTGTCAGACTTCAGTGGTGGAACAAAAAGCTTTTGATATCAAAGATAAGAGAAACCACCTGTCCCAGCACGACCTGTCTGGATTCCAAAGATTGGGGATCTGGTCAGAGAAAAGATTGCGGTGAAGAAGGAATTTGGGCCTTCTTACAGAAAAGCAGTACCTGTCTTAGCTATCAGCGGAACAAGATCAGCAGAACAACCCCCCCTTGCTGGTTAAAAGGAGAAACGAGTTGTATCAATCGACCTGGTAAAACCACAACCATGTGGGCAATAATAAGTAGTAGGCCCAGTGGACTCCCAAGAAGTAGCAGAAGACCAAACCTTGCTACAATCCAAGAGGTTCAAACTGAGAGACTAATCACATTTGATAAACCTGCAGTGAATAAAAAAGGACTATACAATAAAGCCATGGAACTTGTGCCTTTTGAAACCCAAATTGCAACAGTTCGTCAAGAAACACCTGTCTAAAATGATGTAGCGACAGACTACGCTAATATAAAAAAGGAAGAAGCAACTACAAAGATTAATAACAATCCTGATGCCATCCAAACAATTGACAGAACTGCATCTGGCTACTTTATCAATTTCGATGACTTTTCCGATGATCCAAGTGAACATGGGGACAAGCCAGCAAACAAAACTTTCAAAGACAAAATTACATAACTCTTTCATCAACTTGGAGAAACATACCTGATTTCACAGTGGATTGAACTGTGGATTGTGTTAGGTGTACTTTTCCTCCTGCTCTGGCTCATCTTAGTTTTAAGCTTGGGAAGAATGATTGATGGAAAATAAAGTACAATGGACACAGCAAGTCAGAACATCAACTTGGTTCAAAAACCTCACAGATCCTCTCACGTTGAAAAAAGAGAACTATCATCAGTGAACATCACAGACATTCCTGTACCTGGTGGTGTAGCATGGGACAATACTGATTACAAAATCTATGGCTCGGTTGAACTCTTGAAATATCCACACCAGTTCAAGATTTCTTTAAGTGACTTTGTATCACCTATTACTTTCTCTGATGATTGGGACTTTGAAAATATTAATAATATGATGTCAGATTTAGAAATGTCAGCAAAATTTACAGAACATGATTATTTACAGGGTTCATCGAATTATGAAGAAATGTATTGCTTCAATCATTTTGGGCATCATTATTTGCATAAATCTGCTAATCCTGGAAATGTGTTCAGTTATAATCAATGGGAACATTGTCCAACTCCGCGAAAAGGTAGTTCGAAAACATTTTATGAGAAATTCCCATACTTCTCAGGGTTTAATATCACTGATCCAGAAACGTTTTATTTTAAAATTATGAATAAGACAGGAATGAAAAACATGTTGACAAACACTAATCTGATTTATTCTGAAAAATGTTATGAAAAAATGTCTACATTTGGTTTTGAATTTTGGAAAAACAACATTGAGACAAGAACTGTCTGGGGTACAAAAGAATGGCAGGTACAAGGTTTAGAATCATTATTCAGAGCCTGCATGATCCCAGAACAAATAATGTTCCTCAATGACACCATTCAACAAACAACCTGTCTTGGTCTAGCCAAGATAAAAGATTTAAACAACCCGTCTATACCAAAGCCTATGCCTGATAAAAAATAACACTACAGATGAGGGGTTAGACGTGTCCTATATTTTAAAACAGAACAGAACAAATCCTGATTGGAGCAAATGGTTGATCTGGCCCACAGACACTAATAACTGTCAAGATAGATTCCTGAACAAAATACAGGGGTTCAAACAGAATAGGCCAGACCCAAGATATTCCCAGAGACAACATCCAGGGATAATTACAACCTATAGTGTAGGAAAACTATCCCTCGAATGGCTACAGAAATCCACACTACCCGAAATTAAGCAACACTTAACTTTACTTAAAGAAGGTGCTGACTTGCGAGATTTCCTACAGGGACTTCGCAAACAGCGTCAAAAATGTTTCATATACGCCGGTATATACGCAGCTTACAATGAAGCTTGGAAAATAACACAAATTGAAACTGCAGAAAAAATACAAGAAATTGATCGTATTAATTTGGAAAAATCACTTTCTGTAGTGGACAATCGGTTAACGACTCTGTCCTCCAGAATTTATTAACTGGACAGCATTGTATCATCTGCTTTTGATATAATAGAACAAGATATGCTAATGTTACAACATGGCCAGTCCCAATTATGTTCTATTGTACAGTTAAGCTGGACATTACAAAATTTGCGTTCAGGCAACGTGCCATGGCGTCTAATCAACACAACGTCATTATTTTCTATCTATAACCTTACTGATAGACAAATCTCTTTGGCACAAAGAGGGGCAGCCTATACGGTGCTGAGCATTGAAAAACTAGAAAAATTTCCATTGACAATGTCAGACCGACCGGTGATTGAATGGTTAATACATGGCGCCATTACAATCCCGATAACAACTTTTCAGTTTCAATACTGCCAAAAGTATATACCAGCAGGCCAGTATGAAAGGTTGGGTAAAGGATACATCCACCTGGAATTTACGTTATACACATAGATGTTGGAGTGGGGGAAAGAAAGAGGTATTTCTTAGTGGTAACAACTGTAAAAAATCGCTAAGCGGTACACTTCTGTGTCAAGGAATTAACTTGCATGGAGCCTGCGAAGGTTCTTCAAATAACCTTTCATGTCACCTGCACGGCACCCCTGCTACACAGATAGAGCCTTTTTTCAGACAGCTTTCCAACGGCAGCTCCGTTCTAATAAGTGACCACAGCTGTTGTGGCATGGTGCCAGGAAAAGCCTATCTCGTGAGCGTTACTTCCATGGTCACTTGTTGTATGCAAGTATTGTATCCAAACAGCAAACCAGACATGGAGGCGGCAATATGGTCTTCTTTGAATATCTCTTCTATTCGAATTGATACTTTAAGCAGAATAAAGTCTATTCTTTTACAAACAACTGTGCCTTTAACCTCGTCTAGAGAAACGTATGATCTGCAAGTTGCAAGGACAGCAGCAGAGATACATGCATTATTATCAACAAATTGCCCCGTACATTTCGTAGAAATGTTAAGTCAAATCTTAAACATGTCAGATACCAGTGGGATCGCACATGTATTTAAGACAATTTTTTCAGGACTGCTAGCACCCTTTGAAGCAGTTCTTGGCATCTTCCCGAATTTCGTGCATTCTGTATTCGGCGGCCTGCTTCTAAGCATGGGCGGAAAATCCGTTTCGCTCGCGGATTTTGCGGATTTTCGGTAAATTCGCAATCCGCGAGATTCGCGAATCTCCCGCAAAATCCGCAAATCCGCGAGCAGCGGATTTTGCTCGCACTGCTCGCGCTGTTCGCTTGAGTTCGCGGCTTCCCAGTACAACTTCGCGCCCCGCGAATAAGCGCAAAATTGCAGAAATACGATCTTAGCAAAACTGAAACTACTTACCAGGTTCAAAAGTTCAGGCTCATCATTAGTAGCCATTTCCTGTAGTGCTTCCTGAGGGGCCCCTCCAGAGTTCAGTTGCCAGTTGCAACTATTATGTGACCCTGCTCTGAACCTCAGAATAGTTACACATATGCCACAAAGGTCCTGAATTACAGCTAAGGGAGACAAGCAGGAGCCAGGCTGGAGGTTCAAATCCATTAATCAGCCCCTAATTCATTATTGTCAGTTGGGGCAGGGCAGGTGTTGTAACTAATTTTGCAACAATAAAAGCACTTAGCAAGTTCAAAAGATCACTAATCAGGAAGCACTAAGGAAGCAGGTGCCAGCTAAAAAAATATTCTGTGACACATTAATCAGCCCCAAATTAATTCAGGTCACTTGAGGCAGGGAAGGTGTGCTTGCGTTGCCACAATAATGTACACTGACTGGACAACCAGAGGGTGCTGTGATGAAACAGAGGGTGGCATGGGTGGGCCAGAGGGTGGCATGAGTAGTCAGAGAGTGGCAGTGGTGACAGAGAGTGGCAGTGATGAAGAAGAGTGTCCCAAACAGGCTGGACACGTAGAAACAACAAGTTCGCGAAACTTGCGACCCGACAGGTAAGTTCGCAATTTGCGACATTGTACAAAACCCTCGCGAACTGGCAGAAACCCGCGCAAACACACAAAAAAAAAATCCGCAAATTCGCGAGAATTCGCGGATTTTGCGGATTGCGAGTTCGCAAATCCGCAAAATTCACGAACGCGAGATTCGCAAAATTCGCCCATGCTTACCTGCTTCTCATCTTGGGACTCATAGCAGGAATCCTATTTTTGTTCCTTCTGCTCTGATATGGCAAGTCAAGTCACAGACAAAACTCAGGCTACAATGGAAGACACGATCCTAGCAGTTCAATACCGAGAGCGGATCACTAAAGTCCTCGGCTTGGCTAAGAGATCAGAATACTACCTGGTTTCTTTCATTCAGACCAATCTGGCAAGATTGCATCCTATCTGTTCTACGATGCTTGCTTTGCGGAGAAGAATGTGTGTTAGACGTCTGTCTCACACTCCTATAAGCAGTACCAATGGATGTCAATACTTATTTGGTTCGGTAACGGCTCATGCAAAGTGTTGTCCCCAGCGGCTACCCATTCAGATGACGCCATTCGTTGAGACCTCACCAATATTATTAGGTGGCGGTGAGGTACGAGATGAAAGCGGCCCACAGGTACAACCTTCCGTGACCATTGCTGATCTAAACACCGATGATAGCAATGCATGGCACATATGCACTATTTCCACTTTTTCGGATTTGGTCCAACTTTCACCGACTGTTGTAGACAAATGTTTTACCAGCCTATCTGAGTTAATGTTCTCTCCTAACAACGAGAATAATTTATGAAATAGCGAGCACACAGCGTTCCCTGAACTTTGAATTCGGCCTTCAGTTTTGATAAACAGAACTTCTAAAAAACATTGGAACTATTTTTCTTCCCGAAAGCGAAATTATTTTTTCTCCAGTTCCCAAAATATTTACCTTTTTTTTATTGGCACATGATACTCTGCTTAAAGTAGAACTATTCTTAGAGAACAAGATTTCTATTTTTAAAATATCTAGAGACAATATTTTGACTTCGCCTCTAGCACATGTACAGTCTTGTATAAATATGTGATGAAATGGTCTCGACCTTCTCTTCTGTATTAAGAGCCATTTCATAAATGTAAATTTTGTGATTCATTCAGTCAACATTCTAGATGTACAAAATATGCATTTTCTGAATGACACCACTGCTTACTAAAAGCGTACAGTATTATACTCATTTTTCGTGTATATACCATTTCAAATGCTAACTATGTATTTTGGGGTGGGCTGAAAAACACATGCATCGTTATATGTTTAGTATTGCTTAGTATTTAGTAATGATGGACATTATACGTGAAGTCGGTGTTGTGAATGTATCTAGGACCCTAATTAGATATTCCCGATTTATGCCCTTGTGTGGTTATAATAACTCATCTATACTAATATAATAAAGAGAGAGCCCAAACCTTTGAGGCAGGTAATCTCAGGAACCACAGCACCAATCACAACACCCAATACAGCGTTGGAAAGGGGAGTTGCAGCAGAAGGACATAGGCTATGCAGACGCCCACCATATAGATTTAAAAGGTAAAAGAACCCTGCCAGCAAAGTAGTCCCTTGTGGGCGTGTCTCCGTGTTGCTGTGGTTGTGTGCTGGGGGCGTGACAAATGCTGGGGGCGTGTGGTACGTTCCGCCCTTCATGCCATGTCTCATATTGTGTGCTGGGGGCGTGTGCTGGGAGCATGGGCGTGTGCGGGGCGCGAGATTATGAAAAAGTAAGCGAGCGTTGTGCCCAATATTTCATTGTTTTTTCTTCCCAGATTCTGTACATTCCAGCTCCGGGTGTCCACCCTGCTCCCTTTAAATACCCCTGCACCCCATAATCATAACCCACCCTTACTCCTTAAAATACCCCACCACCCTTAAACACTAACCCATCTTATTCTTATAAATATACCCTGTACCCCAAAACCCAAACCTATCCCTAAACCCTAAAAATACCCCTGTACCCCAAAACCTAAACCTAGCCCTGAACCCTATAAATACCCCTGTACCTCAAAACCCAAACCTACCCCTGAACCCTAAAAATACCCCTGCACCCCAAAACCCAAACCTAGCCCTGAACCCTAAAAATACCCCTGTACCCGAAAACCCAAACCTACCCCTGAACCCTAAAATACCCCTGTACCCCAAAACCCAAACCTAGCCCTGAACCCTTAAAATACCCTGTACCCAAAAAAAAAAAACCTACCCCTGAACACTAAAAATACCCCTGTACCCCAAAACCCATACCTTTCCCTAAACCCTCAAAATAACCCTGTACCCCATAACCCATAACCCATACCTACCCCTGAACACTAAAATAACCCTGTACCCCAAACCCCAAACCTAGCCCTGAACACTAAAAATACCCCTGTACCCCAAAACCCAAACCTACCCCTGAACCCTAAAAATACCCCTCTACCCCAAAACCCAAACCTAGCCCTGGACCATAAAAATAACCCTGTACCACAAACCTTCCCCTGAACCCTAAAATAACCCTGTACCCCAAAACCGAAACCTAGCCCTGAAAACTAAAAATACCCCTGTACCCCAAACCCCAAACCTACCCCTGAACCCTAAAAATACCCCTGTACCCCAAAGCCCAAACCTAGCCCTGAACCCTATAAATACCCCTGTACCTCAAAACCCAAACATACCCCTGAACCCTAAAAATACCCCTGTACCCCAAAACCCAAACCTACCCCTGAACCCTAAAATAACCCTGTACCCCAAAACCCAAACCTACCCCTGAACACTAAAAATACCCCTGTACCCCAAAACCCATACCTATCCCTAAACCCTAAAACTACCCCTGTACCCCATAAACCAAAACTATATCTGAACCCTTAAAATACCCAAACACCCCAAAACATATACCTCAGTACCCCAAAACATATACCCCTATACCCATACTTACCTTATCCAAACATAAAAAAAACATGCTTTTACCATTCATGCATTTACAACGAATTTCGTTGCAAATGTAGGCATGGTAAAAGCATATAAAATGTAATGCCATGCGTTATAATGGCATTGCGGAGTCATGGTACTTTCGTAATGAAAGTATGCGGAGTGATGGTATGCGGAAAGAAAGTTGCGGAATGATGGGTGTTTACCCTCCCCGGGAAGGACATTGGTGGCACGGCGGCCCACATCTCCAGCAACATACTCATATTTTTTCACCACCGATTTGAAAAATGCACAGGTCTCTCTCATTGATTGCCAGCACCGACATACACTTTTAGACACACCTCCCGCCACAAGTTCTAGAATTGCGAACTTTAGAGCTGGGGGGCTACGTTTGAATCTCAGCATCAGCTCAACATCCTGTGATTCCAGGCAAATCGCTTTGTCTCCCTGTGCCTACCATAAATAATTGTGTTCTTCTGTAATGTAAATTGTGCTCATGCCATGTTGTCGAGTTCGCGCTATATGATATTGCAAGGAAAAATAAAGTAGGGAAACTCGAGCACACACCACTGAAAGCGCACTCTTAAAGTGCATCAGCAGTGCACTGTGAATCGGAGCGTTTCACAGGCCTGTCACAGATAAGAAATGCTATCAAAACGAAATCCTACAAAACAATATACTACTGGCCGGCATCAATTCATACCCGCACAACGTCGGGACGGGCTGCTAGTATCCTTATAAAGGCATACAAATCATATCCATATTAAGGCATAGCCAATGCAGTCGAAATACGGCAAGGCTACTCTCATAGACTCCTAGAAAGTACAACGCGTTCTTAACACCTTGGCTGCTAGTCGTTTTCCCCTCCGGTGCTGACTTTTTTAAAAGCCCCTTTATTCATGACGAGCTCAGCTCGTCATCAGCACAGCTCAACTGTGCATCATGGCGAGCTGAGCTCGTCATGAGCATCGAAAGGGTTAAACAAACTAAGCCTCCAGCATCCCGGGAATTCCCCCTGCTTCTGTTTTGATTTGTCCTAGAACTCATGAGAGTCCTGAAAGAACTGCCAGTTCTTAGTGACGTCTTATGTCCAACCTTACGTCAAACTCAGCACCTTCCAGGTATAAATATACCAGCATCTGCCTTAAGCATCACACGGTGGTTTGGAGCAGATCGGCTATCTACTTGACCGACGCCCTGCTGATGCGAATGCCGAAGGAAGCCGACCCTTCCTGCTGACGCACTGAGAGAGACGCTGTCTTTTCTCCTGCCGAGAAATCCAGCTCCAGTGTTTTCCGGTCACCCTTGCAGGTTGCTGGGAGATCGAGTCCTGAGAGAGAGATACAAGACCTCCTTCATTCTATGCCTAAGGTATGGAGCTGATTAGACCCATAGAGAATTCTTGATTCAGATTCTTGGCAAAAAACTGTAACTTATCTACTCCTTCCCACGTACTAGGCTTAGGTTAGGTACACTGGAGTAGGCGTATCTTAGAAACACCAGTTGAGTACCTTTAGTCATTATTTTATCATTGTATGTATTTTATCCATTTTAAGTATCATATGGCTTAGAAACCATATAAATGCTTTTACAGTATGAATTCATAATACTGCTTTTACTGTACACACTTTACTTTATGGCAATTATTGCAATTGTGGCAATTCATTTCTCTTGCATGAGAAAGAAGACTGCTCAATAAATAACCCTTTTATTGAAAACGCCCGTCTCTCTATTTCTCTGCATTTCTGGTGAAACAAAGCATGCACGATTGACTGAGTAAAATAGCTATCTATTGTTTCCGCGACTCTGGAGATATTCCTTATTGCAGGGGGAACAAAGTTGTCACGTGATATGGTTGTCAGAAGCTAATCCCTTCTTGTCTATCCAGGACAGTTAACGCCTTCTTGTTTATTCGAGAAAGTTTCTAGTGACCTCTGAGCTAGCTGGCACACACAATTAAGTCTAACATATTCAATAGAGACCTAGTCGACCTCAGTCCTACGTCTAAGCTATCGTTTATGTTATTCCAATTTGCAGAGCCTATTGGGAATATAGGAACTACACTACAGTATCCGCATATCAGATACAATGCAGTGGAATCCACACCTACAGAAGATGTTACTAAGCCACAAAAGGGTAGTGGGGGCACTCCTTAAGGAACAGCGTTCTTCTTCACTAAACCTATCGCCCCGGTTATAGATATCTATAAGATGAGAGGAGTTAGTGCGGCCCTTTATGGGGCAGAACTGTGGGGTACATGTAACATAGGAAAAGAGTTGTCAACCCGCGCTCTCCCTTATGTGTACTCTACTACTTAATTTCTATGCATATTTAGTACATTGTTTGTGTGCTGTTTGGTTGAAAGGCAGCCAGCCTTGATAAATGATCAACCTCTGGTGGATTCTCCACTAGTATTCCAAATGCACTACCTGATAAAGTATTGCTTTTAACAACATTTAATACATTTATGACTCATCCCAGTAATCACTCAAGAGAATTATTTACTACAAATATTCTTGTATTGTTATTCAAACAGTACTTTTGATTAAGCTGATCCAAAACATAATAAACCTATACAAGTAAATGCAAATTCAGTTGCTTCAGTATTATAGAATGATGTTTGTGAAGGTGATTAGACTCAATCAGTCACATACTTAAACTAGACACTGCAAAAGCAAAAAACCGCAACAGAAGAACACAGTTTACAAATTGCCCAATGCATTTCGGGGGGTTCCCTTCTTCAGGGGGACTGTGAAGAAACAAAACATTGTATCAAATCATTATAAACATGTATTCCAAAAGCTATATGCAAAATAGCTTGCAAAACTTACTGATGATCACACTGAACAAGTAGTTCTATACGCAAAAAACACATTGACCAGACTGTAATGACAGCTGGACCTATATGAGCTTATTATAGAGGTCAAAGACAACATAAGAAGAGAACGTGAGATTAAGACAGTGTACAACGCCACCAAAAAGAACACCAAAAGTCTGTGAAGTTTACAAGCCAATGCTACCACTCAAAATCTGACTTCCTTACTAAGGTGAACAGACTCGTGATTAATTACAAGATCTAAAACTCCCAATAAGATATAAAAATACAACAGCGCAGGACAGAACTCTATTGGCGACAGAATTCACTTACAAAAAAGAGGCTGAGATGGCAATGATTGAGATGTAGATGGGAAATATGTCCTGACGGTCCCGCTGAACACTACAACAAAACCAAACTGCTGTTTAGATCAAACCAACATCTTATGGCATAAACATGAGTGGATGCAACTAACCCAGAACACTTACTATGATAATGAGCAACTGTTCAATATGCCGTAATCTCTCTGGTAAAAATTTCTTTAAGTGAAACTATTCATATGCAGGAGCGAATAAAGTTGTCTTCTAGATTCTCATACGTGAAAAGACGCTCATCTGTAGACACGCTCTGTGAGGATGAATAAAACAACTATGGGTATTTGACTCATTGAATGTTACTTGTAATCCCAACCTATTACGTGCTACTCGTTTAACAACCATACACTGAACCACTTGAACCTAGTATGATAATGCTCATTAACATGTAAATTTCTAACTTCATATAGCCTACACTTATGTACCAGACGCACTCTAAAACTATCGAAATCGATTACTAAATATCAACTACTGTGCTGGCCCGCCTCTGAACCCATTTTAAATCGTGTAATGCAAAACTACTTCTGCAACTCTCCTTCCATAAGCAACGCCGAAGGCGGTATACCGAATGCATACACTCCGCTTTAAAAACAGAGATAACTGTTGATGATTGAACTTCCCGGCTAAGCCTGAACAATAAAAATAACTGGTATAAACAACTAAGCCTTATTATAAACAAACTAACGAAAACTATCTGGCCCAAAGTGTATATCAAACTTACCAATAAAGTATCCGACCTGCGAAACTCGTATTCCCCGGACCGGTTACGAACACGCTACATTTACGCTTTGCATTTACTTGTATAGGTTTATTATGTTTTGGATCAGCATAATCAAAAGTACTGTTTGAATAACAATACAAGAATATTTGTAGTAAATAATTCTCTTGAGTGATTACTGGGATGAGTCATACATGTATTAAATGTTGTTAAAAGCAATACTTTATCAGGTAGTGCGTTTGGAATACTAGTGGAGAATCCACCAGAGGTTGATCATCGTACATGTAACATAGACCAGCTATCCAGATCTGAGAACAAATTCTTGAAGGACTTGATGGCCCTCCCACAGAGTACCCCCATGTTACCACTGCTATTCGACATGGGGTGCCGTTCGATCAAAGATCAGGCACAAATCCATCCGCTCCTATTATGGGCCCGGCTATGGCGAGTCCCAGAATTAGCCAACTATGCGGATGGGCTGTTGGAAGTAATGTCGATGCCGGGTTGGTCCAAAATCAGGTGGCTTAAAGATGTTACATTTTTGCTTGGTGAGTTGGGGCTTGGGGATGCCTGGGTATCTAGATCTGCTCCCCCCAAAGCTGTCCTAAAGAAACTCTATTGGAGCTGGGTATCCAGCAAAAGCGGCTCTGATTCGAAACAGGGCAGAGCAACTGTCGAGTTTCTCAGGATCAAGGACGTGGCAGTTAGGGAACCCTACCTTGATATTATTTTGAAGCCAACTGACCGGTAATTGTATTTTAAATTCAGGGTAGGAACTCTCCCGGTAGGTGAACTGACTGCACGTTGGAAAGTCCCGTTCCAAACTTCACCCTTTTGCCCAATTTGTACGACCAGAGTAGAGTTCGTTGCTCATATCTTGTTCGAATGCCCGGCTTACAAATCACCGAGACACTGCTGGTTAAAACCAATATGCAGAGAATTAGGCACTAGACATCATATTGTAGCATTGCGAATTCTTAAGTCAGATACTCGCCCTTTGTAGGTATGCGGACTGTCAACATTTTTAAGATGGGCTTGGTCCATCAGATCCAAAAGGCTTAATGAAATTATATAATCAGTGTTTTTATATTTAAACTTTTTATGTAGTTATTAATCCCAAATGTACATTATTTTTAACTGAATTGTAACTCGAGTACTGTATCAGTTATGGATATTAAGCTGCTGTACAATGCTGTGCTTTTAAAGATATGTTTTTATCGTAATAAAGCCTTATACTACTACTACTTCTTTTTCCAACTCATGCCAATTTTGTAAGTGTTGCAGGATCATATATTGATTACCTTCTATGACAATTCTGTAATGTAATATGTACCTCGAAGTTGTATGTCTGAGTCTAGACGAGCAGGTATGTATTCAGTAATTGTCTAGATTTCACCCTGAATGATAATTTGCAACACACTTCAAAGAGATAGGACCTTATCCTGATCACTGGTACTGAGTTTGAATCTGGAAAAATCATTCCAAAGTCATACAGAAACAGGAAACCATTTTTTAAATATTAGGTCACACAATACTGTATACAAAATGCAGAGCATTGATGAAAAGGAATTACTCTGAGGTTAATTTGTAATTTACAACAACAAAACGTCTGTGATGTCTTTTGCATGAATTTGAAGATGAAACGTTGAGTCCTGTGGGGACTGATGAACAGCAACGAGAACCATTAATTAAAACAAATAAAGTTACATTGTTAAGTGTCTTTCTAAGGCACTATAAATATATCACAAGCACTATAACATGGACAAGTAAATGACAAAAATAATACAGGCTCAGGTAAATAATTGATTGATGGTGCAGTCAGCTAAAGTATCACAGTATGCAGAAAAACGAAGGAAACACTTGACAATATACCTGCTAATAAGGTATCAATTTTAGCAAACCGCATTTAGTAGTAGAAGGTGTACAATTGCATCAAAAGGTCTAAGCAGCTGGGTATAATTTCTGGCAAATGTGTTTCGGTCAAAACAGGGTGGTCTGCTCTGCTGGGCTTCTTCAGGGAAATTTATATCTTAAAAAATCTTATAACGCACTAATATGAATTTATGCTTTCAAATGTATATTAACTATGTGATAAATCAATTGGTGGCAGGACTCTGACGTTATTTTACTGTATTATTCCCACAATGCCAATGTGAAACAGATCTTGAGCAGAATATAGAATATCCCACTGGAAAGGAAAAATGGGTTGCTAAAAAAAAGGATAGGGTGAATAGAAGATGTGGCACTCTAAACATGAATGAGAGGCACTTTGGAAGTTTGCATCCAGGGAAGACAACCGCGTCTCATACTGAATTCACAATTATTATTTCAAAACTATGAAGGAATGTGATTTGACCTGATAAACACAAATGTAGCAAATCACCCGTTATGGTTTCCTTTAAACGACTTGCCATATAATTGTGTTTGCAAGAGCATTATTGTTTCCATAAAGCCACTGTGAAAATGTAACTTTATTTGAATGAATGAATGGCACAGACCACTGGTCATCAATCACCACAAAACAAATGTTTTCACCATCAAAATGATGTAATTAAGCTAATTTACTTGTCATTATCCTACTGTTTTTTTCCTGTGCACACATTGTACTGCATGCGAATATACTTCACAGAAAACAAAGTGCCATTCAAACAAAACTATAGAGACTAGGGAAACACATAACATGCAGGACTGAGTTTGTTGTTTATTGCATAGAATGTCCTAGCAAAAAAAAACGATATATATGAGGCACTGTGTTCCAGGTAAAGAAATGGAACAGGAAACATGTTTGCACAATTACAAATAGAGATCAAAAATATCCAGTAGAAGTACATCCCAGAGGTGGGGATAGATGTTTACAGTTATGCAGATTAGAGTCCCGCTACATAATTCAACTAGAATGAGGAGTCAGTGGTGCATCAATAGAGATGAGCACTTAGGGTGTTTGCGCTTCTGCCAGGAATTTTATGAAGAATCCATTATAGATACCATTTTTATAATACTCTCTTTTTCTTTTTTTTTTTTACTGTGTCATCGCTTTTTTTCTTTTAATGTTAAATGGGTAAGGTCTTCAGTCTTACTGTTGTGGTTATACAGAATGCGAAAAATAGATATTGCATAGCAACAAAGACATACATTTGCCAGTAATAGTGTGCGACAGATTATGCCTATTAGGGTGGTAATTGTTCCACAAACATAAGTTGTGCAGTAAAGGATTACTTCAGGAAAATGGCAATAGCTACTTTGTCCATTGGGACAAGAGTAATTTAGGAGATGAACATGTCAGAGGAGGTAATAGTTATGCTTGAGAACTTCAATACACGATGTTACCATACAAGTTTGTTCAATAAATTACACACTAGGTAAGCTGTGGAAAGTTACCTTGTGTCTTTCGTTCTGTCTACAAATGAATTTACATTGAAAAGTTTCTGTTCTTTTTCGTGATGCTTTAATGTTGATTTTCTTTTTCTAACTCATCAATTTAATTAACCCATTTGCTTAAATAACTGAAGTCTTTGCATGTACATAGGGAAAGAAAGAAAAATCTATATGCAGTATATTTTTTATGTTTAACACATATCACATGTTCCTTTTGTTTATATCAGAGGCGGCCTTAGGCATGTGCAAGCTGTGCACCTGCACAGGGCCAGCAAACCCCACGCCAATATATATCCTTAATATAATAATCCTCTGAGGATGGATACATATTTGTGTGGCGGCCCCGGCAGGGATTTGGCGACTCCGGCTCTGTTCCACTTCCAAACACCCTGACTCCCCCTCTTCCTGGGCCCCGCCCGGACCCCCTCTTCGGGGCCCCCTACCTAACTCCCTGCTCAGAGCCGCCATGAGCCTAGAGCCGCCCCTGGTTTATATATTCACTTAAGGGCAAAGGCGGCCATTCCTGAACAAGGCTCTCTGTGGTTGGTGCCCTGACTTAGATTTATAGTTCACAAGCGGAAAGTAAAAGCTTCATTATTGTGATAATCAAATTATCTTATTAACAATGAATTCTGTGTTTTAATTTATATGAGATCATTTGTTAATAGAGTTTTCACAATGAACCTTCAACTTTTTACAACCATTAAGAGTCTGATTTTGATTTTTTCCAGTTTTTTCCAGAGTTTTGTACAGTGTGACCTTGAACCGAAGGTGTCAAGTATCAGAGCGCATTACATGTAACCAGTTGTGTTACACAAGAACACATTCATTTTTGTTATGCACGGGGAAATTACATGATTTGCCAGAATCACAGGATGTTGAGCGACATTGCGGAGACTCAAATCAGGTTCCCCAGATTTTAGGTCGACTTGCCTAGTCGCTAGACCACATCCTCTCTCCTCGAATAGTGGATGGGTATGCAATATTAATTAGAAATGCTTTGCAGGAAATCAAATATATGTCTAATAAAGTATTAAATGATTTATACTACACTTGTGAATTCCAAATGTCATGCACATGAGATTTAAAAACTACCTAACATCATGTCACTGTCGCACACATTGCTGAAGTGCAGGAAGCAGCACCTCTGGTAGCCCGCCCCATTGTGGAAAACAGGACAGAACATTATTTCTGATGTCTTAATCTGGTTTCCTAACCCTCACTGCCAGTGTGTTTGCCATCCTTTAAAGACACAAAAAATTATAGTAATTAATAGGGTCTAATTTAAAATAGGTTCCCACATTGATGCGGGTCATAACCTACAAACATTGTGCTATTTTCTCAACAACTGACCTGGACGTACAGCATTTCCTATAACGCCTGCAAATTCTATACCACATTGCACAGGGCTGGTTAACAACCCCTGGTTTGGTCAATTCCTGCAGCAGAAGCGAGGCTCAGCCAGACAAGCAGGGCACTGCTTTCAGTAGGATACGTGTGGGAATGCTGGCAATTAGAAAAATGCAAAAACCGAGCTGAAGAAGTTGTATTTTTGTTACAACTCTGATGGTTTCTTTTCTGAAATGTGTAAAGCTGTTGATCTTACAGCAGCAACTCTTTTACTAATGCCATTTGTAGAGAGAAAATATGCTTCCTTGACCAGACCTTTTCTCCTTTTTTTTAAATAAATGCTATTCTTTAGCTATTTTCTTTGCTCTCTCCGGGGGAATGCACGAACCCTGGCTACCTTATGAATCCCTGAGATGTTGTAAACTACCCCAAACATCCAAGAATACAGTGGGCCGTGGAGCTTAGTAGTCAAGGGGGTTAAACTCTAAATTCTCCTTCCGCTGCACTTTTAATCCCACCTGCCAGTGAAGTTTAAATGTTACCCCTTTCAAAACTGGTGACTTGGAAATGCAAAGAAAATAAATATAAACAACTCACCTTGCTTAAATCCACCGCACTGCTGTTGTCGTGGTTCACACCGTTCTTAACGTCAAGGGTGGAGGGGGTGGGCTGGGGCGACACGGCCAGGTACGCTGAAGAATGAGAAGCGCAGAAACTCAGGGACCAATGTGATATTGAATGCACTATATGCACAAGATCACAGGCACAAATATGGTGACAATCACATAGAGATGCTGCAACATGCACCTCCAGACAACAAATGGCATCAAATTTCACGCAAAACATACAGACCAGGTCAGCCTTGGAGTGGAACAGCCACAACCATCACACGCCACAAGGTTCGCTGTGAGAGTTATCTTAAAGGCCTCTCCACACAAGATGGCTGCCCAAGAATCCATCTTTCACACATCACACCCACCTGAGAGGCCTGCACTGGTTCCCCCTCAACAAGAGGATAAGCTTCAAGCTCCTCACCCACTCACACAAGGCACTCCACAAAACCGGACCAGTGTACCTCAACAGACAACTCAGCTTCTACACCCCCACCCGCCAGCTCCGCTCAGCCGGCCTCGCCCTCGCCACAGTCCCTCGCATCTGAAGATGTATTAATTTATGCGTTTTTATATAGCGCGGACTTTACCCGGAGGCGTCTGAGCGCTTCATAATAGGAACAAAACTGATGCGTGAGGAGAACATTACACGTGAACAGATTACAAAAGCAGACATTAAGTTACATGAGGTAAAAGTGACAATTGTGAGCAAACAAAATACATGAGGTAGCAAACAGTGCACAGGAGGAGAAAGTGACAAGTGTGCAGCTTACAAGAGAAAGCAAAGTACAATTAGAGGTATAATACAGCAAAATATGCTAGACACTCAGGCACAAGAGCAAACGTTACATAGGCAATGGTGGCACTTGTGCAAGTATCAAAGGCAAACAAAATTTGAGAGATAGCAAACAGTGTGTTACAAGAGAAAAGTGGTGTGTGCATGTTACAAAAGAGTACCAAACACAGGTACAATAATAATACTGCAATAAATGGCAAACACTCCAACCACAAGAACACACTGGGAAGGCACTTCCATAGTCATGGAGCATAGAATTTTCAGTAATGGAAGGTCTTCCGTCAGATAATAGAAAGGCGACTTTCGGCGGCAGATCTTTCTCCCACCTCGCCACCAAGACCTGGAACACCCTACCCACCCACCTACGGCAGACCCAAGACCTGCTAACCTTCAGAAGACTCCTCAAGACCTGGCTCTTTGAGCAGTAGCAGCATTTCCCACCCCCAGCGCCTTGGGACCCTCACGGGTAAGTAGTGCACTTTCCAAGTGATATGATTGATTGATTGATTTCACAAGTTGATGCCAATGACTTTTAGATGTAAAAACATTTAGCTGGAATCCGCTCTTTGCTCTAACATCAGATATTAATGAACTATCAAAACCTACGCGGTGCAGCTATGTTTGTAATGCATGCACATGTAACATGATTCGCTTATATAATTTTACAAATATTAATTTTAGAAATGGTTGAACATATGTGCATTATGCATAAATTGTTTATCAGAAGGAAGCACCATATTGACACCTTAGTTAGGCTACCAAATTTAAGTATTTGAAAGATTTCATGACATATGGCTTCATCAGATGTTGAATGGAACTTTTGAAAACTATCCAACCGGAACTCTTTTTATAGCAAAATGTCTTGGCATCCTTTGTACGGGAAAAAACATTCCTCTAAATGAGACATGTCTTAATAGTGAAATGTGGAGTCAATAGTTAACTCTTTCGTGCATACTTCACCCTCACCGCCACCGCTGCCATGAGGTTTACATATTTTGAAACAGTGCATGAGTAAAAGCACTCCTAGAAATCGAAGTGGATAGCGTATCTAGCTGACCTACCAAAGGGTTTTTCTCAGTTTTCGATATCTATGACTTGTCAAGTTTACAATTTTAATTAGCTAGTCATTTACTTATGATTTTCATGTAGTGCTATGATTTTTATTTAGTGCTACTATTACCCCAGGAGGGGTCAGTGCATAAATAACAAACCAAAATACTGACATGTCTAAAATACATTAAACAAACAAAGGAATAATAGTAAAAGAATCATATACAGTAAATATAAAAAAATAACTTAAGGCAGATGAGGGGAAATGAAAAGGTATATATCTAAAGAAAAGGGTATATATCTAAGGAAAAAGTCTATATAAGCAAGCATTCATATGCCGCTGAGGAGGGAAGGAGGTAAGGAAAGCCTACATCAGTTTCGGGGGGGGGGGGGTGTATAAGATTAGGTGGGCACTCAATAATAGAATTTTGCATTTTTATAAAATGGGGAAATACTTTCTTGGCCTCTTAGGCCTCGAGAGAGAGAGAGCATCAGAGTGGCAGATTCCACCCAGAGAAGGGCTTGAACGCAGCAGAAAGGGATTCCTTATTCTCCAACTGCAGTCAAATAACTTCTTCGCTTGTCGGCTTTTGCCAACTCCCACTTGGAGGAAAGCAGTCTGTTAGTATTTCAAGGCTTTGAAATCTGGGCAAGAAAACTGGAATTTAATTATGACTTTCATGGGTAGCCAATGAAGTTCTCTTAAAACTGGAGGAGGTATGCTGTTACACTTTTTGCGGGACACAGAATGTAGCAGACCTTTTAGGGGTACAAGAATTTTTTTTGGGGGGTTGGGGGGGTACTAATGAGAGGGACATTCCCATAGTGAATTTTGGAGAGCACAACAGCTTGAACTACAAAACATAAGTCAGTATGATTTACCAGTGGCAGGAGTCTTTTCAGGGCAAAGGGGGTTGATTTCACACCGTGTGGGATTTTTCTGAATATGACCCGGACAGGACTTGGGCAGAAGCAGGGGTAACTTTCATACTTAGGAAAGGATCAGGGCTGGACCTTGCTTGTGGTCACTTTGTTTCAACCTTCTGACGACCATCTGAAGATCCCCAGAAAACTTCTATTGTACACAATATGCAAGTGGAAGCAGAAGAGTGATGGATAGCAAGAAGTGACTGGTGAGAGGGAAATGTCACAGATAAATTCTGTTTTATCCAAATGATTATTGTTCAATATCCCACTCTCTAAAAGGGCTGACTTCTTTCCTCGTATGTTCCTCCAGATTACTTACTTATTACTCTACTGACAAAGGCCCGCTCTGGAGGGCAGTTGTGGATTGGACGTAGATGAACTCTCCTTCCGAGCAAGCCAGGAGCTGAGCTCTACCTGTCGAATGCAGCAGGGACGCACTGGGCTGAGAGAGCTAGCTGAGATTTAGGTGACAAATGGACAGTGCTTCATTTGAGCCGGTGGATTCCGGTGCTCGGGAAAGGCACGTAATTGCCTTCGCTGGGTCATATGCCAGTCTGTCACATGGATGCGCTGTTTGTGTTTTTTAGAAATGAGCACAACAACTGTTGCTTAGTAATTAAATATACATGAAAATGACTTATACCAGACACTCAAGCCATCCTTATAGTTTTGAGGTGCAGGAATAGTCTGAGGTGACACAATTGAAGGAGTTTGATGTTCGTAGGTGTGTTTGTACTGTCGCCAGCAGCGTTGGTTGGGGGAAATGGGTGGTGCAAGCTGAAAATATCTCAAGACGACAGCCCCTAGCCTTATATCGTTTCATAAATTAAGCCCAGCAAATGGGCCCGCTAAGCTACGCTTGCCTACTGCAAACAATGTTGTTTCAGTTAAATATGTGTCTCCAGAGATGGCCTGAGATGCTCCAGTGGTGAGTGGTGATCTTCCAAACCGCCCGCCCCATGTGCAAACAGTGCTGGGGCATGAATGGCCTTCTGACAGGGATTTGGACTATATCCAGTCACTAGATAATAAATGCAGGCACGTCAACGGTTATGAAGAGCCAAGTTTTGGGTAACTGCCATCAATGTCTATGCCCATAAGTGTCTGAGCTCATATACACACATATTATACAGAGGCAGCTGTATTCTATGCTCTTACAATCGAAATGAAAAGATGTTTATGACATGACTCCTCTGCTTGCCACATTATGAAACCCTTAGCTTACTTCAGGCTCCACTATACCAAGCATGGCTCTACAAGCTTCCCTTCAGCATTGGCACCCTCTCCCTGTGCTTAACGCACCCATTGTGGTGTTCAATACAAAAACATCCACAGACGCCTCTGTCCTCTCACACTACCACACAGCCTTTCATTGACTTTCAAAGTCATTGACAGCATAGTTTCTTTCAGCCTTAATCAATAAATCTGCATAAACAGCCTTTTGCTATTGTGGACTTTGTTCCACTTCATAGTTGGTCACATCCTGTACGCACAGGTTAACTTACATCAAAATGTCCAGCTAGTTGTGCCAAATGTCTGTGCCACCTTGTCCCAGGGTCCTTCGCTCCCTGTCCCAGTGACTTTGTCACCATGTACAAGTACAGTTTATGTTCCCATATCCAAATGTCTATATCCCACTCCCCTGATATCTTGGCCACCCTGTTCTAGTGCCCATGTCTCCCTTGTCTGCTTTCTGTGTCAGCTTCTTCCAGGGTCATTCTCACCCTCTGCCGGTGTATATTTCTCCCTGTCGAATTATCTATGTTGCCTTGCCACACAGCCAATGTCTCCCTGTCCCAGAGTTCATATCTTGCTATCAAAGTGTCTGTGTTTTCTTCTACTAGAGTCGATGTCTCCAAGTCTATTTATCTCACTGATCAAGAGCCTATGGCCAAAGACAACCGCTATCTATCTCAGTATCTGTACTTTTCGTGTCCCAGAGTGCCGACTCCTTGTGCCAGTACTCATTTCTCCTTGTCTTAGTGTCCTCACCTCCTTGCCCCTATGTCCCTAACTCTGTATTCTAATGTCTCTGTCAACCTTTTGCATTGCCCATGTCTCCTTGTACCAGGGTCCATGGTTCCATGGTTCCCAATCATGTTTTCCTGTCCCAGCATGCTTTTCTATCTACCACTCGATCAGTGTTTTACTGTACTGGCGGCCGTGTCTCACTATGCCTATCATACTGATGTTCAGTATTTTTAATACTACTTTATGACAGGTTTCTCAGTGCTCACATGCAGGCATACCATTTTTGTCCATTGAATGGGGCTCTGATTGCTTTTTGCCAACTTCAGCAAAAGAGCGGACCATGGGTATCAGGTTGTTCCTTTTCTTCTCAATCTGATGGTGATGCTTCTTGAGGAGGGCATCCCGCACCTTCGCCCGAATGCTCTCATCCAAGTCGCTGGCACATTCCTGATGGTCGAGGATCATGTCTGCAAAAAACAATGGCGATAATGATACTCTAATGCTAAGAGATGTGTGCGTAATTCTCCAAATGCACAACCTCTAAAAAACACTGTTTACCGGGTCAGTTTGGGCATTTCTTAATGTGAACATCTTGTTGAGAAAAATACTAGACTCTTTTGGTATGTCTGAGCTTTCAAATCCATTTGGAGATTCAAATGTGGAATTCTGATTGCTCAATTCAAACCAACCGATTTGAATGCAGAATGAATGATAGAACTGTCACTCAAAAACACAACAGTTTGCAACAGAAAAATTGGACTATCTGAAGGCCTTAAAATTGTATGACTACTCCAGATTGACCATCATAGATATTCTGAAACTAGGAATTGAATAGGTCAAATCTTCAGAGCATATACCTTCAATTGTTAATCATGTTCAGAATCATTGGATGTGTGGATACCATGTTAGGTTATAGTTTTGTAATATGTGACTCTACTCGTGCTAGTGCCACAACTAGAAAATCACTCATGCAATTTCTCAAACAGGTGTTTAAACTGTAAATACAAAGCTTTAATAAATATCTAAAGCTTTATAGTGTTTTACCATTTTTGCTCCAGGGGAAGAATATCCTCCGCAGGAGAAGCACTAGCTGAGAACAATGCGCCTCAGAACCTTACTTTCCTAGCCTTAGGGAAGACAAGCTAGCAAACGTAAGTAGCCAATTGTAGTATTCTTAGCGGTTGATATGATAGCACATTTCTGCTGGTGAATGCAGTGCTTTTATGTCAAATTGTTATACATATCATGGAAGTTATTTTAAACAGATCTTGCTTAATTGTTAGCGACTGGTGAGACACTTTCATGTAGGTTAACACATAGTTTCAACATTTCGGGACAAATATGGACCAGGCACAAGGCAACATTATTATCTACCTGTGTTTTCATTTGGTACAAGCGGATCTGAAAAAGGTGCAGAATAATTAAGAGGCAGTGGAACTGCTCCAGGAGAATGTAACAAAAGTGCAAACTACAGTTTAAAACTCCATCGAAGCTCATGAACACTCTCATGACAAGTGTAAGATGAAGAAAAGTGACCAAGAATAAATAATCTGTGGCTCCTGGGCTATCAGGAAATGACAGAAGAACACTCAGAGGAGCTGTTTCTTGAGCAGAAATCATAATCAATAGACCGTAATCATACATTTTGCAGAGAGAGCACACAAGGCACAGAGGACCCACATCTAAAACAGCTGTGCCACTTAGGGTAATCATTTCATGCTTAGTTTCCACAAAAGGGATATTATAACAAATAAGATGGATATGGCAACCAGTTTATGAGTGGAACATGTTCATTATTTTTCCAGGCTACAATGAGTGGAAAGGTTGTATAAATAATTTGAGGCTGTCAACCAGAAATGTAAGTACTTGTCACACTTCTAGTTTAACTGCTTTTCACTATTCTATAAGACCTACAGTGATAAGTCTTTGTTCTTTTGATTGTTGCACCTTTATATTCCATTGAAACAGGAGATGGGCTGGAGGGCGGTGTGGGTTTTTATAAATGCTGCATCAGGCTTAGGTTACAGTTATATAAACAAAGAGATTCTATCAATGTGTGGTGGTGACTTTTTTAGATTAATATTTTCTGTGTCTAGTGAGATACTAGGCTCTCTCTTAGATCTGAAAAGACGAGAGCACTATGTGCTTTATAAAATACCCCTCACACACTAAAAAGTCCTTTAGTGTCATGCTTCATCATGGGGGTCTTCCCGTCCCTCTAACGGGTCGGGGCATGCTGCGACATACGAACTACGCGGGAGCACTAAGTTGTTGTGACAGAAGGCTATGTGTCAGTGCAGGAGGTGTCAGTGAAGTGTAGGGACCTAATACGTGAGTGTAAGAAAGGGTAAAAAAGGTTAAAAATTCCCTGGCTAGTAGAAAAAATATATTTTATTCGCTTCTCTAGCTGGGAATGTTAAGAAGGGGGTTTTGAGGTAGAGCAGTAGCTTGGAGTTAGGTTAAAGTTAACTAGGTATTGCTATGGAGTTGAGCTAGGTGGTGTGTTCACTCACATTGAGACGGTAGAGAAACTATTCATCTATGCTGGGGCTATAAGACTCTGCTGTAGTGACATACAATATGCAAATTGGGCATATGGGCATATGTTATGTAAGAGGTTGACTCTTACGTTTTTGAGACACAGTAGTTGGCATAACAGAGGACAAGGTTCAGAAAACGTGAGGGAAGGAACTCCTCGTAAAAGTATCTCTTAACACCCTTGTTGGTGTGCTGTTTATTCGACCTATTTTGAAGAGGAGTTTGCCTCTTCTAGTTACAAGAAAAGCTTCTCCTGGTGAAAGTGAAAGATATTTCAATTGTTACAGGCTTATTTTGGAAAAAGCAGTTTTCTAATAAGACTGGAAAGGAAATTTTGATGAAAGCAAGGAGCTGGGGATATTAACAATGTACCAAAGGGTGGCTACATTATTCACCATCCATAAGGACGATAAACCCAAGACTGACTGCGCCTCATACCGACCGATTTCGCTACTAAACGCAGAACCCAAAATTCTAGCCAAGCTCCTTGCCAATCGCTTAGTCAAAATAATAGGGGATCTTTCTACTTCTGACCAGTCAGGCTTCATGCCACACCGCAACACGGCGCTGAACTTGCGCAGAATGCAGGAGGTTCTTGGGGAGTAGCCACGATCCAAGAACCAGCTATAAATGTGTCATTAGATGCGACCATCCGGTCCCAGGATACTTGTTTCCTGTTCAGGGAAGACATGGCTTGGCAGTTTCGGGCTGTACTGTTCCCATGAGGCACAGGGTCAGACTGATTTGCATATGGCCATGTCTGAACTGGGGTGGCTGAGTGAGCTAAAGAATGGTGATTGATTAAACCCAGATCATTTGACTGGGGGTGAGTGTTTGATTTGCTCAAACGCTCCGTCCATCATCCCCTTTTGTTTCGATTAGATGCAACCATGGCATTTGATACCATCAAATGGCCATATCTCTTGGCAGTGCTTGCGAAAATGGGGTTTGGTGCGGGTTTCACTCAGTGGGTGCGCCTCTTGTATTCAGAACCCATGGCGCAAGTAGTGGTCAACAATAAAAAGTCAGATACCTTCCCACTGAATCGGGGGACCCTTCAGGGGTGTCCTCTTTCCCCTCTTCTGTTTGCCCTAGCCTTGGCGGCATGGACTCGGAGGGACCCAGTGGTACGAGGTCTGCGTTGGTCCCCTGACTGGGAATACCATATTTTATTAGATACAGATGACATACAATTGGACCTGGCCTCCCCCAGGAAGTCCCTAGTGGCAGTCCTGGACATCCTGGCAATATTTGGCAGATACTCTGGATTCTCCATCAACTGGAATAAGTCCCTCCTATACATCCTCAAAGGGGACCCTCCCTCTGCACCATGGTACTGCCCAATCCAAATTAGCCCAGTGAGCTTTAAATATCTGGGAATCTTTATCTCCTTGGACCAAACACTCCGTTTTAATCACAATCTTCTCCCGCACCTACAGAGGCTTAAACGTGATATAGCAAGTTGGAAAATGGTTCCTCTTTAGCTACTGGGTAAAGCAGCTCTCTTTAAAATGATGTTGTTATCCCATCTTTTGTATGCCTAACAGAATTCACTAGGCCCTGTCCCAATGACATACTTAAAAGAAATAGAGGGCCTCCAGAGGAATTTGTTGTGGGACGGGAAGCCTCACATTGCATTGAACAAGGTCACGCCGAATTGTTATGATGGTGGAATTGGCCTCCCAGATATAAAAAAATACTACTTGGAGGCGCATCTTGCTGCCATCAATCACAGTACCTATGGTCGCCCTGATGATCCCGGGTATATCAGGGACAGGTGGCTTCTACCGGGAGGGAATTATAACATGGCACTCTATTCAAAACCCAACCGATACCCACTGATGGGCCAAATAAGCACTCGGTCCACATTTGGCATACCGCCACGAACACCCTAGGAATGGGACAGAAACTCACGTTGGCAACCTCCTTATGGGACTCCGAAAAGCTGGGTGACCTATGGAAATCGAAGGGATTCGATAGGTGGGAACTCATTAGAATCTCGCAAATAAAAGATATGTGGGAGAAGGGCGAAGTGAAGACATTTGCCTCTCTACAGTGACAGCATGAGGTAGCTAACTCAGAGCGCTTTCGATACACACAGTTATAGCAGCAAACAGATGGTTCAGGTGAACAATTATAACATAAATAAATTACAAAGGGAAAAGAAGAAGTCTAAATATACACATAGATAAATTACAAAAGCAGTAAGAATTTATTATACATGTATTTCAATTTTTTATATAAAAACAATCCAAGAAACACAACGCTCGAAAGGAAAACAAAAAACACAATTCACATGCCAAACACGTGGCTAACAAACAAACATATCTACAAGGAACAACAAAGACAAGATAATGTGTCCTTCTCAAATTATGGCCACAAAAAGGCGTCGACGGCGTTTCGACCGCTGGGTTACTATGCGGTCATCATCAGGACAAAAAGTGACTTGAGCGAAGAAATGTTGCTATATAGAATAAAATAGTAAATATCTATCAGTTACATATTAGGGAGTAGGCTTCTTCAGAGGAAAAGGCTAGAGAGGAAGAACGACTAAAATAAGAGATGAAATATCAAGAAACAAGGAAGCTACCACCACACCAATTGTGATTCCAGCAACCAAGAAGTTAAAAAAGGGGAATAAAAATCACCTGGATGTACAATCAGCCAATCAAAAATTGTAATGGCCCTTGAACAGATCTCCAGACTCTGTAAGGGAGATATATATATATACACTTAATAACCCTGTCCACAAACTGTGACCAGGACAATTGGAAGTCTTTGAAGAATTGCGCTCAATAACTTACTTAGCGAATTCCACAGGAGACAAAGATTAACAGGTAGGCATCTTAATACTGCCTCAAAGTATCCTCAAACCCGTGGGTTCATCAGGTGGCGTCTTTAAATTGTGCTCACCAACATATCCAATTGAATTGGCTGAAAGGCAAAGGGAGGGAAATAAATGGCCACGTCCGGTTCCACATACCATTGTCAACATAATGTCAAAGGACATAACGTACTCAGTCCTATAGAATCGCCATGTCCAAGAATTATATAAATAATAAAGGACCACGTCAATCAAGGCAATGACTTATATATCCCATGTTAAAAGAAATGTATTCACGGGTAGGAAATCGATTGTGCGCGAATTGCACGTAATACATACATCCCTCTATGATAGTCTCCATTAGTCAGGTATCTAAACAGAAGACATATCATACGATTGTAGGGACCTAGAACGGTATAGCAAAAGCGCACCCATCACACCGAAATCGATTCACCACAGAAGCGGAGTCAGAATGCCACAAATCTGCCCGCTCTGTGGAAAAATGGGAATTAGGCATATTATAAAAGCATAAAATGCTTACCTCAGCTCCACGGTCACTCGCAGTAGTGGTGCTACCAACATGGCACTAACCAGCGGGTAGTGGCGTGCAGTAAGAAATAGACAACGGCCACACGCATCAAGCGTGCTCAACCGGCAATCTGGTCTAAATGACTCGGCAAGCATCGCCGCCATATTAAAGTGGAGTGAAGAGTCCCTTATTACTCGATATTTCGGCAATATAGTGGTCAATAACAAAAAAGAGAGGGGACATAAATGATGTATAATATATCCCAAAAGATGATTAGTCTTTGTTGTTCCTTGTAGATATAATGTTTGTTTGTTAGCCACGTGTTTGGCATGTGAATTGTGTTTTTTGTTTTGCCAACATTCCTCTTGAGCATTGTGTTTCTTGGATTGTTTTTATATAAAAAATTGAAATACATGTATAATACATTCTTACTACTTTTGTAATTTATCTATATGTATATTTAGGCTTCTTCTTTTCCCTTTGTAATTTATTTATGTTATAATTTTTTACCTGAACCATCTGTTTGCTGCTATAATTAGTTGTCCCTGGTTCACGGGTGTTGGATAGCCCTTGTAGTTTGTTAATAATTCGATACACACAGGTCCACCACGCACTGCAATCACACCTCCCTAAAGGCTCCTCCCCCCAAATCCTCTCCGTTAGAAGATAGATTGCTAGATGGCCACCTGCCTGAGAAAACCATATCGTTAACTTATAAGAAATTGATCAATCATATGGCAGACCCCTCCAGCCATTATGGGAGAAATGGGTAAGGGATGGCATTGAACTGGACATTGAAGAGTGGCAAGAGGCGGTCTCTTCCCCAAGAGTGGTGCCAATCTCAGCTAGACTCCGGCTAGTTCAACTCAAAATTCTCCATAGAGTGTGTATTCCAGGGCCTCGTCGGGTACAAATGGGTAGAGCTGAGGGAGCAGAATGTAGGCGAAGATGCAGACAAGAAGGCACATTCAAACTCATAATATGGGAATACGTACAATCCTACTGGCGAAAAATACACGACATACTAAGTGACATACTCACGTTGGTCTCCACCCAGAAGCTCGTAAATGCCTCCTGAATATATGGGAGCCTACTGATCTGAATAGTTACCACACGCAGTGGGCTACATTGGGATTAATGTTGTCAAAGAGGAGTATTGCACAATTGTGGGGAGCAGCGCAACCACCTACAGGAGAGGCCTGGAAAAAAGACCTCGACTGGTGCATGTATAGAGAAAAGACTGTTTACACAGCCCGTGGTTGCCATAACAAATTATCCCGAAGTTGGAGCCCGTGGAACTCCTACCGAGGGGATATCTGCAGCCCACCACCTAGCACTGACCAGGATGATTCCCCTACCCTGTAACCTGTCCTTGCAGCATAATGTTGCACAGAGCTGTTCCTCATTGTCTTCGCTAAGTAAGAATGTACTGATTCCTCTGTACCTTTTATTTTATGTTGATGAATGTTAATAAAAAGAAATATAAAAAAATAAAATAAAATAAAAAGACTGGAAAGGAAATGAAACGTGTTGGAGAGTTGGTACGATGCAACCAGCTTCAACTACTGAAGCTGCAGAGAGTAGGTATTCATAGATTATGACTGCACATGCAGATATCTGTGATCTTGCCAGAGATGTCCCCTTTCACCAATTGAATTCACTCTGGCCATGGTGCGACAGGTGCAGAGGCTTCACTGGAAAGTAGTACATTGGCGGCATATTTGGCAGAAGGCACTCAGTTTCAATGAAAACGAATGAAACCTTCATTCATCCGAAAGACTCAGTTAGCTCTGGGTCACTCCTACTGGAAGAATTCGAAAATGTCAGTCTTGTTTCAGGGTTACGCACCAGGTGGCATAGCAAAGATGGAATGGGCCTTGGCGCAAGCAAGAAAAATGGGCCATTTGCCTGCTGTCTGTGTAGTATAATACATCAATTGTCATAACTCAATGGACCAGTTTGGGGTCTTGGCCCTGGTGCCACTGCATGTGCTACACTGATGGTAGTTGCTCCCCTGTACGCAACAACTGTAGCATATTCATGCTGCTCCATTTCAGCTGTATGATAAGAATGCAAGTGCTATCTCTGTGGGACATGGGAATGCATTGGATGACAAATTTAGATACCTGGGAATACAATTTAATAATGGCACACCTAATGTGATTAGGGACAATATGGGTAAAATTGTGTAAAGGCTGAGAAACCCTAATCCCCTGGTGATCTATTGTGCCCACTAAAGCTTTTCTAATTATCAAACAACCTACATTGCACATGGAGTCAGACAGACCTGGGAATGGACATTCACTTAATGCAGTCAGTCAGATATCCATTGGCCACAGGACATTCTTTACCTACTGATTTTAACAATCTGTTGCTATACACATATTGTGTTCAATATCAATACTTACAGTGGACTTGGGGTCAGCCCACTGCTTTTCATTTATTGGCTTTCTTGTCAATCTCATTTGCTTTCTTGTCAGTCAATGGCTCCACATAGTCTTCTTGTATTTGGACTTTCCCTGCAGCATAGCTTTTTGAACATACTTTGATTGGATAGTTTGTATTCTTCCACCGCTCACAACAGGTAACAGCTTTTTATCTTTGAGAACTCCATTGGAGTGTATCTTTCCCGTTCTCTTCCCGTGTGCTGCCTTCCTACATCACATCCCTGTCATCCTGCACTCTTTGAGTTGCGCCCTACTCATCGGTAAAAGCACAGCAACAAGTGAATTTTTGCAACGGTTGACAGAAGAGCAGACTTTATATTGTTGGTTTTCTTTTATTTCCTGCCTTCCATGTGCTGCATGAAAGTCCAAGCCATGTTACATAAAGGTAGCAATAATGGTGCTAGGTGGAAGGGCAAGTTTCTATACTCCCCCAGTCTGTGTTTGAGGCAGAAGGGTGACTGGAAAAATGTATTTTTCCCAGGAGGCCAATAAATCTGCTCCCTGGGCTATTTCTTAGCACCAAATGGCTAGAGCATTTGTTCCAGTTCCTAGTCATGCAGAAAGTAAATGGGAAGAATTTCCGTTCAAATTCTGAAACTTCCTCAGGCAGCTGTTATTTTCCTTTAAGTGCCTGCAACTATTCCTCTGCATTTCTTTTCAGGCTGGGTCACCTACACTAGATTTTTTTATTTTGGTTCACAGTTTCAAGTCAAATTTTCTAAATAAACCATTTATAAAGATTGAAAATACTGAATTCAGTGTTCGGTTTTAAGACACCTTAATATGACTGATTGTGTTTCAACAGGATTAAAAAAATTCCGTCACTTTTTAAAATAATTAATTAAAAAGAATCACGGAAAATCCAAAACCATTTGCATGTAAGGGCGAGATCTGTTGGGTTTTCTAATTCTTGCTTCTGAATGCTCAACATATTAGTCTGGGAAATACACTTTTCTGGAACCGCCTGCTTATCTCCATGTCAGAATATACAGTCTGTGAACTAGAGACCCTCTCCCCTTGCGATGTACCTGCTATCTCCTCAATGGTGTTAGCATGCATGTCAAGAAGGACCGTTCCATTGATGATACAGCTTCTCAACTCAAAGAGGCTGTGCAGGGAGAGTGTTGCCACATAAGGTTTACTCCAGCGTTCTCCTCCATCTTCTACGTCCTCCTCAAACTTCAACCACCTAGGAGTAGAGAAAACACATACGTAGAATGCATGCCTTTTTCATACAAAGCGCAAGATAAGTATATCAGAGACAACCCTATAGGAAAAGTGACGCTCTAAATAAAAATACACTATGTATTATTTTAGCAATAAAAACAATGAGGAGGAGTGCTCTAAGAATATCATGTTCCAATGGAATGATGGGACCATGGATGCTATTACACACCAGAAAAGCATGAAACTGTAGGCATTATTGTTATTATCAACTATAATCTGCAGTCACAGTGTTAGTAATGCAGGCAGCATTCACTAAGAAATGTATGAAAGGTATAAGTGTGCCTGGAGTACACCTGAAGCCTCTGTGAGTCCTGTTTGGGATCATAACTACAAATACACTCCTGTTAAAATTTACAGTTTGTGAATCAGACATAAAAGTAAACACCTACACAAAATGTTAGGGTTTGCCTAGATTTGAGGAACTTCGTGAATCATCACTGAAGTGTTAAACGTTGTGAATCAGCACTAGAGTGTTAAGACTGTCATACATAAAATCACAATTATTTGCAAACAACAGCTGTTTGATTTTAAAGTAGGTATACAGGGATAAGAAAAAGAGCATCGTTCTCTCAGAAACAATCCACAGCATATTTTTTCCAGATATTAGAAGTGAAAGGAGTAAGTACTGTTCTGCTGGAGGGATGTCAATTCCAGTGAAACAGATCCAGAGGAACCGCGGGTCTGAAACCGGTTACCTTTGAACTAAGGGGCAATTAGACCAAGAATAAAGAGAGTCCTAGCTCAATTGAATCATTAAGGATTTTCCATTTATTTAGTTGGTTATTGTAGGGTACTGAAATTGATGGATGACTAGTTGGCTAGGCAGGCAATTCTGATTTTTTTCATGGAGTCCAAGCCTAGCCAGTTGTCATTATTCAAAGACTTTCCACTCACCGTATCTTCACTACAACATCTGGACCAGTTACTGACATCACTAGAAGTGCATCCTGATGGCACATCCCTCACAGGGAGTAATTGTCAACATCAAATGCTTTGAAAAGGAGCAACCTAAAGGACTCACGTAGTATTTTTGTGTTCTGTTTTTGAAATCAAGGCCCGGCTCACCTTGCCGTTTCTTTCCACTCTGCGGCTTCTCCTTCTTTCACGCAGATCTCGTCCAGCTCTGTGAACAGTTCGTGGGGGACATGCTCCTCATCATCCTCTGTGCCCAAGATGAACTGCACGCGTTGAGATGGGGTATCTAGTACAGAAGCAAAGGAGTTGGCAAGCGATGCTAGCTACTAAAATGGTACATGTAAAATTATGGAATCAAAAAACAGAATTAACTCAAACAAATGAACAATTATTCAACAAAAACCAACTGCAGGAAGTGTGGTTGGCTCCCAACTATTGGGAAGACAATGACAGCTCATTTGAAGAGTCGATGAAAGAAAAGAGCGAATATTGACCATTCCATGCGCCAAGGTCCTTCCCTCACTCTATTGGCTTGGTGTCAGGCGACTTGATGATGTGGTGCTTCCTGCCCACTTCCATTACTTTGGCTAAACAGATTACCAAAGTTTTTCCATAAACCATTGAGAAAGGATTTAGTTTGCTACAATGCTCCACAGAGAGTGTTCCCTCCTGTAACATCCAAATCCACTTGAAGGCAGTGACCCAACTGACCTGCAACCAAAGGAGCTATCTTAAACAGCCCCTTTCCTCCTAGCGCCGCCTGGAGGACAGACATTGTAATGTAGTGGAAGCTAGGATGTAATTACCCTACATTTATGGTGGTCTTTAAAGATTTAAAAATCCTCACATTTTCTGTGACAACCCCTTTCTAAAATAACTGAATTGGTTAATTTATTATTGTGTACATTGAACAGCCCACACCGTAAACTGATTTGGCTCTGAAAACTCCCAGGTTTTTGAATGTAAAGTAATTTCCCCATGATCCGACAATCTGGTTATGCATGAAGGCAGTAGAACACTCAAAACATGGTTCCATCATCTGCAATTTAGCTATTTTACTACGGTGGGAAAAGTTGATAAAGTAGGCTATTAAAAATACCTCCATGTTTATGATGATGGTCATGTCTGAGGGCTGGCACTGTTCAAATTTCTTTAAAACACCTTCGATTTTGGTACACATGTACACATGGTGCATCCTTACACATGTTAGTTGAAGAAAACGGTGATTTCACCTGAGCAGAACTGCCAAGTGAAGCACAGATAAGCACGCGAGGCATCTTTTTCACACCCTGAAGTAGCATTGAACGGAACATACTTTGCTCACATAAGAAGCGTCTTTAAATACAACCTCCTCTAGTTTAAAAATATATGAAACCTCTAACATTCGGTGTGCCGCAACCAATAGGACAATGCTTTCTGTGTTTCCTTGCTGCAGATATTAAGAAACGTTAACTTTTTGTAGCAAGACAGTGTAGTGAAATGTAATTTTCTCAAACCAGGCCCTGGGATATTCTCACCATGAGACTCCTGGTCCTCCTCCTGGATCACGCCTTTCAACTTATCCCTTTTTCTGTGTTTTTGGCCATGGGGACGGTGGTGCCGATGACTCTGCCTTCCCGAGGGCATGCGCACGCCAACATAGAGGGTCCTGTGGCCTGAAAAATAAGTAAAACGTCGCTTGAGATCCTTTGCAGGGAGGAACACGTTTTTACTGCAAGAGAAGGTTTGGTTCAGAAAATGCTTAAATCAAGCTTACGACAAAATTTAAAGATAGTGGTTTCCATTATGTATTTTAAACAATTATATTGTGGTGTCTTCATCCATTGCTGATGGATTAGAAACAGTTTACAATCAAAGAACACCTTCACTTTATTTATGGCGCAATTTGTGACCTAAAATACATTTCATGTTGAAAACAAAGCTCAGATCACCCTCTTCTCCTGGCTGTCCTCACCTTCTACCTAATATTGCACTGTAGTGTATTATAACATTCAAATGTGCTTCATAAACCATTGCAGAGTTCTTAAGTGCACTTTTTCAAGAGAGTACCAGGCTACATCATGGGGGAGTGAGTGGCTGGCAGTGGGAGCATTTTGGAGAGAAGAGTGACCTGAGAGGTGCTCTTACCATGTGTTATGATAGTACACCTAGCAGTGTGATGCAGGAAGAGCATGATAAAAGGACACACAAAATATAACTGGAATTATCTGGAAGCTATAATTTATTCCACAGGTCTGGTATTGTGTTGCATGGTTTCTATACTGCTACAGGCTGGGATTTACCTGGATAGTCTGTGTTACCGGTAGTCTAGTACAGGAGACAGGAGGCTAAAAAAACATAGGCATCCTCACAATACCAACCAGGCTAATTGGCAGTGGAGTCCTCAGGGGTTGTACACAAAAAAGGGGGCAATCAGAAAAGGCCCACCAATACATTTGGTAACATACAAAAGGCAGAAATGCTGTCAAATGAATAAAATGATGCCAAATGGTCAAGAATGGAAGTAGCCAAAATGAGCAGTAGCCAGGCACCTTCATAAAGGCAGAGACACTGTCCCCCCCTACCAATAGTGCGGACGAGCGTTGCCCTCCTGCTACCAGTACTGCAAAAGTGAACAATAAGACGGTAATAAAAATAATGACTATTTTATTTTTCACTGCTCCTAGCCCGAGCAGTGTTTGTGGGTGGGTCATTACTGCTGACTGGAAGCAAGGGAGTGGCGCTCACGCCACTAGTTTACACTGCGTAAGTCACTTTGGCCAACTGTCTTACGACGGCCAGCATGACTTGCGCAGTGTAAACCTCTCCACCTAGCTGTCTCAGACAGCCGGGTGGAGATCAGGCCCATGTTCCTGCTGGAATGTTGAGACAGCCGACTCCAGCCAATCCTGGCGCTGCTCCCATGCTGATCATCTCCAGAATGAGAGCAGAAGGGGGTTGCCTGAGAGTCCACGAGGTGCCATCACACTGATGGCAGAAGAAAGAAGAATGCACGGAGGAGAGGAAACACGGAGGAGAGGAAACACGGGTTAGTATGTTTTCACAACTTTTTTAATTGCCTTTTTGGCCCCCACCAGGTTTGGAGCTCAGTCCCCTCTCTAAGCACCTCCAGTGTTGAGGGTCACTGGCCACCACTACCTGATTCTTCCTCATCCAGCTTGGCCAAAAAACACCACCAGTTTCCTTTTTCTTTTTTTGCAGATTTATATAGCGCAAACTTGACCCAAAGGTACTGGAGCACTTAACATGAGCACCAGTTACATTACACAAGGTCACATTCATTTTTGGTAGGCATTGGGAGATTAAGGGATTTGCACAGAATAGCAGGAAGCTGAGCCGAAGCCGAGGCTCGAACCTGGTTCCCCAGCTCCAAAGTAAGCAGCTCTGGCCGTAAGTCCACAACCTCTCCTCTCTTTTGAGCTCTGTAGTAATGTAACATTTGTGGCTCCGGCTCTGATTCTTTGCAGCTAACGAGTGGTCCTACAAGGGGACAGAGAATCACCGCCCAGACTTACATTTATTTGTGTAAAAATGGCAGCAGCTTGATCGATCCCTTTCATTACAACGCAAATGCTGTGTGGGATATGGAAGTGTACATGATCTGGAAGTGGAAAATGCAAATCAACGATGTGGCACTTTTATGGGGTGGTTCCTGTTTTGTGTCCATTGTGGCTTGTGAGCACTCCTTGTACTTTGAATGTAAGTTTTATTTAGCGTCATTCTGACGTCGCAACATATTAATTTAACCTTGTGATATATGCCTTTTTGCTTTCTACTGGACATGTGTTGAATGTGCTTTAACTGGAACAAGACAGATGTGATGCCAGAGTGATGTTGTTCTTCATTACCCGAGTGCAAGAGTTGTATCTGGGGTGAGGCACTGTGGGTTGTGAAATAAACTCTTCTGAGATAACTTCTGCTATGTACCTTTTGTGTCAGAGTGACATTTGTAGCTGGTGTCCAAAGGCTTGTCTATGCATATTGTTGGTTTATGCATGGGCAGTGGACTTTGTTCTGTTGTGTGAGAGAAATGTTGTACATTAGTGGGCTGGAAGAAATTGTGGATGGAAGGATAAACCTCTTGATTTATTTAATTTTATTTTTAGAGTTTTCTATAGCGCGAACCAGACCCAGGGTAGGGTATTAGAGCACTTTACATAGAGAGCAGAGTGTGAGTAGAACTTTTAGCAAAACACAGCATACAAAGTAACAGCATATTAAAACAAAGTTCGGGGTTAGCAGCAAAGAGAATTGTTCTGCTCAATAAGAACAAATTTGAGATTGCGTAAGTCATAGAGTCAAAGGTATCATCAACTGGAGAGTAGAGGCAAGTTTGAGGTTGTAGAACCGGTGTGGTGCCTGTGCGGATTTAATGGAGGAATTTGCTCATCAGGAATGATTTTGCTTCCCTTTTGAAAAGAGGTGTAGAGCAGATTTTTCTGATGTCTGGAGGAAGCGAGTTCCATATTGTTAGCACTGCTCCGGAAAAAGCTCTGTCAGAGGTTTTTTTCTTACTTAAGCGCAAGGGTTTTAGGAGTAGATTATCGGAGCACCTAGAATGTCTGTTTCCTCCAGATATGGTAAGTTGTTGGGAAAGGTACTGGGGAGTATTGTGGTGTAGCGCCTTGTGAGTGATGCAAGCCATCTTAAGTTGGATTCGAGCTTCATAGGGTAGCCAGTTCAGTGCCTTCAGGTGTGGTGAAATGTGGTCAAATTTACTAGATCCTGTTAGGAGTCTGGCTGCGGCATTGAGACAGGCTTTCAAAGGGGCGGTTGAGATTTTGGGAAGCCCCGAGAGGTAGTACATCCGTACTCCAGCCTCGAAATGACTAAGGACTGACTTGAGGATGAGCTTGTGGCGCAGAAGATTTTGACTGAATCTCTTCATACTATGAGAGACGATACTCAGTGGAAATTAGCGGACTTAGAGAACCTCGCACGAAGATCAAATCTGAGAGTGCTACAGATTCCGGAGGGGCGGGAAGGGCAGGATGCACGCAAAATAATTTTTGGTTTGTTTACAGATGCCTTCCCTGAGCTCACTAGATGGGATTGGGATAGGGAGATTGAGTGGATGTACCCTTTTCCATTTAATATTCGCACAAATTCAGCCAAAGTTAATAAGCCCAGAGCGACCTTGATTTCTTTTAATAGCTTTTAAGCTAGGGAGGATGTGTTTCAGTTAGCTGGACTTGATAAAAAGAGGGCTGGGAAGGATTTCGAATTTTTTGTAAGACCTGATTTTTGCCACTATACTGTAGAGCAATGGCCTTCAAACTGTGGGGCGCGACCCCCAGGGGGGCCGTGGAATGATGCCAAGGGGATCGCGCCTTCACAGTCACACTTCTGCTGAGGCCCAAGGGTTCAGCCCCCTTCCTCCCTCATCGTGTGTCTCAGCCCGGATGCTGCTGCAGTGAAACTCGATCTAGTGTGGGCTCCGCTGGGCAGTGTCTGGAGTCATCTCCTACATGCTGAGTTTTTCGCAGGTCTTTAAAGACCATTTGCATATCTACATGCCTTAGTAAACATGTTACAGAGGCTTAGGTTTTTGCCCTGGTTCCAGTACCCCCTGGGCCACCACTCTGCCTGTTCCTTACATTTTTATTTTACAATTACTGTTGTACTGTGAGAATGCATTTAATGAAAAGGAATATATAGTAGGGTTACCAAAAGAAAAATGCCTGCCTGTTTTGTTTAAAGAGCCTGGAAAGACCTCCTCTTGACACTAAATAGACTTTTAAATACAAAAGTATGTATGCATTCCTTATGTGACTTTTCTGTCTTTTTTCTCTTCATCAGTCATGGATCATTGAGGCAGCCCTAGAACACAATTAAAAGTGCTTTCTATTTATATTTGCTGTTCGAAGTATGCACAGATAAATGCTGAAAATACAGCTTTGGGTGACTGCTTATTTTTGTACCGACTGGGCCATCAAAATATTCTGCTGGCAACCCTAACCATAGGACTGTAAGTTTGTTGCAGGATAAGCACATTATTTATTTCCTCCACCCTCGATCCCCGATTAATGTCGCAATAGTTTAACTTAGATCTTAAACCCTACGCCGCCGTCAATACCATGATGAGTTACTTCAAGTGTCTGGAATGCGCCCTGCATTTAGACAACTCGTTCCTCATTCTCGCCCTTCACTTTCACGCTCACCCTGCACTCACACTGATCACCATGCACTCACACCATTCACCCATTCACCCTGCACTCACAGTGATCACTCTGCACTTACAATGCGCTTGCGCTGTTCACCCTATACATCACCCTGCAGTCACACGAGTACACTACTCATCCTGCACTCATGTGACACTTCACTCACCTGTCCCCCTCACTGCTCAATATGCAACTTACTCAAACAAGCCCACCAGTAATCATACATTCATTCATCCCATTCTGAACTTGCATTCGCACGCAAATTCATAAATTCATACGCCACCTCACTCACCCTGCACACTCCTCTTACCCTACTCTCGCACTGTTGCATCGCTCACCGTGCACTCAAATGGGCACTCTTGTCACCCACACAGTGTGCAGAGGGTTAATCTGCCTGCTACAAAGAACGTGTACTATGCAGATCACAGAACTGAGTGCGAGTAAACTATGAGTAGCGCTATAAAAATGAAATGTTTGTCAGAAAGGTGCTATGGAGAGATGAGGTGAATTGTTGGTGAGTGGCAGTGAAGGAATTCATGGAGAAGGAGGAAACGGGGGTGGGGCACCAAAAAAGACTGTTGCACCGTGTGCAACCAGTATTAGGACCAGCCCTGGCTGGGAGTGTTAGTCCTCTCTGAATTTCTGGTCTAGTAGTTCCCCTGCTTCTGCCCATTATTATTATTTACATTTGTAGTCCGCTACTGTTACCAAAAGATGTCCTGGGGCTAATAACCATCTGCTGCCTGTAGGCAAATGAGAAACACACAGAAGGAAGAAGGAGAACCAGACAAATGGGGTAACCTACAGAGCATAGAGAGAGGTTTTTATATCTTCCTAAAGGATAATAGATTATTGGTGGAGCGAAGCAAAGGAGGGTGTAAATTCCATAACTGCGCGGCCTGCACCAAAACAGCGAGACAGACAACTCATGCCTTCTTGAATTAGGGAACAATAAGCAGAGTGGCACTGGCAGAGAGGAGCAGACGGGTCTGACCCGTATGCTTGGTGAGGAGAGATGAGAGGATGAGAGAGGACAGCAAGGGAGTGAGAGAATTCGATTGAAGAGGCCAGGGATGAGAATAAATGTGAATTCCCGAAGAGAAGTGTGGGCATGCAAGAAGTGAGTGTGAGCCAAAGGTGAAGGCTTCTGTTAGAACAAAGGGGAGTTGTGAAAGTTGAATGGGGGGACTCGAGAGGTGTAAGATACAAATAGACAAAAATTTGAATGGAGAGACGAGGTGAATGAGAAGAGCTGAGGGGCACGGGAGGTGACGGGACCAGAGAGGCCATGAGATAAATGCGAGAGACTGTTAGAGATGAGGGCAGTGAAAAGAGAGAGTGGCAAGAGGTGATTAATGGTGAAGTGAGAGGTTGAATGGGGAGAGTTCAGAAGTTGTAAAAAGGGTTGAAAGAAAATGGCCTGCAAAGTGAAAGAGGGATCCGGGGTTAGGAGAGGAGAGAGGGATGCCAGGGAGGGGGTGAGAGGAAAGCTGCATGGGTAAACTGCTTAACTCTGCACAAAACCGCCAGGTTTTTAAGGGACCCCGGCTTCTCCTGGCCAGGGCCAGGTGAGCTTCTAATGTGGGAGCACATATTCCTGCGGAGTGGAAGGCCCTTCTCAAAGGTTGACTAGAAATCTTTCTGATGTTAATTCCTGTATTTTGGTTATAAACGGGTACTGATGGGGTGAAATCTTTCCTCTGTTACTGTATGTAAAAAATGTCAAAATAATGAAGCAATGCTATCCCAAAATACACAGCATCACATAACATCACTTACATTTTCTTCCCACACAATTTAGTCAAGCCTGTCGCGTAATTTGGTCCTCACCTGCCTCATAATTCTAGTAGCCCTGCCTACAGGTTTAGAAATTTTTGTCAGGAGGGGGTCCTTACGCCTCAAAATGTTGACAGGGGGGTCTCGGCATCCAAAAGTTTGAAGATCTCTGCTGTAGAGAGTAGGTGGCCATTGCGACAACTCATTCCAACGTTTCAGGCTAAAGGGGTGCAAGCATATTTACTGAACCCAGCTAAACTTAAGGTCATATTTCAGGATCGCACCAGTTTTTTGCCTCAGAGGGCTCCGTGAAAGAGTAGTTAAGCTCCATATAGGATTGTGGTTAACATCGCTTTAATGCATGGGATTGGTGGGATAAACTCACTCATCAAGTGAAGAGGTATTTTAAAAAAAAAAAAAATATTTTCTTTGTTTCGTCTTGTCTTGGAGGAGCCCTGGGTAAAGGTGTCAGTGTATTTCGCTTCTCGGCTACTGGGGTTTGTCTCGCAGATGATATATCTCAGTGGTTGTATTTTCTTTTATTCCTCCACTCTTGAGAGGAGGTGCGAGTAACGGCATCGGATGATTGAAAGCTTTTTTCATCTTAAGGACTAGAAGTCCTAAAGTCTTGTTGTTGGGGGGTGAGGGGGTGGGGAGGGTTGGGTTGCAGGGGAGAGGGGCTGGGAGGGGTTGGGGGGGTCAAATCAGGTTAAAATTTCACAGCATCAAATTGGGAACCGGTGTTGGCAATAGAAGAATTGATGTTTTGTTCAATAGGTTTGTAAGGCATGGCTTAATAGAAGAATTGCTGTTTTGTTCAATAGGTTTGTACGGCATGGCTTATAAAATGCATTTATGTTTATCTTCTTATGGCTACCAGGGGTTGAAAATCTGTTCCTTTAATGTGTGTGGTCTTAACAATTATAATAAAAGAAAGAGGGTATCTACGGAAATGCGTTTGATACAGCCAGATGTAATATGTATTCAAGAGAAGTATGTTCCCTGGAGTAAACATTCTTTATTGACTGATTTGGGGTTTGTACTGCTTGCAACGTCACACCAAACATCAATGATACGGGGTGGCAATATTGGCTAAATCCGCTATTCATAGCACAGGGCGTGGGTGATTGTGGAATGTGTCCTGGGCATTTCTAAGTTTACAATCTGTACTATTTATGGGTCCAACTTTGATGAACACCTACTTTTAGAAGAATTGAATATTGAACTTGCATTGTGGCCGGCTCCCTTAGTTCTCTGTGGGGACTTTAATGTCAACTTGGTTAATAATGAATTACAACGGGGAATGCAAGCATATACGGTTTTGAAACCTAGAGTGTTTTAAGCGCTAGTTAATCTGGTGAAGGATCACAGGTTAATAGATACATGGGAAAGTATGCAACCATTAGAACCTGGGTATACGTTTTATTCTTTCCCTCACCAGAAATTGGTTCAACTTGATTATTTCTTTATATCTGCTGAGTTACTTGTTGGGGCCCAGATTCAGAAATACCCTAGGATTACCTCCGATCATGCACCAATAGCACTGGAGATTTCGGCACTTTCGGTTGAGTGTGATCCAAAAACCTTTACGTTTGACAGGAAATTATTGCTGGGTGATGGGTTTAAGGACCATATGAGAATATGGATCAAGAAGTTTTTCTTGAATAATAAAGATACAGTTTCTGTGCCAGTGCTTTGGGATGCTTTTAAGGCCTGTTTTAGAGGGGAAATGATGAGTTTTGGCATTCATGATCAAAAAATGGCCAAGGTAGAACTGCAGGACCTATATTCAAAACTGTTGCTTGCTGAAACAAAACTAACACAGGGAATTGCACAGGGTAAAGACATCACAGGGTTGGAATCTGATACAGCACAATGTCGGGCGAATATTAATATACTTTGGAACAAAAAGAACGCCAGGAAATATCTGATTTACAAAAGGGAGTGCCATGAGTATGGAGAGGCGGTAGGGCGCTGTTTGGCGCTCCAAATGCGGATGAAAGAATCTTCTCAGAGAATTACTAGCCTTAGGGATAGCTCTGGTCTAATCGCACGGGATCCTTAGGGAATTCTTGCTATTTTTCATCAGTTTTATACTGACTTGTATACTCAGCAGAGGATACAGGGTAATGTGAATAATATGCCGCACGTACAGGAATTTATACAAGTAGATCGGGAGGAGGTGGAGCAGCTAGATGGTGGTATTACTATGGATGAATTAGAGGCCGCTGTCAATGGTTTAGCAAGCGGGAAGGCTGCTGGTCCGGATAAGCTTCCTGGGGAGGTGTAGAGAGTATTTTTTCACGATCTTAAGAAGGAGCTGTTAGAGAAGATATGTGCCGCTCAAAGCGACCAAAGAAAAACCAAAGGAGGTGATGGACGGAGCGTTGACAATACAAACACTCACCCCCAGTCAACTGATCTGGGTTTAATCCATCACCGTTCTTTAGCTCACTACGCCACCCCAGTTCAGACATGGCCATATGCAAATCAGTCTGACCCTGTGCCTCATGGGAACAGTCCAGCCCGAACTGCCAAGCCATGTCTTCCCTGGACCGGAATCAAGCTTCCCAGGACCGGTTTCTGGCATTCCAGCCGTCTTCAGCCGGGCTTGCTTGAATCCAGTGGCAAAGTGAGCAAGGGACTCACGTCTGAGCATACCCTGCCAACTTAGGGCGAACAAAGAAAAGCTCAAAGCGACCAGGCACCTAAAACATGGGCTGAAGCACTGTTGTTGTTTTTAAAAAGAAGGGGAAACCATCTGAGATCCCGGGCTCATATCGACCAATTTCATTGCTTAATTGTGACGGCAACCTTTATGCTAAAATATTGGCAAAAGTTATATCTCCTTTGGTCTCTTTACACCAGCATGGTTTTATCCCCTCTCGAGGGACTGTGGCTCATATTAATAAATTTGTGACATTATTTGATGTCGCGAAGGACGAGATCTGGAACTAATATTATTAGACGCGGAGAAGCGTTTGATCGCGTCTCATGGGAATATTTATGGAACATCATGAGTCGAGCAGGATTTGGACAAGGATTCATCCAGGCGCTACAAGTGTTATATAAATCACCAACAGCTAGGATTTGCGTTGGGGGTAGGGTATCGGAACCTGTGGAAATAACTAGAGGAACCCGGCAGGGGTGTCCCTGCTCCCCTTTATTATTCGCTATTTATATCAATCCCTTTGTCAATATGTTGGACAATAGCCCCTTAGTACGACCGTTTATTGTCCGGGAAATACAATATTCTGTATTCGCTTTTGCGATGATATCGCTATTACTACTAGTGATAGGGCTTCGGCAGTTATAGAAATAGAACAGTTAGCACAAGAATTCGGACAAATATCAGGTTACAAGTTAAACAAGACAAAAACTCAAATATTATGTACAAACGATATGATGTCCGAGGATCCAAGATCTGTTAAGGAGGTGACATACTTAGGGATTAAAATCAGGGTATCTATAAGAGAATTAGTGGAAGCAAATTGGATTGACATCATGTCCAAGATTACAGAATCTTTAGCAGGATGGGGCCGTCTCCAACTTACGTTGCTGGGTAGAGGCAATATTTTATAAATGAATATCTTACCTAGGGTTCTATACTTTTTCAGATCTGTTCCTTTAGAGGTGACTAAAGAGCAACTTCAGCAATTGCAAACTGTAAGTGCTAAATTTTTATGGGCCCCAGGTAGACCTAGAAGAGCAATGCGGTTTATGACACTGCGAAGAGAAAGGGGTGGTTGGTCAATACTAGAATTTACATTTTATTAAGATGCCTGTTTTTTGCATGAATTGTTGACCGGGGAAGAGGTCAGTAATGCAGCAGAAGCTCCATCAATCTTTCATGTATTACTTGGGGCGGAAGTTAAAAATTGTTTGTTTAAGGTAGTGGATGGTAGCTACTATAAACGGCCCCCCTTTTAGATTATGGAGGTCGCTTTTAAGGTTTGGAAAGTTATCCGAACAAAATTTTCTTTAACTGGGATAACATATTACACTCCCACTAATGCTGTACGTATCTTGCCTTTCATTTTTTGGGACCTGGTGGTTAGAAACTGGAGATGTATAGGTATTGTTCAAATTAGGGATTTTTTTGATGGGGAGGGCCTTTATTCATAATTTGCAGATTTCGCTATGCAATATAATGTACCCAGGACGCAGTTTTTTAAGTTTCTCCAAGTCCGGGATTTTTTAAGTAAGAAAAAGTTGGTAACGGTACGGCATAAACTGGTTGAGTCAATTAAGCACTGGGAGAAAATAGGGGCTGTATATAAAATATTGTTATCATCAAAGGTGGATGATTTGGAGAAAAATAACTTAAAATGGGCTAATGTTCTGGGCGAACAAGAGGTGTCTTTAGAGAAGGTTATCATTATGGCTCGAGAAACATTTTTATCAGCGAATCTGAAAGCTCCGTTTTTTAAAACTACCTTCAATTTATATTATACACCTGCAAAGATCTTGAAATGGGGGGGGAGGTATGATGACAAGTGTGTTCGCTGTGGGAGTGATAATGCGGATGCCTTACATGTATTTTATGCTTGTAGTAAATTATTTTTATATATTAGGAACATTGAAATGTTTTGTCTGTTATATCTGGGAAGCCTTTTATAATTACACCAGCCATAATTATGTTATTTACTGGGTCTGAGTTAGAGCCTGGGAAACATTGTATAAACATCGTTATTTATTGTTTTTAGCTATGACGGTAGCCCGGTTGTGTATTGCTGCAGCGAGGTTGCAACCTGAGGCTCTCGTTTTTGAAGTGTGGCGAGTCAGAATGTATAACATATATAATTTAGAATATAGTTTGTTTTCTGCTAAAGGCTCAAGGAAACACAAGATGGGTATTTATATCAAGGAGGCCTTTCATGAGTATATGATTGCTTAAACTATGTTGATAAAATCTGATGCTGTAAAATAATAAAAATATATAAAAAATAAAAAAAAGGACTGAACTGCAGTTTTAGGTCCGGGTTCTCGATGATTGGTTTAATTTTTCTGAGATAGCTGAGGTGGAAGCGGCATTTTTAGCCAACAGGTTGATGTGTGTTTGCATGTTAAGATTCTTATCCAGTGTGATTCCAAGTGATTTTGTGGAGTCCACCAAAGTCGGTGTGCAATTCAGAGCAGTGATCATTTTGGTCCATTCCTTTGTCTCCAGGGAGTTATTAATTGGGGAGAGTAAAAGAAATTCTGTTTTTTTGAGAGTTTAGCTTGAGGAAGTTAGGCGTTAACCAGTGAATGGTCTTTTGGAGAGCTAGGTTCATTGTCTTTATCTCTTCAATGGAGGAGATCATGATGAAAAGTTGAGTGTCATCTGCGTACATGTGGTAGGAGATTTTCGCCTGCTGTAGTAGTTTGGTAAGTGGTTCGACATATAAGTTTATTGTCTGAATGGCTGTCTGTTGTAGTTTTGAGACTAATTTCATTGCACAAAAGGGATTATTTCAGAAATATATTTTATTATCTGGATGTTTTGTTATTCTAGTGCTGGAGTATCACAGTGTGTTACACAAAGGTACTGAAATGTCACATATAAGCACACTGAGAATAAGGGAATGTCACACATACGCAAACCAAAGACTTGGCAGTTATGAATGGCTGAAGGGGGCGGTACGGTTTTACCCCAAGCTGTATGCTGTGGTGGGTGGTAGGAAAAGAAAATGACACAATAGATAAAGAGAGTTGGCTGAATGCCTTTATATGTATATTATATATATATATATATATAATTATAGTAAAAAATCCATACGTACTGCTTATCATTAGACCTTAAAAAATGTCTTGGTCAGTCTTTCTCAGAAGTAAGTTTCTGCATTTTAACAGGGAAACATTCAATTTGTCAATTTCTATATACAAAGAGAAAAAAAATGACATTTTCAAATGGGTAAAAACGTTGGGCCAATATCAAACCTGAAAAAAAACTATGGAGTTTTTCAATCTCCTGCCAAAGATTTAGGCCATCTGCAGAAGTCCCCTCTAACCACTGCTCCTTTTTTCACTCTTACTTAAAGTGTAACGTTCATGTTGAATAACTTTATTGAGCTCTGTAACCATGACAAAATTAAAGACACGCTAGATATGCCACAGCTCTTTGCAAGTATCCCTTGAAGTTGTTTCTATGGTGTTGTGGTTGGCTCTCAGCCACCTTGAGTATAGTTCACTTATTTTTGGAAGATGATACCTTTCTGCTCTTCTGGGCTGGTCCTGGTTCCCAATCACCACACGGAAGAAGAGGTCTGTTGAGAGGTTTGGTGCTTTTTCATCGTTATTCATGGCTTCTGCTTTAATGGGAAACTAATTAAGCTGCAAAGCTGTTAATGATATGTTACAGATCATTTAATTTTCCAATCTTTTTCATGGACTAATTATCTGAGTGAATTGATTTGAGTAGAAAGCTGGAACGAGTCTGATCAATTAAACCAACAACATTCAAGCTGATCCAGAGGTCTTCAAAGTGGCTGCAAAGTAAGCTTTACAGAGGGCCTTCCTAACACGACGAGCTTTATTAATGACTTTTTGCTTACTTAATTTTTTTCCAAGGAGAACCGTAGTTCCCTTAAATGTCCACAACTAGAACAAAAGCATACTTCTTGGGAGCTCTTTGTCTGTGAAATTTTCACAACACCCAGATGTAGCGTACACCTCTGCTGGCTCCATTTTGAGAGCCCACGTCATTTGGGTACACACTATGAAGTCTCTCTGGCTTCAAATAGGGATCTGTGGAGATGCTACTACAAGGTATAACTATCAAAGAGCTCCGAAAAACCAGAGAAAATTTTTCCAGAGCTGAACATAAAGCATGGCAAGAAATAGCACAGTGATGGAAAGGGCAGACTCTAGAATACTTGAAGAGAAGCACACAAGGGTAGCCTAAGTAAATGACCCTTTCTTGGCTTAAGGAGAACCCTCGACAATACACTGTGTGGACAATCGAAAGCTGCCCGAAATGCATTGGAGCACATTTGAAGCATATTTGAACCATATATGATTGATTCAGAAAATGAAAACTTAATTACGGAATGAAGGACATTTCCAAATCATTGAATGAACTGAATATTTTCAATAAATGTTGAAACTTCTAAATTTAAAAGGAGTCCATTTATTTGAGGAACCCAAGGTGTGCCCTACCTAGGGATGCATTCAGATTTTTTTGTTTGCACTATATGAATACTAAATAAAACAATAACAGCAGAAATGTATAGACATGAACAGAACACAGACTACAAATGTAATTATTTCATCTTTTCTTTTGCCGTTAACCTGCAAATAAGAATTTAAATGCTTTAGACTGGTTGATCAAAAGTTAGATTAACTCTTGAAAACATGGTTTTACTGAAATAAAAGCTACTTGCCTGAATTTCTACTTTGACCCAAACTACTCTGTAATATTTTTCCTGCATACTGATTTTAAACTATAATTATATTGTCTCTAAGAACACCAGAACCTAAGCTGAATAGCTGAATTCCTATGGGGCAAGAGGCCCATAGGAATGAATAGGAATTGCTCCCGCAATTTGCGAGTCACCAAGAGGCACTCGCAAATTGCAGGCGCAATTTCTAGGGTGCCAGGATTCCAAATGGACACCCTGTTGCACCCCTGAAATGTGCATGTGTGCTCATGTGGCACACATACATGCCCTAAGGGCATGAATGTGTGCCACATGGCACTTAAAAAAAAGCAAAAAAGTGCTTCTTTAAAGGAAATCGCTAATTACCACCAACTTGAAGTTGGTGGTAATTAGCAATTCCTTAAGGCTAAAGTGCACTTTATTTTGTGCTACTTACATTGCATTTAAGGAATTGCAATTTGCGATTCCTTAAATGCAAGAGCAAAATAAGGAAGCGCAATTTTGCAATTCCTAATTTTGCTAGTAGGTTTCAACTTACCTACATTGCTCGCTGCGAATTTCAGCGTTAGCGCTCGCTATTTGGCCACCTACATCTGGCCCCTAGAATCCCCAATGAGATCACAGGGCATTGACTCCATGACATCTATTTCATTTATTATGAATTGTGCTTCACTTGCTATGAAAGAGAATTTCTTTTAAGTTAAAAATGATTTATTTCTTCAAATCTCCATAACTTCCATGGGCAGCATATTCGCCCCTAGTCTAGCGAATCTGTATGTCCACTCCATCGAGACCGACTTGATTTTGACACCTAAAAACCCCTTTCAGTCTAACATTCGCCTATGGAGGAGATATATAGACAATATATTGGTTATCTGGAGTGGTACAGAAGAAGGCATCATGGATTTCCACCACTGCCTTAATGATTGTAATACTTACCTTAAAATCAATTGTGAATGTAGTCGAGAAAAATTACCTTTTCTAGACATACTGATTTACACCACAATTGATTGCTTAAAAATAGAGCTTTACAAAAAACCCATAGCAAAAAATTGCCTTTTGGCATATACTAGTTTTCAGCCCAAATCGCTGAGGGATAATTTACAGTTTGGTCAATTTTTGCGCCTTAGGCATAATTGCACAGACATGGAGAAGTTCAAAGACTAGGCACTGAATTTAGAACATCAATTCTTACAGCGTCATTAGCCGCGGACTATCATTAAGAAATCACTGAAACGCGTTAGAAATAACAACCATGAAGCCCTTCTTGAAGAACGTCCACAGAGGGAATCCATCTATCGCTTGAAATGTGTGAGCACATTCAGTAATAGATCGAGCCTGATTCAGAAATCCATTCACAAAAACTGGAAGATCTTAAGGAAAGGTACACATTCACTCCCGAAACCCATGTTTGCCTTTAAACTTGTAGCATGTAGCATGAATCTGAGAGATTCATTGGTACACACTAGACCATGTGCTAAGCCTGCGACTATTCAAGCTACCATTTGGTGCGCCCAACCGTTGAAAGGCCACTTTCCATGCAGTTCATGAAACGTCTGTGCACAAAAAACACATACTACATCTGTTGACATAGGGACAGACATTACAATATTGTACAAATTGTAATTCTGATCATTTGATCTACCTCATTACTTGCCCATGTGGTCTGAGATACGTAGGGATGACAACAAGGAAGATCATTACACGTATCTCAGAACATAAAAGTACAATTAGGTGTAGGAAAACTATTAGCAAATTGACAACACATGTTCTTGGCATGGGTCATGGTCCGGATGACTTAACCTGGACAGTTTTGGACAACCCAGAAATTCTGAAGCCCATTGCAAACATGACACAATTTTTGTTTAAGAAGGAGCAACGCTGGGTCTTTCGACTTAAAAGTGATAGTCAAGGACTCAACGACGAGATCCCCTGGTTCACACTGTCGTGCACATAGTACACATCCTTTCCTTAATGGGAGTACTGCCAACGTGGACACACCAAAACGCTGTCTTACACAAAACATTGATGAGTTTCCAGCTATTTTGTGGATACATAGCTGTTTTATTATATTGCAACTATCATGGTAGTTCTGCTGACATGTCCAATTCAAATAGTCATGTGCACAGTACATTTGCAATATGCATATAAAAGTTACAATAATGCTAAATGCAAGTAGGTTCAATCTGTAGTTATAGTTTTTCTCACAGTTTTTTCATTGCTAATGGCCTCTTGGCACATTGACAATAGGAACATTCTGTTTCTTCCTGTTTTCCTTGTCAGCTCGACTACATTTCACAGTGTCCTGTTTATGGGCGTGCTCTGTGTGACGTGCCACAGCCTTCCATGTCGCGGCACGTCTCACGTCACCAGTTGGGAGGCATGGCTAGATGAGTGCATGGAAGTCTATTTGCAGATTCCTGCAACGTTCTGTGGTTGCGGAAGGGGTTACACTGGGCCTGCGTCTTCCATTTTAACAGGTAAGCTTGGATTTTGTTTCACATACCGAAGTCTATGTTTGAGAGGACGCTGTCCACTGCTCGTGTTTTTGAGCCTTGTTGTGGAGCATATATTGTCTACAGAGCATGGCTGAGGTGACTCTTGTCTCCTTTTCTCTATTGCGTATCACCACTGCAATGTGAAATTTTAGCTCTGTTTTAAGAGCTATTAGTTTTCCCGGTTTAATTCCCACAATGTGTTTTTAAGTTAGTTACACGTTTAATTTTTTGTGTCTAGTTATCTGTGTGACAACTACAATGGTCATTGTATGCACTTTGTGAGACTATTATTGACTATAAATTCTAGTCACTGTCTATCACCACCTTGTACACTTTTGCAGGAACTGGATGCAGCCTTGAGTCGTTGGTATTTCATGTATTCACCCGACGATTCGGGTAAGATGCATCATGCTAATTTTGTAATTATTTACATTACATGCACCGCATTCTTAACTTTGCATAGTAGGGGTTGTGTGTTTGTTTGCTGAAAAAGCACTTTCTTTGTCTTCCTTTCTAGGGAATTTGATGACCAGTATGTCTAAAGTCTGAGTGATTTATCACTCCAGCTATTGGTTTGATATAAAAGTTCTGGTACCATTGACTCAAGAGTACACAAGTGGTTATTGGTATTCTATGTTTTGCACTTTTTTGGTCCCGATGAAGGCCGCTGCATCCTTAATGGAGCCTTAAGCTGAAACATGTCGACTTTTTTTCACTCAGTTCTGTCAAATTGAATCCTCCTCTGTCACAGCTATTTTCTTTTAATCCTCCCTGGTGTATGCAATATTAAATTGGTTGGCCTACATTGAGATAATTTTAATCACATTCACACTCTTCACTTAGCCCCCTCCCCACACTTTGCTCATCTAGAGGTTTAGTCTACCTCACTCACTCTCTCAAAATATCCCTGAGCTCCTCCCTCTCAGGGAGGGAGTTGTAGCCCGCACAGCGAATAGGTTCGCTGCCCGAGGAGATCCCCTATGATGAAGTATGCCAGGCTTGGGTGAGTGAGGGGAATCGTCCTGAGAAAGGGATACCCCACACTTTATTGATGTATTAGACCAAGTGACCCATTATTGTGTTTTCTAGTTATACCATGGGGAATCGGTCCCTGTTGGTCTATAAAAATGTCCTCAGGTCCCCTCTTTTTTGTATTTACTGAACTAATTTCACAGTCAGGACTGACCATCGTACTCCAGTGGAAGTGTTCACAACAAGTGGAGGAACAAGAACAACCCCAAGAATAGCATGGTGGTCTATGGGAATATTGGAATAAATTTCCACATGGAATATGTGCCTGGGGAAAAAAAGGTTTTAGCTGACTGTTTATCCAGTTTGCCTTCAGGTGTCATGACTGGTGCTTTAAGTGAGGAAGATGATTGGGTTGTGGCTAGAGAAAGTGTAGTCACTGAAGGTAGGATATCTCATGAGGAATGGTTGGAGGCTGTAAAGAGGATAACGTTTTCAGTGAAATAAAAAAATGTCTTTGTGAAGGGTGGCCGAATTGTGGAAATCTTTCATCAGATGCCGAGTGTTTCTGACAGGTGAGTCAGAATTGTCAATTGTGAGTGGAGTATTGGGGACAGGAAATTTAATGGTGATTCCGACGAATTTAGGAGAGCGTTTAGTTAAACTGGCACATGAGGGACACAATGGAATGAGTGCCACTCAAAGAGTGAGCGTGGTGACTTGGATTAGATTGAGAGGTTGAGAGAAACATTAGAGAGTGCATACTATGTGCTTTGAGTGATAAATGACATAAGACTGCGAGTTATCCTTCAGTGGAGTGAGATAAATCAGACGGTCCTTGGAAGAAGATAGGAATTAATATCATTGGTCCTTTACATGTTTTTGGAAGTTGACCCAAATATGCCCTTGTAGCAATTGATTACTTTTCAAGATGGCCTGAAATGAAGTTTACAGGGGAAGTTAATTTAGAAACAGTGATTTAATTTCTAAAAGAGTTGCTCATGAGAGAAGGGGTGCAAGAAATTATGGCTTCTACAATGGAGTCCAATTTGTATCTCCGCTTATGAAAGAGTTTCATTGGAACATGGAATTGAACATATTTGTTCCTCTGTGTACTATCATCAAAGCAACAGTCTTTTAGAGCGGTGGAATAGGACATTGAAGGAGGGCTTACAACTGGCTTTGACTGGTGGAGAAGACTAGAAAGTGGCTACGAGGAAGTTGTTGTGGTCTTATCGCACCAAGCCTCATTGTGTGACAGAGAAATCTCCTTTTGAGGTAATGAGAGGCCAGATAGCTAGGGTGTTGATGTCCACAGGCGTGGAAAGTGCAAAAATTAAGTTGGGCAGTGAAACCGATCAAGATGGTGATTATGTGATTGGTGATTGGGTTTGTGGGCAGAAGTAACATATGGTTAGGAAGGGTCAATCTAAGTATTCTGAACCTCTTCAGGTTAAGAAATGAACAAATACACACGTTTGCTGAGTGATGGAAATGTAAAAATAGTAAGGACTCCATCAAGAAAGGAGCTGGGAGGGCAAAGCAAATAAGAATATAATTTAAAGACAGGGATGTATGGGGAAAATAACACACCCAGAGTCTCAGGAATCGCAAATAAATGCTCTGAGGAGATGTGATGATTTTCGGAGATAAGTCGTATATAGGTTGTTTTGTCTTTACCATATAAAAAGTGTATGTTCATAGTTAGCCGAATAACTTGGAAGATGTATACTAGACCCTGTTTTGGTAGGGTTTAGTTATGCACAGTGTATGACTCAGGAATATGGTTTTTCATTTATATGTGCAAATTGTAAAACATATGTTAGAATATATATATATGTCATGTTAAGTATGATGATTGTTTTTCTGTTTTATTTATTTTTCTTATTAGTGTTTTAATTTTAAATTATTGAAGAAGGGAGATTTGTTTTATTCTCACTTTCATTTGGTCTTAATAGAATGTTGGTATGGTGTTCGGGAGCTTGTATGGTGTCAAATTCTGGAACACTGTCCTCTGGGCAGTTGGCCGCCCGGCTCCCTCCTGGTTGGATGAATAAAACATACATGCTGAGAACTCATAGATGTGTGAGTGTAGATCTTTTCAACCTCTTGGATATAGGTTTGCCTTTATATCTGAGTGGGCGCACCTAATGGACCAGCACCGAGAGAAACATAACTTCATGCTTCTAGGTCATTTTAATTCCCATCTGGAAGACATTACATGCAATGACTCCAGGGCACTCAGAGACATGATGACATGCTGTGGACTTTCATAACTTGCCACAACACCCACACATGTAGCAAGCAATACTTTGGGTGACATGTTCTCCAATGACTTTAGTCTAAAAGTCTTTGAGGCCCTACTGCTCAGCAGGTCCGACTACGATGTGGTTCTGTTCTCTGTCTCCTGGCTTCACATACAAGAGGGTCCTACATTTGGGAAAAACAGAACGCTCAAAAGAACCTGGAACTGGCTCTTCCAAGAAACTTTATCTCAAGTCTTAAACTACTGCCACAGGACTGATCACAAGGACATCGAACTAGCAGCCACTGTGTTCTCCTCCTGGCTCACTTTAGCCATCAATACTGTTGCTCCCATCAAAGAAACCTGCACGCGGAGGAAGCTGCAAACTTCCCCTTGGTTTTCAGAGATGCTTAGACTTTTAAGACAGTCCTGTAGTTGCGAAAAACAGACTTGGCAAAAAAGCTACGACCCTCAGGAACAAGACATATATGTGTCTGTCATGGGTGAATACAAAGCCGCCATTAAGGAAAAGAAATCCCTCCACTGCACCAATGAGCTTGAGTAAGCCAATCTTCTAGAGATCTGTTCAAGCTGGTCAACCTGCTCTCCACACCCTCAGGCTCATTCAGCACAGAGGCAACTCAGGATTTCTGCAATTGAATTGTGAATAGTTTCTTTACCAACATTCTGAATATTTATAAAGAACTTGATCACCTTAACGCAGAGTCCCCTATTTCTTCCCAAGGGGACCCCTATACAGAGCTTAGTCCGTCAGAGACTATGGGAACCAGGGATAGTCCAATAGCATCCCTCTCCTGCTTTACCCACCTGACACCCAAGCAAGCAGAGTTTCATCTATGAAGCCATGCTCTCCCTTTGAACCTTGCCATCCCAAGATTTTGCACCTGGCAGCCAGACCATTGTCTCTCATCTGACAGCAACCCTGAATAAAGCCATCAATTCAGGATGCCACCCACTACAATGGAAAAAAGCTGTTGTTAAGCCACTTCTAAAAAAACAAAATATAATTTGGACCCTTCGGATTTAAAAAACTACCGGCCTATCTACCTGCTGCCCATACCTTCCAAAATCCTGGAGAAGCACCTTAACTCCCAGTTAATGGCATACCTGGAACAACATGAACTGCTGGATGCCTCACAGTTTGTATTCAGGAGCAACTATGGGACCAAGACTACACTGGTTTCAGGAGTTAACAACATTCAAACCATGGTTGATGAAGGGCAGGCTGTGCCACTGATCTTTTTAGATCTGTCCACAGCCTTTAATACTATTTCCCCAACCCTGCTTGCAGGCCAGCTGAAGGAAGTGGGGCTCACAGAGTTAGCACTAAAGCTTCTAACTTGCTTTCTCAGTGACAGGTCGCAGACGGTATTCTTAGATCAATTATTTTCCAGGTCTATCACCCTGCCATGTGGGGTTCCTCAGGGATCCTCCCTGAGCCCAACCTTTTTCAATCTATATGTTTCCCCACTGGCTAAGCTCATAAGGTCTTTTCAATTTTAAGCTCTCTCGTATGCCGATGGCACACAAATCATTGATACAGAGGCCATTTCTACCAACTTCAAAAACTGCATACAGGCAGTATCTAAATGGATAGGCAAAAACAACCTCAGACTCAATGGAGACAAGACGAAGGTCTTGATATTTGGTAGCCGGCCATCCATTTGTAATAATGCCTAGCTGTCGGAAAAACTGGACACTTTACCCACTCCCTCAGATTTTGCAAAAAACCTTGGTGCGCTGGTAAATATTAACCTGTTGTTGACCTTCAGGTCAATCGGAAAGTCTCAAGCTACTGGACTATCAGACCTCTGTTTTACTATATTCCCCTTTTGGTGTGTGAGCAAGTGGCTCCTGCGTTGCTCTTATCCAGTTCGGACTATTGCAATGCGCTCTACTTGGATATCAACAAGACTGCAGTAGCAAAGTGGTAACTGTTACAAAATGTGGCAGCAAGACTAATTCTCGACATTCTCAAATATCAATCAGTCTTGGCCTTGACGCCTTTGGCCATTTTATCACGCTCTATAAATCCCATTCATTATATTTTAGAGTTAGCATATTTACTGGTGCACTCATAGGTGGCTATGTGTGAGAATATAAAAGAATACATACTGGTTATTCTATTTAACAGACCCTGGGTGCTTAAGGTTGCTCCTGGACTCTAGGAGGCCGCAAGAATCAGGCCTATGGATGTACCTGTATAGGAAATATACATGGTATCAGGCTTACAAAAATGTATGGAATTCAACTGACGTTTATCTGATGACACGGCGACTTACCTAGGGCCACTGAAGACAGTGAGTATTAACACAATGGTTACAATACTTATCACCGATGGGCAGAGTAAGAAAAAGAATACTCACGGGACTGACCATGAAATTGTAGATGATAAACATAGTGTAATATTTTATGTACTCTTCTATGGGCTCCAGGACGTTGTCACAGCCCGACTCTCACATATTTTGTCACCACTTTCTCCTTTGGTTATGGTTTTCCACTTGGGGCTTCTCACAAAACTTCTTCACTGTTCACTTAGCTGCGTAATTCTGCTTATGAATTGTGTTACTGTTCAAATCAAAAATACATTTTCAATCCGGATGGATTGAACTTAAATATGCCATATTGGTTGCTCTAGATTTATTTTGAATTTGATTGATTAATGACAGGTATCTTCTGTCCTAATATTAAAGCTATGTCTTAGATTAATTGAAGCCAGGTAATTTATGTCATATTTACATTTTTGTCTAACACTAGTTCCATGTGAAAGCCTGTTCCAAGTTTATGCTTGATACCAATGTTCTCATGGACATTTGAGTTGCTCTTGAAAGTTGTAACTATTGTTTGTTTGAAGTTAGTACACTGTGCTCTTGCCAGGCATGTGTAAGGGTTGACTAAACCTTTGTCTACTGTCCCGCATCTACTGTTCTTGTACATTTTTCATCAAGGGATATAAACAAGCAAAGCTCAATATGTTCCTATTTAAATGAGGTGACTATGGTTCGTATAGTTGATTTTTCACAGTGTTAAGTTTTCTTTCAGGGCCACTAGTTAAGTTCCAAGCCTCATTTTGATATGGAGGCAATAGGAATAAAAGCTGAACTTGTACATCTTGGGGCTGTCATGAATAGGCCTGGGCAGCAAATTCCATTCCGCTTGCCGAATTTGCGGCATTTGGATAATTAAGCGTTCCGGGGAGAACGCGAAATTGCCAAAAATTCGGCAATCCGCGGCTTTGCAGAGTTTTTTGCTTGCTCGTGCTATCAAAATGCGTGTTCGCAAGATATTTCTCCCCGAGCACGCAAACAACATCTGCGAACAGGAAAAAAGCATCTTGAACACGCGGAATAAGCAATTCAGCGGGTTCGCTGAACTTTTGCGTGCTCGCTGAGATTTTTTACCGTTTCGCGGAGCTTTGCGTAATGCAACTATGCAAATTTCGGCCACCCCTAGTCATGAATATATTCTACGTCTGTATACAGGTTCAGAACAGGTCCATCAACTCTTTTTGTTCAAGTTATGCTGCATGCAGCACATATTGGGAAAACAAGCAATGGCTGCTTCACGTTGTGGAGAAGTGTGGCTCAATGGTTAGAGTGGCAGACCCTGATGCTGAGGTCTGGCCCGGGACCAGGGTTCAATTCCCGCCTCGGCGGCTCTTGGACTCAATTTCCCCAGACCTGATAATTATTGCCTCAGTGCTTAGTCTAATCATGGGTCCCACTCTGTGACTCTGGGCAATAGCTTGCTTAATCTCCACAATGGCCCCAGCAGCGCTTGGATGCCTGGTTTCACCTTGGGGGTCCCAGGAGTGGACATCTCACATGAAAGCCAGGAAGGGTTCCACAGCGGTATGAGTGCAGCGCCGGGACGCCCTGTTGCTGAGGCAGCCGTGCGCTTTACAAGTACAACTACATTTACATTTACATTTCTGAGCTGCACTGCCTGAAGATCATACATAAATGTGGTAATGTTATAAGTTAATAATCCCCCTGACATCACGCTGCCTGGGGTTGCAGCGCCTCTGGGAGCCTTCCTTCTTCCTCCTGCCAGACTCGGCATTTTTGGACCTCGCAAGACCCGCTGCGCGGGTCCCGCATCGCCCCCTGACACAGGCGTCAGCTGGAGAGAACACCAGGGGTGCTCTGTTAGTTACCGGCAGGGCTGCGAGCATTTGCAGGGACTCCAAGGACCAGGAGTCCCTGCGCGCCCTTGGGACCAGCTGGGCTGCTCTCCCTGCCGGCCCCGCCCGCCCGCTCACGAATTAAAAACTGCCTGCACCTGGGATTGAGTGCTTTCCCCCTGACATCGCGCTGCCTGGGGTTGCAGCGCCTCTGGGAGCCTTCCTTCTTCCTCCTGCCAGACTCGGCATTTTTGGACCTCGCAGGACCCGCTGCGCGGGTCCCGCATCGCCCCCTGACACAGGCGTCAGCTGGAGAGAACACCAGGGGTGCTCTGTTAGTTACCGGCAGGGCTGCGAGCATTTGCAGGGACTCCAAGGACCAGGAGTCCCTGCGCGCCCTTGAGACCAGCTGGGCTGCTCTCCCTGCCGGCCCCGCCGGCCCCGCCTGCCCGCTCACGAATTAAAAACTGCCTGCACCTGGGATTGAGTGCTTTCCCCCTGACATCGCGCTGCCTGGGGTTGCAGCGCCTCTGGGAGCCTTCCTTCTTCCTCCTGCCAGACTCGGCATTTTTGGACCTCGCAGGACCCGCTGCGCGGGTCCCGCATCGCCCCCTGACACAGGCGTCAGCTGGAGAGAACACCAGGGGTGCTCTGTTTGTTACCGGCAGGGCTGCGAGCATTTGCAGGGACTCCAAGGACCAGGAGTCCCTGCGCGCCCTTGGGACCAGCTGGGCTGCTCTCCCTGCCGGCCCCGCCCACCCGCTAGACTACCTATCAGTGAGTTATTTAAAGAAGGCGTAGACCCCGCTGCGCGGGAGGGCGCCGGGAGAAGCCCGGGACAAGGGCGGGACCATCTAAGGCCATCATAGGCCAGAAGAGGCCGGGACGGGCCAACCCCCTGGCCGTGCAATTAAAAGAGGTAAAAGTACTTTTGTCAAGACATTTCCAATCCCTGTGGGTGCCTGTTGCTACTTACATTATGTCTTTTAAGGGGGCCCGAAAAACTTCTACTTTGACTAGGGACATGGCTAAGGGGACGATGGTCCACTATTTAATCAAGACACCACCACCTATTGTCCAACAACCTGCAAGAACAGTCCGAGAACGATTGTCTATTGTCCGCTCCAATAGTGATTTCACCCCCCCACAGTCAGTCGCCACATCACAAAATCTATCATTTCTGGAGGAACTTAACAGCGTATGTAAAACCAGGTATGCTGCTGTTACATCGACATCAGAGCACATGAATGCATCCTTTTGCCCTACAGTTATCTCAAGCCCCCACTCCAATACATTATCCTTACCTTATGGAAATCTCCTGGGCACTTCCCTCTGTCCACCTGAATCAGGTAACACGAACCCTAAAATGACTCTCCCGGACTGTTTTGGTAAAAGACAACGACCAGTGGATAAACACACAGGCAGCCAAGCAAAGCAGAAAAAACTGTCTGCACCCTCAACTTCACCAACTCTGTTGGACCAGCTACAATCTATGATTAACTCTGTGATACAGCCTCTGATAGACAGAATGAATAATCTTGGAGATAGGATTGCGGCAATGGAGGAAATAACTAAGTCAAACTCGCTACTCCTAAAAAGCATGGCAGGCCCCAATCACTTACAGTCCTTATGTGACACGGTAGTGCCTTCAACAGCTCCCCAAAATAATATTAATCAACCCCGACAGGTAGTCCCAGGTATGTTAACACCATCCATCGAGAAAGTTCCCGCCAAACTAATAACAGCACACAGTAGCTCCCTTGAAACGAGGCTGAACAAAGTAACTATACCATCCAAAGGGCCACGTCCCAATACAGGGAACATGCCACGTAAATCAAATCACATCCATTTACCACCGGAGGCCGCCTCGTTTGTGTGTGTCCTTTCTGGCGTGCCTGAGCTCACAAATGGAAAAACTGAAAATCAACAGGAGCTAAGAAATAAGGCACTGTTTTGGCTAACAAAGAATAGACCCCTGCCCCCTGACATCGATGGTAGAATACAATGCGTTAGAAGGGTGGGATGGCTGGGTCCACTTCGAAAAGAGAGATCTGGCGATCTGGTGTTGATAAAGTTTATAAATAGCAATGTTGTCCCATATCTCCAGACTTGGAAATCACAGATAGGAGATGGACCTATACACACCTGGGGACTATCTGATTTTTATCCCAGAGAATCACTCCACCCTCATATAAGATCAATGAAGAGAGTAACTTTTGGTTGGGCTGAAACGGCACCGGGGTGAGGGGTATTAATATCCAGACTCTGACTTGATATACTAATGATTTGGTACCTGACCTCTCTTAAAGATTTCATGCTATAATGTTACTTACTGTAATATGAATTGAAATGTAATGGTGTATATTTTGCTATGTGCTTTTATGATTTTATATTTAAAAATCGAATAAAGCTTAAGAAACGAAACGAAGTTAATAACTGCACTTTAGTAACCACAGTTGAAGTCTTGCCCCATTCTGGGCCAGGGTATGGTTGCTGCAGATGATCATTATATAATCCTTGTCCTTCTGTAGGAAGGGCTGCCACTCCTATCAACATAGCTATATGACCATAAAATGAAAATCTAAAAACAGGAGTGCTGGGTACAGCACTTCATTGGAGGAACCTGACTTTAGAGGCGTCCATAGGCACAGTGATTATTGTTGCCACAGTCTTGATACCTAAGCTTTCAGAAAGTAGAGCTCCACACCTCCTCTGAGGGAGGGAAGATTACATCAAGGTGGTGCATCTAGCTCTGAACTGAGACCCTGCTCATATTCAGCTGCAAGCCTGCTGGCCAATACACAGCAATGTGCTGTGAACAATAAGATGAAAGAATAATTGCAAAATTGGGAGAGGACGTAGATCCTGAAACTTTGAAGGTGATCAAAAGGGCACATCAAGTGGCTTACCATAGGATGACTGGGTCATTACAGGAGCATCCATCTCCGAAAAATGCACAGTGGTAGAGGCTGCACTTATAAGGCATTGACACCAGATGGCAATAAAGCAATACATAATCTACAAAAGACATTGTTTACAACTTTCTACTGAAAAGCAGATATTCCCCTTAATGGTGTGACATCAGTTATAATCAGTTTTAACTGAAAAAGCAAACTCTACTTATGCCCTCAAAATCTTTTTGAATCGGTCTTGAAATCCAAAATGTGGAAAGCCGGCAGCCAAACTACATACAGCTGTATGACATTCTTCTCACCCAGGATGCACTTTTCATGCCTGTTCCTTTCATAAACTAATGAAATAACACAATGCATTTCCCTTTCAAAACTAAAATCGTTGTGGTATTATATTTCCGATTTGTATGTCCATCTCAGTTGCTATTGTATCTTATGTTTGCTACTGTTTAGTGCAGCGTCTCCTTTGATGGAGGTACAGTAAGAGGGAAGAAAATGTATCTTATGTTTGTTTCTAAGACATTTGTTTTAGGGTCTGGCCTAGAGACAGCTTTATCAAACTTGCCAGCATATTCTTCATAATAAAATACACAAATATGTACTTTAATATAGGGGTTTTGTGTCAGCCCTCTTCGTATACTGGTTTGTTAAGCTGTCATTCAAATTTTCTTCTGCCGATTACACCAAACAGCATGATTCAATGAGTCAGCTCAATTCATCCACTGGCTGTCTTCCATGGTGACTGATGGTGTTTGGTCTAATCACATGTGCACAGTCACCTGAAAAGGAGTGCACTTGAAAGACAAAATTGGCATGCTTGCCTGGGTGGCTAGGCCACTCCTTTATTTTTACCAATTTTTGCATACTGCCTTTGTGTGCAAAAAATAAACATGAAAAAAAAATACTGCACACTTGCCAAGGTCAGACTTATTGGCTTTGTCAATGCTACTTTAAACTAGAAGTGATACATAAATAATGTACTTGCGAACTGTTGTAACAGAAATACAGAAGTGATAAATATATGTGTGTGTGTGAGTATGTGTGCAGATGTGTGTGTGTGTGTATGTATGTATGTATGTATATGTATATATATATATATATATATATATATATATATATATATATATATATATATATATATATATATATATATATATATATATATATATATATATATATATATATATATATATATATATATATATATATATATATATATTACCTACTGGCGGTCGCCAGTAGGTAGTTATAGTTAGGATTGTTTTCTATAGGAAATCCGCAACATTCTATTGGGAATAACTTTGGCGCCGGTTGAGGAATCTGCCTGTAATTTTCCTTAAATTTGCCTCGCTGCGCTCCACTCCTTCCCTAAAAGTTTTGGGGGGATTCGTCAAGCGGGGGCCGAGATAAAAGGGGGGTCCCAAAACGTGTTTTCCCCATGTTAATTTCCATAGGGTGGTTGGACTCAGTTTTGGCCCAAACGGCTGAATGGATTTCCACAAAACTTGGCAAAATTGTAGGGACTGGTAGCTCGATGTGCCTTTGCTATGTCTCAAGATATGTGCTCCAGTGGATTTTGAGTAATTTAGGTTAAAAAAATATATATATCTGGGCGGAGCCTAACCACACATCTGATCTGATTGGCTGTCAGCACTTCATCCAAGAAGTGTTGGCAGCCATCTTGGGACCAATATACATGATAGCACCTCATAAAAAAGCATTGTTGTTAATAGAGGGTTTTAGGACTTTAGTTACATTATAAATCATTTGTTGATGGTACCGAACAACTAGAGCACTAACAGTCCTACTTATTACAAAGGTATGGCACACCTGAACCCATCTTGACTGGAATAAAGTGGTAACTGTTAAAACATTTAATTTAAAAAGGAACAAAATGAGGGGGTATATTTTGCCATAGAAAGTATGATTAGTGCCGTAGAAAGAAAAATTAGGGCACATTTTGAGTGACTTCTCAAATCCTCTTCAATTTCCTTAAAAAATTCTGACATACAGTCTCCCAAGATGGCCACCAGAGACAAAAGAGCCTAAATGTAGCCCAAATATCACCCAGATGTAGCCCTAGTATAGCCCAATGACAGAATGTCCCAGGATGTTCTAAAGAACAACTAGAGCGCTAACAGTCTTTCTCATGACAAAAGTATGGCACACCAGAAGCCATCTTGATTGGAATGAAGTGGTAAGTCTGAAAACATTTAATTTAAAAAAGGAACAAAATGAGGAGGTTCATTTTGCCATAGAAAGTATGATTAGTGCTTCAGAAAGAAAAATTAGGGATCATTTGAGTGACTTCTCAAATCCTCTTCTATTTCATTAAAAAAATTCTGACATGCAGACTAAAACATGCACTTTGAATACCAGCAGCAGACTTCCCTGGTGAGCATTAGCTTTACTACAGTGATCTAATGAGCAACTAGACTGCTAACATTCAGAATTTATGGCAAATGTGTGACACATCTGAATGCCTTCTTGATGGAACCAAAGTAAACAAGCATTGAAAATGCAATAGATCTCGCCCTCGTTTAAGTTAAAGCCATTCTGTTTGTAATGAGGTGGCTTTTTAGCTTTGCTTTTATTAGTGTTTTTTAAACTTTCATGTAAATAACATGCATCTGTATGCATATATGTATATGTATGCATGCATTTATATTTGTATTTATATAGATATACAGATTATGGGGCCGATTATGATGGCGGACGGACTTGCGTCCGTCCGCCACCACTGAGTGTGAGGGACCGTCCGTATGGGCAGCGGCGGTCCCTCCATGACAATTAGGATGTGACCGCCACCCTGGCGGTCACATCCAGTATTTTTTACATTGCGGCGGGTGCTGCTTGAAGCGGCACCCGCCGCAATGTAAAAAATGACAACAGTGCATTTGCATGCACAAAGCGGCAGGCACCTCGCGGTGCCTGCCGCTTCGTGCACGCAAATGAAAGGGGGTACCATAGGTACCCCCCCATGTGCACCCCCCACCCCCCCTTCACCTAGGGGGCCCGCAACGAGCCCCCGCAGTGAAGAACCGTATGCTTTTCCACGGCGGAAAAGCCGCCGTGGAAAAGCATAGTATTTCAGACATCCTAATATGCCTGGCGGTGTCTGATAGACACCGCCAGACATGTTAGTGCTTTTCCGCCGCGGTCGGAAGGCGACTGCGGCGGAAAAGCTGCGGACATAAAAGCAGACCCACCAGCCATCCTAATTTGGCGGTGGGTCTGTGGAGGCTCCGCAGCGGAGTTCCCGCATCCTCCGGGCCGGCGGTAGCTTCCGCCGGCCCGGAGGATGCGGGAACTCCGCAATCATAATTAGCCCCTATATATGTGTATATATGTATATAAATATATATATATACATACACATACATACATATAAATGCATATGCATATATATGCATATATATGTGTATATGTGTGCGTGTAGAGAGAGGTAGAAGGTGTAGAGGTAGAGAGGTAGAGGTAGAGAGGTAGCGGTAGAGAGGTAGAGACTAGTAAAGAGAGAAGTAGAGAGAGGTAGATAGTATAGAGTGAGTAATAGAGAGTAGAGAGTGAGTAGTAGAGAGTAGTAGAGAGAGTAGCAGAGAGTGAGTAGTAGAGAGTAGTAGAGTGAATAGTAGAGTGAGTAGTAGAGAGTAGTAGAGAGTGAGTAGTAGAGAGTAGTAGAGAGTGAGTAGTAGAGAGTAGTAGAGAGTAAGTAGTAGAGTGAGTAGTAGAGAGCAGTAGAGAGTGAGTAGTAGAGAGTAGTAAAGAGTGAGTAGTAGAGAGTAGTAGAGAGTGAGTAGTAGAGAGTAGTAGAGAGTGAGTAGCAGAGAGAGAGAATAGTAGAGAGTAGTAGAGAGTGAGTAGTAGAGTGAGTAGTAGAGACTAGTAGAGAGCGAGTAGTAGAGAGTGAGTAGTAGAGAGTAGTAGAGAGTGAGTAGTAGAGTGAGTAGTAGAGAGTGAGTAGTAGAGAGAGAGTAGTAGAGAGTGAGTAGTAGAGAGTAGTAGAGAGTGAGAAGTAGAGAGTGAGTAGTAGAGAGTAGTAGAGAGTGAGTAGTAAAGAGTGAGTAGTAGAGAGAGAGTAGTAGAGAGTAGTAGAAAGTGAGTAGTAGGGAGTGAGTAGTAGAGAGAGAGTAGTAGAGAGTAGTAGAGTAGTAGAGAATGAGTAGTAAAGAGTGAGTATTTGAGAGTAGTGCAGTAGGAGAGAGTAAGTAGTAGAGAGTAGTGGAGAATATTCCAAAGTTTGGCACAGCACCACTTGCACAATAAGTCCAATCAAATCATATCACTTAGAGTCCTTATTGAAGCGCTGAATCTTGGTGTATATTCAAATGCTTTTATTTTCCTTAAGTTTATGTACCACAGCCAGCCGAAACATTTCGTTCTGTACAACAGAACTTCTTCAGGGCGTTCTTATTTCCTTCAAGTTATGTCGGTATCCTGTTGTCATATAACTAGATATTTCTTCCAAATGTTAGACGAGACGCAAGTACATTCTTATTCAAAGTGACTAGGTATCAATTTTACCCACACAATTCGGGCAGACTTGAGTAATTTATAGCATCCTCAAAGTCAGTCTTTCAAAAATTCCAAAGTATAGGACATGATAATCCAAATCCAAATGTTTCTCAAGAAAAGTCATTTTCAATCGTTCGGAATATCGGTGTTTGGGCAGATATGACCCAGGGACCCCCAGTATGCAAGGGGAATTAGTCCCCCCTCTGCAAACGCGCCAGTGGCCTGCGTTGCAGAGAGGTGTAAAAAGGGGCATAGCCTCATTACACCTCTGTGCAATGCAGCCCCCTGGCGCATACTGGAGGTTCCAGGTGGGCTAGTTGGCCCCCAGGGACCCCTAGTATGCAGGGGGAATTAGTTCCCCCTCTTTAAACATGCACGGGGGCTGCGTTGCAGAGAGGTGTAAAAAAGGGTGTGGCCTCATTACACCTCTCTGCAATGCAGCCCCCTGGCGCATACTGGAGGCTCCTGGTGGGCTAGTTGGCCCCCAGGGACCCCCAGTATGCAAGGGGAATTAGCTCCCCCTCTTCAAACATGTACGGGGGCTGCGTTGCAGAGAGGTGTAAAAAGGGGCGTGGCTTCATTACACCTCTCTGCAATGCAGTCCCCTGGCGCATACTGGAGATTCCTGGTGGGCTTTCAGGTCTTATATAGTTAATCAATCAATCAATCATAGCATTTGTATAGCGTGCTACTCACCCGGAAGGGTCTCAAGGCACTTGGGGGAGGGGATCCGCTACTGCTCGAACAGCCAGGTCTTGAGTTGTCTCCTGAAGGCGAGGTGGTCCTGGGTCAGCCGAAGGTGGATGGGGAGGGAGTTCCATGTCTTGGCCGCCAGGTAGGAGAAGGATCTGCCTCCGGCGGTTGCTCTTCAGATGCGTGGTATGGCGGCGAGGGCGAGGCTAGTAGACCGTAGCTGGCGGGTGGGCGTGTAGAAGGTCAGGGGGTCGTTGAGGTACTTGGGGCCCAGGTCGTGGAGAGACTTGTGTGTGTGGGTGAGGAGCCTGAACGTGATCCTCTTGTTGACGGGGAGCCAGTGCAGGTCCCTCAGGTGGCCGGAGATGTGGCTGCGTTGGGGGATGTCCAGGATGAGCCGGGCGGAGGCGTTCTGGATGCGTTGGAGTCTTTTCTGTAGCTTGGCTGTGGTTCCGGCGTAGAGGGTGTTTCCGTAGTACAATCGGCTGGTGACGAGGGCCAGGGTGACCGTCTTCCTGGTTTCGGTTGGGATCCATCAGAAGATCTTGCGAAGCATGCGTAGGGTGTGAAAGCATGATGAGGAGACGGCGTTGACTTGTCTGGTCATTGAGCGGGAGGAGTCCAGCATGAATCCCAGGTTGCGTGAGTGGTCTGTTGGCTTGGGAGCGGTGCCCAGGGCTGGGGGCCATCAGGAGTCGTCCCAGGCAGAGGGCAATGGTCCCAGGATGAGGACTTCCGTCTTGTCTGAGTTCAGTTTCAGGCGGCTGTTCTTCATCCACTCGGCGACGTCTTTCATCCCTTCGTGTAGGCTGGTTCTGGCGGTGTTGGGGTTTCTGGTGAGGGAGAGGATCAGCTGGGTGTCGTCGGCGTAGGAGATGATGTTGAGGTTGTGTTAGCGTGCGATGGCGGCAAGAGGTCTCATGTAGACGTTGAAGAGGGTGGGGCTGAGTGATGATCTTTGTGGAACGCCGCAGATGACTTTGGTGGCCTCGGAATTAGCATTAAAAAAACCTTTGAAATTCACAGAAAAAAACATAGGTTTCAGGCCTTATATGGTTAGGAATTAGCATTTAAAAAACCTATGAAATTCACTGAAAAAAACATAGGTTTCACACCAGTTATAGTTAGGAATTAGCATTTAAAAAACCTATTAAATTCACTGAAAAAACCATAGGTTTGACACCAGTTATACTTAGCTGGAAATTTTACTGACATAAAACCATTGAAATTCCCACGTTATAGTTAGTTGGACTCACTAAAGCTTGCGCGTCTGCAATGCACTGTTGATGACGTCACATATTACATCACTCATGACATGGTCAGTGACATCACTCATGACATCACTGATGACACCATCCAGTGAATGTGTGTCTTTCTGAAAAATATAGTGAATATACATATACATACATAAAGTACATACATACATACATATATTGATAAACACAAACGAACGGGATAGCAGAGGAAGAGCAGCAATTATAACGTCCCGACCTGTAATGTTGCTGTCCAAAAATTTAATCGCTGATGTTGGCATAACAATACATTCTTGAGGCCAAATGACACATGAGAACTTTCCAGAACAGCGACAGAGCGTGCAAATGTGCAATGCTTTATCTCGAGGCTCAAGTACAATATTACAAACAGAAGCAGAAGCTAAACATTCTGCAGTCAGGCTCTGAAGATTAACCACGTACGTTCTTGTGCTTTTTCTTAGCAGAACCAAGGGAAATACACTCATCCAATCTGTTCTTGTTATGCGTCCTCAGGGACGAAAACATTTAGTGTTAAACAAAACTACAAGATTGAGCAACTGACTTAGTTATTGCCCTAATATGATGCATATAAGAGTCCTGGCTATCCCCCCCCCCCCCCCCCCACCACCACCACCACACCATAAACACTTGCAGATCCTACTTCTGTATCCCCAAACTAGCTGATAACCCAAGGCTGTTCTTTCCCCACCAGAATCAAAATATCTATGTCAAGGCTTCACAACTGCAAGTCTCCTTGAAATTAAAGAATCCAACATTCAAAAGTTCCGAATTGTGTCAGCTAAATGTATTTCCAGAAGAGGGTGTACACTATATAACAACCCCACTGGCTTTCTGTCAAATAGGAAAACACACAAAAAGGGACATTATTGTGGGAGCTGCTAGCCCTGCAATAATATTTTTAAAATGTCCTCATAGTGAAAAGGCAAAATGGCATCACTCACTTTGAAACTAGCCAATGGCTTAAGTGGGCTCACGCACATGTACCCAAGCTGAATGCTATAACATAGGGAAGAAAACAGTGAATGACACAATAACAGAACAATGGATGAATAGAACTGGCTGAAAGTGAGTATATTCTATATAAATGTACTAAAATGAAAAGGTTTTGGGTAACGCCAGTCCTAAAAAGGGAACCATTTTCAGGAAGATGCTCGATGACAAAAAATTATTCCATCTACATGACAAGCTGGTATCACAGGCCTCTAACATCCCTATCATGACGTTTCAACACTCTTTTATCCCCCAACACAAACCTGTTCTTTATTTATGTATTTATTGAGGGTTATATACTGGGGATATGATCCTGCCAGGAAAATCAGAATGATTCACAAAGAACAGTGTTTACACAACAGTACTTTGTTAGCTACATAGAAGCATATGTCGCAGTACTATGTCAAGCATACATTGGTGTGACCAAGAGTATAGGTCAACGTCAACTGTCGAGGAGATTCAAAACAAAATGTTTAAGACCAAATAAGTTCTGTATGTTTCAATGTAGATAGGTAGAAAGGTGGGTGTGCAAACTGTTTTACGATACAGATGGATGGTTTTGGATGAGGGTCATCCTAGTGTAATTGTGGGATCCTCAGGTTAGCAAGTCTCGTCATGTGCGGAGGCCATTTTTAGTGACTGGAGTCATCAGACCAGTAGCATCCCCTCGGGCAAAATGGGCTATAGGATAGCATTGGAAATCTACCCATACCAGCTCAGTTGTTGAATAATATTACTTCTTAGTTTGGACTGACCATGTGAGCAAGCTAATAGGAGAAGGTAATGGAGCCAATGGGGAAGAATTGTTGGAAGAGTAGAGTTTTCCTTCACTTTGAAGACTTTGAGAGAGCGGCTGGGTCTGATTGAAGATGAAATCAGGGGCGTAGCTTCTGGGGATGTTTGGGGTGTTACATCTTCTAAAAAACGTTTTCTGTAGTAAATAGCTGGGTACAAGTTTTCTTAGTCTGGTATGATGAGGAGTATGTAGGAGTTTACCTCGGATTTGTACATACACTCAGACAAAACACAGAACACACACACACACACACACACACACTTGCTCTCTCATCTCTGTTTTGCAGGTCCTAAAATATTGTGTTTAAGTACTTCTACCAATACTTACTGCCACTTAAGCCCCCATCATGCCTTGCTTCTCATTTCATGTATTTTAGCAAGATATGTCAGTGTGATTATCGGGAAATCTGAAGTTCACCCCTCCCAATCTTACTGACCAAGCTTCGCTCCTGAGTGGAATGTTTGTAATGCTGTTTTCACTCTACCGTAGGAACTGCACATCTGTGGATAGCATAACTGTTGAAATAGTGCCAGACTGATTCCATGCACCTCCTCAGGATATGTCATACTCTAAGCCAGTTAGCTCACAGTGCCACCATAAGCTCCCTTAACCTTAAGTGGGTAGAAAATGGTTCGGTTCTGGGAACCATTAAACATGACAATCCTGATCCCCCAGGAATTGTGGTAACAGATCTGGAACCCTTTTGCTCATTCACTTGTGCTCTTTTTCTTTTAGAGAAATATACAAGGAATACACAATGGGGCATTTTCAATATTTATTGAACCAACTTGATTCTTGTATAAAATATGTGTGCTGCAATGATCAATAGACAGAAGCAAATTAAAGTTATTAGAAGTATTAGAACAATGAACAGAATGAAAAGTTCCACCATCATGCAGAACAATGTATATATGCAGGCATATAAAACAATACAGGGTGTGTGTTCTGCAAAGAATCCCCATACTGGATGACCCAACCCTCATTATGTGAAGGGAAAGAATGCAGGTCCACGTCATGGTCAAGAGATGGACACCTCTCATAGAGATATCAGTAGACTGCTGAACTGAAGCATCAGCATGAAGAGACATTGCCAATGATAGAAAAGCTCTCCTCTGCCACACCCGGAAACTGATGTTTATTTATAACAAACTGCAACCTTGCCTTGGGTGAGATCTTGGTCAGGCCGCCATTTTTTATGTGTTATTGATAGCTCTGTCACCATATGTACGAAACAATTGCATTTGCACAATGCATATATTAACCTTGTATATTATGTGTAAAGGTATCATGATAGCAGTCTTGCGAAGTTTGTTTGTAAGCAAGTATAGTTTCCTAGAAACTAATCCGTACTGTCATGGTTGCAAATGTGTGGCAAAAGCCATTGTGTGTGAGTGAAGGCAACTTTAGGAAGAAACCTGTGTACATGTAAAAATGGCAGTGTTTCCCTCTAGGCCCAACTGGAACACATGACATGTTGTTCCAGAGCCTGGTTGCACATCTTGAGAAGGTTTATTTAAGGGCTCTTTTTCTTTGGCAGGGATTATTTCACGTACGAGGTTGATTTATTCTTAGTTCTTGTCCCACAGTTCTGGAGCTTGCTCTCATCAGCTGTTCTAAACAGAAGAACCTCTACGCCTCTATAAACCAATGACAACTTCGGTATTTGAATCCAGCTTTTTTTACAGTCCAGAACTTGTGAAACACCAAATTCGCCTACGCCCTTTAATCATAAGTGGTTGCATTTCAAAAGCATACATTGACCAGCAATGATACAAATGCCGCCACCGCATCGGACGCTGTACTTGGGTCTTACAAACGAGGGAGAGATGCCCTTCAATTAAAGTTGAGATTCAGAATATATTGTGAGTGGAGGAGACGAATTAAATACAAGCACGGAAGCTCTGTTAAGATTAAATAAAAAAAAGAGATTGCGACTCATACTCAGTGGGAGGATATTAAAGTATACTAGATTCTTAGTACAGAGTTGGCCACTTGACTGCAGTGAAAGAAACAAGGAGGTGTTTACTAAAGAAACCGCATAAGGATTTTTCAATTTTGGTGAAAATTACTCATCAAGAGGGCCACCACTTTTTTAAAGCAACTAAGGGGACCGTGGTACTAAACATCACGGAATCAAGTACAGCAGGGATTGATTATCGTAACTGAATGTGAGGATTCATTAGTGTCTTGAAAAAGGTGGTCAATATAGGGCTTATACCACCGAAACGCGTTGACACCTGGAATATACCAAATTGCATGGATACAGTAGCATTGTGGAAAGATATTTTTTAAAATATATATGCTAGTGCCACGAAGTAACAGATGAGGAAAAACTCTGGAATGTCCCACTGTTAAGCTTACCCCCGATCAAGAAATTGTCTCAACCAGCTCTTCAGCTAAACGCTCTGACTATTGAACACAGGCTAAGGGCCACTATTGGCAGGACTGCATCAGATAGAGAAGGTGAATTGATCTTCATCAGTCCGACAGGAGCAAGTCACATAGACTACATCTTAGTAGATCTTAAGTTGTTGTCCACGGTAATCGATATGCAAATAATTAAGAACAGCGATAGTGACCACAACCCCCTTAGTTTGGAACCATTCTCTCTCTGGGAGGGGTTTGATAGTCCTTCCAGGAGTAATCTGATAGTAGCCTCTAATGACAAGCACCATCTTAAATGGCCCTTGATACTTGGAGATGAAACCAAGCTTAACAAAATTAAGCAGGACTTATTGAACTGGTTGATTGAGATCAAATCCTTTGCAGTGGCTACTGGGGAAGTGGAGGATGCTAGCCGGCTTCACGCAATATTTTTCAAGCATCTTACCACTTATTTTGTAGCCAGCTCCAAACATACTATTCATAGCGCTGGGGCTCTAACTAGGAATAACTCATAGTTCTCAAGAGCGCCATCAAAAATAGAAACTTAACTCTGGTACGTGACTTACGTAGGTCTTATAAATTAGCCATCAAGAAGGCCAAGCAGAATTGGGACGAGCATAAGTGGAAACAAATTGGGGAGGCATGTGTGATGAAAGATTATAGGAAGATTCCATTTTTAGTGGGAAAGGGCAACCAGGAAAGCCAACCCACTCTAGCAAACAATATAACAGTTGGGGAGTGGCAGGAGCATTTTAGGGCCCTCTATTCTGCCACTACAATGTGTCCCAAAGGGATTTCTCATTTAGATCTATCACCAAACCCAGCAACGGTTAATTTCACTAAGGAGGAAATAGAAACATCAATCAAATCTATTGTAGCTGCAAAAGCCCCGGGACCAGATGGAATACATGGTGATTTGTTTAAATATGACAAAACTAATTGTTACTTTTTAACGCAATTGCAGGGGGAGCACGAATCCCAGACTCATGGAAGGTAGCAGAAGTAATACCAGTTTTTTAAAAAGGGGATCGTAGCAAACCAGCGAACTATAGGCCTATTAGCCTAATTGACTGCATCCAGAAGGTGTTAAGCCGTACCCTCTAAGTTAGAATCCAGGACTGGATGACTGATGAAAAAATACTATCCCCATTACAGGCAGGCTTTCAACAAAAGACTGGGACAATTGACCAGGTTTTTAGATGTATTCTCCTCTATTGGCTCAATCCACATAACTCTTTTAGAGGCTACTTTACTTTAGACAACACTAGATTGGAGGGGGTATGTAGCTTCAAATATCTGGGTGTAAAGCTGGCTGTATGGATGTCCTGGAAGCACCACATGATTAAGACCAATCTTAGGTTTAGACAGATAGTAGGAACCCTGAGAAAGGAACACTCAGGATCATACACCAAACCTGTTGCTCCAGCACTAGACATTTAGAAGACCAAGGCAGTAAATTGTGCTCTGTATGGAACAGAGTTGTGGGGCTTGATAATGTGGATGATCTCTCTGTAATTGAAAGTAGGTACTTCCATCAAGTATAACATTACTTCCTCTCAAATTTGATATGGGTGTCAAATGTATAAAGGACCTGGCCAAATGTTGTCCTCTTCTCTTCTGGCAGAGACTTCTTACAACCCCACATCTGCACCCATATGCATTGGCCTGGGAGGAAGTTTGTGCTCTAGATACACAGAATAAGATAGGGTGGATAAGGAATCTAAATACTTTATTAAAAAAACATTAGCTTGATAGGAGGCTGCAAATGTCCCCAAGACCTACCCACAAAAAACAATTAAAATCCATGTATTAGGATTGGATATTTGGTAATGAGATCAGGAACAGTAACTTAGGAGATTAACAGGGGAGTTCCTATATTTTAAACAACAGCGATCGCTGGAGAGTTTCCTTGATTTGATACAGGTCCCGGCTGATAGAAAGCTTTATATCCAATTTCGACATGGTACAATTCCACTTGAATACATTCACAAGTTCTTGGTCAAGTAATGCCTCGGCTAGTAGGGGCTGTCCATGCTGTTCTGTCCCTAGAGAAACTGTACTCCATGCCTTGTTTGGCTGCCCAGCATACTTAGTCCCAAGGTGGTGGTGGCTTGTCCCCATATGCAAACAATTGGGCACTAGGGAGCACAGGGTGGCCCTGCGCATTTTAAAAACGGATGCACTTTCTCAGTTTGTTTGCACGACTGCTAAGTTTTTAAGTCACATGTGGGGAATCAGAAGGAAGGTAAGATTGAAACAATGCATTTTGTCCCCTAACCATGGGCAATGACCAACTGCTCGTACCATCATAAAGCGTATAATGTATCTATGTAAAATAAAAAAAGGCAAGTTGAAGGCCAGGTGCATATTGATCCACCGTCTTATATGTAACCAGTATTAACCCTTGCGTACACTTTAAAGGTGTGTTGAAAAGGTGTGCAAGGAAGCTATGACTGATAGTAACTTCCTAAACAAAGTGCATTATTGTGATTTTGTTATCTTGATCCTTGAACATCGGTTTGGGCTTCCCTAAATATACAATGCATTACCTACAACAGCGGAAGGTTTGAGATCCAACAATTCATTATTTTATAAAGTTTTATTCTTTTACTTAAACAATCGTGAATGAATATAGTTCTTTATTTACTTATTTTAATCCACATGTAACTTGGGTTTATGTTCCAACGAATTGTTTTTAGGAATTTAATGAATTGGGAATTTGTACATTTTAATATTTCATGTGTGTCTATGTTTGTACTTTTAAGGTCTGTTTGACCGAAATTAAGTTTATACACATTTATGCTAGTGGTAAACTGGATAATCTATTGGTCCTTGAACACGAACTACTGAGAAATTGTCGTGGTTGCCCTTAGTTCTTTTTTTATAAACTCTCCTGTCCTCTTTTGCCTTTCCGTTTTCCACCCCTATATCTTTCTGCTTTTTATCTAGCTGAGGGGAGCTAGATGACATTTCTCATGAACGTTAATTGTGATGGGGAATTTTCATTATGATTAATATTAGAATATTATGTCAGGATAGCATGGATGTTTGAACTCATGTAGAGTGGGCTACTTTTGTGTATGTGACACTTTTTTGCACAACATTTTAAAACAAGTCAATAAAAGAAAATATTGTTTTTAATTTAAAAAAAAGATTAATGGTTATTTCATATGGTACTGTGAACATTATCTGGGTTTGGAGTCTGTATCATTTGGATGACTGTATGTGTGGATTTGATTGTGTGATACCTGCCCAAAGGGAATTGTTTTTTGACATACAGTCTTCTTAAAACCTAACTATTTCCTAGGAAAGCGGTCTGCATTGATAAAGGTCAGATATACACTTAGCAGTTTACTTGTCTGGTGGTTTTCTCTAATGAGGTCAGCGTCAGAATACCTTTGAGGTGAAAAATGCGCTTTACAAATGTAATAAATAATAATGCTCCATGAATACATATTTAGTGCTTTCACAGCGTAAAAGCAGTGGTTTCAAAACCTGTCTTACACAGCAATATAGTATTGATCGCAGGTATGAAACCGAAACCATTCCTGCAAATTATAGACTGTATCCAATGTGAGGCCTAGTCTCTGATTTTCTTTCCTCTAACTAAATCGACCTCCCTGTAGAGCTTCACAATTGTCCTTTGTTTAAACTATGTGTGCTCGTTATGAAAGCGATGAAAAACCTGGTCATTATAACTGCAATCAAGATCCATTGTTTACTGAAACTTGCAGGCACCAGGTTCAAAAGTATTATTTGTATAGATGAATATTAATTTTTATCAAAGAGTATGTTTGTCAAAACCCAAGCATTTCAGCCCATATTTAAATATCTATTACTTTGTTTTAATACAGACATATAGTCAGCACAGTCTAATATTTCACTTACAGTTTTGAATAGATATGTATCCGTTTGAAACAAGCACATTTTTCCTGCTAACTATACCAAAAGATATGTGATATAAAATATATAATTGATATCGTTGTATTAAATGAGCCTATATTGCCGTGTTTGAGTTTTGGTGACATTTACAAACTACTCAGCTTTTAATCTTGTGGTTTATAATGTCACTAGGACATCTTGATGCTAATGTAGGACCATATTTCACGACGACTCCTCTCAACTTAAAAATAAGCACTCCTAAACTTAGTACAGTATAAATTATATCATAAAGGCACATTTTCCTAGTACGACTGCCCCACCAGTGTATGTCAGGTTGAGCATGAAAACTGCAGATCTGAAGACTTCAGAATTAATTCATATACATGGCCATATTGACTAGATATTAAACATAGTGTTTCAAAAAGCAGATACAAGTTCAGGTAAGGGGGGCACAGGCACATATATGCCTAATTCTATAAACACATAGGTAGGGCCACAGGGATCATGCAGCAGTAGACAAGTTATATAACAATAACAATTAGTAACACATCTTTCCATTAAAAGTCAGCGCTGCAGAACAACATAATATATTTATTATGCCAGTGTCTCACTAGTAGATACTTCAGGATTCAAGACAATGGACCTAAAAAGAGATCCAGCATTTTTGTAATTGTTCTAATGTCCGAGTGTCATGTTAAAAATAACTGCGGCTTTGAGAACAGTGTGTATACAGTGAAGCCAAATTAGTTAATAGTTAAACAAATTAAAAACCTTACAAAGGGATAAGTATTTGCTTTTTTTATATTACAATTAGCTATATATGTTTTCTTTTTCCTGTTGCAGATAAAATCTCCTCCTCCAGACTATCAAAGGGGAATGTTCACCCTGCCTGGGCAACATAGTCACATCTTTAAAAGCCTGATTAAAGAAATCAATAGCTGAAGGTAGGCAGTTAACATTCAAAGGTGTCTAGCTGCGCTGCAATCCTTGTGGAGAAATCTTTACAACTTCCAATCCGTTTTATAAAACAATATTTTACCTCTTAGAGGCAGAAAATGATACCGTTTATGCTAAATTATGAAGCAACTGTGACAAAATCATTTTGACACGGAATATACTGCGGGCGCAAGCTCGGTTTTTAGGTCTCGGACAGCGTAGGCTGCACTTGTGCAGTCTTGCTCCGAGACTTTATGTTTTCTAGAGTGGGGCTTGAACCCGCCCCTCTTCTCCATTGGCTGGCTTCCTAAACGGAGGCCAGCCATTGGAGGAGAAGGGAATTTTACATTCCAGCCAATGGGAAGAGGAGACAAAGAAAAACACGCCCCCAAATCTGAAAATGACGGTGCTTTCTCCGAGGCATTTTTGCTTCACCTTGGAGAAAGATAGTGGCGTGCATGGCGTTTCCGACCGACTGCGCAACAGACAGAGACTTACAAGAATTGGCTCAAATGTCCCAGAATATAAGAGGGGTGATCATATTAATAAAATGATGTAGGTAATGAGTGCTTCAGGTGTGTTTACGTTCTTTCATTGTCATTTTCTGGACCATGATATTGCACTAGATATGGTACAATAAAATGTACCTAATTTCATGGATGTGATGACTCACAATGGGTGTGGCACAAAGTGCCACGCATAAGCAGCTGAAATGCCACACGCAGTCACGCTGAAAACAAGGAAAATGTCACAAATAAGCCAATTTTAAACCTGATAATTATAAAGTAATTGACAAACAGAGTCAGACTTTAACATCTCGAAATGAAAGGTTAAAACGTACTGTGCATTTTAAGTCGACAACGTTCCGTATCACCATACCTGCATAATTTAATGTAAGATCGAGGCTCGTGTATGGGGGCCATCTTGGACTGTGCCATATCGCGTCTGTCACAAGCCACGACCAAACAAAGGCCGAAAAGGCTGTTTTATCTTACAAGCAGCTTTAGGATATTAAATGCTTTGATTTTAGAGACACGTTTCATGTATTTTAAGAAATGTTGTCAGTTTACGGACCACAAGAATTTACTCTGAGTAAACCCTTTAGTTTCATAAACACGTAAAGCTGCAGAATACCTCCCATCTTATCTCTGCGCAACTAAACTGGACAATGCATATTTATCTTTCTTATATTCGGATGATGACTGAGATTGATGCACAGCCGTACCCTGTCCCTTTTTTGTTTCTAGGGTCACATGGCTTAGCTCTTTTAGGGGGCGGGATTTCGCGCGAGATTTTATTTTAACAGTACGGCGCGCTCTCGCCCTGTGTGCAGAAGAAGATCGGTAAAATGTCGCGGCAGCAATTTGTCAAGGAGGGCATCACTTTGAAGGGCAGCGCACAGATCGTGGCCGAATTCTTCTGTGAGTAGGGCCTCGTCCCCCTCACGGGAGCAGTACCCCACATGCTGCTTCTTCTGGTACCACTGTCCTTCAGAGATGTTCAAGATTTCAAGTTGCTGTGCTCCTTCCCACTGCAGTTGGTATGCAAGGTGATCATTCAGGTCTTTCCAAGTTGGGGGACAGACAACAGCACCCTAGCTCTCAAGCCAAGGGGCGGACCTTCTTTTAGGCATGTGCTTGATGCAGCATTGTTTTTAAGCGTCATTTAAAGCTCTAGGTACAGGCCTTCCAAACTGCCTATCTCACCCCCAACTCCCTGCATGTGCGTGCCTGTGTGATTTAAGTTACAACTGCTTGCTTCCTCAGCTTGAGGCATTTTTTGGTCTCGATTAGCGAAGGGGGTGACAGCAGCAGCAGCGTGCAGGCTATATGACTCCGCGAGCGCCTCCTGCCTCTCTTGAGACCCCCTCCTCTCTCGCTCGCCCTCTCTCTCTTTCGGTCCCTCATCCACCCACTCACTCTTCTCATACTCGCTCTCCCTCCTTCCCTCGCCCCGCGCCGCTCTCTGTCCTTCCATATCATATGACATTGCATCTCGAGCCATCGATCGAACACTCCAAAAAGAAAAAAACAATTCTTAGATAATAAGGGAGTCTACATCATCAATGAAGTCAGTGGTTGTGCATACATTGAGCAGTTTCTCTGGAATAAGAACCTCCCCAATATTAGTAAAAGCTCTGCTACACTATCTAACAACAGTGCAGAGAAAAGGAAAGTCAGGGTTTAAATGATGTGTGAAGACAAACACTGTGTTTGATAGAAGTGTGGGTTAAAGTACCAGTGTCTTCACTCCTTGCTAGCTACAAATCAGTGTTTAAGTGGGACACTGTTATTATAGTTGTGTGTCAGTCACATGCAAATCACGAAAAAACGATTCTGTTGATGCTGATGTTTTTCACTGAATGTAATTGAACATCAGTTATGTCAATACAACATTTTAAAATAGTCCAACATGTTTGAAGTAGCTATAACAGGTTTATTGGATTTGAAGTTGCTCTGTGTGTGTGTGGCTCTGTGTGTGTGTGGCTCTGTGTGTGGGTGGCTCTGTGTGTGGTTGGCTCTGTGTGTGGGTGGCTCTGTGTGGGTGGCTCTGTGTGTGGGTGGCTTTGTGTGTGTGGCTCAGTGTGGGTGGCTCAGTGTGTGGGTGCAAATGCAATAGATCTCGCATTTGCGACAGATTAAGCTATTGGCATTGTAAATGACAATGCCATTTATTTATATGTTTTAAAAACATAAATAAAAATAATGTCATGAGCAATGCCAATAGCTCTAACTTTTTACCCTTGCCCTGCCTACATGTCTTCAACATTGAACAACTCATGGCACAATATCCCTCCAACTATTCTTTTTTGCCACTCCCTTTCAAGCCGCTTGCTGGATGCACGCAGCATGGTATACAAGGCACGCATTACCTACAGTACCATAAGTAACATAAGCGCATGGCGCAAGAGAGGTACCTTGGGTCCAAGGAATAAGTTTCACTTCCCACAGAAGGAAGCCCTCACCTAAGAGATTCCACTTCTTCAGAGGAAGATATTTGGGGAGTTTAAAGGAGGGTTGCAACCTTAAGAGTCAAATCAAAAAGAGTCATCTTTCCCCAAACTCAATCGATTATTTTCGTTTTGTAAAGTGGTTGGAGACAACATGATCAAGTGTGATATGCTGTGCAGTATTGGGGGCTGCTACAAGGCACGGGAAACCACAGGAGTCGGGCAATGTCTGCAGAGGTTATATATATATTCTAGGCTAGTATTCCTCGGACCATAAGGAACATATATTTACCTCCAGATCAACTCTCCAACTTCTTCCTGAACAACTTGGGTTTTGGCAAAGTTTTTGAACTTGTAATAGCCCTCTATCGACTGGGAAGTAAAATGTACCTCATACCAAAGACTGGCCCCTTTCAGGCCAAGGAACAACCTTCTGAGTAACCTGTCTCACAATTAAACATGATCAGAGTGTAAGAGCTGCCCAGCACGGAAGTGATGATGGCTTGTAACCTAAAAAGCAGAACCAGTGTTAGAGCCAACCTCTGTCATTAAATGCCAGTGGGCCAAGCACAAAAGATTACATTGCACCCTATGTATTACTGGCAATCAATGTTGTTTAAATGCGAGTGGTAATTGAATCTAACTTTTTTTAATTGCTCTGATAGCCCACTTTGAAACACTTATTGACAGTGCAAACAAGAAGACAAGAAAAGCTAGGATCCGAGCAATCCAACTTGAACATCATGTAGTAACGGCGTAGTGTTTTGAGCGAGCTGTGATTGGGCATCATATTTATTTATTTATTTAAACTTATATTGCGCACAGCTACCCTCAATGGGTTTCCCGGCGCCAGGGATAGATAAAAGAAAGAAAAACAAGCAAAAGGCCCAAAACAGAACAAACAGTGCAGAGGGATTAATTGAACAGAAGGGTCTTCAATTTTTTACGAAAAGGGAGGAGATCAGTCTCGGCTTTCAAGGCCGGCGGAAGAGCATTCCACATCTTTGGGCCAAGATAAGAAAACGAGCGGCCACCCATTTTGGCCAGTTTAATTCTGGGAACAGAAAAATCGCCACTAGTGGAATATCTTAAAGTGCAACCAGGCTTATAGACTTGAACCAGGTTCTGTAGGTATTTAGGGGCAGAACCCTGCCTGATTTTAAAGAGAAGGCATAAGGTTTTAAATTTTACACGGTTCGGGACCTTAAGCCAATGAAGGTCACGCAGAGCCTGAGCTGCGGAAGATCTCCGGGGTACATTACCTAATAAACAAGCTGACGAGTTCTGCACCACCTGAAGCTTATTTATAGTGGCCTTATCGGCCCCAAGATAAAGCACATTCCCATAGTCGATGCGGGAGATCACAAGAGCCTGGACGACAGTTCTCTGAGTAGAGCGAGGCAGCATCCATAAGATCTTCTGCAACCATCTTAAGGTGGAAAAACAGATTGCAGCGACCCTTGTTACCTGCTGTCTCATAGAGAGCCTGTCGTCAATGAGGAAGCCGAGGTTGCGGGCTACGGGGACTGGATTCGGCAAAGGACCCATATCACAGGGCCAATGCCGGGGGCCCCACAGATCTTTATTCTTGCCCAAAATAACAACCTTGGTCTTGTCACCGTTGAGCTTGAGCAGATGGTCATGCATCCAAGCAGCAACGCGTGACAGGCCAGATTTCAAGGCAGAGACCTCATGGCCCTCACTGCTGGAGAGAGAGAACACAATCTGCGTGTCGTCGGCATACGAATAGAGTGTCAAACCGGCGTCCTCCACAGTGGTAGCAAGGGGTCTGACATAGATGTTAAACAGCAGAGGGCTGAGAATCGACCCCTGGGGGATGCCATATGCCGAGGAAAAGACAGCAGATTCAGCTTCTGTCGAAAACACCTGAAAGGTGCGCTCACTTAGAAAGGCGGCAATCCAGGCCAGCGCAGATCCAGCAACACCAAGGGAGCGGAGAGAGAGTCAAGAAGAATGGAATGAGACACGGTATCGAACGCTGCACTAAAATCCAAAAGGATGAGTGCAAAGGTCTCCCCGCGATCGATACCGTGCCGAAGCCTCTCAGTCACCCCGAGGAGTGAGGATGATGAGAAACTTAGCAGCATCTGTAACTGTTTAATATGGAGAGGACAGGGCCAGAGAAAGACACATGCAAATCTCTAACCAACTGAGGGATGTGGATGGCCAGCTGAGGATGTCTAGCTAGAAGAGAGGCAGTGGTGGGTGGTAGTAATTCCACCAGTTGTGTTATTTTAATCATTGTGCCCCATGAGAGCTAGCTTGCACATTCTCATCCAGTCACAGGTGCCACCTAGGCAGTGCGGAGTTGATTCGAATACCTCTTTCTCAAGATGAGTTGACAGTGGAGCATCACCTACATCTACCTGGAACTCCAAACCATGTGCTCTGATGACCCAAACCAGCAAAATCATGCAGCCATTGATGGAATGAAGGTAGGGTGGGGTGGGGAGCGCATAATCCTGACATTTTTTAGGCCACGCTCTACAGAACAAGTAATTGTGAGTATGCACAAATAACCTTCTCCTGCAACCATCTGGCATCTAACACCATCTGGCACTAACTTTGGATTGCAATACCAGATTGTTCTACTCTTCCCACGGTAGGTGATGATTCACTGTATCATATGCAACCAAAAGGTTCAGTATTATCAGAGCTCCTGGTCGAGCTTTTTAACTCGCTGGCCCCTTATGTCGACCTAGACCATCTATACATTCTCGGCAAATATAAGAAACTGACTGATATTTGTCCAGTTGCTCTGCTTTTATGATCAGCCATTTGGGTCTGAATGACAGACTCCACTGCCACGGAATTGAGAAACAGTTCGAAAATGGCAGAAATGTTCCAAAGGATTCAAAGGTATGATAGTTTTTTAATTGCAACTCCTGTCGTTTTAAATCCAATAAGGCACTGGTCATAAAGGTTGAGGTTCTTCTTTTCATAACAAGCTTGATAGATATTTCACCATCTTAAACTGCTTCTGGGTGTTTTCAACTATGTTCTGGGTATTCAGCAGTTTTGGAGATGATGCCAATACCGTTGAGGTACACCTGACATTTCCTTTCTCACATGGTTATCTCCCGATGCTGCTCTTTCTCATCATCATCCCACTCACCCATTCTCTGAGGTACACCTCCTGCCAGCATTCAGTCTTAACGCAACTCTTGTGATTCTCCTAACTTCCCACCCACCTCAGTCTGTTTCATATTCTGCCTGCACTCCATCAGGATTTCATGCCCACACTACCCTTTCTCCGTTTCCTGAACCCTACCTTTCTCAACGGCTCCCTGTGCCTGTATCCCGCCCCTATCTCAGACACTCGTACATGTTCTAGTTTTCCCCCATTGCAGTTTAATTTCCTGCCTGGTTTCTCACCAATTGATCCATACCACTACCCTGCGTGTCATCCTAGTGACTGCGGTAGTGTAGCTAGACCTGAGACAGCCCGGGGCGGTACCTGCGCTTGCTGCCCCGGTTGGGACTCCTTGACGGGGGGTGCCGGCGAATCCACGGATTGCCGTCTCGTGACGGTGCCACACTGAAGACAGCAGGTGAGAGCTGGGGGAACGGAATTTTGCCATTTGGCAACCCCACTCAGTGACATTTTGTCATGACCCGGGGTGGCCCCCACCCACCGCAACCCCCTTCCCACACCACTGAATAACTGTGTAGAAATCAATCAATCAATCAAGTGGCTTGTAAGGCACGACTACTGACACACATTAAGTGTCTCAAGGCGCTGGGGGTGGGGGATGGCTGCAGATTGTCGCAAGGCACAGTGGTTCAGTTGAACAGCCAGGTCTTGTCGTCCTTAAAGAAATACTCACATCCACAGAGAGTATAGACATTCAAGGGTACTTATTTGGTCCATGACCAGCATATTATGGCAGAAACAATGCCCAGCACTGTTAAATGAGATTCCCAAGCAGAGTTTAGATCGTGTTTATTGAAGACATTTGTCTCTCAGGATCAGCAGATTTACATCCTACATAACCATCTATAGGTTCCATTAATAAATGTGGAAGCCAACCTCAAAATAGAAGGGGACATATTAATAAAACAATGCATGCCAGCAAGAAGCTGGTTAAAATCTGAGCTTCACAACTGTTTGTGATCTAGAATTTAAATGGTAGGTTCCTTGGTTTCTAGAGCAGTCAAATGAGGTCAATTTAGCAGGTCCCATGTGTCCCAACCGGGCAGCTTCAGGGCTGCTTATTAGATAGAGACAGCGCGTCCCTGATCCCATTTCCACCTACGCCTGCGGATGTGATTCACGCCACAGACGAGCATCTACAATGCTCTCCATAACGAGCAACGTTCACATCAGACAAACAAGCAGTCAATCTATCCCCCAGAGTGCAATTTAGCAACTGAGTGAAATCTGCTAAAGGAAGAGCTGTTTCGTTCGGTCTGGGTCCCTGGAAACCAGGCGCTCCACCATCAGGGACAAGAGCTTCCACAGATCTGCTAGAACACTGTGCAAGATCAAAAACACCTCTCTTTAAAGGAGCCTGTGGGGACTGAGTCAGACTCAGCATTTTAGGAAAAAACCTGCAAGTGGCTCTGTTGTCTGTGGCCCTAGCAATGCTCTGCGTAAGTCTTAAAATGGCCTCCTTGCAGAGCACTCCAGGACAACACTGCCCCTATGAGAGTGCTTCTGTGAACAACCTCCCCCTGCCCTCCCCACAAGAAACCGGTGAATATCACATTCAAAGTCAAAGCTGCAACTTAGTGGTTGATTTTTTTTATCCCTCTTCCTAATAACTCATGCCAGTTTCTGCATGTGGAAAGCTAAAATATACGGTTTTATCTGGCACCGCACACCTAGCACGGGGATTTACAAGACCGCCAATGCCAGGTGGATTGGTGTATCCTACCAGGGGGAAATGGTTGTAGGGTGCATTTACAGAACGTTGGTGGTCCAAGAGATCACAAGACATGCCGGGTTTCAGGATATTCACAATGGATAAACTTGCATACAATTTATAAATAAATATTAGTCTTAATTGTTAGATTAATGTAAATCGTTACAATATGCAAGAGTCATAGTAAAAAAAACAAATACTTAGTTAAAACCTGAGCACTGTGCAAAAGATACAATAACGATGTAGTGCATCATAAAGCATAGGGTATAGAACCGTAGCCGAAAGTACAAGTGCAAGCTGTATACATCTGGGGTGTTTGCTAGCGCTAGCCCCTGTTGAATCTGTTTTCGAGTGGAGGAAGACTAGGGTCATGTTGCTGGGGAGGTAAACTGGTTTATGTCCAGAGATGATTGCGCGACTGCTGCCTTTTTAAGGGCCCTCTCAACACCATGAATGTACTTTACAGTTCGAGAGACTGATTTCTGATCTTAAGAGTTAATGCAGACCAGAACGGCTTCCCTGCACGTGCGCACTGATTGCAGATTCCATTGCGGGAGCAGCCATTTTTGCCGAATGTCCAAAGTGGTCTCAGATAGGCAGATGGTGTGAGCCAGGTTTTCGAATGCGAGTCCACATAGCCCGCAGGTCATGTCCCCTTCTAATCTTAGCAATAGCAAAAAGGAGTCAAGAGGGATATGGAACGGTATAGGGGATCGCCCTCCACTCTAACCAGTCAATCAACAACAAGATCCCTGTACCTGGGGCGCTAATAACTTAGCAAAGACATGAGTACACATTACTCGAATTGCGTTCATTTTTTTGCATAACGAGCTAAACCCCTGCTATCTATCGCAGTGTGGTATTGCTCCTCTAATGTCTAGTAGTCCCCACTCATTCTATGGTTCCAAAAAAATTAAATACTGTGGTCTCAATTCAAAAAATGTCCAGCGTGATGTCCCATAGATGTCTGCTGTATAAACTAACAGTGCATCTATCCACACTTCACCATATGTGTCCACACCTTAAGAAGAAAAAATGTGTGGTGGAGAGGAAGACACCTCACGGGCGAACACCCTCGGGGATGTTGGCAGATGTTACCAACTCAATGCCCCTTTCTCATCATCGGTTGTCTTCCAATCCGAACAGAAAACAGAAAAAATTACAACACACAAAAAGAAATGCGTGTAGAGGTGCAACATAAAGAGTCCAACAACATTAACTCATAACAGACAGAGTGACATAAAATCAACAGCCACACCCACTCAATTACTTTATTCTTCGTATTAGTGTGAGCTGAAGAATTAAAAATAAGGTTGGTAGCTTAATATCGCCTACCAGTACCTGATACCGACATGTTTCACTGCCCTGTAAATTTCGGCAGATTCATCAGGGTATAGAACACTCGGTCAATGCACCAATCTGTTGAACATCCGTTTTGGACACTATTGAATTGAGACACAAATAAAAACCAGAGACATGCCATATAGTCAAAATAGGTTCGTAGGTTTCCACATCAGTGTAATGGTGTATAGGCATATATTTAATTCTCATAATAGTTACCCCTAGTCAGCATGTGTAACTCATACCGGCTGACTGAATCACGATTTGACTCGATTAAAAACGATTGAGGTAGCAATCTAAAGAGGGTACAAAAGGAGGAAGGCGGATGAGCCCCAACATTTTCCAAGCTCAAAACGTTATCAAGTATGCCTAACCTAGTATAGCACATTGATGCCCTGCTTCCACCTGTAAAATGACAAATAGGGCGCGTTCCAGCACCCGTAATGTCAAGTTTCTCCGTGTCAATACCCGGGGCGTCCGGCACCCACTCTGTTCTATGCCTCAATGTTTCACATTTCAAGTGGCCCCCAGCTATGTATCAGCGCGTAGTCAAAAAAGGGAACTGCTCGTTGTTAATTATAGCTCAATGCCGCTATCTGCTCGCCCCCACTCCTCACCGTACGGTATGGAAACCGGGACCGTCTCTAATCCCAGGAACACCGCGCACCCGCCGGCGTTTGTTTTTAAACACCCCGGCAGGGTCCGGTCACCAGATAACCCGCGCATGCGCATACGCCGGCGCTCCAGTAGGAAACGTAGGCGCCATCTTAGAGTGGCAACAACCTGGTGTTTGAGTTCTATTGCCATGTTGTTGGCGGCTTCATCAGAAGGTTGAAGGCCGCGAGGACAATGTCCTATCGCGAACTCTTTTTATATATGTGCGCAGAGAATATTATTACATCTTTTAATATTTTTCGATTTTGTGTTTGTTTGCCATAGGTGATATGGGGCAAAGCCGTAGAGTCAATGCAGGTGTAATAATGCATTCTATGTGTATCCTAACCCATAGATACAACTATTCAGATGTGAGGTATAGATGCCAAACGAGGGTAAGTCTAGATGGTGTTTAATTCTCTCCCCGTCTCCGACCTCATAGTCTAGTCTGATCAGATACCATTGGAGTACATCCATGACTGGATGGATACACAGTGAGCGCAGCGACATTGTAGGCCTTAATGAAATCCTGGAGTGGAACCGAGTGAAATAACCTCTTTAGGGTGGGTTAGCTGTTATTTGATCCCCATTTTTTGCTTGGTGCTCCTTGCTGATCATGTGCCACCCGTGAGGGCGTTGTTGTTGCCCTAGAAATATGCTGATTGTGCTCTGTCATGGATGTACTCCAATGGTATCTGATCAGACTAGACTATGAGGTCGGAGACGGGGAGAGAATTAAACACCATCTAGACTTACCCTCGTTTGGCATCTATACCTCACATCTGAATAGTTGTATCTATGGGTTAGGATACACATAGAATGCATTATTACACCTGCATTGACTCTACGGCTTTGCCCCATATCACCTATGGCAAACAAACACAAAATCGAAAAATATTAAAAGATGTAATAATATTCTCTGCGCACATATATAAAAAGAGTTCGCGATAGGACATTGTCCTCGCGGCCTTCAACCTTCTGATGAAGCCGCCAACAACATGGCAATAGAACTCAAACACCAGGTTGTTGCCACTCTAAGATGGCGCCTACGTTTCCTACTGGAGCGCCGGCGTATGCGCATGCGCGGGTTATCTGGTGACCGGACCCTGCCGGGGTGTTTAAAAACAAACGCCGGCGGGTGCGCGGTGTTCCTGGGATTAGAGACGGTCCCGGTTTCCATACCGTACGGTGAGGAGTGGGGGCGAGCAGATAGCGGCATTGAGCTATAATTAACAACGAGCAGTTCCCTTTTTTGACTACGCGCTGATACATAGCTGGGGGCCACTTGAAATGTGAAACATTGAGGCATAGAACAGAGTGGGTGCCGGACGCCCCGGGTATTGACACGGAGAAACTTGACATTACGGGTGCTGGAACGCGCCCTATTTGTCATTTTACAGGTGGAAGCAGGGCATCAATGTGCTATACTAGGTTAGGCATACTTGATAACGTTTTGAGCTTGGAAAATGTTGGGGCTCATCCGCCTTCCTCCTTTTGTACCCTCTTTAGATTGCTACCTCAATCGTTTTTAATCGAGTCAAATCGTGATTCAGTCAGCCGGTATGAGTTACACATGCTGACTAGGGGTAACTATTATGAGAATTAAATATATGCCTATACACCATTACACTGATGTGGAAACCTACGAACCTATTTTGACTATATGGCATGTCTCTGGTTTTTATTTGTGTCTCAATTCAATAGTGTCCAAAACGGATGTTCAACAGATTGGTGCATTGACCGAGTGTTCTATACCCTGATGAATCTGCCGAAATTTACAGGGCAGTGAAACATGTCGGTATCAGGTACTGGTAGGCGATATTAAGCTACCAACCTTATTTTTAATTCTTCAGCTCACACTAATACGAAGAATAAAGTAATTGAGTGGGTGTGGCTGTTGATTTTATGTCACTCTGTCTGTTATGAGTTAATGTTGTTGGACTCTTTATGTTGCACCTCTACACGCATTTCTTTTTGTGTGTTGTAATTTTTTCTGTTTTCTGTTCGGATTGGAAGACAACCGATGATGAGAAAGGGGCATTGAGTTGGTAACATCTGCCAACATCCCCGAGGGTGTTCGCCTGTGAGGTGTCTTCCTCTCCACCACACATTTTTTCTTCTTAAGGTGTGGACACATATGGTGAAGTGTGGATAGATGCACTGTTAGTTTATACAGCAGACATCTATGGGACATCACGCTGGACATTTTTTGAATTGAGACCACAGTATTTAATTTTTTTGGAACCATAGAATGAGTGGGGACTACTAGACATTAGAGGAGCAATACCACACTGCGATAGATAGCAGGGGTTTAGCTCGTTATGCAAAAAAATGAACGCAATTCGAGTAATGTGTACTCATGTCTTTGCTAAGTTATTAGCGCCCCAGGTACAGGGATCTTGTTGTTGATTGACCCTTCTAATCTTAGCCACAATCTTTTATACCATTTGGACACCCAATTGTCCAGGCGGCAAGACAAAAAGTGGCTTTCTATCCTCGGGTTTAAAACTTCGCCCAGGTACTGCTGTGGACTCAAGATCTTATAACTATTTAGTATGGCCCAGGCATGGGGGCGTTAGGGTAGGGCTGGCCTGTGTTATAGTGAGGCAGTTATTGGGGTGGATTTTGAAACAGTTTTTTAAAATTGATCATGGCTTACTGCAGCCATCAAACGTTTAGCCAGTCCTAGCAAATCAATTGGTGGGAGATGGACACCTGCAGTATCCCGATACTCACACTTGAAGAGATGCAGTGGCAGATAACCAAGGAGTGGAACACCGGGGCCCAAGGCCCAAATGTATCCCCCAGGCAATCTACAAGGCAGACCAGACAAAATGGGTCGAAGCTATGGTGCCGATTTTAATCAAACCCTAGCGAGGGAATCAATCTCAGCTTCTTGGAGAGGATCCACAATGTCTACCATGTTTAAAGGAGGAAACAAACTGGAACCAGGACTATAGGCTGAGAGCCCTGATTGATAATAAGGTGAAATACAATTCCGGGGTCCTGCAAGAAAACCTAGGTGACTAGGCCAATTTTAATTCCATCATCCCTTATAACCAAACAGGCTTCACTATCAAGTCAGGCACTACAACAAATATGAGGGCCCTGTCTCTCATATTTGACTCCTTCAAAATGTCAAAGCTACCCATCTACCTCTGCTACATCACACACAACACATACATTTAAAATATTTTGATATCCCATCCTGGTTCCACCAGGGGAGAGGGAAACCAGTAGTCACACTCTGTATGGAGAGAACGGAGGTAGTAAAGAAAAACTATGTTTAGTAGTGAGGGCGATATTTCTGTTGCCTCTATATATCTCCCTGTACAGCCGGTAAATCATATGAGGTTTACTGCAGGAGCAGTGTTAGTGCTGCATCAATTAAAAGAGAACGAGAGTGCGAATGCGGGTGTTATCTCGTGCGATTTTTGGATGTGGCCATTACCATCTGGTAGTGACTTCAAGATAGTCTGACATGAAAAAGCGAATGTGGCATGTGCCGTGCTTACTGGTACATCAATAATAAAGAGGAAAGAAAACGAGGATGCGGGCAGTATCTCATTTGATTTTGTCGAAGCCATATCAATCAAATAGTTATGAGGGAGGTTTAGTGATAGCAATATCAAGATAGGCAAGAAAGTGCGAGTGCGGCATGTGCCGCACTTACCACTCCAAGGTATCTCCACTGATCAGTAACCAAGGCAATGAAGGAGTACATGCGAGCATATGTAAAAGCAGGGCCATCTGGAATCAGTGTAGCTGGTGGTGAGGCAAGGCGTCATGAGCACCAGCACCGAGTTCTAGAAAAACTGTAATAAAGTATCCTCCTGGAGAGAGAGTCTCCAGCACATTATCCGATGTTATATTTTTTAATAATAAGCAGTCGTACCAGGCGGTGCCTGCAATAATGGTTTGAGTAATGAGGATAGAGAAGGTCACTTGTGGCTGCTTCCTGAATATTTTCTTGTCCTGGACTCCTCAAAGCAAGATCTCTCGCGCATTTGACAGACTTCGAGCAAGTTTAGAAAGCGAGGACTGCCAGAGTTTGTAGGACCTTAAGACATGGAATATCTCACAAGTGAGTAGTCTAAATGTTTGTGGCTCCAAGTTTGGGAAATCTTAAGAAACTGTGCTCAATAGGATAGCCCAAAAAGATGGTAAAGATATAGACAAAAGATCATTGTTCATCATCTTAAGGACCTCGACAGGTGAAACTTAGCCATTATTTACCAACAGGGGGGAAACAATCTCCCACTTACTACTCACTGCCAAACAAACCATTTTGGGGTTATGGGCATGGTAACAATTCCAACTACTGACTCCAGAAACTTTGGCAAATGCTCACGTATGTGAAAATATCATAGAACTTGAAAGGAGAAACCAGCAAATTCACTAAAATATGGACCCATTCTGACCTACCTAAATGAAGACAACAAAGGTCTAACCTGCCCCAACAGAATACGGGCCTGTGCCTTCTGGCCACTGAAAAGGGCCTTCTTGCAGGTTGCCAGTCACAGAGGCCAGGGTGTGGGTGAAGATAGAGGGTCACAGTGGTGCAAGTAGTGTTTTACCTATGGTGTCATAGTGTGGGGCTTTCGGAAGGAAGGGGTGGTATTGTTTTTTTTACTTTACGGTGGGTATGCCCACCTCAAGTTGTGTACCCAGAAAACTCAATTAAACTCATTGTAACTTAAACGTTTGTGAGCGAAAATAAGTGGCCGTCTGGCCTAAAAGGGCTTGGTCTATTATGAAGAGGATCTATGAATCATCTGAGACTAGTGCAGTGAGAAAAGGGCTAGACAGATGTGATCCCTGTTATTCTACAGGTGTAAAAAAGCATCAGAGGCCACGTTCGGTCATCTTTGATAACAGAGGATTAGATGTTTTGAAAAGTCAGGGTAAGTTTGCGAAATCACGATGCAGCAGGACCACTGCGACAACAGTCTTGACCACAAGAGGAAAATCCAACAACGGAACTGTACCAAATTAAATGTATACAGTATGTATTTGTCACAAAAAACGATTTTGTGAAAAAGAAACAAGAGATCTAAAAACATCGGCAGTCACTTTTACAAATTTGGTTCAGGTCATTGAAACTGACATACACATCCTCCACAAAACCAAAACAGGCTCCAGTCTGAGATGGAAGCGTTTAGACGTCAAACCCTGGACCAACAACACACTGTGATGTCATACCAATGGGAGATTAAGCACAGGCAAGTGCTAATTAACAATAACAATGTAGAAACATTTGAGACAGACAAGGCAAGATGTTTTGCCACCCCAGGCAAAGTGAGAGTAATACCTTAGCTGCTCCAACTACGCAAGACCTTCTAACGGGTCGACAGGCTTCCCTTGCTAGTCCTGGAATCCACTGGACTCTCCCGAAATACTCCACACCATGAAATGTAGACACTTGCCATGCACTCTCCTTTCCAAAATTTCCAACAACTCTGGAAACACAGATAACCTAACTAGCTCTTCTACTAAAATCTCCATCATTGTACAGAACCAAGGCTATGACCCCAAAAAGGAGTCACAATCACCAGCTCCACCATCGCTCTCACCCTCAAGAAATCTCAAGGCATCATTGCAAATGGGGAGAATGTATAGGGCAACACAAACTCTCAACTTTGATCAATAGCACATACTACCAAGGCCATTGGTTCTAGCCTTCAGCTTTAGACACTGGAATCTGATCATTAAACCTGTTTGTAAATAAAAGAATTCTGAATGGACCATAGTCCGTCTGCAACCACAGCAAACTTCTCAGGTTGAGTGTCCTCTGGAGCTGGACACTAATCCCATAAGCCTCCTGCCCAGCCAGTCAGTATACCCATCCCTCTGCTGAGCCCAACAAGAACTTTACTGAAGATATATGACAGCTCTTCAGCCCTGCCTCCATTAACAGGACCAGTCTTTTTTTCCGAGACAAATACTATCACAACTTGAACAACTATAAAAAAAATGTAAAAAGACCCTGAAAACGCAGCAAAATATTATCAAACTAACCCATCCCAAAGGCAACACCTGTAAATCATTATGACAGCCTCAACCTCAATCAGTTGAAAGACCTCTCTCTGGACCAGGAGAACCACTATGCAACCACTTCAGCCTGCACACCAAACCTATGAATCACCACCAGCCAAAAGAGAAAAGCAGGCGTACTGCTTCATCAAAGACTTCCCCATGGATGCCATGCAAAAGAACCTTGTTAATCATAACAGATTTCAACATAGTACTTTACGAATACAACACAGCACTGAAAAAGTATGTGGAACTCAAAGCACTCATCATGAGTCTCTTCATGGAATAGACCTATCTCACCTCCTCGGCGTCCTTGATGTGTCCATCAGTCAAAGAACATTCCCAGATGACCTCAAAACAGGTTAGATCATCCCCCTGCTGACCCAGCTAACTACAGACCCATCACTCACCTTCGTTCACAGGAAAAATCATTACTAAAGCAGCTGTCATGCAACATCACGATCACATCATGAAGGTCAATCTCCTACAGATCTATCAAGCTTCAAACCACACTGAAGAACAAATACAGCTATTCCAATAAGTAGTCAAAGAAATCCTCAACTTGAATTACAAAACGACTCCAACTTCCTTTTACAGTCCAACCTCTCACCCGACGTCTCCACAGTCAATAACCTGGTCAACAACATCAAAACACTCAGTTTCCCTGACAAATCTGTGCTATTGTTCACCTTCTACCTCAAGCACCACGTTCGTCCAGATGGAGCCTCCATTTACCAGACTCTCCTAGGGATCAATCCACCCCTTCCATATTCTTCTTCTACGTGGCAACCAGGGGTACACTACTCAATGACATAAACACCAGGAATTGCCATAAGTCAATGAAACTCAACTATATAAAAACACTTCCTTGGTGGATGACACCGAGACTTAAAACGTTCTTGAAGGTAATTCAGAAGTTGTTGTTAAGCACCTACTTAAAATTCAAGATTGCCCAAACAGATTTCCTCTTCTACTCCAATTCTGCCAAACAACAAAGGAGCCAAGCCTGGCTAGCTGACAATAACAGTTACTGGTTCACTCTACACCTTTCACCATTTGAAAAATTACTATGATTTATCTTTGATACCAAATTCAGCTTCAATTCACACATTGCTATAAAATCAAGACTGCGTGGACCCTGCTCTGCTTCAGAACAAAGTGAAACTCTTCCTAACGAATATGACTTCAGTACGAGCTCTAATCAAGGCTACAAGCATTGGTCCTCTCCCATCTTGATGGTGACAACAGTCTGCCCAGTAACCTCCTACACGGGTGCCCTTGAAAGGCATTCAACAAACTACGGCTTACCTCATAAAGAGTCTGAACAAATTTTACTACATTATCCAGACACTGAAAGAACTTTACTGGCTGTGTCGCCAGGCCTTCATCACCTTCCATACCAGCTGAATCAGCTACAATCCCTCAGAAACACAACTTCTGTCTTTCTGGTAGACTATCTAGCACTCACGGGTAGACAACACCACACTGAGCGCCAAGCCATTACCAAACCATTTATAATCAGAATGCAAATCTTCTCAGTCTAAACACTAAAAAACTGTAACAGCTTTCCCACTGACATAAGAACCGTTCCTACATCTACACAAAAACTGAAGACACTCTTCCACACAAATCATTACCACCCCACTGGCTTGGCAGGCACCTGAGGAGGCGCCATAATGCGTGATTTTCCATTTCAGTGCGGTGATGCGGATCACCACACTGAAATGCGTTAGACTAACACCTGATGCGTGGTACTTGGCGGGGATCTGGTACCATCCTTGTCCCTCCGTCTTTGAATTCTAAAACATACCTTGGATTCTTCCACTTCTGTTTCACACTTTGTTGCTTACCAGCTAGTTTTAATTACATATGTATATCTACACACACACACACAAGTCTTGGGCCCTGCATTTATATATACATAGGTGTAAAGAAAAGTTTCCCACTGTATTGCAAGAAGCCATTCATACAAGACCAGGTCGCCATATTAATGACATTCAAAGGAACTTGTTCTTATATGACTGCATCTTTCATGTTTCTGGTGGTTGGAGCAGTGTATATGCACCCATCCCTCGTATGTAACATGCTCTCAGGATACCAAGTACACCAGGGAATTTAGTCGCACAACAACCACAATCTAGCATCAAAGGAACATGGATTAAATGAATGTCAGCACCAGTCAGAAATCTGAACAGGAATGCATTCCCCTGTTAATCCCAATGCTACGTTAGCCAGTACGAGAAGAGTATGCACTTCCCATGGTTTGGCACAGTATTGTGTGTCGCATTGCAGTGCTTCCTTCCTACTTCAACGTCACCACCATCCTGGAACCGAAGTGGCACCTGCTGTCAACAGCTTGTACGAAGGAGACAGGCTTACTTGCATAGCGAATGCCATAAACCTGGCACCTCCATCAACAACAGCCTTATACAAAAAACCTTATGTTTGTCAAGAGTTCAGAGTGGCAAGTAAGCACCTCAATTTTTAAGCAAAGCAGAGCATTTCATTGTCCATAGTCTCAATTTTAGCAATCATGACATCAATTGGATCTAATTTACAGAGGTACAAGGGAGCAAGCTCACGCGCTCTTCTATCGACTGCTCATAGCAGGGACCCTATGGTTGATTTTCAAGGAGGTGTAGGGGATGTTCAGGGTTTTCCTGTCAAATCTATTTAAACCCAAATATCAAGCAAAATATTCCCTATGAAATTATCCATGTTTTTTCATATCTCTGTAAAGATGAATATGCCAAGCCAAGTATCTGTTCTTATGAAAATTAGTGCAACCGTAACGGCCCACCTGCAGAGAATAGTCAGTCCTCTTGCTTGAATGTCTTGAGAGCAAAACTCATTTTATTAGCAGACAGAGGGAAGCATTCGTCTTAAATTCACAGTGGAGCTGAGCAGCTTCTATAGAAGATGACCACCTGGTAAAGGGTTAGAGACCTTCCCAATGTGGTATCTTAAAGACATGGCCAGATAAACATCAGAAACAAGCAAAATGGAAACGATGGGCTAACTGAAGCAATGAATGAATGAATAAAACATCTCGTAGAACACTGAGCAACCTAGAAAGGCATCCGGGGGCTTCGATTCATAGCTCAGAGAGATTTGTTCAACTGGTGTGGGCAACACCCTGTGGAACTCGTCTGGGACATAGTCCGAGAGGTCAGGAGTTTCAGAGTATTGTTGTGAGTAAAAACAAAGACCGGCTGCTTTACCTCAAACTGAAGCAATTCACAAAAGGTGGAGGAAAACTTCAGTTATCAAATTTCGGATGTTAAATAAACTTGGGTCCAAGTGGGTGACATCCTACCAGTCAGCCACACGTATGGTAAAATACATACAGCAGTCAAACTCACCTCACTGAGCATTTTTTGAATGGAAATAACATATCAATAACACAACATACCCACATACATATTTACAACACCTCTTCTCAAGCAGGGATATTTCCACAAAATAATACACTACTTGTGTTTAGGAATTTACCCATGCGGTCCAATTATTTGCAAAGTTTGCTATATGTGGAGGGTTTTTTAAATAAATGTACTTCAATTTTATTTTATTTGGTGTATTTAGAAATAGTAATTTGAGCTTCAGGACTAAGAGGTGCAGCATACGTAGGCAGATAGCTAATAAAACTGTCCGAACTCTGAGAGGGAAAGAGACGGAAGAGAGTGTAGGTGTCAGAGGATGTGTGCCAGTATTTGAAAGTTTTGAATGTGTGGCCTCAATGGTAGAAGAAGAAAACTTCTTAAAACAGATGGATCTTGAGTAGACTGTGATATTATAGGATTATCACTTAGATGAAGGCTTCTTAGTTTGATTCTAAGAGAGGGGGTATATTTTCCTAAGTGGCAAAGGAATTTATGCCAAAGTGTCTGAGTTTCCTATTTGTCAGGAAATGTGAAGGAAAGGTTGGTGTATAGAACATGGGTCTGTCCACCTGAGTAAAAAATTCTTGGAAGTTCTCAGCCAGGCTTGGACTTTGCAGGTGCAGAATTGTTTCCAAGGGATGAAAATTCTGTTTAAGTTGACATCCATAAATGAATGGAGAAGTAGTATTCTTTTAAGTGGCTGATGTCATTCAGTGAAAGGAGCTGCACGTGTATTGGTGGATGTGGACTGTATGGTCAGTGAGAGGTCTCCAGAAAGGCTCATGTAGAGGGTGAAGGTCAGGGGTGACAGAATGAAAACTTGATGAAGTGCTCACTGGCTAAAAGCCGTGGTTTATCCTATATGCCCTGGTGTAGGCTGAGGATGAGTGCAAGATGGTGTGCATATATACCTTCCAAGTACGTATGTATCTTTAACAGACTCTATTGTGCACCGCTCAAATTAATCACATATTTCCCAATATTAATTCCGCACTAACCCTGTTTAGGTTCTGGAGTAGTGTGCTACCTGCCAAAAAGCCCTTCAACACCTCATCAGGGGTAGCAAGCACTATATAAATGCAAACCCTTCTCGCTTCTATCCTTCCGCTAACCTTTTTTGATCCAAATAACAAACTCACATGTCCACCGCTCAAATTAATTTCATATCCCCCTATAATAATTCACCGCTAATCCTTTTTGGGTTTGGGAGTAGTGTGGTACTTACTGAAAAGCACTTTGACGCCTCGTCAGGGGTAGTCAGCGTTATATAAATTAAATTACAATTACTTTCCTGAAGTCTAAAAGAAGTCGAGGAGCACTAGGAAGCAGAGGGCACCAGTGGATTCAAGGGGTATTATTTACCAACTCGACTGTGACTGTCTCTGTACCACAACAACTCCAGTACCCAACTAGCATCACAGAAGTAGTTTATATTTGTTGATGTGTGTCTGTGAATTTATGACTCTGTTAAGAACCTTGGCACGAAAGGGGTGGAGTGTGACTTGTCAGTAGTTGCTGAAGGCTTACTAGACCAATAAAGAAATTATTCATGCCTATAGATTGTTCAGAACTGTGAGAAGGGCAGATGTCAGGAAGATGGATGGTGTACCTGATAGCTTGGTATATGGCTTAGAACTCAATGCTTGTGATGGAGCGTGACGGCGTTCTGAAAATTGTAGGGGTGCACCATAACCATGGATAGTCCGTACCCACATATATTCCATTGCAGAAGTGTTTAGTAATAACATGTGAAAGTGCAAATGTAAGGGAAAGTGTTGTGGTATGTAAAGAAACAACGTATTCTTTATGTAATAACATTGTAATGCAGAGTGTTGATGTTTTTTGCCTAACGAAATTGCTTATACGTGACATAATGTGTATGATTTAATGTGCACCATATTAAAGTAGCACATAGATGTGATTAATTGCAAATGTGTAGGTTTCCGTGTATTAGCTTTCAATAAAATGCATTGATGTGCTTTGTAACGTAATGGTGTAGAAAGGCCTAAATAAAATGTTTACCTATGTGTATTTTAAAGGCCTATGTGTTTCACTTTTATGTTGGCCTATTTCTGTAGGCCTGAAATTTATTTTCCCTGGAAGGTTCTTTGTGCAGTTGGTAAATTCATGAACATGTCGGATTTGTTCTGTTCTCACCTTTCTGTTGCAGGTGGAGAAAGTTGTCTTTGTTAGTTAGAATAATGTCTTTTGTTTAGGAGTGATAGGCTTAGGAGGATGTGATACTTTTTGCTGGAGGGAGCTGATAATTGGGAGCTGGTGTTCTTTCTTCTTGAGGGAGGCTTGGGAATCAAGGTCATCGAGCCAGGATCTGGAAGCACCAACACCGTGTGGAAAATCACCTATGGGAAGTGTCCAGCAAGATGAGGTGATCTGTGGTCGTGTTTTTATGTTTTTGTGTTTTGTATTAGGGATAGTGACCTGGGGTGGAGTCAGGAGAAGGGGTGAGGAGATCGAAAGAGAGAGGAGCATCTTAGAACAAGCTCTGTAGCTTTGGCTATTTTACACATACAACGTGAGTGTACTTCTTAGGAAGTCTTCACGTGCTGACACCTTTTCCTGTTCTTGCCTGGGAAATGCCAAGTAGGGATGTCACGTTAGTGGTAGTGTAGGGACAGACAAATGCTTTTTGTTCACCCACGCCAGATGAAGACCGAACTTGACATGAGAGCAATCATTGCCTGTGTTCTGCTTCTGGAGATTGTCATTTTGTTTATGATTTATCGCATAAAGTTAGCCCGTAGGTTTGAATTTGTATTAGTTCCCATGTACTTCTACAACCTCGTAATGAGGTGCTTGTACTTTCAGTTGTTTTTGGCTTCGTGATAAACCTGCTAACTTGGAATTCAGAGTCTGTGGTTATTCAAAGTCATAGTTCTTGTAAATTGAAATCTTGATTAATGATTTGCTTCTCCTCTCTACACTTTTCAGCAGGCAACAAAGATCAATTAATTGACTGAGTTCCATAGTAAATTGGTAGAGGAACTCGACCCATTTTCACTTGCTCAAGTAGTGATGTGTTAGTAAGATGACGTGTTGACCAGCATTCTTTCTTCTCATTGAGTGTACAGAGACTTCTTGTGATAGACATCACTGTTTGGTTGCTCTGTTGCGATCTGTGTCAGAGTTTTTCTGTCAATTACTCTTTTGCTGTTGTTCAATTTTTTTAAATACAAAGGTACAGAGAGCATGAAATTGATTTTTCTCACCACCTGCGGTGCACGTTTGTCCGTGTTAGCAATGATGTCCAGTTAACTACCTAACAAGCTACTTTGAAGAGATGGCTCCTGGGCAGTGCACGAAAATGTGGCTGGTCTCGCACAAGAGAGTCCATGAAGTTTTCAAATAAACACGCGACCTCTTTAATTGTTTTGGAAGTACTGAACGTGTCGTGCATTGGGGTGTCCTGACTGATTTTTGAGATAGAGAATGTGTGTGAGAGTGAGAGAGAGAGAGAGAGAGAGAGGGGGGGTGGGGGGGGGGGGGAGGAGTGAGGGAGGGAGAGAGTTTGTGTGTAATATGTTTTCGTGCGTCTGAGTGGCATGGTGGTCAGGAGGAATGAGTGAAGGGGTAAAGGATTTGTTGAAGAGAGAAATGTCGAGGGTCAAAGCTAGTTTAATTCCAAAGATGCTCAAGTAGGCCTTAGCAATGCCTGTGGGGGCAGGTTCCAGCTTAGATCTAGGAACATTTGGTTCTGTGAAGGGTAGCCAGGGTCCCAACGGTTTATGCACTATCATCTGTGATACAGTGTGCTGAAGCTGCGGTGGATGTGCATATGAACGTGTATGCGGAGGTGGGAGTCAGGCGATTTTTTTTCTTATTAAAGTACGTCCATATTTTCTTTTATGATACCGTATACAATTTTCGTTGTACAGATGACTGCGCCACGACCACTGACGAAGGCTATTTAATAACTGTGACAGAAAGAGGGGAATTGGGAAAGACCTGCTGCGTCTTTCTTTCTTTCCTGAGGGGGGGGGGGGGGGGGGGGGGGGGGCTAGATGAACAGATGGGACAGGAGCTCGACAAAAAAGACGCCCTTTAACCACACCTGTGTTTAACTAAAGACAGTTCAGCTTAATCACGTGACTCCAACAGCCAATGGGGTCACGCGAGAAGAAGGCGGAGTCTACGTGTATGGTGGAGCTCTGCTGTGCAGCCTAACCCCCCTGGGAGCTAGTGAGCTTGAGGATCTGAGCAAAAGTTTTACCCCAGCGCTACAAACCAGTGACGTTGATCTTGAGTGTAAATAACGTAATTTGAGGAGATTGTTTAACGGACTGGAATTACTGTAGCTGCGCCCTGCGTGTGGGTTTCAGCACCGATGAAGAGTCCTCCTCTGTCCTTCCAGATTACTCGTGTTTGAACCGATGCATAATTCAGGCAGGACCGGAACGCATCCAACTAAGTCACTTTGGGCCTATGAAAGTATTATCTATATCAGCTTACTGTACACTATTTATAATGACATGAATATTTTAGCAATGTACGCTAAAACAGAAGGCACCGTTCTCAGCCTTTAACAAGAAAATGGGTTGTTTTACTTGCCCAGAAGTGTATTTAAAAATGAGCTGAGGTTATTAGACAGAAAACAGGCCCATCATATTTGTATTTTTTCCATACCCCTTTTGTTAAGTTTTGCTGTTGTTTAAAAATTATTAATTCTATGTCAGAACAGGAGGCTCCGATTATGCTTTCTCATTTCTTTAATGAAATGCTCAGCAGCCAATAAAAACAAAACTACATTTCCCATGAACACTAGGGAATGACCATAGAGATTATGCTATAAAAGGTCCAAACATTAGTCCTTCTTCCTCTTTCTTTGCTGCTCCGCAGCCAGTTAAGTCTCTTTAACTTTATTCTGCTTCAATTGCTGTTATTGCTATTATTTGCTATTGTTATTCATGCACTTGCCTTGTATTGCGCTGCTTTGTTTTCGCGTGCGCGGTGCTTGTGTATGTTTCTGAGCCCCGGCTCCTCCTGTGGTGTGTGCCGGTGTTTGTTTTGTCCGTTAGCGGCGTGCTTCTTGGGAGCGTGTGTTCGCCTCCCTGCGCCTGGCCGCTTGTGCCCGGTTGCTGTGAGTGGAGCGGGAGCAGGGGTCGCCGGCTCACACGGAGAGCTCGAGCGCTCTCGAGCCGGTGTTTCAGTAGCGGCAGCGTCGGGCATGCGCGCTGCATTATTTCCGGATTGAGGCTCTTTTCTCCTCACGCCGGTTGAGTGAAGGACCGCTTTGACAGCGCTCACGCCCACAGCTCTGAACTCTCGACCCCGTTCGACGCCGGAGCACAGGAAAGTGCTTTGGTAGTTATATTGTATGCATAGGCTCTGCCTAGAGTGATTTTTGGTCGGCAGGCTTAACTCCCTCCACATTTAATTTGGTTTTTCTTGAGTTTTACCTCAAATTAGCCTGCTTGGGGTGTTCACTCCCACTTAATTGTATCTTTGATACTCCATATCTGTGCCAGTCATCTTGTGGGCTCTGAATATCTGCACACCAGTGCAATGGCGGATTATTATGAGGAAGATGATGACTGTTTCTATCATGAGGAAGAGGATGACACTCTTGAATATGATCTGGTGGAGGAATTGGATAAGGGTGTGCAGTTTTCTGTTAATAAGGCGCTTGTTCGTGCTATCAATCCCCTAAAGCGCCATTTGAACCAGTATGCGATGCAGCAAGGTTGGTTGCCTCCTTCACAGAAGACCACCAAATCTCCCCATAATCCTCATAAGTCGGACTTTCAGAGACTGGCGAAGACTTTGACTACTGAGGCGTCCAAATCTTCAGCGTCTCGTTTTGCGGAGGACTCCGACCATGCTCATGCCTCTTCTGGCCCAGACTCTCCTCCCAAGAAGCGACTCCGCAAGGAGCATTTTGTTGACGCCCCTGAGCGTCCTTCCTTGCTAAATTTTGAGCCAGAGGACATTGTTCACCCGAACTCGTCGTCGTGGTTGCCTGCTCCGGCAGTGGCGGCTTATCTTGAAGCTCATATTCGCCAACCTTTTGAGGCGTCGGTTCAGGCCAGGCTCCGTTCTGAATGCCCTAGACCTGACCTTGCTGACCACCTAGCCGAGACCCCGGAGGTGGATCCGATGATGGTCACTTATCTCAAAAAATATGCGAAGGATCCTAAGAAGGGCCTGGACCGTTCCTGGAGGTCATGCCAGGATAAGTTACTGGACTTGCTTGGTCCCCTTTCCAAAATTCTGGATTTAGGCTTCAAAGCTAAGGAAACTTCGGCTCTCGTGGACCCGGATGAACTCATAGAGTGGGCACAGAGGGCAGTCTGCCAGCTGGGGAATGTTAATTGCGCAGTTTCTGCGAAAAGGCGTAGGTCCATTTTACTCAAATTGGATCCCAAGTTGGCGGAATTGGCGACTTCGGAGGCAGGTCCAGAGGCGCAGGGCCTTTTATTTGGTCAACCTTTCTTAAAGGAACTGACGAAATTTGTGTCCGCCTTCAGCGGTATTGATAAGGCACAGGCTTCCTTGCACCGGGCCATGCGTCCGGTTTTTGCCAAGGCCGGACGACAACGGGGACGCTCGTTCGGCCGTGGGTCGCAGCAGCAGTCCCAGAGAGGAGCCTCGCAGCAGCGTGGTGGACAATATGACTCAGGATACTCCACTCGTGCCAATTTCTACCCGTCCCGCAAAGGAAAGGGTCAATACGGCAAAGGTCGATCAGGTGGACAACAAGGCCATTACCATGATGCCGGCACTACAGGTGAGCCTAATTCAAGCATTCGATGTGATGTTGGGGGGCAGAGTGCAGTTTTTCCTACACAATTGGCGTATGATCTCCACCGATGCATGGGTGCTAGAAACCGTTCAGGGTTTCAAAATAGAGTTCTATCACCCAATGCATCAGACCCGTCTTCCCCCTCCTATTCTTTTTTCCCGTCACGCTCAAGCTTGTCTCTCAGAGGAAATCGAAGTTCTCCTCAAGAAAGGAGCGATTGTTCCAACCGAACGCCATCCGAAGGGCTTTGTCAGCTCAGTCTTTCTGGTCGAGAAGAAAGGAGGCGGGTCTCGCCTGGTTCTCAACCTGAAAGACTTCAACAGCGGGGTAGTGTACAGGCACTTCAAGATGGAGGGCATCCATCTTTTGCGGGATCTCCTTCGGGAGGGAGATTGGATGGTCCGTCTGGACCTGAAGGACGTGTATCTGTCAATCCCGATTTACAGGCCCCATCGTCGATTTCTCCAGTTCCAATGGCTGGGGCGTTGGTACGAGTATCAGGTTCTCCCATTCGGCCTTTCGTCAGCACCATGGTGCTTCACGAAATTACTGAGGCCAGTTGTGGAACACCTACGTTCACGGGGAGTCAGACTGATCATATATCTGGACGACATTCTTATTATGGCGGATTGTCCTCTCAGGCTTCTGCAGCATCTGGAGTGGTCCATCGAACTCTTGCAGTCTCTAGGTTTTCTGGTCAATGTTCCGAAATCGGTTTTGATCCCCTCTCAATCTATAGATTTTCTGGGCTTTCAGATAGACTCGGTGACTTGCCAACTTCTCTTGCCAGGTCAGAAGCTGCGCTACATCAGGAGGGAATTGACGTCTGTTATTTGCAAACAGACTGTGTCGTTGAGGTCATTAGCACGTGTGGTAGGCCTTCTAGCGTCCTCCATTCAGGCGATCTTTCCAGGTCCTCTACATTACAGGGCGATGCAACGCCTGAAGATTCAGCATCTCCGGAAAGGCCTCCGCTATTCGGATCAGATTCCTCTTTCGGAGGAGGTGCGGGGGGAGATGCAGTGGTGGCTGGACCACATGGAGGCCTGGAACGGTCGAGCCCTGTTCGGTTCGTCTCCGGAACTGGTGATCGAATCCGATGCAAGTCAGTGGGGTTGGGGAGCCCGTTGCGGGTCTGTCTCGACGGGGGGCCGTTGGTCACCCCAGGAATTGTCTCTCCACATAAATTGTCTGGAACTCCTAGCGGGTTCCTTTGCGATAAAGTGTTTTTCTCCCCTTCAGACGAGTTGTTGCATTCTTCTTCGAATGGACAATGTGTCCGCAGTCCGCTATGTCAACAAGCAGGGCGGGACTCGGTCCAAGATGTTGGCGGAGATAGCCAAGGATTTTTGGCATTTTTGTCTGCAACGGAAGATCACGGTTATTGCAGAATATCTTCCGGGTCGCAACAATCAGGTTGCGGATTGCCACTCCAGACATCTTCGGGATTTCAGTGACTGGAGGCTTCATCCTCGAGTCTTCCGTGCCATTCTTCGGCGGTGGGGCCAGTGTCACCTGGATCTGTTTGCCTCTCGCCTCAACGCGCAACTTCCCCGGTTTTACAGTTGGAGACCGGATCCCTTGGCTCTGGCCACGGATGCTTTTCTTCAACAGTGGCCATCGACTCTCTGTTATGCGTTTCCCCCATTCATGATGCTTCCCAGAGTGTTAGATTACGCCAAGCGGGTTCGAGCGGAGCTGATTCTGATTGCTCCTCCGTGGAGGGCTCAGGCGTGGTTCCCGGTTCTCCTGGAGATGTGTTGCGAACCTCCACTCCTTCTTCCCCTGAAGTGGAATCTGTTGCGGGATCCTCTCGGAGATCCACATCCCCTCATTCTGTCCGGCTCTCTCCAATTGCTGGCATGGCGAATCTCGGGGATCGTTGGTCGATCCCGGGCATTTCTAGCGACGCTGCCAAATTCATTAGTAACGCCTGGTCTCCCAATACTCACAAGCGATATCGAGGGGCTTGGAAACGCTGGTGTGATTGGTGTGTTCAACGGGAAGTTGATCCCGTTTCAGCGGATGTCAGTCTAATCATTAATTTTTTGACTTCCCTGGCCACTTCCAGTCTGGCCTATCGGACAGTTAATAGTTTTCGTTCTGCTATTTCTGCTGGCCACGTCCAGATTGATGGTAAGCCTGTTGGTGAACATCATTTACTTTCCAAATTGCTTAAAGGGATTCGTCTTGCGAAACCTCCCACTCCTAAATATGTTTCTTTATGGGATGTTTCTGTTGTCCTGAGGTTTTTGGAGGCTTGGCCTTCTAATCTTTTATTGTCTCGTAAACAGTTGTCTGCAAAATTGACCATGTTACTGTGTCTAGTATCTTGCAAACGCGTTTCTGATATCCGCGCTTTAGACCTTGCGGGTCGCAGTTTCACCCCTGAGGGTGTTACGTTCACTCTCTCTAGGAGGACTAAATCCAACACTTCCTCCATTACATATCCTTCTTTTCCTGATCATCCCAATCTTTGTGTTGTCCAGTGTTTGAAGGATTATGAGGTGAGTACCGCTTCTTTGCGTACGGACATGCAAGGTCAATTGTTGATTGCCTTGCAGAAGCCTTTTCGCCCTGTTGCACCGGCTACTCTGGCTCGCTGGGTGCGCTGGCTCATGTCTGAGGCGGGCATTGATGTTTCTGTGTTTGGAGCACATTCTGCAAGAGGGGCAATGGCCTCTAAGGCTTTTTCCATGGGTGTCACTCTATTTGATATTATGAAAGCTGCAGATTGGTCTTCAGACTCTGTTTTCAAAAAGTTTTATTATAAACCTATTGTTAGTGTTGCTTCTGTTGTGGTGGATCAGCTTTAAACAAGCATAATCGGAGCCTCCTGTCCTGACATAGAATTCAAAATTTGCAAACATTCGTGACAAGAATTTTCAATTCTATTAAGGACTAGGAGGCGAGGATTATCCCACCCTTTATTATGACTCTGTTGCATTGTTATGTACTGTATAATGATTGCATACTGTTGCAGGTCTATATCTCCTTGTTCTTTCCCCACCCCCCTGACTCGCTTTGATTTTTTCTCCATTATTTGGATGTTACGGCTCTGTGTCTTTTTCAGGTTCAGACCAGAAATGATGTTGTTGATCTTCTTCGGGAGTCCCCTATGTTTCCTAGTTCTCGGACCCAGGATTCCTCCATCCTCTGCTACAAGATCCTTTGGATTTCGGCAGCGTGCTTGGAACTGTTTTTGTTACTTTACTTGGGATTGTTTTTCGATGTTGAACTGTTTCCACAAAGAAAGAGGAAGAAGGACTAATGTTTGGACCTTTTATAGCATAATCTCTATGGTCATTCCCTAGTGTTCATGGGAAATGTAGTTTTGTTTTTATTGGCTGCTGAGCATTTCATTAAAGAAATGAGAAAGCATAATCCTCGCCGCCTAGTCCTTAATAGAATTGAAAATTCTTGTCACGAATGTTTGCAAATTTTGAATTACTTCGCATAAGTCTTGTCATAGCTATTACATAATAAAACATATAATCTAAGCACTTGAAATCCCTTACAATTTCATTCCATAAACTCAATGTATAACATGCTTAACCTTTTTGCTCAAGATAAATCGTTAATAAAAGTAATACTAGTCTGTGCTTTACTGAAAAACAAATTCAGCTAACAGCTAAAGAAAGGTATGCATTTCTAAAAGAGATAATGAAAATAGAAGCTAAAATACATTCAAGTTTAAAAAGTAAAGGAGGACCCCGCACAGACTAATAGGGGACTGGGGGGATAGCGAATCTTCAAAATGAGAGACAAGGGTGTCCCCACGAGAAGACAGTCTGGGACTGTGTTACACACCTAGTGCTTGAACTCTAGGGTGAATGATCCATTATCAAGGGAATATTTAAAAATATTGATATTGTATATTCTTTTCGTCTTGGATTCATTGTGGGTATCACTAAAAAACTGTCGTTTCAATGTGTGTGTATGAATTGACTATACGGTGAGGCTATAATCTTTTGGCACCTTCATGGGTTTAAGAAAATAGAACAGTAAAAATACATAGTTCTTCTGAACATACACGGACAGGGATCAAGTACAAATCTCTGTAACTTTACCTTTCCCGCCATATCATTGGCATGCTTTATAAATTTGTTCCCTTGATAATGGATCATTCACCCTAGAGTTCAAGCACTAGGTGTGTAACACAGTCCCAGACTGTCTTCTCGTGGGGACACCCTTGTCTCTCATTTTAAAATACATTCAAAACATAGGGGTAAAGGAAGATTTTTAAGAGTCAGTGTTGATGGAGCGAGCAGAAATGACAGGAGAAAAAAGTAACATGCAAAATGTGTATTTTATAAGAAAATGACAATGGTTGACTGATGAAAAAAATTGGCCGAAATGTTCTAAAGGTTAGTGAGAATGGACAGAAATTGTCACGTGTCACCTATGTCTGACTCAGCCTTTCGTATTCCCATATCCACAAATCAGTCCAGAGTGGTAGGTAATATTACAATGACGAGAGCTCCTAACAGTTGGGGCAGAGGTATTCATGTATCAATCTCGCCTGGCTCATCCCTTCGCCCTTCTCCTGTTAATAAGGTGAGCGCCAAAGAGCTGGATAATATTAAAACGGGAGAAAGGATTTGCATTTCCAACCAGAGTTGCATAACCCTCAGTATTAATATAAATAGAAAACTATGCATCCCATAGATTACAACGGTTTTTATGGCTTTTTGACATTAATTAATCAGCAATAACGTACATACAAATGAAAAGTTGATGCAGAGAATGCGGCAGATTGAAACTCAAGTGACAACTGAGTAATAATACAGATCTTCCAAGCGCATGACAACCTATGTGGGGAGGAATGACCTCAAAGTAACCTAAACAAATCTCTATTCTATTAGACAATCTAGAGACACCATAAAGGAGAGGAAATAAGTCACTAGTGAGTGTGCACGAGAGGCCACTGTGGGATTGCGAAAACGTTGCACTGCAGGCTCATGACCTGTTCCTTTAACACTGCAACAGCAAACCTATGACACTTGAGCTGAAAACGACAGATTGTTGGCAAAAAATACCAGTGGCTTAATTGGATAACTCCAGCGTTCATCATCTGCTCAGGCTATGAACATCAAAACACTTCTGCTTTCTCAGAATCAGGAAGCTTTGGTGAGGAGATCACATATTTTTCTAGGTAGTACTGGTGCTTTGAAATAGTTATTTGTAGATGTGCTCGGAAAATGGCATTGGTAGTGTCCAAACTAAGCAGTATTTGTATTAACAAACGAGAAAGTTGTACGGACAGGTTAATTTACAGCCTCACTACTGGAGCATTGTAAGGTCCTCAAATCCGATAGAAGATCAGTCCACGTGTGGGTCTAATTATAAGCAAGCTGGAAAACAGTAATTCCACTGCACTCTCCAGCCAGGGCTAGACAACCCTTTGATTCTACCGGGCATTGGTTTTGAAAGTCAAGAGCCACTCTGGTGCCTCTGTCACTGTCTCCAGTTGCCAGAGATTACATGCAGAAGGCACAGAGAGTCTACCAGAAGGTGAAAGGGAGAGGGGGAAGGTAGAGAGAACGCAATCAAATAAGGGAAATAGAGGAGAGATGGAGAGAAAGGGAATGGGTGGATTGAAAGAGGGCGACAGCACGAGGAGACAAGGGAACGGGGCTGATTTGTGCTTTTTTAAGGCAACATATCCAGGTGAAATACTCTGCAGCTGTGGAGTTACAACAGTTACTTTAATTGATGGGTCAGTAGTACTGGGGCAATCGTTTTTAGGCCCTGAATACTAGCTATTTTGGTCAGAGTCTACGGTGCATCCCCTTCACTATATGTTTTGTGGTTTCACAGAAACCTAAAGTCACTTAGAAAGTACATAAAGACTTTAACTAAGGTACAAATATCATTTTTTTACGTGAAGCAGCAAGATTCAACATTCATAATGAAATCAATACAAAAAATCCTTTCAGTTCTTTTGTTGTTCAAAGATGATCTAAAAACACATTTCTATATATTAAAAATAAATAACAAGAGGGTCTAACAATTTTATCCATCCAATGGGAAATTTCGTCAATTAACACCAGCCACCTCCGGAGATTAGGCTACTATAAGGAAACATTCTTCATAGGTTAAGTTAGTATCTCCACATGTGGACTATGGCAAGTTGTTGAAGTCTATCGGAAAAGGAGTAAAAACATGGGAAACAGGTAAACGTGTTCATGCAAAGCAGTTTTTGTTTCATCAAGAATTAATTAAAATTCACAAAAACATGTGAGATTCTCCTCTATATAAAATATCAATTGCCAACTCCATTAACCACACTGCATAACATTTGTAACTATGGAGCCACATAACCCCACACCAAAGAAAAACATTTTTACCTATACTTTGACAAGGGTCTAGATGCCTAGGAATTGTGATAAAGAAAAAGCCACCTGCGTTCCTCAGCCTAAATTCTTCATACAGAGGGAAAAGCGATAATAAACAAACCACAGTTTGATATCTGAAATCAGAGCAGACATATTTAAGGATCGCTCTAGGCTTCCCTCCAATACATATTCCTCGCACCGGTGGACCCAATCGGATCAGGGCAAAGTAGAACTGGGACACACTGTCATCCCCTTACACTTTGACAAAGGTGCTGGAATACTCCACACAGAAGCGGAGACATACTGGGGCCATGAAACAGTGATTACAAAAACTCGGGCACTAGAACTCACTGACACTTGTCAGTCCACGCAAAACTCTACTTGAAAAGACACCACTAAAGGTAATGTGTCTATTTGAATCAGTTCTCCTAGGAGTGATCCTGGTAGGGTCACCTGCCAGCCTGGGACCCAGTAAAATGCATGAGAGAACTCCACAACAGCTTCTGGAATGAGGCCTCATATTGCCATTGGGGTAAAAGTTAACGTTACAGGACTTTTAGCACAATAGGCAAGGCAGCAGCACCTCACTCCAAAGCTTACTGTCACTGGGACAGGGAGACGTTAACACTGGTACAATAAGACAGAGATGGAGGAACTGGGTTATTCTGATGCTGGGATATAGGCAACCCAACATTGGAACTTACACTATGACAAAATCACATGCCAACTAATAGTACAATTGTGTTGGCATGCAAACCAGTCTCTTTTAGTCTTACCAAAAGGCACGCTAATGAGTTCAGACCGGGAGCGGTTTAGTCCCTATATGGAATTTGGTGCTCCCAGATTTGACCCGTCTCTATTGCATATAAGCTAAAATCAAGAATCAGAATTTCAGCATACTCAGTAAGTATGACAGATAGGGGTCAAGTTTATATAATGAATTTGTAAGGCAAAATACATGAAAAATGCCATTGGTAAAGTTAGCAGTAAAGCATACAGATTAGAGGTACAAATAACTCAGTAAAGTTCAATGAAAAATCTAACATAGATTTGCCTCATAAGAATAGGAAATGGGGTTCCCACAACAAAGAAAAATTATGTCCTTTTATAGGACTTTAGACAAAACATGTCATACATTACTACACAAATACAAGGTTCTCTGGATATTCACCAATGAGGAAAAATCAAGAAGAAACATTTTAATACAGAATACCCTTGAGGATTATCTCATAATATTATGGCATTGAATTCTCACAGTTTATCAGATGTTACAATTAGACACTTTGGAAACTGTTTGGCTTTCAGGTTGTCCTTCGTATGTTATAGCGTGGAGAGAAAGCTCTGGCAATGCTCTCCATCTTTAGTGCAAGGCTCAAAAGTCTTTATTATAGCAGGGAAACAACAATAATCACAGGGTGTACGACAACATCAATTCAAGATGGAAGAAGGTGCGAATTCGGTTCATGTTAGAGCAAGTCTGGTTTTCTAACGTATGTCAAGCCAAAGAGAAGACAAGCACTGGCGTTGCCAATAGGTCTCGCAGTAGGAAAGTTGGAGCTATTGTTTTTGTAAATGACAAAGCCCTTTATGTATTTCAAATGATAACGAAAGTGAAAGGCATTGTTATTTGCAATTGTAATGGCTCCAACTGTCGTACTGCGAGACCTATTGGCAACGTGAGTTGTTTTTCGTGTGTGAGTGGCGTTGCATGTGTGAGTGGCGTTGCGTGTGTGAGTGGCGTTGCCTGTGTGAGTGGTGTTGCCTGTGTGAGTGGCGTTGCCTGTGTGAGTGGCGTTACCTGTGTGAGAGGCGTTACCTGTGTGAGAGGCGTTGCCTGTGTGAGTGGCGTTGCCTGTGTGAGTGGCGTAGCATGTGTGAGTGGCGTTGCATGTGTGAGTGGCGTTGCATGTGTGAGTGGCGTTGCATGTGTGAGTGGCGTTGCATGTGTGAGTGGCATTGCATGTGTGAGTGGCGTTGCATGTGTGCGTAGTTGAGTGGCGTTGCGTAGTTGAGTGGCGTTGCGTAGTTGAGTGGCGTTGCGTAGTTGAGTGGTGTTGCATGTGTGAGTGGCGTTGCATGTGTGAGTGGCGTTGCATGTGTGAGTGGCGTTGCATTGTGAGTGGCGTTGCGTAGTTGAGTGGCGTTGCATGTGTGAGTGGCGTTGCATACTTGAGTGGCGTTGCGTAGTTGAGTGGCGTTGCGTAGTTGAGTGGCATTGCGTAGTTGAGTGGCGTTGCGTAGTTGAGTGGCGTTGCGTAGTTGAGTGGCGTTGCATGTGTTAGTGGCGATGCATGTGTGAGTGGCGTTGCATGTGTGAGTGGCGTTGCATGTGTGAGTGGCGTTGCATGTGTGAGTGGCGTTGCGTAGTTGAGTGGCGTTGCGTAGTTGAGTGGCGTTGCGTAGTTGAGTGGCGTTGCGTAGAGTGGCGTTGCATAGAGTGGCGTTATGTGAGTGGCGTTGCATGTGTGAGTGGTGTTGCACGTGTGAGTGGTGTTGCGTGGGTGCGTTGCGTTGCATGTGTGAGTGGCGTTGCATGTGTGAGTGGCGTTGCGTGTGTGAGTTGCGTTGTGTGTGTGCATGGTGTTGCGTGTGTGAGTGTAGTTGCGTGTGTGAGTGGCGTTGCTTGTGTGAGTGGTGTTGCTTGTGTGAGTGGTGTTGCGTGTGTGAGTGGCGTTGCGTGTGTGCGTGGCGATGCGTGTGTGAGTGGAGTTGCGTGTGTGAGTGGGCTTGCGTGTGTGAGTGGTGTTGCGTGTGTGAGTGGCGTTGCGTGTGTGAGTGGCGTTGCGTGTGTGAGTGGCGTAGCGTGTGTGAGTGGCATTGCGTGTGTGACTTACGTAGTGTGTGTGAGTGGCGTAGCGTGTGTGACTTGCGTTGCGTGTGTGACTTACGTTGTGTGTGTGCATGGCGTTGCGTGTGTGAGTGTCGTTGCGTGTGTGAGTGGCGTTGCGTGTGTGCGTGGCGTTGCGCGTGTGACTGGCGTTGCGTGTGTGACTGGCGTTGCATGTGTGAGTGGCGTTGCATGTGTGAGTGTCGTTGCATGTGTGAGTGGCGTTGCATGTGTGAGTGGCGTTGCATGTGTGTGTGGCGTTGCATGTGTGTGTGGCGTTGCATGTAATGCTGGATTATTTGTGAGTGGTGCTGTCTTGTTGCAGAGATGTTGATGTGTTGGTGCTGAGTGTTGTTTGTGTTTTGCATAGTTGAGTAGTTGTGTTTTTGTGATGGTGTGTATTAATAGTTTTGTATCTATGTTTGTTATGTAGTGTATTATATGTTGTTGCGTTATGCTTTGTGTTTGTTGTTTTATAGCAATTGTAAGATGTGATGTGTGAGTGTTATTGTGTTGCATGTATGTATTGTATTTTAACATGTCTTTGTATGTATTTATTTTTAAGTATGTGTTATGTGTTGTAATGTTTTTTTTTTAACGTTGTGTATGAAGTGTTATTGAAATAAAAATGGCGGGCGCTATGTGTTTCCTTTACGTGAATTACGTTAAGTGTTTAGCGTTCTAGTCTTTTTTGTGTATTCTGAATGTGTTTGATGAATGACGTAATCCTTAGCCAATCGCAGGGCTACGTTTGGTGACGTAGCGTTGCGTTTGGCGTGCGTTAATTGGGAAATCCCCAGATGTTCGGGAACTTTCGTGGGGGAAAGGCGTGTTGTTGTTCCTGTCTTCTTCTGGCGTCGTTTGACAGGTAGGTTTTTTTTTACAACTATTTAATGTATGATGTGAATGTATTATAGACTATGTAGAGATGTATTTGATTATTTTTTACAGTTTATTATTAATGTTATACTTTTGTGTATCGCAACATTGTTTACGTTATCGTATGTATCTTATTAAATATGTATTGAACTTTCTAAATTGTGAATGTGAAATGTTGTAATGTAATTTTATGGAATGTATAGCAATGTATTGATTTTAAGGTATAGTCAAAGTGTGTATTTTATGCATTTATTGATTTTGTGTACTTTTTGTTTTTGCTAATAGTATTTCCCTTTGTTTCCGAGTTGTTAATTATTAATAATGTAATGTATTAAAGTATTGTCATGCTTCGATAGAATCGGTATATATTAATTAGGTGTTGGGTTATTATTTCAGGTATCGTATGTACAGTATTGGTCTTGTATTGTTAATAACATGAGTGTATTACTGTTGTCCCTTTTTCCAAGTGCATATTTTGGGTCTAAATTGTTTTTGTTTATTTGCGTATCTACAGGAATGGTATTGTAATTGTAATTTACAAGAGTTTTTTTATATGTGTTAGCAAGATCTTATTGTGTAGGTGTTATTTTTGCCGTGTTATTTAGTCCATTATTACATGAATGCATTGTATTGTTTATTATTTATTGAAATGTGGTGTAATGCTATTATTGTATAGATGTTGTTGTTAATTTGTTATTTATATAGATAGTTAGATAGGTATATTGAGGGCTATAGCTAACAACACATGCAGCATCACTCTCCAGCAGCCTAGCAACACTTAGCAACACAGCCGCATTAATTTTTAAACATTAGTATCATTGTGGTGTTGTTGTTTTGTCCATGTGGTGATGGAGAGTGGTGTTGTGATGGTGCTGAGTACTGTTGTATTTTGGAGTGTTGGTGTGGTGCTGTGTAGTGTTAAGGTGTTGTTTGCGAGTGATGATGTGGTCCTTGAGAGTGGTGTTGTGGTGTTATTGGGTGTTGTTCTGGTGTTGCTGAGCGATGTTGTAGTGTTGCAGTGTGAGAATGTTAATGTGCTGAGTGTTGTTGTGTTGGTGCATTGTGTTAATGTGTTGTTGCGGAGTGATAATGTTGTGTTGAATCGTGGTGTTGGGGTGGTTGTTAGTAGTGTTGTTGTGTTGTTGAGTTGTGCTCTTTTGATGCTGTTTGATGCTGTTTTGGTGTAGGTTGTTCCTGTTGTTGTGCACTTAGCACCTCCAAAACACTTTGTGCAACAGCAGCATGAGTTAGAGCAACACCAGAGTTGCTTGCTTTTGTGATTGCGCACTTTGTTTGCGTTTTTGATTTTTGCTGGCATTGTTTAATGGTTTATTTTCCCTTACTTTAGTAAGTGCTTTATGTTGTGAATTTGTTTCCTTTAGCTCGCTTTGTCCACTTTTAAATTGTTGTATTATTTTGTGTCTTTATGATCATTGTGAAAGAAATGTTTTATTTGAATATCCCTTTATTCATTATTGTGTATTAATTGCTGCACTGTCCTTGCGTTGCATTAAGTTTACATTTTTGAATAGCTACAAGTGTGTGATCTGATTAGTACGTATTAAAATAAATGTTGCCTAACGTTATTTATGTGTGGAGTTTGAGGGTGGAGTTGTAGTTGGAGGGTAAAGTTGTAGGGTGGTATAGTAGTTATAGGGTGTAGTTGGAGGATGGACTTGGACAGTGTGAGTGTGAGGGTGAGTGGATGTGAGTGTTTGGGTGTTTGAGGGTGTGTGACAGTGTGTGAGAGTGATTGAGCGTGACTGTTTTAGTATGAGTGAGGGTGTGAGTGTTGTGAGTGTGTGTGTGAGGATGAGGGGGTGAGGGTAAATGTTGCCTAACGCTATTTATGTTTTTTACGGTGTAGTTGGCGGGTGGATTTGGACGGTGTGAGTGTGATTGTGAGTTGGTGTGAGTGTTTGGGCGTTTGATGTTGTGAGTGAGGCTGAGCGTGTGTTGGTGACTGATGGTGTGTGAGGGTATGAGTGTGATTGAGGGTGTGAGGTTGTGAGAGTGTGAGGGTGTGATGTAGGGTGAGGATGAGTGAGGGTGTGTTTGGCTGAGGGTGAGGGTGTGTGAGGGTGTGAGTCATTGTGATGATGCCTATAAGTGATCATTTTTTCTCCGTGAATATTGTACACTTCAAATGTATTAAAGTTGTGAAGCGTTTTTTGAGAAAGCTAATCATGCCTTAATGAAATGTTGAATTGATGCTGTTGTTAACGCTGAATAAAAAAACAAACACATCAGTAACATTTTTTATATAATGCATGCCAAACGTTTTTTTTTTTTGTAAGGTACACATCAATTTGCACTGCAAAAGCTTGGCTTGCATTAACATAGATGCGCATTGATTTTGTATGTGTTTGCTTATTTGAGACAATGTTTACCTCCTTATAAATTTCCGAGTACAGATGTGCATTAATTGTGGCAAAGTATAAGTATGAAGCCACCTTTAAAAATTGTATTGTTGTTGTTGTTTAGTTTGAGTGAAATACTTTCTTGTACTTATTAGTGAATTTCAAGTAGGATGTGAGGTGTAGTGCTCTTGTGATTACGCACTTTCTTTGTTTTGTGGATTCTTTCCACCATTGTTTAATGGTTTATTTATTTCCCCTTACTTTAGTGACTGCTTTATGTTGTGAATTTGTGTCCTTTAGAGGTTTTTGTCCCCTTTTAAATTGGTGTATTACTCGCTGTGTATTCAGATGTTTCCCTTTTTTCTTTGGATTTATTTTTTTCTGTGAGAAATGTTATATTTAACAATCCTTTCCTGCGTTTTTATGTATTAATTTGTGCACTGTCCTTGCGATGCATTAAGTTTTCGTTTTTGAATACCTACAAGTGTGTAATCTGATGTTTTGTTATTGAATTAAATGTTGGCTAATGCTATTTACTTTTGGAGTTGGAGGGTGGATTAGTAGTTGGAGGGTGCATTAGTAGTTGGAGGGTGTATTAGTAGTTGTAGGGTGGAGTTGTAGGGTGGTGTTGTAGGGTGGAGTCGGAGGGTGGACTTGTACGGTGTGAGTGTGAGGGTGAGTGGATGTGAGGGTCAGGGGGTGTGAGGGTGTGTGATGGTGTGTAAGGGCGAGTGAGGGTGACTGTGTGAGTATGAGTGAGGGTGTGAGGGTTGTGAGGGTGAGGGGGGTGAGGGTGTCTGAAGGTGAGGGGGTGAGGGTGTCTGAAGATGAGGGGGTGAGGGTAATGGGGTGTGAGTGTGTGTGATGGTAGGTGTGGGTGAGTGAGGGCGAGTGTTGTGAGGGTGTGAGTGTGTGAAGGTGAGTGAGGGTGTGGGTGTGAGCATGAGTGAGGGTTGTGAGGGTGGACTTGGAAGGTGTGAGGGTGATTGGATGTGATGTTCGGGGGGTGTGAGGGTGTGTGATGGTGTGTGAGGGTGAGTGAGGGTGACGGTGTGAGTATGAGTGTGGGTGATGGGATGAGGGTGTGTGAAGATGAGGGGGTGAGGGTAATGGGATGTGAGAGTGTGTGATGATAGGTGTGGGTGAGTGAAGGTGAGAGTTTGAGGGTGAGTGAGGGTGAGTGTTGTGAGGGTGTGAAGGTGAGTGAGGGTGTGCGAGTTTGAATGTTGAGTGTGTGACTGTGGGTGAGGGTGTGTGAGGGTGAGGGTGTGTGAGGGTGAGGGTGAGTGAGGTGGTTTGTGGCTGAGAGTGTGTGATGTATAGTGAGTGTGAGAGTGTTGTGATGGGTGTGAGGAGATCGTGGGTGTGTGAGTGTAAGTTGTTTGAGGGTGAGGGGGTGTGTGAGTGGAGTTGCATGCGTCAGTGGCGTTTCATGCATGAGTGGCGTTGCATGCGTGAGTGGTGTTGCATGCGTGAGTGGCGTTGCATGCGTGAGTGGCGTTGCGTGCATGAGTGGCGTTGCATGCGTGAGTGGCGTTGCATGCGTGAGTGGCGTTGCGTGGGTGAGTGGGGTTGCGTGGGTGAGTGGGGTTGCGTGGGTGAGTTGCGTTGCATGTGTGAGTGGTGTTGCATGTGTGAGTGGCGTTGCGTGGGTGAGTGGCATTGCATGGGTGAGTGGCGTTGGGTGGGTGAGTGGCGTTGCGTGGGTGAGTGGCGTTGCGTGGGTGAGTGGCGTTGCATGGGTGAGTGGTGTTGCGTTGTTGAGTGGCGTTGCGTAGTTGAGTGGCGTTGCGTAGTTGACTGTCGTTGCGTTCTTGAGTGTCGTTGCGTTCTTGAGTGTCGTTGCATGTGTGATTGGCGTTGCATGTGTGAGTGGCGTTGCGTGGTTGAGTGGCGTTGCATTTGTGACTGGCGTTGCATGTGTGTCTGGCATTGCATGTGTGAGTGGCGTTGCATGTGTGAGTGGCGTTGCATGTTTGAGTGTTGTTGCATGTGTGAGTGGCGTTGCGTGGCGTTGCATGTGTGATTTGCGTTGCGTGTTTTTTAGTGGCGTTGCGTGTTAGAGTGTTGTTGCGTGTTAGAGTGGCGTTGCGTGTTAGAGTGGTGTTGCGTTTTAGAGTGGCGTTTCGTAGTTGAGTGGCGTTGCGTTATTGAGTGGTGTTGCGTGGTTGAGTGGCGTTGTGTGGTTGAGTGGCGTTGTGTTGTAGAGTTGCGTTGGCTTGTTGAGTGGCGTTGCATTGTTGAGTGTCGTTGCATGGTTGAGTGGCGTTGCATGTGTGAGTGGCGTTGCATGTGTGAGTGTTGTTGCATGTTTGACTGGCGTAGCATGGTGGAGTGGCGTTGCATGTGTGAGTGGCGTTGCATGTGTGAGTGGCATTGCATGTGTGAGTGGCATTGCATGTGTGAGTGGCGTTACATGTACGAGTGGCGTTGCATGTGTGTGTGGCGTTGCATTGTTGAGTGGCGTTGCGTTGTTGAGTGGCGTTGTGTTGTTGAGTGTCGTTGCGTGTGTGAGTGGCGTTGCGTGTGTGAGTGGCATTGCGTGTGTGAGTGGCATTGCGTGTGTGAGTGGCATTGCGTGTGTGAGTGGCGTAGTGTGTGTGAGTGGCGTAGTGTGTGTGAGTGGCGTAGTGTGTGTGAGTGGCGTTGCGTGTGTGAGTGGCGTTGCATGTGTGAGTGGCGTTGCGTGTGTGAGTGGCGTTGCGTGTGTGAGTGGCGTTGCGTGGGTGAGTTGTGTTGCGTGTGTGAGTGGTGTTGCTTGGGTGAGTGGCGTTACGTGGATGAGTGGCGTTGCGTATATGAGTGGGGTTGCGTGGATGAGTATGAGTGGGGTTGCGTGGATGAGTGGCGTTGCGTGTGTGAGTGGTGTTGCTTGGGTGAGTGGCGTTGCGTGGTTGAGTGTGGTGTTGCGTGGATGATAGTGGGCTTGCGTGGGTGTGAGTGGCGTTGTGTGTCTGTAAGTGTTGCTGTGTGGGTGAAAGTGGCACAGAGCCTTTGATGTGACATTTCAGGTGCAGAGCATGAGATTGATGCAAGGAGCAGGCATGGGAAACAAAACCTTCCTGATGTGAGAGACGATAACGGGTGCATATGCATAGGAGGAGAATACAGGTATATGGCATGTGAAGATATCAGGTGGAAAGATTGGGTAGGGAAGATAATAGGTTCAGGGCTTGCAAGGCATGAGTAGAGTAAAGCATGACAAAATGGTGCAAGGCATGAAAAGAAACTAATGCCAGGTGTGGAAATTGAGGAGTAAAAATAACGATACGGCATGAGATGCCCAGCAAGAGAATATAAAATGTGTGCCAAATTCAGGTGGCATGGGTAGGTAATGTAGTTCAAGCAACTGTGATATAAGTGACATCACAGGCTTTGGTGTGCAAGGCTAGCGAAGGGCCGTCACTGATGTAAGGCTTAGGAAGAGAACATAAAACGTCGAAAACAAGGACAGCGAAGAAGATAGCTGTCTGACCATAGCTGATCCGAAAGTAGCCTTGTTTGCTATGATTACAAGTGCAAAGAATGTCCCGAGAAGGTAGGGAGTGCAAGGCATGATACAGGAAATTATGTGTGCCTTAAACCATGGTAATGTAAGCAAACTGATACAAGTTGATCGGCTGGGAAGCGGCCAGGAAACACAAGTACGGCCGGCCACATAATTAGGGGAGGAGAAGCCGCACAGCACACGCTGGGAGAAGCCCTTTGATGTGCTGTGCGGCCGCGATGCGCGCTCTGTGCTGGGGGAGGGGGGAGGGCCATTAGGAACAGGAACAGATGGCCATGAAAGTGTATGGGCCAAATGCGCGTGCCTGTACGTGCACTCTAAGAAAACGCCACGGAAAAAAGCGGTGGTTTGACTATCCGATGGAGCACATGAATTCTCCCCCATTTCCCATTGCTTCATTGTTTTGTTTCAAATATTTACGCACAAACAAGAACCAAAAAAAAAAAAACGAGGTCATTGAAACCAAAGCGGTCATTCGTCTGCAGGTGATCAGTTGACTCAAGGGATCTGTTTTTCATTTGTGGCTCTTTTTGACTGTTATTCAAAGAGACTGGCTCTTTCTGTGCAGTTGGCTCGGCGCTTCGTACATCTGCAGTTCAGAACAAGAACAAGTCGGGTTGGGGCGGGAGAGTGAGAGATTGGGAGGGAAGAGCTGGAAAAGCCCAGGCTCGGCAGTGCAGCATGGCTGTGATTGCGTGGAGAGAGAGGGGAGGTGCTGGTGTGGGAGGGGGAGGCTGTGATTGCGTGGAGAGAGAGGGGAGGTGCTGGTGTGGGAGGGGGGAGGTGCTGGTGTGGGAGGGGGAGGCTGTGATTGCGTGGAGAGAGAGGGGAGGTGCTGGTGTGGGAGGGGGGAGGTGCTGGTGTGGGAGGGGGAGGCTGTGATTGCGTGGAAAGAGAGGGGAGGTGCTGGTGTGGGAGGGGGGAGTTGCTGGTGTGGGAGGAGTGCTGCTAGGGCAAGGCTGTGTTTGCGGGGGAAAGAGAGGGGAGGTGCTGGTGTGGGAGGGGGAAGTTGCTGGTGTGGGAGGAGTGCTGCTAGGACAAGGCTGTGTTTGCGGGGAGAGAGAGGGGAGGTGCTGGTGTGGGAGGGGGGAGTTGCTGGTGTGGGAGGAGTGCTGCTAGGGGAGGAGAAGCCCTGGACGTGAATGCTTGTGCATGTTTGATCACGTGATTCACGTGAACTGCAAGAAAACCGCGGCTGAAAGCCCTTTGGTTTGAAGAGAAAATAGCCGACTTGAATTCTCCCCATTTCCCATTCCTGCGGAATGGTAAAGGCGAGACCTAAAAAACAGCTTTCACTGGAAGCACCGGACATGGGCACCTTAATCAGAGTGCCACCGTCACAGGACAGGGAGAAACTCACATAGTGACTGGGAGACAGTGATGATCTGAGTGGGATACTCTGACATTGGGGCAGAGCTACGCTGACACGGTGGCACTGGGACAGACACCATCACTTTTTTGTATGCTACAGTACTATAGTGTGACGCCTTAAGTATGATGGGTATGCCAGATGTGGGTCCGTGCTCATTGTGCCACTGGAACCAAGTGACTGGTTCTGACTGACAAGCCCCAATCATGGCAAAACCAGTCTTGTGTTTCTTTTGTTCCTGTTCAGGAAGGATCTTACATAGCAGTTTGGTCTGGACGGTTTCTATTGGAGCAGGGTCAAAACTGATTTTCAGAGAAACACACAATATAGAAAGATGCACCCAACCATTAACCCCTTAAGTGCTGCCTCGGTGCATTGGCCGACGGCAGCACTACCTCCCCAGTGCTGCGCACGACCATTGGACGTCCATTCAGCACTAGTTCCAATGGACAGCGCAGCACTGGGGAGGAATGTTTAATAGCATCTATGAGGTTAAAGAGTTCATAGTCCCAATGTCTTGAAATATTGTTTTATTGGATTCCTTTATTTTATTCCATCAAAATGGCCAAATGGAAACATCATTTGGCTTTTGACCCTTCGTAAATCGAGATGCCGTATTAGTGGCAATTGGCAACGATCTAGGTGTCTACATTGGGATAGAATCACCCCCATTGGAATTTGGGATGATTTTTCCTTTGGGCCATGACTGTTGACAATTGACTCATTGAATTGGATCACTGCACAAAATCAATAACTATTTACCATAAAGAGCCCTAAGGAAGTTCAAGTCTACTGACCGAAACGCGTTGGCTGTTTGGCTGTCTTGATGGAATAAAATAAAGGAATTCAATAAAAAACATTTTAAGACATTTGGGAATATGAATCTTTAATGGTTGGGTGCACCTTTCTCTATTGTGTGTTTCTACGTATTGTCTGCCGAAGCAGCAGCACCAATCAACGGCTGCTACTGAGGAAGGAGTTCACCAACTTCTTATTTATGGAACTGTGTGGGAAGTGCAGTTTGGAGTGTCTGCTGTTGTTTTCTTTTCTTTTCTAAACTGATTTTCATATGTCTGGGTCCAAACTGAGGTGGCATAGTGTACAAAAAACCAATGGACTGGGATGTAGCCCACAGTAACTTCCAGCAGCTAATTCATGCATCCCACCCATCACGTTTTTGTATACTACACTGGAACAGGTCCAGCCAGACTCAGACATGGGCATCCTAAACAGAGCTGCATTGCCACAGAGAGAGGGAGAAACTCATATTGGGACAGGGAGACAATGATGCTGGAACAGAGAGACAGTGATGCTCGAAGAAGGATATTCTAACACTGAGGCTGGGGTACGCTGACACGGAGACTGCCCCTGGGAAACACTGACAATGGGACAAGACCACAGTAGGATGTGAACTCATTGGATGTGGGAGAGTCACTTGATGTTTGGACAAGTGTGCACTGTAAATCGCACCTGACACTGGAATAGGGATACATTGACTATAGGATGGGGAGCACTGCTACTGGTCCAGGGAAACACTGTCATGAAAAAACAATACAAGGACAAAACGATGATGCTGCAGTGGCAAGCAATCAGTGACTATGGAACGGAGTAACTTAGTAACTTGAAAACGGATTGCATGTACACTGGGAGAAGAAATGCATAGACACGGGGACACTGATATACTCCCATTAGGATTGTGGAGATACAGATACTGTAGAAGGAAGATAGACACATTTAGGCAGGCAAATCATATACCAGAAACAGGAAACGCTCAATCATAAGGATTGGGGATGCAAAGGAACTGTGACAGGAAAGACACAGACACCAGACAGGAAATATATAAACACTGTGTCAGATGTAGTGGCACTCATCTGACCAGGAGATATCTAAAATGGGACAGTGATACATGTGCACGTAGTCTGGAAGTTACTGAACTGGACAAGAAAACAATGGTACTTCGGAAAGTTGAGCTATAAGTGAGGGCAACGAGACAACCACGGGAATGGGGAGCACTGCACATAAGAAGTCAATACATGAATACTGGGAAAAGGCGAGAGCCAAAAATAAACTGCACAAGGTGAGCGACTAGGGTGTTGGTGAAAGATCACAAGGCACAGCCCTCCATTGGCGCCTCTGCCTTGAAAAAAAGTAAAACCTCCACTGTCCACAATGAGGCAGCTCGCAGTGCTGAGAGGCCATGTGAAAGGCAATTCTCTGCATAGTTCAAAAACAAGAAGTATTCCTTAAGCCAAAACTGAAGTACTATTGCAATATATTTACACCCTTAAACTGTTACTAATTTCCAAACAATGTGATTGCAATACAGACCCAATGTGGCCTGTTTACTTTTTTTTTTGCTTGAAGTTTTTCCAAACCAATTTGGATCAAGGTATTATTAAGCTGATTAAGCCATTGGAAAGTAGACACCCTTTCGGAAGACTGCAAATTTCTCAATGCAGCTTTATAAGGGCCCGCACATATGTGAATCTACAGCATAATGGCTTTCAGCAAGTTGTGGTTCTCACGTACTCCTAGCCCGGGACTGAGAGCTACTGCTGAAACGATAGTATCAGGTGAGCCACAATTTGATTTTTTTTCCCCAGCCATTATTAGTGACATTTGCACTGAGAGAGCATCCACAGCCCAGCAGCTTGAAAAATGGCAGGTAAGGGCCTGAAGTTCTGCACCTCTATAGAAGCAGAAATGTTACTCCCACCGCATATTTAGTCAACCTGCTAAAGGGTTTTTGAGCTAGCAGCAGCCTGCTACACTCTACTTGGATTCCCCCTGGACACTGTGAAAGGCCAGTCTTTGGGGTGCATCAGTAGTCAAGTATGGAAATATGGTTCATCTCCCAAATATTACAGCACGCTTGTGCCCCGCAAACCTCTGTTTTGTATTGTCATCCGGCCCTTCTATAGATGGTAAGCGTCAAGATCTGCCAATAGTTTCTAATTCTGTTTATTGTTCTTACCTTCGACTGCGCCAACTACAAAAATGAAGTCTTGAAATTATTAACGATGGCGCGAGGACGCCTGCCTCCCACACTCTTTAATATGGGATGTAGGTTGCTGAATAAGCAGGGCGAAGAGAAGAGCTCTTGCTGAACACCCTTGGTTACTGGAGAGAGCCTCTCGTGTTTCCTTCTCAGCTGTATCCTGTTGCAGCCTTCAGACCGACAGAAAAAAAGGCTTCGTGAGAATGTTCAGGATTTCAATGACTTCTTACAATGTTTCAGACTAAATACCAGCCAAAACGGTATGCTGGGCACAGTAAACTATAAATAAAAATGATACTATATTAGTGCTTCTTCTAAAGATCTTTAATGCTCTGATTATATGGTTTATCCTTCTTAGATACTCAAAATGATTGCATCTATCTCGATTCACAACAGGATTCTACCAAGGAATAAAAACATGAGCTGGGCTGATAGGGTGGGCCCTATCTCCCTTCTTAAGAAATCAGGAAACTAAGCTAATTTACAAGTCTTGGGACAGGACAACTCTCGAGAATAGCATTATCTATTCTTAGAATGAATGAGATGCACAATCAAGATCTTACTTAACTTGTTAAAATAGGATTTGATCTGGGCCTGGAATTTTTCCTATTTCCAAGACTGAAAATGTATATGAATTCATTCACATTGAACAAATAAATAAAAATGCAGGTTTGAAAGATGACCTAACTAGACTCTGTTATTAATGACTGATATTTTCCAAATAGACGTGAAAAGTATCATTATGCAAAGCTACCTCACTGATGCGTTGATCTGGAAGGAAGAATGGCCCTTCCTGAAACAGGTAGAAATGTTCTTCAAAGTCTTGGAATCTCAGCTCATAACAGTAGAATGAAAGTTCCCTAAATGTTTCATTTGATAACATTTTGCCTATGCATCAGTGTACCATATAGTAGGGTGTTTATTCTTTGGTATGCTACAAAGCTAAATCTACATTCAGAGAAGCTTACAAGTAATCATTTTAGAATCCCAAAACGGATATATCTGATCAGTGAGCATAAAATGGGGTATCACTGTATGGCAGTTTCCACAAATACCCCTATCAATCAAAATGCTCTTTACTTAATAGAGGGTGACAGGCCCTTTAAATTAATGACTCCCAAAATATGTCTGAGCGGTGAAAGCAGCAAATTGGCTGCAACAGGTTTCTCTATGTGTCGTGCTATGGAAATATACGATTACATCTCAAAATTTCGAAAGGATCACGATATAATCTGGTTACTGGTTGGATTAACTGAGCAAAGAATTAATCTAGTGAATATCCAACCTTTCACAAACCACACCTGTGTTTGAAAACCACTAGAAGACTGCTAGTTTTGGGCACTTAGTAGGGGGATGCTTGACAAGGAATGAGTACCCCAAGACTTGTTAAATTCCTCAACCATAACGCAGTGCAAAACGGTTTCTACAAACACAATGTTACTGATGCAGAGAAGAACGCGGACTGTGATTGCCTGTGGCGTTACAGCATTGTTCATTTGCAGGCTGTCCATGTAGGGATAGTCAGTGAGTGAAGATATATTCAGAACGTGGGTCAGCTTCCTACAGATGCTCAGAAGGCGCAAACCACTCCATGCAGTGCACCAAGTGTTCATGTGAACAAAGTCACCCATGACTCGTGGATCCCAAAGTACAGCGCCTTACCTGGAAAGGCACACTTACTCACTTAGATCAGTGGCCCTCTCTGAATGTTGTACTGTTAAATTAAATTCAGTCTGCGACATTCCTTTAAGAGGATGAATGAGATTTGTTTGGTTTCTTGCATTCATCAGTCAATTGGATCGGGGCAGAGTTCCACAATGGATGGCCATTTCAAAGCAATGTTGCACAGCTAGAAATATATATTCTCTTGACTGTGGACAGAAACAAAGAGAGATAAAACATTTGCACTGCCTGACTTTCTGCCCAACATCTGCTTATCCAAGCGGGTTTGAGTGATGCGAACCCTGAAGTGCTCATACACACATCTCCTGAAGTTACTTTACATTTGCCAGATTTATCAATTTGATAGTCTTTCTTGGACTAAAGTGTTTTTAATATGTTGTGAAAATTCGTGGAGAGCTTCACAAACGCCTCTGGTCCTACTGGGGATGGGAAAGGGAATCGGACAGCTCTTTGCGGTTGACGTTCAGCCCAGTCTCTCTTTGTGAGGACAGAAACTCGCTTTCACAATGAGAAATATTTGTACCATTACACTGTCTGTCATTGCACTGTCAAAGCAATGCAGGTGATATGTCAGAGCAGTCAATCAAAGAGGGTAGTGTTGCACAGTATCTGGGAAGACCAGTTCACCACAAATGCTGATGGTGCACTTAGTCACAAACAGACCTTAACCATTGTCGATAAGTGGTTGCTTGCACGTTCAAGCACTTGGGAGCTGTGATTGAAAGACATGCCCCTCGCCACCGAAACTGACCCTTCTGAAGAATATTAAAAGTATGAATGTGAGGGACTACTAATTAAACTTGGCTGTGCTTAAGCATGCAAGCAACCACTGATCTGCTGTGAGTAAAGATTGTTTGTGACTTATCCCATCATGTATTTTTGGTACAACTGGGTCAGTCGAGCCAAGCCAATTTGAATAGTTTAGAGCAGAATATGATGCTGTTGATAATGAAGAAACAACTAGGGAAAGCACCAACATGCTCATTTTAAAGATATTTGAACTTCAGGTAGATCAGCGGTATTGGTAAGGGTACAAGTCTGTGTTAGGCTGGGTGAAATTGAATTTAGGCTGCAAAATCTGAGAAATTGGAGAATCTGTGCTTTAAATCAAATATACATTATGTAAAATGTATTACATTTCGCATTACATAATTTGTGTAATTTTCACCTCTGGGAGACTCTTTCGTGTAGAAAATGTCTCAAATCGACATTTTTGTTCAAATCAGTATCCTGCTGATATCTCGCTTCAAGTGGCTTCCTTTGTGAGATGTGCTAAAAGTCAAATGAGATACTGGCAACCCACACTCTGTGCCGAATGTTGTGCAATTTTACGAAATGTTTACTACGTTTTCTGAAAAAAGAGCATTTCGTATACCCCTTTTAAGTGTCCAACCATCATTTGTTATATTTGCTGTTTAGCTGCTGCTTGTTTTTGTCTTCGTAAAATTTCGCTGTTGTGGAACTGTCTCTGTTTTCCATCAGCAGATACATTTGATACACTTTTCTGAAAAAGGGTGTACAACTAGTTTATAGAAATTAACACAACTTTCCAAGGTAAGGCAGCCAAAGTAAAAATATTTTCAACGCCGCGTTTGCTTATTTCGGTGTCAATTATCATCAAGTCAGCTTCTGCCTGGAGGCTGGAAAATCTATTTATCCCAATTCAGATGCTGAAAGACTACCTCTTTTCTATCAAGATGGTCTGGCACCCAGCACTACTCAGATTGCTAGACAATGCTAGAAATCGCCATCAGTCCTTGATGGCGTCTGTCTGCTCAGGGCTGGGCGTTTAAAAGATTGAAGAAGAACTTTATGCGTTGCTTTAGTCAGAGCCATGGCAGTCTTCGGGTGCTCGGAGTGAGCACAAGCCGGATTGCGAAAGGCCCGTTGTGAAAAAGGCCCTCAGTCATTTTTGCCCTACTGTGCCTCTGCATGACATTTTGATATTATTTGTGGTGTAGGGTCTGGCTTACATATGCAATGGCAAAACAGTTTATGCCATAGGATCAGGTGATGCAGAGAGGAGAGATGTGAAGTTCCACATCCAGCACCTCCAATGATCTCCAAAACTGGCTTGTACTGCACCATGCTATTCCACTGCAGTCACCCCCACATATTTGAAAATGTACCTCTCCCTGCTGTCCTGCCTCATACAACCACACAGTTTTATAATTGCACCTCACCCTGCTATTCCATCATAGCAAATCCCCCAGCTTTGTCAATGTACCTCATTGTTATATTCCACTATAGTCAACCACAAAAGTTGTCAATGCTGTTAAAACCTTATCTCTACCACTTTATGCTAATTCAGATACACCCACCACTTCCTAAACAACTCGAACTAGACTTCCAGTACCACTTTCCATAATTGGAGCCAACAAACACAGCTTTACTAATGCACCACAAACCTGACCTGCCCCAATTTCTGCTATTTCAGCATCATTCACCACAGAGCTCTGGCAGCACACCTCAAAACTGACCTGTCCTACCAGAAATTCTCCAGCAATTACACACACCACTACCAATGCAGCTCAAACCTGAACTGTACCGCCATAGCTCCAGCAAAACACACCCCAATGACAATGCACCTCAAACATGGCCCTGTCCCACCAAAGATTCTCCAGCAATTACACACATGCAAACATCTCTACCAATGCAGTTCAAACCTTAAATGTACCGCCATAGCTCCAGCAAAACACACCCCAATGCCCCATCAGAGATTCTCCAACAATTACACACATGCAAACACCTCTACCAATGCAGCTCAGACCTGAACTGTACCACCATAGCTCCAGCAACACACACCCCAATGCCAGTGCACCTCAAACATGGCCCTGTCCCACCAGAGATTCTCCAGCAATTACACACATGCAAACACCACTACCAATTCACCTCAAACCTGAACTGTACCACCATAGCCCCAGCAACACACACCCCAATGCCAGTGCACCTCAAACATGGCCCTGTCCCACCAGAGATTCTCCAGCAATTACACACATGCAAACACCTCTACCAATGCTGCTCCAACCTGAACTGTACCACCATGGCTGCAGCAAAACACACCTCAATGCACCTCAAATATGGCCGACACCACAACTTGCTCTTTCAATACTGTTAACAATACTTATTTTGCCAATGCATTGCAAACCTATTTCTCTGTATGATTGGAAGCCTATAGAGCTGCTTTAATCAAATGCAGTCAATGCACCATCAAAACAATAAGTGCAACAACACCGCCATGCAAAGAAGTTACAAGCAACACCTGCACACAGATTTGCCATTCACAGGAAATGAACAATGTCGTACACAGCCACCTTGTACCGAAGTCCACTAGGACAATGCATGCCAGTTTATACAGTTCCCTTGCAAATAGGAGGCAGAGTATGCAAACTTGATGGTATAGGATACCATAATCTCCCAGTATGTGGATAATGGCAATGCCATCCTTTTCCGGTAATGGGCTGGTAAGCTTGTGTCCTGGAGAAATGCAACAGACACTTAATAGATCACCTATGGTTTTGAAGGCCCCTGAGTCTATCAATGGAATGCAGCAGAGACAGGGAAAAGGCAGGATTTTGGGAATGTTTTAAGAATGGCAAGAATGTTTAAGGGTGGTGATACACACTACACAAAGTAACTCAATTTTTCAAGAAGAGTCATCATGTGAGAAATGTAAAAAAAGAGCAGTGATGGGCAATTTTCGGTGCTGCTGGAAAGGCCAGCATCAGCACAAGGCATAATCAGCTTGCTTTGAACGAAGAGTCAAAATTACTCAACAGCTTGCTTTTCGATGGCTGTGATTAGGCTGCACTCAACCCGATACTTCACATTAATACATGTAAAATGAATTGCAGAGGAGCTGGAAGAAAAGCCTGGCCTGTGCGGCCTAGCAGTAATGGAAGGCGACAAAAGATAGCAATCTGCACTAACTTCACAACTCTAACACCGCTGAGTCAGAGGATAATATCCAGGTTAAAAGGGGGATGTACAAGCCTTGAGACAGCCCATGTTTGGCTAAAGGGTACAGCCTGATAGTTGAAGGTTAAAACATTATCTCTGTTAGCAACATGAATGCAAAATACTTATTCAACATTATGTTACATTTTGGATCATTGCCTTAAATTAGCCTTATCTAAAGATTTCACAGCAGTTGTGTTTGAATGCTTTATTGGATCCCAAACTGATGACTGATTCATCCTTAGCAGATTCGGTTAAAATCAAGATGTTGTGCTTTAGTTGTGCTTTGTTCTGGTTTTACCATGTAATGGAAGAGTTTTTACATTGACTGATGTAGCCAAAATTTCACAGTATCCATTGGTTAGCTGGTCTATCCAGGCTACTATTGCTCCTTAACTCAATTAACCAATCGTTGACTCTGTTAGTTGGATGTATCCAAGTCTTGCTTGGGTTGTATGGTCAGCTTTTTTTGTCAATACAAAACTGGGTCTGTTAGTTGGTTGAGTTAGACAAGACTGGACAAGCTCTTGACATAGGCTCGTTTGGCAATTTCATAACTGAGCCCATGTTTTAGCTAATAGATGATTTGATTATTAGATTGATAGGTTTATCCCAGGAATGCCTTTGGCCTTTGCTGGCAGGGATGGCGAAGCCATGTTTGGGCCTTTATCTTGACTGATTTAGTATAGTCATGATGGGCTTCTTCTGTAGCTGATTTAACGTATCCATAATATTTTGGCCACACAATAACTTATTCATTAAGGTGACTAGTACAGGTGAGGATTAATTAGTTTCTATAGTCAGCTGTTTTAGCCAAGCTAATTTGGAGTCATTGCGTTGAAGGATTTAGCCAAGGCATAAAGCCTTTTGGCTACTTTAAGCAAGTCCTGATTGGCCACTTAAATTGATTGTTTTAGCCAAACCACAACTTTACTATTTAGTTGGTTGATTTATCTTAGCAATGACAGGATTAGATTGTCCACTTCAACAAATCCACGACTTTGCACTTTGGTTGTCAGAGTTAGCAAGCCATAATTTGGTCATTGTCTTCGCTTTTTTAGCCAAGATGTGATTGGGTTCTATGCATAGCTTGATAAGCCCCCTGGGAAAGAGGGATTATCATCAAAGCCCTGATGTATTAACTTACCCCCAGAGTCAGCACCCTACGGTAATTATGACAGGAGTCCCAGAGCTTAAACAAGACCGGCTAGAGTTCCATAGTGAGCTCAAGAATAAGGTCATCTTTTGGTTAAATGAAAACAGATCTCTCCCTCCCTACATAAGCGCAGAAATATTGCTCTGTAGAAGGGTGAATTGGTTGGGCACCAGACCAGAGGATTTGGAGGGCGATTGCCTAATTATAAACTTCAGGGACCCTAGAGTGGTTAGGCACATCTGTTACCATCCTAGAAATCTGGGTGTTAGTGGAATTCTTACTCTTGACCGGCGCTACTTTTACCCCAAATCTTTCTGTGGTGAGCATTATGTTCAGAGTGAGGGCTGTGAAACGATCCCCGGACACCCTTATGGTCCATCCAGACAGGTGTCCCACTTCCCTCTGTTTAACGATTTGAGCCATTGAGTAATCTGGAGGGGGTGGACTGACTGACCTATAGCCATGAACATATACGCCCTGTTAGGCATAGGGGGAAAGGTTGTACTGTCGTGGAGGAGAACTTAATTAGTAGCAGCTTAAAGGAGGGGCAATTGTGTGTAGGGAAAGAGTGTCCTAACATTGCCCCGCCACCACACCCTGTGTTGAAATTAAGACTGGGACGTAAGTCCAGCTCTGTTCTCTCAGTGAGCGCTCTGGGCACGAACCCATTTTGCTCTTTGCATTTGAATCCCGTTATAGTTCCACCGGCCGGGGAAGACCCCCTGGACATGGGAGAGTGTACGTTCAAGGAACCCGGCTCTTGCGAGTACGGGTGTCCTAATTATGGTAACATCGACGACTCGAATAGTTAACCCGCTACGTCTCTGCCCCAAGAGTTTGTCGACAGGGACGCCCATTTGCTCACTGTGGTTCATGGAACATAGCAGGGTTAAGGATTAAAATCCCCATAGCCGAGTGGTCTGCCTGGGTGGAGAATTACGACATTCTAGCCTTTCAGGAGATGTGGGCAGTGGATCCTGTATACCTACCTGGTTATCTCAACTTCCACAAAGCAGCAGTTAGAGGGGCAAAGGGCAGACCCTCAGGTGGCCTTAGCATATGGGTGAGGCAAAGTATTAACTGCAGACCCACCGAATTAGTCATTGACAGTTTGGATCTCTTAGTTATTCTGTTGCATTTTCGGGATTGTCCTGATATTCTCATTGTCAACATATACAATAGAGGTCAACCCGGAGAGCGTGGTACTGAGACCTTCCTAAAATTGGATGGGTTCTTGGATTCAGTAAGCCCCGATATTAATGTAATATTAGTAGGGGACCTAAATTGCTCTTTTGAGCCTCTGAGTGTAGACGGGGAAATTCTGCAGTCAGAAGCGGATGCCCAATGGAACATCCCCATTCTTGATCTTACACCCATCAAGAAATGGACCGAAACGGCCCTACATTGGATGGGCCTCTGTTTAGAGCGCGGCTACAGGGCGGCAAATGGACGGACTGTCTCTGACAAAACTGGCAGGAACACCTTTGCTAACGGCCTACGCAAAAGCCGAATAGACTACGCCCTCCTAAAAGTTGAATTCTGGTCAACTCTAAGGGATATGGAGATCTTGGACCGCCCGGAAAGTGACCACAACCCGCTTGTAGTCAGCCTCCAGCTGAACAGTGTCCCAAGATGTGAACCTCATACAGAGTTAGTCACTGCTGATGCCCTACTTACTAACAACTTACGTAGGGTGCGCTGGGCAAGGGTCGCTGTTGACCCAGGGGCACTAGCGGAGATTGGTACGGAAGTCACACGGGCCCTGGAAGTTTTGCGCTCTCCTCCAACTCAGGAAGATATTAACAGAGAGATCACAAAACTCCATGAAGATTTATTTTCTGGCCTTAAAACATACTTTTCCAAACCCTTTAACCCAAATAACAAAATCGGTCAACCAAAGCGCAAACATTGGTACAACAAACTGTGCCGGGATTCCTATGGTAAACTGGCCTCTGCAATTAAATCCAAGAACACGGTCGATATCAGACTAGCTAGGTTTAACTACCGTAAAGCTAAAAATCGAGCTAAGCAAGAATGGGATAATGAACACTGGTAGGACCTTCTTGTTGCCAGCAAACAAAAAAATCTGGCCAAGTTCTGGCATATTGTTAAATGGGGCAATTCCTCCAACTCTCAGGTTCTCATAAACTATGTCCCGGCGGAGACTTGGGTTGAGCACTTTGAGTCCCAGTTTTGTGGCCCTCAATTGGGAATTGAAAGCTCTCCTTTAGATTCCTGCCCTACGGCTAACACGCACAACCTCGTATTTGACTGTAGAGAAGTCGAGGAAGCCTTGAGTAAGACCCCTAGTGGAAAGGCTCCAGGTATTGACTGCATCCCGGCGGACCTCTTCAAATACGATCTAAACAACTGGGTGCCCTACATTGCTTTCTTGGCCACCGCCATTGCCAGGGGGGCCGCAATCCCAGACACATGGAGAGGAGCCGAGATACTGCCAATATATAAGAAGGGTGATCGTTCAAGCCCCGGGAATTATCACCCGATCAGTTTAATCGACTGTATTACAAAAACGTTGGCCAGGATGGTCCTGGCACGAATACAGATTTGGATAGAGCTGGAGGACATTCTATCACCCCTACAGGCCGGGTTTAGATCCTATATCAGCACCATCGAGCAGGTCCTTAGGTTCCAGCTGATATATTGGAAAACAGTCAGCCTAGGTGGTGGATCTCTGTTTGCTGCCTTCGTTGACCTTAGGTCAGCATTTGACCTAGTTCCCAGGGCCAAACTGTGGGGGGTCCTTGATAGCCTGGGGATGCCTCTGGACCTTCTAAATGTCGTAGTTAGGCTCCATGAGTCAAACTATGCCAAAGTTTGTTGGGGCAAACAAGGGCAGGTAACAAACAGATTTGCAGTGTCACGGGGTGTAAGACAAGGATGCGTCTTAGCACCTACCCTTTTTTTGTTATTTATAAACATGGTTGTGCAGTATTTTTCTACTTTTCCGACAGACGCTCCTTCTTTGGGTGGCATAAAGTATCCGGTACTAATGTTTGCGGATGACACCCTTCTACTCTTGCAGACACAGAGGGGCCTGCAAGCTGCCTTGGATAGGTTTGACGTTTTCTGCCAAGACCATGACCTTCAGGTTAATGTCACCAAAACCAAGTTTATGGTCCTTAGTAAGGGGAGACCCGTGGTAGGCCATGTCACTCTGAATAACATCAAGCTTGAACAGACTAATGTAATGACCTACCTTGGGATAGTTTTAGAGAGCAAGATGAGTTGGAAGCCCCAAATTGACACTCTATCCCTCAAGTTTTCCCAGCTTTCAGTGTGCTTGGTTAAAGAACAGAGAATGTCCCAGACCAAAAGGATTGGCCCCGCGTTGAAGATTTATAACTCCAGGATAGGTTCAGTGATCTTGTACAGTGCAGACCTATGGGGTTTTGGGGACCTATCCTCTTTGGTCAAAATACAAAATATATTTTTAAGGACTCTCACAGGTCTTCCCTGTTCTAGTCCCACTGGTCCACTATTAATGGATTTAGGCTGTCATTCTATTGATTACATTGCACGATTCAAACCAGCGGCCCTATGGAGGAGGATCTGGACCACCCCAGAATTAGCCCTCTACGCAAAGGCAATACTCGACGTTAGATCCATTTTGGGTTCAGGAAACATACCATGGTTTAAGCAAATTAGGTTGCTCCTGGAGTCTATGGGCCTGGGTAATCTGTGTTCTGATCCCGCTAATAATCCCTTCTCCCCCAAAAAAATATACAAAAGCCTATACTGGTCCTTGATAGGCCAGAATCGCTTTAAAGAATCGTCAGCTACCTCACTTACTGGTATGTTCTTGGAGTTTAAAAGTGATCCTTCGCTAGAAGAGTACTGGGACATTATTACCAAGTACAGCGACAGAAAACTCTATCACCAGCTAAGGGTATGTTCCCTACCCATTCGAACTTTTACCAAACACTGGAAGGGACAGGTGACCGAATTCTGTCGCTGGTGTACTGACCGTAGGGAATCCATTGGACATGTATTCTTTGAATGTCCAGCTTATGAAGCCCCACGTGTTAAATGGCTAAAACCCATTTGTAGAAATTTGGGCACAAGGGTGGGGTCAGTAGCTTTAAGGATCCTGAGGTACGACACGAGCGAACTGATAGTAATTGCTGTGGCAACATTTCTAGGTTGGGTGTGGATCATTCGGGCCAGGCCGTAGTTGCGTAGTGATTCCATTCAGTTTTATTTCTATTGTCACTACTGTATTTTTACTGTATTTTTACTATGTTTTTACCGCATTAATCTCAATTTTTAAAGTTAGTGCTCTTTTAATGCTCACAAATTTGCATCTTATTCTATTTAAATGAATCATTGAACTTCTTTCCCTGTGGATGTATTTTTATATGTACAAAGTCTTTTATGATGAAATCATCGAAATAAAGACAACTGAATGAATGATAACCCAATCCATTATTGAGATTTTAGTCCACTGGTTTAGCTAAGTAATGTCTGGATCACTACATAGGCTAATTAAGCGAAGCCGCAATTCTGTCCTTGGTCTAGCTAGCTTAGGTGAACCATGATTGAATCCTATCATTGATTCATTTTGTTCATCCATGACTTTATCCTTCCGTTGACTGATTTAGCTAAGCCATGAGTAGCTCCTTTCCCTGAGTTGGAAAGTGAAGCGACAATTAGGTCTTAGTCAACAGGTTTTCTTTTCCCAAAACAAATTGTATTGTGTCTTACAGCCATACAATTCCTGGTAAAACCTGGTAAAAAAAAGTGCACAGAGTGGAATTGCTGATGTCGATAGTTATAACATCTGGTTCAACAGTAAAACATATAAAAATAAGTGCCATGTCATTAAAACATTGCCTGATATTGTCTACCCACTGCCCCACCAGCCATATCAGCTTAAAACATAAATGAAGGAAACCTCCCACCACACTACTATCCCAATGCCTCAGCAGCCTGTGAAATTGAGGCGACTGGTTCCAAATAGAGACCACAGTAGTGTGCCCACCTTTTCCATATTTTTGGTGTTTCTGGGGGCATCCCCTCGCTTTAAAAATTGAGAGTTCCAAGCCCATACAGAAATCCCCTCCCCCACACCTCCACCCTGGGAGGGGATGTAACCTTTCATGCCCTGGCTATGTCCCGCTTAGCTAATGTAAGACCGAGGAACAATAAGTGACTTTTATACCAATTGCCTCCTGTACCTTCAGTGATGTGCAAAAGGGCCAATTTTGGCAAGGCATGCATGTCTCAACCCAGAACTTCCGAAAGGGAATTCAAGACCCTCTGCCAGAACCTCTGAAGTGCAGTACACTGCCAGATTGTATGAAACCACGTGCCCTCCATAGAATTACATGGCAGGCATAAAGGGGATTCTACCAGGCTGGCCCTCCACAGTCTGTGTCTGGTGAAATAGATCCGGTGAAGGTAATGAAATTGTATGTGTCAAAGACGTAATGCTATTACCACACCACGTGGAGACTCTAGTGCCTCTGTCCAGTCATCTCGGTCCAGCAGTCCCAGGTCTCCCTCCCAGGATTCTCTAAGTGCATCTAAAGTGGTAGGGGTCTTTGTAACTATTGTTCTGTATATTTTAGTGATCTTAAGGTCACCTAAGTCGCCCACAAAGACCTTTGCCTCAATAGGATTAAACTCAGGTACATCACCTGTGTTTTGAACATAGGGGGAGATGGCATACCGGAGCTGGAGGTATATATAAAACTGTGTATGAGGCATATCAAATTCTCGTTGAAGCTCTTGAAAGGATTTTTGGATTGGGCCCGGCATGACCACCCCCAAAGTGGATATACCTATGCTCTCCCAACCACTGAATCCAGTCAGTGTTGAGAGTTGAGGCAAAATGCCATTATGCCATAGGGGAGTTTCTCTGGTCAGTCGTCCCCACCATATCATCCGACGTAGGGCCTGCCTCCATAGCATAAACACAGTTCTTGTCGCCTGTGGGAGGGTACGAAGTGTCATCCCCATATGAAGAAGTGTATGTAGTGTTGTGCCGTCCATTATTCAGTGCTCTACTGCATATGCCGGGTCGCATAGATCCCCATACCACCAGTCATTCAGGACCAGGAGATGAGATGCTGCATGATATGCCTGGATATCTGGAGTGGCCATTCCCCCACAGTATGTGGATTGGAAGCAGGTTCTCAGGGCAACCAGGGCGGAACCCTCACGCCACAGGAATTGACCCAGGAGTGTGTTCATCTGCCTGAACCATGTGGTCGGCATTGGATATGTGTGAGTCTGTAGCTGATATAACATGTAAGGGAGGGAGACCATTTTAAAGAAAGCTGGTTTGCCAAATAAGGATAGAGGTAAGCGGGACCAGGATCTAATCTGTATTTTGGTCTGCGCCATCAATGGGCCAGATTTTTGTTGCATAAATCGGATTGGAAAGATGCCAGAAACACCCCTAAGTATTTGAAACCCTCTGTGACCACTGTCACTTCCTTAGTCCACTTGCCCAATTGGGTCTTCCCCCCGGAGAGGCTGAGGAACAACTTATGGTCATTCATAAAAAGACCAGATGTCTCTCCAAAAATCTGCACAGCTTGGAGTAACCTACACTCTGTCCTGTTAGGGTCTGTGAGAAAAAATGGCACATCATCAGCATAGAGCCCTATGTGGTCGGAGACGTCCCTAACCCATTCGGAACCACAGACTTGGGCATCAATCCTGACCCAAGCTGCAAGTGGCTCCATAGCGAGTGCAAACAGGTAAGGGGAGATGGGGCAACCTTGACGGGTCCCATGTCCAATACAGAAGGTCCGCAAAGAGGCATTTGCCACATGCACCGAGGCAGTTATATCTGTATATAAGAGTCGTATATATGTCAGGAGTCGGCGGCCAAAGTTCTGTCGACTTAGAAGTGCGAAGAGGTAGGTCCAACTAAGAAAATCAAATGCTTTAACGATGTCCGCTAAAAGCAGGGCCACCGGACCTTCCAAGTGGTCCACCACCGCAGTGGCATTATGGGCACGGCAGATGTTGTGTCTTGTGGCGTGGCCAGGCATAAAGCCAGCCTGGTGTGGGTGAATGAGATCTGTGATATGCCGCAAGAGACGGTTTGCAAGAACCCTGGCTATTCGTTTAGCTTGCACCTTTAATAGCGTTGGTCAACTAGTTTAGACAAGTCACAATTTTGTTTTTATGGTTGGCTGACTTAGCCAAGCCATAGCTGGTCTGTTTAGTTTTTAAGTTTAACCAAGACTGCTTTGAATCCTTTTACTTTTCAGGTTTAGTGAAAGCTAGCTTGGACTCTTTGGTGGTCTGCCTTTGTGGAGTCCCAATTTGGTCCCTCAATAGCTTGTGGAGCTCAGACATGCTTTGACAGAACCTGTAGATTGATCACCAAAAGCTGAACTAGTTGTTTTGTGACATGGCTGCACATTGTGCTAATCTTCCAAAAGTGATTAGTAAGCTAATCAAGGCTACATGAACCACTCTAATATGATTCCTGGTTAGCAGGCTCAGCTGAAACATGATTTGGAAGCAAAAGCTATCAGGCACCCAGCCAACAGGGTTAACCTTTTCCTTTAAGAGCATCATGCCATGGGTCAATTATGATTACTTAGCTTTGCTGCATGAAATAGAGTTATACAACCAGTGGCGGCTAATCCATTGGGTTGTTGGGGCTCTGCCCACTTCCCCTGCGAACACCACATACATATATACTTAAATATACTGAATGCACTAATTTTGCGATACTTTTAAATTGAAATGGTTTACCACTGATCTCTGCTGGCATCGCAGTCGTCGAAGACAGGGCCCATCCTGTTGACTGGCAGGGACAATTAAAGGCACGCTGAAGCAAATTGCACGTGTCGTACTGACAGTTATTTTGCTATGGTCAGCCCCCCATGAGCACTTCAGGCCTCTGGCACCCATGCTATGTTCGGGACCTGGGGCAAACACAGACACAGCCCAATTTTCCGAAGGAGACCTGAGTTTGCTTGCCCAACCAATCCTGACACAGCTGTCATGCTGCTTATTACCCCAAACAACATGAGAGCAGCATCTGGATTGACTAGGTCGGTTGGCCTACAGTGCCCAAGGTCAGGACATGAGGCAGCTCGGGAGCTGGAGCATTACAGAACATGGCTAATCAGTGTGTGACTTTATTTTGAACCCCCACAGTAAATGACAATGTTTTTGTCTCTTGCTTTGGTGAAATGCTTTTCTCTTCGTGAGCACGGTGCATGAGGGAGTGGAAATGAGTAGTGGCATCGAACCTGTCTTCCTGTCTCCTCCAGCTCGCTGAGGATGTGTGCGCAGGCCCTCCTTGAGGCAATGCCTGCTCGATTGCCTTTATCCCAAGGAAGTACTAGCAGTATCTTGCCATTAACTTTGGTGCCGCCAGCACAAAGTAAGAACAATTGTTACTTACCTGTAAACAGGTGGTTCTCCAGTTTTGGTATCTTTCATAGATTCACATGCTTGAATATTCCCCGTCGTCGAAGTGGGAGTCCCACGGTAAATAAAATAGCAATAATGCTAAATATATATAAATATATATAATAAATATGTACATATAATACATGATAAGGAACAGGAAACATAATAGAAACCTCAAAAAACTATTCCTACATAGGAATGCATGGTAAAGAGAAAAACTACTTGTAACACATTAGTGTCATTATGTTAGTCCAAATTACAGCCAATCAGGCGTCAGCGCCCTCTAGAACCTTCTCCTCAGAAGCTCAAGCCCTCAGATTTTCGTAGCACAAGTAACAAAGAGGGCATGAGGAGAAGAGAGCCTCTGAGGGGAGGAGGATGGGTCGCATGTGAATCTATGAAAGACACCAATACTGGAGAACCACCTGTTTACAGGTAAGTAACAATTGTTCTTCTCCAGTATTAGGGGTGTCTTTCATGGACTCACATGCTTGAATAGAATAGAAAGCAGTACCCTCCGATAACTGAGATTGCTAGGCAAATATATGGAAGAAAACCAAGACAGTACCAGGATAATACAGTCATGTTACACATCATAGCAATCATAGTAAAACATCAAGGAGGGGGAACAGAGGCTCACCTTATTGAAACAGATGGCGAAGCACTGCCTGTCTCACTGCGGTATCCACTTCATTGATGGCATCCAAACAGTAATGTTTGGTGAAAGTGTGCCTGCTGGACCATGTCGCTGCACGGCAAATCTGATGAAGAGGCACACCAGCAAACAAGGCGGTGGATGAAGACATGCCCTCGTAGAATGAGCCCTCACTGAAGACTATAATGGTTTACCAGCTTGTTGGTGGCAGAAGGCAATGGCTGAGGAAAGCCATAGAGCAATAGTCGGCTTGGAAACTGGATGTCCCTTACGCGGTCGTCCGTAGGCAATGAACAGCTGGTCGGACTTGCGGAAGGAGGCAGTTCTGGCAATGTAAAATTTAATGAAACAACGGAGTCTGGTCCCGGGACGAGGGGGCAGCTGGACCGATATATCACAAGAAAAAAGAAGTTGCTGGCCCTCTCAATTATTTAGTCTCTAAACATTTCGAGACCACAGACAAAAAATTTATCATTTGTTTGTAAGGGTAAATTTATTTAGCCCTTTTTGAACTTATTTTCAAAATTGAACTATTTTAAAGGCGAGAAGAACACTTTACAACAATGTACAAGACACAGTAACACCTATTTACAACTACTATACAAATAACGTCTATACAGTTAAACAAACAATTATACACAAACTTCTTTATCAAAAAGCAAAAATTGGCGATTATTTCAAAATGCTGATTATTCTTTACAAGAGTATAAACCACTACAAAAAACCACAGACTGAAAGAAATGGCAACAAGAATTGAATTTTTGTTTAGCAATCAATTCAGAGATACTAAATAATCTCTTCAGGGACAGATAGTTTATAGTTGCCGCTTACCGACGCGTTTCGAATCTGTAAAGAATCGGAGATTCTCCTCAGGGCTCTGTCATTGTGGTTGATCTATGTGACTAAAGGAAGTTTGTTTTAGGAAACAAGTAAAATGAGACTTGTTGACCCCCTATGGTCGCTAAGGGCTACCGGACTCATTCCCTTCGCGAAAAGGCGGTATGGTCTCGATGGTCCAATTGCTCATGCAGGTCTGTGCGCTGCAGATGTTCAATGTGGCATTGAAAGGAATCAGACAGATCCTTACCGTCTTACCTGACTAAGGTAAGAAAACCCTGTGCCTTTCCAGTCTGGAGTCAGTCACACTGTGCTGCCCCGGGTGGTTTAGTAAGCATATAAATTAATCTCTTGCAGAACCCATCTTCTGCCACATTGAACATCTGCAGCGCACAGACCTGCATGAGCAATTGGACCATCGAGACCATACCGCCTTTTCGCGAAGGTAATGAGTCCGGTAGCCCTTAGCGACCATAGGGGGTCAACAAGTCTCATTTTACTGTTTCCTAAAACAAACTTCCTTTATTCACATAGATCAACCACAATGACAGAGCCCTGAGAAGAATCTGCGATTCTTTACAGATTCGAAACGCGTCGGCAAGCGGCAACTATAAACTATCTGTCCCTGAAGAGATTATTTAGTATCTCTGAATTGATTGCTAAACAAAAATTCAATTCTTGTTACCATTTCTTTCAGTCTGTGGTTTTTTGTAGTGGTTTATACTCTTGTAAAGAATAATCAGCATTTTGAAATAATCGCCAATTTTTGCTTTTTGATAAAGAAGTTTGTGTATAATTGTTTGTTTAACTGTATAGACGTTATTTGTATAGTAGTTGTAAATAGGTGTTACTGTGTCTTGTACATTGTTGTAAAGTGTTCTTCTCGCCTTTAAAATAGTTCAATTTTGAAAATAAGTTCAAAAAGGGCTAAATAAATTTACCCTTACAAACAAATGATTAATTTTTTGTCTGTGGTCTCGAAATGTTTAGAGACTAAATAATTGAGAGGGCCAGCAAATGTAAAATTTAAGGCATTGTTTGATGTCCAAAGAGTGTAAGCGCTGCTCCGCCGGAGACTTAGGGTCTGGAAAGAAAGTTCTCAGGAACACAGGCTCATTCAAATGAAAGTCTGTTGGTACTTTAGGTAGGAAAGAGGGGTTGGTGCGGAGTGCCACTCTGTTAGGCCTGAACTGAAGATAAGGAGGCTTGATAGTGAAAGCGTGCAGGTCGCTCACGCAACGAGATGAGGTCAAAGCCAAAAGAAGCGCAACCTTCCAGGTGAGGAATTTGGTATCCGTTTTATGGATAGGTTCAAATGGTGACTTCATAAGTTGGGATAGTACAACATTGAGGTGCCAAGATGGAGGAGGGTGCCGAACAGGTGGGAACTTGCGGAAAAGTCCTTTGGAGAATTGACGTATGATTCTGGACGAGCAGAGGGAAGAAGAGCCATCGTGTCGGAAACGAGATATCGCAGCTAAGAGAACTCTCAGGGTAGAATGAGAGAGTCCTGACTGAGCAAGGCTTAAGAAGAATGGAAGAAGCTGCTCTGGAGTGGAATGGATAGGATGGACATTGGCTGAAACACACCAATGGCAGAATCTCTTCCACTTGAGTTTATAAGTTTTGATGGTAGACGGAGCCCTAGCTTGAGCCAGGATGTCTCTGCATTCCTGAGATAAGTTCAAATCTGCGAATTCAAGGTGCTCAGGTTCTATGCCCACAGTTGTAGCGTGGAGGGGTCCGGATGGCACACTAGGCCTCTGTCCATTGATAGTAGGTCTGGACGAGGACGCAGAGGAATGGGCTCGCATTGGGACAACAGAAGCAGTTCTGAAAACCTTGCCTGTCTGGGCCAACGAGGTGCGATCAACAGGATGTGGCAAGGCTGTCTCCGCATCTTCCACAGCACCCGCGGTATTAATGGGATCGGTGGAAAAGGGTAAGCGAATAGATCGCACCAGTTTATCAAAAGGGCATTCCCGCACGACCAGGGTGGGGATGCCAACTTGCATAAGACGGGCATTTCCGATTCTCTGGTGTTGCAAAGAGGTCCAGATCGGGGTGACCCCACTGGCGAAAGACAAGATCTAGAGTCGGCTGGTGCAGTTCCCATTCGTGTATTGAGGAAGTGGACCTGCTCAGAGAGTCCGCCAAAATGTTGGACACGCCCGGAAGGTGGACGGCTGTCAAGGTGATCTGGGGGCGGAGAGCCCAATCCCAGATCGACTGGGCCAAGTGAGACAGATGAGGACACTTGGTTCCTCCCTGTTTGTTCATGTAGTGCATACTGGTGGTATTGTCCGTTTGGATCAGCACTGACTCCCCGTGAACTACAGGGAGGAATGACTTGAGCGTTAGGAATATCGCCATCAACTATAGCCTGTTGATATGCCACTTGCGCTGGGGCGGAGTCCACTTGCCCTTGATGGATAGGCCCTGGAGATGAGCGCCCCACCCCTCCAGGGAGGCGTCTGTCGTCAGCTTGAGATCTGGTGCGTGAACGAGAAAGGACGTTCCCATTTCCAGGTTTGTAGGTTGTGCCCACCAAAGCAAGCTCTTTCTCATGCGGGTTGTCACTGCAACAAGGTCACTGAAGGACCCGGAGACCTGACGCCACTGTAAGTTCAGTTCTTCCTGAATGGGACGGGCGCGCAACCTGCAATTTGGGATCAGTGCAATACAAGATGAAGCCATTCCCAAGAATGATTTTAACGTTCGAACAGAAACGGACTGTTTTCTTCGAATGAGGGAGACCAGACGAAGGATCTTGTGACGTCGCTCGTTGGAGACGAACGCTTTTGAGAGCTTCGTGTCTAGGATCGCTCCCAAGAAGGATCTGGTCTGCAGAGGTGCAAACTGGGACTTTTCGACGTTGATGGTCAACCCCAGGGACTGAAACACCTGCTGGCAAAGGTGAGTGTCCTGATATAGCTGATGGTGGGATTGAGACTTTAGAAGGCAATTGTCCAAATATGGAAAGATTTGAACGCCTTGTAGACGCAGGTGAGCCACCACAGGGGCCAGTACCTTTGTGAACACACGAGGAGCTGATCGCAAGAACTTTGAACTGAAAATGCATTGGCCCCACCTTGAAACGCAGGTACTGGCGATGTTGTTGGATAATAGGGACATGAAAGTATGCGTCTTGAAGGTCTATGGTGGTCATGAAATTCTCGCTGGATAGAAGACGCAGGATTTCCTGTAACGTCAGCATGCGGAACGATTGGGACTTTAAGAACTGGTTGAGAGCCCTCAGATCCAGAATGGGTCGCCAATCTCCGGTCTTCTTGAGTATGAGGAGGAATCGAGAGTAAAACCCCTCTCCTCTTTGATGTTTCGGGACCACTTCGACTGCACCTTTTAACACAAGAAGACGAACCTGATGGAAAAGCTCCTCGAGGTGTGGAGGAGGCGGGCCACGAGGTGGAGTACACGGAGGAATCTCTACAAACTCTAGGGTATGACCCCGTCGTACAATGTCCAAAACCCAGCGGTCCGAGGTGATCGAGGACCACTGAGAATAAAACAGAGAGATTCGACCTCCAACACTTTGATGGTGAGAAAAGTCATTGGCGCTTAGAGTTGGATCCCCGGTAAGAGGCCTTTTCTCTGTAAGGCCTAGAGGACTGCTGGCGAGATTGCTGATTGGGCGTGTAATGTTGGCCGCTCTGATTGTATGAGCGGTATTGCTGCCCACCTTGAACGTTGGAAGAAGTGCCGCGTCCGCGCGCACCTCGAAAGGACTGCTTCCGAAATTGTAACGTGCCCAAAGACTTTGCCGTATCGGTGTCTTTCTTAATGGACACCAGGACGTCATCAATATGGGATCCGAATAGCGATTCCCCATCATAGGGCATGTCCAGTATTTTGGATTGGACTTCCTGCCGGAAGGATGTGGACTTTAGCCAACCTTGTCGTCGGAGTGCAGCCGCACTTGAAAGCAGACGGAATCCTGTGTTAGCAACATCGACTGCGCAGTCGATCATTTCTTCTGAAGTTCTCTGTCCATCGCGAAGGATCTGTAGAGCGTCAGCCTTGGAAGCATCAGGTATGAGTTCTATCAGATCTGAAATGTCTGACCACATCTGTCGGTCATAATGTCCCAAGATGGCTAAGGCATTGGCTGCCCAGACAGATGTAGAAGCCATCGTTGAGAACTTGCGGCCAATAGCATCCAGACGTCGACCCTCTCTATCCGGAGGGGCTGTGATAGGAGCCGCTGGGTTCCGGGCTCGATGCTGTGCAGCCTGAGTCACTACCGAGTCCGGCTTGGAGTGAGAAAGCAGGCAAGCCGGAGAGCCAATCGGGGCCTTGTACTTTTTCTCAAGGCGCGGTATCGGTGCAGGTAAGGAGTTTGGAGCAGTCATGAGCTTAATTCCTTCCTTCCAAACAAAATCGATGATAGGAATCGTGTGGGTCTGTTTATAAGGTTTGTCTTTAAAATCATAAAGGAAACAGTCCTCCTCACGTTGTGATCTTGGTAATTTAAAGCGCAGAGCTGCTTTATCCATCAAAAGATGGAAACTGGCGATATCCACAGGAGGTGAATCTCCAGAGTTCCCTGGCTGAGGTGAGGGCGTCTGTGCCCGATAATCATCCCATTCCGCCATATCCTGGTCGCCTGCTTCATCCGAATTGTCTGGGACCTCTCCGTCCTTGCGCTCCAGGACCGCCTCATCATCCGCATCCTGTGGATAAACTGTTTTATAGATCCTAATAGACGTCTGAACCTGAGACGAAGTTGTAGGTGGTAACACAGGCGGCCGAGAAGGTGGAGGCAGTGCTACGGTAGCCGGAGATGGTGCCGGTGTACTCTGTGGCGCAGCTGGGAAACGGCGGTTGTAATCATCCAGCATGTGCTGGAGATTTGAGATCAGAGTTAAAGGAATGGGAGCCATAGGGACTTGAACCAGCTGTTCCTCAGATTGAGACTGTTGATCACCGTCACCTTCGTCAGAATCCGAGTCTGACACTTAATTATTAAGTCAGATGGACTTTGTGCCGCTCCAAAGGTATCCCCTTCTTGTTCTGAGTCAGTCTCAGGCTCAGATGTAGTAGCAAACATTGGAGAAGGTGGTTGCAGCTCTGGATCAGAGAGCTGGTGACACAGAACCTTGTTGTGACGATGAGAAGATTCTGAAGTCTTCAAAGACACTAATGGCAACGAGGCAAAGGAAAGTGGTGCCACCGTCGACGGTGCCATCGTCGTTAACGTCGACGATACTGACTTGCTCGTCGACGAAGATAGTTTTGGAGAAATCATCGTCGACGGTACGCCCGTCGACAGAGTCGTCGTCGGGGTACTGTCGACGGTCGATCAGCTGTAGACGAGGTCGTCGACGAAGCAATCGTCGACGGAACGGTCGTCGACGCCAGTGGAACCTCCGTAGACGGAGTCTTCGTCGACGAGGCTTTGGTTGACGATGCCTTCGTCGACGAGTCCTTGGTCAACGGAATCTTCGTCGACGAGATCTTGGTTGACGAAGTCGCCGTCGACGAGGACGAAGATTTCTTGGAGACTTTCGTCGACGAGGATTCTTTCTTCTTCGTCGACGAGGAAATGGGAATCGTTGACGGAACTGGCTTACAAGGCAAGGCAACCCTCATCGACGTAGATGCTGTCGACGAGACCGTCGTCGACGAAGAAAAAGCTGAGGTAGTAGTCAGCGTCGTCGTCGAGGATGCAGCAAATGCCGTTCTCGTCGTCAGAGCTCTCGTCGACGCTCCCGTCGACGGCGGAACTTTGAGAGGCCTGGAAACACCTCGAGAAGCAGCAGAAGACGCCTGAGAGCCAGGTCTCGTGGGCGTAAAAGTGGTAGGAGTGGCTGAAGACGCCCCAGGAGCTAGAGGCAAGGCCAACTTCATCTTTTTGAGGAAAGGAGATGGAACATCCTGTAAACTACCACGCTTGGATGCTGCTGAAGAAAGTCCTGAATTAAAACTTTCTTTGTCTGACAAGACTGAATCCTTGTCTTTTAGACGTTGAAGCCAAAGGAGAAGGCGGCCTTCTCTGTCCTTCAGAGTCTTTGTAGAAAAAATTAAGCATGGGCGGAAAATCCGTTACGCTCGCGGATTTTGCGGATTTTCGGTAAATTGGCAATCCGCGAACGCTCACGAATTTACCGAAAATCCGCAAATTCGCACGCAGCGGATTTTTTTTTCTTGGTGATACATTTTGCGGCGTGCGGTGTAAGTTCGCAATTGCGAACATGTAGGTGCGGTGGGCAGCAACAATCTCGCACTCGCGAAATTACAAAAATTGCAATTCTGCACAAGAAATCTACTAGCAAGCAGCATAGACCTTCTGAAAATGATGATTTTTATCAGAATACCTCCTCAGGTTGACATTTGCCTGCACTTTTTTGGATTTGAGGCCTTTTGATTTTCTTTGGATAACTTTTGGATTAGAAATCAACTTTCTCATATAAGCTTGTTTGGGGCATTACAGTTGCTGTAATGCTGTTCTGCAGAAAAACGAGTTTTGCAAAAGTGAAAGCAGGTTCAAAAGTTCAAACTCATCATTAGTAACCGTTCCCTGTAGTGCTTCCTGACAAGGGCCCCTCCAGAGTTCAGTTGCTAGTTGCAACAATTGTATGACCCTGCTCTGACCCTCACAGCAGGCTCATAGAATAGCTACAAGTAGGCCACAAAGGTCCTGGAAAAAATTGCACTGCAACAGAAAGCAAATTACAGATAAGGAAGCAGGTGCCAGACTGGAATTTTAAAACAGTGACACATTAATAAATCAACCCCAAATTAATTCATGTCAGTTGAAGCAGGCAGGTGTGCTTGCTTTTCCCCCCCATAATCTACAGTGATGATGAACCAGAGGGTGGCATTGATGTACCAGAGGGTGGCATGGGTGAAACAGAGGGTGGCAGGGGTGAAACAGAGGGTGCTGGGAACCTATGATGATGAACCAGACGTAGAAACAACATAATCGTGACCGTTGCGAACCGACATGTAAGTTCGCAATTGCGAACTGGTACAAAACCCTCGTGAACTGTCAGAAATCCTTGCGAACTGGCAGAAATCCTTGCGAACACAAAAAAAATCCGCTAATTCGCGAGAATTCACGGATTTTGCGGATTGCGAGTTCGCAAATTCGCAAAATTCGCGAACGCCAGATTCGCAAAATTCGCCCATGCTTAGAAAAAATTCTACAGAACTTGCAGCTGCAAGCCTCATGATCAGGGTATAAACAGTATATACACTACTGGTGGGGGTCCTTTTCAAAAAGGCGCAGCTTCCCACAAGAAGAGCAAGGTCTAAATAAAGACTTCTTACTTAACATGTTGTGAAAAAAAAACAATGGAACTAGATGAGTAGAGATGAAAACTGAGCAGAGCTCAGGGAGACTCCCTTCCACGACGTGCAGTAGAAAATCTGAGGGCTTGAGCTTCTGAGGAGAAGGTTCTAGAGGGTGCTGACACCTGATTGGCTGTAATTTGGACTAACCTAATGACACTAATGTGCTATTAGTAGTTTTTCTCTTTACCATGCATTCCTATGTAGGAATTGTTTTTTGAGGTTTCTATTATGTTAACTATTCCTTATCATGTATTATATGTACATATTTATTATATATATTTATATATATTTAGCATTATTGCTATTTTATTTACTGTGGGACTCCCACTTCGACGACGGGGAATATTCAAGCATGTGAATCTATGAAAGACACCCCTAATACTGGAGAAACATCTTTTGTGTTCCGGCCACTTAGCACAGGAGTGTTGTTGATGCAAATATGTTTGTTGTTGGGGGTAATCTTTGAGATTTTTAAATATTTCAAGAGCACAGCTTCAGAATTGCATTATAACCCATAGTGGTTTTTAGCCCACTTAATTCACAGCATTTGCTTTCGAATGCACCATTTTGTCTTATATTTCTCAAAATGTCTGGTGCGCTCACTTCATGAGCGTGCTAAGTCAAAGTTGATATCAACTTATACCGCTCTACTTCCAAAAGCTGCCAGTCATACAACAAAACATAATAACTCACTAGATATTACTTTTAACTAATTCTCCAAACTCTTAAACACGCAGTGTACTTTAATCTGTTGCGATCTTTATCGTGCAGCACGTTGATTCAAGTTGTTTGGTGCTCCAGAGGCAGCACAGAGCTGGATGTGGGAGAACCTGAACGCATCACCTCAACATCTAGTTTTCACACATACAGCTACTAACGCATGAATGTAAAACATGTGTCAATGAAAGCCAGAATTTCAAATTAACCATATAAGATACACTTACTAACAGATTTTCTGAATGGGAACCACCACCATACACTACAGATATCCTGAAATTGGGTCATGTGTTCTATCCCCCTGAAGCCACTATCAACATGCAGAGCTAAAGAGTGCTGCAACCTCACTGCTGGCGGGAGTTCCCCTTGTCCTAGGTCAAGCTTGTATTCCAGCTGGTTACTAGACGCCCCGGCGGGGACGGTGCATATCAGATCTTAGGGTGGGATGTCCAACAATAGCTCTTGAAGAGCCAATCCATGAAAAGTTTTCCAGCTTTCAGCATAAAATACATGTACATGCCATGAATCTACATGGAAGTCATTTACAAAGTTAGCAGTTAGCCTGCAAACCTGGCTTGGGTCCGGCCATTATTGATCAGCAATGGCCACTCATGCACTAGAGGTTGATACAGGGATAGCCTTAACTTACTCTGTTTTCTATCAAGAATTAGGGGAGAGGATGTCGCCTAACAGCTAGGGCAGTGGATCTTAAATCTGAGGAACCGGGTTCGAGTCTCGGCAATGACGCTCAACATTCTGTGATTCTGGGCAGATCACTTAATCTCCCCGTGCCTAACAAAAATAAATGTGTCCTTCTGTAACGCAACTGGTGGTCATGTAAAGCCTCTGATACCGGATACCTTTGGGTCAAGTTCGCGCCATGTAAAACTCAGATAAAAAGAAGAAACAATTGCCTCAGATCAAGTGAATGAATGCGCAGAGTATGGCTTATTCATTCTTAGAATGGATGGTCCCGAAGTAAAGGCTTTCTCTATTAGGAATGAGGGACTGTTATCAAGATGTAATGTTCTATATCTGTTGAAGGCCGGATGAGGTAGAGACAGCATCTCTGCCACAAAATATAGTGATTGGGAGGAATATTGCTGCTTGAGTTTGAAAAATGCCCAATACATTGTTTCTGACAGGTAATAATTCATTTTTAGCTCCTGGCTGCAGTCTCCTGAGGTGAACCCGCACTATGACTCATAAGAGAGCCTGTCTGGCGGAGAGTGCTGTCATCATAATTTAACTGTCAAAAATGCATTATTCATTCTGACGCTATACTTATATGTACCCCTCTAGACATTACATTATGTTATTTTTAGACTTTTAAAAATATATATTTTGGTATCATCTGGAAGGGAAGATGCTTACTTAACCACTGTGATGTCATCAAGAGGCAATGCGAAACAAAAGGGGATGATGGACGGAGCGTTTGAGCAAATCAAACACTCACCCCCAGTCAACTGATCTGGGTTTAATCCATCACCATTCTTTAGCTCACTCAGCCACCCCAGTTCAGACATGGCCATATGCAATTGAGTCTGACCCTGTGCCTCATGGGAACAGTCCAGCCCGAACTGCCAAGCCATGTCTTTCCTGGACCGGAAACAAGCATCCTGGGACCGGTTTCAGATTCATAATCCCCATTCCGGTTCAGGGAAGGCATGGCTTGGCAGTTCGGGCTGGACTGTTCCCATGAGGCACAGGGTCAGACTGATTTGCATATGGCCATGTCTGAACTGGTTTGGCAGAGTGGGCTAAAGAACGGTGATGGATTACACCCAGATCAGTTGACTGGGGGTGAGTGCTTGTATTGTCAATGCTCCGTCCATAATTTCCTTTGGTTTTTCTTTGTTCGCCATAAGTTGGCAGGGTATACTCAGACGTGAGTCCCTTGCTCACTTTGCCACTGGATTCAAGCAAGCCAGGCTGAAGAAGGCTGGAATGCCAGAAACCGGTCCTCGGTAGCATGTTTCCGGTCCAGGGAAGGCATGGCTTGGCAGTTCGGGCTGGACTGTTCCCATGAGGCACAGGGTCAGACTGATTTGCATATGGCCATGTCTGAACTGGGGTGGCAGAGTGGGCTAAAGAACGGTGATGGATTAAACCCAGATCAGTTGACTGGGGGTGAGTGCTTGTATTGTCAACACTCCGTCCATCATTCCCTTTGGTTTATCAAGAGGCAATGCTACATTCATGTTTATTTATGGTTTGACCAAGCATGAACTAGACCAAAGAGTGACATAACAAGCCACAGAGATACAGGTTAAATATATACATAAAGAGTACAGGTTTCTCTTGATAATGAGTTGGGAGAAATTGCTTCCTATATATAAGAATAAACACCGAAGCAGCAGTTAGGTGTCAAGATGTCATTGACAAAGTGAGCTTTTGTCCTGGGATGAGAGTAACAAATATCTTTTCAGGTAAGTGCAATCATTTACACAACTTTGAAGGACAATTAGTAGGCAAGATCCACTTGTCAACGTAGGACTCTCATGTGAACGAAAGTTTCTTCGGACAGATCCTTTTGGTAAGAGATGTAACAGGTTAAACAGGAAGCTATTTGTAATGGTTGTATTTTCAGCGCACTCTTAAAGAATTCATAGGACGGGGTTGTTGTGATGAAGGGAGGAACTGAATTCCACAGTTTGGGAGTAAATTCCAAGTATTTTGAGTGCCCTTTTTTTTCTACAGATGAGGAATTCCAAAAGAGGGATCTCTTCTTTACCCAAGTGATACAGGCCACCTGAGGTGCCTGGTCACTTTGAGAGATACTTTGGAGTCTTACTGTGGAGAAAATTGGAAACAATGGAAACCAACTTTAAGGTACTTCTTGGTCTGACTGGGAACCAGTTGAAGTATTGTCAGCAATCACTGCTATTTACTGACTGTGAGATCATAAAGAGTGGTAGAAACATACTTGTCCTGTAGTTTTAAACTGCACAACTATTTACTGATTGCAAAATCATCAAAAGAAAAAGATACTCCTTGTGATGTTATTATTTATTGTTATTAAGGGTCCAGACTGATTTGCATATGGCCATGTCTGAACTGGGGTGGCGTGGTGAGCAAAATAACGATGGATTAAACCCAGATCTGTGACTGGGGGTGAATGTTATGCCATTGTGCAACATTCCGTCTATTATCTTGTGTGTTTTGCTGTTCGCCCTATGTGGGAAGGGTATGCCCAGACGTGGGTCCCGCGCTCACTACGCCACTGGAGTCAAGCTTTCCTGGCTGATGACGGCTGATAGCCAGAAACCGGTCCTAGGATGCTTGATTCCAAGCCAGGGAAGACATAACTTGGCTGTACGGGCTGGAATGTTCCCATGAGGCAAAGGGTCAAGACTGATTTGCATATGGCCATGTCTGAACTGGGGTGGCGTGGTGAGCAAAATAACGATGGATTAAACCCAGATCAGTGACTGGGTGTGAATGTTTTGTCATTGTGCAACATTCCGTCCATCATCTTATGTGTTTTGCTCAACTACTGGCCAGCATTCACCCGGATTGTAAGTCTACGGTCCAATGGCTCTCATTATTTATCATCCTCCTCTTAAACCACAACAGGCACATAATAGCTCAACAAAGCCTTATAACTGATCCACAGCACATTCAAACAGCATCTAAATGTATTCTGGGTCACAGCAAACAAATCCATGATAACCTTACAAATGTTCTACATTTACCTCATTCTACACTGCAAATCCAGACCATAATTACCACTGAGCTATTCTTCATACACTTATCCATTTGTACCAATCACTAAGAGCATAGAACTACAAAAGCACTAGAACTCCCAAATAACTAAAAAAAGGGCTGTTCTGATACTGTCATCTGAGGCTATTTGAGGCGTTCAAAGAGTGTCCTGGATAGCCTCCTTCCAAAGCATTCATTCTCCTACAGCTAACAGAATAAAATTCTTTAAACCACATTCTTGATTTTTGACCAAGCCAATCCCCTAATGATAAAATATATGGTTAATGTCACGGTGCCTTAAAATTATTAATTTTTCTTAAGATAACTGAACCACATTTTCTATTACCAATTCCTAAGGTAATCCTTCTCTGGGGAATTACTGCTTTAGAAACTGCTACTGCACCACCTTAGGAGTAAACAGATTGTTGTGTAACTTATTTTCTGGCAATTTCTAGAATTACTGTGTGGGTAAGAAAGAGCAATGTACTGGCAAACTACTAAAGGAACACACGCTGCAGCTTAGAAGAAAGGTTGCTCTGGTAACTGTACAAAAATCCTAGAAACTGCATGTTTTTAAAACCTTGTTACTATCACTTCACATCAATCCCAGGCCTCCAGAGGTTTTCATAGCGGTTTTAAAAACCTTGATTCCCACACTATCTAATGTGCTCTCTCATTAAATAATCTTCTCATGCTTCAGTAGTAGAGCTTTCTATAAAAGGCTTAAGAGGGTGTGCTTTCACAATTATTTTGACATCTTGCACTGCTCTGCTTTATAGTTCATTGCAACTGCATTCATTTCACCAATGTGAAACAACATCTAGGGACCAGATGTAGGACCCTTTCAATTTGCCAGTCACAAATTGTGTTGTTTTGCGACTCACAAAATTGAATTTTCAACAGTGTCTCAGACACTGTGATTCTCAATGGTTTCACAAACGACCTGCCTCATTAATATTCATGAGGCTGGTCGCAATTTGCAACCCCATTGGGAATGGCCAGCACTCACAGGGATGGTGAACTGCTGGGGTCAGCAGACCACCATGCCTGTGACTGCCCTTCCAACCCAGCTTCCCACACACGTCAGTGGCAAGGACTAGCTTGCTGCTGCTGCTTCATTCAGCTTCAGGGCAGATTCATATGACTACAGATACAATCCCGCATGACTATGCCGCCCCCATGCCCTCGTGCCCTGCCTTGACCTCCTAAAGTTCTATCCAGGAACGATCGGACCTTAAACTTCTTCTTCGGCCAACTCGAACACGGGACAATCGGATCACCCATGGCATACCCTGCTTCACAGCACTGCTTCATTTACGCAAATCCGTCCTGAAGATGATCCTGAACCAATAGGATCGAAACGTCGTCGACTCCTCAGCTCATTAAATGGCGCATTCTCCTTCTTGGCTCAACTAAATTGTTCATTTAAAACAAAAATCCTTTGTATTGTTAAATGAGCCACCTCGTTGTCCTGATTCACTGTATATATTTGCACAATTGCACCTCACGCGCCGTCCCAGCTGATCACAATTGTCACTTGTGTCGCTATCTGTATGTCACAGTCACATACCCTGCACCAAGTGCAATTAGGGTTTGTTTCCTTGTACAGTGCTGCTACAACTGTTTTCTCTCCTTTCTTTTTGAATATATGATGCTTAATGCACATTTCTAAACCAATTTGTGTCTCCTTAATTCTGTTCATGTAATGCTTTTTGCATATCAATGTAACTGCCTAAAAATAATACCAGTTGGGTCTTTGTTTATAATTTACATGTTCTTTAAATAAAGCAGTGTTTTTTTATGCAGCCTGTTTTCCTTGAAGGAAAACGGGATGCATTTAAAAAAGAAAAATTAAACATTTCTGTTTCATATTTTAAGAGTAGGCAGTGGTCCCACGGACCACTGCTTGCTCTTAAAAAATATTTCCGCTGCCAGTCATAAAGGGGAAGGGGTCCCCTGGGGACCTCTCTCCTTTTGCGAGTAGCTTACCACCTTTTGGAAATGCATGGTAAACTGTGAGTGTTTTGCAACCACAATTGTGGTTGCAAAACCATTGCGCATTGAAGATCAACTCACTATTAGGAAGTGACGACCTTGGCATGCCCCTTCCTAAATAGCGAGTCAAAACCCCTATTTTGCGAGTCGGTAATAGGTTACTGACTCGCAAAATAGGCAGAATCTTCTACATAATTTCAGCTATGCACAAAGAATTCAATGAATGATCCCAGCTGGTTTGCTTAGCTTTTGAATATGGAAATCGCATCCGCTAAATAATGGTGTCCACTAAATTCCTTTTACAACATATACTAATCAGGAATGCTAAAGACCTAGAAGGTTGGTAGATGTGTGGTGCAAATCTGCCCTTTGGCAATAAAACAGATGATTTAAATTGGAATACATGTTTACATTAGTCGATGTGGTGCTCCGCTATATTGGGATACAGGCTAATGTCCACCCAGGTTTTTGAGCCCCCACTGGTCAACACCCACCCAGTGGCGGCTCCTGTGCTATGGCGAGAAGCATCATCCCCCCTGACAGCCTCACAATTTGAAAAATAAAACGATAATCAAACAGGTTAATCATCGTTTTTTTTTCAAGTTCTAGTCAAGGGGGTGGGACCATTCCTGGGGCACTCAGGAGAGGGAGTGGTGGGCAAGGCTATCATTGCGCCTGTCGGTTTGGCCCACAGTCTTAGGCGGGCCAAACCAACATGCTCACAGAGCGGTCTCCAACCTAGCTGCGCCGGTGGGTTGGAGACAGCAAAGCACAGGCTCTCCCAGTCTCTCTGAGAGTGCAATTCACAGCGCTCAGGCCAATCCTGACGTTGCTTTCAAACATGAAAGCAGTGTCATGATTGGCCACAGGGTAGTTTGGCAGCAGTGCTTAATTTGAGCCAGTGGTTTCTGGTGCTTGGCATCAGCACTTAATTGCCAGCACCTGCAATAGTGACAGTCCACCACATGTTGGCGCTGTCTGTTTAATTTTGAAAGAAGCACAACAACAGTGTTTATTAAGTCAATATACATTGAAAATTATTAATACCAGCCTCCCATGTCATTATTATAGCTTTGTGTGGCCTGAAATATTGTGATTTGTCACACTTGTAGGAGTGTGATGGTTAGGTGTTATGTTGGTACTGTCATTGGCAGCACTAGCGGGGCAATGGGTGATGCAGACTTCAGTGACCTTCAGAGAAGGGCCCTGTCACTAAGGTTTTTACAAATTAAGCACTGCTTGGCAGCCTGTGCTGCAGCAAGGACTCTGAGAAGAAGAGCGGTGAGCCTGCGTCAGGTAAGTTTTCTAACACTTTTCATAATACACTTTGAACAGAAAGTGATATTATTATTACTGCTTTATAGTCATGGTACTGCATTTGAGCTTTCTGCTCCAACTGAAAACCATCAATTTGTCCAACTCATCCCCAGACACTCGAGTAAATATTTGATCACATCCCCTCAATGCCGGCATTATTCACATTACATCATCTTCCACAAGCTGCAGGCTAGCACATCTTTCTTGCAAGCTTACAGTTAGATACATACAGCTATTGTACTTCATTATTCTACAAGAAGGTTACAATCTCACAATCTAACTGATGTTTGTCATTGATCCGTAGTTAACCTTCAACTACTAATATCTTAATGCGCACCTCTGCAATCACATCTGGAGTCATTGTTATTTTATACATTTTATCTGAATAAATTATTTTACTCAAGAAAGATCACACTTTTCTAAAGTCCTGGCGCTCTTTATTGTTATTGGGTGATTCGGTATTGGATGAAAACTGAGAATTACTCCAACAACAATATTGTTCTTTTGACATTAAAACAACTTTCTTGATTGTGTACGCCTTCCCTTCTTCATCACCTAATATTCCATACCACGCTGTTGTTTATCTCCATCCTCCCAACTTTCAGACATAAATTCCTTCCACCCATTCAATGAACCTGACAATACTCTTGCTTATAGCAATGCACGTATTTGTGACATTAAGTCCACTAAATAACAAAGGTTCTTGAACTTTACTGAAATTAGGGCATACAATCACCTGTTCGTGCAAGGCTTGCTTAGGAATATATTCACTTTTGACGTGGGAGCTAGCCAGTGGCGTAACGAAACTTGAGGGAGGGGGGGGCCTGCAAGATATGTGGAGGGGCCCTCTTCGGACTCTGTCTGGAGCTCTTTGGCCGGAGTGCTGTGCTGGGGGGGCCCCCTGGAGTTTGGGGACCCCCGCACAGCCTGTATTACGCCCCTGCTTCGAGCCGACTTTACCGCCACCACAAAAAAACACCTGCAAAGTCTGAAGCCGCAGTCTCATACATGATGGAGATACAAACTGGGCGTACTGAAGAGCCTGACGAACGAGAAGTAAAGTACAGGAGGGGTACACCACCAGAGGGAATGAACAACCTCTCTAAGAACCTGGATACAGTCCCAGAACAACCACCAGACCCCCTTCAAGGGGACCGGAAAGTCTGAAAAGCCCATCCTGGAGGAATGAGGTAGAGAAACAGAAAATGGAACCACATGCGTTCGAACACACCAAACCCCAAATAACTCCCAGTGTCAAACAGAAGAATACCTGGCAGACATCCTCTGCATGGCAGCAGTAAAGAGGAGATAGATGCAGAGAGACACTGCAACATGATGCCACCCCAATCCATCCCCAGGACAACAACTTGGAAATCGCCAGTGAGGGCTCCAAGAGACTTTGAAAACACAGAGCAGAGCAAACCAGTGGAACCCGCCACTCCAGACACACCACCGACTACATCAACAGAGGAAATCAAACAGAACTGGCCACACTGGAGCCACCAGAACAACCTGAACCTTCCCCCTCCGAACCCGAAACAGAAACCTCAGGAGCAAGGAAACGGAGGGAAACAAACATTAGGCCCACAGGCAAAGGACCCATCAGGACATCCAATCTCAAAACCAATGCTCACTACTTCCGGAAACAAAACCAGGGAAGAAGTGCAATGTCAGGGCACATAAACCGTCCCACTCTGGGGTGACCCCCACAACCAACACACCTTGGCAAGCATGTGAGGAGAAGGGCAAAAGTCCAGAGAGGATGAAACCCCCTGCATAGGTGTACATACTGACAGTCCAGAACTTGCTGAGCAAGAAAGCCCAGAAGAACTTAACGACGACTGAGCCCATAGAAACAACTGCCCTGCAAAGACTAAAAAGTCATGAGACAGAAGAACAACCATCAGTGGAGCCAACATTATGGCAAAAATCAGTAGATCGGCCTACAACCCGAACAGCAGTACCAGGAACTTGAAAAGCTTGACCGTCTAGTGGGTGTGGAGCTTCGCTTGGAGCTGCCATCTTATCAACTTCATCTTCCTTCCTCCAGTTACGGGGTACCTCGCTGCTCTTGTTCCAAGGTGGGCCATCCCAGTTTCTCTGGTTTTGATTGGTCTGGGGTGTATGCTGTCCTTTTTCTTGGTACTAAAGGTTACCAGGGGAATATCAGTCAGGGGTATTTTAGCCCGTGTTAGGTCTGTGGTGCTTTGTTTAATGGGTGGCGCCCATTCCATTCAACTTGTATCCTTACTGCAGCTACTACCCCCAAGGTCTCCTGAGGTCCTCATGGCTGCGATCGTTTTGCAGGTAGTGTTCCCACATGTTCCGGTATGTCTGTGTCCTAAGAGGTTTCTGGGGTTCGCTGTGTGTGTGTGTGTGTGGGGCGAGGGGTCGAGGCTTTTTCAGTTCCTTGTGCTGCCGTTCAGGTTGTAGGCCGATCTACTGATTTTTGCCACAATGTTGGCTCCACTGATGGCTGTTCTTCTGTGTCATGACTTTTTAGTCTTTGCAGGGCAGTTGTTTCTATGGGCTCAGTCGTCGTTAAGTTCTTCTGGGCTTTCTTGCTCAGCAAGTTCTGGACTGTCAGTCTGTTCACCTGTGCAGGGGGTTTCATCCTCTCTGGAAGTTTACCCTTCTCCTCACATGTTTGCCAAGATGTGTTGGTTGTGGGGGTCGCCCCTGAGTGGGCCGGTTTACCTGCCCTGACATCGCACTTCTCCCCTGGTTTTGTTTCCGGAAGTAGGGAGCATTGGTTTTGAGATTGGATGTCCTGATGGGTCCTTGGCCTGTGGGCCTAATGTTTGTTTCCCTCCGTTTCCTTGCTTCTGAGGTTTCTGTTTCGGTTCGGAAGGGGGAAGGCTCAGGTTGTTCTGGTGGCTCCAGTGTGGCCAGTTCTGTTTGATTTCCTCTGTTGATGTAGTCGGTGGTGTGTCTGGAGTGGCGGGTTCCACTGGTTTGCTCTGCCCTGTGTTTTCAAAGTCTCTTGGTGCCCTCGCTGGGGATTTCCAAGTTGGTGTCCTGGGGATTGATTGGGGTGGCATCATGTTGCAGTGTCTCTCTGCTTCTATCTCCTCTTTAGTGCTGGCGTCCAGAGGGTGCTGTAGAAAAAAGAACCTAGTTCTGGGTTCAGAGACCTGTCTGGTGCGGTGGCTAACTACATAGTTAATAAAGTCTGAGTGTAGCCAGAAAAAGAAAGAAAAATGTCTTTCTTTTAGTCCCCTCACTCACCGGAGTTTCCTCACGGTGACATGCTTCATCATCGGGGCCATCCCAGTTCTTTACGAAAAGGGGCGTGCTGCGACTTGCGGAACTACGTAGGAGCACTATAATTGTGAAGGACTATGTGTGGTGCAAAGAAAAAGTGGAGTGGGTGCGAGTGTGGGTTAAAAATACCGTGCTAGTGGGCCTCAATGTTTTATTCTGCTCCTAGATTGGTATGTTAAAAATGGGGTTTATACTGTACACCTGCCAATAATGTGGGTAGGTTCAGTATATGGTCGACATGTTTCACGCTACCCCCAGGGTTTCATCAGGACCAGCCCTGTATTGTACCACTCCTAAAGAACCTAAATTTGGTTTAAGGAATTAGTAGTGTAATTAATTATTTACAGTGAATGACGCTGTACCACTCAGATACTTGCGTGGTTCAAAATACATACGCTTGACCTTTAGGGCGAATGTATTGCTCAATGAAGAACATTTGTAGGTGCTTAATAGCACATCATGGTCACTGAGGGGGGCGGTGTCGCCTCGGTGGAAACAATGTTCCTGATCAACAACGCCGCACAATACTACCTAGCTGCTTTCCCTCAGACCGCATTTAGGTTCTTTAGGAGTGGTACAATACAGGGCTGGTCCCTGTATGGTCCTGATGAAACGCTGGGGGTAGCGTGAAACATGTCGACCATATACTGAACCTACCCACAATATTGGCAGGTGTACAGTATAAACCCCATTTTTAACATACCAATCTAGGAGCAGAATAAAACATTGAGGCCCACTAGCACAGTATTTTTAACCCACACTCGCACCCACTCCACTTTTTCTTTGCACCACACATAGTCCTTCACAATTATAGTGCTCCTACGTAGTTCCGCAAGTCGCAACACGGCCCTTTTCGTAAGGAACTGGGATGGCCCCGATGATGAAGCATGTCACCGTGAGGAAACTCCGGTGAGTGAGGGGACTAAAAGAAAGAAATTTTTCTTTCTTTTTCTGGCTACACTCAGACTTTATTAACTATGTAGTTAGCCACCGCACGAGACAGGTCTCTGAACCCAGAACTGGTTTTTTTTTCTACATATGTATATTCAGGAGAACGACCTGCTCTCTAGTACCTCCTTCTCCCTCTGTTTATACATGTCCAGAGGGTGCTGCCAGGTATTCTTCTGTTTGACACTGGGAGTTGTTTGGGGTTTGGTGTGTTCAAACGCATGTGGTTCCATTTTCTGTTTCTTTACCTCATTACTCCAGGATGAGCTTTTCAAACTTACCGGTCCCCTTGAAGGGTGTCTGGTGGTTGTTCTGGGACTGTCTCCAGGTTCTTAGAGAGGTTGTTCATTCTACGTCCATTTCCTCAGGTGGTGTGCCCCTCCTGTACTTTACGTCTGGTTCTGCAGGCTCTTCAGTGCGCCCAGTTTGTATCTCCATCATGCATGGGACTGCGCCTTCAGACTTTGCAGGTGTTTTTTTCTGGTGGCGGTAAAGTCGGCTCAAAGCAGGGGCGACATAGGCCCCTGCAGCCCCCGCTGTGCGGGGGTCCCCAAACTCCAGGGGGCCACCTCAGCACAGCACTTCGGCCGAAGAGCTCCAGATAGAGTCTGGAGGGGCCCCTCCACATAACTTGTAGGCGGGCCCCCTCAAGTTTTGTTACGCCACTGACGGAAGGTTGGCAAAAATAAAATAAAAAATAAATGGTATGGAAAGTTTTAAATTGACAGCAATAGGAGGACCTCAGATTTAGGGGGGCCAGTCTGAAATACGGGCTGGCAAGACCCTCGTCAGCCCCTCAGTGGCTACGGCCCTGGGCTTCACGTCTTTTGTCTCTCTGGTGCTTCAGTGCTTCGAATCAGGCCTGCGATCCTTTCATTTCGTTCTTATGTTAATTATGCCAGAGTTGCTAGCAATGATTTTTGCTTTTTGCGTGAATTACTGCCTATAAAATGATATAAGAAATAGCTTTGTTTGTTTACACGGACAATGGCGTGCTGCTAGAGGAAGAATGCGGGTAGTTTTGTCCGGCACCCCTGCCTTGCCGAGTCCAGACTGTGATGTCCAAGCACACCCATGCGCGCACCACGCACCATTCAATTAATGAGGAGGCTTGCTTGCTCTGCTGAGTGAGGGGCCCCCTGGAGCTAGCTTTCCTTTATTTAAGGTTTCTTCACAAACAAACCTAGTCCTAAAAACTAGGGGGGGTCAGTGCAATTTTGTTTTGGAGAACAGGATTAACAGCAGAAGAATAAAAAGTATGAATTATTGGCCTTGCCCTGAAAAACTCTAAAAATCAAGCTTGATTTTTGTACAGCAAAACAAACATGGCACCCTTTGTCAATGAAATATACATAACAGAATACGGTCTATTTTTGTTAAGGAATTACTTTTTATTGCAAAGAGTAGCTTTAATTAATTGCTGTTAAAAAACTGTCTTTAACTCTGAATTTTAATTGAACTGTACAGTATTTGTGGCTTTATCGGATCCTTAAGTAAACTCACGTCATAATCCTTAATCCTGGTCTATGTAGGCATAGGTCAACGACAGGAGACCATCAGGGACTAAATAATGGAGGAAGACACCTTAATGTGCAGTCTCAAGGAAGTGCATGTTTTCTAAATACTTTGTTAATATCTCCTTCTACCTTTCTTGGATCACTGCAAAAATCATGGAAATGTACCTTTGGGTGGTAAAGAGTCAAAGACCGCGTTCAACAGATATATCCGGAATCAAAACGACCAACTAAGGCTGCAAGGTGATGCCAACACTTCCCATCTGGCCCTCGTGAACCAACAGAGGGCAGACATTTTGATATGTCCCATTTTATTATTAAGTCATAAAGATGACTATACATCCATGGAACAAATGAGTATGTTTGACAGACGTCTGAACTCGGTTTATGTCTTACCTTCCAACTCTTCTTTCTCATAATGAATATTGAGGATGGAGCTGGTCCCGCCTTGATCCACCACAGCCTCCTCATCTGGTCTCTGTGTAAAGAAAATACAGGCAGATTTAAAGTATCATATGCAATTTATTAAATTACAAATTCATTGGCATGCCAAAAGCTTCCAAAGTGAAGATTGTGTATGCTCGGCCTGTAATCAAAAAATGGGCAGTCCATCCAGTTAATGAAAAGACAGCAAGCATTGTATTGAATAGAGTATATGATAAAAAAACACTTAAGATTCAAAAACAGTAGAAAACGAAGGGTTGAAAGATAGATAGTTAAAGCAGGGCTTCTGAATGGGCATAACTAATGAGTTCCCACAGAATCACTGGAAGCTAGTAATTTTTCCAGTGGAATTCCAGAAAATTGGTGAAATGCAACCTTGTGAACGCTCATACACACTTTACACATACTGAACCAGGTCATGCTGGATATGTGCATGCACAGACTTGCAGACCCTTTAAATGATACTTTGATTGCCATTAGATGCCTGGATACCTACTCTCAAAAGTTTTAACACGCACTTCAGAAAAATTGTGAGTCAATGCAAACCTAGAATTTTGACCAGTGCTCGGAAAATTCACATTCTAGTCAATGTAGTCCGCACAGTGCCAGCTAATTGAAAGATACTATGTAAAAATATATCCTGAATATGAAACAGGACCTGATTTAGAGTATAGCAGAAAAGGAGCACTGCCATAGATTGGTATGTCTCTCACTCTGCCTCATTCGCAGTTTACTCACCCCAATTACAGGTGATGGTGGTACACACTCTAAATCAACAGAGCCTCAACTGGCTCCACTGGTGGAACACCTTTACCTGTCGTCCCGTCCGCTAGTGGATCACTGGGTCATAGCAGCAATCACACTGCCCTATTCAGGATGGTGCATTGCCCCTAGGTTTCCCTGCCTCAACATGTGACGCATGGCCCAAGGGAGTGTTCTCTCGGGGCATCTGGACCACAAATGTTTGCTTTTCCATTGTATTGTATTGTATATTGGATTTATATAGCGCTTATCACCCAGGGGTCTCTAAGCGCTTGCCTTGGGAACCCGTCCTGGCTTTTCCCTGTGAGATAGCCCCTACAGGGCATCCTCAAGGTGAAAGCCATTCATCCCGCTGCGGGGGGCCGTTGTGGAGATTAAGCAAGCTTAATGCCCAGAGTTGCAGAGTGTGAACCCATGATTAGGCCAGGCACCGAAGCGAGAATTATCGAGTCCGTGGAAATTTGAGCTGAAGACCCTGCCTCATCGGGAATTGAACCCTGGTCCCGGGTCTGACCTCTGCTTCAGGGTCTGCCTGCTCTAACCAGTGAGCCACACTTCTCCACTCCATATATATCCCCTTCAGGGGGAATTTGTTTTTGGGAAACAAAACAAAATTACAGAGCGGCAAAACCAACATGGCACCTGCTCTGCAAAGTTCCTTGCCCTTATTGGAACATCTGCTACCAGGGGGTGCACTAAAGTCTGTAGAAATCCCCACCAGGGAGGCAAGGATCTAAAAGCAGTCCCCCGCCAGGGGTGCACTGGCTGTGGCCTTTGTTGATTTGGCAGGCTGGAGGCCACCACCCTCCCTGGAGATATTTTTCATATTATGTGTTTTGAACTTATAACAACATAAACATGTAACATGCAAACATACTGATTGTGTATGTGCTGATTCTACATGTACGATTTAGATGTGCCCTATGTTTTCTGTTCTCATGTGAAATGTTTTCTTTTACGTGATACTTGTAAAACCTGTTAATAAGCTTTTCCATATACATTACCTATTTGACCCCCAAACGCCTACAAAATATATACCCTACCAGAAACCCACAATGCCTAAGATGCCACGCAGTACTGGCAGACTTTTTACACATGACATGGTACTGCCCTGCAGTCTGTCGCTACTGGGCAGACATTTATGGCCAGCTACAGGAAACCACAGGCTGGCGAATCCCACAGTCAACAAAGGTATGACTTTTGGGTCATCTCCCTGCGAATCCCCCAAAAAGACTGGTAGAAGGTACGTCATACTAGGACTACTTATAGCAAAAAGACGATTGGCTATTGACTGGATCAGTCCACAAGCCCCAACAAGGGAGGCCTGGGAGTCAGACATGGTAGAATGGGCCAGGGCAGAGGAGGCACACATGCGGCGAACTCGGAGGGACCCCAAAGAACAGGAAATGCTAGCAGCATGGGCAGAGATAACCGAAGCTTGTTTACATATGCAAACTCACAAGAGAGGGCCTTGCACCCGAGCCCCGGAGTGAATACTTAAGGGATGGAAAGGCGATTCGAGCTACATTTGATGGTCGATGAGGGACGGTCTGTATAATTAGGTTAGCACTCAAATTGACTCGGAGGAATTAATGACTCATTAGGAAAGCAACCTCAAAGTACTATCAAGGAAGTGCAACAGGGCAGGGCACGGTTATTTGGAACATTTAGTTCACTCGCTTGATGTTATTTATAATGGTATACAGGGATGGGGGTTAGTCTCACTGAGAGACAGTGGTTTAATCTTATAATGATTGTATTGATTTTGAAAAGTAGACCTAACTGACCTTCATGTGGACTGTCTCCATGTTTTTGGGAAAATTTGAAAATAAAGATTTGAAAAAAATAAAGTTTTTCCAGTGCACCTGCAGATTAAAATCTTGGTCTAATGTATCTCATTATGTTGCAGAATGCTTAGAGTAGGCTCAATGTGTAAGAGTTTGGGAAAATACTGAGCTTATGTTATCTACCTGTGCCCTTACCGGTTGGTCCGCTATATGGGAACCATGTAGGTGTATTGAATGTAGAATTGTGCCATTTAAGCCAATGTTGAGTAGGCAAGAGTTCAGATGTCTTTAGATTCATGGCAAATGCTTTGCAGATGCCTTTCTGGTGGCTTTCAGAATCCTTTTTTCCTGACTTACTAGCAGAGCCTTTCCCCTACTTAGCAGAGTAAGGTAATCTCTTTATGGGAGAAATTATTTTATTTGCCTTTCATTTTGAGACAACTTTTATCTTAGTTTGTCTTTGGTTTTATGATTTTTGGATTCCTAAGAAGTATAAATTGACTAATGCATAGGGGGGAAATCACAGACCCTTTGCTGACTAGATATCAACCAACATTACTTACACGTGAAGAGGGTGGGTGCCCCAAAAACACGCTTTTAGGCACTGCAGCTGTCCTGCTGTGTAGGGACAACATCACAGACCCTGTGAATCACATCTGACCTGGGAAGCCTACTATTGCAGCAGATCTCTGCTGACAAGTGGGTCAAACACTTTGAAGTAATTATGATAGACCTTATTCTATTGTCGGACTCACTGAGTTTCACCCATCACTGACTTCTGTGAAGGACTTTTCTCTTTCCTTTGACTGGGAAGAAGTAAGAGATGCTATTCTTATTCTTCCTAGCCACAACGTCCCGGGTCCCAATGGGGTCCTGATGGACCTATTTAAGTCCAATATTCATCTGTGGTCCACAATTTTAACTATTTACTTTAAAACAGTTTTTAAGTCAAGTCTCCCCAGCACATGCTCTAAAGCAGTTATCATTCTTGTATAGAAAAAAGGGTTTGAGGGCGATACTCTGTGTTACCGCTCGATATCCTTGATAGACTCAGAGGTGAAAATTATAGGCAAAGTGCTCCTATCCAGATTAACAACTTGGGTTAAACCCCATGCAGTGCTAGAGGATGTTAAGTATGGCTTCAGAGCAGGCAAGGCACTCTGGATCAATACTTAAACTTGTATCTCTTAATCTACAGACCCTGTGGCCAGATCCGGAGTCATGCAATTAGCCTTTTATAGCTTCAAGCTCCGCCTTTGACAGGGTTAACATAGATAAGCTGTGATCTATTGTGCTGGACAGGGGAATCGATAGAAATATAATTTTTTTCCTACATGACCTGCACCTTAACCTGATCACCTCTGTCAGATGTAGCCTAAACGGACAATGCACTGAGCACTTTACAGTTAATAGACGGGTCAAACAAAGTTGCATTCCAGGCCTTTTTTTATTATTGATTCTTTATGTTAACAAACTGAAGCAGATACTTGCACCTGTGGGTGGTTATCTCACTGTGTTAGATGGCCGCCTGTCCCCACACTTTCATAAGCAAATTATACTTTTTTCGTTTCTAGGACAGCCCAGGGTCTTCAAACTTTACTGGATCTTTTGAATAATTACATGGATATGCTTGATCTTAGTATTAAGTCGACCAAATCACACACCATGTAGATAGGTCCTAGAAATACTAAAAGTAGAACTCATCTCAGTGAGGGCCAAATAAGTACTTAAGTCAAACCTTCCCCATATCTTGGCATTATATTTGACTCCTTCCTTACTTGGTCTCCACTAGTTAGGAAGTAAAGGCACACTTTTCCCAGAAGCATTGCTGCTGTCTTTGACTTTGTTGTAAGGTTAGGCCATAAATCGGGGGCTATGCTTGAGATCTATAAAGCAAAATGTGTGACCGTAGTGTGTTATGGCAGTGATATTTGGGGATATGCTAACACTGCCTCCCACCAACGTGATGAGAATATGTTCAAGTAGTTCATCCACCTTTAATATCCATAAAGAACTGGGGCAGGGTGTTTTGATTGACACAATTCGACGGAGACAACTCATTGTATGGCTGCCCATCTGGCTTAAGCCTGAAATGGAACTTAACAGGAAATTACTTAAGGACTCGGATCGTGCCTCCGGTATACCATGGATTATTAATGTGTATTCAAGTTAGGGTGAGCTTCCCTTTTCAGCAACCCTGGGAGTATTATGAAGGCGGATCTTATTTGGGTAAAATATGCTTTCCTCAGCCAGCTATGTGAAAAGAGGGAATCCTTTGCTTCATGAAAGGTCTCAGTCAGGTCGTACTCTCTCGTACAGTCTACTTAGCAGTTAGTACCTTATCTTTATATGATATGTCTAATGGTTATTATTATTTACTAACACAGTTCAGGTTAAATATGGTTCATCCTCTAATGAGCACCCCAAGGAATGGTCTCAGGATGTGGATGCTCCACGCTGTATTTGTGACTCTACAGCTACACAAGATTGTGTACACTTAATTTTATTCTGTCCAATTTACAAGCACTTTAAATCTTGCTTCTTAAAGCCACTCCTAGTTGGAAGAAACTTTACTAAAGCCAGGCTTGCTTTTCTGTTTTTACAGTTATTAGGTGACCCTCTTATTTGTTGGATTGTTGCTTGCATTTAAAACTGGGCTGTCATGCCAAGGAATTCTAGAATTGTTGACTTTCAATGTTTTGCTTTGAAATGTTGTATCTGTGTATTGTTTGAACTTTTAATTTAACTGCCTTTTATGGTTTGTAACTTCAAACTGACTGAAGTATATTGTTTGACTAATGCATTCATGTATTGATTATTGACTAATAACACATTTGATTATTTAAATTTGTAAGTTTGCAAATACTTTAATAAACCTTTATGGTTTGAAACTTAACCACCCTCTGTCTTCCTTGTGCAGCTGAATATGCTTCACGTTATTGAAATGTATTAAATTCTGATGATTAGCCTTAGTTCGAAAGAAAGATTAATCAAAGAGCACGTCATGGGCCTTGCATTTGCATGAAACAAAGTGCTCCGTCATCCCTCTGACTAAAAATCATAGACTAAAATATCAATTTCAAATATGACTACCAAATTACAGCCCTTACATTAATATCTTTGTTTTAAAACTTCCACATAAAATCAAGCCCACGATCAAAAACGTTTCTCTTAGTATTTTACGACTGGAATTCGAATACTTAAATAATCCATTCATTGAGTAGGTGACCACGGCTGTATTTAGATATTAAAAAGGAGTTTAAATATAGGAAACAAGATTTTTATGTAAGGACACCATTCTGACAGTGTATTTTTTGGTCTATGATTTTGGAGACTATTTACCCTTCCCATGTTTTCAATTGGAACTAATGGAAGATCATGTGCAATCAGACATGGCACACTTTTTGCAACATTAAAAGATCCTAGAAAACAAGTATACAGCTGCCAACAGTGCTTTGCATGTTGGTTCCAGGAGTCCAATACTAATAACGACAAAACGTCAAAGTGGAAAGTAAATTGTTGTTGGCTTAAAAGGAAAAGGCGACTAGTGTCACTCATAACAATAGGCCACCAGCCGGTTATGCAAGTAGTGTTTGATACTGAAAGAAGGACGCAAACTGGTGTATATTTTTCCATTCAGATGACTGGCAGTCAGATAGCATTAAAGTGATAGGCCCATGGTCTTCCTTTGCCTTCCATCAGGAAGCTCAACCACTGTTCTAATACCTTAGGACAGTGGTTCACAAACGTTTTCAACCTGAGGCTCCCTTGACCCATTGGCCTTTGGGCCTTTGCCCGCGGCTCCCCACTGGTACATTTTTTGGGGGATGGGGTGGATGTAAGCCAGGCTTCAAGAGTACTAGTACTTTATCCCTGAAAATAATTGGGATGAAGCTGATGAAGATATTATAATCATATACGCAGGGTGTTTCATATTACTAAGGAGGCGCCTCTAATAAAATATTCCTTGTTACACTTCTTTGCCCATGCCTTTTTTGAGTACCGTCTCAAACTTTATCCCACTTACAGTGCTAGATAGCACCGCCATGCATGTAAGGCCCATTGCCAAAGTGTTTCTGCACTTGAAGAATATTTGCATGCTTACTCCCTAAAATTGCTTTCAAATCAATGCAAGTAAAACAAATCCCTTTTTTTTTAAACATCCCTCTTTCTTGCTTTCAAATGTTGGCATTATGCGGTGTATGGTGTTTTACTTCCCTGTGCTCAAGGAGAGAGCAGGCCTGTCCAGAAATGTGTGTGTACTGAAAGAAATGTGGACTGGAAGTACCTATGATTCAAGTACAAATGTCAATACCTAATGATACATTTTTTTTGATAGACAGGACAACTGTACTTTCCTGATAACAAAATAAATCAGGCATCTTTCGCTTACTTAGGGAGTGTTGGAACGTGGGGATCCAGTAAAATATGGAGGTCATTTCCCTCGACATGTCACTTACAAATAATCCACATCATGTGTTTAAGTTTAATTAGTTTAACTGAAGCCAACAGACCCTTCAACATTAAATGCATTAAAGTGCTTGGTGCGCGGCTTCCCAGGCTAGGTTTTGCCGGCTCCCCAGGGAGCCATGGCGCACAGTTTGGGAACCACTGTCTTAGGAAAAGCATTACTTAGGCTCAGGCAGTGGCAGGGTGCAGCAGACTCTGGGAATAGAATGCAAGCCATAGTTTAACGATGACTTCTTGGATTTGTGTTCGGCGTGATGACATCATCACTAACGTGGTGATACACAATCATGCCTGCCTGGACAGGCGCATGCTGGCCTGTCAATGAACATTTACCAGCCATTCACCATGCAATGTATGTTGTTATTTTTATTTTGAATTGGAACAATTAATATTGAGACCACCACCTGCAGGGTCAGAAATTGTAGCCCCGGCCCTGTGAAAGAAGTGCCGGTGCTGAGCACCTGAAAGCACCTGTTCAAATTAAGCACTGCTTATAAGGGACAGATTGTCCATATACTGCATTTTATTTAATTTCTTAATAAAACAACAAGTGTAGATCTCTGTAGAAAGAAAAATAGTTACATTTGTACGAGGAAGTCACTGAAGAAGTCATATTTTGTATTTTATAGTAACCTTAAGAGTATATCAGAAAAATTACTGGAAAAAACACTCTTGGCTATGTGAAAAAAAAATACCTTGCCCTGTGACACCACTTACCACAAGGTCCTTACACATTGTAAACAAAGGATGTTTGCCCCAGAACCAGTACTTCAGTGTTTGACAAAGTCAAAGAGGCCCCTCACTTTTCAATACATTGCAAGCTAAAGCTCAAGAATGAGATCTTACTGTAAACTAAGGGACCCCTGACAGAACCGGAAATTGCTTCACCACATTTACAGAACGTGCTATCAGAAATAATTCAAGGTGCCAGCAGGAGCAAAGACAAAGTAATTTACTTTACGAAAAGTGACAAAAATAGTACGTATTTTTAAAAGGAGCATTGTATTCCGGGTTACAGGGTGTCATCTGGCGAAGCGCAGTGTTAATCAGTTTTAGAACAACGTATTAAAAGATGGCGGTGCAATACTGAAAGTGCTAGTGTGGGATTAGGAAGGTAAAGAGGATGCTGAGAAGATGTGATGTAAGTGCACTACACAAAGCACTCAGTGATTACTGCTGAGCAAGCTGAAGTGTGTCGGCCGCCCCTGCCATGCCGATCAATAGCTTCACAGGTCAGGACATCCTGCAAGCAAGCACATTCTAAGGGAAAGAGTCCAAAAGCTAGTACTGTCAACCTGCAACCTTTCGCTCAAAATGTTTTTTCTCTTTGTGCTTGTTAAAGAGCTGCTGGTGAGTGGGGATGTTGAGTTGGGATTGAAATCACTCTTTGCAGATGTATGTACCAGAACTGGAAACAACAACTGTTTGAGTCAATTTCTGCCGCCGCTGTCCACAGCCTCCCAAATGCAACTTATAAGAGCTTCACATTTCCATAAGACCCTACTGCCAGTTCCCACTACCTCCAATCCATCCAAATAATCTGATCATGGGTTGACACATCTCTCCCTGGTGGTCCATGGGAGGCGGGAAGTGGAGTTCATGGCGTCTTCGCAGGAATTACAATGTCCTTTGGGGAGCACTCCGGTCCTAGTCTTTTTCAGCACCGAAAAACCAATTATAAGAATGTCATATATCAATTCTTAATGAGTTTCAGTGCCTCAAAATCAATGCTCAAGTCAATTGTGCTGGTGTGTGTTGCTGATCAACCTTTTTTCGAATAGCACCTTAAAAAAGGACATCTGGACGGGCACAACAAGTTAAAGCAAACACCAGCTATAGCTAAACTTGTCATTGTGGACTCCAGTTTCTCACTAAAAATACTGAAATTAACTTAGCGCAGGGGGTCAGAAGTATTACTTTCCTACGCTCGACCCAACTAAGTGGTAAGCAGTGTCTCGTCTCAGCCCCACTTTGGATGGCTTCGTATGGCTAGCCACAGTATCAGAGGTACCTGAAGTTTCCATGAAGGGGAATGTGATGCTGTGATCTGAAGCTCATCAAGGCTACAGTTGAGGTACTACTGGCAGACCCTTTGAAGTTAAGCCACCTTTGAAACAGCGCCCATTATGGTTGGCTACAAGACAACCAATGCAACAAGCAAAGAAAAAAAATCAACAACCATATTTGAGCTTCTGCGCTGTCACAGTTGAAACATAACTCTTCCAAGCACTTATTCAAATCCGCAGAAAAATCTTTGAAGGTGAAAAGATGTGAAGTTGGGGGGGAAAAATTATGCAAACAAATCCTTCCAAAAATCTGAAAATTATGGTGAAAATATACATATGCTTTTCTCCTTTCCATGCCTGTAGGAAGGTAGGATCCTTCTCATGTGTACCCCCACTTTTTGCCTGGTGCTAAGCTGGTTTTTGACTAGTCTGACTGGGAATCTGCCAATCAGGACCCCAGTCTATCTGCTTTCCCCCTAAATTGTTATGTTATGTACTTAGGTCCACGCCAGATTGGATACTGGGGTACCCTTGTCAGTCCCTAGTATATGGTACCCATGTACCCAGGGCATAGGTACCCTAGAGGTCTCCCATGGACTGCAGCATGCATTATGGCACTCATGAGATACCATTCAAAGTGAAACTACAGGCCTGCCATTGCAGCCCGTGTACGTTGGTGCATGCACCACTTACAAAAGATATAGGTTTACTACATCTAAGGGTCACTGCACTTAAAAACGATATCACCTCTAGCAAGCCTTTACAATCTTGAGGGCAGGGTGCTTGGTACTAAGAGAGAGGGTGTCTCTGCATGAGCAGGACACTCCTGCAGCCTACGGAGTCCATTCCCCCGGGTTGTCAGTGAAGCAGCCATATACTAGTATAGGGAGGCATAACGTGACCGTACTATGACCATCTCGAAAATAGCTGCAACGAACCTTATCGTGTTTGGTGTCAAACATGTTAGAATCATACCCCCACACCGTTACCGGTGTGGGAGGTTTGATTCCACCCACCGGTAGAGCCCTCTGTTATGCTCTCAGGCTTCCCAGTACCAGCCTTCTAGTCCCGGACAGCACAAAATGGTTGCTGCCCACCAGAGACACATTTCTGCCTGCCTGCTGCTGAGCCAAGCTTGAGCAGGGGAAAGCAGAACAAGAGGCATCCTGTCACAGGGAGGTGTGACCACCTCCCAGACAGGATTAAGTGTATTAGGACTAGGTGGGTGTGCTTGCCAGTGCCCGAAAGTCTGCATGAGAGACACATTTGGTGTCCCTGTGCATAGCCCAGTTCAAACCAGTCCTGGGAGCCGTTGGCTGCCGCTCTGTGCATAACTGGACAAAGGACATGGGAGCAATCTCCGCCCTGTACAGACCCTCCCCTGGGAGGGTCCACAGAATCTTCCCAACGCTCTTCTTAGGGTACTTAAGGGCTTACCTGGGTGTAGGTCCCTAGATTTGTCATTGACAAGATTCAGAACTGAAACCACTGCACTTCTACTGTCTGGGCACTCTGGACTTCATTGGACTTCGTATGGGCCTGACTTCATCTCCCTTACAGTCTGCTGCCTCGTCTACCATACAGGATCCGTGCAGGACCTGTGGAGAATTCAATTCACTTGAAGATAATCTCCTTTAAAGTGAAGGAGTCACTTCCCTGCATTCGCATGCACCTCAACACTGCTGACGTTCAGCTGAACCCAAGCTCCTGCGGACCCTGAAGGGTTCAACAACACAGGTAGTGGTTATCTTCGTTTCCGAAGGACCGGGCTGCATTAACCGAACCCATGTGCACCATGTACCTTTGCAAGTGCATATGCTTGTTGGCAACTCTGCAACAAGTGCATTGGGCTTCCAAGTAGCCCCAACTTCCGACAACTTCATGCACCAAGATCTTCAGCCACACCGCCTCGTGGGCATCATGGCCTACTCCGTTTGGTGAGCTGCTCGAGGTCCTCTTGCGATCTCTGTGCCTCCGGCCTGTGGATCCAATTGAGGGTCATCTTTGTTTTCCTTGGGCATCCCTGATTGCTCGGGCCTGCCCTGACTCCCCTGGTGGTGGTGAGTCTCCTGGACCCTGCTTGTCCTAATGGTGCACCTTCTTGATTGCCTGCCTGGATTGCATTTGCCAAGGCTTGTTGGTGCCCCCACCAGACACCGATCCCTCAGCACTGAACATCATTTGTGGTACAGCTCGCATCCAAGCCCTGGCTGTCCTCCCCATCGCCTGGTCCTCGCAGCTGCAGAGTCAAGGTCACCGTTATCCTTCCTGAAGCACCGGACATCGGAGGGGATCCATCTTCCAAGTCTCCTGGTCACTCTTGAGTGACATAGACACTGTCCCCTCTGCTTTCAGGTACCCTTCTTCCATAATCCACTTTGGATTCCTCCGGACACAGCAACAGCACTTTCCTGGAGTCCACCATTGGGTTCGACCATGGTTGCTGATGCAACTTCCCACCTATGCACCCGGCTTCCCTGGTTTAGATAACTTGGGTACCAAGGTATCCATGGGTGGGGTGGCTCTCCAACCTTCTGTCTTACACTGGGTTTCTTCAGGGTCCACTGGGAAGGGTCCCTAATCTTTCAAATTCCAACCGCGACTTGCACATAGACTTGTACAGAGCATGCAGTAGTGTTCTCACACTGCACACGATCTCTGTGGGGTCCCTATCTACTTACCTTGGGTGGTTCTGTGGGTCAACAGCAATTCTATGTCCTCTCGATATTGTTTTAAATCAATTCGTGGCTTTTTTAGTATATGGCTTGGTCCCCCCCGGGGCCCACTGTGTTTTAGTGCTATTTACTGTGATTTCTTTGCTTTAATATTGTGTGCTTTGTGTCTATTTTCATGTAGGAGATATTGTAACGTACTAGAGAGTGTTCTATAATAAATACATATTTTTATACATACTTTGTGTGGTTCCTGTTCATTTAATATATACTATCTGGTAAAACAAGCTGCTTTACATTCCTTCAAGACTAAGCCAGAAGGCTACTCTCCACAGCTACCACTTGAATAGCTTTCCAAGGTTGTCTGAGAACTCTTAAATCACCACAAGGGTTTTCTGGACTGGTGCAAGGTGCCCACTCACATTAGTGGACATCATATACCAGGTCAGCTTCTCACAATGCCCAAACAATACAACTGAGAATATTAAAATGCATTCAATTTACTTTAACAGGTATGTTCCTCAGGGCTCTTAAAATAAGCCCCTTAAAATATTTGCATCTTGCACCAGCATTATGAGTACCATAGATTTAGGACTGATGAAAGTGGGGGAGACATACTGCCGCAACCGCTGAGGGGCCAGTACAAGTTTAAATGTGAGGAAGGATATACAGAACAGATGGTATCCTCCACACTGCCGGTTGAGCACTCCTCACACTGTTAAAGAAATTAATTCATTAATCGTTTTTCTAGAGCCCAGCTTCACCTACTGGTTTCTTGGTGTTACATTCTAAAAAGTTCAACACAACTGGAACCTCAGGAATCTGTTTTCCATGCTCTGGGATAGGTTGAAGATTTTAAGTCTCAAATGCCCATAAATCTTTATTTTTAGAGAACTCTAGAGTAAAAACTCATGAGATGGAAGAATGTGCTATACATATACATTTCATTTGTTTTAAAGAACTGGAATAGACTGGCTTTCCTAATCCACTCAGCTATCCACTTTAAATACAGATCTGTTCTTTTCAGCAGACATATTAACCCTCTGTGCTACTTTAGGGTGAGTCAAAACTGCCACTAGACAAAACTCTGATTACTCTCTCTAGCAGGAACATTAATCACAAGAGTTATCATAACATTTTATTGCTCTGGGAACTCTGCATCCTTAACTTTTAAATCGTAAGTTATTGCTAAACACAGCGCCCTCACCTGTGGTCGGCGCCCCCACTCCAGGTCAGCGCCCAGTGTGGCCGCATCAATTGCCCTGCCCTAAAGCCAGCCCTGCAGTAGCGTAGCATCAAGGCTTGAGCCTTGATGCAAGGAAAATGAGCCTTGTTAGTCCCTGTTTGGGAGCAAAATGCAGCCATAAATTAATTAGGGTTCCTGCTGCACCATTGATAGCTGCGCCCCTGGAGCCACAGTGTTTTATTCAAGGGAGACAGCGAGTGGAGCAGTCATAATTGCTAGTCAAGGATCCTCCATCATGATACACACAATCCTGGCTATAGAATAAATGTTTATGCTTTTTAGTCAGAGTGGGGCTCACCCTGCTGTATAATTGGTGGTGGTCTGCTCCCTAACTTCTTGGAATACATATTTTATGCTCAGTCTGGAGTCACAGCCCGATTTCTACCAGTAAGGACCGTAAAACCTTAAATATGTGCTCAGCAACTCATAATACTCAATAAATATCTTCTCATGGTGCCACGCGTGCAAAGGGTCCTCACAAGAGCTAAGTGTCTGCAAAGTGGTAATGGAATGGTGGCCACTCTAGTGTCAGCCCATGATTTTCCCAATTGTGGGCAATGCCAGGTTAAGGGCATGAGGACTGACTTGTGAATTTGCCCAGTGAAAAAGAATAATATAGAGATATAACACAAGTGGGTAAGTGAAGAAAAAGAACAGTGCAAAGAGCGAAAGGAGAGAGTGAGGGGGAAGTGCAGGTCAGACCTGAGTGGTGAGTGAAAGACTGTGAGTGTGCCCAGTGAGCGTGCATACTGTTAGCAGTGTGAGGGAAACAAAAGTATTGTGCATAGTGAGTGAGTTTGGAATGGGCAAAGCACTGTGCAGAGTGTGATGGTGTGAGTGAGGGTGAAAGTGAATACTGGAGTATACGCACAATGCAGACTGTAAGTGAGGGAAGGGTATTGTGCAGAGAGTGGGGAGTGGGAAGAAAATACTGTACAGGCCATGAGTGACTTTTTGCTCAGGACTGACTGTGAATGGCAAAAGCAGACTATGGTGATTGATTCACACAGTGCACACTCAGGGCCGGCTTTAATACTGGTGGCGCCCTGTGCGACAATGTTTGTTGGCATCCACCACAGGGACCACCTCTGTCAAGGATTCCCTCCCCATTGCCCTTTAAAAGTGCCCCTCAAGTCTCCAGAACCACTGTCTCTCGGATTCATTTACTTTTATAGCACCACTCATACCACTGTAAGGTGACAGAGCACTTTACATTACAAACACATTGCAAAGAGACAATCATAGGTGTGTAAATCAGTGTATAGGAAATGTTACATCCGACAGGACTACAAGGTGAAGTGTAGGAGTAACATGTCTTTGATAAAGGTAGGTAATATAGTTTGAGTTCTTATTCTGGAAAAGCACAAATTCAGAATTTAACACCAATGTTATGGGTTCTCGTCAATAACAAGAATTGTATTCTACCCAAATGAACCCTTTTGGCAAGATTAGAATATGAAAGACTAGGGAAAAACATATTGCTCTAATACAATACTTGCAGTTTACACGCAGCTGTTTGATGACAGTTAATAGCTTAATGCTCTATGTTAGGATTTTGACTTACAAACCACAAGTAACAAAATGAGCTCTCTTACAGAAGCAGTAACCCACTGACCTACATACATTACATGCACTTTGTTATCTGCATGGTACAAGTTCTTAGCAGCAGGCATTTTAACCCACTGCACTACCTTTGGATGAGTCAAAACTTCCACTAGACAAACCATCTCTTTCCAGGAAAACAATTAATCACCGGAGTTATCTAGACATTTTAATTGATGCCTGAAAATTGCTGGAGGCTAGGAACAATAGGCAGCAGGTGCTTCTAAAATGTTAATATAATTGCAAAAATGATGCCTCCACCCCAAGTCAGCACCCGGTGCGGTGGCACCGATCGCACCGCCCTAGAGCCGGTCCTGTGCATACTGTGAGAGTATTGAGCGTAGGAAAGAAATTGTGCAGACAGTGAGGGGTTGGGGGGCTGAACACAGAGGCTAGGGTGAGTGAGAGAAAAGCTCTTTAGAGACAGTAAGTAGGCTAAATGAAAGAAAACCCTGAATAGGCAGCGAGTGGGGTGTGCGGTGAAAAAGCACTATAAATGGACACTACAGAGTCAGCAAGGTAAGATTGAAGGAAATCGCCTGTACAGGCAGTAAGTGAAGAAGATCAGTTGAGTGATGGAGTCGCTGCGCAGTGAAGGGGTTTGTGCGGAAGAAATCCTGTGTAGACAGAGAGTGTGTGGGTGAGCTCTTCACCGGCTGTGAGTTGGAAGAAGCACTATACAGTGAGTGGGAAAGAAGCGCTCTCCGGACAGCAGGAGGGCTGAGCCAGGGGTGTGTGGCAGAAGCACTGCGGCTGCCCCCGGCTGACGCAGTGGAACCCTTAAGAGGGCGGCCCCCTAGTGCCGCTTTAGGCACCTCCCTGCCCCTTGTTGCTGGGACCACCTCCTCTGGGAGTCCCCCCCCCCTCGGGTCTGGCGCCTCTTCAGCATAATGTCCAGTGCGCGATGAGCTGGGTACAGGAATTTATACCTGCCCAGAACCACTGGCCACCATCTTTGTCCCCCACTGGACACGCTGTAACCCTCCCAACCACTTACCCTGCATGCCGGCGTGAGGGCTGGGCTAATGAATTGAACGTATTAATGTATTAATTTGTGTTGGAGATGGAGTTACAGGGTGATCCGGAGGGTGATTGGTACCTGGGTTACCCTTTCAGGAGCACAATAAGGGTGCATTATGCCAAAATCCCAGGAGTCTTTACGGCAGGACCCTGGTTGAAAGTGACCGTGCCCGGCTAGTTGTAAGCCTGAGCAACCGGGGCTTGCATGGTTATGCTCCGCCCCTAAAAAGGTGTGAGTAAAAGGTATGGGCTGGTGGTCCATGAAATGTAAGGGGGATAACCCTCTCATAAATGGTAGCACCGTTTGGACTGGCCACGGTGAAGTTTGACTCATTAGCTGGGCAGGGCAGCCCTTAGATCACCCGTAAGTTAACTCACCAAGTTGGCATACTCCATGTATGTAATAAACCTGCAGCAAACTTTCTCCAACAAAAACTTGTGTGAACTGTTTATTTTGCACAACACAACTAATTACTGCTGAGCGGGGTTGCCGATATCTGCATTATGTACAGTGACAGGGCTGAAAGAGGGGAACCACTGAGCTGGCAGAGTGGGGTGAGTGGCATGCAAGCAGTGTCCAGGCCCCAATCTGCATGCATGGGTAAGATGATTTGTGCAGAAACTTCAGGGCCCTAAAAGAGACAGAAACTGTGTAGTCAATGGCGTCTTAAGTAGCGCCATTCACAAAGACGCGATGCGCAAGAAGTGAGCTTAGGAAAGAAGCGGTGCATTATGAGCCTCTGGGTGTCTTCACAGATTGCGAGTAGAGAGAGGCACTGTCTGTAGTGCTTGAGCGGTAGGACTGTCGAGACCGAGTTGAGAAGTGCTGAGCAGAGACGTTTTAAGTCATGGGCAAAGTGGGCTCTGATTCAGGGGACCCCAGCCTTTCAGGGGGCCCTGAAAGAGCCAGCTCTGCTCTGCAGAGTCTTGCCCCGGTGACTGATTGAATGATTTTCAAACAAATTGTTGTAAATAGTGTTTTTCTATCATTTATTTTTAATGTGTGACTATCTATTTCAGACATTTTGCAGAAAAGACTTGTTTATGTTTCATGCAACACCCATATAAAAAGTTTCTTTTAGACAATACAAGTACCTCACATATGAAAAATGGGAGGGTGTCACAGAAATTATTTCTAGTAATATTAGTGAGCTGCTGCTGTGTTACAATACTGAAAACACACATCACTATCCCAGAATTTCAGATGTACACACACTTAAAATTTGACCAAAAAGGGCATGAAAGTGCTGAAACGAGATCCTAAAATCAAAGCTGTTTCAAACAGGGGCCCCCAAAACCCATAAAATGTCTCTGTCAGTGGGGGAGGGGGAGAGTGGGGGGGGGGAATGCTGCACGTATAAACATGAGCCCCTTATCACCCAAGGAAGAGTAGGCTAAGCTTCGGGCGCCCCCGTTGCAACCATCATGTGGGAGGTTGTTTTGTTGATACAGCAACAGCCCGATGCTGTGCATGAAGCTGCTATGGTGATTTCAAGGACTTGGAGAAAGGCGGGAACAGCCAGCTACACGCAGTAAAATCTAGATGGACCCACTGACCCCAGGCTCTGAGGCAGCAGCAAAATGTGCAGCTTACTTTCAGAACAAGAACGGAGAGGAGGGCCAGCCTCGCCATGTCATGAGGGCTTTCTGGCAATTCTCAGTTAGGCTGCAAGGCATGGGTCTGCTATCAGCGCTGGTGGCGCCGGGTGTGACAATGTTTGTTTATTGCCGTCCCATGACAACCTCTGCCATGGTTTCAGAACGGGTCATAGTACAGAGGCAGCTTTAATAAAAACTATGGAGGAAATCCGTAAGGCACTAGATGGTGGAGGGTCGGCAGCCCTCGTTCTCCTCGACCTGTCCGCTGCATTTGATACCGTAGACCATACACTCTTGGTCGAATGCCTAAAAACCATAGGGATAGGAGGAAAGGCCCTTTCCCTTCTGACGTCATTCCTCTCGGACAGAACTCAATCTGTGCAGTTGGGCAATTTTAAGTCAGCACCCTTTCCGCTGCCTTGTGTGGTGCCACAGGGGTCCTCACTTAGCCCGACGCTGTTTAATGGTTATGTCTCCGAATTGGCTCCCCTGATCAGAAGTTTTAATTTAATACCCACTTATTATGCTGATGATACCCAGTTGGTTATCTCAGCAGTCGACAAGGATATTAATTATTCAACCAAACTTCATGACTGTATGGTCACCCTGAGCAACCGAATGGGCAGGCATTTCTTGAAGCTGAACTCAAATAAAACTTAGGTGGTGTTGTTCGGTAACCTCTCACCTCAGTGGTCGCCAGTTTGTGTGCCAGATACCCTGGGCCCTCATTCCCACACCAGTAACCAAGGCAAAGAATTTAGGGGTCATTATAGATGAAAAACTCAATCTTAAATCCCAAATCTCCAAGGTAGTGTCCTCTTCCTTTCTTACTATTAGAATCTTACGCAAGGTACTACCTTTTATCCCCTTAACCCCTTCGATGCTTGTGACGGAACCATTCCATCATCAGTCACGGTTGGGCTGTGCTGATGACGGAATGGTTCCGTCACGACCAAACCCCTTTACATAGGGGCCCAGCACGGCAGGATAATCTCCCTAGCAGCCAAGGTGTTAAATACCAGAAAAACGGTACTGACCTCCCTGGTTTTATCCAAACTGGACTATTGCAATGGGTTGTACCTTAATTTGCAATCCAATTTACTTAGAAGGTTGCAGGCAGTACAAAATGCAGCGGCTAGGCTGGTCTTGGATGTCTTCAAATGCCAGCCTATCAGAGCAGGGATTCAGGAATTACATTGGCTACCAGTTGGTCAACGAGTCAAATTCAAGGTTCTTTGTATTGCACATAAGGCCTTGCACAGAGAAGGACCACGATTTCTTTTGGACTTTTTAGCTGGTACTCTCCAAATAGATTATATTGTTCTGCCAAGGCCCACCTGATGCCCACCCCCAGAGTTAAAAGGACAAATTGGGGGAGGAGGGGAGTTACAGTTACAATGCAATAAAGGAATGGACCTCCCTTCCGCTCTCCCTTAGGAAGACTTCCTCCATACTTGAGTTCAGGAAACTGCTCAAGACATGGCTTTTTAGAAATTAGCGCTGCCTGGCACAGTATGGTAGACCGTGAGCGCCTAGACACCTGTGGGTATTAGTGCGCACTACAAATTGTTATAACATAACATAACATTCTGCAACATTAGGATAATGAAAGACTGGGGAAGAAATCATAACACTCTAAACTATACCTTGCAGCTTTCATGCACTTCTTTGATGACAGTTAATTGATCGCTGTTCTACATGAGAATTTTAACTTATAAACTGTAAGTACCAATAGGATCTCTCTGGCAAAAGCGGTAATCTACTAACCTCTAACATTATACGCACTTTGTGGTTTGGATGGTACACGTTCAATGCAGCAGGTGCTTTAAAAACCATAATATAAGGTCAGCGTCCGGTGCGGTCGCACCGGTCACAACACCCTAGAGTCAGCCCTGTCTGCTATGATCAAGTCCTTAAAGAGCTTAGATAATATATTTGAAAAAAGGCTTTGATTTGCACCCTTCAGACCCATTGTACCAAAAATGTATTTGGGGTGAACACCTTCTACATAGGGGTGGGTGGAAAATTCCACTCTGCCTGCAGAGTTCAAATCGTGTCCATATAAGTTCAAACTTGCCCTAATTTGCAAACATAGGCCAACTGTTAGTTATCAAATTCACGAATGGGACTGGGCCTGTTTCTGTCACAATGCTACCCTGAATGTGGGACTGGTATGAACAGCTTTGCTGTAAATGACTTCGGTTTTCAGTCTGAATCCGCTAATGGAGGCCACATTTTGGACCAGAGAACCACAATAAAGGGGCCTTATCATGAAGAAGCTCAGCATAAGCCCACAAACCATGAACAAATGATGTGCTGATTATTTCCAAATCCCGCAGCTTACATTACGTGCTCTAACGTGGTAACACTGTTAGAACACGAAGTGCGTATCAAGCTCTTAACCCACTAATTCTATGGGCTTGCCAAGTGCTGCCTGCAGTTTTGCATCATGTACGGATTTGGGCCACTCAGCCTTATTCTAACAAGTTACTCTATCCTCCGTGCATTTAAGACACTGAGACCTGTTGGAGTAAATCTGGCCACAGTTCAACAAGATCGTCAATTGTCCTCTCGCAGGTGAAGTGTCCCACACCTCGCAAGTATTGGGTATTCACTTAACATGCACTAAAGAGCACTTAATAGGAATTTAAAAGCCCAATTGAACAATTCAGTTATTAAGATTACACGTTCACTCTCGTGGAGCATTAAATATTGATTATCCCGCTCAGAGGGGCAGACATTAGCCCAGCATTACTGGGTTAGGCTCAAATCACAGCCCTTATTTGCATCATGGACCAGTTATCAAACTGGCTCAGGCTGCAACTGCTGCGTTTTATGGTGTCTCTGGGGGCCGCTCTTTGACTTTCAGCCGGTCCTAAAACTGAGTTTCTCCACCAGCATCTGAATTTCACCCAGTGTTGCCTTTTCTTTCACCCTCGCCCTAAAGTGCCACCTGTTTGTCCTGTGGTGATCCCAGTGGTCCCTCCACTGATTCACGGGCACACCTCAACTATAAGGTAATTCTTGCTCGGAATGTGGTTTACCCACACTGAGAATGTCGTCACGGAAGTACAACTTACCACCTTCAGGAATGCTCTTATGCGGAGCCACTCCATGAAGGAGCTAAAGCGCTCAACATATGTGAACGAGATTGCAAACTCCATCGCCATATACATCTGTCGAAATACCATTCCCAATGCACCGGAAATCCCAAAAAATGACAGCTGTCTGGATATACTGGCAGCAAGCGAAATGCGGACTCGATGTCTCCCTTGGCCATGGGCGCCTTACCAACTTGATAACATCATCAATGGATGCATAAGTGACTGAACATAGGTCTTTGTCAGGTCCATCATTCGCCGACTCACTGCCTTGAAATGAAAGATGCTGTATCAGTCTGTACAGGGTCAGTCTTTATTGAGCATGCTGTCCAGGACTCCTACGGTGACTCAAGGACTGCTGCAACACTCAGGTCTGGACTCACGGACGCCATCTCCAAGGCAGCCAGGAAGTAGGAAACAGAGTAGCTTACTTTTAGAACAAGGAGAGAGTACCAGACTCGTCAGGCGGGCACTCTGTTGACTGATTTCGGGGTTGGATGCGCTGCCATGATCCAGCCCTGAGTGTGCTTAGCTCATATAATTGAAAACAGACATTGATTTACACCGTTCGACCTACTGTACCATCTATCTTTGGGGGCACTCCTTCTCTGCATACTTATGCTCACTTGCAAGAAGCAATGTGGGGCTGGCTGGAACAGCTCTGCCAGGACTGACCTCGGTTCTCAGTCCTCCGAAGGGAGGGCACAGCTTGCACCAGAGCCACATGACAAAGGTGCCTCATCTTGCACGGGCACAGAAACAAAGAAAGGAATGACGCACTTTTTTCCAAATCACGAGGTTTACAGCGCATGCTGGAACTCGGAAACACTGTTAGAGCATGAGCTGCAGACAGCCCAGCTCAGAAACACAGACCAACCCACCAAACATCTAAAGCTCTTTCACCCTCCCTCTAAGGCGAGCTTCCATGTGCTGCCTGGGGTTTCCTCTGAGACCGGGGACAGCTTGTACTCATAGAGGCTTATCATGAATGCCATCCCCCCGCGAGTGGCACACTCGCGCCACCCCCTCACACAGCCCACGCCATACATTAGGCAAAAAAACACTGCAGATCAAGCACACGATTTGATCATGAAAAGAACAAGATGTGTTGGATTAAGGTGCGGGGGCTGAAAGGAGCACTGTTCGCAGGAAGTGAGGGTGGCAGGAGTTCTTCATGGGTGCTTAACTTCACTGCATCCTTTAACCCTAAGATGTGAAAAAGTGAGACTATGGCACGGGGTCTGAAAATTGCTTGTCATTTGAATGACAGTATGCCTATATTAATGAGAATTTCTATTCTGTGAGGTGGGGAGCTCAACAATTCCTTGGCCTCTTGGTACAATCATAGCGCATTGTATTTAATTATGTTGTATTGTAGCTTTTATATAACCATTACTACCCCTATTTAGGACGCTGAAGCACGCTACTCTATGTAGAGTGTGTGGTTGGAAGGATGTCTTTGTTTTGATTCTATGTGGTAAGTGTTTCCATGTCGTGCCCAATGACCACCGCAGTGTGGTTATCGTGTATGAGACGCAGCACATAGCAGCATGGTGGAAGATGACATGTGAGAGACAGATGCACTGTTTTTTTTTTCAGGATACTGGTACCTTTGAACAGCTCACTTTAAAGCTTTTCTCATGATATAATCTGCTTAGCTCAGTGGTTCCCAAACTTTTTTGACCCGTGGCTCCCTTGACCAAATTGGCAGTTGACCGTGGCTCCCCACCATTTTTTTACCGGTGGGTCAGACAGCACACTATGCTAAGCACAGATTTTTAGCTTAAGTGTTTTAAGCCACGCCCTTTATTACATTGGCCATGCCCCTTTCAGACCCCCCCCCAGTTTTTTTAATCCCACTTAAAGCCCTGCATTTACATAAATAAAATAGGTGTAATGTGCATGCTCGTCTTGGAATCGGGGCACTCTATATTTCACTAGTGATTGATTACAAGAGCACTGAGTTTTGAGCTGTTTTAGTTCTTTGTAAATTTAAAGGTTTTCATCTTTTTCCTCTAAATACTGTAAGGAATCACTGTTTACAAGTTACTAACAAAATCGCTTTCGAAAACTTCACTTACTATTAAATGGACACACACGGCAGCACTCTACATTTCCTGAAATTGTTAATTATGAGTTTAACTCCCCCCCCCCCCACCCGCATTATACACTTCTGTGCCAAAACATGCGTTTTTTACCAATCCAAATATTAGAAAGTAGTATGAACCACCCAATCCTACAAAAGAATTCGTAATGCAAAATACAGACAGTGTCTAGAAGAGACACTCATTTCAGAGATGCGGCCATGGCGTTGACGTGTTTGTACACCCTTTCGAGTTGTAGCAGCAAAAAGACATCGTAAATCTATCTGTGAAAGGTTTTAGTTTGGAAGTAGCAATCCGTGGCAAACGCTTTTGAGTACTGACTGTGGTGGAAGGTGTGTAACAGCATGCACATCTCTAATATGTGTCAATGAGCACCAAAGGAGAGTGTTTTGCGTCGCTCTTTCGCTCATATCAGTTGGAAAAGGGTGACATTATTTTCTGATGTCTCTGCCTATAAGCTATTTTTTTCTTAACAGTAGAACACATGAACATGTGGGAACAATCAGCCTGATTCATCAAGCATAATTGCGCTCGCAAAGGGACAGATTCTGAGAATCTGGCCCTTTGCAAGTGCAATTTTTGCTTCTGGGATCCATCATCCCAAAAGCAAAAGTCTCTATTTAAGAACTCGCAAATTTGCGAGGAATAGAATTTAAGGAATCTCTATTAGAGATTCCTTAAATGCTATTCTTGAAACATTTAAAAATTGCGATTTCGCAATTTTGGGCCGCTATTTACCGCAAGGTCAAACCTCGTGGTAAATAGCGAAAAATTAGAAAAATGCTTTTAAAAGCATTTTTCTAAGTTGCATGTTACACACACATGTCCTTTGGATATGTGTGTGTGTAACATCTGTGTAATTTAACATTTATGGGGTGTTACAGGGTGTCCTTTGGACACCCCTGCACCCTTGAAATCGCAATCTCATTTGTGATTAGCTAATTGCTAATCGCAAATAAGGAATGACTCCCCATGCATTCCTATGGGCCTTTAGGCCCATAGGAATGAATGGTGAGTTATTCCTTATTTGCGATTAGCAATTAGCTAATCGCAAATAAGGAATCAGTAGGACTCGCAAAAAATATTGCGAATCCTACATGAATCCCGTTTTGCGAGTCTGGAATAGCGATTCCTTATGAATCGCTATTTCATGCTCGCAAAACTTCACATTGATGAATCTGGCCGTTAGTCCTTTGACTTTCTAGCTACTGATAATTTAATTTTCCGTTTCCTTTTGTTGTTCTTTGCCTGCACGAGAATTCTTGAACAATACTTAATTTACAAACTGACTAGTATTTTAACCTTTCTTTCAAAAGTTCAAGTCTTTGGGTCACTGTCAGGATTGTCCATTTGCAACAGCGCCAGTGCTGGGAATGAGACCACAAGTGTGATATCTTTTCTGATATGAAGCCCAGCTTTCTCCCCCAGCACAACACAGTGCTGCAACCATGTTTCTTGCACTGCATTGCACTATAAAATAGCCTGCGGCGATTGATTTACAGGCACCACGGAAGGCCCGATTATGATGCGTCTTGAAGGTGGCATTTCTTCCAAACCCCCCACATCCTGAGGGGCGCCGCGGCGCCCCTGGCTTCTCATCACGGCGCACTGGGGTGCCGCAGCGCACACTTTGGGAACCACAGGCTTAGCTGGTTACTGTCCTTGGTTGTCAAATCGGAGATTTCGAGTACATTTGTAGTCTTTAGTTGGCATGATTGGAGGGAGAGAGATGTAGAGGGATCTGTTTTGGATGGGCATTGTTATTATCATCCCATATCTGAGTGTCATTTTGAGATGTAAAGAAGCAGTCAGATTGTATAGATAATTGGGACCTGCAGTCATGGACTATATTAAAGTCCTCAGAATTGTCCAGCAATGTGTGACAGATCTCTTTAGTTATTACATGTCTCTTCATTTGGTGAAGTTTGTTTCTTTGGCTGTACGGTGCAGGTGATGGACAACCCTCGTAGCAGATATGTCTTCTGTAAATTTAAGATGTAGAAGTTACAATTTGCCAATGACCCCTACATATTATGGTCTTAGTATCATTGGCGGGGCCTTAACTGTTATACAAGCAAGTCCATACTTGTAGGAAGCTGATTTTTTATGTAGTGTAAAAAAATGAGGTACACTATGTAGAAAGTCCGGACAACCCTTATCGGCTTACAGGGCTTAAATTAATCATCGCAAATGCTTTCTTTGTTGTAGTGTGTGTGAGCAGTTTAGGCTTATCAGAGGGTAGTTTTAAGCATTTGTTGTACACACAGTGTCAATAAATGAAACACAGACTGAAGAAGAAACTCTAGCCCAATTTAGAACAATAACAGATTTGATATCATTTTTTACACCAAGATTATTGGAATCAGATAAGTAATTTAGACATTATCAATTTTTACAGAATAAACAGTAGAAAATGACAGCTGTCAGATTTGAGGCATGAGCCTGGAACTCGGTAATGTTATCCTATGGGAGGAACATTTACTGCATAGGTACACTTGCAGACGAATTACAGGACTGTTCTTCTGGACCTAAGGTAAATAGGGGCCAAGGTCCAAGAAAGGACCAACAGTTCAAGTTTACCCGCCCTGGGGAGTCTGGGTGCAGAGATGCTGGAAGCAGTGGTAGCCTTGAACACTACTGTCTAAAATCAATGAGGAAAGTACCTGTCTGGAAAAGGCTGAAAGTGGGGACTGGGAGACCAGTCCACCAAAACCAGGTGGGGTGGGGGGCGTGGTTGCTTCTTGAGGGTCTCAGGACCACAGAGACACCATCAGTTTACTTGAGCCTGGGCTAGAGTACACGGGTGCAGAGGGGTTTTGTCCAGAGGGTCGTTAATTTAGATGCTCTCACGTTTCTTAGTGTATCTGCAGAAGAAGGAAAAGAAATACAGCAGGGCCACTGTTGATATGAAGCTGGCCTCTCTTGACGTCCTTCAACACCAGGTACATTTTGGAGCAGAGGTGTTAGGACTGAACACAAAAACACCTTGGTGCTTGCAACTGGATCGGGTACCTTGGGTATTGGTGCTGAGTAGCTCCTGGGGGTCCTGGAGTCTGAAAACTTGGCAGGGAGACGGAGATGACCTCCTGGAGCAATGAAGACCTCTTTTTTAAGCCCCTGGCTTGATATACTAAATCACTAGCAATCCTGCTTGATTAGGTGTGCGAACCTCTTCCTCCGGTGCAGGCATTGTTTCTGACCTCAGCGCGGGCTCTCACCTGAAGGGGGGTTAGAAACTTGTCTGTGGCGGCAGGCTGGATGATACCAGTTAGCCAGCACACTCGATATTGGTAGGTTTTTCAGGGGCACCTCTAAGATTCCGTCTGGGTGCATGTCATGATAAATCTAGTACAGGTAATTGTACAGATGTATTAAGGCAAGGTGTTTGATACCAAGCACCATGGTTTCAGTAAATTCATCATGTAGCTGGGGAACTCGTAATGACCATTGCCCAGTACATGTACTTAAGATGGCCACCCTGTTCACTTATACCATCTAGTAATTGAACTAGACAGCACAGGGGCTTAGCTGCTCATGCAAATATATCCTCACCTGTAATATAATTGCACCCTGCCATAGGGCTATAAGGCCTGCTGACACATATATATATATTATATGCAGCGACATTGCCATTACACACAGTGAGTGTGCCATGTCATGTTGTCACTCATAGTTTACACCATGTCATGCAGCCTGCAATGGCAGACTGCATGAAATTTTATGGGGGTGCTTCAGCCCTTAGGGGCCCTCTTTAGTACCCATGCCCTAAGTGCCAGGGATACCATTTATTACAGACTTGCAAGGGTGCTAAAGGGTGTGCCAATTGTACTACAATTAGACAACTTTACCTTGGGTTTAGGAAAAGAGCACTGCACCTGGTTAGCAGGGACCCAGTGCACATCCGTCTAAACACATCAGTACCAGGGGCAAAATGTGGAGGTGACCATGACAAAAAGGGGATCTTTCCTACAATAAATATATAATGCCATGGCAAACCATAGGTCGACCCTTCTTAGCTTACCTGCATATCAAAAGCAATTTGCTTGTTGAATTGTTTCCAATTTGTGGGTTAGAAGGAAAGGAGTTCTCTTGAGGCTGCAACTGTTTTCTGGGCTCTGTTGTCGGCGTGTGGATGATGCAGCTATCTTCAGACGTGAAAAGGCTCCTGGGTGCTTCTAATATTGGCTGGTAGTGAGTTCCAGGGCTTGGCCGCTTTTACTGAGAAAGCAGTCCCTGCTATGGATTTCTTATGGTGAGGTGGTACGATGATAAGTTGTGAAAGCTTGGACCGCAATGTCATGTTTGATTTATATTGCTTGAATTTACCTTGCAGGTATAGTGTTTGTTTCCCTTGGGAGGTTCTGTCGACAATGAAGACTGATTTACATATGGTCGGGTGTAAACTAGAATGGCATGGGGAGTAAGAAAACTATGGATTTGGGCCCAGATCCCTGTAATGGGGTGAATGCATGATACTGTTCAGCATTCTACCCATTAATTGTTATTTTTGCATTTGTCACCCCGAGTGGTATGGTTATGCCCAGATGTGGGTCCCATGCTCTCCATGCCAATGGAGTCAAGCTAGCCTGGCGGATGAGGAGCGATACCCCTAAACCGGTCCTAGTATGCTTGTTTCCAGTCCAGGGAGTGCCTGGCCCGGCAGTTCGGGCTGGACTGTTCCCATGGGAACAGGGTCAAGATTCATTTGCCTATATGTGGGACTAAACTGGAATGGCATGGGTAGCAACAATGATGATGGATTTATGGCCGGAACTCTGTATTTGGGTGAATGCATGGCACTGTTCTGTATTCTGTCCATCTATTGTTCCTTTTTAACTTGTTCTGTAGCATGTTTGAGCAAGGCTGTCCTTAAAGGGGGTATTTATTAATTTTTAGGTCGAGCCTAGCGTCAGCGCATATGCGCTGCTCTGCAAGGCATGCTGAATTCCGTCTGTAGATTTTGAACTCACCCACCGCTTTTCAGTGGTTGCTTGGTCTGCCTTTATTAATTCCATAGCTACTGTGAAAAGTGTCCATTGGTCCGGCCTTGTGGCGGTTTTGTTTCCGCCCTGCTGCTGCCCCTGCTACATGTATCCTTTAAGTATGGCCCATATGTTTTTTTAACTGCACTACTTTTTCTTTCCACCCTCCCCTCGCCACTGGGTGGCACACAGTGATGCTTGCAGTTCACTTAATCTCCTCCTTTGTAGGTATTCTTTGAAATTGGCATGTATGCATATTTATTTTTATTGATAGCATTTGCTATATTCTAAAAAGTCAATGGATTTCATAATGCTAACCAATGTTGGTCATGTGCTGAAAACCTTTTTCATTGTTGACGATTTTTTATATATCATAGGTCGGATACATGCACTGGTCGGCAAGCAGGCTGTGCCAGAGCATGTCTGGCCAGAAAGAGGCACTTCCACCTTCTGCTCTGACAATGACAGTGTCCACTTCTACTGCTCTGCCGCGGTCAGCTGCTCCCCCTCTTTTTACCTCTTGTCCCTCTTTCTATCCCTGTCTCGCTCCTCCTCACTTACTGAATAAAAGCGTTACTTCACGAAACGTCTCTTACCTTCTCTTTCCTCCTTTCCTTAATTTGTTCCCCTGTGAAATGGATCCAAAAGAGAAAGGAATACTTTTGTTGGAAATGTTGTTGTCTTTTCACATTTTTCTATTCCAAAGTGTAGCTTTGGGACGGAGAGAAAAAATGGTTCGAAATATAACAAAATAAAGCCAGCCTGGAGTGGAACATGTTTAATGTAATCCTTATAAGCTGTTTTCATAAAAATAACTAAATGAAGCAAGTCAGAGTGGTTGCAAAGTGGGCAGTTTGGTTTTATTAACACCCAGACATATTAGCGCCACTTTACATAGTTTGCCAGTGAAGCGCTACCTCGATATTTCCCTCGATATTTCCCCCCTTTGGTCTATCCCTGCACCTGGTCCGATCATTTTTTTATTTCTTTTTCCCTACAACTCTCAGCTCCTACCCGCCCCCCTTTAGTTTCCAATTTTTCGGCACGTAATTGGAAGCATGCCGACATTTCCCTCCTTCATTCGACTCTTGCTTCCACACTCCCCCCTGACCACCCTGACTTGAATTCTCAAGCAGCCACATTGGACCAATGGCTGTCTCAAGCCAGTGACTTGGTCGCCCCCATTAAAATCATTAAATCTAAACGCCCTCACGACGCTCAACGTTGGTTTACTGACCAACTGAAGGCTGACAAACTCCTTCTCAGACAGGCTGAGCGCCGTTGGAGGCGTAACTATGATCCTTTATTAAAGTCCACTTATATTGATCTATTAAAATCCTACAAAAAATCTATTATTTTGGCCAAATCCTCCCATTATTCCCAGAAAGTTATCAATTCTGCATCCAAAACAAAAGAAATTTTTTCCATCGTAGCTGAACTTTCCCTACCTGATCGAGTTACACCTCAGCCTCTACCCTCACAAGCTTTGTGTGAATCCCTTAATTCTTTTTTTATCGACAAAATTTCTACAATTAAAAACAACACCCCCCTACCACCCTGTCTCAGGTTAGTGCCCTCCCCTCTCCGAATCCTCACTCCCTGCACGAATTTCCCCCTATTTCCTTGGATACTTTTTTTTCATTACTCCAGGCTGTCGGCTCTGGTTCCCCTAATGACTGTTGCCCTCCTTCAATCCTAAGAGATGCCTTTATGGCCTGTCCCGGGCCTCCTCTTGACCTTCTAAATCGATCACTCTCTACAGGCTCTGTCCCCAATGCTTTCAAAAGCGCTGTGGTGGTACTTATTTTAAAAAAACCTGGTTCTGACCCTGCGATCTTGGGTAACTATCGACCTATCTCTCTCCTCCCCTGCTTGGGGAAGGTCTTGGAGACCTACGTCACCCGCTGCCTGAATACTTTCATCGAGGAAACTCATTTCCTCGACGATCAACAAGCAGGTTTTAGACCGGCCCATTCCACGGAGGCAGTGGTGGTGGCGGTTATGGACACGCTGAGACAGGGGGCTGACAAGAACCTGGCCCAGGCCCTAGTGCTACTTGATCTCTCGGCCGCTTTTGACATGGTCGACCATGACATTTTGGTCGACCGTGTCAGAAATGCTGGCATCTCGGGCCGGGCCCTGTCTTGGATTGTGTCCTTTCTCCAACTCCGCTCCCAATCGGTTCACCTGTCTTCCTTCTCTGCTCCCCGAATCTTACTTTCCTGTGGTGTTCCCCAGGGCTCTGCTTTGTCCCCTCTTTTGTTTAATCTTTATATGCAGCCCCTCCTTGTCTCTCTCCGTCATTCCTCTGTCACCACCTTCAACTATGCAGATGATCTGCAACTTATTTTTCCCATCGACCCCTCCCCCCTTTCCTGCTCCAATTTTCAAACCACAATGCTTACCATCTATGAGTGGATGAACTTCAGCCAGCTGAAGCTCAATCGTAGCAAAACAGAGCTGGTTTTGATTGGCGGGCTCCCACATCCTTGGACTCCCAACTTCTGGCCCCCTGCCCTTGGTCCCCCTCCCTGCCCAGTCAACTCTGTGAAGAGCCTAGGTGTTACTATCTCTAGTGACCTTTCGATGCGGCCACACATCAACGCTGTTACCTCGGCCTGCTTTTATCATCTTCGCAGAATCGGGAAGATCCGAAGGTTCCTATCACCAGAGGCTCTCACCCTTGTCATCATGGCCCTGGTCACCTCACGTTTAGACTATGCCAACTGTCTATACGTGGGGATTCCGGCATATCATCTCCACCGACTCCAACTGGTGCAAAACCAGGCAGCCAGATTAATTTTTCAGCAGCCCAAACACCAACACGTCACCCCGATGCTAAAAACTCTACACTGGCTCCCGGTTGCGCAACGTTGCATCTTTAAATTGGGATGTACCATTTTCAAATCTCTCTTTGCCTCTGCTCCTGTCTTTATTTCTCTCTGCTTGCACCCCTATGTTCCCTCACGACACCTCAGATTCTCTGCTCACAATCTTCTGATTACTCCTAGGTTCAATCGCAAGAAGCACTGTGGTGCCTGTTTCTCTTTTCTTGCTCCGTCCACCTGGAACTCCTTTCCTCTCTCAATTCATCTCACTCCTGACTATCCTACTTTCCGTAAATTCTTGAAAACATATCTATTCCGACTTGCTCATGGCTAGCTGCACTCACCCCCCTGTGCCCTTCCACTGGTCTCGGAGCGCCAAGAAACCAATTGGTGTATGTGCGCGGTACTAAGTTTCTTTAACATAACATAACATAACATAACATAACATAACAGCGCTACTTTCGTTTTCTTGTCTTTCTGTTGATGCATGGAGTAGAAAATCTTTAATGTGATGCTTATCAGCTGTTTTCCTTAATTTAGTTTATAAAATGTGTACTGCAGCTCTGCGTTCAGGGATGTGGTCTTTTTAAACCATACTGCCTATCTTTTGTAAGGATTTTATTTCCTATATACTCCCTGTAAAGCGCTCTGATACCCGAAACGGTCTTGTTCGCGCTATATAAAACCTTCAAAATAAAAAAATAAAAAATAATAAAATAAATAAATAAATGCAGAGTGCCTTGACTAGTGTCATTTTAGCTATAGATAGACAGTCAAGAAATTGTAGGCCTGGAGTCATGCACTTTCTTTGGTTCGGATAAGTTTTATTTTTGTATGATGTATGTGGGTGAGCCAAGGTATGAGCTGTTGGCATAGTGAAGCTTGGAGATTACGGCTTGCAGTTTATGATGTTATACAACGTGTGGGGAGATGCAACGTAGTGTTTTCATCATACTGTATCAAAGATAGGTCTGAATCCATGCTAACTAGTGGATTTCTAACTTCTTTTAATGTTGGAGGGGCTTCAAGTTCCAGAGGCCATATGGTGTTAGGGTGGTACTTTTGCCGTTGGCCGCAGGTAATAATCTAAGTTTTTTGCAGTAATGAGCTTCAGATGGTTATTTATCATCCATGTGTTTATGACACTGAGGCAGTCATCAAGTTGTGAACTGTAGAGGTCTTCTCAGCTACCCATTTTTAAAAAGATTTGGGTGTAATGTGCATAGTTGTAACGGGTGAGGTTGTATGGTTAAATCAGATCTGGTAAAGGGTTTAGGGAGATGTTAAATAATAGAGGGGGCATTGATGCATTTCTCTACTGCCTTCCAGCCTCTTGTCAAGGACCCTAAGTGCTTTCAAGGGTGTCAAGTGAATGGTTTCTACTTTTTGGGTGCACAGGTTCAAGAAGGCTATTGATTGAAATGTCATCCATTACTGTTGATCTTGGATGACCTATATACTGTACTCTAGACTTGACACAGCGAAAGAATGTAGGGTTGCAATGGCAAGCAGCATATTTTCCAATTTTTTTCTTTATCTGATTAATTTAAAAAAATGTAAAAGCATTTCAAAACCTTATATTTTTAAATAACACAGCCCTGGCCAACAAATAGAAGCTAACATGACTATTTACCACAGTTTAATGGCCTTGATCTTTGAAATACACGTGTGAATTAAAACAACATCATACCCAAAAATATTAGAATAACTATGGAAAAACGAATATTGAAATTTCCCTCATTTAAATGCTAACATCAAATATTTAAAATGCCAATAGATCTGGATTATAAATGAAAGTGACTCTCCAGTCACTGGTGACTTTAAGCACTTGTTAAGTCCACATATATGCACTGTTCTCACTCGTACTTGTACAAATGCATTTATTCATCCATCCACTGACTCATTCTTTCTTTTTTCAAAAAGTTGTATTTTTTCAGAACTGAATTCATGTACAGGCAGTGGCATATATTGCACATTTCGGAGACCTTTATGGTTTACAGTGTTCCAGACTGTACTAATACATATCATTAGCTAACATTAGTATACCCCATCATGTCAAGACTGTTCACTTTCACGTCTTGAGAAAGCCCCTTGTATCTCCCATCATATGGTTTCCAGCCTTTTCCCACAAATCTAACACATTTCTGTGAACACCCCCTTGCAGTATAGACTATGAGCTCCAGGTTGGCGCTTCTACTCATACTTTGTTCCCACTCCAAGCTATGTCGTCGCTATTTATGAAACCCCAAAGCACTGAGTGGGCGTGCTGCTCTGTTGTCGCCCATTTTATCCATATGTCCCAGAAGGGGAACTTTGGGTGTCAAATCTATTGATGCTCTGCTGACCTCAGTAAAGTATTGCGCTATTCTCTCCCAGTACACTGACTCATTCTTGTATTCACACGTTACCCCATTGACAAGTAAACATACGTAAACAAACGAAACAGGCATTTGCATGCTATATGAAACATAGAAAAACATCTATGCTGCCATTTAAGTGAGACAAGTGCATGCCTGCAATGATGGGCAATTAAAAATAGGTACATAAGGATGGGTGGATATATTTGAATGGCACTGTACATAGTGCACCATTGTTCTAAAATTCCAGGATTGCTGCCGCATTTAAGAACAATGTATGAGCGATCTTGGAAAAGTAAAATAATGATACAAAATGCACAATATCATTCCAATATGGCCATTCAGTAAACATTTTGGACTGGTTTTGGAATGGTTTTGTGCATTGTTTATTATTGTTGCAGCGATCCAAGATGGCTGATGTATTGCTTCCAAGTATGGCAGCCACCTTGGAACCCGGTTTAGAAGAAGTGGATGTGTGTGATACAGTGAAAAGCGATCAAACCAAAAATTCGGGACATAATCAGAATTTTTAGCCATGAAACGTGATGAATCTGCTTGTGTATTCCCATATTAATCTTGTGAACAAACAGTTACTACACTACAGCTAAAATGTTTGGTTCTACGCACATTTTAGTGAACATCACTCTGAAAGGCAGAAGGTGACAATATCACCCCAATGAAAACCAGGACTGGTGACTTATACATTTAAGGAGATTGGGAACCCAATGAGTAATCTGAAGTTCTAGCCTCGGCTTCCAACTCTCATCATAAGGTATTGCTTATTACAACTCTGATGGCTTGCAACATACACGATAGGGGCAAGCTACATTACCAGGTGGTCAGGCTGTTGGGAGACTCTCTGGTGCAGGTTGTTAGTCTTCCACAGAAAGGTTCTGTGGGGAGAGCGGGTCTTGTGACTGAGCATCATCTGCCACGTGGGATTATCTCCGTGGTAGATGATGGAGGCTGGTAGGCTGGCATTTTAACCCTTGCGATCAGCGGGGTCAGGTGTTTCAAGCTCTGTGGTGGTTGTACGAGATTGCAGCTCCAGCTTTTCTATTTGGTTCTGTTGAGTGGGTGGCATTGAGTTGGGGAGGACGTTTAGTATTCTGCCATCTTGGTGCTAACTGCCCCATGAGCCCACTTGTAGACCCTGCTGTGAACAGGACAAAAGAGCAAAGGCCACGAGAGACACAAAGTGGTCAGGAAAGAGGGCTGTTTCTGTAGGCACCAGGGTACATGCCAACAGCAGAAGTCTTATATGGAAACTGGGCGCCTTTTTTCAACCAGCTCCCAAGGAGCAGTGCCAGATCCTACCAGTTTTAGGTCTGTTCTATTTCTTCTTTAAAGAGCTCAGATCGGCGTTAGCGCAAGCGGCCAGGTTAACTTGTCAATCTATGGCTCGGTCTCCACATACCTTGATGGAGAGTGTGTCACCAGAGCTCCAGCAGTGCCAGTGCAGCATGGAACTGGGCCTGTGGGTTTCCTCTCAACAAGAGAGGTAAGTACCCAGGGCAGATCAGAGCTTTAGGACAGCTTGTGCCAGACAAGCTCATGCCGCATTGGGCTTTGGACAGAAAGGCAGTCGTAGTGCAGTGCTCCGCTGGAGGGAAGGAGGGGCAATCCAAGATTCCAAAAGTATTATCGGGTCTTCATTTGATTGGATTACCTCCCGCTTGTTGCACGAGAAGACACTGACAGGGAAAGCTCCTCCCACCACACAGCGCTTGTGAGATCAGACACACAAATGTATCACTTTGTACTTCCTACTGGTCATGTCATTAGCAGAAAATGTTACTTTACATTCTTCTAACTACTTGTGGTGTAACGGTTGAGGATCTCAGATGAGTAAAACGAGTGTTGTGTATCTCACCCTGTGAATGACATCACAATTTGTATAGAAGCCATGTGGTTTTACTTGTTCATGGCATCACAAGCAGTAAACACAATATCTTGTAACTACAACTCACGATTAGTAACAAAGGGCCAGATGTAGGAGCCCTAATACCGGTCGGAAACGGACGATTTCGTCCGTTTCCGACCGGTATTAGGCTTTTCAGATGTAGGGGGCCTACCGAATCGGTAATTTTACCGATTCGGTAATTTTACCGATACGGTAAAATACCGAATCGGTATATTTACCGAATCGGTAAATCCATATGTAGCTGACACTCCTAAGAGTGTCACGGGCCCTTAAGAGTCAGTATTTTACCACACAATCCTATTGTGTGGAAAAATACCGAATTCAGGTGTGCATGCACACCTGTGCCATGTGACACACAGACATGCCCTTAGGGCATGTATGTGTGCCACATGTCACACAAGCCTGTACTTGGGGTGCTAGAGGGTGTCAAAGTGACACCCCCTGCACCCTTGCAAGATTCGGTATTTACCGATTCGGTAAATACCGATCGGTATTTCCCATTGATTCCAATGGGCTTCAGGGCCCATAGGAATCAATAGACAATACCGATTCGGTATTTACCGAATCAGTAAATACTGAATCTTACAGATTCGGTATTCCTAAATTCGGAATGACCTAAATCTGCCCCTTCCCATTTACAGACTCTTAAATACAGAATCGGTAAAATTCGGTATTTAAGAGTCTGTAAATGGGAATTACCTACATCTGGCCCTGAATCATGTAACTTTCTCTACAAGATATTGCTTTAAGAGCATTATCTTGTCACTTTACATTTAGATTACATCACGAGCAACAAGTACAATGTCAGGCAACATTTCCCACTGGTGATATCTTAAGGAGTAACAGGAATATTACATATTTTCTCAGCTGATAACATGACAAACAGTAAATACAAGCTTGTGTAACTTTACATGTTTTTGAAATCACAAGCAGTACGCATAGAGTCTTCACTTCCCTGTCATGAACAGCAGGGACATTTATTTATTTATTTATTTATAGGCTTATATAGCGCTGGAATCGACTCCCGGAGGAGTATCTATGCGCTTAATTCACCCAGCAGGTAGAAAGCAAAGCTCTTGAGATCTAAAGGAGGAGCTACATTTGAAACAAGAAAGTCTTCATTAATTTCCTAAATGCTAGATGATTTGTACAAAGCCTGAGGGGGGCAGGCAGTTTGTTCCAGAGGCAAGGGCCCTAGTATGAAAGAGCCTTACTGCCCAGTCTCGCCCTTCTAATTGGGGGGATTTGGAGTAGGGATTGATTACTGGAGCGGAGAGCACGTATTGGGTTATAAGGAACAAACCTCTTCACCAAATACGTGGGTCCCAAGTTGTGTATACCCTTATGGATGATACAACAAGTTTTGAATTTGACTCGTTGTCGGATCGGTAGCCAGTGAAGCTGTTCCAATAGGGGGCGTGAAGGAGATCTAGGAGGGGCATTCAAAACTAACCTTGCGGCAGTGTTTTGAACCACCTGGAACCTACTGAGTAAACTGTTGTTTGCTGATATTAGTAACCCATTTCAATAGTCCAAGCGACTGAGCACCAGAGCCTGAGCACATTGTCATAGAATATTCTTTAGTAATGAAATCAGAAGCAGTAAGTACAGTGGGCATTTGATTTTCCTTGATGATGACATGACAAGCAGCTGGGCACAGCGTCACGTAGCTTTCCATAGTGATGGCATCATAAGCGAGAAGTGGAAAATAACTTTTTTTTTTCCTCTCAGGTAGTAAGTGGATTTTATAAATACACTTACTGACAGATCTATTCAAAAAGATATTAGATATTTAGAAACGTCCTCTTATGCAAACCTTCAACACAGTACATTTTTAGACCGCGTTGCTCTCTCTATGTTTGCCGAGGACCGACGTGAACCAGCATGGATGCGTTTTCCAGCCAAATGTTGCTGCCTAGAAACTTTTGTGTAACCTACACAGCAGCATATTATTATTTCTTAACCTCATACTGCTCTTCTGTTTAAAAGGCTAATAATATGCTGCACATGGGAACCCACACAGAGAAGCATTCACGCAGAGGCAAGAACATACACCCATCTAAGGACTGACGTCCGGCAGGGAAAGCAGAGACACATTGTTGATTTATTTTCTGTTTTCGTTTCACGGTATATTTTGCACGCTAATCCACACCTGCACACTGCGTCACTGGAACCAAGCTGTACCCATAACTAGGGTGAAAATGGTCCTGAGTTTCTTGTGTTCCGGAACATGGAGGACCGGGCTAGTCAGTTCGGGCTTGGCTGTTCCCATGACCGATTTGCATACGGATGGGTTCAAACTGAGTTGGCATTGTGAGCAAAAGAAGGATGGGTTGAGATGCTACCCCGGTATATTGCCAGTGGGTAGTAAAATTGCAAGCATTCCTCCCACCACCTTTTGTGTGTTTCGAGTAGAAAACGACCAACGGGTAAGCAGAGGACACTTAGCTATTCAGCTTTGGCACAGAATCCGAGCAGTTAAAGTGTTGGGTGGGGTTCATTCGGCCATGTACGGTTACAGATTGATGCCAAATGCTGCCAAAGCAGAATTTATCATAACCGGTGTTAGCCGTATGATTCACAATTTGAGTACCGAACATAACTCCTTTTGGGTGAAGGTTGGGGGCCGAATATCCATGAAGGTAAATATGCTGAGCTTCTGCTTTCTCATCAGCCTTTAAAAGAGCAGGTAAATGCCATTGCAAGTATTAGACTTAATGACATCTTCCTAACTGGCAAGCTGCTCCATTCTTAGATGGACAATCATGGACTACAATCATTCGAGCCATTATTGGCTGCTGGACTCTACATGGTGCCCCTCTCTTTCCAAGGAGCTCCCAAAAAACTGGAGCGCTTAAGATCTAGAACCATGAGGCATGCTCCATATCAGGTGTATCAACCATGTTTTGCCGATCCTGCGGTGCGAACATGGTTTACCAGTCAAGGGCTTGATGAGGGTGTGGAGTATGGGCTTCATGCATACATTTCTGCAAAGGATTAATGCGATCCAGCGACAGAGAGGTGAGATACGTAGGTGGTCATCTTGATATTTTTCTTTCACCAGAACCTGGAAGGAAAGGCTCCTTTCGCTGTGAGAGCACCTGTGAAATGAGCCTCCTCAAGAGTTACGCGGCCAAGTCCCTAAAAACTCATATTTTCCCTGTGGGGAAGCCCCAAACTGAGAGGACACAAGAACTTGGATCGCTCCAGGTTTCAGTGCTATATTAAAGTTATGGTTACTGCTTATGGGGGAAGATTGAGGAGAACGGAGGAGCACATACGAAACCTCCCACAGTGATGCAAGGGAAAACACACATTTAACCAGGATATACCTACTGTCAGAGACAAGGCATCCCATTCTAACTAAGGTAAGAATACACAGACACAGGTTGAACGTTAAAGGTTACTAGGTCTTTCCTAACTGGCAGCACCATCAAGAAGCAGATTTTAAACCCCAAAGACAGAGAAGTTAGGCGTTTTTGTTTGTGGTAAATTCTACACTTTACCAAAAATCTGTAAGGTAACATGGCATAACCATACAGTACGTTTAGCCACCTAAAGAGGAAGATGGTAAGGCCATAGGATGCATACAATACATTCCTGTACCGTTGTCCGACTATGTTTACAACAAAAACAAACCTTTTACTTGTCAAAAGGAATAGTGCCAGTCACTCGTCCTGCCCACTCCCCGACCCCCATATAATGTTACTGAGTGACCCAGCCCCTTAGGAAAATTGCATGCAAATATCCTGTGTACATTATTTAGGCGCATACTGGGAAAGGTTTAAATAAGTTTCCAATCCTGTGCTTTCTGAACTTCCCAGAGACTCTAAGCCTTTGTTCAAGCCTACTGCTCTCACATTCACTGCAAAGACTGGACAGGGATACTTCCTTGCATCACATCTTAAGTGGGGAATAATTGGGATGGGTAATTGGCTGGCCTTCTGGCACAGTTTAGACCAGACTGTGTCGTTTGGGGAGGGGTGTGGGGGGGGGGGGGGGTGGTTGGGAGCTGACATCACAGTTGGAAGACAGGGTTAGAGGGTTTATCGTTCGATTTTTAAAGGCCGGGATGCATCTCCGAGGCCACAAACATAGTCGTTATTATGTAGCTGAAATCAATCACACCAGAGTTGTGCTCCGTAAAGCGGGAGGCAGTTCAGGAGCGGATGACAACTGGCAGACCCTCAACTCAGCATCAATGCAAACCGAGAGCCTTACACAACACTGATTGGTGCATCAGGGAACAGCCACAGCTCATTACCAAGATAACAGGGAGCGGGGCTGCTCCAGGCAACTGTTCTGCAAATGTGACATTGATTTTATCCACCCTGCCACAGACCAGGCAATTTAGCTAGCAAGAAAACAAATTAGATGAACGGTGGAGCCTTTCTGAATGCTTTTGTTAGGTTTCCAATGTTTAATAGCATAGAACTCTTACTAATCATAACTTTATTTTTGCTAGCGCCTGCCATCACATCCCTGTGGCTTCCTGACTCAATAAATTAAAGGAACTTCCGCCAGCAATTTAAAGTATGCTTATATTGCCGCCTTTGAAGGGTAAAAGCCTAATCAGCTCTGCAAGGGTTCAGACTTCCAGCCTGCAAGTTACAAACTCACACAAACACGAACATGTGCACAAACATACATAGTCATTACACAAGCACACAGTAAACATATGCGCACAAATATACATATTTTTATGTATCAACGGGAGAGGTAGGGCTCGAGTCAACACTCCTGTGCCCCCTAAGGTTATATCAAAAACAACTAAGGAGTGCTTAAGTGTAGCTAAAACCCCATATACCCACAAACAAATGAAACGGCAATAATAGTGACAGTTTATTCCTGGACCCCAACCTTGGTCAGGTAGTTCTGTGTATTAAGCATGACTATACCCACTAGTCAGGAGGTATCCACCCTGTGGCCAAGGATGTCAATGTCCAACAAGGCAAGGCAAACAGCCTTTTGTTTAGAAGGACCCTCACTCACCACTAGTTGGTGGCATGCTTCATCATCGGGTCCCCGCTGGGGTGACCGAATGTCGCCCCAGCGTGCTACGACGCCTGAGTTACAGCGGAGCGGGTTTTGGTGGATACCTCCTGACTAGTGGGTATAGTCATGCTTAATACACAGAACTACCTGACCAAGGTTGGGGTCCAGGAATAAACTGTCACTATTATTGCCGTTTCATTTGTTTGTGGGTATAGGGGGTTTTAGCTACACTTAAGCACTCCTTAGTTGTTTTTGACACAAATATACATATTCATTCCTCAAGGAGGAGCTGAACCAACTGAGTTTTGTTGACAGTTGTTTTGAGAATACGTCAAACGGACACAAGCCAGCATCTGCTTCAGGTGACCACAACACTTAGATCTACCAATTGCAATATCAGAATAAAAGAGGCATGCACACTTTAGGACTGAAGACCAAGAGCTTGTTCCCAATATTTGATCATTAATGTCAGGTAAAAATAGTATTTAGATCATTTGTTAGGCTATGCACGGGGAAATGTAACTTTTAAATCGCCTATCCGAGAGTAACTGCCCAAATTTCGCTAAGCACACATGGGGACAATCATTATGTAATCTAATTTTTAAAGGTTTTTTAATGTTCTTAATGTTTTAACGAACACGTAGAAGGATGCTAATCTAATTTCATTTGTGGATTTTATATAAGATTTAGTACTTGAAATGTTTTTCTTTGGTTTCTATTTTTATGGCGTGATGCCGAAATAAAGATTCCGTAACGTTGACAGATTCTTTGCAGGCTGAGTTGCCCCTGTAGACAAACACGTGAGGAGCACTAAAATGCTAGGAGTCTCGAAAGTGGCATATCACGCTTAACAAACTCCTACTTGCTACTAAGGTACACTGAAGGTGTGAACATTACCAGTAGTAAAACAATCTTTAAAAAAGCCAATAACAATGGCGATGGCTGGCAGCCTGTTTACTTTGTCAATGCATGTTTTGTTTTCTCATTTTCTTTTCAACTTTATTTCTTGGGGGCGGGACGGAGGGGGGGGAAATTGGGGGCAAAATCGGGCCCTCGCCAATTAAAAAAAAAATACTGGCTAAAATAAAATATATAGGGGCAGATTTATGATAACTGGCGCATCCCCAGGGATGCGCCAGTTATTTTGCACCGCTGCTCCGCCACCCATGGTGCGCCGCATTTACAATGCGGCGCACCATGGGGCAAAAACGGCACAGATGCGTGATGCATCTGTGCCGTAAAGGTGGCGCATTGCTGGAGTTGCGTCGCAATCGTGACGCAGCTCCAGCAAGGCTCGGGGGTGCCCCATCTTTACAATGTTGCGTCAAGACCTACGCCTGCTTCAAGCAGGCGCAGGGTTTTGACGCAGCATTGGCCTGAAAGTGACTGAGTGCAATCTTATAGATTTCACTCAGCCACTTCTGCGAGGCGCACCTGCCCCGGAACGCCCACCCTGCGCCGGAACGCCCACAAGTGGCGCAGGGCTTTACAACGTGACGCATCTGCCTAGATGCGTCACGTTGTAAATGGGTCGTAGGGATGCACCACGTTTACGCCGCAGTTGCGTGTCGCAAACGTGGCGCATTCCCAACATAAATCTGCCCAGTAATTTTTTGGGTGTCAGAAATCACACTTTAAAGTTAGCTAATGTCTGACATGGGCTGACCCCAGTGCTGTATGCTGCAGCGGGAGGAAGAAAATGTGAATAAAATGACAGACCAATGAATCAAGAGGGTTGTTGGAAGCGCTTAGAGTATATTACATGTATAACTTTAGTAAAACAACAGAAGAGGGTTTGGTACACGGGAACCAGTGCCTTCATGGCTCCTGTTACCAAGGGTAGCTAGCAATGCCGTGTGTAGCGGCTGCTCGCCCTGGTCGGCCCTAAATGATATGTGCACGAGGCGACCAGTGCACTCCAATGTGACATGCTTCGACGCTAGGGTGCTCAACATCAGTTATGGAAGACGGGCACGTGCCACCCTTTCAGGAAAACGTTTACTTAAATAATTCCATTTCGATGACTAATAGTTACATTTGCCTCATTTTGGACAGCCTGAAACGCTGGAATGGATGCAGGCCGCACTGACCATTAAAATACATCTCAGAACTCTATATTTTCGTGCATGCTGCAAAGGCAAGATCGGCCATTTGGGCACTTAACACTTACATGGGACAGTTACTTGCACAACAACTTTCTTTTGAATTATTGGGGTGAGTTGTCAAAATTACCAGTTCATTTTCACATGAATAATATTAAAGATTTTTGAAAATATTTTAAAACATTTGTTTTAATTGGCGACGGGGCAAGCATCAGTTGAAGAGAAGGCTATGTATGCTTAAAGGTTTGGTATGAAAGACCGGTTAATTGGGTATTAACAGTTCCTCATGCCATATACACGACACAAGACCACCACATACTGTCGCACATCACACAATGTTCATTGTATGAATCCACTTTTCACCAAGTTGCCATAAACTGCACTGCAGCATAACACACATGGTGTAACAATGCAATTAACACACCTCTGTGTGTCACAACACTGTCACACTGTACGCCTCACACAATTTCATACGCCTTGCAGCACAATATATGGAACTGAAGCATGCCGCGTTAGAGCACTTGATAATCTCAATCCACAACACACCAAACCATAGCTTACAAGGCAGGTCCACATCAACTCAGAGCATGCCAACAAAAGTATACACAAGCAATAGAGGACCAAATTAGGCCATGCCAGCCCACACATCAAGGCAGACTTAATCAGACCATTTCAACCACAGAATACCACACCAGAGCATGAAGCATCACAACTACCTACACTACACAAAATGATATCATGCTATACACATTAAATTCACACTTCCCATAACTTTCCACACATCAGCTATCACCAGATCACCCCACAGCATCCAGTACTACTTCATATATCGCACCTTTCCACACAAGCCTACAACAACAAACACTAACGTACAACATGCCATTCAACACTCATACAGATCATACCACCTCAGGTCACTTACTCCAACACTACACTATATACTGTACATTACATCATATACCAACATATCTCACCATGACACACCAGCGTTCATCACACCAGCCAACATAATATGATACGCATGTCACCAAATTATACTATATCATTAAGAACACCCCCACATCACATTCTCCTTCACTGCTAGATCCCACATTATAGTTCAGACTACAATGCGCCACACTACCTCTCACCAGATCACCCCATTACAACTTATTCACACCACCCCTTGCCACTGCATCCCATCTAACACTGATCTGCCTGACTGAACTTGCAGTGCCACACTGAACGAACCAGGAAACATCTCTAGGTTATTTCAGGACTACAAGACTAGCACAACCAACTTGGGACAACACCGAATATAGTGGTACAAAGGAGCCAGTCGATGACCAGCCAGTGACACAGCACACATCTCCATCTCTGGATACTCACACATGTTGGTAACTGTTCCCAAGACCGGATCTCCCCACCACCATGGAGAATTCTGTGGTAGTAGCCCACAACCTTAAGTTAGCAATCAGGGGGACGGAGAGTAAGCATGGGCGGAAAATCCGTTTTGCTCGCGGATTTTGCGGATTTTCGGTAAATTCGCAATCCGCGAGATTCGCGAATCTCCCGCAAAATCCGCAAATCCGCGAGCAGCGGATTTTGCTCGCACTGTTCGCGTGAGTTCGCGGCTTCCCAGTACAACTTCGCGCCCCGCGAATAAGTGCAAAATTGCAGAAATACGATCTTAGCAAAACTGAAACTACTTACCAGGTTCAAAAGTTCAGGCTCATCATTAGTAGCCATTTCCTGTAGTGCTTCCTGAGGGGCCCCTCCAGAGTTCAGTTGCCAGTTGCAACTATTATGTGGCCCTGCTCTGAACCTCAGAATAGTTACACATATGCCACAAAGGTCCTGAATTACAGCTAAGGGAGACAAGCAGGAGCCAGGCTGGAAGTTCAAATCCATTAATCAGCCCCTAATTCATTATTGTCAGTTGGGGCAGGGCAGGTGTTGTAACTAATTTTGCAACAATGAAAGCACTTAGCAAGTGCAAAAGATCACTAATCAGGAAGCACTAAGGAAGCAGGTGCCAGCTAAAAAAATATTCTGTGACACATTAATCAGCCCCAAATTAATTCAGGTCACTTGAGGCAGGGAAGGTGTGCTTGCGTTGCCACAATAATGTACACTGACTGGACAACCAGAGGGTGCTGTGATGAAACAGAGGGTGGCATGGGTGGGCCAGAGGGTGGCATGAGTAGTCAGAGAGTGGCAGTGGTGACAGAGAGTGGCAGTGATGAAGAAGAGTGTCCCAAACAGGCTGGACACGTAGAAACAACAAGTTCGCGAAACTTGCGACCCAACAGGTAAGTTCGCAATTTGCGAAATTGTACAAAACCCTCGCGAACTGGCAGAAACCCGCGCAAACACAAAAAAAAAAATCCGCAAATTCGCGAGAATTCGCGGATTTTGCGGATTGCGAGTTCGCAAATCCTCAAAATTCGCGAACGCGAGATTCGCAAAATTCGCCCATGCTTAACGGAGAGTACCCAAAAGTGAGAGTTACATTACATGACCACAGTGGTGGTTGGCATGGATCAGGGGTGGTGAGCGGGAGGCAGGGGTAGGTGGTACAATAGAAAAAGAAAGTACCTCCTCACCACATCTCTCCTCCGTCGACCCTCTGTCGTCTCTCCTGGCAGGAATGGAACAGGAGGCATCAAGGCTCCCCTCAGCCACTCACAGTGCTGTAATGCAGCATTCTGATTGGTCTGAGTGCTGTGGTTCGGTGCTCAGCCAGGAAATGGGAGTCTGGGCATGTACTCCACCCAGGCTGTAATGCAGCCTGGGTGGAGAACATGCAAAGTGGGCATGACTGTTTGGACAACCCCAGAAAGCAGGCGAAGCACTCATGTGCACTGACAGTGTGCCACCACTCCTCCCCTTGCTCCTCTGTCACCAGAGGAGCCCCACCCCACCCGTAAAGCTGCAGCAGCAGAAAACAATTAAATGATAATAATCTTGAGTTATTATCATTTTTCTTTTTTCTTTATCTCACTGTGGGAAAGCAGTGCGGCAACACTCCTCCGCCTTAGCCTTAGTGGAGGAGCCGCCACTGCATGACCAACAACAAAACTTTAAATAGGATCAGGAAGTACACAGTTGGCTAAAAGCTCTTGGAAACAATCAACACCTTTGTAGTGTCGCATCGTCTTCTTGAGAGGCTTTGGAACAAGACATTATCACATTGGTCTCGGGGTACTCCAAGGTAGGTAAAGAGGGCAAGTGAAAGGAGGCAGCAGAACGGCGTGCGTTGTTGAATGGTTGACCAACGTTAAAATAAAAAACCTACTTGCTGACAACAACTATGACATCTGCTTACACTGATACTACAACTGTCCATCTGAAGCTATGAATATGTAATAAGTAACTTTCATACTGTGAGCTGCCATCATCAGTAGGCTGATAAACCCCAAATTATGAAAGAGGGTGCTGAAAATGGGCCATTTCGCTGATCTGCAAATACCGCGACAGAGGGAAAGAAAAACGTTTTAAAACGCTACTATAAGCAGTATATAATAAGTGTACACCAACCTGTTCAGATAATAAGGTAAGAGTTATCACAAATGTTAAAGATAGGATTAGTTCATCAAGTGTGATTATGACTACTGACAGAAGTCTGCTTTACAAAATGTAAACTTCTACTTAATAATGAGGGCTATGTGAGGTCTTCAGGGGTGCGCATTACTTTACCTCCGGGAAGGGTTCAGAATCCTTGGTACAAGAAACTACAAGGCCAAACAATGCTGTTAAAACATTTGTGGTTTCAGATTGACAGCAAGCACATTTAAAAGGGTATATGATAATTCATCCACGCCCAACGGGCATGAGTGTGACACATAGGTGTGGTGTTGGGGATTCTGGATTCCAAATATGTAAGTGTAGAGTGCTTCTGTTTAGACATCCTTGTTGTAACGGAAGAATGACCGGATCCAAGTGGTATCTTATATGTAGTTTATAAGTTAGAAGTAAGGTAGAAACACGAACCCCAACAGGAGCAGCCTCCTTGCTGCTCAGCCCTGCACTCAGCTGCATTTTCCCACGCATACAACACTCTATGACATCAAACAGTATGCTAACATTCCACACAGACATCCACAGGCTGAGCAGCAAGCAGGAGCAGATATCACACTTCTTCCCCCTTTAAACAAAAACACAAACATTGAAAATGCAAAGAATAAGCATAATAACGACAATATAAGGAAGAAGCAAATAGTCCGAAAATAAATAACTTAAGTAACTAAATGAGAACATGTTGCAAATATTATGATAGAAAATTATGCAATAAAACAATGGAATTAACATGCAGATTAACAATGAGAACATAAACACTAAAATAAAGAAGACGAGGACAAAGAGTACCTCGACCTGGAAAACAGGAATAACTAAATAACCCACACCCATCTTCCCCCTTTAATAGAACGACAAAGAATGGTGTGTAGGAAGAGCAAAGGAAAAATAAAATAGGAAGTGCTAAAAGGTGAAGAGATACTACAAAGTACAGAAGAACAACAATAGCGTAAAATAGAGACGAAACACACATAACAAAAGGAATAAGCGCTCCAAATCACCACCAAACATACCAGTTGGCCAGACTAGACTGAAGATGGTATGAAGAAACAGCAAGGAAAAACAGACAGTGCAAGGCAAAAACAAGAAAACACTCTCAAAATGTAAGAGAGATGTATAAGAAAACTATTAGTATTTTGAAAATACGCAAGAGGATAAAAATGTGACACAATGAAAATCAATATACAGGTACCATGTAAATGAAATGCAAGGTGTCATAGATCCCAAGAACATGAATAAGTAATAAGATGCAAAGATTAAGAAAACATAGGCTACTACAACCAATGACATATATAACATATGCCCGAAGGTAAGCACAGTAAGGTGCAATCTAATGAATGAAGGAAACGTTGGAAAAGACGAATCCACATTCAGAAGGATAAGACACATGTAAAGTAAGGTAATATAGATAACAGTGAAACAGTGAAATGAAAAACATTGTAGGTGGCCTGGCAAGTCACGTAACAGGAATGTAACAACCCGTGAAGCATTTGCGTGACCTGACAACTCACAAAACCATTAAAAGAACGTACCGTAATCCAACATGGTGAGATGACCTGGCAGGTCACACATATTCTTCACGGTGTTACGTGACTTGCTAGGTCACCTACAATGTTATCCATTTCACTGTTTCACTGATTCACTGCTATCTATATTACCTTACTAAGAAAACAATCCTCTTGCGCATTATGTTTCCTTTCATTTTTGAGCCAGCATAGTTCCTGTGTGCTGTGCGCTAGGTGGGGGCGGGGGGAGCACCAGATCTGCAATACATATACTTCGCTTATTGTACCTGGGTGGCATGCAGAGTCTTTACAGTGGGACTCTATTGAAAGCCCTGACTTTGCCCGGGGAGTGAAGCACTGATGATTTCTAAGTTAGCAGTCTAAGGGAGTATTTTCAGAATGAGTGAAAAAGCTCTGACCACCAACCAACACCTCAAAAGGGCCAATGCCTCTAATAGCCCAATATCAAAATCCGTTGTATCTTCGAAAAGCATTTCGTCTTGGGACTAAACCCTGAAGCAGCAGCTAACTTCTGTTGTGGCAACATAAACACTCACATAACATGGACGTGGTTTTATTACATCATAGCAAGAGTTGGTCAATGGCTGATGACAAGCTATGTCACTTCACATTCCACATCCGATTGGCGGTAAGACATCTACCATAATGTTCCTGAGCTGTTGCACCTTACCATCCTTTGTAGCCCGACCATGGGGTAAACCTAAAAAAGGACTAGCACTTTCATGAGGGGCTCAAAATTGGTTCTCGCTACTCAGCTCTCCAAACAACCACAATCAACCACATTTAAATGAAGCACTGCTAGTTTGCCTGGCTACATGTGCATTAAGCAGCCCAGTTTCAATCGTAGTGCAGATGGGGAGAAGGCCAGAAGGAGGGAGGGCAAGCTCAGAGTTGATGCAGAAGAGGAAGACCCTATCTATGGCAGCACCTCAGACTGAGGCCTGGTTAGCTGTAAAATGTTGTCTCAGAGGGCATACAGCCAGATTCATGAAGGTACCATTCTGCGATTAGCAAATTGCGAAAATGTGCGAATCGCAGTTTGAGAATCGCAGAATGGCATTCATGTAGAAATGCGTTGAAAGAAAGCGAATCGCAATCGATCGCAATTGGCGATTGCGATCTTACCGCAATCGCATTTTAATCGCAGAATCGGCAATTTTCAATGTAGAAATTGCAACCTCGCAAATAGCGAAATCGCTATTTGCGATCTCGCTAACTGCGAGATCGCAAAAACGGGAAGTCGCATTTCGAGCCCACTGATGACATCACAACCAGGAAGTAGGCTCACCACAGCCACAAACAGAACACAGAGCCAGGGAGTGGCAGCAGGATACTGAGGAGCACCAAACCTTACACTGTGCAGCTCCCCAGCTTGAAAAAACGTTTCCAAGATGTCCCAGGATGCAGCAGGGAGCAGTGGGCAGGAGAGAAAGCTGAAAATTAAGTTTTCTGAACTTGAACTGGAGCATCTAATTGAGGGGGTCTGCAAGGATCATGCCCGGCTCTTCAGAAAAGACTCCCGGAGGGTGCCAGAGGCAGATAAGCGCAGGATCTGGCAGCGCATCCGCGCTGAGGTCAATTTGGTTGGTGTGACCCAGCGGTCAATTGATGACCTAAAAAAACGCTGGTACGACCTGAGAGGTCGTTCTAAGGAGCGTATTGCGGAGAGGCTTGGGGAGAGACTGGCCACCGGTGGAGGGGAACCTGTAGCCACACCGAACACCCCATTGGAGGACCTGATAGAGGACACCATTGCGCCAGAAGCCCGCGTGGGGGTCCTTCAGCTGGACTCATCTCGACCCAGCCAACAAACTGAAGGTAAGTGCCATGCGACTGCGACCCTGTCCCCCAGCAATGCCCTTAACTCCTGAGCTAGCAATATGACATCCCCAACAATGCAGCCCATGCACACCAAAAAGCCCCATTGCATTGTGGTAGTTGTAGTGTAATCATGTACCCCCAGTTAGCCCAACACTGCCAGAGCAGTTAATGCAAAGTAAATCCAAAAGCCAGTCAGGGAAAGCAAGGCTGCATGCATGTATCAACATTGCTTGCGCAAGATACATAACATTAATCATGCACCCTTTCACATTGCAGGTGCAGGTGAGCAAGCCAGCACAGACAGCGAGGTCCTGCACATCGCCGAGAGCCAGGAGGACACTGAGGGTGAGGGCCAGTCCTCCCAACGACCCGGCCCATCACAGCCACCAGCAGTGCTCCCACCACCACCACCCCGTGCGGACAGGGCCACCCCTGCAGCCACAGCCGTGCAGCCAACACCCCAGCAAACAGCCACAGCAGTGGTACAGGCTCCACCACCAGCGCCTAGGAGGCAGACGAGGCGCACAGCTGGTGCCAGATCACACACCAGCGCACTGAGGTGCCAGCAGCGTCAGGGCCCAGCAGGCACCGGCAGGGCACTTCAAATACCTGATCCAGACCTGGCCATCGAATGCCGCATGCTGGCGGTGCATCGCACACAGGCGCGTCACATGGCAGCAATGCTCACCCAGATGCAGGCGACAAGCCAAAACATAGCCCAGATGACCGCTGCAGTCCGGGAGAACAACCAGCTGCTGGTAGCCCAGCAGGACATGACCCGCCGACGCCCCCGCCAACTAGATGGCCCGCCTATCGGCCTACACAAGATCCAATCATGTAGTTGGGAATGCTACATCACAGCTGGCACGCAGGTCACTCGCCATGCAGGGCCAGATGGTGCAGTGTTGACAGGATGTGGCCAGGTCACTAGATCTACTTACCGCAGCAGTGCTCGGCAGCCAGGCCACTGCCCATGGAGAAGAAGAGTGAGGCTGCGTCAACCAACAGCAGTGCATCCTTGCCACCGATGCCTGCACGTCGCCGCAGCAGCAGGCCAACAGCTGCAACTAGGGCCAACACCGTCCCTCAGGATACAGAGAGACGACTTTGGGCGTCTCGTCATAACCGACAGTGAGGACTCAGACACTCTGAGGGAGGCCATGCAGTAAACCCCTGCAAACCCACTACCCCAGCATGGGGAGGTATGGAGCAATACTCTCTTCATGAGACAGTAGAATAAGTAAAGGCCAATTTATTGTGCTTAAACAATAAAGAGTAATGGTCAAACTTGAATCACACTCATGTCATTATTACATTTGTCATGCATGGGTGCTGTGTTTTGAGAGGAGAATGGGTGCACTAGAAACAGTTAATAGTGATGTGGTTGCGGCGCCTGTGTCCTTCAGCAGGATTTTCTCCGCGTGCATAACGTACATGTGGAGGCGGCCGGTTGTCACCTTCAGACTCACTGCCAGATATCTCCACTGGTATCCTGCGCTTGGTAGCAATGTTGTGGAGTATTGCACACACGGCCACGATGCGGCAGCAGACCTCACGTGTGTATTTGATGGCCCCACCAGTCTTGTGCAGTATGCGGAAACGGCTCTTCAATAGGCCAAATGTCCTCTCTATATGGAATTCCTTGTTCGTATGTGTGCAGCATTGTAACGCCGTTGCTGTGGTGTGGCAGGGTTGAGGTATGGGGTGAGGAGGTACTCACGTAGACCGTAGGCGCGGTCACCTGAGGGTAATAAGCACAGGGTGAGTGCCTATTCTGCGCAGATACATGCTCAAAGTGTAGTATTTGGGGACATGTGTACTTACCTAGTAGGTGTCCTTCGCCAAAGTCTCCCCTTGCCAGTCGTGTGTGAATGCCGCTGTGCCGGAAGATGAAGGAGTCATGTGTGCTGCCCGGATATTGTGCCACTATGTCCGTGATGTAATTCTTTGCATTGCACACCATCTGGATATTGAGGGAGTGGTAGGACTTGCAGTTGCGGTACATGTATTCCGTTTGTGCTGGTGGGCAGATGTGGATATGGGTACAGTCAATGCATCCAATTACATGCGGAAAATGTGCAATGTTGTAGAATTTCAGCTTGGTGTCATTTATGTCCTGTTGGGTGGTGTGGAATGAAATGTAGTGGTGTAGCCGGGTCATCATTGCATCCAGGAAACTCCTTAGGCAGCGGGACATGGTCGGCTGGGATAGCCACCCTGCGACGGAAACTAACCCCTGGAAGCTTCCGGAGGCCAGTAGGTGCAGGCTGAGCAATACCTGCACATGGGTGGGAAGAGCGGATGCTGCAGCAGGGCCCGGGACATATTGTTTGGGGTCAAGGGCAACAAGTTTTAATGTGCATTTTGTCCTTGGGACAAGTAGGCCCAACCCCCTGCAGCACAAACCCTTTGGCTGCCAGTTTACAGTACCACATTGTGGCTCAGGGAAGAACATTCTCTACAATTAAGGTAAAGTGTGTGTTATATGTAACATGTGTGTTAATGCTGTTCAAACGTGTATATATGGTTCATTAACGCAAAGCCTTTATTATTAGGGTGAGCACTAAAAGTAAATGTTTTAAACTCAGCCTGCACTACTGAAAGTGGTTCCAGTATTAAAGTGTACACACATTTTTAAAGTTTAATAATATGAGGCTCTGTATTATGCACCCAGAATGCTCTCTGATTATATGCAAATATTTGCAGAAGCTTGAAAGCAAGAGTGATGATTCTTTGCTTTCGAAATAAAACGTTCACAACAAAATGCATGTAAGAAAAGAAAACATTTAGCTCAAATACTGTAAGATTTTAGGCAGCGTATCTTTGCAGCATCATTTAGTAACATGTTGATGTATGTTAGTATTTCCCAAAAATATTCAGAATGTAATATTAGTGTAACCAGTTTAAATACGAATATTGAAAACAAGAACAAACAAGCATTGGCAAAGCTAGTAGATCTGAAATTGGTGGTCAGCCTTTTGGTTTTGTCAAGGCGTGACTTGTTTAGGCATGGTTTTTGTAAAACCTTAACGGTGTGGGAGCTGCTGGGTCCTCACCATTCTAACAAGCATTGGCAAAATCAAAACAAAAAAATGTTGGTCTCAGTATACATTGCCATAGCAGTTCTGGGCACTGAACAAAACTACTTTGTGTGCCAATATGCTTCTTCTAAAAGAGCAAAATACTGTCACTTACAGGGACGCCAGCTGATAGACAGACGGAGAGAGACAGAATAAAAAACAAAACAAAAGGTTATGGTTAACGCCAGGCCTAATTAGAGGCCCAATTATTAACAAAAAAAAGTCTACAAAGTGCATCCATGGTATATATCCTTGCATTAAGTGCATATGTACAGTTTGCATGAATTCACAAGAATTTACAGAAGTAGGCCAAGAAATAGTACTCCCAGAAAATATTTGTGAACTGCATTTTAGCATATGCAGGTGTAGATTTGCTTATGTGAAAATCTGAATGTTTTCAAGTTCACTTTTCCTCCAACCACTTTTTTCCCAACCCTAGAAGAAGTTTTAAGACTGCCACTGCCAGTAGTAAATTTCCAACCGTTCTCAGTATAGGAAATGATTAGAGAAAGATTGGTGAAAACCCTTAAAACATGCATGTTAGTAGGATTGCACAGACTAAAAAGGGCATTCCAACCCTGGAACTATTGCTTACCACTACCCTCAGCCCCAGTATGTATACCTGCAGAAACATAGCAGAATAAGGGAATTGCTAGTATTCAAACACTACTATGGTATGAACCCTGGCATAATCAGAGAGGCTATATCAGAACTCTTATATAATGAGATTGCTGCGTAATTTGTTGCCGCATTACATGGCACAAAAGGGGCAAGTGGATTTTGTTACAGGACAAGTAGATTTATTAAGCAGCCTGCCCCATGGACAAGTAGATATTTTATTAAATTCCACACCCCGGGCAGGGGGTCTAGGTCCTGGATCAGCTTAATGATCATTGGGCCATTTAGGCGGTACTTAGCATAGATTTGCTCCCTGGTTTGGCCCAGAAGGGTGACCCGCTGACGGAATATCCGCTCATGGATCCTACGCCTGTTCTGTGCTGCTCGCTGTAGCCTACGCCGCCTGACCACCATGTAGAGTCCTGGCATTGTGAGAGTCCTCAGTCGCCAGCTGCATGTCCTTTAGTGTGTTTGGTCAGGCCTGCACCTGATTGCAGTTAACTTTAATCAACTCTTTTTTTTTTCTTTGCTGGTTACCACCTGGTTTGGGCTCTCCTTAAATAGCGCCTCGCAAATAGCGATTTTCGTGTTTTTCGCAATCTGCGAGTTTTCATGAATGGCATTTGCGATTATTTAGCGAGTTTGCAATTGATTTCGCAGAATCCATGGTTTCTCGCTATTTCTAATTCGCACATGGGCTGGTTTCAGGATTCTGCGATTTTATTAGCGAAATCACTATTTGTATTTAGAGATTTCGCAATTTAGCTACTTTCACTGTCATGAATTGCTTTTACTAAATTTGCGATCGCAATTGCTATTTCGCAGCTATTGCGATCGCAATTCGGCTTCATGAATCTGGCTGATATTCTGCTGTTCCCCTGAGCGGAGACTCTTAGCGTGATTGTTGGCCAAATACAATGTGTTAATCTAGTCGCTTTTTCCAGAAAGGGTGGCTGAGTATTAATAAGCCGACTTCTCAGCAGACACCCATTTTGGTTTTGCCTATTTCGCCAGAAAGGACTGGTGCATATTCATCTATAGAACTCTAAATATACATTACCCACCTATAAAGAGCACCATCCTGTTCAGGCAGATTCCTTTTGAAGGGGCTGGTTCACATTAATCAGCCAATTCGGGATATCCTTTAGCCAACTTATTAAAAGACACACACAATCTTCTATATATGCTGACATTTTAAAACTATAAAGTGGGAGATTTTGAGAAGACAATCGGTGGAATGTATTGTCCCATTGGCTTCTACTGAGGAAGAGGCAATTTAAGGTGAGAGAAAGCTCAAATAAAGACAATTTTGGCTTAATCAATGGTAAGCCTACTGCCTGGATCTGGTTCGTTGACATGTATGCTGTTCTTGTGTATTCTTCCAGAAGGGAATGGTGCATATAAATGTACTGCTCTGGAGGTAAGACATAGACACCCGTTGCAGGTATACATTCACTGAAGGCGGACAGTAGTATTGGCCTGACATAAGACTACATTAGTGCACTTTCATTTACATTTTTTGTACAATACTGGTTCTAAGTGTGGAATTGCCATGTGTGCTTGTACAACTTCAGTAAGGTGAACACACCAGTATCCAAGAAAATAACAGGCGCTTTTGGGCCTACACAGAGTTTGACACTTGGAGGAAATTGTAGTATATGGATTGTGTTGTGAACAAAACGTCTGTATGGGAGATCTCATGGGGCAATGAACACACAATAATAAAAGACTTATAAAACTCTACATTCTGTACTCAACAGAAACCACATTTCTTACTACCACTTAAACAAGTGTAAGAGATTGTGATGGATTTCATATATTGTGCACTATTAACAACGTGAAGAACGTGTTTTTACTCTCAATTTCACATGTGCACATTGACATGATGCTACTGCACTTTAAACAAATTTCCTACAACATATAAAAGTGTGTTTTCCTGGTTCTTATTTACTAGACCCCAATTTAAACCTAGGTGCCATACTGTTCAAAATGGATGTCTTCTCCTACATGCACACTGTCGATTATTCCTATAGCACACAGTCAAGCACAGTTATGTTTGCTTCTTTCCACTGACTTTGTTCTTGCTGTTCTCTGAGAAAACTTTCCAGCACAGTCACAATAATGTTTGCTTCCCCAGGGACCTTCTGCAAACTCACTATGCATTCATAATAGTTTGCTGTTGTCCATGTAGCTAGATCTCTAATAAAAGAGAGAGGGACCCTCTACCAAAGGGATGGGGTACCAACTATTGACTTTGTCAGATAAGAAATTCCCTCTGGCCACATAAATTAAAACAACATAAATGACAACCAACAATACAGGCAAACTTAATAGTGCAGTAGAAACCAAAACTATGAAACAACAAATAAATCACCAAATGTATAAATTTATTAAAATATAATTAAAAACTAAACAAATAGTAATGGTAAAATCAAGGGAACACAGTCAATATAGGGAACAGAAAATCTTCACAGTTAATCACACAAGTTCCTAAAGTATAATAGAAGGAGGAACTCAATAAGGTTATATTCAGCAACAGTCAGAATAGTCCTTAGTTGGTAATATGAGTTCTCTCCCCCAATTCTCAACGCGTTTCGACGGACCAAAGCAATTGTAGCCGTCTTCTTCAGGAAGTTTATTAGCTGTATTCCCCAGAGTTACTTTTAAAGGGGTGTCATTCACTTCTGTTGGATAAAAGGGGAAAGTTTTCTCTTTTCAATGCCGTATATACGTGCAAAAATGCGATAGTTATTATAATCCTCTTAATAATCAGCGCTCACATTCATTCGAGCGGATACCAAGGGTCTGTTCTTCGAAAAAGCAGTCTAGCAATCTTGTGATCACGCGGTAGTAGGGTTGTTAAGTTTAAAATCATCCAGGAACAAATGGAAATAATAAGATAATCTTGGCGCCAACTCAACTGAACTGGGGCTGCCTCCGTCTCCCAAACAGTGGTGGCTATTGCTTCTTAAGAAATGAAACTCCAAGCTTCCCGCGTGTCTTCTCCGTGCAGAGCTTTCCTGTAATTGGAATTACAGGAAAGCTCTGCACGATGATTTTAAACTTAACAACCCTACTACCGCGTGATCACAAGATTGCTAGACTGCTTTTTCGAAGAACAGACCCTTGGTATCCGCTCGAATGAATGTGAGCGCTGATTATTAAGAGGATTATAATAACTATCGCATTTTTGCACGTATATACGGCATTGAAAAGAGAAAACTTTCCCCTTTTATCCAACAGAAGTGAATGACACCCCTTTAAAAGTAACTCTGGGGAATACAGCTAATAAACTTCCTGAAGAAGACGGCTACAATTGCTTTGGTCCGTCGAAACGCGTTGAGAATTGGGGGAGAGAACTCATATTACCAACTAAGGACTATTCTGACTGTTGCTGAATATAACCTTATTGAGTTCCTCCTTCTATTATACTTTAGGAACTTGTGTGATTAACTGTGAAGATTTTCTGTTCCCTATATTGACTGTGTTCCCTTGATTTTACCATTACTATTTGTTTAGTTTTTAATTATATTTTAATAAATTTATACATTTGGTGATTTATTTGTTGTTTCATAGTTTTGGTTTCTACTGCACTATTAAGTTTGCCTGTATTGTTGGTTGTCATTTATGTTGTTTTGATTTATGCGGCCAGAGGGAATTTCTTATCTGACAAAGTCCATGTAGCTAGTACTGATCTCTGTGCGACATCTTTTGAATTTTAATATTAATTCTTTTAAAATTATTGAATTGGCCGCAGCTAAATTGACTATATTTTGGATATGTTGTGGGTCGCTTTATCTCAGAGACCCATTACCTCATGAACCTGAGGTTTAGCACTGTCTATGATTCATCAACCCGTGGGCGAATTGTTGAGGTAACATCTTAGGGTGTACACATCTAGGGGTTCCCCGCACCCACACAAGCATTGGCAAAGCCAATAGGTCTTCCCTACTAGAGCTTTTGGTTCTTTCACCGTTTTGTAGCCATGTTGTACAGCAGCGCATCTTTTGCAACATGGTTAAAAGTAATTTTTAGAAAAAGTGCTATAAGGTGGCTACATCATAGTACTTTTTAAATTGCTCCCTAAAGGCAACTTGGAGGATGGGAGGCAAAATGGAGAGAGAGAGAAGGAGACAACATGGAGGGAGATAACACGGAGGGAGGGAGAGAGGGAGACTGAGGTTCCGTGATTCCGAACCTGTTCAATAAAGGTCGTCGGATATAGACGATTCTGGTATCAGCGGACCGCAAATGACGAGTGCGGTATGTACGAGTGTTTTCGTCATAATCGATCAATGGGAACACTACGTATTCATGGATTTCGTTTGAACCCTCGGGTTCCATTTTGTGTACGGCAGCCATTTTGTGTGGTTGCCCTCACATAGGCCCATGACTACGGCTGAACGAGTCTTTGGGACACGTACACCTTTAGCTGACTTTTGTGTGACCTGGACGAACTGACTCCCTTGCCCGAGGCTGACCTCGTTGAGCCAGTTCCTTGTTAAGCAGCTGGTCAGATAGACATCAAAGAGCAGGACTTTGCTGAGTTTATGGTACATGCACACACCCTTCTATCTTGCTTCCCATCTGCTTCTGTTTCTTCCTGTATGGCTTAATTATTGATTTGGGTTGAGGATTTATGATGGGTCCGTCCGGCCTGTTCGAACAGGAATGTTGGATTTTGCTTGGTCATTTCTGGTGGGCTGGACAACAGAAAGTGGGATTGTCGTCATGCGATATGTTCGAAATGTCACTCTCCTATTGGTCAGTTTGTATGTAATCGATGCTAGCCAGGAATGTGATTTTTAGCATAAAAGACGATGCTCCGCTCTATGAATTTGTGCAGTCTCTAGCAAACAACCCGTGTTGTGCTTCGTAGACCTCTGTTCCTGGTTGCAGCCAATAAATTTGGTCTTTGACGTCATCAAGAAGTGTCCCGTGTCTCTGTTTGCCGAGGCAGGGGAATCCGAAGACATCGGGCGTTTTCCCTGGCGCCGCTGGGTTAAAAATTGTCCTGGTTTAACTTTGTAAGAGTGAATTTTAATAAAAAGCAACTGGACAATAATAAAATAATAAAGTGAAGAACCAAAGGTAAAATTTACCAAAGGTAGAATGCTCTCAAAAATAAGGAGCATGGACAAAAACTGTTGGTAGCATAGCCGAGCAGCGGAAGGTAGACGTAGGTTATGGGCCTCTCGCCACGCCAGTAAACTAATACGTTGTACCGCGTGATGCACCTACCCCCTGCCAGCCGAAGCTAAATAGGATACTACCAACAGTTTTTGTCCATGCTCCTTATTTTTGAGAGCATTCTACCTTTGGTAAATTTTACCTTTGGTTCTTCAAAGGATTTAGGATAGGGTGAGTCTTTTAGGGGACTCATACCGTCCATTTCCTTGGTCCTGATGAATACCGGGAACCTTCCCTAACGGTTGAAACATGTTGACCAACGCACTAAAACACATATTGAGATACGTAGGTCATAACTCCCCTTACAGTATCTCACACTTTATTATTTTATTATTGTCCAGTTGCTTTTTATTAAAATTCACTCTTACAAAGTTAAACCAGGACAATTTTTAACACTAATATTTTGCACTTACATTTCACAACCTGCTCCACTGTATCACAGGTGTCGAAGCACACCCTGGTGACGCTAGGCCACCAGGGTGGACCCCGATGATGAAGCATGTCACCACTAGGTGGTGAGTGAGGGTTTTTTTAGAAAAGGAATAATTATTCCACTTTTGGAAAACCTTCAGCCTATACATCGGGTGATACTCCTTCATTTGTTTTTCATTATACGTGACATGGGGAACAGGAGTATTCCTTGTCCACCACAAAGTGGACACAATCCCTTACTCTCCCCCTTGTTTTCCTAGACTAAAGTTCTTCTACAGCAAGCTTATCCGTCCAGTAATAATCAGCGCGATTATCAGCAACCTCAGCAATATCAGAGAAACTCGCAAAGGTTCGAGTCTTCTCAGCCACGTTTTTCTGTAGGCCCTAATCAGTGTGCGTATTGTAAAGAAGAGGGTCATTTCAAGAGTAGTTGTCCGGTTCTGTTACAGCGCACGAATGGTGCTTCTGGTGTGAGAGGTCGAGGTGTTCAACAAGCAATTAGAGGTAGAGGACGTGGTGTGTTTCCTCAGAATGCGCGTACTTTGCCTCCACAGAATTCTATGAATAGCTTTGATCAGCAGAATGGTGCGTCTGGTAGGACGACACAGTACTATGCGGACGATTATTACGTCGAAGGTGAGAATGTGGATGGTAATGATTGCTAGGACAGCCATGGACAAAGAGAGGGAGTTGTTTCAGTTCCAGTAGATCACAGTGGACCTTATGTTGAAGTGATTGCACCAGGTGTGTCAGAGCCTTTTCTGTTGGATACTGGTGCTGCAAAGAGTTCTATTATGCACTCTAAACTCCCTGGCACACCTTTGTCTGGCTTAACGAATGTTTCAGTAGGTTTTTCTGGCGCCCCGGTTATGAATCCGATTTCTAGTCTATTGTCTATTTCTGTTGGACCTTGTGCATTCGAAAACCCCTCATTCTGACGACAGGTTGTGGTGAGAACTTGTTGGGATTGGACTTGTTGAAGAGATTGTATGCAACGCTATATTGTTCTCCGTCAGGAGTACACCTTACATTGGGTAAGAGAGTGATCTCTCCGATGTATCTGTCTAAAGATCGACTTCCACCTGAATTGTCTTCTCTCCCTGATTCTCTTTGGGCTTCTGGTCCTAATGATGTGGGTCTCCTAGAGATTCCGCCATATGTTATGACGTTGAAAGTGAATGCTAGATTGCCACGTATTCCGCAATATCGCATTTCCAGTGATGGTGAAAGAGCACTTCTGGCGATCATCTATGATCTGATTGAGAAAGGTGTGATTGAGGAAACGAGAGGTAATGTGTGCAATAGTCCGGTTTTGCCTGTTCTGAAAAGAACTGATTCTTCACAGCCTCCTGTATATAGGTTTGTGATCGATCTCCGCGAGGTGAATAAGATCGTTGTCCCGCAATTTCCTGTTGTGCCTGATATCACCGCTTTACTGACTTTGATCCTGGCTACAGCCACGTGGTTTTCAGTGATTGACTTGAAGAATGCTTTCTTCAGCATCCCGATTGCCATGGAAAGTAGAGGTATTTTTGGCTTCTCTTTAGGAGGACGAAGTTTCCGGTTTAAGCGCGCTCCTCAAGGCTATTGCGAGAGTCCATCGATCTATAGTCAGGCTTTGAAAACGCAACTGGATTTGCTTGTTTTACCTGATGGTGCTGCTCTTATTCAATACGTCGACGATCTGTTAGTTGCTGCTGACAATGAAGAGATTTGTAGAGAGGCTACTTTGTCGTTGTTACGCCATTTGTCTGATTTCCATCATAAGGTTTCTCTTTCGAAGTTGCAATATTGTCGACAAGAAGTTACCTACTTAGGTCACCTCTTATCGGAGGAGGGAAGGAAACTGACCCCAGAAAGAATTCAAGCGATTGCGAAAATGAGTGTGCCTACGACACAGAGAGAAGTTTGTGCTTTTCTAGGTATTACATCGTATTGTAGACAGTGGATCCCTAATTTTTCGTTGCTTGCAAAGCCTTTGATAGCTCTTACTGTTAAGGATACTCCAAATCCTATTCCATGGACTGACGAATGTCAGAAGAGCTTTTCAGAATTGCGCGATGCGTTGTGTTCGGCTCCTGTGTTGGGTACTCCCGACTACAGTAAGCCGTTTCCATTGTATGTCCATGAGAGAGAGGGATGTGCATTGTCAGTTTTGACTCAACAGTTTGGCGATAAGCAGCGTCCATGTGCTTATTTTTCGTCGACTTTGGATCCGGTAGCTAGAGCGTTGCCGAGTTGTTTGAGAGCTACAGCGGCAGCGGCTGTTTCAATTCGACAGTCTGCTGGTTTGGTTATGGACAACATACTGATTGTGATGGTTCCACATGCAGTGGATACCTTGTTGAATCGTACCGAGACACAGCACTTAACTAGTGCTCGGTTGTCGGGTTACGAATTGACCTTGTTAGCGAGTCATGTGCATATAAAGAGATGCAACACGTTGAATCCAGCTACGTTGTTGCCGATTTCAGTTGAGACAGATGTTACCGAACAGCATGATTGCTTCCTTAGGACAGAGGAAGAAACGAAAGGGAGGCTAGACCTTAGGGGCACTCCTCTTCCAGAGTGTGATGGTACCTTATGGGTTGATGGTTCGTGCTTTAAGCTTCCGAATGGTGATACGACTGCGGCATATGCTGTTACGACTTTGCATACGATTGTTGAAGCTGCACGTATCCCACATAATTCAGCGCAAGCAGCAGAGCTGATTGCATTGACAAGAGCGTGTGTGTTGGCGAAAGGAAAACGAGTGACTGTGTATACCGATAGCCAGTATGCGTTTGGTGTGGCTCATAGTTTTGGACGTTTGTGGAAAGAGCGTGGGTTCCTGACTTCGCATGGAACCAAGATTCAGCATGGTCAGTTGGTGAATGAACTTCTTGAATCTCTTACTTTGCCGTTACAAGTTGCGATTGTGAAATGCAGTGCGCATAAGAAAGTTACTGACGATGTTGGTCATGGTAATGCGTTTGCAGATGAAGTCGCGAAAGAAACTGCGAAAGATGTGATGAGTCGAGTGTATGTTGCGGGTCCGGCGAGATGGGTTCCAGATAGAAGTATGTGTGAAGATACGACTGAGAGTGTGAAATCCATCCAAGATGAAGCTACAGAGAAAGAGTTGAATGAATGGAGAGAAAGCAAGGGTAAATTGGATTCGAATGGTTGTTGGATTGAATTGTCAGAGCATCAGAGATGGTTGTTACCCGATGCGTATGTACTTCCAGTAGTTACAATGGCTCATGGAATGGCTCATATCAGCGTGAAAGGGATTTGCAAGTTGTTAGCTCCTGTATGGCAGAATCCTGGTATTCCTAAGTGTGCAGAGAATCTGGTTAAGAACTGTATGGTGTGTTTGATGTACAATCCTGGTAAGGGAACTCCAACTCCAGCTGGTCATTTTGCTCCTCCAACTTATCCGTTTGAGGCTTTGCAGCTAGATTTCATCCACATGGAGAGGTGCAACAACCTGAAGTATGTGTTAGTGGTTGTTTGCTCTTTTTCTAGATGGGTGGAAGCCTACCCTTTGAAAGATAACACTGCCTTGTCCACAGCGAAAGTCCTTATTAAGGAATTTTTCCCTAGATATGGTTTGCCGAGAATGATCTGGAGTGACAATGGGAGTAAATTTGTGGGTCAAGTGATGAAAAGAGTATGTGATGGATTAGGTATTCGGCAGAAGTTTCACGCTGCAAATCACCCCCAATCAGCTGGTTTAGTCGAGTGCTATAATGGCACTCTCAAATTGAAACTGGATAAGATTCAAGTGAGCTCTGGTTTACAATGGCCAGATGCTTTGCCATTAGCCCTTTTGTCCACTAGAATGACTGTGCATTCACGAATGGGTCTGAGTCCGTACGAGGTAGTTTTTGGTCGCCCGGCAAATATTTGGGGAGTGCCGTGGCCGACAAAGTTTAGTGAAATAGAACATCCTGTGTTGCTTGACTACCTGTACGAATTGACGGCTAAATTGCGTGTTTTGCATCAACAGGTTCATGATTCACTGCCACAAGCTTCTGAAGATCCAGGACATGCTATCAAACCTGGAACGTGGGTCCTGGTGAGAAACTTCCAGCGGACCAAGAACAAGCAGCCCCGCTGGAACGGACCCTACTTGGTGTTATTGGCCACCCGTTCTGCAGTACGAGTGCACGGTAAAAAGAACTGGATCCACGGCGTACATTGTAAGAGAGCCCCTTTGCCTCTGCCGTACGACCGGTGGGTCCAGAAAGGACTTCCTAATTCTGAGACTGAGACCGTGCCTCGTTTTCTGCCTTTTAGCGATACCCGTTTGATTGGAACGAACACTGAGCAAGAAAGTGACGATCTTCTTCAAGAAGCTGTGCCTCCATTGAACCGTTTGAACACTGTTGAACCTGAGTTGCTATTCCGTGAACAGACATTGCCTGGCAAAGAACGTTATAATTTACGACCGAGAGTCGTTGGACTAATAAAATAGATTCTTTCTTTTACTGATTTTTGAAGGTTAGCTCTCCTCCGAGGAACTACTTTGATTTTTGTTTTTCGAACCGCCATCCGGGTTCAGCTGTAGGGTCGCGGTGTCAAGTCTTGGGAGTGCAAGCCGAAGACGTTAGGTTGACGGTTCTGGTTGGTCTAAGGGAGTTGCCCTGGACTGACAGACGCGTTCCTTAGCACAGAACACCCTACCGCCGCGAGCAGCAATTAGAGAGGATGGAGTTTTTCGAGATGGAGAGACCTGTTGAAAGAATAAGCTTTAAGAGCAAAATCTGTAAATTAATGAGCAGAAAACGTTTTTTAATATTGTGTTTATTTATATTGCTTAGCCTAATGATGTTTTTAATTGGATATGTGACATTCTCTTTTCAAGTGACGTTCATGCCCACTACACAACCTATACCTCCTCCTACTGTTTCTTCACATTCTTTTCACCCTCTGCCCGAACATGAAACTGTTAGAAGATTGGAATTTGCTAATAATTCCTTTGTTCAGCTTCTGCACCAACACCAGCTAGTAATGAACACGACAAATTGTTGGGTGTGTGGCCTTATGCCCCATATGACCGATAAAGGTATTCCTTACCTGGTTTTGCCTTTTAGCTACAATGGTTCTATTTGGGCACACAGAACGATGTTCATTTATGCTCATGGAGTCTATCCCCAACGTTCCGTTAAAGATAGTCCAAAGACTAGTGCTCTAGTCAAGGGTATAGTTGACATGATTAGGGGAATTAGTTCCTATGAGACTATTCCGAGAGATGAGACACAAGCATACATTGGATGGAACGTTACTGGATACGGAGTTAGTCTGAGTGTTAACCAGCGAGCGAAAAGTTCCCCTCCGATTTGGATAGCGCCCCATCAGGGTCATTATTGTCTGCAAGGTAATGGCAAGAATCCGAGAGCTCAGTTAGGGAAGAGTGTTTGCTCTGAGACTTATGTATTTGCGTCTCAGACTTCCCCAGCGTTCTTAGCAGCTAAGGGTACCTATTTCATCTGTTACGATAAAGCGTACACATGGTTGCCCCCTGACTTCTCGGGCACATGTTTTGTTTCGTTCCCATTGCCTCCCACATTTACAGTTGCGGCAGATTACCACAAGACGAGAGTTGCTAGAGGTGTCTTCAGTAAGGAAGATACTGCAGGACAAGAATTGGGAGATTTCTTGAAGGGTTTTCTGCCGTTCTGGGGACCTATGGCTAATAGCAGGAACATTCGACAGCTGACGAGAGTGGTTGAGTCCACCATAGTCGAAACTGCCGGTGCCCTTAGTAACTTGACTGCTGAGCTCCAGTCGGATCGACTTATGACTCTTCAGAACAGAGTTGCGCTAGATGTCATACTTGCAGATAGAGGTGGAGTGTGTAAACTGATTCAATTGAGCTGCTGCGTTTTCATTCCAGACAACGCTCCGACAGTCTTTCAGGCCATTTCCAGACTACATAAGATATCCGAGTCTGTACATATAGACGAAGGAGATTGGTCGTTGATGGGACGGTTTTGGGGATTGTTATCCACGTGGGGATGGAAGATTCTGATGGTCATTGGGATGATCTTAGCTATCCTTTTCCTGTTCTGTCTCTGTGTACAGTGTGCTCCAGCTATATGTGGCCTTTGTGCTACTTCGTGTGCGAGGAAACCTGTCCAGAGAGAGTTGCTTAGTACTAGGATGATGCTACAGCAACATCTTGATGATCTGATGAATATAGACCTGGATTCAGACTGACATGGGTTTGTTGCCTATGTAAGGGCAAAAGGAGGGTCTGAGGTTCCGTGATTCCGAACCTGTTCAATAAAGGTCGTCGGATATAGATGATTCTGGTATCAGCGGACCTCAAATGACGAGTGCGGTATGTACGAGTGTTTTCGTCATAATCGATCAATGGGAACACTACGTATTAATGGATTTCGTTTGAACCCTCGGGTTCCATTTTGTGTACGGCAGCCATTTTGTGTGGTTGCCCTCACATAGGCCGATGACTACGGCCGAACGAGTCTTTGGGACACGTACACCTTTAGCTGACTTTTGTGTGACCTGGACGAACTGACTCCCTTGCCCGAGGCTGACCTCGTTGAGTCAGTTCCTTGTTAAGCAGCTGGTCAGATAGAGATCAAAGAGCAGGACATTGCTGAGTTTATGGTACATGCACACACCCTTCTATCTTGCTTCTCATCTGCTTCTGTTCCTTCCTATATGGCTTAATTATTGATTTGGGTTGAGGTTTTATGATGGGTCCGTCCGGCCTGTTCGAACAGGAATGTTGGATTTTGCTTGGTCATTTCTGGTGGGCTGGACAACAGAAAGTGGGATTGTCGTCATGCGATATGTTCGAAATGTCACTCTCCTATTGGTCACTTTGTATGTAATCGATGCTAGCCAGGAATGTGATTTTTAGCATAAAAGTCGATGCTCCGCTCTATGAATTTGTGCAGTCTCTAGCGAACCACCCGTGTTGCGCTTCGTAGACCTCTGTTCCTGGTTGCAGCCAATAAATTTGGTCTTTGACGTCATCAAGAAGTGTCCCGTGTCTCTGTTTGCCGAGGCAGGGGAATCCGAAGACATCGGGCGTTTTCCCTGGCGCCGCTGGGTTCTAAAACCCGGTTCTTCAAGACAGACATGGAGGAGGGAGACAACACAAAGAGTGGGAGGCAAAAACGCAGATGGAGGAGTATTGGGACAACAGAGCGTGTGCAGGATGGGTTCTAGGTAAGGAGGTGCACAACAATGGGTGGGTGAGACTAGGGAAGGAACACGGAAGAGAATAAGTACACGATGGAGACACCTGGAAAACAGAAACTCTTGTGAAGTTTTTAAACAATAATAAAAAAGTAGGGCCTCAAAAATGTGCAGTGGAAAGGCATTACCTAAACATTCATGCTTCAGGTGGGGTGGAGGGACAAACACACAAAGCGTAAGGAAGCCTACAGAAGATGACCAATAGGAAGCAAGCAAACGACTGACAATACGCCAACCATTGGTAAGGAATGTGTTGCCTTTAAGCTCCCTGAAAGATAACAAAAGGCCTTGCAAAAGGCAACTCAAGAACTGTCCTAGGCAAGACCTAAAAATGAATGACTTACTAAACTCAGTGATATTTGTTTTTTAGACCTCGAACTGATGAAAGTCTGAGTCCATCCCCTTGAGGTTAAAATCTTTGCCTTAGAGATTAGGCAAAGATCTTTCGGGCAGACAATAAACCAGGGCCATCTGATTGGCACATAACCGCAGCCAGTGTGTTATGGGCCCCAGCGCAGAGAAAGACCTGGGCCCCATGTCTGCTATTTGAATGATAAAATACAGCAATATTCAGTGTTGAGCGGGCCCCTAAGGCCTCTAGGTCTTGTGTTACTGCACCTGCTGCATCAATGGAAGCTACGCCCCTAGAGTAGCACATAAAGGGCACCGGGATTCGTGTTCTCTGCCACTCCTGTTAAACAGGCAGGTTGTGCTCTGATTGCTTGGAATACACATGGGGTCATCATTTTAGGGAATGGCTGTCCAGGAGTGCTGGATCTTAGCAATTGACTATGTAAATGAGTTCCGTTTAGGTATCCTGAAAACCTGGCCTCGATCCAGCCCTCCTACAACTTCATGATTATCTCAGGCATGTGGCACTACAGTGACACAGTGCTTGAGGCATGTACCCAGCCAATGAAAATTATTATTTTAGGTAGTAAGCCTTAACCTAGCCAATCAAAGAGGTTCAAGCTTTTCAAAATAATTTATGACGTACAATGGGTTTAGTCAGTAAAAATAGTTAATTTAAAGAGGTGAGATTATGGTTATTTCTAGTGCAGGCGTCAAAGAATGTGATTAAGACTATGGTGTGAAGGGGGTCTGGTTGCCTCCCTCCTTCCTACTTCTTTGCTTTGTACCCTTCCACTGCTGTAGGAGAGCAGATCATCCCCTCACTATCAATAGCACAAGGCCTAGCTGGCTTCAGATTTTTGCTCCGACTGCTAACTCAATAAACCTCCCTCTGGCCAGTCTAGATAACATTTATTTAATGCAACATTTAATCGCTTATTCTGAGAGCTTCCAGGGTGCTCAGCGTCAGGCGTGACCATCAACCTATTCCCTACGTTTTTCTTTTTTTTCTGCTTTGAAGGACGGTAAGCCTCTCGATGCTTCCATCAATATAAAAATTTGGTGGAAGCACACAATAAATATTTAGTTTCATACAATTTATTGAAATCCACTGAGAAAGAAACATGGACCAAATACTCCAACAGATCTACTTAGTGACTATATTAATATAGCATTGTGGTTTATAATTTACAAATGCCATATTCGGTTTTGACATGGGTTACACTGCAACCTTACAACAATGCAGTTGTCAACAATACCAATATATACACGCTGGAAACACTGACTAGCCAATACATTTTGTTAACAGAGCATTATATATATATTTTTTATAACTTTTGCATTAATGTTGTGGAAGTTAATCTTATTTTTTGTTGTTACAGGGTGCTTTTTGTTGGTGCCGATGGGAATTTAATTTCCGCAATATTATTTCCCAGTTACTTCGGATGTGGGAGGGGAGAGCTGAGCGTCGACTAAAACCTATTTATATAATCTAAAGAAGCCACTCATCTTTGATTGTGTGCCATACTAGATATGTGCGATAGTAACAAATAGCAAATGCATTTTCTTCATTTGCATACGTATTGCAGGTGGGTAGTGTTTTACCTTCAGGACGAAGCAGGATAGTGTGGTGATCTGTATTGCCATTGCTGTCATCCCATCACCCTGTGATGTCACTCTTTAGATTGTCCTGTACTGAGGATTCCTCCCCAGTGTTCCCTGTTTGGCAGTTGCTGCTGCTGTGTCCTTCCCTCAAGCTGGACGGCTCTTTTCTCCTGAATAAATCCTGAACCTAAACCTACTGCCTCCGCCTCATCTTTACACTGGCGACAGAGGATGGTCAGCAGTTCTTCAGCTACTGTTGAAACCTTCAGAACTACGTCATCTCAGAAGCGGTTTGATATTCAGGACTTTTTATCATTCTTCTCACGACCTTCATTGTCATGTGAGTACTTTTACAGTTTACTTTCTTCGCTGTACTCACTGAGAGCCGTCGCAGCTACAGAACTCTCTTCATCGCAATCGACTCTGCCCTGCTACTATTCGACTAATTGAACTTTTCTGCACGTCTTTCATTGCGCGCTACTCAGACTTGTGCCTTTGGCCTTTCTCTCAGTACCAGCCCGCTCCGCTTCCACCAACTAACTCTCACCAGGCTTTTCGCCACATTTCTTGATTTTCCTACCTTTTTCTCCGCGCTTCCACTCTGCGCGCATTCTTCTCCGTTGTTCCTCTCTCCTCGGGCTGCGCCTCAAACTGATGACGTTGTAGAACACCCACGTCCAGGCACCGTCAAGCTACCCAGCGTCTCTACGCATCAGGCGTCTTCCACGCACGCCAGTCTCCATAGCAACTCTGACGCTGTTCCGACTTCCAGTCACTGCTTGGTTTCGCAACGTCATAAAGACTCTCCTTCGTTGCACTCGGCAGCTCTTTCATCGAACTCTGCAACGTCACAAAGGTTTTCTTCATTCATTACGCTGATGCGCACAGCTCTAGCGCATGGCAGATTGATTCACAGCGGATTAAGCATTTTATTCGTTCACTACGCTGATGCGCACAGCTCTAGCGCGTGTCAGATTGAATTACTCACAGCTGATCAAGCATTCAACTTTGCGCTGACGCGCACAGCTTTAATCCACACTTATATTCCTCACGCTCATGTCACCTTCGTTTACACGCTGATGTGCACAGCATTTGCACACTGATGTGCACAGTTTTTTACACACCATTGTGCACAAATTACTCGCTGATGTGCACAGCATTTACACCTTTTGGGCAACTACACGCTGATGTGCACAGCATTTGTTACACGCTGATGTGCACAGCATTTGTTACACGCTGATGTGCACAGCATTTGCATATTTTGGTGCACAGTTCTTACAAGCTATTGTGTATTGTGTATTCATTTGTTTTTTTTTGGTTAGCTCAGTTAGAGAAAATAGAAGATACTACAATGCAAAGTGTTTCTCCTCCAGCTCCATTTCTTCAAACTCCCGGTGATCCTCCTTTGGAATGGAAACTATGGTTAAGATCCTTCATGGCTTATTTGGGTGCTATAGATGGTCTTAGATATCGCGCCGAAAGAAAAAAGAGTTTAATGTACTATCATTTGGGTGTCGAAGGTCAAAATGTCTTTGATCATCTCCCACCTTATGTTCCTCCTCCTGGCGAAGCTCCTGATGAATTCGACATAGCCATAGCCAAATTAGACAAATACTTTGTTAAAACCAAAAACATGGTTGTTCATCGTTACAAGTTTTTCACCAGGGCTCAAAAACCTGAAGAAAGCATTGACACTTTCGTTACTGCTTTAAAAATTTTAGCCTCTAAATGCGAATTTGACAATTTCACCTCTCAACTTATAAGAGATCAGCTGGTTGCTCGTTGTTCTTGTAAACAAATCCAAGGGAAGTTGTTATCATGCAAAGATCCTTCTCTTGATAAAGCTATTGACATAGCCAAAAGTATTGAGACCTCCCTGGAAGATTCCAAACAACTAGAAGTTTCTCTTTCAAATACTTCTATCTCTGGTGCTATTTCCAATACTTCTGTTTCTGGTGCTGTTTCCACTAAAATGCCTGCTCCCTTCAAGTCTTCTAATTTTGTTCCTCGTGATTCACGTGGTTATTTCAGAAGAATGGGAAATACTAGCACAAGAAGACCCTTTATGCCTAACAGACAATTTAACAAAAACATCTTTTGTTTTAGATGTGGTTCTTCTTACCATTTTTCTAATTTTAAAAATTGTCCTGCTGCCAACCAACAATGCAGTCAATGTGGCAAAAATGGTCATTTTTCAAAGGTCTGCATGAGAGGTAAAAGAAGTGATGTACGTTGTATCATGAATGAGAACGATTTTTCCCCTGATTCAAATTCTCTTGAACATTCATCTGAATGTTCTGAATTTGATGTTACCAGTCAGGAATATGTAGTTGTTGTGAAAGATAATGATATCAGTAGCCGTACTTTTCTTGTTCCTGATCCTGAGGTTGATGCTACTATTGACAAATGTCATATTCAACTACTCGTAGACACCGGTGCTCGCATCACTATTGTCTCCTACGATAAGTATTCTCACTTTTGGCATGACAAATGTTTACTCCCTCCTGATGTCCTTTCGGTAGCCTTTGAGGGTAGTAGAATTAATCTGTTAGGTTATTTCTGGGCTGAGATTTCCATTTTTAACAAATTTATCAAAGGGAAGGTTTATGTTGCTAAGCGAGGCATCAATGTACTGGGTCTCATTCATCAAGCAGAGTTCGGTGTCACCATTAAACCAGGTTTACCCAACCCTGTTTTTATTGAAGAATGCAATACTCCCCTTTCCATGTCTTCATCTCCTGCCCCTGTTTGTAACATTTTGAATGATAAATTGTGGGAGCACAAATATAAAAAGGTTTTTGAAGATCGCCTTGGTAAAATCACCAATTTTCAACATTTTATCAAGGTTAAGGACGGCATTACTCCAGTCAAACACAAACTTAGAAATGTGCCACTCAGCATCAGAGAGGACTTGTCCAAACATCTTAAATCTCTGTGCGAACAAGAAATTATTGAGAAAGTCGAATCGACATTATGGCTTTCCCCCATCGTTCTTGCCAGGAAAAGGTCTGGTGATCTTAGGATGTGTGTGGATTTACGCAGCCTTAATCAGGCTATCTGGGTGGATGGCTTTCCTCTCCCTCGCATTGAGGATTTAATAGCAAAAGTAGGTTCATCTACTTGGTTTTCAAAATTTGACCTAAAGGCGGCCTACCACCAGATTGAGTTGCATCCTCTCTCACGTCACCTTACTGCCTTTGTTACACCTGATGGCGTTTTCCAATTTCGTCGTCTTCCCTTTGGGTTGGCCTCTGCTGCCGCTGTTTTCCAGCGCATCATGTCAGAAATGTTTGAGGAACTCTCCAATGTGGTCGTCTTTCAAGATGATATTCTCATTTTCACCCAATCTGAGAATGAACATGACAAAGTCATTGACCAGGTCTTTCACATTTTGGAACATAGAGGCGTTACCTTACAAAAAAGCAAATGTGTTTTCAAAACCAGAGAAGTGGAATATCTTGGTCACATCATCTCTGAAAATGGCATCAAGCCAAGATCTGGTCTTGTCAAAAGCATCATCGAAGCTCCCGCCCCTTCAAACAAGGAACAGCTATTGTCCTTTCTAGGTCTCTGTGAGTTCTACTCGAAATTCATGAGAGACTATGCCAAGACCACTGAATGTTTTAGGCTTTTACTTAAAAAAGGTGCCTCTTTCAGCTGGTCTGATGAGTGCGAAAAAGGTTTTCAACTTATCAAGAAGCATATTACCAATGCCCCTGCTCTTCAACCTTTCAATGGCAACAGAGAAACCGTTGTTACTGTTGATGCCTGTGAATATGGCTTGGGGGCTGTTCTTTCCCAAATGGCCTATGGTAAAGAATTTACCGTCGGATTTGCCTCCAGGACTCTCCGTCCTGTCGAAAAGAAATACTCGGTTATAGAGAAGGAACTGCTTGCCTGTGCTTGGAGTGTTGAAAAATTTAAGTCTTATCTTTGGGGTAGACCGTTCATCCTTCAAACCGATCATCGTCCCCTTGTTGATATCTTATCAGGCAGGAACGTCAATCGCACCACTGCACGATTGGCCAGACTTTCCACTAAGCTTTTAGAATTCAATTTCAAGGTTGTTTATATCCCTGGTGGCAAAAATAGACGAGCAGACTGCCTGTCAAGGCTACCTCTACAAGCATCTGATGAGAATGACGAAACTGACATTGAGGAATGTTTTGTGGCCAACATCTCCCAAATATCTGTTTCCTTTGCTGAATGTGACTGGATCAAAGCTGTCGAGAATGATGTCATTCTCATGCTTGCCTGTGCTTGGAGTGTTGAAAAATTTAAGTCTTATATTTGGGGTAGACCATTCATCCTTCAAACCGATCATCGTCCCCTTGTTGATATCTTATCAGGCAGGAACGTCAATCGCACCACTGCACGATTGGCCAGACTTTCCACTAAGCTTTTAGAATTCAATTTCAAGGTTGTTTATATCCCTGGTGGCAAAAATAGACGAGCAGACTGCCTGTCAAGGCTACCTCTACAAGCATCTGATGAGAATGACGAAACTGACATTGAGGAATGTTTTGTGGCCAACATCTCCCAAATATCTGTTTCCTTTGCTGAATGTGACTGGATCAAAGCTGTCGAGAATGATGTCATTCTCAAAGACGTCATCTCCTTCATACAAAAAGGTTGGCCTAAAGAGAAAACTCTTTCTCCTGAACTTCAAATTTATTGGAAGATTAACTCTGAACTTTCCTTGGAGAATGGTAAAATTGTTAGGGGAGATAAATTTGTTCCCCCTTCTATTTACAGAGAGAAAATCATCTCTGATGCACATTCTGGTCATCTTGGTGCCACCATTACCAAGAGAAATGTAAGATCGAACTTTTGGTGGCCAAGAATGGACAACCAGATTACTGAAGCCATCAAACTCTGTTCACGTTGTAACACTAGTGACAAGGTCCTCATTTTAGAAGGTGTCTCTAATTCTGTTGTTCCCCCTCCCGCTAGGGCCTGGCAAAAAATTGGTTTGGACTTCTTAGGTCCGTTCCATGTCCTTCCCAATTCTTCAAAATACTTCCTGGTCCTTGTTGATCATCTTTCCAGGTGGGTCGAAGTTGAACCTATCAATGTTCCCAACTCCAAAAGTGTGATTGATTGTCTGAGCAGAATTTTCCTCAGGGAAGGGTGTCCTGAGGAAATCCTCACGGACAACGGGGTTCAATTTATTTCCAAAGAGATGGGTGTCTTCCTTAACAATTGCTGTATTAGACATACCAGAACTCCGTTGTATCATCCCCAAAGCAACGGCAAAACCGAGAGATTTAACAGAGTCATTGTCGAATGTGTGCAAGCTGCTTTCAGGTCAAATAATTGTATCTTACAAGCTGTTAAAGATCTTATATGGTCTTATCGCATTTCTCCCCATATTGCCACTGGTTTTTCTCCTTTCGAGCTAATGAGAGGAAGGAAAGCTTGCTCCCAGGCTGTCCCCTTTTGGATGGTCAAGAGTCTCCACCGGGGCTGTGATTTGGAAGCAGTATGGGAGTGTGCCAACAAAAAATCTTCTAGTTCTCCACCTTGTTCTACTGTACCTAGAGTTGTGTCTTCCCATAACGTTCATCCTGGTGACTGGGTTAGAATCAAGAATCCTGTCTTAGTTAAGAAAGGCCTTTCGAAATTTCTTGAATCCCAACAGGTTGTTGACGTTCGCAAGAATGCTGTCAAATTGTCTAATGGTAATTGGTGGAGCACTTCTCGGGTTGCCAAAGATCCCTCCCGTGCAACTGCTTCTCCATCTAATATCAATGTTGGCAATGGTTCAAAAGTTGATTCTCATGTTAGTGTTGACAATCGTTTGAGGAAAAGTTTGAGGGCCATTGTGAGGCCCAACAAATACCGTGATTACATCTGATCTGCCTTTTTCTTATTGTTTCACTATGTTCTTTGAATTGTTTTTTTTTAAAAAAAGGGGGGAGGTGTGTGGTGATCTGTATTGCCATTGCTGTCATCCCATCACCCTGTGATGTCACTCTTTAGATTGTCCTGTACTGAGGATTCCTCCCCAGTGTTCCCTGTTTGGCAGTTGCTGCTGCTGTGTCCTTCCCTCAAGCTGGACGGCTCTTTTCTCCTGAATAAATCCTGAACCTAAACCTACTGCCTCCGCCTCATCTTTACAGATAGGCTGGTGCTGCGCAGCCACCCGGACCGTTCTTGGTATCTGGTAATCGGTCCGCGCGCTCTTTTATCACTCGTTCATTTCAGGTGAGGCGCGCGGCGCCGCCATTGTGAAGACGGCTGATGGACTCGCTCGCGCGCCTCCCGAGCTCATTCTGGTTACCTAGCAGCGCGCCTGTCAAAGAACTGTTGACTCACAGAGTTCTAAGGAGAGCCCTTGTGACGTGTCAGCCATGAAACGTGCCTACCTAGCAACAACCCTGGGCACGAGGATGATCTCTCACACATCCAAAGGGCCAGAAACGTATTATAGGTACGTGTTTCAATGCACCTCTCCGTCATGAACGGTAGAATAGTCATAAGCCTTGTCAATAGTTTGCCCCAAAGGGTCGCAAGCATTGGGTGAACAATATTTTCCAAGCTTGCTGTGACACAGAAGGTTACTAATAGGATGAAGGGCACTTCCAGTCTCTTGACTGTCCGGGATATTCCAGTATCCTGGAGTATCCTAGAATATCCAAGGGCCATGCCATTGGTGTGTTTTGAGAGGAGTGGTTGGTGGGGGGATTTTTACCAGGGAGCATCGCTATTCATACATTTGCGGATTGAATAATTCCGGTCCAGTCATAAAAAGTACTTTTGTTTACAGCTAGAAGTCTTGCACAAAGGGCCTCGCGACACCAAATCTGACACGTAGGTGTGGTGTGACACTACATAGTTCCACAATTCTAAAGCAAAATAGAACATAACCTGTATGTGAGAAACACATTTAGGATAGCACCGAGGTTGCAGAAAGTAAACTCTTGCTGTTTTGGTCATACATATTTAGCTACAATTGCTCCAGCTTGTGCACCCAATGTGAGACAAAAGGAGACAATAAATGTATTTCTGCCTTTTACGTTGTACTACTTAGATTTAAACATTTTCAACTAAATGCACATTTACCATTTTGGAAAGTCGGAAATAGCAGTAAGAGCCAACTCACTGAATGTGCTTAAGTATGTTGCGCAAGGACCCTTCTTAGACACAATGCAAAACAAATGTTGTCTTAAACAGCTGTTTTGCTAAGAAATATACCTTGAGTTTAAACCCTCAGAAGATCTCCCGTAGCCTTTAGTCTAAAGAAAATAAGGTGTTTACGACAGCAGCGTTTTGTTCTGAGAACTTTCATTTGCAGGCAGTAGCTTTCTCCTATAATTAGGGAGATAGTAGTCCTCAGATAAAGAGAAGACACATACATTTTCAATTAATTCCATCCTTAATATGGAGACAGTTGTGATCCCACTTGGCTCCAGGCACAGGGCTAGATCTACAAAGTCATTGTGTGGTTGTGAACCCTGCGATTTGCTAAATCACAGAGATCTGCCACACCGAAATAGGTTTTTTTTTAGCTAAAAAAAAAACCCTTTCAGCAATTAAAAATTTGCAAACATTCGTGACAAGAATTTTCAATTCTATTAAGGACTAGGAGGCGAGGATTATGCTTAGTCTCATTTCTTTACTGACACATAGCAGCCAATCACATTACAGTAAAGAAAAAACAGAAACACGTCACCCATGAACCCAGGGCAACCATAGAGTACACCCATAGTATATAAACAGTCTCAGAGGTAACCACTTCCTCTTTCTTTGTCCAAAATCCAGTAGGAAGAACCAATTAAACATCAGAAAACTAAGGAGAACATCATCCGAAAGGACCAAAATCCGAACGAGGAGGCGGAGGAACTTCCAAAAGCCACAGGAACAGAAGCAGGCCAACGAGGAGTAGAAACTCGCAGCAGAACTTCCACAAGGGCGGAGCCGGAGGAACCTCACTTGGGATCAGAGCCTGAAAAGAGACACAAAGCCGTAATACACATCCTGTGTAATCATGAGCAAATAAAGGGTGGGTAGAGAAAAAACCAAAGCATTCATCACATTTCATTAGGAAAAATCTATGAAGCATTGCATAGTAACAATATAATAGATACATGCATATACAACGGGTGGGATAATCCTCGCCTCCTAGTCCTTAATAGAATTGAAAATTCTTGTCACGAATGTTTGCAAATTTTTAATTCTATGTCAGGACAGGAGGCTCCGATTATGCTTTTTTAAAGCTGATCCACCACCACAGAAGCAACACTATCGATAGGCTTGAAATAAAAAGTCTTAAACACAGAAGCAGACGACCAATCTGCAGCCTTCATGATATCAAACAGAGTAACACCCATGGAATAGGCTTTGGACGCCATCGCACCACGTGCAGAGTGTGCGCCAAACACAGAAACATCAATTCCAGCTTCAGACATAAGCCCCCGCACCCAGCGCGCCAAGGTGGCTGGAGAAACAGGGCGAAAAGGCTTTTGTAACGCAATCAGAAGCTGACCCTGCATGTCTGAGCGCAAAGAAGCGGTACTCACCTCATAATCCTTCAGGCATTGAACCACACAAAGGTTGGGGTGAGAAGGAAAAGAAGGATAAGAAATAGAAGGTGTATTAGATTTGGTACGTCTGGAGAGACGAAAGGAAACCCCTTCAGGAGTGAAGCTGCGACCCGCCAGATCCAAAGCGTGTACATCCGACACGCGCTTACATGAGACCAAACATAGCAACATAGTCAGTTTTGCAGATAGCTGCTTGCGAGATAAGGAAGTATTGGAAGGCCAGGCCTCCAAAAATCTGAGGACAACTGAAACATCCCACAAGGTAACATACTTAGGGGTGGGAGGTTTTGCAAAACGAACACCTTTAAGCAACCTGGAAACAAAAGGATGTTCACCCGCAGGTTTCCCATCAATGTGGGCATGACCCGCCGAGATAGCAGACCGGAAACCGTTGATAGTCGAATAAGCCAGACCAGAGGTGGCTAAGGAGGCCAAGAAATTAACAATCATGCTGATATCTGCTGAAACGGGATCAACTTGTTGTTGTGAACACCAATCACACCAACGCTTCCAAGACCCCTTATACCGTTTGTGAGTATTGGGAGCCCATGCTTCACTAAGGAGCCTGGAAGCGTCGCCTGAAAGGCCTGGGAGCGACCAGCGATCCCCGAGATCCTCCACGCGAGAAGAGGGAGGGAGCCTGAGAGGATCAGGGGATGAGGATCTCCGAGAGGGTCCAACAGGAGATTCCACAATGGGGGAAGGAGAAACGGTGGGGCCGAACACATTTCTAGAAGGACCGGAAACCACGCTTGAGCCCTCCAGAGAGGGGCAATCAGAATCAGATCCGTCTGAAATCGCTTGGAGTAGGCCAATACCCTGGGAATCATTAGAAATGGAGGGAAGGCATAGCAGAGGGTCGATGGCCACTGCTGGAGAAAGGCATCCGTGGCCAGAGCCTGAGGGTCCGGCCTCCAACTGTAAAAATGCGGAAGTTGCGCATTGAGGCGTGAGGCAAAGAGATCTAGTTGGCAAGGACCCCAACGCCGATGGAGAGCACGGAAGACCCGGGGATGCAGCCTCCAATCGCTGTAATCTCGGAGATGCCTGGAGTGCCAGTCCGCTATCTGATTGTGGCATCCCGGAAGGTACTCCGCAATAACAGTGATCTTCTTCTGCAGACAGAAGTGCCAAAAATCTTTGGCGATCTCCGCCAGGATCCTGGACCTGGTCCCGCCCAGTTTGTTTACATAGCGGACTGCCGAGATATTGTCCATCCGGAGAAGGACACAACAACTGGTCTGTAGTGGGGAAAAACATTTGATCGCAAAGGAACCCGCTAGGAGTTCCAGACAGTTGATATGAAGTTTCAATTCCTGAGGGGACCAACGACCCCCGGTCGAGACCGAACCGCAACGGGCTCCCCAGCCCCACCGACTGGCATCGGATTCTATCACCAGATCCGGAGACACACCGAAGAGGGCTCGGCCGTTCCAGGCCTCCATGTGGTCCAACCACCACTGCATCTCCCACCGGACCTCCTCCGTAAGAGGAATCTGATCGGAATATCCGAGGCCTTTCCGGAGATGAAGAATTTTTAGGCGCTGCATTGCCCTGTAATGCAGGGGACCCGGAAAAATCGCCTGAATGGAGGACGCCAGCAGACCGACTACACGTGCCAACGACCTCAATGACACAGTCGGTCTGGAAATAACAGACGTCAACTCTCTCTTGATATAACGCATCTTTTGGTTGGGCAAGAGAAGTTGACAAGTAACCGAGTTGATCTGGAAGCCCAGGAAATCGATACGCTGGGCTGGAACCAAAACCGATTTCTGGACATTGATTAGAAACCCCAGAGACTGTAAAAGAGTGATGGACAATTCCAGATGTTGAAGAAGTTTGAAAGGACAATCCGCCATAAGGAGAATATCGTCCAGATAAATAATCAACCTGACACCCAGCGACCGAAGGTGTTCCACAACTGGTCTCAACAGCTTCGTGAAGCACCATGGTGCTGACGACAGACCGAACGGGAGAACCTGATACTCGTACCAGACTCCCTGCCAAAGAAACTGGAGAAAACGGCGATGAGGTTTGTAAATCGGAACCGAGAGAAATGCATCTTTGAGGTCCCTCCTGACCATCCAATCCCCTTCTCGAAGGAGATCCCTCAACAGATGGATGCCCTCCATCTTGAAATGTCGATAGACGACTCCGCCGTTGAAGTCTTTCAGGTTGAGAACAAGACGAGCACCGCCCCCTTTTTTCTCGACCAGAAAGACAGAACTGGCAAACCCCTTTGGATGACGGGTGGTTGGAATCACCGCCCCCTTTTTTAGAAGAGAGTCTATCTCCTCGGAGAGACAAACCTGATCCTGAAGAGAAAAACGCAGACAAGGAGGGGGACAAGTCTGATGCATCGGGTGATAGAATTCTATCCTGAACCCCTGAACAGTTTGTAGCACCCAAGCATCGCCGGAGAGCATGCGCCAATTCTGCAGGAAAAACTGAATGCGACCCCCCAACATCACATCGCATGCATGAATCAGGCTCACCTGTAGAGTGGGAATCTTGGTACTGTCCCTGATGACCACCGGAACGTCCTTTGCCGTACTGGCCTTTTCCTTTTCTGGAAGGATAAAAGTTGGCTCTCGATGAATAACCTGCGTCGTAGGAGCCTCTGTGTTGAGAGGAATTGCCTCTCTGGGACTGATTGGCAGAGCCACGGCCGAACGAGCGTCCCCTACCTCGTCCGGCCTTTCCAAAAACCGGACGCATGGCTCGCCGCAAGGAGGCCTGCGCCTTGTCGATGCCACTGAAGGTGGATACAAAGCGTGTAAGTTCCTTAAGGAATGGCTGACCAAACAGGAGGCCGTCCGCCTCAGGGCCCGACTCAGAAGTGGCCAATTCAGAGAGTCTAGGGTCAAGCTTTAACAAGATGGACCTGCGACGTTCCGCAGACATAGCACAGTTCGCATTACCCAATTGGCAAATCGCCCGTTGCGCCCATTCGATCATCTCCTTTGGGTTCACAAGGGCAGAAGCTTCTTGTGCTCTGAAACCGAGGTCCAAAATCTTAGTGAGAGGCCCAAGCAGGTCTAACATTTTATCTTGACAAGACCGCCAAGATCTATCAAGGCCCTTCTTTGGGTCCTTGGCATATTTTTTCAAATACGTGACCATCATGGGGTCAACGTCTGGAGTCTCAGCCAAGTGGGCAGACAAATCAGGCCTCGGGCACTCTGATCGCAACCGGGCACGAACTGAAGCCTCAAAAGGTTGGCGGATATGCGCCTCAATGTAGGCTGCTACAGCTGGAGAAGGCACCCATGAGGAAGAGTTTGGATGGATTATGTCTGCAGGCTCGAAATTGAGCACCTTAGGACGCTCGGGAGCGTCTACAAAATGTTCTTTACAGACCCGTTTTTTAGGTGGAGGGGAAACATGGTCTGAAGATGCTGAAGATAGCACATTGTCTGAATCAGCCTCGTGAAGACCAGCAGATGAGGATGGTGCAGCTGCTAAACTTTTAGCCAGACGCTGAAAGTCAGTCTTGAGAGGGTTAACAGGCGACTTCGCCGTCTTCTTGGAAGCAGGCAACCAGCCTTGCTGTTGAGCATAGAGATTGAGATGACGCTTCAAAGGGTTAATAGCACGTACTAGTGCTTTGTTAACGGACTGTTGAACACCCTTGTCTAATTGTTCAACTAAGTCCTGTTCCAAGGAGCCTTCCTCCTCATCAGCATAATAATAACAGTCGTCTTCAGCGTCATCAAAATAATCAGCCATTCTACAGCAAAGTAGAGGTAAGTGCCCACAAGACGACTTGAACAATATGGAGTGTTGACAAAAAAACACACGTCAAGGGGGAGTGTTGAGACCCCAAAGCAGGCTTGAAAGAAGCAGGAATAAACCTGACTCGAAAAAGTATTAGAATGTGGAGGGAGCCAAAGCCTGCACCAAATAGAACACTCTAGGCAGAGCCTATGCCACGAAAGCTTCAAAACTCCTGCCCCAGCTCTCTGTAAGCCAAAGCGTCACACGGGGTTAAAAGTTCCAGTCAGGCTGTGGGCGTAGACGTCAGGGACGACATTCACTCAACCGGCGTCACTCGAGCCGGAAATCACCAATGCGCATGCGCGACACGGGATGCCTGCTGTCAACAAAAACGACTCAGGAGCGCTCGCGCTCCCCGCACGAGTCGCTAACCCCTGCTCCCGCTCCACTTCAAGTACAAGACACGGGCAGCAAGCGCCCTGTCATAAGGGAGGCGAACACGCGCTCCCGGACGGAACTGCAGCAGAAAAAACGGCAACGGACCCTTAAAGAGCAACCGGAGCCTGAGAAACGCCGAAAGACGTGACAAGCAGCGCAATGAAAGCGCGAAGCATACAGCAAGTACGCGCAAGTATAACAATCAATACAGTAACCATGTAAATGCAAGAAAACACAGTTAACAATGAAAAAGCACTTAACTGGCTGCGGAGCAGCAAAGAAAGAGGAAGTGGTTACCTCTGAGACTGTTTATATACTATGGGTGTACTCTATGGTTGCCCTGGGTTCATGGGTGACGTGTTTCTGTTTTTTCTTTACTGTAATGTGATTGGCTGCTATGTGTCAGTAAAGAAATGAGACTAAGCATAATCGGAGCCTCCTGTCCTGACATAGAATTCAGATAACCCTATATGCATCACAAAAGTAGTTTACCGACTCCAAATTGCAATTAGGAAAGGACATGACAGGTATTACCCACTCCTTATTGTGAATCGTAATGAGACGTATTGATGTTTTTTAAGTTAACTACCTTAACAAGCCATTGATAAGTTATCAACTTCTCGAAGGAGGCGGCAATCCAATTGCAAAGGGGAAGCTGCCCCTGGTGGACAGCTTCCCTTCAAGGATTAGGTCAGGCAGCCTCGGAAAGTTGGAGCAGGCAGTGGTTATATACCACTGCCTGGCTTTACCCTCCACACACTCAAAATGATGTAAGTTTTAAAAGCAGCAATTGCTCCTTTTTGAAACATGGCCCGGGTTAGAAAAAATAAAAAGACGTGCTTAATTAATGATTGCTAGGTGGGGCATTCTGTGAACCCTGAGATTGGAGATTTTGCGACCCAACCTATCATTCATAGGTAAAACAGTAAAATCAAAGATAAGTCACAAACAGTTGCCACAATTTGAGAAGACTACTTACAACTGTCCGTACATGAATGAGTATTAAACTCATAGAGCGCTATCTTTGCCCAAGGGCGTCAAGGCACTATTGCGGGACCAAAGTGCAGGCAGGATGATATGCTCAAGCCAAAATCTGTGTAAAAAGCCAGGTCTTCAAGGCTTTACGGAACAGAGAATGTGACACCTGACCAGCGAGATCTTCCGGGAGGGAGTTCCACAACTTAGCAGCAGCAGTAGAAAAAGCTCTGCCTCCCCATTTCGCCTTTTTAAACTGTTAATAGATTTTTATTTGCGGACCTGAGCTGGCTAGTAGGGTCATAGAGTTGGAATATTGAATTAATACCATCAGGGTCTAAGCCATAATAGGCATTATGAGTCAGGAAAAGAGTTTTGAAGAGGATCCTATGGTCCAGAGGAAGCCAATGCAGCATAATCAGAGAGGCCGAGACTGAGTGGTATTTCGGGAGACCCATCACCAGCCTGGCCGCAGCATTCTGCACAAGCTGCAAACGACGCACCAGACCTTTGTTAATGTCCAAATAGAGGGCATTACAATAATCTAATCTGGACATTACCAAGGCAATAACAGCCTGTTTGTGTGAGGCAAATGAATGGAAATGTCAGATTTTTTTAAGGATCCTGATCATCCCAAAACAGGCTGACACTGTCCTACTAACCTACAGGCTCACAGAAAGAGAGTTGTCCACTATGACCCCTAGATTTTTCTCATGGGGTACAGGGCAGGGGCAGCTGCCAAGCTTGTCCGGCCACCAATCGTTGGACCAATGTCCAGTTTGCTGCCAAAGATCAAAACCTCAGTCTTCTCCCCATTCAGGTTCATGAAATTTTCCACCATCCAGGAAGAGACTGCCTGCATACAATTTCTAAAGTTAATGGCTGAGTCCCTTTTACTGTGAGTGAGTGATGGCCACCATTATTTGGGTGTTGTCAGCGTAAGACAACACCTCCAACCCGAAGGATCTCACCACCTTTGCCAGCGGGGCAACATAGATATTAAAAAGTGTCGGGCTCAGGGAGGAGCCCTGAGGAACTCCACATGACAGGGGGTTGGAGGCCGAGTAGAATTGGCCAAATTTCACTGTCGGTGCCCAGTCCCTGAGAAAGGAAGCAAAAAGCCCCAGGGTTGAGCCCCCGATCCCTATCTCTCTGAGACGTTCAACCAGCCTCAGAGGAAATAGGGTATCAAAAGCGGCGGTAAGGTCAAGTAGAACTAGCAATGTAGTTTGCCCTGCGTCCACCTGCGTACGGATGTTGTTAAATACAGCAGTTAATGCTGTTTCCGCACTGTGATGGCTTCTAAAGCCATGTTGTGAACCATTTAAGCAACTGGTCATCCTTTAGGTAGGCGCTAAAGTGAGAATTTAAATAAGTTTCCAAGATCTTGGCTGGGAATGGTAGCGTAGGGATGGGACGATCATTTTTCAATTCCGTAGGGTCCAATGAAGGGTTTTTTAAAAGCGACTTAACCACTGCAGTCTTCCACAAGGTAGGATACTGCCCCTCTGAAATAGCTACGTTCAATACAGAAGTAAGGTGTGGCATAATGACCTCTCTTCTAATTTTTAACATCTTGAGGGGGCAAACATCAAAAGGAGAGCCAGATTTACCTCCTAGTAGCTAATCCGTAACATCTTGCGACATACAAGGGAACGTAAGTAGCCTAGGTGTCTCCTCCATAATTGCATGTTCGTTAAGGTGGAAAGTAGACTGAGCCGGTGATCCTACTTTAAAGTTGAAGGCTTCCAGCAAGGAATAAATATCTGTAATTTTGGTACGAAAGAAATCTGATATTCTATCACAGAACTCCTGAGAAAACTCTGAAGGATCTGTTACTGGGGGAGAAATGAGGGACTTAATGACATTGAAAAGATCTCTAGAGGATTCCATCAACTCTATCCCCGTGGTATTCATAGTACGGCCCGCGGGACGCCTGCAGACTGGCAGGCCTTCCTTGGCGGCCCACGGACCTTGCTGGTGAAGTACCCATGGCCCCCCAGAGAGAGAGAGAGAGAGAGAGAAAGTGGAGAGAGAGGGAAAGAGAGAGTGGAGAGAGAGAATGGAGAGAGAGAGTGGAGAGAGAGTGGAGAGAGAGCGAGAGAGAGAGTGGAGAGAGCGAGAAAGAAACTGGAGAGAGAGAGAGTGGAGAGAGAAAGACAGTGGAGAGAGAGTGGAGAGAGGAGAGAGAGAGACTGACCGACAAAGAGACTGACTGACTGAGAGAGAGTCTGACTGAGAGACTGACTGACTGAGAGACTGACTGACTGAGACAGAGTCTGACTGAGAGAGAAACTGATTTACTGAGAGACTGACTGACAGAGAGAGACTAACAGAGAGATAGACTGGATGACTGAATGAGAGACTGACAGAGAGAGAGACTGACAGAGAGAGACTAACTGACAGAGAGACTGACTGACTGAGAGAGAGACTGACTTTGAGACTGACTAGGAGAGAGAGACTGACTGAGAGAAAGAGCGAGACTGACTGACCGAGAGAGAGAGAGAGAGAGAGACTGACTGACAGAGAGACTGACAGAGAGAGAGACTGACTGACTGACTGACAGACTGACTGACAGAGAGTGACTGACTGACAGAGAGAGAGAGACTGACTGACAGAGAGACTGACAGAGAGTGACTAACTGACAAAGAGACTGACTGACTGAGAGAGAGACTGACTTTGAGACTGACTAGGAGAGACTTACTGACAGAGAGACTGACAGAGAGAAAGAGCGAGACTGACTGACCGAGAGAGACTGACTGACAGAGAGAGAGACTGACAGAGGGAGAGACTGACTGAGAGACTGACTGACAGAGAGACTGACAGAGAGAGACTGACAGACTGACAGAGAGACTGACTGACTGAAAGAGAGAGAGTGACTGACTGACAGAGAGAGAGACTGACTGACAGAGAGAGAGAAGGACAGAGAGACAGAGAGAGAGAGACTGAGAGAGAGACAACTTACTGAGAGAGAGACAGAGAGAGAGAGAGAGAGAGAGAGAGAGAGAGACGGACCAGGAGTGAGAGACTGACAGGGAGAAAGAGAGAGATTGACTGACTGAGAAACTGACTGACTGAGAGACTGACTGACAGAGAAACTGACTGACTGGCTGACAGAGAGAGACTGACAGAGAGAAAGAGACTGACAGAGAGACTGACAGAGAGAGACTGACTGACAGAGAGAGAGAGAGAGAGAGAGAGAGAGAGAGAGAGAGAGAGTCTCAGAGAGAGACTGACTGACTGAGAGAGAGACTGACCGAGAGAGAGACAGACAGGAAGACAAGAGAGACTGACAGGAAGACAGAGAGAGAGACTGACTGAGAGAGAGACTGACTGTCTGAGACTGACTGAGAGAGAGACTGGTTGACTGAGAAAGAGACTGACTAAGAGAGAGACTGAGAGAGACTGACTGACAAAGAGACTGACAGAGAGAGAGACTGACAGAAAGAGACTGACTGAGAGAGCAAGAGAAGCTGACAGACTGACTGACAGGGAGAGAGAGACTGACTGACAGACAGAGAGACTGACTGAGAAAGAGAGAGATTGACGGACAGAGAGAAAGAGAGACGGTGTTGAAATTAGGGTCAAAGTGTGTATGAAGCTATGCAATGTCTCTTAAGATTGCTATTGTCTGCTAATAAAAATGAATGATCAAAATGTTCTCTTTGTAGTTACATCTGATTTTGAAATACAGCATTGTCGCATTGTCTAATGTTTTGAAACAGGTTGGCTTTTTTTTACTCTAGCCCCGCCCCCACTGACCCCACCCCTACCGGTGCGGCCCTCGGCCACAAACCACACTGTAATTTTGGCCCCAGACAGAAAGTCTGTGAGTACTCATGCCCTAGCGTCTTCCCTCAAGCTCCATTGCCAGAGATGCTCAGCAATCTAAGCTAATCACAATTAAGTGAGGCGTTTTTTTTATATCTTAAGATAGAGTGTATTGCATTAATCCAAACAAACTGAATTTCGCTATAGTAAGAGTAGCTTTTAGTTCAATTAATAATACATTATTTATCTTTTCTGAGACAAGTTAAGTGAGATTTTAGTGACCCAACTAGTGAACAGTCAATGAGTTTTGGCAGGTAATGATGCAGAAGGGGGGCCTGTTTTGGTATCAAAATTGGTTTTAGAAGCAAAGCCACACACATGTTCAGCAGGTAACCCATCGCTGTCCATGGAGACCATCTCATCACTTTCTGAGGAAGTACAAATCCCTGTTCTCTGTGGGAACAGCCCATCCATCTTTGGGGAGAACAGCCCAGCCCTCTCCTGCCCCCCAAACCCTTTTCTCTTCAGAAGGCCAAAATATCCCTTGTCTGGGAGTTTAACCTATTCCTCTACAGGGAAAAAATATATCCCTCATTGGGGAAAAACCCAGCAACGCATCCATGTCCAGAGGAGACCAAACACCCCTGTCCATAGAGATAAACCTAATACTTTCTGGTGATCAGACCATCTGTCCATGGGGGAATAACTCATTTCTCTCTGGTGAGACCAACCATTTCTATTACAGTGGGGCCCACCAAGCTCCAATCAGGCAACAACCCATTCATCTTTGGAAGTCCAACTGATCACTCTTCAGAGGACTAACCCACCCCTCTTCAGGGAGGCAAACTCATCTCCTCAGAGAGAACAACCCATCTCTTTCGAAGAACAACCCAACAACCCATTCCTGTCTGCAGGGAACCAGCCCATCCCTCTCTGACGAAACCAATACATACCACTTCAGAAAAGTCCAACTCATCTCATCCAGAGAAACAACTCAACAATCCACAAATCTCTAGGGGAAACCGACACATACCTCTTTGGTGGACACCAAACCCATCCCGCTTCTGGGGAGAAAATTCTATCCCTTTCTGGATGAGACCAACTCATCCCTCTCTGTGGTAGATCAACCTATTCCTCCATGGAGGAACAACCCATCCCTCTTTGGGGAAACCAATCCATCCTTTTTTGCAGGAACAACCCAATAATCCATTTCAGTCTGGGGAAGATAAAACCAGCTCCCTCCCAAGAGAGCAACCTATCCCACCACAGAGAACATCAACCCTCTCCGGAGGAAGAACCCTCAGGTCACTAGGGGAGACCAACCCATATCTATCTACAGGACACAAACATATCACTGTTCTGAGGAGACCAACCCAACCCTCTGCAGAGGCGAAAACGCCATTCCACTCTAGAAGAACAAACCATTCCTCTGTGGAGAGACCAATTCTATGTCAGGACAGGAGGCTCCGATTATGCCTTCTCATTTCTTTAATGAAATGCTCAGCAGCCAATAAAAAACAACCAAAAAACTACATTTCCCATGAACACCAGGGAATAACCATAGAGAGTAGTGTATAAAAGGTCCCAACATTAGTCTGTCTCCCTCTTTCTTTGCTGCTCCGCAGCCAGTTAAGTGCATTATTTTTCTCTTCTAAGCATATTGTTACTTGGTTTGACTTTGTTGCTTATCTTAACAGTTGTGCTTTGCGCATTGTGGTTCACGTGTTTGGGGCTTCGTCTCCGTTATTCATACGTGTTTTTCTCCGCTGCTGTTGGGCAGTTTTTTCTTCCATTTGGAGCGTGTGGGTCACCTCCGTTTGTTCCGAGCGCTGTCTTGCACTCGTGTACTTTGGTGGAGCGGGTGCAGGGGTTTCCGTTTTCTTTAGGGGAGCGCGAGCGCTCTCGAGACGGTGTTTGGTGGCAGGCGACAGTCGCGCATGCGCACTGTCCTATTTCCGGTCTCGGGGTTTCTCCTCAGGACTGGTTGAGTGACAACGTTCTTGGCGTCCTGCCCACAGCCTGTCTCCAGACTTTAACCCCGTCAGACACCGAGGTCTCTGGAAGACTTGGGTTGCAACATTGTGGCATAGGCTCTGCCTAGAGTGTTTTGGTGCTGTGCAGGCTTTGGCTCCCTCCACGCTTGATTTGTTTCTTGAAGTCGGACCCGGTCCTGCTTCGTTCAAAGCCTGCTTTGGGGTCTTCACAGTCCCCCTTGACTGGTGTTTTGACACTCCGGATTATAGTCGTCTTGTGGGCATTTACTTTTCTACCTGGTAGAATGACTGAATATTATGACGCTGATGACGACTACTGCTATGATGTCGAGGAGGAGGACTCCTTGGAACAGAATTTGGTGGAGCAGTTGGATAGAGGGGTCCAACAATCTGTCAACAAGGCACTGGTGCGTGCAATTAACCCCTTGAAGCGTCACCTGAATCTTTACGCTCAACAGCAGGGTTGGCTGCCTGCTGCCAAGAAATCGGCTAAGTCGCCGGTTAATCCTCATAAAGTGGATTTTCAACGCCTAGCGAAGAGTTTGGCAGCGGCTCCTTCAGCTTCTTCTGCTCTGCATGAGTCTGAATCGGATAATGCCCACTCTTCCGCATCTTCGGATCATGCTTCACCGCCTCCTCGGAAAAGGGTCTGTAAGGAACATTTTGTGGACGCCCCTGAGCGTCCTGCGGTGCTTAATTTTGAGCCGGCGGATATTGTCCACCCGAACTCTTCAACCTGGATGCCTTCACCTGCAGTGGCTACCTATATAGAGACTCACATTCGTCAGCCTTTTGAGGCCTCGGGTAGGGCACGGTTGCGCTCAGAGTGGCCGAGACCAGAGTTGGCGGACCATTTGGCCGACACTCCTGAGGTTGACCCCATGATGGTCACGTACCTGAAAAAGTATGCAAAAGATCCTAAGAAAAGCCTGGATAGATCTTGGCGTTCCTGTCAAGACAAGATGCTCGACTTGCTGGCTCCGCTCACCAAGATCTTGGATCTCGGCTATAAGGCTGATGAGGCTTCTGCACTGGTGAACCCGAAGGAGTTGATCGAATGGGCCCAACGGGCGATATGTTATCTGGGTAATGCCAACTGCGCGATGTCTGCAGAACGTCGCAGATCCATCCTCTTAAAACTGGATCCGAAACTTTCGGAACTAGCCACTTCAGAGTCTGGTCCTGAGGCTCAGGGACTGTTGTTTGATCAGCCGTTCCTTAAGGAACTCACACGTTTTGTCTCCACATTCAGCGGGATAGACAAAGCGCAGGCATCCTTGAGGCGGGCAATGCGCCCGGTTTTTGCAAAGGCCGGACGAGGTAGGGGACGCTCGTTCGGCCGTGGCTCTGCGAACCAGTCACAGAGGGGCAATTCCTCTCAGCAGAGAGGTTCCTATGACACCGGCTACTCCACCCGAGCCAACTTTTACCCCTCAAGGAAAGGAAAAGGCCAGTACGGAAAAGGCCGTTCTGGCGGTCAGCAGGGACAATACCATGATGCCTCCTCTACAGGTGAGCCTAATTCATGCATGCGATGTAATGTTGGGGGGTCGCATTCAATTTTTCCTGCAAAATTGGCGCATGATCTCCAGCGATGCATGGGTGCTACAAACTGTTCAAGGGTTCAGAATAGAGTTTTATCACCCAGTGCATCAGACCCGTCCTCCCCCTTGTTTACATTTTCCTCTAAAGGACCAGGTTTGTCTCTCCGGGGAAATAGACACCCTCCTCAAGAAAGGGGCGATTATTCCCACGGCCCGTCATCCCATGGGGTTTGCCAGTTCAGTCTTTCTGGTCGAGAAGAAAGGGGGCGGCTCCCGCCTAGTTCTCAACCTGAAAGACTTCAATGGGGGGTAGTCTATCGACATTTCAAGATGGAGGGCATCCATCTTTTGAGGGATCTCTTGCGAGAGGGGGACTGGATGGTCCGTCTGGATCTCAAAGATGCATACCTCTCGATTCCAATTTACAAACCTCATCGCCGTTTCCTCCAGTTTCTCTGGCAGGGAGTTTGGTACGAGTATCAAGTTCTCCCGTTCGGTCTGTCATCGGCGCCTTGGTGCTTCACGAAACTGTTGAGACCAGTTGTGGAACATCTTCGGTCTCGGGGTGTGCGGTTGATTATTTATCTGGACGATATTCTCCTTATGGCGGATTGTCCTCTTCAACTTCTACGACATCTGGAATGGTCCATCGATCTATTACAGTCTCTAGGTTTTCTGATCAATGTTCAGAAGTCGGTCTTGGTCCCTGCCCAATCTATAGACTTCCTGGGTTTCCAGATCGATTCTGTGGCTTGTCAACTCCTCTTGCCCAAGCAAAAGATGCGTTACATCAAGAGAGAGTTGACATCTGTTATTTCCAGACCGACTGTGTCGTTGAGGTCGTTGGCACGTGTAGTGGGTCTGCTGGCGTCGTCCATTCAAGCGATATTTCCAGGTCCGCTGCATTACAGGGCGATGCAACGGCTGAAAATTCTGCATCTCCGGAAAGGCCTCGGATACTCCGATCAGATCCCTCTTACGGAGGAGGTCCGTTGGGAAATGCAGTGGTGGTTGGACCACATGGAGGCCTGGAATGGTCGAGCCCTCTTCGAGCGTCCCCGGATCTAGTGATAGAATCCGATGCCAGTCAGTGGGGTTGGGGAGCCCGCTGCGGATCTGTCTCGACCGGGGGTCGTTGGTCCCCTCAGGAGTTGACTCTTCATATCAACTGTCTGGAACTCCTAGCGGGTTCCTTTGCGATCAAGTGTTTCTCCCCCCTGCAACCGAGTTGTTGTGTCCTTCTCCGGATGGACAATGTATCTGCAGTCCGTTATGTGAACAAACTGGGCGGGACCAGGTCCAAAGTGTTGGCGGAGATCGCCAAGGATTTCTGGCATTTCTGTCTGCAGAGGAAGATCACTGTTATTGCGGAATATCTTCCGGGATGCCACAATCAGATAGCGGACTGGCACTCCAGACATCTCCGGGATTACAGCGACTGGAGGCTTCACCCTCGAGTCTTCCGTGCTCTCCTTCGGCGTTGGGGTCCTTGTCAGCTAGATCTGTTTGCCTCTCGCCTCAATGCGCAACTTCCGTGCTTTTACAGTTGGAGACCGGACCCTCAAGCTCTGGCCACGGATGCTTTTCTCCAGCAGTGGCCATCGACCCTTTGCTATGCTTTTCCACCATTTCTAATGATTCCCAGGGTATTGGCTTACTCCAAACGGTTTCAGACGGATCTGATTCTGATTGTCCCTCTCTGGAGGGCTCAAGCATGGTTTCCGGTACTTCTGGAAATGTGTTCCGCTCCGCCGTTTCTCCTTCCCCCATTGTGGAATCTCTTATTGGATCCTCTCGGAGATCCTCATCCCCTGATCCTCTCAGGCTCCCTTCAACTGCTCGCGTGGAGGATCTCTGGACGATCCCAGGCATTTCAAGCGACGCTTCCAAATTCCTTAGTGAGGCATGGGCTCCCAATACTCACAAACGGTATAAAGGGGCTTGGAAGCGATGGTGTGATTGGTGTGTTCAACAACAAGTTGATCCCGTTTCAGCAGATGTCAGTGTGATTGTTAATTTCTTGGCCTCTTTAGCCACCTCTGGTCTGGCCTACTCGACTATCAATGGTTTCCGATCGGCTATTTCGGCGGGTCATGCCCGCATCGATGGGAAACCTGCGGGTGAACATCCTTTTGTTTCCAGATTACTTAAAGGAATTCGTTTTGCGAAACCTCCCACTCCTAAATATGTTACCTTATGGGATGTTTCGGTTGTTCTCCGGTTCTTAGAAGCCTGGCTTTCGAATTCTTTGTTATCTCGCAAACAGTTATCTGCGAAGTTAACGATGTTGCTGTGTCTGGTTTCATGTACGAGCGTGTCAGATGTCCACGCTTTGGATCTTGCGGGTCGCAGTTTTACTCCTGAGGGGGTTTCTTTTCGTCTTTCCAGACGTACAAAATCTAATACGCCTTCTATTACTTATCCTTCTTTCCCTTCTCATCCCAACCTTTGCGTTGTGCAATGCCTAAAGGATTACAAGGTGAGTACTGCTACTTTTCGTTCAGACATGCAGGGTCAACTTCTGATTGCTTTACAAAAGCCCTTTCGCCCCGTCACTCCAGCTACTTTGGGGCGCTGGGTGCGGTGGCTTATGTCTGAAGCAGGTATTGATGTTTCTGTGTTTGGCGCGCATTCTGCACGCGGGGCGATGGCATCCAAAGCCTATTCCATGGGTGTTACTTTGTTTGATATAATGAAAGCTGCAGATTGGTCATCTGATTCTGTATTTAAAACGTTTTATTTTAAACCTATTGATTGTGTTGCTTCTGTAGTGGTGGATCAGCTTTAAAAAAGCATAATCGGAGCCTCCTGTCCTGACATAGAATTCAAAATTTGCAAACATTCGTGACAAGAATTTTCAATTCTATTAAGGACTAGGAGGCGAGGATTATCCCACCCGCGATTCATATTTGCATGCTAATGTATTATGACTGTGTACATGCAATTGCAAATATTTCATTCCTTATTCTTCCCTCCCTGAATTGCTCTTGACAGTGTTATTACTTTGGATATTATGGCTCTGTATCTTTTTCCAGGTTCAGACCAGAAGTGATGTTGTTTGTTCCTCGTCGGAATCTCCTTCTCCTCCTGGCTTCTGGACCCATGGTTCTTCGGCTGCCTACTTCAGGATTCTCTGGATGATGGCGGCTTGTTTGGAATTGTTGTTCCTGTTGTATTTGGGATTTTACTTTAACTTGGACGTGTTGCCACAAAGAAAGAGGAAGACTGACTAATGTTGGGACCTTTTATACACTACTCTCTATGGTTATTCCCTGGTGTTCATGGGAAATGTAGTTTTTTGGTTGTTTTTTATTGGCTGCTGAGCATTTCATTAAAGAAATGAGAAAGCATAATCCTCGCCTCCTAGTCCTTAATAGAATTGAAAATTCTTGTCACGAATGTTTGCAAATTTGGAATTCCTCCCAGTTTACGGAACAATGGCCACCCAACCAGCCTTTCATAGCCTAAGCCATGGGGATCTCATGCTCAAATCTGCATGGACTTTCTTGGAAGTCTCGGATCAAGAAACACCTAGGGCTGTATTACATAAAGTGCCCAGGAGAGCAACGGGGGGTTGCGCCCGCTTTGCGAGCTCCATGGGGAACTTTGGTATTAAAGAAGGGGCCGCAGACACTTATGCAGCCCCTTCTGTAATTCCAATAGCGATGGCACACATAAAGCGCTAGCGCTATCTTCAAGGGTGCATTCCCTCATTTGCATGGGGGTGTGCCCCATGCAAATGAGGAAGTCCCTTTGCCTCTGTGCTCATGCCGTATTACAGATGCAGGCGCAGAGGCAAAGAGCCCCTCAGGAGGCGCACTGTGTGTGTGTCACCAAAAATGTGGCATACTGTCAGTGCGCCTCCTGAGAGCGGCCCTCTGCAGGGGGTAAAAGCTGTCACTGACTGCACCCTCCTGCAAGGGAATCTCTATTCCCCAGGCGGGTTGCCGTCTGCAGAGTGAAACACAGAGCGGCTGTAAAGCAGCCCCTCCGTATTTCACATGAATCCATTGCCCCCAGGGTGGCACGAGTTTGCGGCTGCGCTGGGAGCAGCACATTTCCCATAATGAGGTGCAATTTCCTTCACTGCGCCTGGCGCACCCTTCTAAAGATGCACCTGGCGCAATGAAGAAAAGTATGCTGCATGTGTTATGGGGCCTCTATTGTATAAAAGCGGCAGCAGCCCCACCTAAATGATAAGAGATTTAACAAAAATGTGCATTTCGTCTGAAGGTTTCAAATAACTGAAGGGAGATGAAAAGTTTATTCCAGTTGAAATAAAATGACCAGTGTTTTCCTTTGATGAGTTTCTGGCTCAAGTTTCGAGCACCATCTAGAATAACTTAAGCGGTATTGGTGTCTATTTCCAGCGCGAATGAAAATCCTTAATTAATGCTGTGCGTTGAACTTTTCATGAACCACCCAGGGGAAAGCACATCCACTGCAGGAATAAAATCTTAATCCTCTGGCAGCATTTATTGAAAATCCTCAACGCTCCAAATACGACGCCAGCTGAGAAACAGTCACATCTCGGTGCCCTGCCCATGGAAGAGAAAGAGAGTGCCCCATAATACTGGGCTCTGGCACTCTCACTAAAATATGTCTACTTGTCAAGTGCCGTCCCCTACTCCTATAATACTGTGAGAATGTAGGTTAATTATCCCTGCACAACATATTTGTATGTATTTTCTGCCTTTTGGACATCGTGAGTGCTGCCTGCCTCTTGCTCCGCCTTTCATCCCTGTGTTCAGCGCCTGCCAAAACCTTCACGCCTCGCGGCCCCCGCTCCGCGGGTGCCGCTCGAAGGCAAGACTTTATCTGACCAAATTGCCCAAAGTCACCTCCGAGTGCACAGGAGCACCAACGCGATCTGAGAGAGTGAAAATCAACCCTTCTCCTCGAGGCGGGACTGCGAGGACCAGCGTGCAGCGCGGCGCTGATCGGCCGCAGCTGGTCCTCTTCCCGCCCCCTCCACCTCTCTTGCTCATCCTATAAATTTTGTGCAGCCCCAACGCGCACGCGGGACGCGCGCGGGGCGGCCACCGGGGCGAAGACCGGGCAAAGAGCGGGCCGTTTAAGGCCGTTCAAGGACGGCAGAGGACGGCCTAGGCCCTGAAACCCTGTCTCATCGCCCTGAGACCACCTATCAGGTAGGACGATTGTTACTCAGCCCTCCGTGAAGCCACAGACACCTAACACCTGGTATAGCCTGTTTATTGTTAAAGCGAATCATGCGGCATAAAACAAGAAGCTGTACTAAAAAAGCTGCGGAGGTAGCTCAAGTGACTGGCCCCATTGACCTCTTTATCTCACGAGTAACCGAGACAATCGACAAGAGCATTGTACTCCTAGAGAAAAGAGTCTCCCTGGACCTCATGCATGCCAAACGCTCTTCCCTGGGTTCCCTTGTAAATGCTAATTCACCCTCCCAGCAAGCTTCGAATAATTGCTCCTTGCCTTTGCCCCTGACCACTATGGGCACTGTTACAGTACCGAGTGCCGTCGACCTGTCAGTTACCTGTTCAGAGTCTGACCCGTCCTTCGTGGATCTGGAGGCGACCCCGGATCTAGAAGCCTGTTGGACACCCGGAGAAGCGGAGACAGGCCTGGATGGGCTAACTGCCAAGTCGACCCCCTATGTGCCCAGTGATTCTAGGGGAAAGGTTACTTGTATTCCTACAAAAGTAGTAACTAAGCCCAAAACCAAGGAGCCCAAACTCAAGGAGAAGACTAAAGCCAAAGCTAGCAATCACAATTTGGTGACACCTACTCCGCAAACAACGCCTGGCATCCCATGCTGGGTCGAAAACATGGTCACGGACCTTAAGCATGACCTTGAAACCACAATAGTGGCCCAAATCAAACCCTTGATTTCCAAACTGGATAGACTAACATCGCTCATTAACGCCAAATGGCCCAATAAGATCAATGAGCCTGGACCTGTCCAGAAACAAGGGCACAGAGAATCACCACCTAACCCCCACCCGCCAGTCAAGGTTACTAAGTCTACAATTGACAAGGCGAAAATCCTTCAGCCTTCCAAAGAACAATTTGTGTCACATCCTCCCCACTCAGGGAATAACCTTCCCCAACTATCACCAAAAGCAGTGAGCAACCCCTCACCGGTCCAGCAACCACCTACTGGATCGAAATCTACAACTTACCAAGCCACGGACCCCAAGGGGAAACCCACGAACACCCCAGGCCCTCACTCTACTAATAACTCTGAAGCCCCCAAGCCAAGGCAGACTCGTTTTAAGTCTATTAGCCTGCCACCAGAAGTTTCTCCTTTTGTGGTGGTGTTGACTGCTGTCCCCCCGCTGAAGGAAGGAGTTAGAGAGACTCATGTAGAGTTAAGAAATAAATGTGCCCAGTGGCTTCAATTACATAGACCACTACCCAGTAGTATGAGTGGGGAAATTCTTACTGTGCGTAGAGGGGATTGGGTGGGAAGGAGTAAGAAAACAATATCAGGGGATGTAATTACCGTCAACTTTAGAGATGTGGGGGCTGCAACCTTTATTTGTAATGCACCTAACAGCGGTCCTGCCACCCAGATCAAACCACTCCCCCTATCCTACTTCCTCCCCAACTCGACAAGACCCAACTTTCATCGGCCAAGCAATCAAGGGTTTGCACGTCCCCCCCATTATGCCTCTAACCATTGGCAGCAACCGCCTAACTTCCCATTTTTTGTCCCGCATCATGCTGGTCCACAGTGGCAACAACCTCTCCACTCCTTACCTCCTCCTTTTCTTCAACCTACCCAGCAGTGGCAACAACTTCCTCAGCCATCACTTACTAATCAGCAATGGCAGCAGCCATGGCAGGATCCGTCCCCACCTTTATCTTTCAACCCTTCCTATACACAGTTTGCCCACCCAAATAGGTACTGTGTATTGGATGAGGTTGATTGACTTTCTCCCAAGGGAGGTTTAGACACTAACCTCCTTAGTGATAACAACAGTACGAATGATCCAGTGCTGGGCACATCTCTCCCTATAAACTCAGAGGTGCTATCACCCTCACTAATTAGGGACAGCGGTGAACCATTTAATCCCCAATGCACTGTGACCTCAGACGGAAACTTAGCAGATGGCAATCTAAAAATCCTTAGTTGGAACCTTGCTGGGATTTCAAGGAAATTAGGTCTTCCGGAGTGGAATGCCCTGGTCGATGCCCATACAATTTGTATATTCCAAGAGACATGGGCCATCGAACCATTACACCGGGTGGGGTATGTCACCATCTTTACACCAGCAATAAAATCCAAGGTAGGGAAGGGGCGGCCATCGGGGGGGCTTATTATTTGGATAAGTGTACTCCTTAACTGTAGGATAATCACTAAGAAGCCAAGAACACCGGATATTCTTAGTGTTTCTCTATTGGGCCTACGGGGAAGCATGATTGTTGACCTCTATAATGTGTATATCAGGGGAACAAAAAATGGGTGTATTTCACCTACAATGATGGAGCTTGAGGCTCAGTTAGGAGAGCAGAGTGGACTTGGGCATATCCTAGTAGCAGGGGATTTTAATTGTACATACGAACCACTCCCCCTAGAAGGAGTTTCAGATCTAGAAGAAGAGGATAACAGATGGGGAATCCCCACCCTCTCTATCCCACCCATTAAACGCTGGACTCGCAGTGCAATCCACCTAAATGCACTCACACTGGAGTTTGGCCTAAGAGCTGCAAACGGCCGCACTCGTTCTGATCTCCAGGGTGCTCCCACATTCAACAGTGTTGGTCAAAGCACACGGATTGACTACATTCTGCTGGATAGGGGCCTCTGGAGCCATGTCCATGACATGGTTATCACCAATACCATAGAGAGCGACCATAATCCACTCTCCTTATCTTTAAAAAATCCTTGGCCTACTGAAGTATTCCCAGTCCCTCTAAGTCGCCAACAGGGGATTACTGTTGCCACTTGTGGCAGGCGTCTAAAGTGGAGCTTGATAATGCTCAATACCGATAAACTATCTGCAATAGATGAAGTGGCTAAGAGCATGCAAGCTGAAATTGGCTCGATTGATCTAACTATAGCAGCAGACAAGGCCACTGCCATATTTGAAGCTGCTGTAAAAATCATAGGCAACCTCTTTTGGGTCCATTTGCCTTCAGGGAAACAAAAATCTCTACTAAAAACTAAAGGTAAACATGATTGGTATTCGGCAACGTGCAGGAAGGCCAAATCCCGCCTAATAGAGGCAGTTAAAGGGAAGTCCCCTCCACTAATCAAAATTGCTAGAAGAGACCATAAAAAGGCCCTACAGGTAGCTAAAAGGGAGTGGGAGGATGCCTACTGGCTAACCCTTAAGGAAGCCAGTATGAAAAAAGACTCTAAATCCTTCTGGGACACCATAAGGGCACGGAACAGACCGGATAGCGACCTCGTAACCTGCAATATTTCGGGCCAGGTATGGGAGGACCACTTTGCTAAACTTTATTCCTGTCATAATGATTTGAATGGGAGAGGGTCTGTTCAATCCTCTCCGTACATTAATTATATTCTTCTACCCAGTGATCCTGAATTCACACAGAAGGAAGTAGAATATGCTATTAATTCCATCACTCCACTAAAAGCTGCAGGACCTGACGGCATCCCGGGGGACCTGTTAAAATCTGATGGTGTTACTTGGGGCAAATTAATCCACTCCCTTCTTCTTGCCATCTGTAAGGGTGCCCCCATTCCCGCATCATGGAAGGGGGCAGAGGTGGTTCCCATTTACAAGAAAGGCCCAAGGGATGACCCGTCCAATTATAGGCCGATCAGCCTGCTAGATGTAACCCAAAAAGTTGTCGGTAAAGTTATTCTACTCAGGATCCTTAACTGGGTAGATGAAAATAAAATACTTACCGATTTCCAGGCCGGTTTTAGAGTAGGCACTGGAACGATAGAACAGGCCTTTAGGCTTATGATGATTTACTGGAAGGTGGTAGTGATAGGCAAGGGCAGTCTTTATCTCGCATTCATCGATTTAAAGACTGCCTTTGACCTTGTCCCTCGGGACTTACTGTGGAGGGTCCTGGCCAACATGGGGCTCCCACAGTATCTACTATCCCTATTAGTCAGGCTCCATCAGCACAGCTTAGCCCAAATTAGGTGGGGCTCTGGAGGGGAGAAAACGGGCTGCATTCCGGTCGAGAGAGGGGTCCGCCAGGGATGTGTTCTGGCTCCCACCCTTTTCTCTTTGTATATTAATGGGGTGGTTGAGCACTTACTCAAATTTCCATCTGACGAACCATCGCTGGCGGGGGTTCGTATACCGACCCTCCTCTTCGCGGATGACACGCTCCTAATCTCTAAAACGCCCATGGGACTACAGAAACTCTTGGATAACTTCCAGTCCTTTTGTACTGATCGGGGATTGGTTATAAATACCAACAAAACAAAATACCTTGTCCTTAACCCCCCTAAACAGCAAGTGCGTCCCCCTATTTTAAACACTGAGCCCCTGGAAAGGGTGAAAGTATTTGACTACTTAGGGATACGCATCTCAGACAAAATGGATTGGTCTCCCCATTTAGATAAGATGCTGCTGAATCATAAAAGGATCACAGGTGCCCTATTGAGGGAGCAACGTTCCAGTTCGTTCAAACCAATAGGAACAGTCCTAGAGATCTATGCCGCCAAGGGTGTCAGCTCTGCACTTTATGGAGCTGAACTTTGGGGCTTCGCATCTTCAAAAGCTCTTCAAAAATCCGAGAATAACTTCTGCAGACAAATAATGTCCCTCCCTCAAAGTACCCCACTTTTACCCTTATTCATGGACTTTGGCTGTACTCAGATTGGCGAAATTGCGAATTTTCGTCCTCTCTTATTATGGGCCCGTATTTGGCGAGTAGAGGAACTTAGTGCCTACGCCAGAGGACTGGAAGAAATAATGGCGTCACCACATTGGGCCAGAGTCAAATGGCTAACAGACATGAAATCCTTATTATCGAACCTGGGCCTATTGGACTTTTGGTTAAGCAGAACCTCTCCTCCAAAGCAAGTACTTAAAAACTTATATCGGGATTGGATTTGCTCCCAAAGGCATTCTAGCGTATCCATTGGAAGGCTCACTGAGGATTTTTTGAAGTTTAAAGACATTCCCAGGCGTGAACCCTACTTAGATACAATTGGGAAACCGTTTGCCCGATCTTTGTATTTTAAATTTAGAACGGGTACCTTGCCATTGAACACTTTTACCAAAACATGGAATTCCTGTCTACACAAAACTGACCTATGTCCTTCATGTCTAGCCCACCCAGAGACATTAGCCCATTTTCTATTTGTCTGTAACGAATATGCCAAACCAAGAAGGGCGTGGCTGAAGAATTTGTGCCGACAACTGGGAACCAGGAGCCATGATGTGGCAATTAGGATACTTGTTTCGGACAGCTATGTACCCTATGCCTGTGCCTTAGCTAAATTTTTATTCTGGGCTTGGGCTATTCGAGCCAGAAAGCTTAAAAATTCTGTTTAATTTTTTCTTATACTATATTTATTCTAGCAAATGTTATATTTGTTGCTATTAACTGGATATATGTCATTCATTTTATCAATCATTAATTCTTTTAAACTTGCTTTTATGATAATGAAATTTTATCGAAATAAAGCTTTTTGACTTTGACTTTGACTTTGTATTTTCTCTTTCAGGCTAATAAGACTTGAGTGGCTAATGTTGACCCTCACTACTTCCATTGAACACCACACTAAAAGTGTGAGTAGATTCTTTATGTTTGTTTGTCCTTCTGTCCTGACGAAAGCCCCATAGACTCCGTTGAGCCGAAGGGGGCTGAAACATGTCGACATTTTTTGCAAATTCGCACTTCTAGATCCAGTAACTCGATCTAGGATAAGTACCCACTTATTTTAATATGAGATCTTCACCACTTTATTAAAATCCTTTTAGGTGTTGACCTTATTTTTAACAGTTTTTTCACTTTTTTTGCACTGGTCTCTCCCTTTTTTCATCTCTGGACACTGCAACCTAGACCAGAGGAGCCTCTGGATGAGGCAGGCACCCACACTCTCTATGGTATCCGATGATAACTGCCGAAAAACCACAATGTAGGGGCGGATGAACGAAATATACCGCAACACCTTTATACATTGGGTCTTTTAAGGATACCATAGTTTTTCTAACCAATGCTCTAGAATTGTCACAAGTGTCCATTTTTCCACTTGATTAACCTTGATACTTACCCGGGGAAATAAATGGACATGTATTCCTCCTCCCCATTCTGATTACACTCCTACTTGTCAAGTATACATTCTAAACCCTGAATGGTAAAGATAATACTCAGCTACACAGAGGGTGCTGCAGATCTGCTAAATAACTTACAAACCACAGGTTTCCTTTCACAAAGAACAATTTTACCAATTAGGGATTTGGGTTCCCTCCACTCCAGCATCCTCTTTATGGATAAACTGACAGAGTGGCGGGGATTCTGCACACATCAAGGTGAGTCCCAATGGCAAAGTAACTGAAGGTATCCCATTTAGTGTGCCCCATAATGAATCTGTGCTTGGCAATTGAATCGAAGTTCAGAAAACTGAAGCTATATTGGGAATACGAATGGGACGGTAGTTTGACTTCTATTGAAATAGAAGAGGTATTTGTACAGTTATGCAATCTTAAAGGATTTCATCCACTCATCAACTACAAAGTCTGGCCCTCCTCAAAAGAACTGTATTTTGGACACCAACATCTGCACAAACTGGAAAATACATGTATCAATATTCCACCGACTCAGTTGCATGTGGAGTGGCAATTTTAGATGAAAAGCAAGAAAGAGGACCAGCTGCAGTCAAGCAATAGGCGACCACAGTACCACTAGATATCCTGCTGCAGCAGATCAGCGTGAAACAGACAAATGGCGTCAGAAGTGAATTTGTAAATTGTGACTACAGCCAAGAGATTGCGGTTTACTTTAATCTAAACAGTAAAACCACCACTGGGTCTGGGCTCCCAACGGCACAGCTTGCCACAAGCTTATAATGAACAGAATAGGTGCACGTGCCGCTAATAAATTACCTTGACATCATTTAGTCCAAACATACGAGAAAAACGTTATGTTTGTTGGATTGAATTCCAATTATTTTATTTGCTTTTTATTTCCTTCGATGATCTTATACTTAATCTTATGCATTCTCAAATTTGCATTTATTTTAAAAAGACCTTATGTACACAACAGAAAATTGTAGTCACATTCCTATTACAAAACAGGACATTCCTATTTACAAAACATAAATATACATTTAAAAAATGTCATCATTCAAACCTTCAGTCATCCATCAATCAAACCAATACATATATATACAGACAAGACAAAAGTGCATCAATGACTAAATGAGTGTTGGAATCACAGTATTCACAAACAAAGCCAATAATCATTTTTATACTAAACACAATTCTATTTTATTAGCGTCCTAGCACTTTTTTCAATGTTATGGCTTTTTTTACAGTCTACGCGTTTCGAACTCGCGTCAATTAGGAGTTCTCATCAGGACCATTATCTCTCGCTCGTCAGAGTGCAGAGGAAGTTGTATTGTCCGCGACGTCCAACAACAATTTCTAAGTGGATGTGAGTATCCTATTTTCTTTTTTGCACTATCTGGCTCTCACCACTCTCAGGTGGGGCTCAGGCTGGTTCAAAAGTGTTTTGCACCCCGCCGGTGGTAATTCCTAGGGACGGGGCACACCACGGTGTACCGATCACTTTCTTCCTATGTCGAACGGTTCGTCTCAATCGTATCCACTTCCGGGTCCGCAAAGGATCATCCTTTGCGGACACCGCGGTGTGCCCCGTCCCTGGAAATTACCACCGTCGGGGTGCAAAACACTTTTGAACCAGCCTGAGCCCCACCTGAGAGTGGTGAGAGCCAGATAGTGCAAAAAAGAAAATAGGATACTCACATCCACTTAGAAATTGTTGTTGGACGTCGCGGACAATACAACTTCCTCTGCACTCTGACGAGCGAGAGATAATGGTCCTGATGAGAACTCCTAATTGACGCGAGTTCGAAACGCGTAGACTGTAAAAAAAGCCATAACATTGAAAAAAGTGATAGGACGCTAATAAAATAGAATTGTGTTTAGTATAAAAATTATTATTGGCTTTGTTTGTGAATACTGTGATTCCAACACTCATTTAATCATTGATGCACTTTTGTCTTGTCTGTATATATATATATGTATTGGTTTGATTGATGGATGACTGATGGTTTGAATGATGACATTTTTGAAATGTATATTTATGTTTTGTAAATAGGAATGTCCTGTTTTGTAATAGGAATGTGACTACAATTTTCTGTTGTGTACATAAGGTCTTTTTAAAATAAATGCAAATTTGAGAAAGCATAAGATTAAGTATAAGATCATCGAACGAAATAAAAAGCAAATAAAATAATTGGAATTCAATCCAACAAACATAACGTTTTTCTCGTATGTTTGGACTAAATGATGTCAAGGTAATTTATTAGCGGCACGTGCACCTATTCTGTTCATTTTAATCTAAACAGTAGCAAAAATGTCTTGAAATAAAATCCTGGAAGGCAAACAAATAAGGGGGTAAAAACTGCCTTCTTTGTGGTCTCCTACCACCCACAGCTGAAAGTATAATATACCACTCACTCTCCATAGAGATGTAGAGCTGAGAAATGTTTCCCTATAAATGTAATTTCTTCCCTTGAGACATTCCAATAATTAAAAAAAAAGTATTGCCAAAAGCCACAAGCCAAACATCAGCGCTCCAGTAACATTCTGGTTTTCACAAACAATGCATCATCATCATCATCATCATTAAACATACCATAACATATCAAAATAACAAAATCTTAAGAACCACCGCCTCTATTATGAGGTGTATATATATCTAATTGTGTCACAAAATCCCCAAGTTGCATTTTCTATTCTGCAATATGGTTTAGCTACTCAGACAAAGAATGAATAAACAAGTAAGGCTACAGCATTAGTCAACTCGGAAAAAAACAAAACACCCACATGGAGGCCACATTTCTTTGCTCCAGTACATGACATTAAGTATGCGAGCGTGACAATCCTGAATGAGAACTTCAAAGCACTGAGACAGCGGAAGGAATGAGTTCAAATGTATGTAAAATGTTTGGATTAAACAGGTAAAAGGATTTATGTTCTACTCTGCCCAACATAAACCCCTAGAAGGAATTCATTCTAACAAGTTTTCCATCTACTGTACAGAATATATAGAATGTATAGAAGAGCTTTGCATTATTGGGCAAGTGTAATGTTCGTACTTCCCCCCCACAGGACACTCTGAGACAGGTATGAGTGAGGAACTCAGGTTTATTATCAATACAAGAAAGATCCTAGCCAAGGGCGCCGAGCGTCTAACTATAGCAAGCTCCGGTCGCCAACCGCCGTTTCCTCGCGTTCGCGCCTTTCCTTTTACTCACGTGCGCATGCGCGCCTATCCGCTCTAGCCTACGGCGTAACGCGTCATCGCGTATACGCCCGTAGACTAGAGCGCATACCACATATCTCCCCCCTTTACTGAAAACAAAGTTGTAACATTTCCCCCCCAACGGTGAAGAGTCCTTCAGCTGTGAACATTGTCTATGTGGGGCGCCAGGAGGGGCCGGCACCAAGCTAGTGTCCATCCATCACAAAGTCACTATAACGAGAGGGCACTACAACTGCCCTTCCGCTGCGGGTGTGTCTTACCGGCATGTTCTCTCTCGCCTCTGTCTCTCCTTGGGACACCCCAGCTTCTCTCACGTCAGTTCTTTGCTCTGCATTCGCTTGTACTTCTCCTCCGTCGGTCGGCCTGGCTCCCAGGACAACCGCTTCCCTGTCATCGCCTGCACCTTCCCCTTGGTTGTCTGTGCCGTGCTCAGAAAGGGGTCTAACCTCCGGGTGATCCATGCATCTTTCGACTTCCTCGGCCTTGGGCCAGACTAATATTTTGTTGACTCTGGCCATGCGATCTTGTGACCAGACCTTGCCGTCACTGAGGAGAGCCGCCCTGCCACGCACCTCCTTGACTTGTAGCGGCTGGCTGAATTTGCTTTCGCCCTTCTTTTGTAGGGTGGGGAGTTTGATCCTAACCCACTCCCCTTCTTCCAGCGCCGTTTCCTTCGTGCTGCGTCGCTTGTCATAGTGTGCTGCATAGATTTTCTGGGCCTTCTCCAGATTGTGCTGCACCACCGCTGGGGACCACTTGCTGGTGAGGGTCTTCTCCCTCCATGCTACGTTGTCCCGGGTGAAGGGATGCCGTCCTCTTAGCACTTGGAACGGACTATACCCCACTACAGAGGGCGTTATCCGGTAGGCCCATAGCATGTTCATTACTTCCACCTCCCAGTCTTTTCCTTGCGATATGGCTGCCTGGATGGAGCCCATGATCACCCTGTTGAACCTTTCGACCTGGCCGTTGCAGGCTGGATGGTACACGGCAGTGTGTCTCACCTCGATCCCGTTCCTCTTCATGTATCTCCCCCACTTGTCCGACACAAATTGCGGTCCATTGTCGCTGAGGATGGTTTTGGGTATTCCCTCCCTGAGGAACACCACGGTTAGGAACTTCAAGATCGTGTCCGTGTCCATCGACTCTTGTATGTCCACTTCTGGCCACTTAGAATACTTGTCTATTAACACACAGATGTACTTATTCACACCTCTACTGTCCAGAACGGGCCCCAGAATGTCTATGGCCACATCCTCCCAGGGGCCATGCGGGGTGTCAAACTTCCCCAGTGCTGGTCGGAGTGGGCGGAGTACCTTGTCCGCTCCTTGGCACTGCCCGCACTCCCGCACTTGTCTCTCGATGTGGGCATCCATTCCTGGCCACCAATACATCTGTTTGACCAACGCCTTGGTTTTCACTATGCCCAGATGCCCCTCGTGGAGCGATTTCAGCAGTCGGGGTATCAGTGTCACTGGGGGCACCACTCTCTCTCCTCTGTACAAGAATATCCCCGAGTCACTCAGGGACAATTCTTCTCTTATTTCATAAAAACGTCGGACCCCCTCCATTAGCTTCTTCTTGTCCGGCCACCCCAACGTGAGATGTTTCCTTACTTCCATCTTCTCCTCATCGAGCTCGTAAGCCGCCTGCCATTCCTGCGCACTGATCGATGTCTCGTGATCCTCTATGCCGGCGACCATCTCCTCTGTGTCCGGGGTCTCTCCCGGCGCCTCTTCCATGGCTGATGCCCGGCTGAGGTAATCAGCCACCTTGTTCTGCGTACCTGGAAGATATTCTACATCGTATGTATAATCTAGCAACTTCAGGGTCATTTTCGCTATTCTCGGGGTGGCAGTGTCATGGCCCGATGACGTCAACACTTTGATGAGTGGCTTGTGATCCGTTTGGAGCCTGAATCTCGTGCCCCATATGAACTGACGAAACTTGGTCAACGCCCACGTGACCGCCAGCATCTCCTTTTCAATTACGCTGTACCTCTGTTCCGTCGGGGACAGCGCCCGGGATGCAAAACTGATTGTTTCTTTGGTTCCGTCCACCCTTTCCTGCGCCAAGACAGCCCCCAAGCCCTTGTCGCTTGCGTCTGTTGTTACAATAGTCTTGCCCGTGGGGACATACCCCTGCAATGGGATGGCATGGCTGATACAGTCTTTAATGGACTCAAATTCGGACTGGGCCTCCCTGTCCCATTCGAATTTCGTATTGTGCCTGATTAGTTGTCTCATCCTGTACGTTCTCGTGGCAAAATGACTGACAAACTTGCTGTAATACTCGGCCATTCCCAGGAATGACCGCACTTCCTCTTTGGTTGTTGGGGCTTTGGCGTCCTTTATTGCCTTCACATTTTGCTCCTTCGGCAAGATGCCATGCATTCCTATCTCGTGCCCTAGGTAGGTCACTGAGCGAGACCCAATTCTGCACTTGCTCCATTCCGCCGTCATGCCTTTGCCTTGCAGCACTCCCAGCACTTGATGTAGTTTCTTGTCGTGCTCGCCTTTGTCGGAGCCCATCACTAGGATGTCGTCTTGGAAATATTGCACTCCCGAGATGTCCTTAAACAACCTGTGCATCAACTTCTGGAAAACGGCCGCAGCGGATGCCAGGCCGAAGGGCATTCTCCTGAATTGGTAGCATCCAAAGGGCGTTATGAAGGCTGTGTACTTCCTGCTCGACGGGTGCAGTTCTATCTGGTAATATGCAGACGTGAGGTCTATGGTGGAAAAGTGGGTGATGCCTTTTGTCCTTGCTAGCATCTCCTCAATTCTGGGGAGCGGGAACCTCTCCACTATGAGGTTTTTGTTAAGCTCCCTCAGGTCCACACAGAGCCTGACCTTTCCATTGGGTTTTTTAACTACTACCAAGGGCGATAGCCATTCCGCACTGTCCACTGGCTCGATGATTTCTAGCTCTTCCAACTTCCGTAGCTCCTGGCGCACCGCCTCACTCGTGGATATCGGTATGTTCCGGACCTTATGCACTACTGGTACTGCTCCCTCCTTAAGGACCATTTTATGCACGAATTTGTCCAGTTTGCCTACCGTGCCCTCGAAAACCTTGGGGTATGCTGCCTTCCAGTCTTCCTCCTTCGAGAGGGGCCATTCGTCTGTTAGCAAGATCTGTTCTTTCCCTCCAGGATTGAGTATGATGCCGAGATCACCTGCGTCTCTCCATCCTAGTACCGATGGGCCCTTCTCCGCTACATACAGGGTGCATGTGGCCGACCGTCCTCTGAACTCGAACTCCAAGTCCCTGCATCCTACCAGTGGAATGGAATTCTCGGTATACGAGATGGGTCTGATGTCCGGCGGCATTAGGTCGGGTCCTATGACTGGCACGAAGTCCTCTTCCCATATCGACCTTTGCACGATGGTCCAGGGGGACCCTGAATCCACGGCCACATGTACCTTGACGCCCCCTATGAGCATGTCGGTGCGGGGCTTATCCCTTCGCTTCCCGGATACGTCCAGCACTTGATCCTCTATGCACAGCACCAGGTCATCTTCTTCCTGGTCGTCTTCCTCACTTACGTTGGCCGTGGCCGCGTCGATGCACTTGACCGTGGACTTCGTCCCTTTCTTTCGGCAGACCTTTTCGAAGTGACCGGTCAACCCACAGAATGAGCACCTGGCGCGAAACGCGGGACAACGCCTGTCCTGGGCCGCGTGCGCTGCACTGCCACATCTGTAGCACGCGAATTTCGTTCCCTGGCTGGGGCGAGACATCTGCTTCCCAGACCCTCTTGTGTCCTTCTTCGGGTCTCCGTAAGCGCTTTTGGGCTTGCTGGATTGTGGTGCCTCATCAATCTTGTTGATCATCTGTCTCGGCCCACTTTCTCTTTTTGCCGCGTCTGCGCCTCTCTTCGACATTTCCGCCTTCTTGACCATCGCCACAACTTCTTTCAGGGTTGTCTCATTCATCGCCCATAGCTTGTCTTGGACTGCTCTGCTGGTGGTGTGCATTACAATTTGGTCTTTGATGTATTCATCCTGCAGGTTCCCATACCTACACGTGATTGCTAGCCGGCGGAGAGCTGCCACATAGTCATCAATGGATTCTCCTGCCTCTTGTTTTCTCTGTTGGAAGTTATAGCGGTCTATCGAGACGCAAACTGCTGGTCGGTAATGACTGTCCAGGTCGTCCAGTGCATTCACAAAGACATCCGTCTCCGCTGCACCCCTCTCTTTGGGCACCAGATTCTTAAACACCCTTACCCCTTCTGGGCCTAAGTTGTGGAGCAACAGTCTCTTTTTCCTTTCCGGCTTGTATTCACCTTCACTTTCATCTTCAAGGGCCTCAATGTAATTGAGGAAATATTCCTTCCAGTCTTCCCATTTTAGTTGGGGTTCACCTGGTCTGGTTAGGAACGGGACGGGTGCCATTAGGACTGACGCTTGATTCGCCATTCTGGCTTCACCTCTAGGTCCTCCTTCCTGGGCCCTTTGGGTAGGCTCACCGGACGCTCCTGCGCTCTCTGCCGTGTCACCTTGGCCCCTTGGGCTGCCTGGGGTGTTATCCCTCGTAGTGTGCGCTGTCTGCGCTATCTTCCCCCCTTCCTCTAGCTTGGGGGTGTCTCCCTTGGTTGCCAGGTTGCTGCCTGGGGGCTCCTGGAGTCTTGGGCCACACTAACCTGACTTGTGAGGCCGGTGTTTTGTTCCTTGCCGTGCTGCTGCGCTGCTGCCACGCCCTTGCTCTTCCTTGCAGGACCTGTGCCTTGCTGGCTCGTGGGTGTGGGCTGTGGGGGGTTTTTCCGTCGTCCACTGCACCTGGTGGTGTCCGGATCTCAGCCTCGTCGCCACTGTAATGTTCGTACTTCCCCCCCACAGGACACTCTGAGACAGGTATGAGTGAGGAACTCAGGTTTATTATCAATACAAGAAAGATCCTAGCCAAGGGCGCCGAGCGTCTAACTATAGCAAGCTCCGGTCGCCAACCGCCGTTTCCTCGCGTTCGCGCCTTTCCTTTTACTCACGTGCGCATGCGCGCCTATCCGCTCTAGCCTACGGCGTAACGCGTCATCGCGTATACGCCCGTAGACTAGAGCGCATACCACAGCAAGGGTGTTCACATTCGGTAAATTGTACATGACTTGCTCTTGCTTGCAAGTCATTGAGGCGAACGAGCTGAATGCAGAGGCCAGAAGTTATTATATTCCTTCTATTTCCACCGAAATGGCATTTTGCCCTTTCACACACTAATAATTACATTTACCGTCTGTAGTTCATGCTCCAAAAGCATAATGGCAGACTGCAAGGATCACAACCAACCCCGGAGCACAGTACAGAACCATCTCCTCTTCAAAAAGAGTATAAACAAACAACATTATTCAAACAAGTTGTAGTATTTAAGTAACATATGTTTGCATTATAGGAACATTTGTGGTTGTTTCTCTGTGCCAATGTTCTATTCTCGAATGTATTAGAATGTATTGATGTAAGAGGGTTTTTGGAAGCAGTTTTATGACTTGAGAGCTGTGTCTCACCGCGGCTTGAGGTGATTTCCATCATGATTTAATGCTAATAAATCTGCACCTTTATTTACCAGTGTGTGGAAATTGGCTTATTTTATGTGGTGATGAGTTGTCAAGCAATTACCTCAAACACAACGAACCCACTGAGTGCAACTACTGTCGTGATGCTTACTTTTGAAGAAAATAAAATGAAACTGAATTAACTGTAATTTTAATTGTAGGACACATCCGGGGTGCTGCATGAGATCTACAAAGCCGTTATGTTTTGCATGCATATGTTAGTTTCTGTCGCTAGATGTGAAACTGCGAATAACATTGCTAAGGCCGGATGGCTGCACACTGTTTACAAGCTCTACCACCCCAAGAAAGTTATTCAAAATCCTTGGCGGCTTTTTTTAATAGTTTGTTAATCTTTGCGTGCCATCGACCGCCAGCGTAACAGCAACCTACAGAAAAACTGGGGGTCATTTTAGTAAATTGGGAAGACATTCTCTTTCCAACAGATTTGTGCCCAACATGCAGTAGAAAGGAGCAAACAGCTAGCGGTCATTTCAAGTGAGTAGGCCCCTCAGCAATGTTCAGTATGGGAATTGACACATTTCAGCATGTGCAAAGCGTTTTTGGTAGTACATGAGGAAAAAAGAATAACAAGCATTGGAAATGCAATAGGTCTCGGATTTATTTGAGTTTGAGCTATTGGCATTGTAAATGGCAATGTCTTTTCGCCATGTGTTATGGAGTGTATGCATGGGATGTGTAGTGGAATTATGTGGGTGGATTTGAATTGTAGCAATGGTGTCATGCTGCGTTTTAGATGAATATGTTTAAAAGTAAAGTGTGCCATACTGCGATTGCTACAATAGTTAATTGTGGATGCGTTAACAATTGATGTGTGTACTGATGGCTGGTGGTGTGTGTGCCTGTAGAAATTGTGCACTGATGGCTGGTGGTGTGTGTGCCTGGTGGAAGGGTGCACTGCCGGCTGGAGGTGTGTGTGCATAGTGGAAGCGTGCACTGACAACTGGTGGTGTGTGTGCCTGGTGAAAGCGTGCACAGACGGCTGGTGCTGTGTATGCCTGGTGAAAGCGTGCAGTGACGGCTGGTGCTGTGTGTGCCTGTTGAAAGTGTGCACCGACGCCTGGTGGTGTGTGTGTGTCTGGTGAAAGTGTGGTGGTGAGTGTGTGGTGGTGAGTGTGTGGTGGTGAGTGTGTGTGTTTGTGTGTTGGTGTGTGTGTGGTGGTGTGTGTGCTGTTGTGTGTGGTGTTGCATGTGTGTGTGGTGTTGTGTGTGGTGTGTGTGTGGTGTTGTGTGTGTGTGTGGTGTGCGGTGTGTGTGTGTGTGTGGTGTTGTGTGTGTGTGTGGTGTGTGGGGTGTGTGTGTGGTTTTGTGTGTGTAGTGTGTGTGGTGTGTGTGTGTGTGGTGTGTGGTGTTGTGTGTGTGTGGTGTGTTTGTGTGGTGGGAGTGTGGTGTGTGTGTGGTGTGTGTGTGTGGTGTGTGTGTGGTGTGTGTGTGTGGTCTTATGTATGTAGTGTTGTGTGTGGTGTTGTGTGTGAGTAATGCAGCAGCGTGCAGCAGTGTGAGGCGTGCAGCAGTGTGTGGTGTGCAGCAGTATGCGGTGTGCAGCAGTGTGCGGCATGCAGCAGTGTGCGGCATGCAGCAGTGTGTGGCATGCAGCAGTGTGTGGCATGCAGCAGTGTGTGGTGTGCAGCAGTGTGTGGCGTGCAGCAGTGTGAGGCATGCAGCAGTGTGTGGCGTGCAGCAGTGTGAGGAGTGCAGCAGTGTGAGTCGTGCAGCAGTGTGAGGCGTGCAGCAGTGTGTGGCATGCAGCAGTGTGTGGCGTGCAGCGTGCAGCAGTGTGTGGCGTGCAGCAGTGTGTTGCGTGCAGCAGTGTGCGGCATGCAGCAGTGTGTGGTGCGCAGCAGTGTGTGGCGTGCAACAGTGTGAGGCGTGCAGCAGTGTGAGGCGTGCAGCAGTGTGAGGCGTGAGGCGTGCAGCAGTGTGTGGCGTGCAGCAGTTTGTGGTGTGCAGAAGTGTGTGGTGTGCAGCAGTGTGTGGCGTGCAGTGTGCAGCAGTGTGTAGCATGCAGCAGTGTATGGCATACAGTGTGCGGCAGTGTGTGGCATGCAGCCGTGTGTGGCGTGCAGCAGTGTGTGGCGTGCAGCAGTGTGAGACGTGCAGAAGTGTGAGGAGTGCAGCAGTGTGAGGCGTGCAGCAGTGTGTGGCGTGCAGCAGTGTGTGGCGCGCAGCAGTGTGTGGCGTGCAGCAGTGTGAGGCGTGCAGCAGTGTGAGGCGTGCAGCAGTGTGAGGCGTGCAGCAGTGTGAGGAGTGCAGCAGTGTGAGGCTTGCAGCAGTGTGTGGCGCACAGCAGTGTGTGGCGCGCAGCAGTGTGTGGCGCGCAGCAGTGTGTGGCACGCAGCAGTGTGAGGCACGCAGCAGTGTGTGGGGTGCAGCAGTGTGTGGCGTGCAGCTGTGTGTGGCATGCAGAAGTGTGAGGCATGCAGCAGTGTGAGGCATGCAGCAGTGTGAGGCGTGCAGCAGTGTGAGGCTGCAGCAGTGTGTGGCGTGCAGCAGTGTGTGGCGTGCAGCAGTGTGTGGCGTGCAGCAGTGTGTGGCATGCAGCAGTGTGAGGCATGCAGCAGTGTGTGGCGTGCAGCAGTGTGTGACGTGACGTGCAGCAGTGTGTGACGTGACGTGCAGCAGTGTGTGGTGTGCAGCAGTATGTGGCGTGCAGCAGTGTGTGGCCTGCAGCCGTGTGTGGCGTGCAGCAGTGTGTGGCGTGCAGCAGTGTGTGGCGTGCAGAAGTGTGAGGAGTGCAGCAGTGTGAGGCGTGCAGCAGTGTGTGGCGTGCAGCAGTGTGTGGCGCGCAGCAGTGTGAGGCGCGCAGCAGTGTGAGGCGTGCAGCAGTGTGAGGCGTGCAGCAGTGTGAGGCGTGCAGCAGTGTGAGGCGTGCAGCAGTGTGTGGCGCGCAGCAGTGTGTGGCGCGCAGCAGTGTGTGGCGCGCAGCAGTGTGTGGCGAGCAGCAGTGTGTGGCGCGCAGCAGTGTGTGGCGCGCAGCAGTGTGAGGCGTGCAGCAGTGTGTGGGGTGCAGCAGTGTGTGGCGTGCAGCAGTGTGTGGTGGGCAGCTGTGTGTGGCATGCAGAAGTGTGAGACGTGCAGAAGTGTGAGGAGTGCAGCAGTGTGAGGCGTGCAGCAGTGTGTGGCGTGCAGCAGTGTGTGGCGCGCAGCAGTGTGTGGCGTGCAGCAGTGTGAGGCGTGCAGCAGTGTGAGGCGTGCAGCAGTGTGTGGGGTGCAGCAGTGTGTGGCGTGCAGCTGTGTGTGGCATGCAGAAGTGTGAGGCATGCAGCAGTGTGAGGCATGCAGCAGTGTGAGGCGTGCAGCAGTGTGAGGCTGCAGCAGTGTGTGGCGTGCAGCAGTGTGTGGCGTGCAGCAGTGTGTAGCATGCAGCAGTGTATGGCATACAGTGTGCGGCAGTGTGTGGCATGCAGCCGTGTGTGGCGTGCAGCAGTGTGTGGCGTGCAGCAGTGTGAGACGTGCAGAAGTGTGAGGAGTGCAGCAGTGTGAGGCGTGCAGCAGTGTGTGGCGTGCAGCAGTGTGTGGCGCGCAGCAGTGTGTGGCGTGCAGCAGTGTGAGGCGTGCAGCAGTGTGAGGCGTGCAGCAGTGTGAGGCGTGCAGCAGTGTGAGGAGTGCAGCAGTGTGAGGCTTGCAGCAGTGTGTGGCGCACAGCAGTGTGTGGCGCGCAGCAGTGTGTGGCGCGCAGCAGTGTGTGGCACGCAGCAGTGTGAGGCATGCAGCAGTGTGTGGGGTGCAGCAGTGTGTGGCGTGCAGCTGTGTGTGGCATGCAGAAGTGTGAGGCATGCAGCAGTGTGAGGCATGCAGCAGTGTGAGGCGTGCAGCAGTGTGAGGCTGCAGCAGTGTGTGGCGTGCAGCAGTGTGTGGCGTGCAGCAGTGTGTGGCGTGCAGCAGTGTGTGGCATGCAGCAGTGTGAGGCATGCAGCAGTGTGTGGCGTGCAGCAGTGTGTGATGTGACGTGCAGCAGTGTGTGACGTGACGTGCAGCAGTGTGTGGCGTGCAGCAGTGTGTGGTGTGCAGCAGTATGTGGCGTGCAGCAGTGTGTGGCATGCAGCCGTGTGTGGCGTGCAGCAGTGTGTGGCGTGCAGAAGTGTGAGGAGTGCAGCAGTGTGAGGCGTGCAGCAGTGTGTGGCGTGCAGCAGTGTGTGGCGCGCAGCAGTGTGAGGCGCGCAGCAGTGTGAGGCGCGCAGCAGTGTGAGGCGTGCAGCAGTGTGAGGCGTGCAGCAGTGTGAGGCGTGCAGCAGTGTGAGGCGTGCAGCAGTGTGAGGCGTGCAGCAGTGTGAGGCGTGCAGCAGTGTGTGGCGCGCAGCAGTGTGTGGCGAGCAGCAGTGTGTGGCGCGCAGCAGTGTGAGGCGTGCAGCAGTGTGAGGCTGCAGCAGTGTGTGGCGTGCAGCAGTGTGTGGCGTGCAGCAGTGTGTGGCGTGCAGTAGTGTGTGGCATGCAGCAGTGTGAGGCATGCAGTAGTGTGTGGCATGCAGAAGTGGGAGAACACAATTTCAGCCAAATCAAAATCTGTACTTAAGGGAACCAAAATTCAAGGGTAGCCAAAGCCCCTCTCTCAGTGTCGCGTCTACATTTCTTTTTCTGTAAATAACCAACGCAAACGGCACGACTAACACAGAAGCAATCTCACTCTGCCCTAACATGTGAACAAAAAGCAAGATAAGGGAATGTGCCCAAGAGGGCGTAACCAAATACCTGGTGCATTCCTTGAGCTGCCCTTACATGGAAGTGAAAGGGTAAAACATGTAATCCAGCAGACGCCTTTTCAATAAGTAGCTCCACTGTTGCAGTACATAAGAAGTCATCCTATTACTGGTGAAAGATCCACTTGTCATTTATGGGAAACAGACTGGCATAGATTTCAAGTATAAAACGCGAAACGTAAAGGCAACATCTTCAAAGGACTGCTTAAGGTTAGAGAAGGGTAAATGCCAGTACTGGCCGAAACCGCGGCCTCCAACACTCCCGCCACCATCCGGTGATCACCGGATGGGGGCGAGAGGAGGAACACGGTGGGGGCCTGGGAAGGGTACCTTAGAGCCCTTTCTGCTTGAATCGCTCGCACAAACACATCCCGAGTTTTCGCATCATTTATTTGTTGGCTCGAATGATAGAGGCAAACATTACCTCACTGAGCAAGGCTTGAAATGCATAAGTGAACGTCTCTCCGCATCCTGTGCAGCCCACGCTCAGACCTGAAGCTACTGATGCGCGAGACTGCAGCCACTGACAACAGACGTCAACTGGACCCGGCGCCAAGGGGAGTGGGTTCATTCAGGGGCCTCTAGAGAAGAATGCTTGTTTCTAGAGCTCCAATCCTTTCAGATCAGAGGTGCAATAGCGTTATATGAATGTTTTAAAGTACCTTAACACATCCTATCCTATTCAAAGCACTTCGAAATATTAAAAACATACAGAAATTAATAGTCGGACTCCGACAAAAGCCTAAAGCGTTACTGGCACTGCCCTGACCCTACCAGTCCTTTTAGAGGCACCATCCTGAAGAAATATTTTCACTAATTTTAGATATCAGGCTCACCAAGCTGCCTCTGAATAGCTCCCAATAGCAGAATGAACTTACAGCTGGGGACTGGTACAAATGATATTTGAAATGGAAGCGATCAAACGGTGTATGCAGCCTGCAGCACGAAAACAAACAAGTGGCACTTCAACGGATCGCGAAAGCGATACAATTAAAAAAAAAAAAAGCCTGCTGTGGTGCGTGCGCCACTGCGAGCATATGTTTTGAATTATCGCGGCTGTCAAGCCACGATAATTCAAAACATATTGCCTCTGGTGCGCGTAACAGACACCAATAGGCCATAGGCGGAGCTATGTGACCGCCTATGGCCTATTGCGTGTTCTGTTTAGAAACAGCAAGCACCCAAAGGCCAATGAAATTGGACCTTGGATTCCACAACGGCAGGAGCGTTGTGGAATGCAAGGTCCATTTTCAAATCGCCAGGAATAGGCTCGTGCTACGCGGCACTGCATGCGCAGTGTACGCTAGGCCCGAGACCTAAAAACTTACATTCCGTATTGGTGAGGTCAAGGGAATAAACGCTGCAAAGCAGACTTAAGGGAATTCAAATAAATAAATATTGCATTTAGCTATATTATAGCTACAGTTTCAACACATGTTAGTTAACTGTTCGGTCTGCATTTAAGACTACAGGGTGACAGGCACACCACGTCAGTGTTCATTCAGCCTGTATTATTCCCTGCATTTGTGACAACACAGTGACAGGCACACCACATCAATGTTAGCTTCAGCTTGTATTAATCACGGTACAGGCACACCATGTCAAATCAGGCACGCTACATCTGTATTCATACACATTTATCCTCAAAGACACACAACAACAGACACACCGGCTAGTTTTAGCCTGTCCTATACATTTTTGCATCATAAGTATTCAGAGGACTTCATCCACAGTCTATCAGCCTGCAGTTTTGGTCATAAATACATGGGACCAGCCACGCCACTTAGGTGCTGATTTTGGTGATTGGCACACCTGCTTTTGTGCATGCGCATGGTTTTTGAGCATGCTTAAACGTCATCACCTACAGTATATTTCAGCACTCACGAATTAAAGTCAACACTATCAGGGGTGTTCATTTGATATTGTTACGAAGTTAGGATAGGCCTGCGCTGTGTTAGTCATGCAGTCAGTGAGTCCACCGCCGCCTTTTCTAGACACCGCAGGGGATCCACCTGTACCTTGGGAACAGTGGTATGATGCATTTATGACATACTTAGGAGAAATTGGTGCCTCAAGATTTAGTCCAGACAGGAAAAAATATTTGTTATTGAGCTCGCTTGGATTTGAAAGTAGATCCATGTTTAAACATCTGCATGATGTTCAGGTAGTTGAGGAGGAAGAACTTGGTGTCTAGTGTCTACCAAAAAGCTATTAAAAAACTGGCCCTTGGGGGGCGCTAGAGGGCGTACTGCGGGATGGCTGGCTGAAAAGACAGTTCCGCCGGACGGACATAGAATTGCATTTTTTACCCTAACATCAGCGACCTAGCACACCACCAAAAGGCATGATGTGAAATCGGAATATGCCGAGAATCCGATGGTGACCCCTAAACTGCAAATCTACTGATGTGTGACCTGTTATTCTCTTCGGAAGAGTCGCAAGTGAGCCTGCATGAACCGGGTAAGATGGCGCCCGTGGCCGAGATGTCGCTTCAGTCCTGATCACTACATATTGGAACTTCGAGCTAAAGAATTGTAGAACCACAGATCTGCGCCCACTGCTGCCGCGGCAAACATTTGGCCGGAGATTAGATCAGAATGATGATTAACTGATTAAAGGATTGAACTTTTGCTGCACAGGACGAGACAAAATGGCGGCGCCCAGGTTGCTCCGATAGGAATAAAAACAAGCTGCCACACGCGATCCGGCTTTGCCACTTGCCCACAACGCAATTGCAGAACATGCATGGCCTCATACAATGTGCTCCCCTAAACATACAGTTTTGGCCCTGAGATGCACAGATCACACTGCCGCAACTGCAACGGGCGCTGAGCAATCATCGGTAAGTGCCGCACGAGGGACAACGAGGAAGTCAGCGCTACCTCACGTTTCTGCAGCCCCCAATGTGCGCTGGAGAGCGCGTGGCTAATCTAACAACTGTTGGCGAATGTGGGTGCAGTGAGGAGGGGCTTGAACACTGAGAAGCCAATATTGCGACTGCACTGCACATGCCCAATCGGGTGAATGACACCTGTCGTGGACATAATATGCTCCTAATTGCCAGCATACTTGCCGTACACTAATTAAACGTGTCGCTTTAACCAACCACCCTGTCTAGGACCTGGATACCGCGTTTGACAAGTGTAACTCTCCAAGTCGGCACGGAAGGTAATGGATGTCGACTATGGCACGGTCATTCACAAGATCCCTAGCCAGACCGGGTTATAACGGCACTTCGCGCCAAGCGGCCATTTTGTGCGGACGAACTGTAGAGTGATGCGCGGGGCATGTGCGCTGACCACTTCCCCACTACTACAGATTTTCCACTAACAGCACACAAGTGAACTCCTGTGTACTCCTTCTGGGCACAAGGGACTGGCACCATAACGTGGACCCATCCGCCTGCATTGCACTCGGGTCAGGAGCCGTTGTGTACACGCCTGTGTGGTAATAGCTTAACCAAAGAAGGCACTCCCCTGCTGCCCTGCCACTAGTAGGTGCACCCGGACGAATTGGGCAGCGGCACCGTTCCCGACCATTCAGACAAGGAGGCACCCAACCACCATCAGTCGGCGCCACCTCAGCTCGAGGACCAGGTCCACCTCACAACGAGACCGTCTCCAGCGCTAATTCTTCGCAACCTCGCTCTACACTGTGGTGCCCTTGCTGAGCTGCTCTTGGTGGTCCAGACCTAACGTCTTCCTTACTGCCTCGAATACCTGGCGCAGACACACAGCCTAAAAATGGGGAAGCCAGATAAGCAGCAGCCTAAACTCACATTTGAACAACGCAGGCCGACAAGAGGCCTAACGTCACACTCGGACACGGAAACTGATGCGGAACAGACCTCGTCAAAAGGCATGGAATCTATGCTGAAAGCCATCCAGGACATCCATGGAAAGTTGGACCATCTAACCACCCGCATGGACACTATGGCAACCAAAGTAGATGGACATGGCGAGAGACTGGACGACGCTGAAAATCGGATCTCTGCGGTAGAAGACGAAGCACACGCAAGCACTTCCAAATGCACCGGCTTCGAGAAGATATTGGAAGTGATCAAATCCAAGGCAGAGGATTTGGAAACCAGGTCGCGCCGCAACAACGTCCGCATAGCTGGCGTGCCGGAATCGACGAATATTGGCAACATGGAAGCGTATGTTGAGGAAATGTGTCTCGCTCTGTTTGGTAGGGAGAAAATGTCCCCAGTCTTCATTGTGGAGAGAGCTCATCAATCGCTGGCACCACTTCCACCGCCAGGCACTCCGCCCAGACCGATAGTGGCCCGCATCTTAAATTATCGAGACCGAGATGTTATTTTGAGAATGGCAAGGGAGCAGAAAGATATCCACTACCAGAATAACCGGCTCGAATTCTACCCTGACCACACACAGGCTGTACAACAGGCCCGCAAAGAATTTAATGGCGCCAAGGCGAAGTTGCGGACCTACAAATTGAATACGCCGTGCTCTATCCGGCGCGCTTGAAGCTCAACTGGGATGGAAAATCGACGCTGCTTCTCTCACCTAAGGCCGCAAATGACTTCATAAAGAAGATTAATAATCTCCGCAAAGAAAGTAAGCGCCAGACACAAGCTCAAGATGAGGACTGAACAGACCCTGCAGGGATGCTACGCCTTCATGACTCTTGGCGGCGAGAGGTGACTGAACAGTAGGTGCTGTATTCCTTCCTTCACTCAATGCCGGGGGCTGTAATACAGTGGCGGCGCTGGAGTTGGTAAGTCTAACATGTACATTCTTATTAGTTAACAACGGACATGCCTGCCCTGCCACTGTGGCCTTTGGACTGTTTTGATGGTGTGGTATACATGGCACTACCTCTGAATCACGAGACTATGCTCACCTCTCCCCAGACATTGTGGGCGGATCTGTTCACGAGTGAGGGCTGGGTGGAACACGGCTTATGCATGCCTTGAGGGGGAGATCTGAGAGAGCAGAATGGTGCCATTGCTGGGTGCAGGACTTTGCCATGTGTGTAGAGGCCACATGGGAGCGCATCTGCATTTACACTGCACGTACTCATATGGGAGGTGTAGTTGCTTAGAAGATTGGCGGACACTGGGAAGATGCTTAGGAGACACTGGGTTGTAATGCGATGATGTCAGTCCGCTATGGAGCGCAATGTACACTATTTGGGCACTTTTCATGTGATAACTCACGTCTTCATGCCCCTGGATTGCATGGCAGGTCATTGTATTACAGAGGGGGACAGGGAACAGTGCTACGCATGCTTACTATGCATAGCTCACATTGTGCATTTATATGGTAGCCCCAGCATGCACCTACCTGTTATGTCTATTTTGTTAATTGATAGTGCTAGGTATAGGCCGGCCCTCAATGCACCTGCTCACTTTGGTTCTACTTGTACCTCCTCTCAGGTTAAAACTGATGATACACTACTGAGCGAGACATGCCGTGAAGTACAGGAAAAGCCACATTTCTTGCTGGTTACTATGCGATCTGTGGCCTATATACATTGCACTGATAATTCCTCATGCTGTAATATATGATGTGCTAATTCGGTTGCTAATAGATAGTTTAGTTTGTCCACATCCGCTAGTTCGGATGGAGATGTGCAGTTCAGGCCCCACGAAAGTTCTATGCAATTGGGATGTTTACTTAGGGTATGGCATCAGCAGGATTGGGCTGCTGTTGTGGGAGGGGGGGGGTGGGACACGAGGGTTGCTGTTTTAGTTCATGGATCAGACTACTTAGGATGCACTGCCTACATCCGGCCGGGATATACCTACTGTTTGCTTTATTGTGCCTTCATGCATTATCTGTTGTCCCCCACACAGAGGTATTGTCTAGTTCAGACAGGGAACACTCACAGATTACACAGACGGACCCAATGGCTGCTTCTACATTGACTGCACCAACGTTAAACTTCCTCACCTGGAATTTCAGGGGCTATACCAATCCAAGAAAGATACAACAGATATTCGCATGCCTGGATAGATGGCACATTGACATTGTTATGTTCCAGGAAACACATGAAGCTCCACATTCGCACACACAGGTGGGGAGGAGATGGGAGGAATCCATACACTGCTCCAAATACTCATCTTACTCTAGAGGGGTCTCCATACTAGTGAAGAAAGGCACAAATTTCAAAATTGAAACGACGACTCTAGACGCGAATGGCCGCTACATTATACTGAGAGGTAGACTACGTGGTGGACATCTCACACTGGTTAACACATACGGGCCCAACACGGATGCCCCTGACTTTTTTCATGAGCTTGGGCAGCAGTTGACCGCTCAGACTGATCAAGTCTTGCTTTGGGGGGGTGACCTAAATGTCGCCCTAGATGATAGCGTGGACAGATCAGGCAACACGACAAAGCACCACACGCAAGCACGAGCCAAATTGCATGATGTCATGTTAGATCTAAATGTCAAAGACCTATGGAGGGCGCGTCATCCGGGTGTTACAGAAGCGACGCACACATCGGCAGTACATGGCAGCTGGTCGCGCAATGATTACTGGCTGGGTTCGCATGACTTACTACTGTGGACCCGGGCAATCAAACACATGCCCAAAACTCTTCCGGACCACAACCCCATTAAACTGTCCTTACAAATTCCCAATTATACGCCACCGCCGTACAGCTGGAGGTTCAATGCTGCAGCGCTAACTGACTCCCTTTATGCAGACACCATAGAAAAGGCAATTAGGGAATACTTTCAACTAAATGAAGACTCGACAGATGACGCTGGCCTCTCATGGGAAGCGTTTAAAGCCACGATACGTGGTGTTTGCACCAGCACGACTGCGGGGATATTGCGGGACATTAGAGCGCAGCTGACACGCTGCGAATCCAAACTCAGCACTTTAGAACATCAATACGAACGAACTCCACATCCATCGATACTTAGTGAAATTAGAAACACACTAAATGAACATCAGGCACTTGCAGCAGATGAGATTAAATATTTAAGTAAGAGACACATAGCCAGGGCGTATGGGGAGGGAGGTCGTCCTGGGCGGGTACTGGCCTCTAAAATCTGTGCTGGCCGCACAACACACACTGTAACGCAGATTACAGGGGAAGACGATATTACACCGGATCAGATGGGAATACTGCAGAGTTTTGTCCACAACTATATTGACTTGTATACATCACGACCGGTAGCTACACAACGTGACACACTACACTATCTGGAAGACATTGCAATAGCTTGGCTATCCGACACCCAAAGACAATATTTGTCCTTGCCGATAACCGTAGAGGAGGTAACGGAAGTGATCCAGTCATTGCCAAACGGAAAGGCTCCAGGCCCTGACGGATTCACTTGTGAATTCTACAAAACGTATAAAGATATACTGGCGCCTCGTTTAGTCGCAATGTTTGGTGCTGCCCATGACGCTCAAGTACTCCCAGCTACACTGCGCGAAGCAATGATAATTGCACTTCTTAAACCTGACAAACCTGACAGATGCAATTCATATCGCCCTTTGTCCCTGCTAAATGTGGACTCGAAAATTCTCGCTAAAACACTCGCTACACGGTTACAGCCTCTCATGGTAAATCTGGTCCTTCCGGACCAATCAGGGTTTATACCCTCTAGAAATACTGCACACAACACCAGGACACTATTTGCGGTCTCCCACTACCTGAGCCCGACCACGAAAGCTGTTGCGGTTATGCTGGACGCCGCAAAGGCATTCGATTCCATTGAATGGTCCTACCTAATCACAATACTTCACAGGATGGGCTTCCCCCTAATTTTCATTCAATGGATCCAGTTGTTGTACACCCAACCCACAGCCAGGGTTAAAATCAATGGCTACGTATCGGAGGCTTTTAATATAGAAAGAGGGATAAGACAAGGCTGTCCCCTGTCCCCTCTCCTGTTTGCCCTGGCCCTGGAACCCCTGGCCTGTATAGTGCGGCAGCAACACCATCACCTGGCGCTCAAATTTCCAAGTAGACCCCTGCATATCTCCCTATTTGCGGACGATATCCTGCTATATGTCCGCGACCCCGTACAAAATCTGGACCCCCTCTTACGCGTATACATCAAATTTGGGGGATATTCGGGACTACAGATAAACTGGGACAAGTCCTCCATATTCCCACTGACTGACACTACCCTACCACATGCGATCGAATACCCGTTAGCGTGGCAGACAGACCCAAAATGATATCTGGATATATGGTTCCATAGGGACCCGGACTTAGTCATACGGACGAATTATGGCAGGGCCATAGACACACTAGAAGACAAGATATGGACTCAGCTCCCATTATCACTGGCTGACGGAATAGCGATCCTAAAGATGGTCATGCTTCCTAAACTCCTTTATCTCTTCAACAATATCCCCATCCAAACGCCAAGGGAAGTATTCAAGCGTATAACCGCATTGGTGTTTAAGCTGATATGGGCGGGTAAGCAAGCGTGCATTACCTTAGCTATGTTGACACTACCTTATGAAAAAGGCGGGTGGGGAGTACCAGACTTCTTGCTATATTACTTATGTGCCCAGGCCCTATACGCTACACACTCGTACCACAAAACCCCATATTTGACACATGTAGCTATCGAGGTGGGTGATGAGGTGCCTGTCCCACTAGACGCCATCATCACGCACAACAGACCCCCACTCCACAGCAATGACATCAATACGATTGACACCACAAACGCTGCATGGAGACGATTGGGACAACTGATACACAAACTACCTCTATACGCTCCTGCATTGCTGCTACACCATCATCCGAATTTGTCGGTCACGGCTGAAGCTGTCGGCATGGGTCTCCTAAAACAGGTGGGGATAGTCTCCATGGGTGACTTATATAAAGACGGGGTATTCATCACGGAGCAGGACCTGGCCTATGTACAAAACCCAACGCTATTATTTCGCTTTACATTTCACAGGCTAAGGGGGGCGATGAAACAGCATTACCCAACCTTTCCTAATGAACCGTTGACTTTGCATACATTGCAATTCCTTCTAACGTCTCCCAACACCACGCACTTGGTCTCACGACTCTACAAAATGGCGCAGGCTGAAATAGGCTGCAGGGCGACCAGGGCTCAGGATAGATGGAACGCAGTACTGGAGGCTCCCCTCACAGAAAAGGACTGGGAGATAGCCTGCACACTGACCAAAATGCTCACACCCAACGGCAATTTGCGAATAATACATTTTAAATACCTACACCAAGTATATTACACACCAGTCCAATTGCATAGGTATGGTTTACGGCACGATGCAGACGATGTGGATATAGCCAAGCACATTTTGTCCAGGCACACGCAAATAGGTAACAGTGAAAAGAGATACTTGTGACATTGAAGGGCTGTTAAACGAGTTTCCCAAAGTATTCTCAGGTAAATTAAGGAAATAATTGGTTTTAAATACAAAATCAAAACAAAGGAGCATGCCATGCCTGTTAAGCCTACGTTGAGAGGTGTTCCTTTCAGTGTTCAAGATGAGTTGGAGAAAGAAATGGAAGGATTACACATCAAAGGCATTATTGAACCTATCAAATCCTCATTGTGGCTTTCTCCTTTAGTGTTTGATAAAAATGGGGAGTTGAGGGTCTGTGTTGAACTTAGGGCCCTTAATAAGGAAATCTGGGTTTGAATCATACCCTCTCCCTAAATTCAGTAAAATGCTGTCTACTATTTCTGCGGCACAATTTTTCACTAAGTTTGCTTAGATGCAGCTTACCATCAGGTAGAATTGCCACCTGAATTTTGTCACTTGACAGCACTTGTGTCTCCTTGTAGGGCATATCCATATTGCTGGATGCCGTTCGGTCTTGTGTAGCGGCATCAGTGTTTCAGAGGCCCATAACCACATTACTCAAAGGAATTGAAAATATTTCAGTATTCCAAGTAAAGTGTTGATTCCTGTAAGTGAATGTGTTGAAAGACATTTTGAGACAGGCCCTTATGGCCTTTAATAAAGCTGGGGTGCTGCTCGAGAGAGGGAAATTCCAGTTTTTGAAGTCTTCTGCAGAATATCAAGGGCATGTTATTTCAGGTGAAGGAGTACAGCCCAAATCAGGTTTGGTAGAGTCTAGTTTGGATGCATCTCCTTCTGCAGCTAAGGTAGGGGTCAAATCTCTTTTTGCCTTCTGAATTTACTCATTTATTTCAGAGTTTGCCACCAGGGTCAGGCCTGTTTCCAACTTAATGAAGACCAAAACAGAATTCCAGTGGGATTCTGAATGTATGGCTGCGTTTGTAGCATTAAACAGCAGCCGACAAACCTTATGATCATAATCATAATTGTTGTTTAACTATAGATGCTAGCAAATTGGGTGTTGGTTCCGTTTTGACACATAAGTTTGATGAACAGGAATACACAACAGGATTTGTTTCTAAAGTTCTCGGGAAGCTGAAAATCATTTTTCAGTTATAGAGAAGGAACTATTTGCCAGCTGGTGGGCCATCAAGAAGATAAAAAGTTATCTGTGGGGGAGGCATTTTGTTCTACAATTGAATCATAAACATTAGTAGCCAACCTAAATGGTACCAATGTCAACAGCAGTACTCTATGGACTGCAAGACGCTCATCTAAGTTGCTTCAGTTCATCTTTGAGGTTGTTCATATATCAGGGGTAGGAATATGAGAGTTAATTATTTGTCTAGATATCAAATCAAGGGTAGTCATGAAAAGATTGGCATGCATGAGGATAAAAGTAATTAGGTTGCTGCAATAGAGGTAGAATATGTCAGCCCTTCCCCAGAAGCAGATTGGAAAACATCTACAAAGAATGACATGGCTTTGGGTACTGTGATGAAGTGTGTCGGAGAAGGCTGGCCTCAGGAGAGGTCATTGGATATAGTATTCAAATATACTTCAAGATTTCTGAAGAATTGACCATAGAAGATTGTTTACTCATGAAAGTTGAAAAATACCTTCAATGAATCTAAATACTTGACTCTAAAAAAAGCTAGTGAGGTTCACCTGGGTGAAAAGTCAACTAAACGGAGAGTACGCATGTGGTATTGGGGGTCTCAACTGGGTAGTGAGATTGGTTTATTAGTTAAAGGGTGTCCAATGTGTGCCACTTGCGATAAATCACTTAAAACATCTACTCCACCGTTGTTACCAATAGAATGTCCATCTGAAGAAATTGGGAATTGATGTAGTGGGGCCATTTAGCACTCTGCCTCACAATTAACGCTATGCTTTGGTCCTTATGGATTACTACTTTAAATGGACTCATGTTAAATTTATAGTGGAGACTAACGCCACATCTGTGGTGGCGTTTCTCAAAGATGTCTTCATGAGTGAGGGTTTTCCAGAGGTGCTGATTTGCGAAAATGGGGAACAATTTGTATCGGTGGAGGTGGAACACTTTTTAAAAGAGAGTGCTAGTAAACATCTCAAGAGTTCGCTGTATCAACCCCAAACTAATGGCCTAGTAGAATGCTTTAACCATGTCTTAGGAGAATGTATACGGTGGGAGTTAGCGAATAAATGTGTCATTAGTGCTGCCACCCAAACTATGTTGTGGTTTTATTGAACCACGCCTCATTCAACCACAACTGTGTCCCCTTTTGATTCTCTTAAAGGCAGAAAACTACTACTCAATTTAGAACTTCTTGGATGTCAAAACTATTAAAGAATCAGTCATTTAATGTGATGCTATCATTCATTACAAAGTTAAAAAAAAGCACAAGCTAAGCAAAAATTGTATGAAGATGTCAAAAAAATGGTCAAAGACATTCCATTTGTGGTGGGAGACTCGGTGAGTATTTAGACACTAGGATTTGTTAAGAAAGTGACCAAAAGGTCTCTGACCCAGTAGTCGTAGACAACGTATCTGGTAATGCTGTTAGAGTAATGGGATGCAACTAGTGGAATACTGCCATGGTAGTCAAAGACCCAGCGACATTAAACAAAAGTGTTGGAGTAGAGGTCAATTTTATTACCAAAATCAAGATCAGAATGATATTGCATCAGATAAACACATACTGCCAAATGGAAGTCAGATTGGGAATGTCAACCGTCCCCAAACTCTTGCTCTTTCTGGGGCACCTGTGCACAGGAGTATCAGTTCCTGTAGCGTACTGTTGAGTTTCCGCTAGCCACTGAGAGGGTTATTAGAAGGTTATGTACTAAAGTATCTCAGTATTTTTGTAGTTAAATGCAAGATGATATCTTGTCCTATTTAATTGAATATATTCCGGTCATCTTGTTTTGATAGGCATGCATATTGTTTTTCTTCATTTTTAATGTTTTTTTTTAATCTGATTAGATCAGTTAAAAAAAAAAAAAAAAGATAACTGAATGAAGTATAACATTAAGCATATGTTTGTGGGGCGTGGCCACGCATGATGGCTGAATAGACATGCTCCAAGTGAACTTCCGCAGAGGAGGTCGTTATCCTGCATTATCCTTTGTACCCCATGCCTATCCGACCCCACAGAGGGGGGAACTTATAAAGAGGCACTGAAGAGACCCCATTGGGCCCCTGACGATGCTTGATGGCTAATGGAGCACACCGATATCGGCTCTCCTGTGAGACCAGAGGCCAGGCTGGGTGGCCTGGTGTGATTTGGGCCCTGAAGCGCCTGTTTTGTCGATGGGCTGTAGGGTGACAATGGTGGGTGCTGGGGTGTGTCTTCTGCCACTGTACAGCCCCGGTCGTCTAGCCTGAGAAAGGAGGTACTCAGGGGCTGAACACTGGATGAACGATTCGCAGTCGCCACTGCATGCAAGTAAAAAGACGGCTGTCCCCAAGAAGATGTACAGCTAATTGAGCTAACAGCCTGTCCTTCGTGTTCGGGGCCTGCTGAATTCTCGGATGTTGGCAGGTGGCCCGCGTGAGACTAAGGTGAGGAGAAAGGGGGTCCCGGACAGACCCTGGGGACCCTCACAAGACGTGCAGGCCCTCACAAGACATTGTAGGGGCGTGAGGAGCCTGGAGCGCTCATTTGGTGGCCACACCTCTTTGGGCCTAACAAACGGAAATTCTGGTAGCAATACAGGGCTCCAGAGTCATGCTGGAGGCTAAAATTGACTTGATGGATATGTATAATAATCATCTTAAATTGGACCTCTGCGAGGATACAGAGCAAGTCACAAATACTGAGGTTGTGGTCTCTACCCTCCACAAACTTGTTAAAAAGCTCCAGGTGACAGTAGAGGACATTAAATGTAGCGCAATGCAAATGGAGGAACAATTGGAAGATGCTGAAGGGCACTCCAGAAGAAGGAACTTGCACTTCCTTGGATTCCCTGAGCAGGAGCAGGGCTCCTCTGCAGAACTTTTTCATGCGGACTGGATCATGACGGCACTCCAACCGAAAAGACTTTCCAAATTTTTCTCCATACAATGTGCACACAGGGCGTACATCCCAAACCCTCTCCCTGAAATGCCACCTCGAGCGCTGATTGCATGTTTATTTAATTACAGAGATAAGAATGCAATTCTTCAATATGTCCGTGCTCATGGCCCCCCAGTGTATGGGGACAAGAAAATTCAGATATTCCTGGCTATGCCAGATGTGTCCAGGATCTCTGAAAAACCTTTGTGCCTATTAAATGTTGGATGTGGGAGCATAATATAAAATACAGCCTACTGTTCCCAGCCAACCTCTGTGTGCAGCATGAGGGCAAGGTGTACTTTTATGAATCACAGCAGGAGGCATTGGTCTGGGACGTGACTATCAGGATGCTTATTGGAGGGAGCAGAGACACTGTGCGGTACACTGTTCAGCTCAGAACCGATCAACAACTGCTAAAACACTTATGTCTATATTTTACACGGTGGAAAAACGTATCCTGGTGGGTGCCGATAGTACGCTGGGGGCCGAGTCTGCACCTCTGTCCACAAAGAACTTCTTCTTGCCACTTTGTCTGGTACGGGAGACCCAGAGTTATGACAGCGCAAAGGGCTGAGAGGTGATCTACAGGGAGGCATTTGGCGACTGATATGGTGGCACAGTGACGTTGGAACTTTACCATGTTACAGGTATGAAGGCTGTCTGAAAGAAAACCAGACTTTCATAAGTGCCAATTGATCTGCCCCCATTTAACAAGGGGGCTACTATTACTGTTTTTCTATGACACTAGGAGGGGCGTACTATACTCCTCGGTGCGGACAGTCTGAGAACTGGGCCTGCACCGATTGCTGAGCCTGCACAGGGCTTGTGATCTGCATAGGTCTGGGTTTCTAAGATAGAAGTGATATTGACCACAGTTATCGTTATTGCTTTAGAGTTCTAGGGGATAGGGTGAGCAACTGGTGCAGAATTTACTTCCTCCTGACAGCTGGTTGTGCCGGGAGAGAGGTGGGACTACTGCCAAGGGTGGGTACTTGGGAGGGGGTTAAACTGTTTTATTGCTTCTTATTAGGTTGTCATTGTTAGCTGTATGGGATTATAGAGCTTTCAGGTATCATAGCCGCTGCCTGTTGAATTTCAGTATGTCTCTTCGATTGGAGGAGTTGTTTGTACTAAACGTTTTTATTTATTATGCCTAGAAAGATCATGTCAAACTGTTTGTTGGAAAGTAGGATCTGCTTCTATGGTTACCCCCACTTTTTGTCTGGTGCTAAGCTGTATTTGACTAGTCTGACTGGGATCCTGCTAATCAGGACTCAAGTCTATCTGCTTTGTCCCTAAATTGTGCTATTCAGAACTTAGGTACATCCCAGAATGGATACTGGGGTACCCTTCAGTCCCTACTATATGGTACTAAGGTACCCAGGGCATAGGTACCCCAGAGGTCTCCCATGGGCTGAAGCATGTATTATGCTTCCCATGAGAGACCATTCAAAATGGAACTACAGGCCTGCCATTGCAGCCTGTGTAAGTTGGTGCCAACACCACTTACCAAATACATAGGTTTCCAACATCTAGGGTCACTGCAGTTAAAACCTACAAGTCACCTCTCTAGCAGGCCTTTGCAATCGTGTAGGCAGGGTGATTGGTTCTTAGTGAGAAGGTGCCCCTGCATGAGCAGGACACCTCTGCACCCTACGGAGTCCATTCTCCCAGGTTGTCAGTGAAGCAGCCATATACTACATAGTGGGGCACAGCATAATTACCCGATAACGATCTCGTAAATGGCTGCAACAAATACTATCCTGTTTGGTATCAAACATATTGAAATCATACCCCCACACCGTAAACGGTGTAGGAGGTATGATCCCAAACACTGGAAGAGCTCTGCGTTAGGATCTCAGTGTTCCCGGTACCAACCTTCTTGACCCGGAAAGCACAAAATGGTTGCTGCCAACCAGATACACAATTCTGTCCTCCTGGTGCTTAGCCAAGCTCGAGCAGGGGAAGGCAGAACAATAGGCATCCTGACACAGGGAGGTGTGACCACCTCCCAGACAGGATTTAGTGTATTGGGATGGGGTGGGTGCGCTTGGTGTCCCTGTGCATAGTCCGGTTCAAACCAGTCCCTGGCGCAAAACTGAACAAAGGACATGGGAGTATCCACAACCCCTGTCCAGACCCTCCCCTGGGAAGGCCCCCTGAATCTTCCCAACCCTTTCCCTAGGGTACTTAAGGACTTACCTGGGTGTAGGCCTCTAGATTCGTCGTGGGATAAGATTCAGATCAGACACCACTGCTCTTCTACCATCTGGGCACTCTGGACTTCGCTGTACTTCGTTTGGGTCTGATGTAATCTCTCATCAAGTCTGCTGCATCGTCTGTGCCTGTGCATCACACAGGAGCCTTCCACGGCCTGTGAAGCATGAAAGACACTCGAAGAAATCTCCCCTGGAGTGAAGGAGTCACTCCCCTGCATTTGCAGGCACTCCAACTAAGTTGACTGGTCTGCTGATCCTGAGCTCCTCTGGACTCCAAGGGCTCTGCAACTCAGATGGTGGTTTTTCCATAGCTCCCTATGCCAGCCCTGCCCTCTCACCAAGTTTGAGGCCCTCGTGGGGGTTGCAATAACCGAACCCCTGTGCACCGCGTCAACTAGCAGCAAAGGCTTGTTAACTTCTTTCCAAGAAGATCTTCTGGCTCCAAGTTGCCCCAACCTCGGGCATCTCCCGTGACCAGAATCTTGAGTCACACCGCATTGTGTACATTGTGGCCTGCATCTTTTGGTGAGCTGCTTGAGGTCCTCTCACGACTCCAGTGCCAACGGCCTGTGGGTCCACTTCAGGGTCACCGTTGTTTCTTTTGGACTCCCCTAATATCTCTGGATAGGCCCTGACCCCCCCACCCCCCCCTGCTCTTGGTGAGTCCCCTGGACCTTGCTGGTCCCGACGTTGCTCCTTCTTCGATTCCTGCATTGGGTGTATTTACCAAGGCTTGTTGGTGCTACCGGGACACCGACCCCTCAGAACTCGACATACTTCGTGGGACAGCTCGGGGGTAGCTCCTGGTCCTCCTCAGCGTCACCTGGTCCTCACAGCTGCAGAGTCAAGGTCATCATTATCCATCTAGCAATACCGGACTTCGGAGGGTATTCGTCTTCCAAGTCTCCTGGTCAGTCCAGAGTGACAGACTCTGTCTCCTCTGCTTGCAGGTACCTCTCATCTAGAATCCACCTTTTGATTCCATCAAACACTTTCTCCTTCTGCAACAGCGTCACATTCCTGAAGTCCTCCATTGGGTTCGACAGAGGTTTCCGACACCACTCCACAAGTATGCACACGGCTTCCCTGGTGTAGGTACCGTGGGTACTAGGGTATCCACGAGTGGGTTGGCTCTCCAACCCTCTGTCTTCCACAGGGTTTCTTCAGGGTTCACTGGGAAGGGTCCTTAATCATTAAAACCCCAACCGCGATTTACACATAGAGTTGTACGGAACACGCAGTCGTGTTTCCACACTGCACAAGCTTCTGTGGGGTCCGTATCTACTCACTTTGGGTGGTATCTTGGGGTCCCAGCACTTCTACGTCCTCTCGACCTTGTCTTAACCCCAGTCGTGGTTCTTATACCACTTTCTTAGTATATGGTTTGGTCCCCCCCACTGAGTATTTCATGCTATTAACTGTGTTTCTTTGCGAAAGTAGTGTGTGCATTATGCATATCTCTGGGTTGGTGATATTTCTATGTGTTAGAAAGTATATTATAATAAATACATATTTTTGTAAATACTGTGTGTGGTTCTTTTTCACTTAATCTATACTATAAGATTGCATTCTGGTAAAAAAACAAGCTGCTTTACACTCCTACTGGACTAAGCCTGATGGCTGCTCGTCACAGCTACCACTTAGAGAGCTTTGTAAGGTTGTCTAAGACCTCTTAAATCACCATGAGGGTTGTCTGGACTGGTGCAAGGAGTCCACTAACATAAGTGTACATCATATACCAGGCCAGCTTCTCACATTGTTGACCTGTATGTAATGTGCGGGGTTTAAGCAGCCAAATGAAAAGAAATAGAGTGCATGCTTATCTCCGCAGGTATGGTGTGGAGGTGACCTTCCTGTGGGCCGTCCCGGACAATTTCCCCTATTTGATTCGTCTCATGGGTATACTTTGGGACAGGGCTATACAGCAAGTACTCAAATGTACGCCATATGTCCTGGATTGAGATATTGGATAATATGTCCCTTTGCTCAAATCGTAGACCTTATGGCAATGGATAAATAGCAGAAGGGTGGTTGTACTATGCTGTCGGACCTATACCCAGAGGGACGTTTTGTCACTATGCAGGAGGTGATTCACACTTTTGGTCATGGTGGGGGCCAATTCCTACAATATGACAAAATTGCGGCCACAGTGTGCCAGCTGTGGCCCACCTTCCCTCAGGTCCCTGAGTCTTCACACGCACTTGTGACTCTTTTGCATATTGCGGTTGGGCGTCAGCTCATAACCACCTATATAGGGCAATGTGTGCAGATAGGCAGCTAGTGCCTCTACAAATAGAAGAAACCTAGCAGCGTGTTATTGATGAGGCTATTACTTCCAAAGACTTCATGATGGGGTCTGAAAGGTGTTAGTTTGTGCCTGATTTAAAGACATTCGATATAATATTGTTCCTATTGTGTACCTATCCCCTAGGAGGCTGCACTTCTACTACTCAACTAGGGATCGGTGTTGCCCCCGCATTGGTGCCTCCACGGCTGACTTTTTGCATATGTTATGGCACTGGACTGCTATTATACCCTATTGGAGGGAAGTGCTTTCCCATATAAAATGCATTACTGAGTGGGACGTCCCCAGGCGGATTCTCCAGTCTGTGCTGGGGCGAATCCCTGATAACCCAAAAAGGAAACTGAGGAGATACACAGTAATGGAGCTGACTGTGGCAAAACGGCGTATAGCGATCAGTTGCCTCAGTCCGCGACATCCAAACGTTGAGGTCTGGAAACAAGATCTTCTACATTGGGCATGGGCTGAAGAGGTTCACATGAGGAAAGCGTGTAGGACGAAAAGGTGGCTGATACCCTGCTGGATTGGGCTGCTATGGCAACTACTTCTGGAGCCCTTCAGGAGCATGGACCGGGAGAGGGCAGAGGTGGGGGGAGTGGAACGAACCCTAAAGTTTCAAGCTCTGCACCTGCACTAGTGTAAACCACTACTTTTAACGGACTACAAGTGGTGGAACTGTGTGTGGACTGTGCACTACCATTCGATAACTACTCTGGTACCAAAAGGGAACCAACTGGGGAGGGCTTGGGTTGGGATAGTTGGGTGTTCTTTACAATAGCTTGTTTCCTCTTTTATATCGTGAAACTTTATTGATTATGATATGCAATATGTAGGAGTACTTTCTTGGGGGGAGACCTTCCAACTTTCCAACAGTTAGCTGGGAGATATTCTTGATTTTCTTTTTGACTGATGGAGCTCTATATGTTATTTGCAGGATTATAGTCATGTTACGTAGGGACAAGATAAGTATATGCTTATAAATGTTGCAGGAGTTTTCTTTTTTATGGTACCAAACTGTACACAGTGATGTGATTTGAAATGCCAATAAAAGCAATACTTTAAAAAAAGGATATGTTTGCATTACAGGGACATTTGTGGTTGTTTTTCTGGCCAATGTTCCATTGTAGAATGTATTAGTGTAAGAAGATTATTTGGAATGTTGGTGAGGAAGGGGTTTTGTGAGTTGAGAGCTGTGAAAGAGGGCTGGGGGAATTTCCTTCGTGATTTTTTACCAAAGAATCTGCACCTTTATTTACCAGTTGTGGAAATTGGCTTCTTCTACAAGTCTTCGAGTACAAATAACGCTGTGTGCGTCAATTACCTGAGAGGAATTAAACTCACTGGATAAATCCATGTAACATGGCACACCTCTGCCATTCTTGTACCTCTCCAGGACCGTAGCACAACCTTTCGTCATCCCAGATAGGGAGCAGAGTCAGGAGAGGACTGTGAACATTGAAAAGAGAGGACACCGCCTTACACTACCACATGAACTAATTGTAGGAACCAGACCATCTGAATAAATGGCTAGGCGCTACTGCACGAGCATTTCGATTACATACCACCCCAACAGCATCTACTTCCACCTGCCCTAGCAGCTGTCACTCTTCCCTCCTTTCCAATGTAATGGAACCCTCTGGTGATGAAAATCTCATTTTGCTATTAAGTAAAGTGCATTTTAAATGGACACAAAACAGTAAACCGTTGTTAAAACGAACTTATATCCCAGGGCTCAAAGGGGGACATTAGGTGGCATGCCTGCGCCATACAAGACCCCATAAAATAAATAAATACACACATACGTACATACATACAGTTCCTGTGGGAAAGTGGCCTGGTAGTGCTAAAGGTGGCAGAGTCTGGCACAATAGACCTGTCCTTCCACATAGTATGAAGTTACTTAAACACTTCTCTGAATCTAAGAAAAGAGACCCCACGGCACCAGGGCTCCTGGGTATGCTATCAAATCATGACCACATTAAAAAATCCTGCAAAAGTATATCGCTAGTGGCCAAACGAAGACATTTGCTGCTCTTCCAAAAATATCACTACAATCTCTAATTTAATATGGAATTTGTGAAAAATATTGCCTTCAAAGTAATGCTGATACAGTTTGGTTTTAGATTTCGAGTGATCCCCTGGGACGGTCTACATACATGGTATGGGAGTGTTGCCAGCCTCGTTTGGACTTTTCCCCCGGGTGACAATTCTGTTATCACAAATTGTGGATAATCGCTCCCTATAGGATGCTACTGGCTGCAGCCCATTGCCTCATAGCCCTGGACTGATGATTCTACAATAAGTAAGGCTAAGGGCACTGTAGGTAGCTAGCTCTGTATATACTATACCAAAGTAAGGTATAGTGTGCACGGAGTCCAGTGGATCCCCAAAGGTAGGCAGAGCTAAATGTAAATAATACCTTACTCTCTATTTGTGGTAATGTGTGCGAGCAGTAAGGCTTTATCAGAGGGTAGTGTTAAGCATTTATTGTACACACTCAGGCAAGCAATGATGTCACACACTCAAAGACTGACCTCCGACCAATTTGTTTGTATAAAAATAATATTTTGTTATAGCAGGTAAGTGAAATAGTACTTAGCAGGTATAACGCAGTTGAATATAGTTGAAATGCAGTTGGATGGAATTGATTTGCTTACAGGTAAGTCAACAGTCAAAATTACTTTTCAGTTACTTTTGAGATTATTTTGTACGTTACTTTTCAGAGTACTTTTTAAGTTACTTTTTCTACTTAGTCTGACATACCTAGATATTACACTGGGACATTTCCTAAAGAAAAGGTAAGTAATTCAGTTTTTGTACATTTTCAGTTTTTTAGAATTTCATAAAACCAACTCCACACTTAGAACACTTTTCACAAGAAAGCAATCAATGCAGTCCTATGGGAGAAAACAATGATATAAACTTAACATTAAGTACTTAGGTTCGGGAGTTGGTTTTCTGGGGTTATAACAAATTCCCCCAGGGTCAAGGCTGCACTCTCAAAGCATCCTCAGCGGCACTATGGTGGCTGGGTGCAGAGTGCTGAAGCCCAATATTATCCAATGGGGGATAGGGGGCCTCCGGTTGGTGGCTGCTCACGAGCAGGCCACAGGCTGTGGGAGCAAAGCTCCTGGACTTAAGCTCAGGGCAAAGGGGGATCTGAGTTAGCACACAAGGTGCCCCCACAGCAGCGGCCGGGGACAGGGTGTTGTTTTGGCATGGGGTGCCCTGTTGTTTTTAATGGGGATTGCCGGCTTTGGTTTTTAGCTGCATGCTCGGTCCAGGAAGTCTTCCAGGAAGAACCAAAAGCTGGGCAGGTAAGTTGGAGGGCCTGGGGACGTAGGTGCACCTCAGTTCCTCTTCTCCAGGACGCCTAGATGCAGGGGTGTCTTTTGAGGTCGTATTTCACCTTATTGGGCCACTCGCGGTTGGGGGGCTTCCGTGCAGAGGCTGCTGGTGACGTGAGAGAGTCCGGGAGGGGTCAACCCATGTTGGACTTGGACTCTGGAGCGCTGAGGGACGTCGCTGGGACCGGTGGGCTACTCGGATTCTGGCCGTAGGCATCGGGTACAGTGGTGGTTCCAGGAGTCGGTTTTCTTTGTTCTCAGAAGGCTCAGAGTCTGTCTTGGGAGTTTCTTTTGAACAGAACTGCTGTTCACAGGAGATCCGGTCTTTGTTGAAGGCAATCAGTCCTCCCAGGGGTTCTGGAGGTCGCTGGCTGTAGGACAAGGCAACTTTTGGTGCAGGATCTCAGGGACCCACAGACAGGCTGGTAGGGCTGGGGCCAAGTCAGTTCTTCTCTGCAGTCTCCTCTGCTAGGCATCTTCTTTCGTCCTTCTTCTTTGTCGGTTGGGGGAATCTAAACTGTATTTAAGGGGGTGTCTTAGGGGTCTCGAGGTCAGTAGCCAATGGGCTACTGACCTCCCTTTGTGTGCTCACCCCACGTGGGGGAGTGGGCACAATCCCTAATCCTGATTGGAGAGTGCCTGCCATCTTCAAGACGGCGGGCACTGAAGAGTGGGCTTCACCTCACTTCCCCCTTCTGAGGGGTGGTGTTGGCAGAGGTGGGCACACCTTCTGGGCTGTGCTAATTTTTCACGCCTGTCTTCCCACTGAAAAGGAGGGGAGACGGGAAGGGGGTCTGCTCCTGATAGCAGGAGAGGCTGGGGGTCGCATTACAAAGGCGGCAAGGCCTTTGAAGCTCCCCTTCCACAGATGAGACTTCCTGGCCTGGGGAGGTGTGACCCCCTACTCCCAGGAAAGGCTTTGTTTCTGGGCACAGGGATCAAAGGCTCCCACCCCAGGGGTCCAAAAACATGTCTTGTGGTGGCACGCTGGTGTGTACCAGTCAGGGAACCCATGAGAGGCTGGTCGTTTTTCAGGGGGCATCTCTAAGATGCCCTCTGAGTGCATTTTTCATAAAATCCCACACTGGCATCAGTGTGGATTTACTATACTGAGAAATTTGATACCAAACATCCCAGAATTCAGTAAAACCATTTTGGTGCTCTGGAGTTCGTAATGACAAGCTCCCAGACCATATACTCTTTATGGTTTTGCTGCACTTAGAATGTCTCAGAATGGAATTAGATACTTTAGGGGTACAGTGCTCACGCAACTGTATCCTGACCAGTGGTATAGTGCACCCAGCTAAAGGGGTGTCTTACCTATACCATAGGCAGTGGGTTGCAGGCATGGCACACAGGTATGTGTGCCATGTCGACTCTCCACTTTTCTCTGCACCAAAACACACAGCCTTCAATGGCAGTGTGTGTGTGTTAAGGTACAGAATCTCTAAGGGTGGCACAATATGTGATGCAGCCCTTAGAGGCCGCCACTGGTCACAGTGCCCTCGGTACCAATGGTACCTTTTACAAGGGACTTACATGTGGCCAGAGAGGTGCCAATTGGGGGGACACAAGGTGGAGTTTTGGAAAAGAACACAGGCACTGGGAACCTGAATGGCAGGGACCCAGGGCACATCAAATCAAAGTTCATAAGAAATCTGGCAAAAAGTGGGGGGTGTTACTGCAACAGAACCCCAGCTTCATTCAGGCACCATATAGTCAGCGCCAAGTTACAACACAATGCCCAAAAAGATTTTCACATTTTGGAAAACGCTCCAGGAGGCAAAATAACTTTTTCTCTTTGAGAACTAAAATTGTTCACACTGTTCTAGTAGCCAGAGCAGCCAAAATATCCCTTTTCAATGGCACTTTATTGTGAAGTTCTCTGATCCACATAACAGGATGGAAACTGTAACGAGAACTCAAAGATTTCCTTCATGCTGTTTGTAATAAAAAGTGGGAGGGTGACCCAGTTGTTATTTTAGTGTCTTGAAATCCTATTTGCTAATTTTATGCCAATTTGTAGACATCCCACTGACAAGCTTTGCTTGACTTGCAAAGAGCATCTTCCTAGCATAAATCCATGCAGGATTGAAGACTGATTCCAAAACTAGAGTGCTGCTTCCTCTGTACTGCTCTGCCTGATATACTTGAAAATCCTGAGTAGCAATGTTTTGGAACTGTGGTGCCCAAGGCTACCTAACATCTTCTTTAATCTGCACACCTTATGTTGGGGTCATTTTGTGGCTGGGTTAAGGGAGTGAGCTGGGCAGGATAGATGGTGCCCCACTGGGATGGGGCACCTCAATGAAATTATTGTCTGTTCTGTACATGACCAAGGGAGCAACTTTAGCGTCAATGCTTGTGACTAGGATGTCCATGCTTTGTGAGCATCCTCTTGTAGTCAGGATGTCGTCTAATCATTGATCCAGCCTTCCAAACCTAGGAGCAATGGTACTATGGCCAGGCGAGTAGCTTCAGGGGGCTGTGTAGGGTGTGACACCTCCCAAATAAATGCATTCTTTGCTTTAGAGTTGGGTCTGAGGGCCCTGAGTCGGGTCTCCTATGCCTTTGTTGGTTTTTCTCGTCGTCCTCATTTGACTAAAAGGTTTTACCATGTTTTTCTTTTTAAATCAGGGACTAAGACAGAGGCCCACCTAAGAAAACCCAGTACTGTACCTGTTCCTCAAGGGAACAGTGTATACCAAATGTTGATCATCCCTCCACCCTTCAGCATACTGTTTTTTAGTAGGGATATTTGCAAACAACAGCCCCTGAATCCCACTGACTAAGCTATGTCCTGACCATGGCAATGTTTAGAGCTGAATCTCCTTGACATCAGGTAACAGCTTTATCTGATCATCTAGCAGTATCCAGTTGAGGAATTTGAGTAGTGGGGTTGTGTGACTAGAAAGATGGAAAACAGTCACCATTTTTTAAGACCAATATGTAAGTCTCTCGATCCAGTTATAGATTCCACTTGCCATCTACCAGGTAAGCCTCTGTACTTATACGTGAGTTCAGATAGCCATCTTCATCTAGTGTTCTGTTATTACCTTTTTCATATTTTTAAATTTTTTCCGTCCACTAACACGTACGGTATGGGGCAAAGGGTCTGCCCACTTGAGAAATTAGGTAACTACACAATGAGTGATGGCTTTCCAATCTTCCACAAAGAGCACATCCACATACAGAGCAGTTCACTTCCTTGGCCAGATATTACTAAGGCAATATGTGCTATTTGAGACCTAAAAATAATATTTTTGATTTTAGGCGTTTTTTTAATATATACAACGGCCCAGCACCCTCCCCTATCGATGAAGTCTGATGTAGTGTAATTTACATTTTGTTTCCGCCTACCACACCATAAAGCATGGGGCACAGGTCAGCCACTTCAGCCTTACCTCAGGCATCCTTTACTACGAGTGATGATATACTACACTTGCACGATGAGCAAATCCACACAGTAAGTAATCTCATTATGTGATAGGGACTACTGGTACAATGTGGGCTTTTACCTTAAATATATATATGTATATATTTGACTTTTAGACAATACTTGTTTTATTTATGCTCCTTGAAGGCTGCTGCCAGGCTACTTGTGTGTAGTTTCTCTTCATACAAACACCTTTCACAAACAAAGCACTGGTAAAGGCAACAGATCGGCAGCCATCGGCAGAACCATTGGCTTTGTCAATGCTTGCCTGTCATTGTTCAGAAAAGGGGGTGGTGATGAACAGAGTGTCTGAATTAAGCAGACCACTCTTACCCAGTTCAAAGATCAGGGCTTGATCCATCACTATTTTTTAGCTCACTGCACCATCCCAGCTCAGAACCTGGCTACATGCAAATTAGTCTGTTCCTGTCCCAGTGCATGATGGGAACAGGGCATACCAAACTACCAAGCCAATTCTTATACTGGAAAGGAAACAAGCTTCCGGGGACCGGTTTCTGGCATTTCAGCCGTCGTCGGCCCGGCTTGCTTGAATCCTGATGGTGCAATGAGCGAGGGACTCACATCTGAGTATACCCTTCCACGCTTATGGTGGACAAAATGATTCAGAAAAGGGGGTGGTGATGAACAAAGTGTCTGAATTAGGCAGACCACTCTTACCCAGTCCAAAGATCAGGGCTTGATCCATCACCGTTTTTTAGCTCACTGCAGCATCCCAGCTCAGAACCTGGCTACATGCAAATTAGTCTGTTCCTGTCCCAGTGCATGATGGGAACAGGGCAAACCAAACTACCAAGCCAATTCTTATACTGGGAAGGAAACAAGCTTCCGGGGACCGGTTTCTGGCATTTCAGCCGTCGTCGGCCTGGCTTGCTTGAATCCTGATGGTGCAATGAGCGAGGGACTCACATCTGAGTATACCCTTCCACGCTTATGGTGGACAAAATGATTCAGAAAAGGGGGTGGTGATGAACAGAGTGTCTGAATTAAGCAGACCACTCTTACCCAGTCCAAAGATCAGGGCTTGATCCATCACCGTTTCTTAGCTCACTGCACCATCCCAGCTCAGAACCTGGCTACATGCAAATTAGTCTGTTCCTGTCCCAGTGCATGATGGGAACAGGGCAAACCAAACTACCAAGCCAATTCTTATACTGGGAAGGAAACAAGCTTCCGGGGACCGGTTTCTGGCATTTCAGCCGTCGTCGGCCCGGCTTGCTTGAATCCTGATGGTGCAATGAGCGAGGGACTCACATCTGAGAATACACTTCCACGCTTATGGTGGACAAAATGATTCAGAAAAGGGGGTGGTAATGAACAGTGTCTGAATTAAGCAGACCACTCTTACCCAGTCCAAAGATCAGGGCTTGATCCATCACCGTTTCTTAGCTCACTGCACCATCCCAGCTCAGAACCTGGCTACATGCAAATTAGTCTGTTCCTGTCCCAGTGCATGATGGGAACAGGGCAAACCAAACTACCAAGCCAATTCTTATACTGGGAAGGAAACAAGCTTCCGGGGACCGGTTTTTGGCCACTATAGGTGTGGCAGGGTATACTCAGACATGAGTCCCTTTCTCACTGCACCATCAGGATTCAAGCAAGCCGGAGCGAAGAAGGCTGAAATGCCAGAAACCGGTCCCCGGTAGCTTGTTTCCTTTCTGGTGAAGAATTGGCTTGGTAGTTTAGTCTGCCCTGTTCCCATGATGCACTGGGCCAGGGACAGACTGATTTGCATATAGCCAGGTTCTGAGCTGGGATGGTGCATAAATAACGGTGATGGATCAAGCCCTGATCTTTGGACTGGGTAAGAGGGGTCTGTTTAATTCAGACACTCTGTTCATCACCACCCCCTTTTCTGAATCGTTTTTGGCCACTATAGGTGTGGCAGGGTATACTCAGACATGAGTCCCTTTCTCACTGCACCATCAGGATTCAAGCAAGCCGGGCCGAAGAAGGCTGAAATGCCAGAAACCGGTCCCCGGTAGCTTGTCTCCTGTCTGGTGAAGAATTGGCTTGGTAGTTTAGTCTGCCCTGTTCCCATGATGCACTGGGCCAGGGACAGACTGATTTGCATATAGCCAGGTTCTGAGCTGGGATGGTGCAGTGAGATAAATAACGGTGATGGATCAAGCCCTGATCTTTGGTCTGGGTAAGAGTGGTCTGCTTAATTCAGACACTCTGTTCATCACCACCCCCTTTTCCGAATCGTTTTTGGCTACTATAGGTGTGGCAGGGTATACTCAGACATGAGTCCCTTTCTCACTGCACCATCAGGATTCAAGCAAGCCGGGCCGAAGAAGGTTGAAATGCCAGAAACCGGTCCCCGGTAGCTTGTCTCCTTTCTGGTGAAGAATTGGCTTGGTAGTTTAGTCTGCCCTGTTCCCATGATGCACTGGGCCAGGGACAGACTGATTTGCATATAGCCAGGTTCTGAGCGGGGATGGTGCAGTGAGATAAATAACGGTGATGGATCAAGCCCTGATCTTTGGACTGGGTAAGAGTGGTCTGCTTAATTCAGACACTCTGTTCATCACCACCCCCTTTTCTGAATCGTTGCCTGTCATTGTAGCAAGTGTCAGTGGTTTTATGTACACCTGCTTCCACAAAATAACTAAAATATGCTAAAAACAAAGTGAATTCAATAAAAGCATTGCAATAAAATAAGGGCATTTTTTTTTTATATGTCACAAACAAAATATTTTTGGCATAAAAATGTGGGCATGTCTGCAATGCTATGTGCATTCCAAGCGCTCTTTGATATTCATCAAGGCGGACCATTCTGTAACATCAAAAGTGTCTGTAGCGACCCTTTTTAATCCACTCCTAAAAATGGAACACCCTCATTCGTATGGGGCATTTCCTCTGGTGTGAGAAGTCAACGCTGAAGGAAGCAAAAGACGAGATTGAGGTGGGGGTAATTTAAATAAATAATATAAAACCAGGCAGTGTGGTGTCAGTGAAGCATCACATAGCACATGAGGGGTATTTGAAGGTGGAAGTAGCACACAAAGGAGCAAGAAAACACATGTACTCCAATTGTAACTTGAAGGAAAAAGAAAAACTAGTTTACCGACTGTGAACATTGGAAGGATATAAATCATTTAATCAAGAGGAGAAAAAAAGAACCTAAGTTCCAGGGAAGGGACCATCACAAGAAGAGGAAGACAAGGCATGAAATTGTAAACAAGAAAATGAGAGTGACAAGAAAGCCAACCAATGAGCAGGCCCAAAGCCCACTGAAAGTATTGGTACTTCCCAGAAAAAGCCATCGACAGGTGAGCCTGAAAACGTTAGTAGGCCTCCCTATGTGATCCAGGACCCTTCTTCCCTGCTTTTTATGGTGAATCCGACGCCCCACTGTAAGGGCATTAGCTTACCCAGAGGGCTGGGACTTTTATAAAATGAGGTAAATTATCAGCTTTAGGGTGTCACCAAGTGTGGCACAACATTACTGCAAAACGCCTGAAAATTGCACTTCATATATGTTGATGGGGAGCGCTCTTACAGAGAACTTTCTGTCTTTAATTTTGCATGGAGTACTGAAAATACCTGTACAATTTCTGAGCACTCTTACCGTGAAAATTATCTTCCACTCACAGGCATTTGGTTATGTTCAGTGAGTTCCAGCTCTAACTGCTACCAATGATGCAGAAAAGGAATCCCAAAAAATGCAGTTTGAGAGATCAAGAAACAAACATTCCGGTTGTCTAATAAAGCAAAAATGAAAAAGGGAGAGAGGGCGAGAGCTGGCAAAAAAAGGGACAAGGTCCAATTAGGAACCAAGCCAGAATCTAATCCAGCGGATAGAGCAATTAAAAATTCTGATGCGCTCTGGATGACGGAGGTCAAAAACGTTCTTTACGGGGGCGGCACAAAACAAACCTGCAGCGATTTACAAAGAAAGTCTAATACATATCTTTTTATACGAAGAGCTTTCATCTAGCACTGTGGATGAAGGAGGAGGGACAGTCATAGGTTTTAATCATTTCAGTTATTATAGATTATACATTTTGTCCACTCTCACTGGTGGAAGGTTTTCTATTTGCTTTTGCTCTTGAAAATCTATGTATAGAATGAATGGATCTGCATAGTGCATTATAGGCTACAAATGAGACCTAAACTAGTTGTTAAATGCCCTCTACCAGGGTTACAGCCCCAAGCTGCAGGCAAGGGATTATAAAGAGAAATATGCAATTTATTCACTGGTGCATCAAGAGGCAGAATTGCTATAGGTCCATCAGAAATTTTCACTTACTGCTAACAGACGCTCCTTTATTGGCCCGAAGTTACTGCTTCGATGGAACTGTCAACGTTCCTTAGTTCTAAGTACAGTTATAGTCTTGCCTAGCATTAATGTTCTGAGAACCTAGACGGGTACGAATTCCAGTAAACTGCATCAGCATTGCTTTCATTTCTAATACACCTTGCAATTTCCCTGCAATATAAATGCATGATTAGGACCGTTCTGAGGCACAGAAAATCGTGCTCTGCCCTGTGGCATCTGAGCTCTGCCAAGTCTGCTACCTTTTTAAATCTATTTCAGCTTTACATAATTTCTAAAGGCGCTGGACAACTTTAGGTACATCCTATCTTCATACTAAGAAAGAATGTTTGAAAGACCTTGCCCACGAGTTAGTATTTTTTAAATGTATGGCTTCTAATGGAAACCAACTTAACTGGATCTGATGTTCTCACATGTACCTGTTCGGTGTTTTGTTTATAATTTGCATAGCAACTTGTCAGTTGAAGAAAGAGGAGCCAAGCAACACAGAAGAAACACGTGTTCAGATTCTCCTTCACCCTAATCTTAAGTGGAATTCTGCTAGGCTCATCTAGGAAAGTCCTCTGAGAACCTAAGCAGACCATATCTCTAAGCAACAAGTAAGGGCATTCAAGTGGCTTAAGAGACAAAAAGGAAATGGGTTAAGTCCTATGATCTCACTTGCCCAACAAAAAGCACACACAGCCCAACGAACAAGTCACGATTACCTAACCATCTAACAAGATCAAGGATTCTACTAAATCACAAGTCTAACGCTCAACCGCGCACAACAACCCAAGTTATAGTACACATCTGTGGAGGCGAATCAGAATTCAACACCAGAAACAGATCATCAAAAGAGGAAATATGCTGGCCACCAATCGAAACCTTGGAATTTTCTTCAAAGGTATCGCAAGCCATCAGCAAACATTATGAGGCTATAGTAGCAGCAGATTATGTGCCAAATACATGCCAAGTCCACACTCCACTGTTATGGTCAAAGAGTTCAAATCAAATCATTAACATTTGAGGAAAAAGGAGAGATAAAATAAATACCCATTTAGTGACTGATTTGTACAAGGAGAAATTAGGAAACCTGGGATGAACCCCGGCATCCCACTTAACCATGTTGTATGAGTTTAGGTGAATATTTTATTACAACGATCCTCCTTTTACTTCATTATTGCAAATGAGAGTATTTTCAGATACCTGAGTTCAGAATACGAGTTGTACAAACATGCATTGTGTTGGATTTAATAGGCCATAGCTTTGCCATATAAATAAGAATGTCTGCCACATACATAGTGCATGACAACTGACTTGCTTCTTAGGCCACTAATAGCATTGTCAAGGCGGGCCGGAAGGGTTCTACGTTCATGTTTAAAAATGATCACTAATTAAGTACCTCTCAGTGCAGTGAAATAATGTAACTTATTAAGGTCAACTCTTTCACATACTAATGAATTTGCTTCCTTGAATTTTGAAGAGCTGTCATTTTTCGTGATGCTTGTTGCTTTATATTGCAACCCTTTCGAGGGCTCGGCTCGTGCAGGGGCTCTAAGACCCTAGCCAGACCCTTGGCTCGGGTCTCTGTGTTAATTCGTTGGCTCGCCCACCTGTAGGCATTATCCTATATCGTCGTCCAATTCAGGCATCTGACTTTTCAAAAAGAGCACATGCTTCTGGTGAACAAGCGAAATATTCTGGTACTAGATACCGAATCACTTGCAGAATCCATAAATATGCTTTTTTGATTGCACCAGGCCATTCCCTACCCCTCCAATGCCAAACATGTCTCTGACCATAGAACTTTCTGGGGCAGGGGTCTTCAAACTGGGCAGCGGCCCGCTAAGGGGGGTCTCAAGTGATCATCAAGTGATGTGGGGAGGGGCGCCAGGCTGTGGCCAAACGGAGCATTATGCTGATAGCAGTGCTTTGTTTGAAGTGGAAAAAAATGGCAGAAAGCTGCTCTGTAATGGGTCTTCATGAACATCTTATGCCATGTATATCCTAGCTGGGATTATGTGTCAAAAAGGAGGGACTTCAAATATTCTTCAAAACCCCCACCCCCATTTCTAATAATTGCACTGTGGATACATGTTAGTTAGGCCTGCATGACCAGAATAGTAAGTTTGGCAATCATGTATTCGGGTGCACTTTCAAAACAGTAACAGAACTTAACTGCAATATTCAAATAAATCGAGATATGTTTAAACATTGTCAATATAATTGAATGGTCTTTATTTTTTCACTTGGGGGTGTGGGGATGGGGGCGGGATTAAAAATGTGAAGACCACTGATCTAGGGTCTGGCTCTGTGCTTGGCAATGGTGAAGATACTATAATTATTAATAATGATAATTTGTCAGTGTTTTAGTCTTTGGCAAATTTATACGTGATGTCGTACCGTTACCCAAATGAAAGATACTCATTTAACCAATTTCCTAAGCATGAGTTAGAAAAGCTGCCCCGAGTCGAACGTGTGACCCAAAGGATAAGCAGAGACCGCGGCAATGAACGTTGGAATCCGCAGACCCGTCATGCAAAACATGTTTGCCAAATCGAAATATGAAAATACTATGACTCTCTCCTTCTCGGCCACCAACTGCAGTATATGCTTTATTGCCTGGTGCTCTGCCTGCCGGAAAAGAAAAAGACTATTTGAATTATTTTCCCAACCAAAAATAGCCCAGCGCGGGCCAGAAATATTCTCTGCAGGGTGACTGCCTGACTACTAATAGATCTTTCGTCGCGCGCGCGGGCACACACAGCGATGAGTCACTGCAGACTCTGCGCACTCCGCGCGCCCGCACGCAGCAGCGCGACTCTAGGCCAGGCGGATGAATCTTTAATGAAGTCCTGTGAAGAAGCTGCATGAGGATAGTCAGCGTCCGCCGCCCTTGCTCTTCCCGCGCTTTTAACGAGCAACCTTTTACATATTGTTTTTTATTAATATATTCCAGCTTAGACGCTCACATCTGGCTGTGACGTGCACTCTATGGGAATTTTCTTTGTCTTCATTTATTAATGTGAACACTTCGGGTGCAAAGGCAGTCGTGAAAAATGGATGAGGTAGGGGATTGTTTTAATGTTTCTCCTGAAAAACGTCCCTATAGGTTGTGGAAGAAAGCTGGGTTGTAAGAGTTTCGTTGCTGAGTTCTATATTTATCTTATAGATTGCCTTGTGCCCTGTCTTACTTTATGCCTTAATGATGTGGGAATCTTTCTCGCTAGCTGGCCCCTGATGGCAGCGTTTGACCATGGCTTTATGGCGGTTAAGGTGGCTTCCAGGAATCGTCTTCTACGGGCAAGGATCGGGTGCTGGCAGGACTCGGCGGCCATTAAAGAGGTTAGATCAGATCAGCACCTCTCATCAGGATGGCTCTTCGTGCAGTGTGCCATATCAATCCAAAATGACGGCTGTCCTGTTTAGTTCTGCGTTGAAATCATCCGGCAAGGTAGCCTTTTCCCTTCTTTGCTTCGACAGTTGATCCTCTGTGGACATTTAAATGGGGTGTCCGCTGGGGTGTCTGCTAAGAGTCTCACAAACTCTTCTCAACAGTGGTTTCTTACATCTACTGCTTTATCTCTTGTCTCAGTGATTTGTATTATAATTCACAAAGGAGCCAAGAGGGAAATAAGGGTACCCTACGGGATAGCCCTCCACTCAACAGACGTCAATATCAAAAAAATCCCTGTACCCTGGACATTAGCATTCATCTAATAGGCATCCAATTACTATTTTCTGGTCAAAACTATACTATTTAGATCTAGTCTTGCACCCTCTCTATATGTAGTTGGGTATATTCTATCTCTGCCTTGCTGTCCAAATCAAACCATTGTTTGTAGCTAAAAAGGTAGATTCCGAAAGGAATTCAACTCGACACATCCCCAGATGTCTGCTCAACTGAGACAGTACATCCACCCACACTGGAAAAAAAATAGAGTGAAAAATGTGTGGTGAGAAAGAATGACACCTCATGGGCGAACAACCCTCGGGGCACTTGGCAGATGTTACCAGTTTACAGCCCCTTTCTCTTCATTTCGCATTAACTTCCGGTGACGCCTGAAGCGCACACTGGAGATTTTCCACTTCTGTTGCGCACAGGCCTCGCGCCACGCACATCCGGACACAAGGCCCGCCTCCACGGAAATAGCAAGAAAGGGACTATCCCTCCCCCGGTAAGTACATTGGTGGCACAGCGGCCCACATCTCCAGCAACATACTCATATTTTTTCACCACCCATTTTAAAAACGCACAGGTCTCTCTCATTGATGGTCAGCACCGACATACACTTTTAGACACACCTCCCGCCAGAAGTTCTAGAATTGCGAACTTTAGAGCTGGGGAGCTACGTTCGAATCTCGGCATCAGCTCAACATCCTGTGATTCCAGGCAAAGCGCTCTGTCTCCCCGTGCCCTCCACAAATGAATGTGTTCTTCTGTAATGTAAATTGTGCTCATGCCATGTTGTCGACTTCGCGCTATATAATATTGCAAGGAAAAATAAAGTAGTGAAACTCGAGTTCACACACTACTGACCGCGCACTCTTAAGTGCATCAGCAGTGCACTGTGAATCGGAGCGTTTCACAGGCCTGTCACAGATAAGAAAAGCTATCAAAACGAAATCCTACAAAACAATATACTACTGGCCCGCAGCAATTCATACCTGGACAACGTCGGCACGGGCTGCTAGTAAATATGTAGAGAAGGGATTATGGGTCAGCTATCTTCATCCACTCATCTGTTTAAGTTTTCTTCACATGCTGCTTCCGCTGAAGACAGTATACTGCAATGGCAAATGGGTCAGCCCACTTTAACTATGGTCTGTGTTGCATTTTGAGTGATGCTATTTTTGTTTAATTACATCCATTTAAAACAATGTGCTTCACTGCCAGGATTGGTGGGCCAAGTGCTGAAATGTTTCAGTTTGTCATTTTTCTTTTTTTCTTTCTGAAAGCATATATTTACTCTCTGTGTAAATTAGTAATTTTATTTTTTATTATTTTTATCTTTTAATTTCAATTGCATATGCTTGCCAAAAAAACATGCTTGCTAAGGCCAACCTATTACGTTTTCTAAAGGTGGCTCCCCTTTACTTAAAAGCCTTTTCCTAAGCTGAATTACAAAGCAGCTTTTCAAAGGGGTTGCCCTCCCCAGCCTCTCTAAAATAGAGGAAAGAGGACATCACCTACATGGACCTCATCTAGTTGTATACTGGATGCTTATGCCTTAAGATGTCTCATTTCAATGGGATATGCATTATACTGTATGTCTTACGTTTTCATAGGTTTATGCCTTATGTTATTTTGTTATTTTGGTTTGATGCTGTACATTTTGTGTGACTTTGTCATAAACTGTGTGAGTGGCATGGTCCTTGGCCCTTGGAAATGTTCTCAAGGACTGCATAAATGGCACTGCAGTACTCTAGATGGTCCATAACCAAAGTTATCTCACTTTGTGCTCAAAGTATCAGCAAGAAGTGCAATGCTGATTTTGTGCCTCTCAGAGATGGTAGCTTTCTGCTTCTCGTTTCCTTGGAAGTGATGTAAAATGCCGTAAGCTCGCTCAGTCCACGAGGCTGGGATTTTGGGCACTGCTGTGTTGCCCAGTTTTCCACTTCACAGTATTCAAAAGAAGTATTAATTTTCTGCATGCAAAACAAATAATCAGCATTCTTGGGATGCCAAGATAACCTGTCAAGATGTCAAGAAACCTGCTCCTTTCACAGCCTCCAATCCTGTGCTTTGTTGTGCTTCTCGAGATTTTGAATGGCCTTCCAGAAACAATGACAGTAATGTGTCTCTGAAAAGATCTCAGGAATGTGGGATGGGATGCAGAGGACTCGGGTGCAGAGTGCAGGTTGGTAGGCATAAACCGGTCCGGTCCTCGGATGCTTGATTCCGGTCTGGGAAAGATATGGCTGTGTAGTTCGGACTGGACTGTTCCCATGGGGCACAGGGTCAGAACTGATTTGCATTAAGCCATTATCTAACCCAGGGTGGTGTGGAGTGCAAAAAACGATGGATTTAGGCCCAGATCCTTGTACTGGGGTGAATGTAAGACATTGATCTACATTCTGTCCATCAAATTGTTTTTTGTAATTTTCTCCCTGAGTGTACTGGGGTAGCTCAGACGTGGGTCCCAGAGCCTCCACACCATTGGAGTCAAGCTAGCCGGGCTGATGAGAGGTGTTACCTCGAAACCGGTCCGGTCCTCGGATGCTTGATTCCGGTCTGGGAAAGATATGGCTGTGTAGTTCGGACTGGACTGTTCCCATGGGGCACAGGGTCAGAGCTGATTTGCATAAAGCCATTATCTAACCCAGGGTGGTGTGGAGTGCAAAAAACGATGGATTTAAGCCCAGATCCTTGTACTGGGGTGAATGTAAGACATTGATCTACATTCTGTCCATCAAATTGTTTTTTGTAATTTTCTCCCTGAGTGTACTGGGGTAGCTCAGACGTGGGTCTCAGAGCCTCCACACCATTGGAGTCAAGCTAGCCGGGCTGATGAGAGGTGTTACCTCGAAACCGGTCCGGTCCTCGGATGCTTGATTCCGGTCTGGGAAAGATATGGCTATGTAGTTCGGACTGGACTGTTCCCATGGGGCACAGGGTCAGAGCAGATTTGCATAAAGCCATTATCTAACCCAGGGTGGTGTGGAGTGCAAAAAACGATGGATTTAGGCCCAGATCCTTGTACTGGGGTGAATGTAAGACATTGATCTACATTCTGTCCATCAAATTGTTTTTTGTAATTTTCTCCCTGAGTGTACTGGGGTAGCTCAGACGTGGGTCCCAGAGCCTCCACACCATTGGAGTCAAGCTAGCCGGGCTGATGAGAGGTGTTACCTCGAAACCGGTCCGGTCCTCGGATGCTTGATTCCGGTCTGGGAAAGATATGGCTGTGTAGTTCGGACTGGACTGTTCCCATGGGGCACAGGGTCAGAGCTGATTTGCATAAAGCCATTATCTAACCCAGGGTGGTGTGGAGTGCAAAAAACGATGGATTTAGGCCCAGATCCTTGTACTGGGGTGAATGTAAGACATTGATCTACATTCTGTCCATCAAATTGTTTTTTGTAATTTTCTCCCTGAGTAATCTCTCTATAGCACGCCTTTAACATAGATGTACTTCCTTAAAAAGTTCAGGCCCCACAAAAATCATGGGCTGCTAAAAGGAGGGTTAGTTTCCTCATACCGTCTATGGCTAAGATAACACGGCGGCGCGTACACAAAGACTGGCAAAGTCATATGACACGAAGTCCTGCTCACATTTCATATAGCACAAACTCCTCAGATGTAGCACTGCTGGTCTCTGTGTCTTCGCTCCACTAAGAAGTATAAAACACAAAGATATACCTATTGGCAGGGTCACTGCTTTCTTATTAACCAATCAAAAGTACATAAAAACACATTATTTATACAATCCTTAGCATCTCCGTCTCTTCCCCATCTATTCCCTTCACTCCCTGCTTCTCCCAGAGATCTGATTCTGAAGTTTCAAATGTCCATGGGTGTTGGATAATATACATTGGAATAAACAGAACTACAAGTACCAGAATGCAAAAACAATATTTGGACTAGATCAACTCTTTGCGCTAGGACCTGGTAAACGTGAGAGCTTTGAGAATCCGTTCATCTCCTTACACTGATATAGCTCACATATTTGTGTCTGGAGTCCGTCTGCGAGGGGCATGAAATCCGATGGGCCTCAGCCAGTCATGTGGTGCTGAGCTTCCAATGCCCGCTGGTCCCACACTATTCCAGGTCTTCTTCAGTGGGGCTCCTCCATTGCTATGTTGCTGCCCAACTGGGGGGCAGTTTAGTGCCAGGGCCAGTCCCGGAGTCAGTCCTACGTGGCACTGCAAAGAGGGCACCTATCTTCAAAATTTAGAGTCTCTCTAGCACAAACTTTAGGCTTCCAATTCAGACCAGGGCTGCGGGGGGAGCTGTAGTGTCTATACGCCACTTGGAACGAGGAGTAGGGGGGCAACAGGGCTATATTCATTTCTGTCTGTTCTTCGAGAAGGATGCCCCTGGAAACAAGGAGCACACCACTTGAACCCTGGCGGCCTCGGGCAGAGGGCCGTGCAGTCCAGAGGGCAGCCCAAGTCACACAGCTTCCACAGTCCACATGTCTCATATGCGTTCACACAGCTGTGCTGACCATAAGTTGCCACTGGCTTGTATCCCAGGGTGTGAAGGTGTTATTGAGGCCTCTCCGTTCTTGGTCTCAGACTCTGAGTGATCAAGCTAGGTCCAATGTAGACCCCTGGGAGGCCAAGGGGGTGGGGAGCTCCATGCCTCTCTACATCACTACGGCCATTAGGCCTCGGCTTCCACTGTCTCTGCCCCCTCTGCCAATCAGAGGCTGGAACCTATTGCTGTCAGGGACAAAAGGTTACAGGAGGCCTCTCTGGGAGGTGAATGTTGTCACCCACCCAGGCGTCACGCGGACCACGGCCACGGCTCAATTCAGGCTCTTGCGGAACCGGACAATGTCCATCCGCTCCCCTTCCCTCCTGGGCTTCCAAGGTGGTCTGGAGTCTCACCAGATCAATCTACTCCGCTATGGGTCCAAGTTGGTCAGGCAGGGGCTGCCGGGCAGACGGGGATGCAGCTGTCACTTCATGGTTTTGAGCCATTTCTCGTGCGGTGTGCCGCAGGTGTCTTGACATGCACCCGCTGCCAGCGTGGCGGTTAGTCTCTGCGCAGGGGCTCCTTCCTTGCTAACGTGACCCCCCTGGGGGTCAACATAGACCAACGCCACGCTCCAAGAGCAGGTGTCAAAGTGTCGGCCTGGGATGCAGGAATATGAAGTCGGGAGGCCGGGCATGGAGCGAAGTACCGCTGGTCCTACTATGCCACAATGTTAGCCACGCCCCTCCCCTCTCTTTCACACCACCCTTTTCTACGCACTCCACTCTACGCCACTTTCCTCTATGGCACTAACTTTTAGCCATGCGAAAAGCTGCCATACTGATGTACAACATGGCTAAAAGCCAATAGCTCTCCCTAAGCGAGAACTAATGGCTGTGCCAATTCTTGTTTAAGTACGGGTCAGTTAAGTGATTAGGTCAGAATCGCAGGATATTTATGCCGAGTTTCGAACCTGGTACTGCAGTTCCAAAGTTGTCAGCTCTGGCCGTAATGTCACATCCTTATTAACCCACATTTCCAGTTGGCGAATTCACTAGAAAAATATTTTTTTACAGGAATAGTCTTCAAATTTGGTGGGAATTTCGACCGAATATGACAAACGAAAACACAGTCTAACCTCATTAAATGCATATCACGTGTCTTTATCTGTGCAATAATAGTTGCACACACCCTAGAATTCTGCCTCCTCCAAAGAAAAAGAAAAACAACAAAGGTTACGTTTTGTCGATGCATCTGCATAGGACATGGAGCCTAAGCCAAACTATTTGAAAGTAACCTGGTCTATATACCTTGACTGAGGGTGAGAAAAAGTACCTTTCAAAAGGGTGGCTGCCCTGTAAAGGAACATGTAGCCATTTTGGTAAAACAAAAATTGTACCCCTTTCCTCTGATAGCGCAAGACCACCAGGAAACCACAGAGATGGCTTGTTTGTCATTAAATGTGAAACAAGGCTTGCGAGAGGTAGAGTCGCCTTCATCACATCCAGCTTTTGGCGAGGGACAGCCTAGACTTGGGAAAATAGCAAATGGCAGATTCCTCTTGATAGGGCGGAAACGGACACAGCTAGGAATACAGGATTTGAACCTTCTCAGGTGCTGAAGGGAAGAGGCAGGAGCCAACAGCCTCCAGCAGTGGTAGAAGGAAACTGAAAAGGCCACACAGCTCCCCCTCCCAGAGAGGCAAAAAATACAGTGCCCGCCTCTCTTTGAGGGGCTCAAGAGGCCTAAGGTAGAATTTCTGATTTTACAGGCCCTTGCGCTTTAACACTTTGTCCAAATCCCTCCTGAGAGGGTGAACACATATTACAAGCACTGGCAAAGCCAATATCATGAGAGTAAGAGAGCAACTCAGGCCGTGGGGGTGTGGGGTTGAGAAGACCACACAGGCGAGACAGGGGAACACACGTGAGAGTAGGTGGAGAGAAGCACATTGGCGAGCAAGATTAATGTGTAGGGGCTGAGAAAAGCATATGGAGGAAACAGCTGAAAACACATGCACTCTCACAGAGTACTTAAACAAAAAGAAAAAAAGTAGTACCCAAAACAAAAGCAAAGGAAGCATAGAAGTAGGCTAAAGACAAAAGAGAAAAAGATTTTGAAAAGGCTGTGCTCCGTGGGAGATACAAACAAGATTGACAAGCTGGGACACGAAGAAGATGCAGGCAAATGAGTGACAATAAAGTCAACCACTAATAAGGAAAGAGTGGGCTGCAAGCCCATGTATGTTCTTGATACGCCACAAATATGTCTTTCACAACAGGCAGCTTGTGCTGTCTGATAGGCTAGACCTATAAAAAATGGTTAATGGAGAACACAATACTTCCCCAAAACGACTCCAGACGCACATAAAAAAATGTATTAACTGATTCCCGATGACTATCAGGAAGATATGGATACACAAACGCAAAAGTAGGGCAAAACAAGCCTAGCAGTCTTTCTGTCTTCATTTCAGGGAATATCTTCTAGAGGTAGCAGGAACAACTTCAAAGTTAAAAGGAAAACTTGAGAGAGCCAGCTAAAACATTTCTCGTTAATACTAGGAGGGATCTACAATGAAAGGAAATGGTTTACTTTAAAGGAAACGTGAAAAGGGTTAGGATGAAGGTTACAGGAGGTCACTAGATTTAAGAAAAAAATCCCCCGAAAAATATGGGAAAGGTAAGTCTCTATTAAGTGTAACAGAGAAAAGCAACAAAAAAAGAAATCAGTAAGGGAAGGGGAATATTGGTGGGGAGATCCTATAAATAAAAAGAAGAAAAAAAATAGAATTTCGAGATTTCCCTCAGAATCCCTTCATAGGCCTAGATATTAATGTACGACTAATGATAAATATTGAAACCCAATGTTAACTGCCCAAAGGAAAACGCATGTAACCAAAGTTACATACACAAAGCACTTTGAAAATGCTACAGTACTAACCAAGCTTAGGACCCAGACACCATTCACAGAGGATACCAGGCTGAATCTCTTTCAAAGAGCTCTATTGATTTCACTGTGTTGTAGAAGAAACTTGGTAATTTGGCTGACCCAACTCCAATCGCTGATCCTGCTTCCAACCACCTTACCGAAATCCAAAAACCTTGCACTATTTTTCATTTTTACATTCCTAATTATAGACTTGGTGAATTCAAGTGTCAGTTCTTTACTAACCTCGCTCTGAAGAAATCTGCTGCTCCTTCAGGCTAATAAAGTTGAGCCCTGGTGAGAAGGCACTTGCATTACTTTGATAAAATCTACCAAGGGCTCCACATTTAGCTCAACCAAAAGTTTGCAATAACTGTAGACCAGGGTGACCACAGGATGCCCAAGACTATGGAGATACCACCACATGAGTCCAGCCCTGCGATCACTCCACTGGTTCCATATGGAGGACAAGGACACCACCGAGAGTAGTACAAAAGGAAGTAGTCGAGAAAACCCAAACATGGAATCGGGCAGGAACTTATGGCCAGCTTCTTCTTATCTGATTAGCCGTTCCCTCCAGCTCAGGGCCGCAGACGCAAAAGCATACGGTGCTCAAAATTCAATCAGGAACCGAACACCTTCAGGAAACTTCTGAAATTGACGCTGTTTAGGAAAGGCAAAAACCTTTCTGAGTACTTTTATTTCAGAGGAGCCACCGAGGAGTGTCAGAGAATGGTCTACTCCTTACATCGGTCTGGATTCTATTATTGTACCTCAGTACATTCCTTGTTGTTCAAAGTAGCACTCTCTCAGGTGATGAGAGGTAGCGTGGTAAACTGAAATATATATTTAATAATAATCATTAAAGTGTAATTTCCTGGAAAATAGAACAGCTAAATTCAAAGGGTCTTTTTCGACACAACCAATAGTGAAAGACGGTGACACCCAGAAATTGTGTACACATTTTCAGAATGTCAGGGACAACAGAATTTTACCCACTGAAGAGATGGCCAAAATTGCCCGTTTACAGGTCCCTTATAGTTTATTGGTAATGCCACAAATGGCACTGTAATGCTACTGTCTTACCTCACATTAGGGAAGCACCAGCCCTGGCGAACAGGCCTTTACCTTTTAAGCCGACTGAAAACAACACAGCTACAACAGAGGCTGACATTCCGCATCGCCGCAGTCATGCATTAATAATTCAGATTATAAGAAGTGGACACTCTAGCGTGGTAAGAAAACACTTAGCAAGAACCCGCCCATGTGGCCACTGTGCTGAGGTAATCAGGTTTAAGTGTGCAAGCAAACCAGTTTTAATTACAAACGTTGGTCTGTTCTAATATTCGCTGGGCTTCCAGTAAAAGTGTCCTTGATATTAATATTCCAGGAGGGAGGCAAATGGTTATTCTGATATTTGCTTGGGCAGGTTTTGAGGAAAGAGCAGACCATTGCATTAGACTAAAATAGTCACATAGCAGTTTTGTAATAAAATATTTAAGACTCATTCTTGAGCTTTTCTACTGTACACATTTTTTCTTTCATTATCCATCTCAATGAGTTCGTTTGAAACAGGATAACTGCGCAGGATATTTAGGTCTGGCTTGACAGCAGAGGCATCTCAACAACCTATCGTTACCAATTCTTTAAACGAAATACAGGAGTGACTCCACTCAGAGAACTAGTCCTCTCTCATCTTATGTGACTGATGTGTATTTCGCCTCCTATCAAGTGCATGCAGTGCAATGCAAGAGGGACTATTTTACATCTCAAAAGGGCTCTGACTCATCATACATAAAATTCTTTATCTCATACATAGACTCATACAGAAAGTAATCCTTTACTGTTTTCACTTCAGCAGGCGTTTTTATTGTTTTATACAGGAGTAGTATCTGAGTCGCACATAGATGTAGACATATGTATACGCACAGACACGCATGCACACACACACACATCACAGCAAAATCTTGCTGCTTTAAACAAAACCAGCTTTGGAATGCCAACATGTCTTGCATTAATGTGGGAATTCACAGGCATGCACAAATACATTTCACTTGCATTAGAGCCAGACGTATTGCCTTTTTTTGCAAAGCTGATTTTAACAGTGTGGGGCTGCGCACTTGGGCCTTTTTTTTGTCAAAAGGCAGCAGTAGTAAGTCATGTTTACCCCAGAATATTTCAGACGTTGCTGCTTGGATCGGGCCGATACTGTATGCAATATATTATGCTCTTATGGTGTGTTCATCATGTTCCATCTCTGGGCTTATACATGTGGACACTTGAATTATGCAAATGTGAGGCTGTGGTGTTTTTTGCATAATTATGGATTTGCATCACTTTGCCATATAGCCGATCATCAACTGCATAATCTGCAGATTTTAACAAAAAACTATTTGTTTATAGGGGAAACCGGTCAAAAGTTACTAAAAACACAGCAGCACATGTTACTGTGTAGTGGAAGGCCCAAAGCAAAGGTTGAGTTAGTTACTTTTCCCCTTGGATCGGGCCGATACTGTATGCAATGTATTATGCTCTTAAGGTGTGTTCATCAAGTTCCATCTCTGGGCTTATATATGTGGACTCTGGAATTATGCAAATGTGAGGCTGTGGTGTTTTTTGCATAATTATGAATTTGCATCACTTTGCCATATAGCCGATCATCAACTGCATAATCTGCAGATTTTAACAAAAAACTATTTGTTTATAGGGGAAACCGGTCAAAAGTTACTAAAAATACAGCAACACGAGTTACTGTGTAGTGGAAGGCCCAAAGCAAAGGTTGAGTTAGTTACTTTTTAATTCCTATATTTGGTAGTAAATTGGTACTAACGAGGTGCAACCTGTGCCCAGACAATGATAACAAGTGCAAAAAAAATGTCAAAATAATGAAGTAATACTATCACCACATGTAGCGCATTACGGTGCATAATTTGGCTTTTCTTGCCGCATAATTTAGTCAATCTTGCCGCATAGTTTGGCCCTCGTGCCCCTCCCCTGATGCATAATTCTAGTGGATCTGCTTATATCTAACATCTTAAAGCATTTTGGAAAGTGTAATGTTGATTCTCTTCATGTAAACCACAGAAGAAGTTTCCAGAATGACTGATGAGCAGAGTACACGATTCAGGAAGGCTAAGGGGTAGAAGTGTATTTCTTCAGTGTATGAGTTACCTTATCACCCCTGTGTAAGGCACATGTTGTTATGTATGTGAAATAGATATGATATTCACTATATCGATGATATAGACAACTTTCCTAAATGCTTTGTTTGTGTAAAGGCATACTGCACAGAACTCTAGTGTTGGAATTAGTATACAATTAACAAAATATTTTGTGTAAACCGATCTTCTCTACAATATGCATACACGTAACACCTAACTATCTTCTCTTCCTACTCACCTCTTGTAACTACTAAATGGACCAGAACAACGTCCTTCCACTCTTGCACCGTTTACACCCACACAAACTGTAGTATGTTATCTGCTAAAAAAGCCTGAAATTGACTGTGCCAACCTTTGTGATGCGTAAAATGTTATTACCTGTACTTGGATACTCCGCTGCCACCTGCGCGGAAAATTACACTTCTGCACAGCCATGTGGGAATTATAGGTTTGTAATGTACGTATAAGGTGCATAACGTTGTTGTAACTTCATAAAGAAATTAGTGCCAGGCCCAAAGACATTCTTAGTAGGGCTGGACAGGTGTCACCCACTGCTAGCGCTTCGGATCGCAGACACAGGTTTAGCTCCAAATCGAACTTCCTCTGACACAGTTCCTATGGTAAATCTACTGCACTGCAACGCATTAAAGCAATAGTAATTCACACATTGCACTTTACTACTGGTTACAAATGAGTAGTATTTCTCTTTTACGCAGAGATGGACTGACCCAGAGGCCTCCCATGCCTGGGGTAAGTAGACGGTCCAGTGGTGCTTTTCGTTTACATTTTAGTTTTGGTCACCAAGCACTTACAAGAGAAAACAAATCAGGCTAAGTAAATGCAACAATAAATGTAACTATTTTATTTTGGGGAACATATGTGAACTGTGGTGTTTTAGAGCGGGGTGCCCAAAGTAGGAGAGCAAGGCCCATGCCCGATTTTCTGGGTATCCAACGTAAAATGAATTTACATATAGTGAATCTAAATGGAAATTATTTACATCGTCATTGGTTACCTTGGAAATCTAGTATGACCAGGCTTTACGGAAATTATACTGGACTCCCCTGTTTTAGAGTGATCGGACCCCAAAGGTGCCCGCCTGACAATTTGGTCCGAGATCTGTAGAGCTCCGTCTCTTTTTAAAAATAGCTGGTTTTCTATCAGGGTAGCAATCAGAATTATTTTGTAAGAGCCAGGGTCGGATTGGTAACATGGGCACTCAGGAAATGACCGAAGGGCCGGTAGCCGACTGCCAGCTTTTTTGCGGGTTTTTTGGGCAGCCTGCGTGCTATCAGTGCTGTTAGGATGCCGCTAATAGCCAGTAGGTGCTTGATTGGCGTTTCTAGAGGCAGATGGGCGGAGGTATCACTCCCTTTGTCTCGCTGACCCGGCCCATTATTGTATGCTGATTGAGCAGGGCAGGGGGCCTGAGCAGAAGTGGTCTCACTTGCATTCATGTGTGGCTCAGCAATGTGAACTAATCTGTGCATTTTTTCTTTATCTAAGTGAAGTTGATAAAACATGACCCCCACCCCCTTTCTTTTCATAAAACTTCGCTGAAACAGTGTTTTGTGGAAAGGCAATATGCAAACGTGGGCCACTTTTTTTTGGTATGGCCGGGCTGATTTTTTATCCTAATCCAACCCTGGAAAGAGCTTGCATTAGTAGCTGGCGCACCAGGCTGCCTTTGGGTCCCGATAAGTTTTCTGTCAAGGACACTGAAATGAGATTGGCGCTGCTCTGGGAACTCGTGTGATGTACTGAGGAAGGCTTGGAAGTGCCTGGGAACATTTACATAGATAAACATGTCTTTCAGGTTGGAGTCAAGTATTTGCAATTGTGTAAGAAAGAGGACTGCCTGTGAGGCCAGTGTGCCACCCAGTGCACACGATTTCAGTTGCACACAGTTACAGACAATACCTCAATTTGCACTGTTTTTGCCCACTAGTGAAGGTACTCAACTTTGTATGAAGCGTGACCCCTTAACTAGGCCCCAGTAAAGCTGCAGGGTGTTGGAGTGGTGGGAGCATAAAGGTAATAGTGTTGTCACTGTTGAACGCATCAGGCTCCTGGAATATTTTCATGTCCAGTGGCGTAACAATAGCTCCCGCAGCGCCGGGTGAGGGGGGTGGGCGAGATCCAGGGGGCCTCCTCCGGCACTGTGCACGGGCTGACCTAAGGGGGTTCATGCACTTTGCAAAGGGGGGCTCAAGCTTGGTTGTGCCTCTGTTCATGTCGCTAGCCTAACTGCGGAGGCAGGTCTTGTGTTGAGTCAAAGCCAAAAAAAGAAACAGTGATACACACTTATTTAGTAGGAACCAGTGCTTTAAATGTGCCGTTACTCACCAGTACTGAGCACCGGCACTTCTTTGATTTATCACTCTGAGTACCGGCACTTCTCTACTGCCCTGGAGAGTACCAGTACTCATAAAAAGGTAGGCTGATTAGCTGCGCTGGTGAGCAGGCGCCAATTCTGTAGCCCTGATCAGAGCCCCCGCTGACTTTTTCAGCAGGGCTCATTTGAATAATGTCCGGGTGCTCACCATCAAGCTGTGCTTGACAGAGCAGGGTCCGTTCAGGCCCTGTGCTGTCAATCACATTCACACTATCCTGTGCGTTCGTGCAAGCACAGGAATCATAGAAGTCGCCTGGCAGTGGCCATCAGCCTACGGCCAGTCTGACCCTGATGGCAATTAAAAAAGCCATGGTAGGTGAAGAGAAAAGATGGCTTTTATCATACCGGAGTCTTTCGTGTGCCTGCTATGTTTGTGTGTTTGCCTGCATTTGTATGACTGTTTTTGTAAGAAAAAAGTGGAAGAAAGAGAGAGAGAATCGAGGCATTCTCAGGAGATATTTTAAAGAAAATGTGTGGCACTTTGTTTGTACATGTCTGCTCTGTGACTAAGATTCATAAATCATGTAAAAGGGATGGTTGGTGGATGAATGGATGAGTGAGTGGATGGATGCATGAGCAACGGTGGATGTATAGATCGATGGATAAATGAATAGATGGATGGTAGAGTGAAAGCAGGTGGATGATTGGATAAAAGGGGGGATGATGGGTGGATTAGTGAAAGATTGGATGGATGAATGAAAGGTAGGGAGGATGGATGAAAGGTTGGATGATGGATGAGTAAAAGGAGGGAATGAGTGAAAGGGTGGATGGAATAAAGGAGTGAAAGTGTTGATGGATGAGCGAAAGGATTGATGGATTAGGGAAAGGGTGGATAAAGAGATCGATGAGTGAAAGGATGAATGGATAGGTTTGGAGATGGATTGATGGATGGATGGATGGATGGATGGATAGGTTTGGATATGAAGGGTAGATAGACAGAATGGTGAAAAACTGTATGATTGATGAAAGACTGAATAGATGATAGAATGTAACGGTTAAATGGTGGACATCAGCAGGTAAATGGTAGAATGAAAGAATGAATGGCTAGATCGATGGAAGAGACAATAGATATCTTCTGGGGAGGGTCATGATGAGTTGCTTCATTTGCTTGGTGCCAAAAGAGCTTTGGTGCGATGTGGGGGTATTTTCAGTTTCTTCCTACTCACATGCTCAAAAATATATAGTATTGTGCCAAACAGCAATTAACAGTATGACATTAAGAAGGTGCGACTAATGCAAAAAAAAAGGAAATGTTAACATATTATCACATTTTTCTTTCATTTTGTGTAATGAGATAACCTGCTTTGTTTATATAAACCCTTTTCTCATGTGTTTTGGTATGTGCTGCAACTAATATAGAAGTTGTTAAGTATCATTATGTCTTGCTCTTAGCCCCGCCCCCTCACTACACCTCTAGCTCATTTTAATGAGTACTTGAACTTATTTTTTTCCCCATTTAAAGCACCTAAAGGAACTTGTTCCTAAAGTAGGCGGCGCGCTATCTACACATGCAGGAGTCTGCTTTCTGTGACCATCTAATTATCAGAAAGCCTCCCTCCCTCGAAGGCCTGCGCCGGGCTTAGCTCGGGCACAAGGGAGCGTCTGCTCTCTGACACTCTCTCTCGGCCGCCTGTCCATAGCTCTCCTCTCTAGGTTATCACTGCAGCTGGCTCGTGTCAGACAGCCTCTATCAGCAGCTAGACATAGCACCGTGCTAGCACCCAAGCGGCAGCCCCGGGGCAGGACACTGGCTCATTGTACACTCTGCTTAGCCACAAGGAGGAGAGACGCTTCCCGCAAGGGCCTCGACCCTGGCACGGAACGGAAACAAAGACTCACTGGGAACAGGCCACCCCGGGAGAGCCAAAGATCACAGGCGTGTTCTCACTCTCAGCACAGGCAACAGACACGCAGTGAAGGGCATCAGAGCGTCAACCAGCAACCCTGGAGCTACCAAACACCAAAATCACCACCATATTCCATCCTGATGCGGTGGCTAAATCAAAGTTATATACCTTTACATTCGTCACCAAAAAATAGACACTATTTCCACAAAGACACTCAACAGAAGCAAAAACCTGCTCCTCATTTAATTTTTCTTTTTACATGTCCAAACTCGCCTCATGTTCTCCTCGCCCCAAAACGATCATTCCCAATTCTATCCATATAACTCATATTCACTATATGACTTTGCATTAAAACAGCAGTTCTACATGAAGTCCGAATCCGTGCCAGATTTTCCGGATATCTAAACAGAGCACATTACTATGCAGCGCATCTAAGTGGGACTCGATAATATAGTCAGTAGGTATCCTGCAAACCCGGCATGGGGGTCGGCTGACCGACCAACATCGGTAGAAACTTCATTGGAAGGATATGTTACACACATGGAAAACAAGGAATTTGCAGAAAGAGTAAAATAGAGGTTTGACTTGGGTCACCGTAGAGCTCCAAAAACAGTTTCCGAATCCTGAGGTCAGCAATGGGCTTGGTCCTGCCCCCCACAGTTAGAATAATGACTCCTATGAGTAAGAGGCCAGGTTGCTTTGAAAGATCTTAGTATATGGAACCCAGAAGAACAGGAGTTTTGGAAACATTCAGGGCCCCATGTTTCATAAGACATCACAGCTATCTTAAATTTCCACATAAGGGCCACTCTGTTCATTCTTCAAAAGGCAAACTGCACTGTCTGAAATTATAAGGCGGGAGAAAGAATCCAAATGCCTCTCTATTTGGAAAATATCTGATCCTGTTTAAGGGTACATGAAGGCACACAACAGAGACGGTCACTTGCTGTTTTGCAAATCATATGAACCAGAAGAACAAAATCTGTTTGGTGTTAGGGACACTTTGGCTGCCTCCTAGTCTTGCTTTTCACAGTTGCAGGCTATCATCTTGAGGCAGCATTAAAAATCTCATATAGTTGAAACTGATTTGACATGTTTCCGCAAGGCTGGCGTTACTGAATATGTTACATCTGATTTGGTTCTATGGAACTAGGCTACGAGAATACTGAAAAGGACGGACTGAAAACTCATACTAACACTGATCTTGTTGATGGTTGCTATAGCAAGACTGGTATTGTTACACTATTAAAAGACTATCCAAATAAATGTAAAAATAAATTCCAATAGTAGATACGTGTTCAAAAGTGGCCAGAAAATGCTCCAGACTGAAATACCAAACATGATCCATGTTGTGGAATTGTCTCAGAGTCTCCATACAAAGGCCAGTCTTCAAAAGTTATATAATGCCTCTTACGGTGGCTGCTCAATTCATTGTAAGACTAAACTCCAAATGTACTGCGGACATCTGAAGGGGGGGGAAGCATTAACAGAGTATACTAGTTACCATTTTGATACACAATGCTCTGTAGGAACATGCTTGAAAGAAAGTAGAAGAAACCTTGATTCAATCTTTTTCTCACTTGCCAATCGTTGTCCAGAAAAATCAAGATTTCCTTATTTTAAGGTCTTTAGAAACATGTCAACACTGTCACCACAAAGAGCAATATACAACAATTACCCAATGAACATTCGCAGTTGCCTTCTTTCTCATCCTTTTATTTTCCTAAAAACATCCTGAATTCTATAAGGAAAACAAAAATGTGTTCACCCTTACAGTGCTGCCTGTATTTTCATGACAAAATTCAAACCGCTGTTCAATACAGCAAGCATGTTTAATAAACGTTGACTCTGATTATTATATAAAAGAAATACCCCCTCAATAAAATACGGGTCTGTTTACATTTTAATCATAGAGTAATAAAACACATACATTTAATCGAACATGGGTGTGCACAGATACATATATATGCATCTACCACACATTTCAGTTTTACTGTAAAAAGAACAACAGTTTCAGAAAAAAAAACCATGGGACCAATGTCATACCCTTAAATTGCGGATTCCTTGCAGAAGGAGGGCCAGAAAATTAGGCCCACAGTCTGATTTGCTGCTCACCATGTTAATATTCGCCAAGCATTGTAATGATTTAAATAATGAAAATATTAAAACCGACTGTTCAGGATAATCACTACCGTTTGTGTAATCTGAATTCTCCCCAGCAAAGGTAAAACAAGACTGAACATTCTCTCTGAAATCAGTAGCATATTTTATGCAGAACTTGAAACCCTTGGCTGATATAGTCAAAATTTGCTGCTTAGGTTGAAAGCCATATCTTTAATACACCTCAACTTCTTTTCTGATTCGTTGTAGTACACATTACTGCCAGTTTAACATTCTAGCGTCATATTTAAGTTATAGTGTTCAACATTTTTCATGCTTTTATTTCGAAAATATTATTTTCATACTGATTGCACCAGATAAAACACATAAAAGGAAAAATATATGAAAGTTAAAATGAGTGTTATGCTCTAACAAAGCCACGTTGGGGATTTGGTGACATTTTCAAATTAGTCAGCCGCCATCTGAACACCTCAAATGAAATACTGGACCACTGCACATACATTTCCAGTATGTATCCCTATATTTTTAATATCAATATAATCAACCTCGAGAAAAGTCGCAAATAATACACTTAGAAACCCTTCTCTCAGGCTCCTCATCAGATCACAAAACAGTTACATGCCTAAAAAAATGAACAAATGTTCAATCGTAAATGTCAGTTTTCAGAACTGGATATCATCTGCATGTTTCATTTATCATTTCAAGGCACAGTCCTGGGCTGTATATATTTTCCCTGAATTTGAAATCATTGTTGGAGCCATAAACCTCATTAATATAACCACACACTTCTTTAAAATCCCAAAGCTTAACTAGCTAGAAGGTGCAAAAACTGACTTTTTGGAATGCTGGCTTACCCACTAACAATAATATTGACCATTTATCACATTACCCTCACTTGCAGACAGTCGTATCCAACCTATTTCTTTTATCAAGAAACTAAGTCTGTACTATTGTTTTGCATTGCCATTCTCACACCTTCAACTGCACCTGGAGAAATATTACTTGTATTCTCAGACACATTCGTCTTACATTTTGCCTAATATTCCTAAGAATGTTTTCCCTATTTGAGATGAGAATCTGAAAAGACTGTCAGATCTGTCCCTTTCTTTCATGTCTGTTCAAAAATCTTCCATTCACAAAACCGGGTATTGGAATCAGTCAGTCCTTCCTCAATCATCACATGAAGTGGTCTTGAAAATATAGGTAACTATACATTATGGTTGTAAATATAGGTCAATATGGTGTTGTGAACACTGTACTTGTTACGACTCTCCAACAAAGACTCGAAGGACATTTCCCCAGTTGTTGCATCTCATCAATAAACCTAGATTCCAAAATGTGGCCTTCAGAGAAAAAGGGATGTACTGGGGACATTTTAATACCGTTTGCACTGTAATGTTTTTTGTAACAACATGTTTTATATTGTACTGTAAGAAATTGGATTAGCTGGGGTAAGTGACTGCCAACCTCAAGGAATAATCACAGCCCTTTTCAAATGCCTAAATTAACCTAAGGTCAACCAGCAATGGCACACAATAGACAGGCTTATTTATCTTAGGGCAATGTGCAAAGTATTTCAGCATAACCAAAATAGTAATTAGGTCAAATATCAAAACAAATCCCAGATTGGATTAGAACAATATATTCAGATTTAATAAACAAAATGATACCAAAATGATACAAATTCAATAGGGGGAACTGAGATATGGCTTTTTGAAAAGTTTTAAGAAAGAATAGAAACACAAAGTGGCAATTGTCACTGAGGACCAAGACCAAGTCACAGTTTGAAGCTGGCAGCGATGGAGTGCGGGTCGAATACACCAACCAGATTCTTTCAGGCTAAAGATTTTACCTTCAGACTTAAGTCTTTTAAGCTCCATTCCACCACAGGAATAAACTTCTAAACCCCCCAGGATCTCACAGGAGCCATTTAAAGACTCACAAAGTGTTAGACAAAGGCCAACAGCAGGATCAGTCCAGGTCCAGCTGCCACTGGTCATTTGCAGGAAAGGCCTCCTGTAGCTTGTATCCCTGTAGCTTAAACAGGAGGTCACCCTTGGAGTCCACTTCTTTGTCCTGGTTACAAGTGGGAGCAGGTCCAGTCCTTCAGGGCCCCTTTCAGGTCACAGATAAGGTCCGGTGTTTTTCTTTTTCTTCCCTAGGTCAAGCAGCATTCTGAAGTGGGTGCCTGGAAATGTCACATTTATGCCTAACACAAACTAGTGTGAGAAATTACTCCTGGCCATTCCCTAACCAATGGAGCAAAGGTGCGCAAGGCAAACCTTAAGCACTCTGGGCATTTTCAAGATGGCAAACGTCTTTAGCCACACTAAACTTGAGCTCTGAGGGCTGGAGGTATGTGGGAAGTGTACTATAGTACTCTCAGTGTCCCACATCTAACACTAAAAATCCACTTTGATGCAGCAACTGTTCTCACAATAAACCCAGAGACAGACATCGGCTAGGATTAAAGTAGGTTTCTTCTGAAACCAGACTGTGGATACACAAGAATTGTCTCAGTATCCTGTTCCCTTCTCTTCATGTGCTACACGTTGCTCAGAAGACCATCAAACATGATTTTACGCTATCAAAAGGAGGCAAATTGCCCCTCCTTGCATATTCAATAAGGTTCAGAGGAGTCATCTGTGACATTCAGGTGAGCCTACTGTTTGTTCCTGGGAGATATTTCACCCCTTTTTCACACCTATTCAAATAATAATCACTAGCTCGGGAAGGTGAAAAACAAATGTATATTAATCTCCAGGAATGTCAGGCAGGGAAAGGGTACCTTTCTAAAAGTTGCATTCCCTAATATTTATTAGAAATCCAACTTTACCATTTAATTGTAATTGTAATGCTATTAAAATAGGTGTTCAGCTTTTTTTTTGGTTAGTCCCATTCTCAAGATGCAGTATGAGGGTCTTAATCTGTACTCTGGTTTTCCACTTAAGACAGCTAGGCCTACCACTGTGAGAAATAGTGTTTGGGTGCAAGTCACTGTAAGGACATATTAATATTAAAATTCAACATGTCCTACTTTTAAATACAGTGCATCCTGCCTTGTGGGCTACAAGGGCTACATAGGGGTGACTTATTAATATGTAAAATGGAGGTTTTGACTATGAAAAGGGGTTATTTTGATACACAGGATAGGCCTGAAGACATGTTTTACACTGTCACTGTAGAGGATAGCACAATAGGTGCTGCCATCAACTAGTGACATTTAACTTAACGATCCTTTGTACAATTGGTACTTTATACTAGGGACATATAGGTAAGTTAAATATCCCTATGAGGAGTCAGCCAGTATCATCACATTGAAAGGGGGAGAAAAGGCGCTTTACCACTGGTTAGCATGGGTTAAGTGCACAGGGTTCTACAGCCAGCAAAAAGACTTAAGCCAAATTTCAGAGGGGGCATCACACAAAAGACAGTCATTTTCTACATGAATCATCACCAAAAAAATCCAAACAGACTATAATGAAACATGAATACATTTGTAGACTCCATGTCATCTGAGCCTTTTATTCATTCAAGATGAATTGATCATCATCAGGAGAGTGGGACTGCTAAAATAGATCAGATCCAACATTGAAGCATATAAGAACCTCCTTCAAAATCAATCAGAAATAAAAGCATTGTCAAAGCAGTGCTATGTGTAGTTCCACCCTAAAAGAATCTTCCAGAGAGATCTTGCAGTTTATTCCCTAATGAAACAACAAGCTCATCAGGATACAAAAATTAGGGGATTCTTAATATTTTCAACCTACCAACACTGGTAAAGATAGGCGGAGCGTTCAGAATATAAATTAGCTACATATTATTTTTTCTTTTGGTAATTGTTTTTTAGATTTTTTTGATGGGATGAATTGCTCACCAACAGCATCAAAATGCTCTAAAGTCACAATGGAAGCAAAAAATAGACCAGCAAGTTTGGTTACAGTTCTGAACCAAACACTTTTCTACTAAAGCGAAAATAATCTATGATTGTGCAAGCTCTGTTCTCTTGTTCAGAGCATATTGAAACAGCTAAGGAGCTGCATGGCATGATACAGAAGAAAGTAGCAGGATTTGGAAAAAACTCCTCACTACGGAGTGGTGGGCACCCGTGTTTTTTTGCATACCTTCTACATACACACTTAAGGCAGCATATCAGCAAAACCAACTTACCCAGTACAAGAGGCCTTGTAAATAAATGGATTTTTAATAATGGATTCATTATTATATATGAATCATTAAAGGTTATCCACAAATTTTGCAACCAATTTTATTAATTTAGGAAGTCATTTAGACCTGACGGTAGTTACTGAATGCCACCACCTCGTAATTCAACATGCCTTGGCGTTCATCAGAAACTGTCCTCAATTGGGAAGCCCGGCTGTGGCAGGCACATAGTCCAATTCCTTTCCGTAGTCGTAACAGGCCACTATCCAGGGTCAATTCCTGGAGAAACACTAGGGGATTCCCTAAGGGCCAGCAGTCTCAAGGCTACACAGTAATCAATAAGATTACCACCATACGCTGGGGATATGGGAAGTGCTTAATTTTTAAGAAAATAGTGCAGGAGCTCTACGTTTTTCTTAGGATCGAACTGTTGCTGCTCCTATTATGAGGGCTACTGAATACCAAGTTTGCCTAGCCTTGATTCAACTTCATGCCCCTTATCCACCACTCTGCAGTTCCTATCGCTTTATTGTACTTTTGCAGGTTCTTTTTCAGCCACAGTTTCTCCCTTTCTCACTGTTTTCCTATTTTTCACCTACTGCTTCTTTCTCCGTCTTCTGACTCTCTTTTCCTCTGGGTCAACGACAGTTGATAAAAAATAAGTCCTGGGCTTCAAATAGGAGGGCTGGTGCCCACTACCTCCAACAACCAGAAAAACGAAACAATAGGCACTGTTAGAGCACGTGCATGAATCGCAGGATACGGTGCACAGTTATATTCCCTGAACCCAGAGGACCGGCTACCCCATGTTCCACAAACACAATGAGTCCAAGGCTGCAAGGTCTGGCTTTCTCAAGAGAATTGCTGGACACAGCCTGGCTGCACTCCAAATCAATTGCAGCTGCGCAGCTGTTCAATCTCTTGAAAGGGGAAGGAAGAAGCTATCAAACATTTGCATCAGGACTGGATGACCACACCATAGCACTGTACACATTCAGGATATTTATTACACGCCGGGAAGTGAACTATCACTGAATCTCTATGTTCACTTCTTTCTATTCTTGAGCGCTGTGGTCTGCTGCAAGTACTCACGACTGGAGAGCGGAACTGAAGAAGCTGACAAGTATTAGAAATGTTTAAAAAATAATTCAAGATTGCAGACAGAAGGTGTACGCTTCGGTTTCCTGGAATTTGTTATAAACTTGATAAAATATACAGGCATAATCTTATCCTAATTTACAATTTTGACCTTTGATAAACTGCACTCCTTACTTGTGCTGTGGAACGGTAGAATTGCCCTGATTTGTAGACATGCTCCGTGATCAGCTTATGCCAGTGGTTTTAAGGGGGCAGAAAGACCACTGTAGACTTAAAGAGGGAAGCGTGGGTCACTTCCTTTCTGTCATGAGTTTGTATGCTCCCAGCTAGTCTTGTGGTCATCCTGGAAGACTGGTTTGTTTTGGTGACACATCTTTTCACTTTCTATTAAGCAGGAACAAAGAGTTAGTGCCAAGTGCAAAGCATATTGGTGGTTTCCCTAGCAAGGGTGGAAGTTGAATAGAATCGTTAACCGACGGAAGCCCCCAGTTAGAAGTACACCCGTTGCAAAATGACCATCTGAAGATTAGGTCGCCAAAGAGCCACAGTGGTCACCTTATACGCTTAGACCTTAAAGACTAGTCGTAGGTAAAAGTAGGAGGAAGACAGCATCTTACTCTCTGCAATTACTAACCTGAGGGTGTCGATATGTCCATGACGGACTACGCTATTCCTGATTTTCATGAAAGCCACTAACTACATAGATTTCCAATTAGATTATTTTCATGCAAATTTATTTTGTGTGGCTCTCCTGAAAATCTGTCTTATCACCGGCCCTCATGGACGAATGCCAGGTAATTTCGAACACTGGTCACAAATCAATATCAAACTCTAATAGTTAAGCAAGGTCATCCTATCCTGTTTCAATTAACTGTAAGCAAGGGGCAAAGAATGCAAGATAAACAATCCCCTGGGTTGAAACCATGGTTAGAAGTGATGCAAAACACTGGCTTAGTAGTGAGTTAAACTATGAGCATTTACCTTAGTATCACATCCGTGGAGGTTAGCTTAAAAGGACCCAAGCACTATGAAGATAGAATAAGCGAACGAACCAAAACATAGATACATACACACTAGCAAGGAAGAGGCAAGACACACACGAGACACATTAATGATAATGCTTTGACCTGGGTACAGTTCATGAAAACACTCGAGGTGAATGCTTATGTAAGGTGCAAATACTGTAATACCATTTATTGCAGCAAGAGTGTGCTGCCTGAGAACTGAGGTAACAAATCAGGTCTTTGGAATTTGAAAAAGTGCATTTGAAGTCAGTACATGGCTCACAGCCTACACTGTCGACAGTGTGCTTAATACACACCGTTTCCACTACAAATCCACCATGCATAGTGATTTGGGTTCAGGTCACCTATCAACAACCATACCCTAACTTTCCAACACATAGAAAGTTGAAAAATCATTACAAGGGGTTATGGAGGCGAACAGGAACCATCTGCTTGCCAGACCACCTGGGGGGTTGGTTGTGTAGATTGAAATAAGGTGACTCCTGTGGGTGCATGAATAAATCAACAAAGCATGATGTGGTTAGTATGCAGTACTAGGGTTCATGTGGTAACCTGGAGTGAACTCTCTAGGGATTGTACGTCCCAGAGAGGATGTAATGATCTGAAGTAAGTGAAGAGTTGCAGCGGAGGACTGACAGCTGATGGATGGGAACTGATATGTGGCGATCTATCCTTTCACACATGGTTCTGACACACAAACATGCAACTACAATGACCACTAATGACAGATTGCACTGTGGATGAGTTATGACTATTTTAAGTGATCTTTCCAATCTTGCTGTGTATGACAATAAGATTCATCATTCCTAGGTGGCGATGATCAGCCTTTTTGTATCTAAAGACCTCGCCAGATGTTTTCCTTTGTCAGCCTGGTCTTTCTGAGGTGTGGACAGTGGAACAGTAACATTTAAAGAAGCTGAGACAGCAAAGCCAGGTCTTTTGCGGCTGAAAAATAGGCAGCAAGTGTCCGAAACCAAATCTCTGGGTGACGGCAAATGTGTAGGTGAGGCAGACGTAACTGAGGGAGGTAAAATGAGATATGCGCTTAAAGTGATGTCTTGTGGGCAACATTGTCATGGAATGCAAAGCACTCGGAATGCTCCCTTTCCTTCTATGCAAGTGATAGGGTCGGGACTGCCAAGAGCGGTGAAGTGAGATAAAATGAAGCAGGCAAGAGCTCCCCTCCAACCACTGATAAGCAAGGACGTAGAAGAAGAAACAGCACACACCATCCTCAGAGACCAGAGGAGGAGCTGAGAAAAGGCCACATGGCGGGTGAAAAATGGAGGGTTTACTTGAAAGTGCAGTAGGAGAAGGAGACAAGGCAAGGTGCTATCAGTGATGCTGAGAGTCAGAAAGCTGCTGAAGGCCTGAGATGTGACAGTTCATTGTTTGCAGCATAACATGTTGGACACAGCACAAGAACCAGAGAGGCTACTTTTTGTTGCCAAACTCTGCAACCAGCAGCTTAGTTCAGACTTAAAAATTCAGGATTTATAAAATCAAACAATAACAATGATTAAACGAACAGTAATACGAAATGCCTAGGCATGTTTTACCACCATCAAAAGTGATAAAACATGTATCTAAAGTAAGCCAAGCAAAATCAAAGCCAAAGGCAGACACAATTGGTAGGATTCAAGACCCTGATTGAAGGATTGCAGCGTTTTGTGTAACATGACCAAAGACAGATTACATATAGAATAATAGAAATGAGGAAACGTCTATCTTTAGAATAGATTAGCTTCTGATTAACCTGAAACCTTCAGAAATAGTCAACGTCTGGGCAATATAGGAAATAGATTTAAATGTAAGGCGCAGAATCCTAAAACGGTTACATCGCAAGGGAGACAGTGTAGGCTACACTGACTGCATCTCGGTAGGACCAGGTATTTGCTTGTCTTTTCAAGCTGCAATTTAGTAGCCGAGAGAAGATACTGTAAATGACAAAGCACAAACGATAGTAGTTAGCTGACTTGACACTTCAATTTCAGCTCAGTCCAGTTCCAAAATAGAACATATAAACTAGAATTCACATGCAAACTCTTCAAGCCAAAATTGTACCCACTGACTGCAGAAAGTACAAGAGAGGAGAAGGCACTTGGTTTCGGGTGGAATGACATTAAGGCACCACATGGTCAATTCAATCCTCAATAGCCAGCAATTAATTTCTCAGTTACTTCAAATCTATTAGGGACAATGAAGAAAGATAAAGTTGTTTGACGTCATCATGCTGATGGACAGAAAGGCTCACCTGGTCCTCTATGCCCGGTGGCCACATATACAGTTGAACACCATAAGCACAAGAGTGGGCCCCTGGGTTATGCTGAAGACAGGTATAGTCTCTGCCTCACCCACAATAACCTGATACAATCATGGTGATGGGTTTGAGGAGAATGTATCAATGAAATTAAATCAAAAGAAAATTACGCTCTACTACCCATCGGTGTCTAGGCACTAAAGCTTTTGGAAGAACAGGTCTGATGTGATTAGAGAAATAGAAGTCTATGAGTTAAAAATCAATGTTTTAAGAGGTTTGCGAAGGAGAGCAGATCCAATTGTCTTTTAAGATCTGAGGGCATCGAATTCCAAACCTTAGCAGTAGAGGTAATGAAGCTAAGGCCACCCCAATTGGATCTTTTGAATCTGCGTACTACCAGGTTATGAACTAATAAAAATCTAAGTGGTCTGCTGGTGGTGTACCATTGGAACCTTTGTTTGAAGTATTTAGGTCCCATATCATGCAGTGCCTTAAAGGCGATGCAGAGGGTCCTAAAATCCAACTACTTTAAATGGGAACCAGTGAAGCTGGGAGAGTCCCTGGGCCACAGATTGATACTTAGGGATTTCCAGGAGTAGGCATGTGGCCACATTGTGAAGAACGTGTAGTTTATATAAGCATCTTTTCTGAATATTGGTGAATTAGGCATTGCAATAATCATTTTAGATATTTTTCGTAAATCAGATGGAATGAAAGGAAGGAATTTCCTAAGAGTTTTTAGCATGAAGAAGGATAAAGAGGTAATGGCATAAATATGCCCGTCAAAGGAAAGCTTACAATTAAAGTGAACTCCTAATTTCCTAACCTTGCATACTGGGAGGGAGACACTTCCAGATCTTGTGGCCACCAACTGGGAGACTAGAAAGATGTATTTCGGGCAAAGAGTAGCACTTCGGTCTTACTGAATGTAACTGAAGAAAATTGTGGGACACCCAGGTCCCTACCTGGATCATGCGGTCATGAAATCTGGAAGTGGTGTTGTCAGGATTGCTAGGGACTGTCTGCGTAAAGACACCACTGCAAAACCAAAAGATGCAATTCATTTGGACAAGGGGGTCACATAAATGTTAAAAAGAGTAGGGCTTAATGATGAGCCCTGCAGGACCCCCACATAGTAAAGAGAAAGAGGGGGAGTTGAACTCATCCAAGGCGACAAACTGTTCTCGGTCTAAAAGGAAGGTTTACAGAAGCTGCAGCGCCCTGCCCCTGATTCGAAGAGTAAACAGAGGGTCATAACTATGCCATAATTAACCATATTGAATGATTCTGAGATGTGAAATAATATTAGGGCAGCATTCCTGCCTCCATCTACGGTTTGTGTGTTTCCTCTGAAGCACTGATTAGCGCCAGTTCAGTGCTGTGCTGGTTCCTTAACCAAACTGGGTGTCATCCAAAAGTCCATTGTCGTTGATAAAAGTGAAATGCTCCTTATCAATGGCCTGGCTGAATGGAGGCTGAAAAACGTATTTAGATAGAAGCAAGACGGAGGTCAGAATGGCATTGTCTAATGGAGCACTTTGATCTGGCGAGCAATTTGAAGCAGTATTTGCTTTTGGATCCTGTCCTTCCAAGGTTGAGGTCGGGTGAGGAATTAGAAGAAAGAAGGTTATAGATAGACTCAACCTTGTTCTAAAAAAAAGCAGGCTAAAGAATTACAGAAAGCCTGATCGATGGAATCCTTTTTGGCATCGGACACCTTGGTTAGATGTTTTCCCACGTCATAAAGTTCCTTAGAGGAGTTTAACGGGTTTTGGATTTTAGCTGTACAATACCTGGGTTTTGCTTTCACAATCATCTTCTTATGTACTGAGATGGCCTGTTTATAAGCATTTTGTATCTAAAGAGTTTCAATTGGTACGCCATTTCCTTTTTAGTTGATAGGCTTATTTCTGAAGTCTAAGATTGTCGTCGAATCGAGGTTCTGAGGGGGAGGTTCTGTGTTTTTTATATGCTTTCACTGGAGCTAGATGATTAAGAGTGGCACTTCTCCAAAGATTATAATTGTTGGCAGCAATATCAAGATTCATACTTCAATAGCACATCCCAGAAAAAAATCCATGTTCCAAGGACTGTATTCTCTGAACCATGATTCACTGTAACTAATATCACTGTGAAATCAACGAGAACCGAAAAAGACACAACCTTTCTTAACAACGTGCAGAGGCTCATTTTGCTTTTGAATAATTGCTGATTCAGTGCTATTGCCAAGTTTGGTCCCAGAGAAGTATGACCACTGCTGAGTGTTATACTCAACTGACTGTGACGGCTGTACACAAGAACAAATTACTGATCGCAGTGAGCATGCCTCCCTGTAAACGTGCCACCACATATCACCATGTCACAGTTAACCTCACCCTGTCCAGTGTTTGAATTACCCTGTGTTAGTATGTCACTCTTTTTGAGTCAACCTGTTCCTATGTGCAGATTACAGTGTCCCCAAATCTCTGGCTCATAGCCCAGTGTTTGCACATTCCTCTTCCTGGCATGTAACCCTGACATATGTGGAGTGGTGTGGCTCACTGGTTAGAGGTGGCAGACCCGGAAGCAGAGAACGGCCCGGGACCAGGGATCAATTCCCGATGCGGCAGGGTCGTGGACCAGGGTCAACGGACTCGATAATTCTCACCTTGGTGCCTACTCTAACCAGGGATCACACTCGGCAACTCTGGGCATAAGCTTGCCTCATCTCTACAACGGCCCCCCACAGACGCCGGGGATGCCTGGTTTCACCTTGGAGATACCCAGAAGGGACCATCTCACAGGGAAAGCCAGGACGGGTTCCCCAGCAGTCTTCAGCGCCAGGACACCCCGAGATGAGGTAACAGTGCGCTTTACAAGTATCATCATTACATATGTGTCCATGTCTCAAAGCTTGGCGTTAGTGTGAATAGGAATATATGGTGCGAGTGGTGTTGAGCTGGACACCGACGAGAAGTGCAGCAGCCCTTTAACACATAAACAGAGAGGAGGAGGGTAGGCCACTGCACATGCCCCCAGAGTATCTATGAAAACACAAAAATAAGTACGGCATCGCCAAAAACGAAAATAGGTAGATAGAAGACATGTTGTTTTGTAATATTATAGAAACAATCAGGAATCAAAACTTTGGACATCACAGGACTTCTGCCACGCTTACGAGGAAAGTCATCCTTTAAAGGAAGAGGAAACCTCACACACATAATAGTGTCATGATTCATCATCTGCATCCTCTCCCCAGCCTTGTAGGTCAGTGCCACAAGGGCAGGCTCAACCTTCTCGAAGACTTTAAAGAAAGGAGGTAATTCTTAGATAACAACTACTGGTGCCTGCAGTCCGAGGCGGAAAAATGTAGGTAACCCCGTTTGGTGGACCTTTTGAAGCATGTGTGACTACAAAGGACATCACCCCCTCCTTCACCAGAAAGCCAGTATCCCCTAAGGTTTAGGGTTAATGTATTAAACTAGATGCAGTGTCAGGTAGGATTCACCTTGGATGAACGTAGCTTACACCTTTTGGTAGCATTTGGTTAAACGACTATTAGAGCCACTAAAGCTACTTGAAGCGATTCATAAGCCCTGAAGAATGCCCCACACTCCAAAATCTGGATTCCTGATTGTTTCTATAATATTACACAACTACATATCTTTTATCTACCCCTTTTCGTTTTTGGAGCGACAATACTTTGTGTTTTAACATGTGCAGTGGACCTTTAGGCCTTCAGAGTCATAGCTGTTCCGAGCAGAAGACGTAGAGGTCTGTAATTAGCATGAAGGCATTGCAGTTAGCTGAGAAGGCATGGGTAATACATGGTGAATGACTGACCAGAGTAAAGATGATGTATTTATTATATATGCTTTGGACATTGAATTGATGTTAGTAGTGAGGAGCAACCACAAAGAATAGGGGTGGCATTTAAGGCTGTGTCCAATTAAACAATTACCTCAGGAATCTGTAGATCTTGCAATGACTTTCCAACTACAACCAATTATTCCTAATCCCTTCTGGACACCGGTTCAAGGGTTAGAGGCTGGGCTCGTGTTTCTGGAATGTGTGGGTCCCTCTCAAGATCTGGCATGGGCTGCAGAGAAGAGGCTACCTTTCTGATTGGAGCCCTACCTCATGCTACAGAGTGGGTACTCTCAACCGGGGTCACACTGGAGACTAAAGGCGATGGTTTCCTCGCGCAAGCAAATGTTGGTAAAATGGGGCCTTTAACTTCAGGGTCTACCACAGTTCCCAGCAGCATTTTTCCTCTGCAGCAATAAAACTGTCACACAGCCGACAAATCGAACTTACAAAGAATCACAAAGCCAGATGTATCAAAAGAACTTCGGCTAAGCCTGTTCTTAAAGCTCTCCATTGGCTCCCCATCCGGGAGAGAGTTAAATTTAAGGCCCTTTCCATCGCCTTTAAATCTCTCCAGGGAATTGGCCCCCCTATCCTCAGGGACCTTATATCCCCCTACAAGTCCTCGCGTTCCCTCCGCTCTGACGGGAGCAATTTATTAACTATCCCCAGAGTAAAGAGAACTCGTTCAGGAGGCAGGAGGTTCTCTGTGAACGTAGCCAAGATCTGGAATGATCTTCCTGCTGCTCTCCGTCTGGAACCCTGTCTCCAGAAGTTTCGGAAATCTTTAAAGACCTACCTTTTCCCACGAGACATATGAGTTCCGTTTCCGAGGATCTTGGAAGCTAGCTGTGTGCATCAGCGCTGGGACGCTCTTGGGCAGCCATGCGCTTAAGAAATCTAATTTCATTTCATTCATTTCAGGGTTTTACCCTTTCTGTGTCTATGGGAGAATGTGTTCATACATATGGCCCAAAGAATTTTAGCTTCACCTAAAAGCAGGGCAGTGCTGATCTGCCCAGTCCAGACCCAAAGCCCAAACCCGAAATTTGGCAAACTATCTCTTGATAATGTATGCGCATGTGAAAATATCTCCACTTGAAAAACAGGTGTTAGGAGGCACTTTATAACCTGGTGACTTAATCTACAAACATAATTAGTGGCAAGGTTTGTAGTCGTCTCTGTTTAGTTTTCTTCCATGAATTGCACTTCAAAATCCAATTCAATAACTAATTACCATTTAAAACCAAATCCCTATCACTGTATCTGGAGGAGAAGAGCACTCCGTGCGACTTTCAGTGATAGCTCAGATGGGCCATCAAAGAAATGATTTCCCACATATCAAGGTGAAAGAAAAAAAAACACAACAGTTTAAAATAATTAAATAATTGGGTAATGATGCTTCCACTTAGGGATCTTGCAACTGATGATAATTAAATTGTCTTATAATAGCATAATTTGTCATTATCATGACTGTGACGTCTTTGCACCATTTTTAGAAAGATCATTAATGCGGGAAGGGGTGTGTTTTCTTTTCTGTGTTGACTGATATCTCAGCAGAACATTGTCAAGCGCTTAATTAGATTTACAAAATTGTTCATTATGCCAGCAGTTAAGATTATAAATCAATTTGAAGGCTCACAAGAGAAATGTTAGAAATAAGGCAGAAAGTTATTTACAAAATTGAGTCACAGGAAGACATAATAAACCACTAAGAAATATAATACTACAGTATAATCTCAAACAAAACAATATTGGCCATCTATGCAGCACATACAAAAAGTTAAAGGTATTTTTGTGCTTACATTTCGGTATAACTAACCAGGAATTAATGGCACTCATTTTAATAACTAAACTTGGATTAAATCCTCAAATCTGTTTAATTTAATTTTAACCCCTGAACTGCATGGTAGAGATCTGAAGATGGTGCTCAACCCATCTATATGCAGTGCAGACTCGTCATTAATCAGTCTGTTTCTAGCTGTAGCGGACATCAACGGTCAACAGACCACACAATTTTGAGTCAAGAGGTGCAATAGTGACTCTTCTGGCTACAATATTGCACTACATTAAGTCTCAAAGTGTGACTATTCTGCTTCGTAGCCGCAAGGTGCCAGTGTATCTGTTCCTGTTACGAAAAGAGTGTAGTAGTAAAATGGATGTGCACATACGATTTACACAATTCTGCCTCCAGGCAAGGGTGGTCTTTAGAATGTACGAGCTGGACCTATGCTCAGGGCGCCAACCCCCAGAAGAGCGCTGCAGCTCCCTCTAGCAGTTTCTATGTGTCCTAAGTCCAAAGAAAAGTGTAGGAGGGGAATGCTAAAATTGGTTCCGCCCAGGGCACTCTCTGAGCAAAGAGCAGCGCTACCTCCCGGCTACTGGTTAACAAATTGTATGATGATGCTGAAGCTTGGAGCACTGTAAATGGCTGGGGGTGAAGGAGAAGTGAGAGTGATGGATGCTGGGCATACATAGTACATAACCATCCGAATCTGACGCCATCGTTTTTGAGGCAGCTGGTGTTCGCATACATAAAGCAGGCCCAGGAATCGCTGGTAACACTTGGAATAGTCATAGCCTTGAAAACATTTTCTCCATGGTTTTTAGCTTATTTATCTATATCAAATCTATGTCAAATCAGCCATGGCACCCATCAACCCACGAAAAGCAACAGTCCAGCATAATCTGCACACACCACGTTGTCTTTTAAATAGTGAAACAAGCAACCCAAGACAGGTTACAAACTTAATGGGCCTCAACAGTAAATATGCAGTTCGAATACTATGGAACAGCAATTATGGGACTCACGATTAGGTATACCTTTCTGTAGAAAGCACAGCCGTGATGGATGGAAGTGCGCAAGGTAATCTTAACCATTTGAAGTTCCTCTAGGAAGCATTACAATCCATCATGCTTAAGCTTCCCTTGGGAGTACAGAAGAGATCAACCATATGCAATTGAGCCTAGAATAGACACAAAAAGAAGCAATGCTCATCTGACCAAGAAGTGCATTTTTAGATAGTGATTCACATAATCCTAACGGTGCCAAGTCTTTTATTGTTGGCAGAGATCCCACTGGACCATCAAAAGGACTACAAAGATCAAGTGCATAAGGTTTCCGCAGGTCATAGGTTCCTTCTTCAGATGTAACTCGCTGAAGCAGATGAAACATTGTTAAAAAAAAACAAGCTTGTAGCAAACAGCTAGATTTAATCAGATGTGATCATCAATGTGCGAGACTACCGGCTGGAAGCTCTGTTAAAGGTTCCCGTGTGTTTGTCTCTTGCCTGTCCACTTATCTCTTCAACAGCACAGCACAGGCATTGGGACACAATAAAGGGTAATGCACCAGGGAAATTTGTGCTCCAGAACTCCTTGTTTACAAGCTGCCTCTCAGTCTCAACCCCTGACACGAACAGCAATTTTGCTTTGCCTTCGAATGTCATATGCAAATTGCCTTACCGTAGGTCAGTTCAATTTATTCAGAATGGTAACACTTTTTCTGGGGCTTACCAAGACAGAATCGTCTTACTCTCCCTCTCTCACCCCCTCCAGAACCAAACGGAATTCTCATGATGGGCTATTACCATAATTCCTCCATGCTGGACATCTCATACTACCTCATCTTGGTTAGTCTTCAATGAATTGTCCCAGTCTAGCTTATTCACAATGAATTGCCCCAATAGACCTTATTGTGCACTTTGCTAGCATCACACTGCCTCACTGTAGGCAAACTCACAGGTTATTTTAACAACTGCTGACTGCATTATGGTCGCATCTCAACTGTGATAATGGGTCTCTGCTCACCATATGATATTCATGAGCATGCCTATCACCTGTTCATGCCTCACTCACTATGGCCTATTCTGTTGTGCCTTTTATAACAATTTCTTCCTTTTTTCGTTCCTTCTCTTTTATTTCCATCCCATTTTTTTCTTACCGGTCTCTTTTTCCCTCTCCACCTCTCTTGTCCAATTCCAACAGACATCCGTCTCAGGCATCAATTGATATGTCCTGATTATGATCCCATTATTCTGTTAAAGGATCAAAACGTTGTTCACTTCCAGCACCTTGACACAATCTTATACTTTTATTATTAATATGTGCTATGGTGCTACCCTATATGTTCTTTGCCCTAATTACTGAATTGCTGTCTGGCCAATATATGTCAATGCCCGAGGTTTGTTCCTCTAATTCTTTGTTGTAAACTGTCTCACTTATATGTTGTTTTTGTACTCTCTACATCAAAAGATTACGTCCACCTGGACCTATGAACATAGACATTTGTGTATTTCTATGTGAATTACAGTTATAATTTTGTGTTGTGAGTGACCATTGTTTCTTGGAAAAAAAAAACTCTCAGTCTTTGCCATCTGGCCCTGAATCCAATTAGAGCCCATGTCTACAGCACAAAAGCAAGACAGGATTGCCTGGCTGCATTGCAAGCTCTGGACTGGTAGTCAGCAGCCAATTAGAGGCTAGAAGCGCCTGGGCTTTTTTATCTGTTGTTTTAAATATGTGCTCTAAGGAAACACACAAATTGCTTTAACGTTTGTTAAAGAAACATTTAAATGTAGATATGTATTTACTATGCGATGGGTAAAAGGGAAAAATCCCGTCTCCCTACCAAGAGCCCACCAAAGAAATAAACCATGTGTTAAATGAAGTTTAATGTATAATGGATGGGAGTATTCTGCCACTCTCTTCAACAATGACCAAAGATGGGGGGCGTGGCTAGCAGCCGAGCATGGCGGCAGCCTAAAGGAAGAGCTCCGTAGATCGGGCGGCCTCTCCTAATATCCGTGTATCCATCCGTGCAGAAAAGATGCTCTAACGGAGGGACCCGAAGCCTAGGACCGAGCTGAACCCAGGGCAGCAATTTTGAACATTGTCCGACACCGGAGGCAAGACTTATGCCGAGGCGGTTCTGAGGCCTACACCGCAGCGAGGAGCCGGGACCTATCCCATTCGATAATCCGAGCGGAAGTAAAGGCGACCCGGGAGAAAACCACCGGAAACGGTCGACCACCACAGTTCAAGCAGGCAGACACCCGACCGGCACCTGAAACGAATGGCCGGAGTGGCCTGAAAGGACATCGGCGACTGTAGGGAAAGAAAGTAAGCGCCGCCGTAGCGAAAGACAGCCGGACTGTGGGCATGTGAAATCGAAAGCACGGCTGAACAAAGGCTCGAGCCGCCATCTTAACACGTTGCGGCCGACTCAACAAGAAGCAGCGCTGAATAGCGTTCTTGGACGACGGCGAGCCGACATCAGGAGATTGAAACTACAGCCAAGAAATAACTGCCATCAGCCAACACGGGGTCGGACCCGGGAACTGCGTAGATTGAAAGCCTGCCGGGACCCGCGGAATACGGATAGCATTGGCCTAGTACTCAAACCTGATCGGAAGTAAGGAGCGTTGGAAACCGGGCTCAGGAGAGATCTTACGGGCTATGAAGAGCAAGCAAACAGCCCGAGATAAGACCCCTGAGTTTTGAAGAGACTAAGAGATCAGGCAGGTGCTACCTTACACCTTGACCGTGGAAAGGACTTGCCATTAAATCAACGACGCAGGAGGTTGCGAATAGGCAGCGTGCGATAGAAGAGAGGACCCTACAACTCCACCTGCGACTGCTGTTGGAAATTGAGCCCCGTATCTTGTGAGACAATGAGAAAGGCATGAGGTCCTGCTAATGTTGGCACAAGAAAGGACTACGTGCCCAAGAAACGCTGGCGAATTGAAAAAGGGGATATAACACTGAGACTACATAGTGCACAAGATCGAGGAATGCGACGACGAAGGCCTCCATCGGGCAAGAGTTCAAGCATACCAATAACACGAAGCTTAAGTGAAGCACTACAGAGGCGGAAAAAACAGTGGGTGCACATTAACCGAAAGTGAAACGGGGGAGTGAAGCTTCCCGTGAGATAAGAGGAACGGGCAGTGACCCCACGCATATCTCCATTCAAGTGCCCGCACGGGGAAAAAAAAAGGGTATATTTGACAAGGAACCTGTGGCGCGAAACAGCAGGAATAGCTGGTAAGAACTCGAGAGGAGGCACTACACAAACCTGTATCGATAGATATGCCAGTGGAGGGGGTTCCTCCTCCCCAGTGGACGGCAGGACCCCAGCCGGCAAAACTGCGGACGGGGCGAGCACACAGAAGTCGACACTGGAAGACATTATGTGGGCACTGACACAGGTGCAGGCCACAGTGGGCTCAATTTCTACGGAAATCACTCTGATTAGGGCGGACTTTCACAAAATGTCTGAGAAGGTGAACTCAATGGAGGTGGTTACAAAGTCACTAGTGAAAGATGTGTCGGAGCTCCAAACGGCGATGGAACGGATGTCGGTAGAGAACAAGACGTTACGTGAAAAACTGGATGATCAGGAAGGGCGCTCAAGAAGAAACAACATAAGAATCCTCGGCGTACCGGAATCTGAGGGCACCAGAGCGACAGACCTGTATGTGGAGGAATTGATTAAACAAGAGCTCCAGCCTAAAGGACTATCCACCTTCTTTTCGGTGGAAAGAGCACACCGAGTTCCGGGTGGCCGGCCCAAACCAGGTACGGCACCGCGACCTATCCTTGCCCGTCTGTTTAATTTTCGGGACAGAGATGCTATTTTACAGGCGGCAAGAGTGTCCCCTCCCGTCAAGATCCACAACTCCACACTGGCCTTCTTTCCGGACTACGGTACAAAAGGGGGTGGTGATAGACGGAGCATCTGAATCAATCAAACACTCACACCCAGTCAAAAGATCTGGGTTTAATCCATCACCGTTTTTTAGCCCACTCTGCCACCCCAGTTCAGACATGGCTATATGCAAATCAGTCTGACCCTGTGCCTCATGGGAACAGTCCAGCCCGAACTGCCGAGCCATGTTTTCCCTGGACCGGAAACAAGCTTCCGAGGACCGGTATCTGGCATTACAGCCGTCTTCAGCCCAGCTTGCTTGAATCCAGTGGTAAAGTGAGCAAGGGACTCACGTCTGAGCATACCCTGCCACACTTATGGCGGCCAAAAGCAGTACAAAAAGGGGTGTTGAAAGACAGAGCATCTGAATCAATCAAACACTCACACCCAGTCAAAAGATCTGGGTTTAATCCATCACTGTTCTTTAGCCCACTCTGCCACCCCAGTTCAGATATGGCTATATGCAAATCAGGCTGACCCTGTGCCTCATGGGAACAGTCCAGCCCGAACTGCCGAGCCATGTCTTCCCTGGACCGGAAACAAGCTTCCGAGGACCGGTTTCTGGCATTCCAGCCATCTTCAGCCCGGTTTGATTGAATCCAGTGGCAAAGTGAGCAAGGGACTCACGTCTGAGCATACCCTGCCACACTTATGGCGGCCAAAAGCGGTACAAAAGGGGGTGGTGATAGACGGAGCATCTGAATCAATCAAACACTCACACCCAGTCAAAAGATCTGGGTTTAATCCATAACCGTTCTTTAGCCCACTCTGCCACCCCAGTTCAGACATGGCTATATGCAAATCAGTCTGACCCTGTGCCTCATGGGAACAGTCCAGCCCGAACTGCTGAGCCATGTCTTCCCTGGACCGGAAACAAGCTTCCGAGGACCGGTTTCTGGCATTCCAGCCGTCTTCAGCCCGGCTTGCTTGAATCCAGTGGCAAAGTGAGCAAGGGACTCACGTCTGAGCATACCCTGCCACACTTATGGCGGCCAAAAGCGGTACAAAAGGGGGTGGTGATGGACGGAGCATGTGAATCAATCAAACACTCACATCCAGTCAAAAGATCTGGATTCAAGCAAGCCAGGCTTAGTGTGTGAAGTAGTTTGGCCTCTAGCTTCGACTCCTGGAGCAAGGCGATGTCACTTTTCTGCCTACGAAGGTAGTCCAGAATTTTCTGACGTTTAACAGGTTGGTTTAAACCCTTCACATTAAGATTAAGTGATACTATTTTCAAGTTACTGAGTGTTGTAGATCCTACGGGTGTATCAATTACTTGTGTCATCTTAATTGTGTGTCAGAACACATATGGTCAGCGATTGGACATGTGTGTCTGAGTATATCAGATCTTTGGTTACTATTATCATGGTTTTTGACAGACTCCTTACACAATCCCTCGGTCAACCTCCCCTGTGACTTCCCCGCTACGATCCGCCTATCCGGTAAGGCTCGGTCAGAACCTCTGGGGCCGTTTTGCATCCAAATTAGCTTGTAAGCGTGAGTACCAGTTCAAATTAAAGTAATAGTTGAGACAAAAAGAAACAGAAAAAAACATCTCATACCCAACCCCTTCCCTCCTCCCCTCCCAACTCCCCCCACCCTCTCCCTCGACCCACCCTTCCCATCCCAATTATAGAAATAGGACATGGCGATTCAGGAACAACAACAGCGAACTTCGCCTCCATAGCAACTTTTAAATTGACATATAATGAGAGCTACATTAGATGTCTAATTCTCAAAACAACTTTAACTGGAATCCTATATGGCTCGGACAGCCCATTGCATCTATATTTGCGTCTATATTTAGGACATATAGTGCACAACTTATACAGTCTATCGATCTTTGGTACACTAGGGTGTCCCTGAGTGTCTCTGAGTATCTGAGTGTCTGAGAAAGTCCAATGGTACTATGCATAATGCAAGTAAGTAATGTAAGTAAGGTAGGGTAAGGTAGCATTGGCATTACTCCTAAGAGACAACATCCCATGTAAGCCTAGTTAAGACATTATATGCCAGCCTGTTTGCTGCCATGTAATAGGAGGAAACCACAACATGAAACATCAATATCTGTTAAATTGCGCTACCAATACAAATAGTTCTGTTACCACCATTTCACTGTGATATTATGTGGCGACTTACCGCACCATCATAAGGTAGGTTAGCAATCAGGAACCCTAAACAGTAAGGGTTAACCTGCAAGTTCGTAAAGTGTTGCCAACAACAAAGTAGATCTTAGTGCACAAATATTCGAGGAAGAAGGCAACCTGGAGAAAGAAAATGCGTATCAATCTCTAGACACTTCTAGACACTTTTAGCCAGTACCAGATGCACCAGCCGCCTCTGGTGCTGATACATCCATGCGCGCTTCTTCTGCGTTATTCAGCAAGCGTTTGAGCTTAGTTGGATCCGTAAAAAAGTGGGATACTCCTTGGATAGTCACTTTGAATTTGGCCGGACCAACAAAACCATACTGGTGACCCAATGAACGCAGTTGTGGTCGTAGTGCAAGGAAGGCTTCCCTTAAGTCCACCGTCTCTTTACTGTAGTCTTGAGAAATGTAGATCTTGTTTCCCTTCCACAGAACATGGTTGCTTTTATGCACAAATGCAAGAATTTGTTCTACGTGTTGGTACCTCAGTGGTTTGCAAATGATAGCTCTTGGACCTTTTTGACTTTTTGTAATTCTGCCTGGGACTCTATGCGCCCTATCAAATTCCAGCGGCTGGGCAAAAGTAAGGTTGGTTGCTTGTGTGAACCAAGTCTCCAAGAAGGCAATACAAGAGCCATGGGGCTCCTCTGAATTTTCTGGAATGCCAAAAATTCTAAGGTTACCCCTCCGATTTCTGTCCTCTAATTCCGAGAGTCTCCTCGTGACTTGTTCGGAGGCTATAGTGAGATGTTTGAGAGCTCCACATGTCTTGACCTCTGTGTCCTTGAGCTTACTGATCCTCGATTCAGCTTCAGTGATTTTGGAGTTGATAACTTTAATATCTTGCCTGATGGCCACTACATCTTCTTTTGTGGACCTAGCCAAATCACGTACTTCCTCCAGTCTATTAAATATGGTATCTATGGCTTCACTAAAGTCCTTCTTGCCCTTGAATGGTGACAACGGGTTTGGTGGCTCAGCCATAGGGCGTTTGAGGCCTTTATTATTTTCTTTGTCGCCCATGATCCACGTCTGCTTAAGTCTCCGGGTCAATCTACCCTCCGATGACGAGCAGTTGTATAGGGACTTAGTACAAGCACCACAGTGTGCTTGAACAGATTGATTCGCCCCACCACAGCCCAGAAGTCAGACCGTCGCGGTTCTCTATTGATTTAGAGCCAGATTCATCGAACCACGTTTGGTGCCACAAACACTGCTTGCATTACAATAATCCTCCTCTCGTCGTAGGGTCACACAGTTTTCATTGAGGTACATGCACCATCAGCGCATCAGACACTTCTCACAGTATGCAGTTGCGCATGAGGACCAGATTCTGCGGCTGATTCCCGCCACTTGGACGGTCCGTATCTACTTCTGAGCAACAGCGACACGCATTTTGCAAATTTTTAGACCAGAACCTGAACAGTCACGCGTTAGAACATCTTGGGTGCTTGACATGTGAGTTCAGGCTATCGTGAGCTTATTATCCTTATTTCCGTCAATAAGAGAGACTTTTATTAACACTCAGTCATTTGCGATATATTGTAGTCCCTGCAGCCCACTGTTTCGTTCCCCTGCTGACCTTTATAGACCGTTATTTAGTGGAAATGCAGTTTTGATTACAAAGCTGATTTTGCACCCGCCATTTTGTGTGCCCCTAGCAGTTTCAGCTTCTGCTTGCGAATTGCGTCAGCAAACGGCGTATTTTGGTGAAATCGTCTGTTCTAAAGACCGAGGTTTGTACTGTGGTGGTAGCTCTGTTAGCTTCTGTTAGATGTGTTGCTCATTAGCCTTTACCAGCACAGCACCAGCACATTCATAAAACTCATTGATCAAGTTGGGATTGCATTTCAGACCCCATTCAGCATCTCTCCGGCATTATTTAGGTTCTCAGCACCAGCACAGTCACAATTTTCGTTGTTGGAAGTTAAGCTTGCATTTCAGATTGCATTTCAGACACCACTCGCCCTTCCCTTGATCTTCCCCTGCATTCAGCGTCTCTCCGGCATTATTTAGCGTCTCACAAGCCTTATAGGTCACACCAGAACACGCAGGGTAACAGTCCGAGAAAACGTTATGCCGCCATTTTGAAAAATGATGTCCTCATGTATACGGTCGAGTTAAGGGGTATTTTGCAATGGTTTTGCGCTTACAGCGCACTTACTGTTCTTGCTGGTCTTACTGGCCCCCCTTGTGGATGGTAACTCGTCCTCAGTGGTCACCGGTGTTGATTGCGGCATGCGCCGCTTCAGGCAGCCATCTCGTCCGGGCCGCCGCCGCTCGTATCCGGCGCTGCACTGCTCCAAGGCGCGGGAGAGGCGGATGAGATTTTCCACCCTTTCCCGCGGGTGAAATCAGGTCAGGCTTTCACTGTGTGCGAAGGGAGCCTTCCGACGCCAGAAACTTTGTTCAGGTGAAGTGAAACCCGGCTCTTGTAGCTCTCAGCTCCATCTTAGTCAGAATGCTGCGGAAGAGCGAAGAGTCACGCCGCCATTCTTCCCGGCGTCCAAGTACTATTTTTGATTTGCATTTTAGCATTTGTAGTCTAGCATGTATGAAGGAAAACAAAGTAAAAGTACCAAAATTCATTGAAAAAAAACATTATCACCGTCTTCTTGAAACCAGATAAGACCCTCTTAGCTGAGAATCATATTACCTAGTAGCCCTTTTAAACAACAACATAGAAATCTTCACAAAGGTCTTGATTTCTAGACTAAACACAGTATAGCCAGATGTAATCTCCCTCTTTCTGTCTGAATTTATCGACGTAGACTTGCCGACTGTAACACATGGTTAGACCAAGCCATTAAGCAAAAATCCCCTAAGGACCTTTCCTCGCTAGACGTGGAGAAAGCCTTTGATAGGGTGGAATGGGTTTACATAGACCTGGTCCTCTCCAGGACTTCAGTTGGCCAAGTCATGACCTCTGTAAATTGAACAGACAATATTCATTGTTAATTAGGCAGACAAGAGGGTCGAAACAGGGTTGCCCACTGTCTCCCTTCATTTTTGCCCCTGCAATGGAACCCCTAATTCAAAGAATTATCTACAGACCATTTATCCATCATATTTAGGTGGGAGACAAGAGGTTTAAAGTTGTAGTTTTTGCTGACGATGTCCTATGTTTCCTGATTAAAGCAGATTAATCCATTGCCGTACTTAAGTATGAACTTAATGCCTTCTCCGTGATCTTGGGGTGCTTAATAAATTATAACAAATCAGCTGGGATGGGAGTGGCTGACCCAGCGCAAAGAACTAGACTGTGACTTCAGACAGATGGCTTCTCGCACACAATGGGTCCCTATGCTACTTGACCTCCTAAAGTTCTACTGTATACCACTGTAATTTACCACAACTTCTAGATAGCTTTTACAAAGATTTATATAGCTGGGAGAGGTTGGGTCTATCCTGGAGTGCCAGGATTAATAGCATAAAAATGAACTTCATCCCTGTCTTCTATATGAGACGCAAACACTCCCACTCAGTATTCTAGATATTTCTTCACAGATTTACAAACTCGAATCTTATACTTTATTTAGGAATCTAAATCCCCCATAGAGTTAAGAACTACTGATCAGAATCATTAGAAGGAAGGATGCTTTGTACTACCTCATATGTCACGCTATATAAGCGCTGCTCAAATTAGCCATGCGATTGAGACGATGCAGCCCCAGGAAATAGCCCCTCCATTTGCATTTGGAAAAAACAATACCGCCCATACCATTAGGAAAGTTAGAAGTTACTTTGGCTTCTACTACATCACAGGCCACCTAGAAATGCATTGTCTTACACTGTATAAACATTTCTGACTGACTGAAATAGTTAGACACTGGCGAAAATAATAATTACCTATCCATCCACCCTCACATATCTATTTTATGATCTATACTTACTACCTTGACGAACAGATTTGTCCTTTTTTGCAGCGGATTTATGGTACCATATTGACTCAAAGAGCAGATAGCTGTTGACCCTGAATGACTGCTTTTTGAGCCTTGAATTTATCAGGTGATCACAAATTACCCATACTAAATATTTTCAGTCAATCGGTTCCACCTCACGATTTAACCGGTGCCTTTTGTTCCATCAGCTCAATCATCCAATGAATAAACAGCATTGGCCCTTCAAATTAATTAGTTCCTGGTTGTTCCATCAGCACCACATACCAAAAAGGCAAACAAAAAAACACAAGCATTTCAAGTAGCGGATGTAAAAAACACAGTGCTTTACGCAACACAAGAATAACAAACTAGCAACTTTAAAGTAAAAAAACAACCCTTCACCAACAGTAAACACTGCAATAAGACCGACATCGTTAAATAACTACACAGTTTCAATTCGTTTTCAATACAGAATACCAAAGTGTGTATACTCCAGCTATGTCATCACTGATGCCAATTAACAGGTTCCAGCTTAAAACACAGCCTTATGAATCTATTGCACACCAAAAAGACAAACCATGTAATTTCACATGAAACACTCGATTCAGTAAAACAAAAAAGCCAGTGATGCCAACTCGGTATTCTGCTGACAGAAATAAACCAGACGTCATTTGGTGATAAACAATCACCGCCATTTGTGCTATTCATTTACAATTGTGCCCATTAAAGATGTGTCTTCATATGATCCATCCAGAAGAACCAGGAGGCAGACATCCAATGAGATGGCCCCTGTGAGGTCACGTGGCCAACACCACTGCTGTTGTCACGTGCCTTGCGGTGTGAATGTGCTGCCAGACAGCTTCCATGGGATGGATCTTTGCAGTTTCAAGGACACCCAGCACTCATTAGCACCGGGTGCTTTCCAGATTATTGTAGTGCCTCTCAGCCCACACACCAAACCTACTGTGTGACCCCTCTCTCCCTTCTCCCTTGCCTCTTTCTGGAACTGCAGGTTTGACCCTGATGCTAAAGACAAATGCAGTAAACACGGTGACGTTGCCATGCAAGGATATTATGTGAGATACTGTCCAGTCTCATCCCTCCTATTGTCAATAATCTTCATCAAAGACCATCCATCTTCTCATCAGCGTTTTACCCTCCACACTAATCTGCCTCCGGCAGTGACCGCCTCGCTTTTGGGGTACCCTCCAAGTTTGTGGCTATAAACAGTTGGCTCATGATGTACCTCTTATTTCTTCTCATGGTTTTTGATAGAGCGTCCTTTTTTAATTGGTTTTCGGCTTGCTGCAAACATAGCCGTCATGATCTGAAGACACTAGCTTCCCATGACAACTCAGTTCCATGAACAAATCACACGCGTTGCAACATAGAGGGTAATTAGGTTTGCAACTGGATTCACTGACACTACTGTACACTACAGAGAGCCACTGAGCGATCAAAGGATGAATAGGTCAGTCCGTGTGCTTTTTGGGAGGGCTGCAGCCAGAGTTAGAAAATTAAAAATCGGTACAAAGCTCTAATTTTACCCCTCTGCAAAGCACACGTGAGATCCTTGTAGCAAAGAAAAAATACTTTCTGAAGTTTAGGTGCTGAACAATTTGTGGATCATAGTATTCTAGTGACATGTTTTTAGTTAAAAAGTAAGAACATTCTTTGGCCGTAGGTTCATTTCTGCAGGGCTATAAAACTTGCTCGGATTTACTGCAATTTTCAGTTTATAACTCAGACACTTTATTAAGCATATCAAAACCCTAATATAGCACTGGCGGAAGCTACTTCAAGAGGAATACATTTGAAAGGGAAACACAAGCCCAACACATTTTTCTTGGATGGAACCACACCTGCCTATGCACAGGTGTCATGACTTGTGATTTGCTGGGCCACATAACTCTATGTAGTCAGGGCTGGAAATAGAGGTGAGTTGAAGGATAGCAGCTCTCCTTCATGGATCTAGATGTACGATTGGAAAGAATAATGAACCCCTCTACAAGGAAAGTCATTGCAGTTTCATCACTTTGGAAGGAGTAATCTGAATGTAACAGATGGAAACGAGGACTGTGCTTGGTCAGACGCAAGCAGTGTCTATACCAACGCTTGAGCTGCGAGGCAGAATTGTATAGCTGCGATCATTGACGTATGTTGATTAATTAGGACATTTAAAACCTCCACATGGTTGACGGTGATTACGCTGTTACTGGCAATGTATTTGGTAATCCTCAATTTATGGAGTGTGCACAGAATTCCTGACTCCAATACAACGGTGGCACCCGTGGCATTTTGCCACCTTGGACGGCATCTCGGGTATATCCTAGATGACCTAGATATATTTATTCTACCATTTTATTTCAGTGTGAATCTATAAGTCATTTGCTTTTGTAACTACCATCAAGGATCTTAATCTTATACATTTCTAAAAAGAAACTCTGAGCAGTGCGCTCTTTCTGGATTCCACTGGACGCACTCCTGCTCGGGTGAAACAAACTTTCTTCTTGAGTGGACGGGCAACAATTATTTTGTACACACCGTCAGGTTGCTAGAAAACACTGCTTTGTTCTACCAGAATCCTATCTCTGGGTCTAGTGTGAGTACAGGACTGCCGCAAACTGGATTTTAGTGAGAGAAGTAGGAGGAAACTAGGATTATCATAGTACACTCCCCCCACAGAGCCCCCGCTCTAAGAGCTAAAGTTTAGTATGGCTGAAGACTTCTGTCATGTTGAAAATGCTCAACATTAGTAGGGTTGGTACCGGGAACTTTTACCCCGTTGTTTAAGGTGAGCCCAAGAGTCATTTTCACGCACTAGCTCTTGCCAGGCATAAATGTGGCATGTCCAGCACCCACTTCTGGACATGTGGAAGATCAGAAGAGGACTGAACCTACAAAGACTTGAGAAGAGCCTGGAAGACTGGACCTGCTATATCTTGTGTATCCATCTTAACACCTTAGCTGCTTCGCAAATATCCCTCCCCAGTGCTGCGCTGTCCATTGGAACTAGTGCTGAATGGACGTCCAATGGTCGTGCGCAGCACTGGGGAGGTAGCGCTCGTGACGACCGTTGGCCGTCAGCAGCGCTTAAGAGGATAAAGAAATGTACGTCATGGGTCACAAGGTTGAGCTCCTATTAAAGCTACAGGGACAGAATGTGCTGCAAGAGGCTATTTCCTGCAAATTTCCAGTGTACCAGGGGCAACAGGATGTGGACCAGAACGTGCTGTTTGGCCTCTGCCTGACACCCTGTGAGTCTCTAAGGGCCTCCCCTGAGGTCCTGGGGAGCTTTAAAAGAGTGCTCTTGTGGTGGATTGGAGTCAGAAGGTAACATCTTTAACCAAGATGAACCTGGTTGGTATATACAGCTCATGGTCCGTGTCAAATTGTGCCTACATCCCAGTATACTGTGGCCACTGACGCTTATTGGCACTTTCTGCTTCATGTAGATGTTCCTACCCTAAATGTTAAAATAAATATCTCTGGTTCCCCTTTAGCGGATTTTTGTCATTTTAGTATCACTTTGTTTAATAAATTACACTCTATGCTTCTAATTTGGTTTGGGATTTTTATTGTTTTACATTTCAACTTTATTACTGTTTTGGTACTTAATAAATACGTTAGATCAGTGGTTCATAATCTGTGGTTCAGGGACCCCTGGGGGTCAGCAAAACCTGCTCAGGGGTGCAAGACTGCTTCGAAAATTAAATAATATTAACAGATTAATAACGTGTATATAAGAAATAAGCAAAACGTAAATTAAACATTTTAAAATGTTCTGTAAATCTGAAGGAACTTGAAATGAGAGGTTAAAAACTGGAGTTAGTCACCACAGATTGATTCATGGGGGCAGACAGTGCAAGTGCATCAGACAGAATTTAGTATGGACCTTCCCATTACAATTAAACGTTTTATAGTTTTTATATTTGCTATTTAAATAAAATATATCATCTTTTGTGCATTTGTTTGAAGAATGCTTGTTTCTGTAGTTTTTGTGTATTGTTTTGTGTTTTGGATCATCAAAAATGCTAAGCCCAGGGTCCCAGGCTTCCAATAATGTCTGGGTTTAAACTATCTGAGTGATTTTATCTGCACAAAACTCCCCTTGCTGTGGTTATCTATCTGGTGGAAAGAGGAGGCGGTACTTACAAGGTATTTAATCAATGACTATCTGGCATGTAACATGGTCCTATTCCCATTGCTAGTGTAAGTTAAAAAAATAATTTGATGGGGATGGGCCCAAACCATATTTTTTGTGACAGAGCACCCCTTGCCTTTCCTGATAGAAAGAACATACACACTTTATTGTTATTTCAGTTGCAAGACGATAAGATAAATGTTAAACGCTCAAACCCATCTGTTGCCAAATATCTGCACTTACATTTTGAACTGTCCTCTGCTAGCTACTTGTGGAATACCAGAAGACAGTGGGAGCGTTCATTGTTGTTCTGCTTTAGAACTGACATGATTAAACATTTGATTTGCTTTCGACTAGGATACCAGCACAATCTTGATCTTAGAGTCTGCCCCTGCAGCAATGTTTCTAGACAGTCAGCACTATGTTTCTTTTTTTTTTTTTATAAATTTTACACTAAAACATTTTTAGTCCCCTTTGTAAAATTCAGGAATCTGTGGCACTGTACTCAGGGCTATCATTATCTTCAACAACTCACGGATGAAGAGAAATGCGTCACTGTGAGACTATTTCTCAGTGCAGCTGTTTGGTCACGGCCCACTATGTATACTGATTGACTGTATTTTTATCTACCTTTTTACTGCATTTTTAGGAATCATTTTTTAGCACTGAGTCTAACCCCCAGATTCATCATTGTCATGTTTTGCGAGTCCTTAATAGCGAATATTAAGGAATCGCTATTAAAGACTTGCAAAACGGGATTCATGTAGAAATCGCAATATTTATTGCGATTCCAACAGCTTCCTTATTTGCGATTCGCTAATTGCTAATCGCAAATAAGGAATGACTCCCCATTCATTCCTATGGGCTAACGGCCCATAGGAATGAATGGGGAGTCATTCCTTATTTGCGATTCGCAATTAGCGAATCGCAAATAAGGAAGCGATTTCAAGGGTACCAGGGTGTTCAAAGGACACCCTGTAGCACCCCTGAAATGGTAATGTACACTGGTGTTGCGCACACACATGTCCAAAGGACATGTGTGTGTGTAACATACAATTTAGAAAAATGCACTAAAGTGCATTTTTCTAAGTTTTCGCTATTTACCACGTAGTTAGACATCATGGCAAATAGCGGCCCCAGATTGCGAATTCGCAATTTTTAAATGGTTCATGAATTGCATTTAAGGAATCTCAAATTGAGATTCCTTAAATGCAATTCATCGCAATTTAGCGATTTCTATCATTGCGATTTTTGCATTTGGGATGATGAATCCCAAATGAAAAAATAGCGCTCGCAAAGGGCCAGATTCTCAGAATCTGGCCCTTTGCGAGCCGAATTTCCTTTGATGAATCTGGCTGTTAGTATATATTGTTTACATATTTATGTACATACAATTTTATTTGGCAGTGTGATGAGCTTTCTCTCATACATTGTTATATATCTTTGTTCGCTTTTATAGTTTACTCTATAAGCCAAATAAAGTTCTATTGAATTGACTCAGTGGTTGACCCCGCTTCAGAGATGTATTATATTGATAGTGGACTACAGCACAAAAGGGGTTTCTGCAAGATATGTAAGCAATGTAACTACTCACAGTGTGGTTGAGTTCCTGAAATATGTGTTTGTGGATGAAGGATTACAAAAAACCTTCTTTACAAATAAAAGGGTCTAGTTTGTTTCGAGAGCGATGCAAACAAGTGTAAATGGTTTGTCAATCACACATTTGAAAACAAAACAAAAGATTGTATACAAAGAGCTGTAAAATGTTTGTTTGTAGATGGAGATAGTTTTGAGAGAAATGCTATGGGCACATTGCACTGCATCAAACTATATAAACAACATTTCACCCTTGGTGGCTAACTGAATATAAACCTTGGTCAGTTAAAACTTGCCTAGTCAAAGAGCACAGTTGGAAAGTTGGTGAGAGTGTTTGGGTCAAAATAACAAGATTTGCTAATTGGGGTACTTCCAGCTATTTGGGACTATTTGTCATCAAGGAAGTTTGCAAGAATGTGGTGGTGGCTGATACTAGAGATGTATTTATTTCAGAGAATCATATAGTGACAACTAAACCTTATCGGGTGACAGAGCGCTTTACAGGAATAACAAAAAAGTATGGTAAGAAAAACGGTAGGCAACATACAAAAACATGGTATAGGCCATGAGGACAGTATTTGCAAGAGAGAAGAACACATAATCAGTCATCAGTACTGGCATGAGCAGAATCTGACGGGTCTCAGAATGGTATGAAGATGTAATAACATGGCATAAGTCATGAGGCCAATGTTTTCAAGAGCAAATGGTAAGAGGGGAGGGAGGAACACATGGGCAATCATAGTTACTGGCATGAGCAGAGTCTGACGGGTGTCAGAACCCTGTGAAGATGGCTGGGAACACAGGAAAACATTGTGGTTATCGGGAACATGGTCGGCTGTATGGAGTATGTCTAGGCTTTCTATAGGGAACATAATTTCTACTTCAGTAGTACACCAACATCGGTTCGAAACTACAAATAACAAGCAAGCTACAGTTGGAGCATAATCTTGGACAAGCCCTGCCTAGATGAAAGGTTTCATGGAACCATTGCCTTTTACTACATTTTGTATTTCTGAAATGATTGTGCACTGTTCTTCTTTTGTGTCTTTCAGAATTATCTTTTTCCTTCTTTTACACTATATTTTAAATCACTATTTGGTCTCCCTGTTGTTTACAATAACATGTTATGGTAGCACGTGGAATGTGCAGTGGTTTGTGTTTTTCTGGATCACATAACCGTTAGAGGCCCTCAAAAATGTTGAGGAGTTAACGGACAGCTGAAGGAAAACAGCGGTCCTGCCTTGACCTTGGTGTGGGATAGAGATACTAATAGAACACTCCTAAACGAGCTTCATTGCCGTTGCATTATTTTGGTAGCGATAATCTGACTTTAACAATAGCATCAAGTGATTATCTTTCATATTATTTGTATTGCATTAAAACAAAATATGACCAGCAACAGCAGTTCTTAACTTTGTAAGTACAGGTACCCAGGGTTTCCTTAAGAACCCTGAAGCACCCAAGCATTTTTAATATTAAACGTTGGTAGCAGAAACACACACGGGAATCTGGCATACACTTTCAGATTAAAAATTGATTTATAATTCCTTTCAAATGGAAACCTCTCACATGAAATGCAAGCATCGGCGAATTTGGCGGGATAGTGGGCCCTGACCCACTCCTCGCAGAGGAGTGCCTATACCCTTGGTTCCCAGGACTGGAAGAGCAAACATTGACACAATGTTTTCCTCCAAGATTCTTTTCTGGTAGCCTTGACTTTTAAGCAGAAATTTCAACAAGATAAAAGGAAAGCCAATTGAATTATGCGAAATTGTAGAACAAAATAATGTAACACGGTTGATTAAATAATGCAGAAAGAAAAAAGCAAATTATGAGATGACGCAGCACATTCTCAAATGGTATTGTTCCATCATTTTAACATATATTAGTGTATGGGCAAAACGTTAACCTTATTAGTACCAGTTTAACACCTAGATAACAATAATTAAGAACTGCAAGGTGTACAGTTAGCTTTTGCAAGCAGTTTGCCACTGAACTACACTATATATGTAATTTATTTTGTAACTTTGGTCCGTTTGAGCTAGAAACACATTTTTGTTGTTGAAATCTGTAAATTATGTAGCAGATGATTTCTTGTGTGTGCAGTGGATGGTTGATCATTTGGAAACTGTTATGCAGACAGAATCGCTTTATTGGAAGGGTCCTGGCTATAATGGAACACTTGCAGCCATTGTTCTGCTCTCACTGTGGCCTGCAAAAATAGGACGGACGTCCATTTTAGATTTACATTGCTTACTTTAAGGGATCACTTTTGTCAAAATTCTTTGGGGGGGGAGCTAATTTTTTCCATATTTTCCAGATAAGGAAAGTAATGTATAGTATGGACACCCACACGAATCAGATGTTGCGCAACACGGGCAAGTCCTGGGTTTTTCAGTCGAGCATTTCAACGAAAAACATTTTACAGCAAAAAATGCATAAACATTGATTTCTACATGTTTATCCCGATCAATTGTTTAAATTTAGGTAATTCCTCTACGCTTCAGAATTACTGATGCCTACGTTATTGGTAATTCCTGGGGAGGAATTAGTCATGGATCCCTTAGTGCCATTTTACTTGCCACGAGTCACTGCTGTGGACGTAATTGCTTCCATAGCTCAACTGCATGTTCCTTTCAGGTTCTAGGCCTAAATTCTATCTCAGCCCAGGTTTCCAAGGTGTGCCCTAGACTCTCCATGCGTTAGTCACCCCTAATACAAAGCCTTCACCATCATCTCTGCACAGCAAGGCAGTTGCATTGACCATTGCACGGACACAACTAATTCCACCATAAACATTATGTCTATTGGACCAATGGAAATTCTCTTGACAGTGTTCTTGGCCAGCTTAGCCACAACGTTAGCAATCACATAAGTCCAAAATGAATAAATAAAATCAAAGCCCAATACAACAGAGCTACCCAATACTTTGATATGGAAAGAAAAGCAATTTCAAAGCTACCTCCTACAACAGCTGGCACTATTGATATAAAGCAGGAATGGTCTTTCTCCACTTCATTAAAATTGTGTGACTCTTGGCAAATAACTTTCTCGCCATGGCTCTGGTCCTCTATCTGTCGGGATCTAAAATACTTAAAACATGTATGTTCTGCTTAGAAGGGGCTAAAGGTGATTCCGTTTGTGGTGCTGTGCTATTCAAGTCCCTTCAATTACCCCAATAAATGATTCCAAGTAGTTCCACGCAACAAACATGCAAATCTATCCCTATATTACTCTACATCGTAACCCACACTCTTAGTATCGAATGTTTCTACACTCCTCAGCACACCAGGTTTTAGTACAATCAGTGACTACAAATTTGCCATTCCCAAACCAGAAAAAAATGAAAAGCAGTGCCAGCTTATGGTTCGATATGGGTCAGGTTGCACAGACAAAAACAAAACTGTTCCCTCTTTAGAGTGAAACCCTGTGCCTGCACTAGGGAAAGTGCAGCAGTGAAAGGCAGGGCAGGTTTATACAGTTGAGCCGTCATTCGGTGCAGGTGGACTTGCCTGATTTTGAAGAAGAAACAGATCTCACCTCAGCCCTTTCTCTAGTTACAAAGGCTTGAATTCTGACCCCTGTCTTATTGCTGCAGGAACGATGCAATCTGAGTTTCGGTTATCTCTGTGCTGCTCATGTTGGGTACACCCATACCAATTTAAGGATTAGCGCTGGTGTGGCGTACTTGGCCATTAACGCACCCATCCACGTCTAAACCATCCACCATCAATTTAGCACAGTTGGAAAGGAAACCAGCTTGTGAGTTGAACTGATTAAAAACACTTTGATAGGAATCGTGGGTCGCCATCTCTCTCGCTTAAAATCTCAGCTACTATTTGGAGAAGCTGGAGGAAGAAGCATCACTTTCCCTTGACACCTTGACTGAGTTGTCAAAGATCACAGGCCTGGTATCCTCAGGAAGTGCTGAAAGAGTTTGCAGCTACCACTATTTGGTTCTTCTCCTGGCCTGCACCCCAAATCATTCAAAAGCCCCCTCTCAAGAATAACACACATTGTAGTGGCATCACACACCCTTCCACTCTCTGGCCCCCTCCTAGCACAAAAATAAGCAACTGAGTAACTTGTAACAGAAGACTGTCTTCTTATAGGCATCACAAGATTAGAGGCTATGCAAGGGTCCTAACCTTACCAAAAGACAACAAGTTGTAGCAATATAAAATGGTTGAATGGGTATTTCTTAATGAAATTTCAATTGCCCAATCTTCCTACTGGAATTTCAACAATTCATTTGGCGTTCCAGAACTTTGAGGGCTGGAGCAATGATTCAAATCATCTGTTGGTGCTCAGCTTTTTCCTGGTACAATGTAAAATCTTCTTTGCAAGTTGGACGAGTGTTTGAGTAATGACTGAAGCAAGACCAGACCGAGGCTCGATCTTGGTGATCATAATATGGCATTGGAAGACGGAGGGCATAAGAATGGGAGATAATTAGCTAACTTTACCAAATTGGTGTACTCTTGTGTAGTCTAGAAATAAAATAGGTGTCTTCAAAAGAAGAAAAGTATTTGATGGGTTTTGAGTTGGTCTCATAGGTAACTGGGAGTGTTTGGGATGCTTGATCAAAGGCAATTCTGCAAGCAGTTGCAGGCCACATGCCCGAACCGGACAACAACTAATAGGCAGAGAAAGTCTCTCAGCATGGGCAGAAGACGAGGTCCTATGGTTTTTGTGTTCAGAAGAGATGGGCTCCGGTGTTTTGTATTTCATTGCGGGTTCTAGCATCCTAGAAAGGATTATAAAGTATTTACTCTTTGAAAGACAGTTTTAATCAGGACATTCCTCATTGATGAGATGCAGCTATAAAATTGCTTGCCATCAGCTTTGTACTATGCAGGGACCTTGTATGGTACTGTTAGCTCCCAAGCCGCACAATATACACACAGAAAAACAATTAAGTGGGTGGTGGCAAATTACATTATTTAGCAGCACAACAGCAGTGGGGAGCATGGGGGCTCAGCAATCAGTGGTTATGTGTCTGCAGAAACACATACCCACAGACTGATGGCACAAGTATTCATGCACCCACCATATTTTGTGATATTGTATTGCAATGATGTATGATCCATCAATTTCAATGGTATCATTAATGCTTTTTTTTAACCGCAACTACAGCCAGTAGTTCAGGAGAGTCATTCTAAATTCAATATTTGGAGAAAAGAACAGAAATGTACAAACAGAAATGTAAACACAAACCAGTCAAACAGATTAAAAAATAAACTTCTAACATAACATGTAGTGAATGACATTTTTGTCACACACTGCATATGAAATTCAAGAAGATGTTATATGCAGAGATGGCAGGTATAAGAAAATGGAACCCATCTGGCTAAAGGTAGTCAGTGGTAAAAACAAATCTAGAATAGATTGGTATAGAGTAAAGCATTATAAGGTAAAATATATTATTTAGGCATGCAGAATGAAATCACTTCTGAATGAAATCACTATGATCTTCAAGCACTCTGATTTTGAGGTGAATGGAGATGCGAAGAAGGCCTGAAACCTTTTGCTGGTTCGGTGGATTTGACCTCTACATCTACCTTGTCAAATCGACTAAGTTGCTGTGATTCGGGAAGGCATTGGTTACGGTTGAAACGCCTAGATAAAGGAGATTTATTAATCCAACCCATCTCAAACCATCTAAAATAGTGGTTCTTAACGTGTGCTCCTGGGACCCATGGGGGTCCACAATGCCTACTCAGGTGGCCCGCGACTTTTAAGATAACTAAATAAAATGAACAGAATAATAATCAAAGAAGCAAAATATGAAATTAATTTCTGAACGTCGAGGCATGCTAGAGCTTGAGTCAGGTTTATTCGGGAACAGTTCAAAATAAAATGTTTGCTCACCACGTATTCCTGCAAATAATATTGTGGAAACTGGTATTCAAAAATCCAAACTGGAAAGAGGATGTAGGGTGAAATGGCATTAAAGGTCATAAAAAGAGCCAGCAAGTAATATTTGCTGCATGTTTCCTCTGTCCTGACTGCGGAAACCACTCTTGAAAAGCAATTGCATGACTGTGAAAAAGTGAAAATCTCCTTGATGTCCCCATAACTCCCCAATACTTTTGAATGTGATAATCTGTGGACAGAGTCTAATCGCAAAGTTAATAGATCAATGTGTGTGGGAGCTAGATCCATAAAAGTGTGTCTATGATTTTGAATGTCACAAATTGACCACAGTGTAGTATATAGCCTTAAATGTACAATATCTGTTCATCACCAATTAAGATGTGTGCACTTCTCAAAAGGATTAGGGCCTAGATGTAGGTAATTTTATTTTACCACTTCTTAAATACCGAATTTTACCGATTCGGTATTTAAGAAGTGGTAAAATAGAGGGGGGGGGGGATGTAGGTATTACAGAATCGGTAAATACCGAAACTTTAAGATTCTGTATTTACCGATTCTGCAAATACCGATTCGGTAATGCCCATTGATTCCTATGGGCATTGAAGCCCATAGGAATCAATGGGCATTACCGAATCGGTATTTACCGATTCGGTAAATACCGATTCCAGCAAGGGTGCAGGGGGTGTCACTTTGACACCTCTAGCATCCCAAATACAGGCATGTGTGCCATGTGGTACACAGACATGCCCTAAGGGCATGTCTGTCTGTCACATGGCATAGGTGTGCATGCACACATGTGCATGCACACCTGGATTCGGTATTTTACCACCCAATTGGATTGGGTGGTAAAATACCGAATCTGAACGGCCTGTGACACTGTAAACTGTGCCACCTACATTTGTAATTACAGAATCGGTATATTTAACGATTCGGTAATTTACCGATTCGGTAATTTTACCAAATCGTTAAATATACCGATTCTGTATTTTTCAGCCCCCTACATCTGAAAACCCTAATACCGGTCGGAAACGGCCGAAATCGTCAGTTTCCGACCGGTATTAGGGCTCCTACATCTGGCCCTAGATGATTTTAAATACATCTTATAAGAACTATCCCCGTCCGCTGGAAAGACACAGCAAAATTCTTTTCATATTGTCAGGTCAGTTGGGTTTCTTATTTGAGTTAATCTAGAATGACAAAAGAAATGGATGGGAAAATGAACACTCAATGTTATTTTTGGACTTTTTTCAATTAGGGGCTTGCGTTAGCAATGACCTTTTGATTTTATTAAACCTATATATATAAAGAATACACTTATTTTCAGGGAGCCCTCTCTTTCATTGGTTGTTGTGTCATTCACATTTTTCTTCCACCCACCACAGTATACAGCATGGAGCAATGTGCTATCCCAATTCAGCCATTGGCTGACTTCACTGTGAGAGACAGATTTTTGATCTTTCTCAAAGAGCAATGCACCCAAAGTAGTTCCCTTGTCTAACATTGATTGCTATGGGAAAGTGTGCTTTGTGAAGATAAACAAATATATATTTCTACTCTTAGCCAATGTTTATTTTTTCATTGTTAATTTTTTACATGTGCGAGGGCACAGCAGGCCCTCAAAAATAAACTTTTACAATAATCGTGACAGATAACACAGTGAGGACTGACAAAGCCAAAAGGATTATGGCTTACACCAGACCTACTTGCTTTGCCAATACTGGTTTAGGTCAAGCATTAGCCAAGATGTTTTGGTTTTACTAAAATTATATGTGTAATATACTTATACTAGGGGCTTTCAGCCAACCCTCTTCATTCATTGGTCTGTTACTGTGTCACATGTTTCTAATGCCCACTACAGCATACAGCAAGTGACAATGAGTCAGCCCACTTTAGCCATGGGCTAACCTCACCATGAGCGACAGCATTCTGTCCTTTTACAAGAAGCACATCTGCACACAAAGTGGGACAAGTTCGGTAATATGTGATTTCTTTAGACAAAAAATATAGTTTTGCTTTTAGCCATTCTTTTTTTGATTGAGAGGGCCAGATGGCTTTCTTAACAATAAAGTTTTGCAAAAACCACGACAAGACAATAATTCAGTGATAAAGATAAAAGGCTGGCCAACATTGCCATACCTGCTGTTTTTACCAATGTTTGTTATTGCTTATGAAGACGCTCCTGACAAATAAATTGAGGAAGTTCCTCAGTAATATCCATATATTTGTAAGCTGCTTAATTATCCACGTTTACCTTTTTCAGAGTGATAGTCCCCATCCCACCTTTTCCTATGTCCATTCCACTCTCTCCTCAACATCCTCTGACTCTGCCCTGTCAGATTATTTTTTGGAATGGAAGGCTCTCCAGATACCCTTGTATACACCTCTCGCCATCCCCTCACTAGTAGAACACCCTCCAAGTGTTATAACCAATCGTACATAATCTTGTCAACCTGAGAATGTTGGAACCTTCTGAACTGCCTTGAAATATGCGCTCACAAATGTGCTCATGTGCAGAATGAGAGAGAATATCAAGGTGCGGATGGTAACTGGTCAACCCCACATGACGAAATCATTCTATATATTGGGGAAGAGGGAAGCAGCACAGGCCACTGACACCAGGTTAGTGTGAAAAAGAGTGCTTTAATGAAACAGGTACATATTAATACAGAACCTGGGCCTTTGCCTTACAAAACTATAACTTACTATACAAATGAAATCACCTACGATAAGCAACCCCCTTTTAAAATATCCCTCCCCCATAACAACTTAAATCATCAAAAAAATACCTGCACCAGAGCTAGTCAACTGAAACTGGGACCTCTAAAATCCCTTTCTTTTTTTCTACCTCTATTAACCTTCGATCCAATTCAACTTCCTACCTAACCTTGAACTTCCTAGGTCGTCCAGGCGTGAACTCGCCTACCCGTTCCCTTTCAGCCTGAACTGCAGCTGACAACATCAATAGGGGGGAGGGGTGGGGGAGACGCTACCCCTCTTTCTCTGCCCCCACCCTTAGCCCCCTGTGTGTCCCAAGGGAAATGTCCCCAACTTCGTGGAGAAGTGTGGCTCAGTGGTTAGAGGCGGCAGACCCGGAAGCTGGGATCGACCGTGGACCAGGGTTCGATTTCCCGCCTCAGCGGGTCTCGGGCTCAAAAATTCCACGGCCTCGACAATTCTCGCTCCGGTGCCTACTCGACTCACGGGGTCTCACTCTGCAACTCTGGGCAATAGCTTGCTTAATCTCCACAACGGCCCCTCGCGGCGGGATGCCTGGCTTTCACCCTGTAGACACCCTGCCGGGGCCTCTCACAGGGGAATACCAGGACGGGTTCCCTAAGCAAGCGCCAGGATGCCCTTTGGGTGACAGGTTGCGCTATATAAGTACACCTACATTTACATTTACATTTACATTTATTTAATATCCAGTACCTTTACCAAAATCAACTTTATCTGCAACAGGTGTAACTTCATACCTATAAATGACACATACACACCACCTCCTCTGAAAAAGTCAACATCCTGGTAACGGAGATCCGAGTGAACTACTTGACCAATCCTGGTGTCCCTACATGGGAAGCATGTATCTCCTTATTGTTTCCTCATAGCCTTATCTATGGCTGAGGGCTTGACAGTCGCACACCAAACCCCCCTGGTATGAATTTAGTCCAAAGTATGTGACAGCCTGCCCATAATCTATAGCTGTCCCTCAGATGCTCTTTCTCGGTCTTTCTCACCCATTAGAAGCCTATGCAGACAGGGAAGAAACTCCCTCCATCTCATTCCCCATATTCCCACCAAAGTGATGGAATATAAGGCCTTGTTGAACGTCAAATTCGCCCTGTGCTTCCTGGTTCTCACATGACGCTCCACCCACTTAGCGATGGAGTGGCCTACAATCCAGAAGTTAAAGCCTGCTGTCTGGGATCCGGGAACAGACCTGAAACAGAAACAAAGTTGACAATCTATACACTTACTTCCTCCCATCTACCTGCCCTGACATATCTCCTAAAGCAATTTGAGGACCATCTACCCAGCTCCATGGTGTGACCCTGACCCCAATTCCACATGCCCCTTTCCGTAGTGATCACAATTCTAAAAGAATGAGTCCCAAACCTGCTTAGATCCAAGCCAATCAGCACCAGCGCCTTGCTCAAAACAGACAACAGTTGGAAAGTTGTAACTGGCTTACCATCTTGTGCTTAAATACTCTCCCCTTAATGACTGTCCCGGATCACAGGGCAGTAACCCAACATACTGGGCAAATGCCCACTAGAGGATAAAATCTCAGGACAAAGCTTTTGCCCTCCTTCCTCTGGTCGTTCATAGACTTGTACAACCATACATGTAAGCCTTTCTTCCAGCAACGCACCCCATCCCACTATAGGCCCTATTCCCCATACCCTCAGTAGCTTTGACACCCGAAAGACCCTAAGAATCATCCATAACATAAGGGTTGTAAATAAAACGTTCTCACTATTGTCTGTACAAACTCTGGGAAGAGACATAATTACGTCACTCAAAAAGTCCAGGGTCGGGGCCTCCGCCTGTGGCTGCCTTGCCCCACTTTCCTTACCCAACCTTCCAAAATCCTTTTCCCGAGTTCGTCAGCTGAGGGGGCATAGCCCCCAGAAGACTTTGCACCGAAATGCAATACCCACCAACTTGCTAGAAATAGTTACCTGTGGCATACCTTTTTCGATGAGGGAGAGAATAAATTGCACAACTTCCTCTGCCCTCTCCCATTCCTGTGATTTCCACGTGGCCCGCTAAAATTCAGACCATGCCTAATAGTACGTCCTCCTCATGAAAATACCTAAAGATTCAGCTACCAACTGGAGCATCCTCTCTCTCCTCTCCATCTGTGTCCGCACTCGGTCCGACTCTGTTGGCAGTGCATGAAACCTCTCCCACTGTGAAGTAAACAAAGCATCTGCAAAGTCATTGTCCACACTTGACACGTGTCGGGCTCTAAAGATGATGTCAAGTCTCAAGCAGTGCAATACAAAAACTCTCAGCAGCTGTTAAAACTGTGGTTCTGTATGAACTGCCTATTAACTACATGCATAACCAACATGTTGTCGACTATGAAAAGGACTCTCCTATGTGCCAGTTGCTCCCCCAATAGTTCCACCGCCACTACCACGGGAGAAAATTCTAGGAATGCGATACTACGCATTCCCTCTTTCCATGTCTCTGGCCACTTTTCTGTGCACCAATGACCTTGCCAATAATGGCCAAAGCCGCAACCTCCTGCTGTGTCTGAAAACGTTTTGGGTGTCCCACTCCATGTTAGTCAAAGCTGCTAATAGACTCCCATTGAAGGGTTGTAAGAAGGCTCTCCATATTCTCAAGTCCCCTTTAATGCTGTCAACAACCTGATATGATGATGTAGTAAGGGCAGTCCAACGAGAGACAACCCTAACCATCAACAGAAAGTTCTCCCTGCTCTCACTACCCTGTAGGCGAAGTTTACTTGACCTAACAAGACTTGCACCTCCTTAACTGTCACATTTTGTTTACCCAACATTGTGTTCAGCATGTTCTGCATGGTGTGTTTTTTCTCCCCCAGCAACAGGGCCTCCATGGCCATTGGATCAATCTCAATCTCTGGAAAAGACGAGACCGTTCTGGATCAAACTGTCTTCTCTGGGGCCCATGGTACACCTACATGAGCTCCTGGAAACTGCCCAGCAGGCGTTAGCAGTCTCTGAAACCAGGAGTAGCTACAAAGAAGACATTGTCCATGTAATGTGTCATGTGGTCATGCCTTGTGTATCAAACGAATAACCACTGCAGGAATGTGCTAAAGCACTTGAATAAAGCCCACAAAATGGAGCAACCCATTGGGAACGCTTTATCCACTTACCATTGTCCTGAATTCATTAACTGCCTGTCCTTCAGGCTATGAAAGGTGTTGTATTAACCTAAACTGTCTATGTTCCTTTCTGGGTACTACACTAATTGGAGACACAATGAGGATTTTCATAGGCCAATCATCAAAGGGGCCAGCCACCCTACCTTCCTGAATTTCCTTGCTTAGTTTATCTCTCACATCTTAGGCATGCTCATTTGCTGACTTCAAGGGCGCGCTATTGGGCCATCAAAACCCAGTCTGAAACCGTCTCTAAAACCTTGTAGCTGTAACTTAGCATTGTCAGTCCTGATATAGTGTGAGAGTCAAAATGGGAGTCTCTGAAAGTTAATGGGCGTACAAGATTTTCCCTCCAGATCCCTCTCCACCCCTGCCTGACCTATAACCGGTAGCCTGACCATGGTGTTGTCCTGGCTGTGCACCCTGTTGCTCGTCCAAGGCCCCTTGCTGCTATTCGTAACCTGATGTATAACTGGCCCTGCTCGCCCCCAAAGTGGGTGTCTGCCTGCACACTTCAAACATTAATGTTGGAACTTACAAAGTTATTGTCGTCCCAACAGGCTCAAACCTGGCTACCTGGCCTTTGCTGAAACCCCCCACTCCCCGAGTGGGGTGCCCCTGAAAGGGCTTTTAAACAATCGGCCAACCACTAGCAGTAACAATGGTTTTGCCAAATGTTGCAGGGCCCATGGTTTGTTAGCATAAGTCAGTGTCCAGGTCCCTCCATTGCGCATCCAGGTCTACTGCCATATGAGCACAGAATTCCTCATCGTACTGCGCACAGGAATAACCCCTGTACCTTCCTGATAACCTCTATGTACTTAAAGAGTGCTACCGACCTCGCCTGGTACGTTTTACAGTACACGCAAGCATATATATGAGGAATGCAATTCTCTATTGTCACCAGCATCTTCAGCTGTTTTAACAACGTTAAGTCTTCCTCCTTAGAACCTTCCTTCAAATGCAGTTTCCTATGGAGGCGTTTCAGCATTTCAACGTACTCCCCCTTCCAAATCTTCTCCTTAGTGAACTGCATGAGGTAGACCCCCAAAGGCTTGGACATTCCCATATAAGGCAACAACTTGAACTTCACCTCTTTGCTCTCCAGTTTATTACCTGAGTCTGTATTTGTGTCGCTTTTCTGATCTCCCCGAGACCCTGCACCTAGCCCCATGTCAATGCCTCTACCAGATGTACTCGTCTGGCCTACGCCCCCAGTCCCTTGCCCTTTGGCCTCCTGTTTACTATCCCCTTACTTCAGTATGTCATTGTCTGTGCACACTTGGGCAGGGGTCCCCGCTTTCTTGAACCTCCTTAGCTTCGACCCCCATGGACACCATGCAAACTGTGCACGGACCACATTTCCGTACCTTACCTGGCGCCAAGGTCGGTGCCCGCTGGGGGGTCACCACTTCGCCATTATCTGTTGCAGCCAGGTCCTGTCTCGTCCTCCTGGGTGCTGTTGGGCAAGTGGATACTGAAAAACACTAGTCACAGATAGGTTAGAAGATCCCCCCGCCGCTCTTTCCTCCCACTAATGGAGAACTTGTCTGCTCCTCATTATCATCCCTCTGCTCCCTTTCTTTCAGACTTTGTTCTTCATAATCAAGCATTAACTGCTCAGTCTGCGCCCCAAATTCTCTGGGTGCACTGCTGTCTAACCACTTCTGAAGGGGCTCACTCGCAAGGGTAAATATGCTCATAGGGTAACCTACTGGGGATGGGCATACCTTGCCCTCCCCCCTTTCTAGAGATGCAGGATGCATCATCCTGTCGTTCGTCCTGTCGGAGAATGCGCCAAACCCTACCAGCTGTTGCACCGCAGAGGCTACACCAGACCTTCTTGTAGCCATGATCTTGACGTCCCCATATGAATTCCAGCTAGCCGCACTGTATCTACTCCTCAGGGCAATTGAGCAGCACATGACTCTCACAAGTCAGGCCTCCCACCTATTGCGCTGACCTGGAAAAAAGGGCCAAGGTCCAGTGTGCTGGTAAAAAAAAAAACTCTGAAGCTCTTTTGCATTCCTCCCCGACCCCAGACCTAACCTACTGTCCTTTACAAGACCTGCCCGCGAGAAAGAACCTAACCTTGCTGGTAAACTGACCTCTCCTGTTACCTCTCCCCTTGCCACAACCTCTGAGGTACCCCTGCTTTCTTTGCCCTGACTTATATCCTGCTCGGAGGTTTCCCTACCAAGGTGCTAGCTGCGCAGCATAATCTTGGCCTCACGCCCTCAGGCAAACCTCCCTCTCGCCCTCCCCCCCCCCTCGCTACATTTCAGTCTAGTGTTATCTCCAGAGGACGTGTTGGGCTCCTAAACTGCAACCCCGCCCATGATTGCTCCCCAGGGGGGTCCCAGGGGTCAACAGGTGCCCATTTTCACATTTTGCTGCCCAAGTCTGTCCTTGCACCCATATGTGCCCTCTCCAGCCAATTGTCATGGGCCTAGTCAATTTTGTTTAGTCCTCCATCACGTGCTGAGCATGGTTTTACCTCCTGCTCCCAGTTCACCTCAGCCTTCTCCAGCATTAGCTGGGCATAAACTTCACAAAAATCGACCTGCCTCTGCCCAGCCTCGGCGCACCTTCAAATCTCCTAAATCCTCTCTTCTAAATCTCCCTCCCTACAGCGCTGTTAGCCACCGATCACGGCCTGCCATATTCCATCCCTGTCACAGCCCTCGCCCTAAATGGCCATATGTATGCCCAGATGTGGATCCCTTGCTCTCTGTGCCACTGTACTCATGCTAGCCTGGCTGATGAGGGAAGACCTGGCCTGGCAGGTTGGGCTGGACTGTTCCCATGAGAAGCAGGGGCAAGACTGACTTGAATATGGTTTAGTCCATACTGGGGTGGCATGGTGAGCAAAAGAACAATGGATTTAACCCAGATCTCTAGACTGGTGGTGACTCCACATGCCGTCTGCAACACAAGGTAGATATGTCAGCTATCCCATGGTCTTAAACACACATTCTGTAATCATGAGCCAAGACAGACTAATACTGTGCACTGTCCTCCCATCAAAATCATGAGCCTCCACAGGCAACACAAGAGCACAATTAACTGCAATCCAGATCCTGAACTCCCCCAAACTTGAATACAGTCCAAAGGATGAGCCTTCTCCAACTGCACTACAACATGCGGTGTCCTTCCATGCAAATCATCACCCTCCACCCACTGCAGGACAAGGCAATGCCTTTCCACTGGACTCACAAACTGCCCTACAATGCACAGCTTATCCTTTAACTAGAAAACATGAAGGACGCAGATTTCGCCACTACCTTTAATCTGGTGCCCAATGGATGCAGAGTAACCACCTGAAATGTCATTTTTCCAAAACGGAGGTCCTAACCTGTGGAGAATGGAAATATCTACCAGTCGACGCTACAACAGTAGCATCAACTGAATTAAAAAACCTTTGAGAATCCATGAACTTGGGCCATTTCCTGGTCCCCCTCCCCAGTGACCCAAATCAGAAGAAGCTCTTTTTACATCAAATGAATTCTTCAACTGATTTTTATCCATCTAGATTACTGCTGCACATCTCTATTACACTAGGCACAGGATCTGTACTTAGGGGCCTACTCTAAGCACTGCAAATTGTCCAAAACAGGGCAGCCATATATCGCTTACACATCTGCTCATGAGAATCCATCACACAAGTGTCCAAGTGAATGGAGTAGGCCACTCTAAGGTGGTGCCTTGGAGAATCATACCTGCCGACAAAAAATACATTGCTGGAACCTCTTTCTATGTCAAGCTTTGAAATAATGGAATTACCTCTCAGCAAAGACAAAAAATATCTTTGAAAGGAAGTGAAGATCTGTCCATTCCAAAACAAATGATGCAGAATTACAATGACCAATAAAATAACCTGAATCACCTGCACGGGTAAGAAATGACAACAGATAACTCTGGATCATCCCCACACAAGAATTAGAACTTTTTCCTCCACACCAATTGTAGATAAGACTGCATAAAGAACAGACTCTACATCATCCCTTTCTAGGCAAATGTCTGTGACTCGATCTTGGCTATAGAGGTACACGCCAAGCCACTACTCTAAAGACTACACTACATTGCAACTGAACATCCTGTGATACAGCGAACCATGATGTATGTCCACTTATGCTCTTTGGCAACTCATCAGTGGTAAGAAGTAGTATATAAATGCAACTGCAATACACTGCACTAGCCCTTCCACCCAAATCACGATCCTTCACAAACCATCAAACATGCACAATGTCATATACACGTATATGAGCACTAGCAGCCCGTCCCGACGTTGTCCGGGTATGCATTGCTGCTGGCCAGTAGTATATTGTTTTGTAGGATTTCGTTTTGATAGCATTTCTTACCTGTGACAGGCCTGTGAAACGCTCTGATTCACAGTGCACTGCTGATGCACTTAAGAGTGCGCGTTCAGTAGTGTGTGAACTCGAGTTTTCCTACTTTATTTTTTCTTGCAATATTATATAGCGCGAACTCGACAACATGGCATGAGCACAATTTACATTACAGAAGAATACATTCATTTGTGGTAGGCACGGGGAGACAAAGCGATTTGCCTGGAATCACAGGATGCTGAGCTGATGCCTAGATTCGAACGTAGCTCCCCAGCTCTAAAGTTCGCAATTCTAGAACTTGGGGCGGGAGGTGTGTCTAAAAGTGTATGTCGGTGCTGGCCATCAATGAGAGAGGCCTGTGCATTTTTCAAATGGGTGGTGAAAAAATATGAGTATGTTGCTGGAGATGTGGGCCGCCGTGCCACGAATGTACTTACCGGGGGAGGGTAAACACCCATTATTCCGCAAGGTTCTTTCCGCATACCATCACTCCGCATACTTTCATTACGAAAGTACCATGACTCCGCAATGCCATTATAACACATGGCATTACATTTTATATGCTTTTACCACGCATACATTTACAATGAAATTCGTAGTAAATGCATGAATGGTAAAAGCATGTTTTTTTTAAATGTTTGGATAAGGTAAGTATGGATATAGGGGTATATGTTTTGGGGTACTGAGGTATATGTTTTGGGGTGTTTGGGTATTTTAAGGGTTCAGATATAGTTTTGGGTTATGGGGTACAGGGGTAGTTTTAGGGTTTAGGGATAGGTATGGGTTTTGGGGTACAGGGGTATTTTTAGGGTTCAGGGCTAGGTTTGGGTTTTGGGGTATAGGGGTATTTTTAGGGTTCATGGATAGGTTTGGGTTTTGGGGTACAGGGGTATTTTAAGGGTTCAGGGCTAGGTTTGGTTTTTGGGGTACAGGGGTATTTTAAGGATTCAGGGCTAGGTTTGGGGGTACAGGGGTATTTTTAGGGTTCAGGGCTAGGTTTGGGTTTTGGGGTACAGGGTATTTTAGGGTTCAGGGGTAGGTTTGGGTTTTTGGGTACAGGGTTATTTTTAGGGTTCATGGCTAGGTTTGGGGGTACAGAGATATTTTAGGGGTTCAGGGGTAGGTTTGGGTTTGGGGTACAGGGGTATTTTAAGGGTTCAGGGCTAGGTTTGGGTTTTGGGGTACAGGTGTATTTTAAGGGTTCAGGGATAGGTTTGGGTTTTGAGGTACAGGGGTATTTTTAGGGTTCAGGGCTAGGTTTGGGTTTTGGGGTACAGGGTATTTTAGGGTTCAGGGGTAGGTTTGGATTTTTGGGTACAGGGTTATTTTTAGGGTTCATGGCTAGGTTTGGGGGTGCAGAGATATTTTAGGGGTTCAGGGGTAGGTTTGGGTTTTGGGGTACAGTGGTATTTTTAGGGTGCAGGGCTAGGTTTGGGTTTTGGGGTACAGGTGTATTTTAAGGGTTCAGGGATAGGTTTGGGTTTTGAGGTACAGGGGTATTTATAGGGTTCAGGGCTAGATTTGGGTTTTGGGGTACAGGGGTATTTTTAGGGTTTAGGGATAGGTTTGTGTTTTGGGGTACAGGGTATATTTATAGGGTTAAGATGGGTTAGTGTTTAAGGGTGTTGGGGTATTTTAAGGAGTAAGGGTGGGTTATTATTATGGGGTGCAGGGGTATTTAAAGGGAGCAGGGTGGGATTAGCACACGATATGAGACATGGCATGAAGGGTGGAACTTACCACACGCCCCCAGCGTTTGTCACGCCTCCAGCACACGCCCACAGCACAACGCAGACACGCCCACAAGGGACTACTTTGCTGGCATGGTTCTTTTACCTTTTAAATGTATATGGTGGGCGTCTGCATAGCCTATGTCCTTCTGCTGCAACTGCCCTTTCCAAAGCTGTATTGGGTGTTGTGATTGGTGCTGTGGTTCCTGAGATTACCCACCTCAAAGGTTTGGGCTCTCTCTTTATTATATTAGTATGGATTCACAGACTTTGATCTTGTACAGATCATCCTCCCATTCATATCATCAGAATCTACACAACAACTCACTTACATGACCACAAAGCTCTGCAAATCATTTTCGGACTACCACAGAAGAATCAAACTGCAAGAGCTAAAGGACGGTAGACTCTTGATTTGTTAGTGGGGTGGGAAATGCATTGGCATTTAAAGCAGACAAAGAGATCTATTTAACACCATCAATTCTCCATTTAAGAGGACACAAGATCTTTCTCCAATCACGCTGATAATTATTAGATGCATTAATTTCTTGACAGCTGAAGGGCAGGCTGCTCTCATATTTGTCACGAGGAGTTCCTATGGTAGATCCCCAAAGTGACTTGAAGACAGTAAAACCAAGAAATGCAACATCTATATATAATGCTCGTCCTCAGGCCAAGAGCACTAAGGATGACACCCCCCCTCCCTTTATCAACATTTGTGGGGAAAACATCAATTTCCTTCGAGACATTAAGAATTTGTGATTTTTCCGCTTCCTCTTTCACCTACCTTACATTATTTGAAGATTTATGTTACTGTATTATCTGTTTTGCAATATTGTTCTTTCCCTCTTTTGAGGTTCGATGCAAGCTATTTATTTTTAAGAAATGCGAATAAAACATTTTTTTAAAGAATTCAGAATTTCGTTTCACCAAAAATATGGCTTGTGTCAACATTCTGCTTTCTTCAACTGTGGTAATTAAGAAGGGCCATCCATCTACATCCAAAGCGAGTTAAGAATTTCAACCACAAGATGGCTGCTAACAAGTGGTGATACAATCATATCACAGCCACCAAACTCAAAGTTAACAGACTGCCACCTACCAGACAGATTCACATTCGGGATTCTCTGTCTGGTCCAATAGTGGTACTTCAGGGGAGCTTCCATCTGTCTCTGACACTGCCTTCAAGCAAGGCTCCGAAGTGACTCAGTAAGATCTGTGCTGCATTGCTCGTTAGTGTGCAGTACAAGACCTACATATGAGATAATTGGCCATATGTGTACAAAATGGAGTGTAAAAGCACATGAAGACAGAAGACACCCAGTTTTGGGAGCCAGGATCTGGAAAACAATTGATAGACTGCTGCATGTAACACCCTCATATGGATTTTGAGAGCTAGTTAAAAAGTTTAATGTTCTCAAATTAATGGATCAAGTCAATGTTCTCTTGTTTCTGCACAGAGGCATCACCATTTTGGATTTCTGCCTGCTAGTAATAAGCCCTCATGATCAGACCATGGACAGCAGCTTACAAGATGAATACTCAGCTTACTTTTAGTTTATGAAAGTACTCATAACTTGTTGGGGCAGATCTAAGGAAGATATGGTGCAAAAGAATTTTGGACAACAGGAATCTAGGGAAAGTAGAAGGGAGTTGATGCATATCGGATGGCTACAGTATCGAGCTGGTCCTAGAAAAAAGAGCTTAAGCACATACCAGGTAGACATGAAGGAAATATGGTGTCAAAGGGCATTGTGGTATATAAGAAGCAAGCATCCTAGAGGCATGAAATAGAGAAAGGATATATGGGAGGCAGACACTTGGAATCTGGGGAAGAAAGGGGGACGGGGGCTTGAGCAGAGAGGAGGCAAGGAGTTGTGAGGAACAGTAGAGAGTTGGAGAGGATAGGAGGCAGAAAGAAGATGCTAGGGGCAGGGCATTGGGGGGAGGCTGGACATATGGGACAAAGGGAAAGCCCTAGGTTGACTAATGTGGATGTATTCACAGACAGATGGACAAAGAAATCACTAGCTATTCAGCCTGACAAAAATATCCATCTATCTACGTTTCTATCTATATATATCTTCACTAAAAAAACACAAGGTTAAAGTAATGTTATAGTTATATAAATATGTCAGTGACAACATTAACATTTTAAACACAGAAATTCACAAGTTAGCAGAGCAAACTATATCTTGCCCCCGCCATGCAATGCTTATGACCTAGCATATTACTCATGACATGTTCTACGACATCATTTATGACATCACTGATGACATCTCAAATGACATCACTGACAACAGCAATGGACTTCTTTGCTCAGGTCAAGAAGCATTATTTAGCAAGAAAAAGGCCTTCGGCTCCCTGGTTTACAGAAAGTCTTAGGAAACTTAGACAGGGCTGCCGCAAGCAGGAGAGGTTGTGGCTTGCTCATTTAGAACCTCTCTGTAGGGAACGGCACAAGCAATGTCTGAAAGTTTATAAAGTGGCCATTATGAAGGAAGAGATTATACTTCCCTAGGGTTACTGATTCCCTAAAATCTTCAAGGGATATTTTTAAGAATATTAATTTTCTTATTTCCCCGCATGTCACTGATCCCTCAGAGGCTTCGCAGGAACTCTGTGACCAAATATTGGATTTCTTCCAAGCCAAAATATCTGACATCCATGCCCTGTTGGAAACAGCGAACTCTAGTATTAGGTCAGGAATGCAAACTTCTACTCCCCCCAGTTAGACTCTGCTCTTGGGGAGACTCCCAGGCTCCTTACCTTCCCTCCCATGTCACTGGAGGTGACGGATAGGCTCCTGGATCGCGTCAATTTGGGCTCCCAGTTAGATCCCTGTCCTCTTAAGGTGTTGAAACCTGCCGGGAGATCGTGGTTCCCCCCTTCACTGAAGCTATGAACGCCGCCATCTCTGAAGGAGTGTATCCCTCGTTGTGGAAGAAGGCGGTTGTGAAACCACTTTTGAAGAAACCCTCCTTGGATCTTGGTGAATTGAAAAATTACCGGCCGATCTCCTTGCTTCCCGTCCCTGCCAAGATTTTGGAGGCCTATCTAATTTTCCATCTCAGCACATACTTAAAAGACCACCACCTCCTGGATGGTTCTCAACATGGTTTTAGGAGATACCATAGTACGGAGACAGCCCTGACGGCAGTCTTTAACAACATCGGGACTCAGGTTGATGCTGGCCATACCACTCTTCTTGTGCTTTTGGACCTCACCATAGCCTTTCACACTCTATCTCCTTACAGGCTGGCGGCTCGCCTTAGAGAGATAGGTGTTGGGGGTACTGCTCTGGGTCTCCTTGCATCCTTTCTTAGTGAGCGAGTGCAGATGGTGAAGCTGGGCCAGTTCTTTTCAGCCCCTAAAATCTTTGCAGTGTGGGGTCCCTCAGGGCTCTTCTTTGAGCCCTACACTTTTTAATATCTATGTAGCCCCGCTTGCAAAAGTGGTGAGATCTTTTGGCCTGGAGGTGCTGTCCTATGCGGAAGACACTCAAAGAATGGTTTCTATATCACATAGTGTAAAAGATTCTTCCCTCAATTTTAGGAGCTGTATGGAGACAGTTTTTGTTTGGATGGTGGAAAATATTTTGAAACTGAATGGAGAGAAGACTGAAGTCTGATTTTCAGGAGTAATCGGGAAATCTGGTCCAGCGACAGGTGGCCGGCCACGCTTGGTGTCTATCCCTGCCAAGTATCACATGGGAAGAACCTAGGGGTGATTATAGACAATGCCCTCTCTCTTGATCTGCAGGTCAATAGGACTGTCGCCACCTGCATCGGGATCATCATGATCCTTTGAAAAATCTTTCACTACCTCACTTTCGAAGCACGCAAGCAGGCCACCATTGCTTTAGTAACGTCCAGATTGGACTATTGCAATGCCCTTTACTTGGGCATTAATAAAGGCCTTATTCACCGGCTGCAATTGGTGCAGAATGCTGCGGCCAGGCTGGTATTGAACCTTCCTAGACATCATTCAGTCACGGCCTAGATCAAGCTAATGCACTGGCTCCCGATGGACCATAGGATTATTTTTAAGATCCTATGCCTAACTCATGAAGCCTTTTATGACTCTGGCTCAGAGGGCATCAATTCGATTGTCCATCATTATGCTCCTATTAGATCGCTCCGGTCCTCGGATAAAAACCTACTCACTGTTCCCAGGTTTAAGAAGGTTAAATGGGGTGGCAGAGCCTTCTCCACGGCAGCGCCCAAACTGTGGAATTCCCTTCCAGAAGAACTTTCTAGTCAGGTCTCCCTTCCGCTTTTTCGCAAAACCTTAAAGACCTGGCTTTTTCTAGATTCTTCAGTTTGAGTATGTTCCCTCTCTCATCGCTTTCTGATGCTTTGCAATCAGCGCCTTGACGCCCTTGGGCTGAGTTCACGCTCTACAAATGTAATATTCATTCATTCATTCATAACATCATCCAATGAATGTTAGTTTGTTTTATAGTGTACATCGTGGTGGGTAGCTACCATAATACTTTTCTACCTAATTCTGTACAGCCTGTGCACATCTACTGGGTGTTTGTGTTTTAAAAATCCATGTGCTTCTAATGCATCATAGATGTGTATAGGCATTGAACATGTTATAAATCTTTGTATTGAAGAGTAACTCAGTGCAGGAGACAGTTGACGACTTGTATCTGGTATGTTCCATACAAGTTTTTGGGTTCTGCAGAAAAAGTTTCCCACAGGGCAAATATTCTTTGTAGTAGATACTAAGGATTGTAAGCAGCCAAGAGCTGTTATACAGAATCATCTCAGCATGACAATTTCTACATAACACAGAAGACTGTGTGCACCAGGTACTAACCTATGCACATGTGCTTGTTTTGCTTCGGAAGATGGGCTATCGGTAAAGTTTTTTCCACCGTATGAAGGCTGCAGGTACCATAATGTAGCAACTTCTGACTGAGGTTATTTATTTGTGAATAGTGTCTTTCCTGACAAGTGTTTCATAGAGTGTACACTGTTCTTAGTAGAACTTTTTAATACTCTGTGGTGTATTTCTCATGAGAGTTTCTCTGTCTGTAGACTCTCTCCAGAGAGTACGCACCGTTTACAGTAACCACTTTTCTATTCATATCAACTTCATTTCCTGCCATTGTTAGGAGTACATTTTCAACCTTTTCCAGCATGGGAAGAGGTTGGAGAGTTGATGAATACTCTTAAATATCCAGATTTGTAAAGCTGCACATGCTTACAGATCACCCAAGACTTAGAACAACCACTCCTTGCCTACTCCCTGGTGGAATAACTAAAGTCTTGCTAGAATCCATACCCTGAGATAATATGAGCCCGGAACTAATCAGAGAGGCTATTTTCAGAACTCTTATAAAGGGAAAGAACTGATATATTTTGTCATCTCACTGCATAGCACCAAACAAAAGTGACATTTTTACAGGACAAGTAGATTTCTGAAGCATCCCATCTCATAGGCAAACAGTCATTTTATAAAATTCCACACCCCTGCAGACACAAGGCAGCGAGCTAGGCCAGAAAGCACAGAGCTGCAGTAAATAGGAAGTGGGGGAAAAATCCTTCACTCGTCAGTGATAACCGCGCAGGGCCTTTACAATGCAGTCACTACCACGACTGTCGACAATACCATGTGTTCCGGTAGCACACAAGTCGTTACAATGACTTGCTTTAGGGAACACAGTGTTGGACTTGGGTTGGATTTTAAGTTCAACACCTCCCTTATTGATACACCGACTGGAGTTCGAATAGTAATTTATACTATTCCAAAGTCCAGAGCTTCCCTAAAGCAAGTCCCTGTAACAACTTGCATGGTAAGAGAACATGTGGTAAAGACGCAGTCGTAGTAGTGACTGAGTTGTTAAGCCACTCGTGGATTAGGTGTGCGTGGTTACATCATACAACCAAGCAGTGGGCAATTGTAACCCACAAGAAGCTACAGCAGACAAAGTGGGGAGCTGTGGCTTACAGAAAGTGAGGATGCACGGGTCAGATAGATAGCAGTGCGCTGTGGATGATATGAAGTATGGAACTACTGTATGTAGATCAGGAATTGCAGCAAATAAGATGCAGGGAATGACAGAAGATAAACAAGAGGAAGCAGGGCAGAAATGTCTGAGTGTCTTTAGACTGTAAATCTTTCATTCAACGAGTTTCAACCTGTTTTCGAATCACATTTGATTGAAGGTTTGTCAAGTGGTTGTCCTACTGGCTCCCTTCTGACATTTGCCCAGCAGAGTATATGCAGAAAATGAATGTGCTATTATGCAGAGTACTGTCACACTTCTTTTAGTTTTGAAAACAGGTAATGTTCCACAAGCTTGGCAGAATTTTGGGAGTAAACCACTACTTTAAAACTTTCCCTGGACCCAGCTGGCTTGAGCAATTTCTGGCCCATTCCATATCACTCCTTCCTTATATGTTCAAGTGTGGGAGAAGATGATTTTTTTCCAGTTATTCAACTTTCTAAAGTCTCAAACTAATCTTGATTTGCATCAGGCGAGGTTCCGCCAAGGTAAAAGTACTGAACTAGTTGTTCTACTGGTCCTGAATGATATTTGCACTCTATGGATGTAGAGAATTTGGGGGCCCTACTCTCAGCAGCCTTTGACACTGTTGGCCATGGGGTGCTTTATTGCAAGACTTAAATAAATTGGTTTAAATAGTGTGGTACTGATGTGGTTTATCAAATTATTGACCAATTGTTACCAAAATGTTCCCGTTCCAACTTTTTTCTCAGAATCCCAAACCACCAACTGTGAAGTTCCTGGGTTCCCAGGGAATCCGTTCTATAACCATCACTCTAATACCTATGAGAACCTAGCTAAACCGCCTCAGTTGGGTATGAGATGTTGTGTGTATGCAGATGACACACAGCTCCTTTCCAGACTCTCTCCCTCATGAAAAAGGGTGCTGTACACCAGGGTCCTGTTGTCAGATAGTCTCAATGCTGCAAAACACTTACATTCAAACCGGAGTAAAACACAGATACTTTTAACATCACCAGCGGTCACCACTGGTCTGAGCGTGACCTTACTAGGATCGTTACTAGATTCCCCCCCCCCCCCCTTCCTTCAACCAAAGAACAGAATAAGGGCATCTATATTGCCTCAGACCTTACTCCTGATCCCATGTTTCTCAAACAGCATAGACCTGCGTATTCCAAAATGAAATTATAATGTAAGCAGATTAATGCCCCGGTTACTTACTGGTAAACTTCACTACTCCGAGTATAGTCTTCCTCGCCACATGACTAACAAAGTGAGCTTCAACTCCACACCAGAACCCTCAAAAGCAAAAAAGTTAGCCTCCCATCCCTTCCCAATATGGCCGGCCCATTACACCCTTGACCACTATAAGAGGTAAGCAGGCCCAACCCTACACCCTGAAACTACCAAGCATAAACATGAAGCCGATAGCCAGACAGGGAGGGAGGGATGGGAACTCATGTGGTGAGGAAGACTATACTCGGAGTAATGAAGATTACCGGTAAGAAACCGGGGCATTACCTCCTCGTTAGTCTTCCCCGCCACATGACTAACAAACTGAGCACAAACCAAAGCCAAGAGGCATCATGGAAACTCACAAAAAACTAACGGATCAGAATGGGATGACCACGAAAGAGGGCAAACCCAAAAAACACATACGAGTGAAAATAAAAAACACCCAAGAGAGAGGCAACCACAAGCAGGAAGAACCAGCCCGGAAAACAGAGACATCGAAGGGCCGAGACCCCAGACCCCTGAGACCTATAGGCCAGCCAGAAGCAGGCCCAAAACCAACGACAGAATGCAACAAAAAGTCGCAGGGAGAGACCAACAGACAAAGCACAAAACAACAATGTGCTATGAATGAATGAATATGCACTTATATAGCGCATGGCTACCCATAAGGCATCCCAGTGCATAGTCAACACACTTGTTCAACAATGATCAGGCAAAAAGAAAGGTCTTCAGCTGTTTCATAAACCTAAGATGGTCGGCTTCAAGGGGGATGGGATCAGGAAGCTGATTCCAAAGCCTGGCTGCGTTGTTGGAGAAGATACTGCATGCAATTTTGGGGGACTTGGTGGTTGGCTGAGGGTTCCGAGGAAGATCGGTGTGGGCAGGAAGTGGAGTTAGCGTTCCAGCTTCCTGGCACACACGCCCCAACGCACGCCGATAGGCAGACTCGGATATAAAACTGTGCTGATGCTGTGGCCGCGCAGCGGACGCACGCAGGGGGCGCGCCAAAGGCAAGCCTGTCTGTGCCAGGACGGGGCTAGGGGCGGGAACCCCTGCACGTTCTCCCTCCGAGGTGCGGTCATATAGCAGGGAACAACTTTACAACCTTAGAGGTAAGAGTAGACCGGACTGTATGCTATGCACCCTGTAACCCCAGCCCATCTCCCCACAAGGGACCAACCAGGCCCTAAGCCGCTCAACTACCAATAGCAGGAGCCGACAGGCAGGAAGAGCCCTATAACCGACCCCACTTGGTCATAGCGGGCCAAGATGCAGTCCAGAACTACCAAAGACAGAGAAATAGCCGTCACCCAAAGCAAAAAGTACCCCTCGCCCTACCCATGACAGACTGAAGCCGAGCCGAGAAGAGAATGTCAAATGAAACATTTTTCAGGGAAAACACTCTTGGGTCCAGTTCCACTAAAGAAACCAAACCCACAGAAACACGGGGGTTAGAACATGCAGCCCATGAGGCAGAGAGTCCGAGACCGTAACCACTAGGACGCCGGCTCCCACCACAACTAGTACCCATACACAGCCGCACCCAATACTCGCCGTATAGTCCAGCAGTGCGAGAAGGGGAAAAGCGCGTGCGTGTGTGAAAAACACACGAATAAAAACCCAAAAGCTACAGACTGAAGACGAGCCAAGAGGCAGAAAGAGACCCACCAGGGAACGGTGTCACTCCAGGGACACCCAAAAACCACCCGCCCCACACCCCTGGACCAAGGAACGTGAGAGCGTGAGGCAAAATCCGGACCAGGATTGCAAGATGCAAGCGCCGCCGCACGTGGCTCCAGACAGCCCGCAGGTGCGCACGGCACCCAAAAGTACACGTGCCAACACAGGTCTGGTGGAGCAGCACCGGGCCAACCCTAAACAGGCACATCGAGGCAGAACGTCACGAGACCGGCTACCAGGACCGAAAGCGTCCCACCGAGGCATGCAAGGAGAAGCGCAGCCCCGCAACAGCCAGCGCAGGAGCCGAAACAGGTATGGACACACCGCTAGCCCCCTGGGACAGAGACAGAGCAGGTCGCAGGGAAGCCCTCAGGGGACCCCGACCAAAACAATAAGGTAGCGGAGGAGCGCCCTGAGACCGCAGAATGGACCGTCGGACACCCCACCCCCCCACAATACCAGAAGGCCAGCCTACTGCGTCTACAACACAGGGCAGCTGTGAGGCACAAACAGCCAAAATCCCTCCACTGGAGTGCAGTGGTAACAGCGGGGGCGAGCAGAACAGGGCTAAGAGAAAGAGACCTGACGCACACTGCCCACACGGACGAGGGGACAGGAGACGGCCCGAAAAGGGCCAACCCCACCTGTCCGGCCTCCTGTAAACCTGTGGCTCGCTAAAGCAGAGCCTAACCGGCCCAGACCATACACCGGGGGAAGGAAGGAGGAAGGCCCCAGAGCCCTAGGGCCTGCTAGAGCTGGGCCACCAGCCAGGGACCCCAGTCCCAGCTACAGCAGGAACCACTTACCTTAAGACACGCTCAGGAGGATCTGCAGCACAGAACTAAAAAAACAGGCTGTATAGAGGTCAAGGGTGTAATGGGTCGGCCCTATTCGGAAGGGATGGGAGGCATGGGAGGCTGACTTTTTTGCTTTGGAGGGTTCTGGTGTGGAGCTGAAGCTCACTTTGTTAGTCATGTGGCGAGGAAGACTAACCAGGAGGTAATGCCATGTCTATGGGAACGCTGCTGCCAGACTTGACATTTGGCCTAAGGAAATGTGACTCCGTTTCCCCTGGTCTGAGGGGTTTACATTGGCTTCAAGTTCATAAAATAATTATTTTCAAAGTCCATAGTGTATAAGTGCTTTTCCACAAAGAGGCTGGAATTGCTTGCAACTCGAAGTGTTTGTTTAAACCAGTAAGACATTTATTTGTACTCGGAAAGAACATGCCTTCTTCACTTTCCACGAGCTTGCGCGGTCACTTACGGTGATGAAGCATCTTCTTCTGCAGCAGCTGGGATCTGGGTTTCCCTCCCACTATCGCTCCGCGCGCTTCCTTCCTTATTACACTTTACAAAGGCGCTCAAAACCTATCGCTTTCACCGTTGGCTAAGGCCTTTTCCCCGTGTTAGGGTCTGTTTTGTTTCTCAGGTGTCATGGTCTGCTTACTTTCTCACGCTAAGGATACTCTTTTCAGCGCGAAGACACTACAGCGATCGTTTGCGCTACAAATATTAAATAAATACAACAAATAGTAAGTAGAGAGCGGAGGTCAACAGGAAGCACACACCTGGGCATGGTCTGAAGCCGGGAGTAGCCGCAGGTAGCAGGATGAAGGGAACAGGGGTAGACTGGACAGGCAGCAACGCGCTGGATAAGATCATAGGGCAGACAGAGGGAAAGATAGGAGGGAGGAAGTCGAGGCAAAAAGAATGGGGAAGGGGATAATTGGGAACTGGGCAGAGAGGGAGCCGGGCAGATAGCACGGAAGTGAAGCAGGCCGGTGAACTGGGGCACATGAGGGAGTTGGGGAACCCAGGAGTCAGGCAGCGATTGAAGCTGCAGGAATTGGGAAGCGTGCAGCTAGGACAGCTGGGGGCGGTAGGAGCCACGGAGCTGGGACAGATAGGAGGACAATGGGGCAAATGTTAGGGAGCTGGGCGGACAGCAGGAGCTGGGCAGTTAGGAAGCGTGGAGTTGGAGCAAACATGAGGGTGAGACTGTGCAGGGTGCCCTACAGCTGCAGATGGAAAACAGTTCGCTGAAGAAGATAAGAAACAGAAAGTTGGGGTGAGGCAATAGGTGAAGATGGAGCAGACAGTAGGCAGGGATACAGAAATTAAAACATGGAACTGGTGGGGTTAGGTGGGACTCTAAGGCAGCTGGAAAGCACGGGCCTAGCAGAGGCCGGAAGGTGCCAAAGCAGGCAGGGGGTTGGGGGTAGATATGAGGCAGGGAACAGGGGTTGATAGAAGGCCTGAGTATGGGGAGACAGACTGGAGGCTGGGAAATAGAGCTGATGGGGCACAAGTGTGAAGTAGGGCAGAGAGGAAGCGTGAAGGTTTGGTAGAGAGGAGGCAGAGCGCTGAGAGAGGAGGCAGGGAGCTGGGGTAGGGAGCCGAGCAAACAGTAAGGGTGAAAGGACAAGTAGGAGGCATGAGGCGGGCAGCTCGGGTAGAGAGGATGCAAGGAGTCGGGCAGAAAGAAGGGAGGGAGGGAAGACAAGAATCGTGAAGCAGGGCAAAAACAAATCAGGAAGCCGGGGCAGATAGGAAGAAAGGAGCCGGGCAGATAGAATGGATGTAGCTGGGTACTTAGAAGTGAGGCGTCTGGGTAAAATAGAAGTTTGGGTAAAAAGAAGATTGTGAACTGGGGCACACAGGAGGCAGGATCTGAATGGACTAGATGGAGGCAGGGAAATGGGGCAGACGGACAGAGTGGTGATGCAGGAAGACCGGCCTAGAAGCAAGGGATGCTGGTCAAAGAGGAGAGAGGAATCAGAAGCACACAGCAGGCAGCGGAGATACAGAGAAAGCAAGAAGCTGGGGCAGGCAGGGGAAGCAGGGGTAGACAAGAGGGAGTGGTGCAGGCAGGGGGAGCTGGGCAGACAGGAGGGGGCTGTGAAAGGCAGGAGGGGCTGGGACAGGTAGGATGGGGCTGGGGCAGACAGGATGTGGCTGGGACAGGCAGGGGAGAGCTGGGGAAGATAGGAGGGTGCTGGGGCTGGGGCAGGCAGGGGGAGCTGGGGGAACTGGGGCAGACAGGAGGGGGCTGGGGCAGACTGGAGGGCCCTGAGGCAGACACGAGGGGCTGGAGCAGACAGGAGGGGGATGGGGCAGGCAGGGGGAGCTGGGGCAGACAGGAGGGGACTGGGGCACGCAGTAATGGGCTGGGGCAGGCAGGCAGGATGGAGCTGAGGTAGACAGGAGTGAGCTGGGGCAGACAGGCGGGGGCTGGGCACGACAGGAGGGGCTGAGACACACAGGAAGGGGCTGGGGCAGGCAGGTGGAAGCTGGGGTGGGCAGGTGGGAGCTGGAGCAGGCTGGGGTAGGCACGAGGGGGGTGGGGCAGGCAGGAGGGGGCTGAGGCAGACAGGAGTGGGCGGGGGTATGCAGGGGCTGGGGCAGGCAGGAGGGGGTGAGGCAGACAGGAGTGAGCTGGGGCAGGCAGTGTGAGCTGTGGCAGGCAGGAGGGGCCTGGGGAAGGCAGGAGGGCAGGCATGAGGGGGCTGGGACAGGCAGGAAAGGGCAGGGGCAGACAAGAGAGGGCAGGGGCAGACAAGAGGGGCTGGGGCAGGCAGGAGGAGGGAGCTGGGGCAGGCAGGAGGAGGGAGCTGGGGCAGGCAGGGGGTGGCTGGGGACTGGTTAGGCAAGAGGAAGGGAGCAGGGGCAGGCGGTAGTTAGCTCGCGAAGACATGCCTCATAGGTAACGATAGGTAAATAGACGTCAGGGAGCAGGACTGAGTCAGCTATGTCATACAAGAACAAGATGGGGCAGATAGGAAATAAGGAACCGGGGCAGTTATGACTCGCGGCGCTGGGCTTATGGAAGAGAAGGATCTGGGGGCAGACGGGGCAGATAGGAGGCAGGGACGTGGGACAGACAGCAAGGTGCTCGGAGGGAGAAAACAAGAAGCTAGGCAGAGAAGAGACGGGGAAGCAGATGAGGCAGGGAAGCAAGGAAGACGGGGAAGCAGAGGGGAGACAGGGAAGCACAGGCAGCAGGGAAACAGAGGAGACAGAAGCAGAGGAGAGACGGTGAAGCAGAGGAGACAGGGAAGAGCAGGATGCAGGGAAGCAGAGGAGAGCCAGGGAAGGAGATGAGAGACAGAGAAGCATAGAAGAGACGGGGAAGCGCATGAGGCAGGGAAGCAGAGGAGAGACAGGGAAGCAGAGGGGAGACAGGGAAGCAGAGGAGACAGAGATGCAGGGCAGACATAAGTCCTGGAACTGTGACACAAAGGCGGTGGGAAACTGGGCAAAATTAAGAAAAGAAAGGGGGTAAGTGGAAAGCAAGGAAATTGGGAGAGTAACGAGGCAGCGAGTTCCACGTTTTTCAGATTGTGAACCAAGCCGTGAATTGGAGATAAAATTCAGGAATCCTTCAGGAGCCCGCGCTCTCCTTCGAACCCCTAATAGAGCTAAATACTTTCCATACAAAGGGGGGGAAGGAAAGGAAGACACTCAGTGGGCCAGACGGCAAACATGCCAAGCGAACACCTGCATCTAACCGAGAGACGAGCGCATCTAAACTGCACGTTCCTGAAGGTCACTGCTTTCTTGCCCTTGGTAACCACTGCATGGTTCACGAATCTAAGGTGCATACACACACACCTTAAAATACATATGCACAAACACATAGTATAATTATCATTTAAAGCGGCCAGCGATGCCGGGCAGCCACATAACGTACAGCGGCGCATCCAAGAGCAGGGACGAGCACAGACAGCAGCAGCGAGCTGCACAAGAGCAAGAGGGGGGAACCGGCGGCGAGTGAGCCAGAAAGAGCGAGAGGGAAATAATGGGGAAAGTGGGGGGTGGGGGAAGAGAGACGGTGGATATTAAGAGGGCGCCGCTATACACAGATATACGGGGGTGGGAGAGAGCAGGTGGGGAGAAGGAAGGTGGAAGACTGTGAGGTACAGGGAGAGGAAGAGAGAGGGTGAAAGATGACGCAGAAATAAAGGGAGAGGGGTTGGATAGGGGATAAAAGGAGAACGAAAACGGGGGAATGCAAGAAATACGTATCGCGAATATATATTAATCATAACCAAAAATGTTACGTGTGTGTGTTTTTTCATGGCGATGTCACCCCTATGAATTATTTTCCACAATTAGCAGAAGTTCGACCAGTCCCATCAAATTCTAATTGCATCAAAATGGCTCTGAGTTATTTCTTATCAGTTAATTAGATATATGATCACGTATTCAAACTAGTTGGTCAGCTTCGTTGATGCCTTTTGATTAACCGACATTCTCTCCAGGAAATGACAGGGTCCAATCGGTGCCCATTATTAGATAAGCCTCGCACAAAGCAGGTGAAACCCTCTTACGTAAACAAACAAATGTGCTCCTCAAAACAGCAGAACATAGCTTCAACTAAAGCTGCCTTCTGAACAAGAAATGAAACAGTTGACAAGTCTTTCCCAACAGCAGCTAAACAGCGGAGTCCATTATTTAATCTGCTCTGTTAAATGGATACTTTCGTCTTTGGAAACATTTATTTTCACTCTAACGCACCAAAGTAAGCATTTCATATGAAAGGTGCAACACGGGACACGTATCATGGTGTAACAGTCTTTTTTGGGATCTTGTGACATTTACAAATCACTTGGCCTCATGGTTTCTTATGTCACTAGAACCTCTTGACGTCACTGCTGGACTCATGGCTGTCCATCATGTATCCTCTTCAAGTATATCACATACCGCAGTGCAATCAGGAGAGCTGGGCCTTCGCTGATACTTTCCATGGGGAATTCCACCATAATGTAATGCCTACAACGTTGAATATATATATATATATATACACAAACTCAAACGTAACAAAGTTAAAACACGTGCTTCGTCAGAATAATAAATGTGCATTTCACATATTCATTTACACCCGCTTTTATAAATTCAGCCAATAGTATGTCTATATGTGGAAGATGTTATATAACCATGTATTAATATGGTACTGTAAGTGTTCAAGGTGTGTAGCATGCTGTTTCTTTTTTTTTGTTGTGTAAAGGTTTTGTACATGCAATATACAGTATATGCCGATAGCGTTTGGAAGCTATACATACATATGTTTATTAAAGACATGTATTTAGGCATCTGTATATAAAACACTCTGGGCCTACCAATGTATAGGAAAAGGATAGTATGGGAAAGTGAGGCAAATACTAAATAATAATATGTACCTATAGGTATTCTAAGACTTGCAGGTTGATAGTAGATATTACTGTATCCATCAACATATCCATGTGCACATATTGATGATATTACATACATACACATATATATGCACATTTGTATTTATTGCGTGATTTGACCGTATACTGTATGTATCAATATATCGACACCACTATGTGCCTAAGTTATGCATGTAATACTATATAATAATAACATAATATACCTCTGCTACAAGTATGTATTGCGTGTATATATCGGTGGCATCCTGTCTGTACTACTACACATACAAGTTGCATTCTATACTGACGTATTAATGCCATTCTGTACCTATATATTCGTATGTGCACACTGATAAAGACCTATATATTGATGAAGTACACATGTATATATTGGCATATAGCTACTTATGGTACCCCGCACTTGCACATTAATAAATACTCTGATAACATTGGGTACCTACATATACAGTACTGATGGCACTCTGTGTGTTGAACATAGTCTCTACGTAGCGATGGAAGCATCTGCCTAATGACACACACGTGATATACTCAGCACCTACTGACAGTAGGCATTCGCTTCCCCGTCATACCCTACACATTGATTCATACATGTATGTACTAAGTACAGGCTCGTATTGATGGAATTCTCCATCTAGCACTTTCATTTCCACTTACTGGCTACATATTCCACCTATAGATAACACACGCATGTAGCCCGATGTTTATATACTCTATTCATTGCATGCGCACGGGCGGCGCTGGGCACCTGTAAATTTGGCTCCAGTGATTTAGGGCAATCTGCACTTATATACAAAGATTCACACATTGACGTTATATATATATATATATATATATATATATATATATATATATATATATATATATTTCACCTAAATGCAGGTATCGGTGTTGTTCGAACCTATGGATTTGATACACATTGGGTGGTATTCTGCATCACATTCACATACGTTCCTTTCTGTGCCTGGTGATTGTCGGGAGCCTCATACCGGGGGCACGCGGCACCTATGTGCGCATATTCCCATCCTGATGAATATTCTGCACCTGCAGTCAGCCCGCGCGCCGCCCCGCTCCAGGATGCACATACCTGGTAGCTGAGGACGCTCTCAGACTCCAGGCTCCCTGCCCGGTGCTGCATGGCCAGGGCGGAGCTGCTGCTGCACCTCAAGTTGCTGAGGGTCTTCAAAGAGGCAGAAGACATGTTGGGTGCTCCGTCAGCACCCTTGGAGCGGGTTATCCGCTGCTGCAGTCCCGGCCGCGCGCACCCGCCGCACCAGCCTCCATCTCCGACACTGCACTGAGCACTGCTGGCAGCCGGGACCAGCCTGAGAAACAAGCTCAACCGGCTCTGCGCAAAGGAGCCCGAAACAAACCCTGCCTGACAAATGATGTGAGTCGGCTACAAATGTAGAGCTCTAAGGGCTGAGTCAAGAGATCTTCACTTAAAGAGTTTGGGAGTATTTCAGTTTGATGTTGCAGCAAAATGCTTACTGTTCTGCTCTAAATATCCAATTACAAGCCATCGCTGTGGCTTCCAAAAAAGTTCAGCAGTACTATCCAATTCATATGAAAAAATTTGGCATACCATCAAGTTTCTTTTTCTTCCTCTTCCTTAAACAAATTGCCATCTTAACAGCATGCTGGTACTTTGTAGCTAGATTCACACTATTGAAACCCCCATTCATACATACTTTAGTATATACCCTCTATACAGCATGTACTCTGATTATTTAGAATGAATGGTGCTTAAACGAAAGGTTTTTGTCCTGCAGTGTCCATAGCGATGAGGTTTTGACGAACAACAGCTTAATGTATTTGTAGAAAAAATGTTTCTAGGATTTAAAACATGATTCATCTCAATTGGGAGTATTGGACCTGGAAAAAATGAGTGTGCACACGAAACGCAGAGACTCACACTCAGTGATTGCACATTCAGATGTCTGCACACCAACAGCTTACCAATAGATAAAGCGAACCCAAGATGATGGATGGAGTGCTGACATTTTTCAACCACTGGCTCCAAGTCAAGAGATCTGAGTTGAATCCATTGTTCTTTTGCTCACACTGCCACTCCAGTTTGGACCCAGCCATATGCAAATTAGTCCTGACCCTGCTCCTCATGGGAACAGTCCAGCCTGAACTGCCAGGCCAGGTCCTCCCTGGACAGAAAACTTGAGTACTGGGATCGGTTTCATGGTATCACCACTCAGCCAGGCTAGCTGAATCCAGTGACACAGCGAGCAAGGCACCCCCGTCTGAGCATACCCTTGGACACTTAGGGCAAACATAGCAAACACAAGATGATGGACGGAGTGGTGAAGCTTTTCAACCACTCACTCCCAGTCAAGTGATCTGGGTTGAATCCATAGTTATTTGGCTCACTACGCCACACCAGTTTGGACCCAGCCGTATGAAAATCAGACTTGACCCTGCTCCTAATGGGAACAGTCCAGCCGCTAATTTCAAGCTAGCCTGGCTGATGAGGGGAGTTACCGCTAAACCGGTCGCAGGATGCTTGTTTCTGGTCCAGGGAGGACCTGGCCTGGCAGTTCAGGCTGGGCTGTTCCCTTGAGGACCAATGTCAAAGCTGATTAGCATATGACTGGGGTAACGCACAAATAACAATATATTTAACTCAGATATGTGACTGGGGGGGTGAATGTTTGATTTGTTCAGCATTCCGCTCATCATTTGTTTGTGCAGCATACAAATAGATAAAGAGAGAAACTAAACATATCTCATTGACATTCTATGCCAGACTGCCTCTGTAACTTACTTTACCCGATTTCAATTAAGAAGGACAGGTAGAGGTGTGCCTTGCTATGTTATTAGCATTTGTATAAAATGCAACATGCTTTACCACTTTACAGTGAATCTCTTGAGTTGTTGGGAGTAACAAAATGTTCACTGAAGAAAACACCAATCTTTTTAGTTCATCAGCTCTAGAGTAATTTTTTTATTATTCTCTTTTTTTTTTTTAGGACCAAGTCGGTTTTGTTTTTGGGACCACTACATGTCCATCATTTGTTTCCTCTTGTGAATACTCATCTGTCCTTTTGTTTGACTTTGTACAATGTTGTACTAGTTGGTATCAGCACAGCGTAACCTTTTATTATATGTTCTGGATCTCTTGACGCTTAAGGCTGTCCGTAACCAATTGATTTGTTACGAGTGAGTCACAGAAAACAACTGAACACATCTGTGACCACTTGTGTTCTCTACTGAAATTTGAGTCTCGCAGTTATGCTCCCTTTCACACAAAAATCATTCTTTTTTCGGCTGAACACTGAACTTTTACCCCAAAATCTCAAATATCACCACCATGGACTTTTTATGGTCTTTGGCAGTCCATGAATATTTAATATTTTATACCGAATCCCTTAATTTGTACGAATAGTAGCTCTGATTTTTTTTCACACTTACATAAGAAACGTTGCAACCCAGAGCACTATTTTAAGAGAGATTTTTTTATTTGAACCTTGGTTGGTATAAAAAAAACAGCTTATCTCAATAAAGTTGTGAAATGAAAGTAATCAAATAACAACTAGTGTGCCCTTTGGCAAATGTGTGTCATATAACATCTTTTTTCATAGCGTTGAAACTGTAGGTGCATTGCAAGGCTCTCGATAAAAATAACTTATAAGGAATGAAATTATGTTGCAGAAAATAACCCGTTACCGTGGCACGTGTCCCAAAAAATTGTATCGTGGAACAATAACAAATATTACAAGTGCATGTATGTGACCCACGCTTGCGTCACATACCACAAAAGTCAGTCATGCTACACCATGGTGATAGTGGTCAGATATGTGCCATGCCGCCTCGTGACTTCATCAACTACATTACTTGTATTCTGAATCCTTTCCACTACAATAAGTGACTTTAAGGGACTGCTTTCTCCAATAGTTAGAAGCTCCAGTAGTTAACTCCGCCGGCGCGAGGATGGCGCGCGCTACATCCGCCGGGAGCTTTGTGGGGAATTCCAATTAGAAGTCGCATCCAAAACCGACTGGAAAGGAGCGCGAGGCTATTTCTGGAACGGTGTTAAGAGGTGACGTAACAAAGCAAAGCCCACCTTCAACAGCTGTACCACAATACAGACGCCAGCTGCAGGCCCAGCGTCCTTGAATCAGTGCTGCCTGTGCGACATGGTAAACACATGGGTGCATAATGGCATCTTCACAGTGACTAGGCATGGATGGAAGAGGCCCTCAGGGTGCTTGTGAACTCAAAAAGAATGTTAAGTATTGGCGTTGTTGCATACGAGGAAAGGACACAAACTCTGAAACGGATAGTCATCATGAGCAAAATAACTTTTTTACATTTTGGAAGTGCTGTGTTTTTTTTTTTAAAGTAGAAAGTCATACAACACAACAGTAATCAGTGGCTCATTTCAAGGAATAGGGCACCCGAAATCAGCCCTGGTAAAAATGTCAAATCAACCCTACTTAGCTAGAGGGCACAACTGGAAAAGAACCAATGGAGCCTTCATGGTTAGGATATGGAAGCTAACCCTGGCATGCAGGCAGCCCCCCTACTTAGCAGGCCCATTGGGCATATGCCAGAGTGGCAGAATGATCAGTCCACAGGGTCGGACTAGGGGGTAATCAGGCAGTGCCGGTCGGGCTGGTCTGATAGGTCAGTGTGGGGGGTCGGTTTAATGGTTGCTTAAGAGTTTTTACTGCTGATTCCTCTGAAATTAAAACTGATACTGCCAGCAGCAAGCTGAAATCCATGCAGCCTGCCACACCTTGCAAAACACTTATACAGCGTAGCAAGGCTTTACAAGTTCAAAACTCCCCCATTTTGGGAAACTGGCCACTTTTTCTAGCGTTCCAGTTCACTAATGGGGACCACTTTTAATTTGGTGCCCGGGCCTATTTTCAGTCCCAGTGTGACATCCATCTGTGGCACTGTGGGAAGTGCTCATGTAGTGTGACAATACATGCCCGTGTTGCAGAATGCCTGTAACGGAGTCTCCGGCGGAGTCCCAGGAGAGTCAGATTCATGTAAAATCTGCAGGATTTCCATATAAGAAACATATACATGACATGTATTTCAAAATTTGCAAACATTCGTGACAAGAATTTTCAATTCTATTAAGGACTAGGAGGCGAGGGTTATGCTTTCTCATTTCTTTAATGAAATGCTCAGCAGCCAATAAAAAACAACCAAAAAACTACATTTCCCATGAACACCAGGGAATAACCATAGAGAGTAGTGTATAAAAGGTCCCAACATTAGTCTGTCTTCCTCTTTCTTTGTGGAAACACGTCCAAGTTAAAGTAGAATCCCAAATACAACAGGAACAACAATTCCAAACAAGCCGCCGTCATCCAGAGAATCCTGAAATAGGCAGCCGAAGAACCATGGGTCCAGGAGCCAGGAGGAGAAGGCGATTCCGACGAGGAACAAACAACATCACTTCTGGTCTGAACCTGGGAAAAAGATACAGAGCCATAATATCCAAAGTAATAACACTGTCAAGAGCAATGCATGGGAGGGAATAAGAAGAAACGAAATATTTGCAATTGCATGTACACAGTCATAATACATTAGCATGCAAATATGAAGCACGGGTGGGATAATCCTCACCTCCTAGTCCTTAATAGAATTGAAAATTCTTGTCACGAATGTTTGCAAATTTTGAATTCTATGTCAGGACAGGAGGCTCCGATTATGCTTTTTTAAAGCTGATCCACCACTACAGAAGCAACACAATCAATAGGTTTAAAATAAAACGTTTTAAATACAGAATCAGATGACCAATCTGCAGCTTTCATTATATCAAACAAAGTAACACCCATGGAATAGGCTTTGGATGCCATCGCCCCGCGTGCAGAATGCGCGCCAAACACAGAAACATCAATACCTGCTTCAAACATAAGCCACCGCACCCAGCGCGCCAAAGTAGCTGGAGTGACGGGGCGAAAGGGCTTTTGTAAAGCAATCAGCAGTTGACCCTGCATGTCCGAACGAACAGAAGCAGTACTCACCTCGTAATCCTTTAGGCATTGCACAACGCAAAGGTTGGGATGAGAAGGAAAAGAAGGATAAGTAATAGAAGGCGTATTAGATTTCGTGCGTCTGGAAAGACGAAAAGAAACCCCCTCAGGAGTAAAACTGCGACCCGCAAGATCCAAAGCGTGGACATCTGACACGCGTTTACATGAAACCAGGCACAGCAACATCGTTAACTTCGCAGATAACTGTTTGTGAGATAACAAAGAGTTCGAGGGCCAGGCTTCCAAGAACCGGAGAACAACCGAAACATCCCATAAGGTAACATACTTAGGAGCAGGAGGTTTCGCAAAACAAATTCCTTTAAGTAACCTGGAAACAAAAGGATGTTCACCCGCAGGTTTCCCATCGATGTGGGCATGACCCGCCGAAATAGCTGATCTGAAACCATTGATAGTCGAGTAAGCCAGACCAGAGGTGGCTAAAGAGGCCAAGAAATTAACAATCACACTGACATCTGCTGAAATGGGATCAACCTGTTGTTGAGCACACCAATCACACCATCGCTTCCAAGCCCCTTTATAGCGTTTGTGAGTATTGGGAGCCCATGCCTCACTAAGGAATTTGGAAGCGTCGCTTGAAATGCCTGGGATCGTCCAACGATCCCCGAGATCCTCCACGCGAGCAGTTGAAGGGAGCCTGAGAGGATCAGGGGATGAGGATCTCCGAGGGGATCCAATAAGAGATTCCACAATGGGGGAAGGAGAAACGGCGGAGCAGAACACATTTCCAGAAGTACCGGAAACCATGCTTGAGCCCTCCAGAGAGGGGCAATCAGAATCAGATCCGTCTGAAACCGTTTGGTGTAAGCCAATACCCTGGGAATCATTAGAAACGGTGGAAAAGCATAGCAAAGGGTCGATGGCCACTGCTGGAGAAAGGCATCTGTGGCCAGAGCTTGCGGATCCGGTCTCCAACTGTAAAAGCGCGGAAGTTGCGCATTGAGGCGAGAGGCAAACAGATCTAGCTGACAAGGACCCCAACGCCGAAGGAGAGCACGGAAGACTCGAGGGTGAAGCCTCCAGTCGCTGTAATCCCGGAGATGTCTGGAGTGCCAGTCCGCTATCTGATTGTGGCATCCCGGAAGATATTCCGCAATAACAGTGATCTTCCTCTGCAGACAGAAGTGCCAGAAATCCTTGGCGATCTCCGCCAACACTTTGGACCTGGTCCCGCCCAGTTTGTTCACATAACGGACTGCAGACACATTGTCCATCCGGAGAAGGACACAACAACTCGGTTGCAGGGGGGAGAAACACTTGATCGCAAAGGAACCCGCTAGGAGTTCCAGACAGTTGATATGAAGAGTCAATTCCTGAGGGGACCAACGACCCCCGGTCGAGACAGAACCGCAGCGGGCTCCCCAACCCCACCGACTGGCATCGGATTCTATCACTAGATCCGGGGACGCACCGAAGAGGGCTCGACCATTCCAGGCCTCCATGTGGTCCAACCACCACTGCATTTCCCAACGGACCTCCTCCGTAAGAGGGATCTGATTGGAGTATCCGAGGCCTTTCCGGAGATGCAGAATTTTCAGTCGTTGCATCGCCCTGTAATGCAGCGGACCTGGAAATATCGCTTGAATGGACGACGCCAGCAGACCCACTACACGTGCCAACGACCTCAACGACACAGTCGGTCTGGAAATAACAGACGTCAACTCTCTCTTGATGTAACGCATCTTTTGCTTGGGCAAGAGGAGTTGACAAGCCACAGAATCGATCTGGAAACCCAGGAAGTCCATAGACTGGGCAGGGACCAAGACCGACTTCTGAACATTGATCAGAAAACCTAGAGACTGTAATAGATCGATGGACCATTCCAGATGACGTAGAAGTTGAAGAGGACAATCCGCCATAAGGAGAATATCGTCCAGATAAATAATCAACCGCACACCCCGAGACCGTAGATGTTCCACAACTGGTCTCGACAGTTTCGTGAAGCACCATGGTGCCGATGACAGACCGAACGGGAGAACCTGATACTCGTACCAAACTCCCTGCCAGAGAAACTGGAGGAAACGGCGATGAGGTTTGTAAATTGGAATCGAGAGGTATGCATCTTTGAGATCCAGACGGACCATCCAGTCCCCCTCTCGCAAGAGATCCCTCAAAAGATGGATGCCCTCCATCTTGAAATGTCGATAGACTACTCCCCCGTTGAAGTCTTTCAGGTTGAGAACTAGGCGGGAGCCGCCCCCTTTCTTCTCGACCAGAAAGACTGAACTGGCAAACCCCATGGGATGACGAGTCGTGGGAACAATCGCCCCTTTCTTGAGGAGGGTGTCTATTTCCCCGGAGAGACAAACCTGGTCCTGTAGAGGAAAACGTAAACAAGGGGGAGGACGGGTCTGATGCACTGGGTGATAAAACTCTATTCTGAATCCTTGAACGGTTTGTAGCACCCATGCATCGCTGGAGATCATGCGCCAATTTTGCAGGAAAAATTGAATGCGACCCCCCAACATTACATCGCATGCATGAATCAGGCTCACCTGTAGAGGAGGCATCATGGTATTGTCCCTGCTGACCGCCAGAACGGCCTTTTCCGTACTGGCCTTTTCCTTTCCTTGAGGGGTAAAAGTTGGCTCGGGTGGAATAGCCGGTGTCATAGGAACCTCTCTGCTGAGAGGAATTGCCCCTCTGGGACTGGTTCGCAGAGCCACGGCCGAACGAGCGTCCCCTACCTCGTCCGGCCTTTGCAAAAACCGGGCGCATTGCCCGCCTCAAGGATGCCTGCGCCTTGTCTATCCCGCTGAATGTAGAGACAAAGCAAGTGAGTTCCTTAAGGAACGGCTGTCCAAACAACAGTCCCTGAGCCTCAGGACCAGACTCTGAAGCGGCCAATTCCGAACGTTTCGGGTCCAGTTTCAAGAGGATGGATCTGCGACGTTCTGCAGACATTGCGCAGTTGGCATTACCCAGATAACATATCGCCCGTTGGGCCCATTCAATCAATTCCTTCGGGTTCACCAGTGCAGAAGCCTCATCAGCCTTGTAGCCGAGATCCAAGATCTTGGTGAGCGGAGCCAGCAAGTCGAGCATCTTATCCTGACAGGAACGCCAAGATCTATCCAGGCCCTTCTTAGGGTCTTTTGAATATTTTTTCAGATACGTGACCATCATGGGGTCCACCTCAGGAGTGTCGGCCAAATGGTCCGCCAACTCCGGTCTCGGGCACTCTGAGCGCAACCGTGCCCTAACCGAGGCCTCAAAAGGCTGTCGAATGTGAGTCTCTATATAGGCAGCCACTGCAGGTGACGGCACCCAGGTTGAAGAGTTCGGGTGGACAATATCCGCCGGCTCGAAATTAAGCACAGGAGGACGCTCCGGGGCGTCCACAAAATGTTCTTTACAGACCCTTTTCCGAGGAGGCGGTGAAGCATGATCCGAAGATGCGGAAGAGTGGGCATTATCTGATTCAGACTCATGCAGAGCAGAAGAAGCTGAAGCAGCCGCCGCCAAACTCTTCGCTAGGCATTGAAAGTCTGCTTTATGAGGATTGACCGGCGACTTAGCCGATTTCTTGGCAGCAGGCAGCCAACCCTGCTGTTGTGCGTAAAGATTCAGGTGACGCTTCAAGGGGTTGATTGCACGCACCAGAGCCTTGTTGACAGACTGTTGGACCCCTCTATCCAACTGCTCCACCAAATTCTGTTCCAAGGAGTCCTCCTCCTCGACATCATAACAGTCGTCATCAGCGTCATAATATTCAGCCATTCTACCAGGTAGAAAAGTAAATGCCCACAAGACGACTAAAATCCGGAGTGTCAAAACACCAGTCAAGGGGGAGTGTGAAGACCCCAAAGCAGGCTTTGAACGAAGCAGGACCGGGTCCGACTTCTAGAAACGAATTCAAGCGTGGAGGGAGCCAAAGCCTGCACAGCACCAAACACTCTAGGCAGAGCCTATGCCACAATGTTGCAACCCAAGTCTTCAAGAGACCTCGGTGTCTGACGGGGTTAAAGTCTGGAGACAGGCTGTGGGCAGAACGCCAAGAACGTCGTCACTCAACCAGTTCTGAGGAGAAACCCCGAGACCGGAAATAGGACAGTGCGCATGCGCGACTGTCGCCTGTCACCAAACACCGTCTCGAGAGCGCTCGCGCTCCCCTAAAGAAACGGAAACCCCTGCTCCCGCTCCACCAAAGAACACAAGCGCGAGACAGCGCTCGGAACAAACGGAGGTGAACCACACGCTCCAAACGGAAGAGAAACTGCCCAACAGCAGCGGAGAAAAAACACGTATGTAGAAACGGAGACGAAGCTCCAAACACGTGAACCACAATGCGCCAAGCACAAATGTTAAGATAAGCAACAAAGTCAAACCAAGTAAAAATATGCTGAGAAGAGAAAATAATGCACTTAACTGGCTGCGGAGCAGCAAAGAAAGAGGAAGACAGACTAATGTTGGGACCTTTTATACACTACTCTCTATGGTTATTCCCTGGTGTTCATGGGAAATGTAGTTTTTTGGTTGTTTTTTATTGGCTGCTGAGCATTTCATTAAAGAAATGAGAAAGCATAATCGGAGCCTCCTGTCCTGACATAGAATTAAATTGGAACCATTAAATGAGAAGATATCCTGAAAATCTTGCGTGGATCTGAGTCTCTCGGCCCTGTGTTGGACACCGGAACCTGGATTAAACAAATAGATGGGAGGCCAGATGCCCCCCGCCCATGCCTGGCTGCTACTGGCCCTCTTGGCAGTAATGTTTTCAGTAAATATGTTGGTCCAGTACAACTGAGAATGCTCGCTCCTCAGCCAGTTACCACCCTCCAGGCGCTTCCGCACCATTGATATGGGCAGGACCAGAGCTTCCATGTGGCAAGGTAATGCAATCGCCTTAGGGCACCCCCTAGTGACTGTACCAAGGTACTGGAAAGGTCCCAACGGGCATTTTTAGGTGTGTTGTGGAATTTTAGTTTGCGATCTGAACATCATCTGCGCCAACTTGTCACCTATGTACTACGTGCACGGCAGCCATTTTAGATATCATGGTCTCCCTGTCCACGATCGATCACCAGCACGCCTCTCTGACCCAGCAAGCAGCCACCGCGCACCCTGGCTCCCCCTCCCTCCCCCTCATAAGCGTGACCCTTCTGCATGACCCCGTCCTTGGGAGTCACACCAGCGCCTGACCAGCACCTCCTCTCCTCCTATGAATGCCCCTCTGTTGATAAACCTTCCCTCAGCCCGATTGTCCACGCAGCATGAATACCACTCCTTTTATGACCCCTTTCCCCGTGTCCAGCTGTCCACACAGGTCTGAGGCCATCGCCTAAGCCGGCAGATATCATTCACTGCCCCTTATTGCACGAGGTCGCTCTCCTTCAAAGGACCCTCTATTGATCCAGGCCTCCCCACCCCCTGTGATCTGATCAGGCGCACACATCCTAAGACTCGACGGAACACTCAGCTGCGTGATGACCCCCTCCTCTTATCAGCAGGTTGAGGACCTCTATTGTGGGGATACATGGGGGTGGGATGGACACGAGGATTACGGGGATGTCTTTTCCTTTATGCTACAATGTTCTGATTGTAATAAAGAAAGGTCACATGCCATAAACCAGTGTATAAGAGGCCAGGCCTCCGAGAGGCTGTTAGAGCACCTCGAGACGATACCTTGTTGTCTGATCTGATGTGTTCTGCTCCGTCGGAATAAAACTTCTGTTTCCTGCCTTCTGGTCTCCGGCGCCTGCCTCATTGCTTGGTAAACTTGAATGGTACAAGGGCGGTTAGCGCCGGGCAAATCTTGAGAAAGGTCCTAGCCCTACCTTTTTCCACAATTGGCGCCCAACGTGGGGCCAATCAGCGACACGTGGATCCAGTGGGAGAGGTCCCGACGACAGAGTGAACGACTGCAACGATCGGGAAGAGCTCGTGTCCGATAGACCCTCGTCTGACAGCCGATCAGCCGACCTTCACTAGTTCTGAACAGACCTCTCTCGAGTGATCTACGGTCCTGACTGGGAACCATCAGGAGTGCCACGAACATCACGAAGGAGAGAGGACGATCGGGCGCTGGATCCAGAGGACAGGAAACCGTCCATGCGGTCCGGGTAAGGTCGTGTAAACACGACGAATTGAGGAAAATTGTTTGTTTGGATAATACTAGTATTACGCTTTGTTGAAACCTCTGGAGATTCGCTGTCTGCAAACGGGGAAAAACAAACAGGCTCTCTCTTTGCAAACAGTGAAGGATAGGTAACGCAGACTTTTGTCCCCATTGTAATCCGTCGTGCCTATCTTCCTCCCCCACTGTTTCCCGAACTGTCGTTCGTGGATTATTATCTGGAGATTCTTTTTCTGCAAACAGGGAAGAACAAGGTCTCTCTTTGCAGGGAGAGAAAGAGTAGGTAACGATAACTTTTCGTGCCCACTTATTCTCCCCACTGAATTGTTTTGATTGACCGATTGTTCGGTATTGGTTCGTTTGAGGTATTCACCGCCGGCAAACAACGGAGAATAGAAATATTCTGTCTAGTCTTTGCCCGCCGTGATAAGATAGGTAAGTGCAGACTTTTTGTCCCCGGTGTAAACCGTCATGCCTATCTTTTCCCCACTGGTTGGTAGCCTGTTTAGCCCGGACCGCTTATTAGAGATGAACCATCCAGCTCCACTGGAGGGCACCCCTAATAAGGACATGTTCACTAAATATGGACTAGTCGCTATAGCTTACACTAGACTATGGCATAAATATACGAAAAAGAACCCTGAAAGTCAGTGGCCACTGATAGGTTCCTTTAATGAAAATAAAATAAGAACATTAGAAATAGCGCTCCAGAAGAATAAGACCACGCCCACCATGCTCGACAGTATCGGCATGTGGCGCAAAGAAACGGAACAACGAAAGAAAAGAGAAGAAGCAAAAGTAGGGAAAGAATTACGAAAGGCAGCCCACCTAGCCGCAAAGCAACTAGAAGAGGAAATAAAAGAAAGAAAAGAAGCTACACAAAACCAAGAATCAGGGTCAACAGGCCAATGCCCTGTTAGGACCCCCTCTGCACTCTACCCTGAACTACCCTCCAAACAACGGGCAAACGATGAGTTACTGCTAGGTCCCCCAATCATCTACATGCCCCCTCCATATGCTCCCAGCCAACGAAACCTGCAAGCCCCGAGTGTGAGTGAAAGTGACCCTAGTGCTAGTGCACCGGCCCTTACGGCCTCCGCACCAGCCACATTAACAACTTCATCAAACGACCCCGAGGCTAGCGAACAATCATCAGCCAGGCTAAGTAGGTTAAGCAAAGATGAGCGGGATGGGATCGACAAAATAGCAAAGACATTGGTAGAACGAAGGGAGAGCGAAGAATACACAATGAGCATATATAATTCACATGCCGACAGCCACAGACGGCATTTCATCTTGCGATTCAGCTACCACACCCTGAACGCGTATGAAGATAGGTATCAGAGTAAGGGTCCCGCCAAACTAACAACACTGTATAGGAAGATTGATGTTGGAGATGGGACTGAACGTGAGGCGACGGAACTCTTCATGCAAATGCTTGAGGTCTTCCGCCACCTCGCGGAACAGAAACCAGAAGCCAAGGCTACGGTCCCTGAAACAACTTCGGTAGAAATAGCCAATACCATGATGCCTATCAGAGAAGCGGCTCCTTACTGGATCCCGCCACGGGGCCAGGGAACGAACGATGATATTAATAATGAAAATGCAAAGGGGAGGGTTGTGTACAATTGGGTTTACCAACCATGGGACCGACAGGATATCCTAACCTTCAAACAAACCCTGCCCGATTTAAGAAAGAACCCGACGGCATTTTATACCGAATTAGGCACAGCCTTGGGTTCGACAATAATGACTTTAGCAGATATTGACTTGTTCTTCGGGTTATGCCTGCCAGCTGACGTGTGGAAGCAAATCCGGAAGGCTGACCACACGGATCTGTTTGGACATACCTGGGACCAACTCGGTAAACTAGATAAACAGCGAGAGCCGGGGAGTAAACCAGTGAAGGACATACTGGAACTCCCAGACAAACTGGTCCAGAAGTTAAAGACCCTGGTCCCAGAAAGAAAGGTAGATTGGTCGATAGTCACGGCCTGTCGACAGAAACCCCAGGAAGATGTGTCAGAATACTTCTCCCGATTCGAGACAGTGTTCTCCGACTACAGTGGCCAAGACATGACCACCGCAACCGGACAGCACCTGTTTGTGCAAAATTATGTAAAGGGGTTAACACAAGAAGTCTCCCAAAAACTGCAGACGAGTGAGAGCAGTTGGGGGGCCTCCAAACCCGCAGCTATCCTTCAGATGGCTCAGTATTACGAGCACCAAAAGAATGAGAATGATAGGGCGTCCGAGAAAAAGAAGAAAGATTTAAAGGAAAGGGTCATGATAGCCCAGATACAGGGTATAGCGCTAGGACGGGAACACCAAAGGGGGAACTACCAATCAACCACCCCCAGAGATCTACCTCCTAAAGATCACACCCCAGCACCCCACACTGGTCGTAGAGACGTTAGCAATGACCAATGCAAAGGGCTCGGCCATTGGAAATTCCAGTGTCCGGTTCTGCTAGAAATGAATAGAAATAGGGATTCCAGGGATGTGGCAGGTGGCCCGAGAAATAGAGTACAAGGACGAGGGAGCACCAACGACACCAGCAATGACAGATCAGGGAGACTGAACACGTTTGACCGTCCCCGACAGAACCAATATCAGCTGTCCGAAGGTGAACATGCCCCCGATTTTGCATAGGACTGCCAGGGGCAAGGGAGGGATCCAGTCGAGCTCTGTGTTGACCAGCAAGGTCCTTAGGTCACCGCTAAGGTCTTGGGTACAGAGTCTCCATTCTTGGTAGACACTGGGGCGACACGTAGTGTGTTATCAAAACGACTGATTCCAAGGGCACCCTTGTCTGGCTCACACATAACGTCGATAGGTTTCGATGGGACGCCCTCCACTAACCCCCTGTCCGTACCTATTACCTTTGACCTAGAAAGCAACACTACTGACGCGACATTTCTACTCTCCTCCAACTCCCCTGACGCCATTATGGGTATTGACTTACTGAAACATTTTCGAGCTACTATTAGGTGTTCCCCAGATGGAATACGAGTCATCCTGTACGACAACCCAGACATGCCCAGATCCCGTCCCCCACGGCACATGTGCTCCATAACTGACGCTGACCTGTCCCTGCTTGACACCCTACCTCCGTACCTGTGGGCCAAAAATGACTCTGATGTGGGGCGAATGATGATTGATCCTATTCACATAACTGTACGACAGGACGCTATGCTCCCGAAACTCCCACAATATCGGATATCGCCAGAGGGTGAGAAGGCACTGGTAGCGATCATTCAGTCTCTGGTAGATGCAGGAGTGGTTGAAGAGGTGGTTAGCAACGTCTGCAACAGCCCAATCCTACCTATTGTTAAGAAGCAAGGTGAAGGAGATGAGAAAGCGTACCGCTTCATCATCGACTTGCGAGAGATTAACAAAGTGGTTGTACCCCAATACCCTGTGGTCTCTGATATCACCACCATTCTGACCCTCATCCCGTCCACTGCCACCACCTTCACTGTTATCGACCTTAATAACGCGTTTTTCTCTATCCCCATTCATCCAGACAGCCGTTATCTCTTCGGCTTCACTTTAAAATCCCGTTCGTACCGATTTTGTAGAGCTCCCCAGGGGTACACTGAAAGTCCCAGCATTTACAGCCAGGCCCTCAAAAGGCAGCTAGATGCCTTCCAGCTACCAGATGGAGTGGTGTTGATCCAATATGTTGACGATATCCTGTTGGCGGCTGACACCACCCCGCTTGCAACGACAGCCACCGTCCAACTCCTACACTTTCTTGCAGAAAATGGCCATAAAGTCTCCAAAAAGAAGTTACAGTTCTGTCAGCCACAGGTGACTTACCTAGGCCATCTTCTGTCCAAAGAAGGGAGGAAACTTACACCCGACCGAATCCAAACCATCCTAGACACCCCCATCCCAAAAACACAAAAGCAGGTCCGCTCTTTGGTTGGCCTAACCTCTTTTTGCAGACAGTGGTTGCCTAATTACAGCCTCATTGTGAAACCATTACTTGCCCTACTGACCAAAGATGTCCCCTCCCCGCTTCCTTGGACCGCTGAGTGTCAAGCCTCCTTTAAGGAATTACGGGATGCACTCTGCTCAGCGCCTGTCCTAGGAACCCCGGATTACTCCAAACCCTTCTCCCTCTTCACCCACGAAAGGGAGGGATGCGCATTGTCTGTCCTAACTCAATCGATTGGTTCTAAGCAGCGCCCTTGTGCCTACTTCTCCGCCACTCTTGATCCTGTAGCCAGAGCTTTGCCTGCCTGCCTTCGAGCAGTAGCCGCCGCTGCTGTCTCTATCCGTCAGAGCGAGGGAATTGTACTTTCCAACTCCCTCACAGTGCTAGTACCCCATGCAGTCGACACCCTCTTGAACCAGACCAAGACCCAACACCTGACTAGCGCACGACTGACAGGGTATGAATTGACTCTGCTTGCACCCCACATCACACTAAAGAGATGCACGACTTTGAACCCTGCCACATTGTTACCCCTGCCTGAAAATGACCCCGACATTCCTCCCATCCACGACTGTGTGACCCTCACGGACGAACAAACTAGGAGTAGGGTTGACCTCCGAGACACTGCTTTTCCTGACCCTGATGGAGAGCTATGGGTAGACGGCTCATGCATCAAACTCCCAGATGGCACCACCTCAGCTGCCTATGCAGTAACGACAGCCCGAACAGTAGTTGAGACAGCCTGCATCACACAACGATCTGCCCAGGCAGCAGAGCTGATAGCCCTCACCCGAGCCTGCATCATAGCCGCAGGGACCACCACGAACGTATATACGGACAGCCAGTATGCCTTCGGAGTGGTCCACCATTTTGGACTCCTGTGGAGGGAGAGGGGATTCCTGACGTCCCACGGCACCCCAATCCTCCACGGAGATCTAGTTTCCGCTCTGATTGAAGCAGTTCTCCTCCCCAAACGATTAGCGGTGATCAAATGTCAGGCACACAAAAGGGTCACAGACTTAGTCGGACAAGGGAATGCATTGGCCGACATCACTGCACGAACCACAGCTGAGAATAGGACAGTGACACGCATGTATGTGACCAGGTCACAAGCAGAAACATGGAGTGACACGAGGGTAATGATCAGGGACATACAGTCGGCCAGCACCCCTCACGAGCTGACTAAGTGGGCAAGGGTGGGTTTGAAGGATGAGGAGGGCTGCTGGCGAACGAAGGATGCAAACAAGTGGTTACTGCCCGACTCATATCTGATCCCCATACTGACGATGGCACACTCCCCCGCACACATAGGATCTGCACCCATGATCGAACTCATTTCCAAAGTCTGGCACAACGACAAAATCCCTGACTCAGCCAGACGCCTAGTTCAGCAGTGCCTCATCTGTCTGCAACACAACCCCGGGAAAGGAACTGTGGTACCCCGGGGAGGGTTTGGGACCCCCAATCACCCCTTTGAGGTCCTTCAGATGGACTACATCCAACTAGAGAGATGCCAAAACCTGAAGTATGTACTAGTCATCGTATGTGCCTTCAGCAAATGGGTAGAGGCTTATCCAACCCGTGACAACACTGCCATGACTACTGCCAAAGTACTACTGAAGGAATTCTTCCCTCGCTATGGCCTTTGCCGAATTTTATGGAGCGACAATGGCCCCCACTTCATAGCTGAGGTTATCCAATTAATCCTAAAGGGGTTGGGGGTGAAGCAACGATTTCATGCGGTCTTCCACCCCCAATCCGCCGGTCTAGTGGAACGCCATAATGCCACACTGAAGCTGAAATTGTCAAAAATAGTGGCCACCACTGGACTTAACTGGCCGGATGCCCTCCCACTGGCCTTGTTATCGATGCGCTCCACTCCCACCAAGCATCATTTGACCCCCTACGAGGTTGTATTTGGGCGACCAATGAACCTCTGGACTGCTCCCAAACCGACCTCCATTCATGACGTCCCGGACGTCCTACTATCTGAATATTTGTGCAAGTTAACTAAAACGTTGTCTGTCATTCATCAGCAGGTGCAGCAGGCCATCCCCGATGCTTCCAGGGGCCCCGGCCATGACATCCAACCGGGAGATTTCGTGTTGATACGAAATTTCCAGTGGACCAAGAGTCTGGAACCGCGGTGGACGGGCCCCTGGCAAGTGCTGATTACCACCCGAACGGCGCTTCGAGTGGAGGGGAAGAAGCACTGGCTGCACGCCCATCATTGCCGGAAGGTCTCTGCAAACCTGGCCACGACAGAAAACGTCAGCGCCCAAGAAGAGCTCCTGAGTAAAGACCGACCGATATTGGACTGTTATCCCGATACTGAGGCACTCGAACTTGCAAAATTCTCTGATCCCACTGTGCCATCCAGAGAAGGGTATTTCCTGCGTCGAAAGGAGGGAGCTTCGGCTAAGTAGGCCACGGACTAAGTTAAATCTCAGAACGGTGACCTACACACAATCAAGGGTCACCGGGAGAGAAGCTAAACGAAGTCTGTGGTTCTGCCCACTACCGAGCCCCTTGAAGGTGATGGAAGCGCCAAATAAGAAGATGATGGAAGCGCCAGACAAGAAGATGATGGAAGCAACAGGAAATACCCAGTATAGAAATCCAAAGACTGACAACCTGCACAAATCAAAGACAATTGCACTCTTCATTGTCTTCCTCTTCTGCCTCCTCCTCATGACCTCCTTCTGGATTCTGGAGGAAAGCACACCGGCTCATGAGGCATTGCTACCTACTGTACAGCCAACACCCCTGAAAGAGCATCACCTAATCCCTCTGTCGCCTCAGCTCCGAGAAAGGCGCAGGGAATTCTGGAACAATTCCTTCGTGCAACTGTTGCACCAACACAACCTTGCTGCAAATGCTACGAACTGTTGGATCTGCGGGTTGCTCCCGCATGCCACTGGACACTCCATCCCCTTCATCCCTTCACCCTTCTCAGTTCACGGCTCTTGCCTCGCCTGGTTGATCCTCATGCAAGAGAGCCACAAGGACAACGCCACCTCCAGCCGGACAGTGTCACACTTCTACTCTGGGTTCTGGCTGAACAAAACAGGAAAGACCCCAGCCGCCCTGTGTCCTGCGCTCGCAGGCGCCACCTTCATCAAAGACATTCCAGCCAAAGAACGAGTCGAAGTACAGGTGCTCCACAATCCGGCCAGAGCCACCTTCACTCATCTGCAAAAACAAACTGCCACCACTTTAACTGTGGCCCTGTCTGTTATCAATGTCACAGGTCTCGTGTGCCTCGAAGGCCAGGGAACGCAGCTGGTGGGTTACAGCGCCTGCCGAATCACCTGAACATTGGACTCAGCTGAACCCCCTTCTTTTGTTGCTTCTCCGAATATGTACTTTGTGTGTGGCACCAAGGCTTACACCTGGCTCCCGAGAGGCTGGAAGGGCACCTGTTATATTGCCTTCGTTCTTCCACCCACATATGTAGCCCCTGCCAACCACCACCGGCAGAGGCGTGCAGACGACCTTGGACAAGCCGACTCCACTGGAGCACAGTTCCTGGATGCAGCAAAGGGACTTGTTCCTCTGTGGGGCCCAATGGCAAACAGTCGTGCTATCCGACACCTGACCCAGGCAGTAGAAACAACGATCAACATCACGGCTGGCATCCTCGCCAACAACACTGCGGAGCTTCAGGCGGTCCGCCTTGTGACCCTTCAAAATCGTCTTGTCCTAGACGTGGTCCTAGCCGACCGAGGAGGAGCATGCCGCATCATCGGATCCAGCTGCTGCACCTACGTGCCAGACAACTCGCCTTCAGTCTACAAAGCCATTGAACACCTCCACAGACTGTCCTCAGAGGTTCACCAAGAACAGGAAGGATGGTCGCTTGGGAGCTGGTTTTGGGACACTTTGAAGAATTGGGGTTGGAAGTTGTTTTCCTTCGTGCTGATACCTGTTGTGATATTATGTGGGTGTTGCTTAGGTATCCAATGTCTGCCACCTTTGTGCGGCCTTGTTTCTAACTGTATGTGCCCAAAGACTTTGGACTTCCGAAATGAGCACATGAGCCCCCTCTATGAAGTAGAAATACGTGGCCTTATGGGGATAAATCCGAACTGACAAGTTGGCGAGACATGTTAAAAGGGAGGACTGTGGAATTTTAGTTTGCGATCTGAACATCATCTGCGCCAACTTGTCACCTATGTACTACGTGCACGGCAGCCATTTTAGATATCATGGTCTCCCTGTCCACGATCGATCACCAGCACGCCTCTCTGACCCAGCAAGCAGCCACCGCGCACCCTGGCTCCCCCTCCCTCCCCCTCATAAGCGTGACCCTTCTGCATGACCCCGTCCTTGGGAGTCACACCAGCGCCTGACCAGCACCTCCTCTCCTCCTATGAATGCCCCTCTGTTGATAAACCTTCCCTCAGCCCGATTGTCCACGCAGCATGAATACCACTCCTTTTATGACCCCTTTCCCCGTGTCCAGCTGTCCACACAGGTCTGAGGCCATCGCCTAAGCCGGCAGATATCATTCACTGCCCCTTATTGCACGAGGTCGCTCTCCTTCAAAGGACCCTCTATTGATCCAGGCCTCCCCACCCCCTGTGATCTGATCAGGCGCACACATCCTAAGACTCGACGGAACACTCAGCTGCGTGATGACCCCCTCCTCTTATCAGCAGGTTGAGGACCTCTATTGTGGGGATACATGGGGGTGGGATGGACACGAGGATTACGGGGATGTCTTTTCCTTTATGCTACAATGTTCTGATTGTAATAAAGAAAGGTCACATGCCATAAACCAGTGTATAAGAGGCCAGGCCTCCGAGAGGCTGTTAGAGCACCTCGAGACGATACCTTGTTGTCTGATCTGATGTGTTCTGCTCCGTCGGAATAAAACTTCTGTTTCCTGCCTTCTGGTCTCCGGCGCCTGCCTCATTGCTTGGTAAACTTGAATGGTACAAGGGCGGTTAGCGCCGGGCAAATCTTGAGAAAGGTCCTAGCCCTACCTTTTTCCACAGTGTGGGAGAACTCCAGCAGGGTTACCTCTTTATTGGTTGGAATGCTGAAAATCCTTACACAGGTCCTGAGAATTGGAAGGGCAGAGGATACCAACACTCCCAGTCATCTCCATTGCTGGCACCTACAAAAAGTCCAGTAACATTCCGTCCGGTATGTGTAATGATTTCTCCTGCCCCTGACAGCACCAGCGCAGCAGGCAGACGAGCAGTTAGTTTATTTGAGCAAGAAGCCTTCTCCAGTTGGAAGGGATTAGTCAGTTGACTCACAAGGTGGGTTTAGTTCTGATCCAGTGTACTCCAGGGTGCAGGCTGCGTTTAACTCACCCCATATGTCCACACTGAACATGCTTAGAAGCAGGCTGCCCTTCCAGGGCTCACAGTGGACCCCAGTGGTTAACTAAAGCTTTTAGTTGGTTCTTCCGGGTCACAGGGCAGCAGTTTCATACATCTTGAGAAAACGTATGGTCATTTGCTGGTGCAGAGAGAACCAAGCCTGAGCTGTGATTGAGTAGCTAAGTTGTTGCCCATCGACCATTGTGTACCTGCGCCTTGACACCCTCAGGTATTAGTGCGCTTAATACATTTTATCTTATCCTATCCTATCCTACCTACTTGGTCAAACTGTGTGATCCTGGGAAGATCATCAAATTTCCCACAGTTGTCAACCACTGCAAGCATGAACAGGCAGCCTAACTTTTTCGCAGTAGGTGCTTTAACCCCTCACCTCAGATCCTCACCTCATTCACTTCTCCCTTTGGTACCGAGGGGTCTACTAACAGAGTAAGAAAACCTACAGGCCCTGTTACTCCCAGCCATCAGCCTTTACAATGATAGCAATCCCTCTTCTTGGCTCTTATCCTTGCACCTTCTGAGTAAGATTGGGCTTACCACAGCCCCCATCGCTGAGAAGGATAGCGTTTTCATTACATCCACGTTTTGGTGAACCGCTTACCCGTTGGACGTAGGCAGGCACCTCACATCATATCATCACATACCCTGTTTACAGGCCTGGGCTTTCTACCTATAAATATTTTCAGTCAAGTGCACTAGTCTAATTAGTTCATTGTAAGCAAAAGAAGACTACAATACTCAGAATGCATTAGGGCATCAGAACAAAGCCCAGAACTGAAAACAGCGTCCATTATAACATGCAGTAACGTAGCCACTAAGACCTTTTCCTCCTTTCAGGTCGAGCTCCTGGAGTCTCTTATGGGTTACAGGAATGTACACTAAGGGCCACTGGTATTACTTGATTCTGTGACTTCAGCACATTCTGCATAAGGGTGGATCATCCACAGTTGCCCATCTAATCCATCGTCTGGTGCACAATTTGCAGACTATAACTTAAACAAGCACTGGCAAAGTCAATAGGTGTTGTCCATGGGCGAGCTATTAGCAGTTGGGTGGGGGTGGCTAGCCGGGGTAGGGGTGGCTAGCCGGGGTGGGGGTGGTGGATAAAAGGCTGATTCTAAAAGGCACAATAAAGCGGCCAGCACTGGACACTTCCTAGTGCCTTTTATGTCGAGATTGCAGAAGATGAGAGAAAAACAAGATGAGAAGAAACAGGGAAGAGAAAAGATTTAAAAAAAAAGAGACAGGGCGGGTGGGGAGGAGGAGAAGAAACAGGGAGAGCCTATAACTTAAATACATTTTAAAAAAGAGCTATGACGCAGCCAGTGTTGACCGTGGCATAGCTCAGAAATAGTACCTGAATTCTAGCACAAGCAGCAGATGGCCAGCGGAGGGGCACTAATCAATGCTAATAAATCTGTGCTTGGTCTTTGCCTCACTGCAAGAAAAGGAAGTTACGCATGGCAAGCACTGCCCAATGGGAAGGCAGGAAAGAAGAACAACTATGATGTCAATGGATGGTAAGCTATGGGCCGGTTCCGAGCCCATTACTGAACACAGAGTCTCGCAAGTGAGAGCACATGCACTAGCGCATGCTCTCGCAAGCGAGACCTTAAAAGTGGTTGCAGCTCAAATGGGTCATACCTCTTCTGATCATCTTTCAATTGCTGATTGCTCTGGAAAGGCCACAATTCCACTAAACTAGACTGGATTCACCAAACACACTGGAACCACAACCAAAATCTTGGACCTATCCCTATTGATTGATATAGCAAAAGGAGCAGGCTGCTTCTGTACCTGTACTTTATCGACTATAGATCTGCTTTTGACCACGTTGATAGTGGCGTAAATTAGCCAACTGGAATATTTCAACTGCTCTATTGAATCTACTCATACTGCTGCACACGGATACACGGGTGCTTGTCAGGCTGGAAACTATGACACACCTCTCCAGATGTATTCCATCAACTAAAGGGCTGAAACAGGGCTGTGTTCCTGTTCCCACTCTGTTTAACCTCTTCTTGCCCGCTCAAACTTAAACACCCGTAGCTCCCTTGCCCCAAAATTAAGAGACTTCGTCCTTTCCAGTCTCCTAAATGCTGACAACCTGGTCCTAATAAGCTGCCCCCAGGTGGGGCTGCAGCCCCTGCTTGATGCCACTCAGGACTACTTCATAGAAAATGGCCTGATCATCAATTTAGAGAAAACAAAAATGCTGTCAATTAACACCTGAACGAGTAGACTTTCAAGCTAGTGCTTGGATAGAGTCAGTAGGTGAATATAAATATCTGGGAGTCATCATAGATAGAAACGGGTGTTGGACTTGGCCTTTTTTGCAGGGTCATCCCTAAACTTTTTGCCTTTCTCCAAGCCTTTGTTCGGACATGGTGTTAGTGGCTTTAGGACTCTGGGCACTTTAGCACTGCTGTCCAGTGTTAAGTGCATGTGCTCTCTGTGATAAACATGGTAAGATTGGTCTACACCTGTTTGGCATATTTAATGAACCTGTCAGTCCCTTGTAAAGTGGTATCTCATATACCCAGGGCTGGTAAATTAAATGCAACTGGTGGGCTTGCAGCGCTGATTGTGCTACCCACCAAAGTAGCGTTTCAAACCTATCCGAGGCCTCTGCCACTGCCACTGCAGGGCCTGTGCGTGCAGTGTTACTGCCGCTGTGACTTGGTCCCTAAAGTGTGTGCCATATCTGTGACCCCCCTTTTTACTTTGATAAGTGTGGCTCAAATCCACCCGAGTGACTTACCGCACTCACCTATAGTTACTCAGTAAGAAGTCAGCCGGACAGTGGAGAAGAATAAACAAGGTATTTTTATTAGGCCATAAACTCCCATATGAGAGGGCCCTGTCCGACCTCACCCCTAAGAGTGCGCAGAGAGGACTAACTCATATCATCACAGCAATACATTATAACATGGTACAGCAAAGTAAAACACGCCCCTTCTGGAAAAGTACTGAACCCCAGAGAGGGGAACAATGGCCTCACACAAGAGGCATCTGCACCTGCAGGAGAAACATTTGGTTATCTCTGCCCAAGGCCGCGGAGCCGGGCCTCAGCTTCTCTGGTGCATGAGAACATTACAGATAAGGAACTTGTTAGTTTCGGCCACAGTTAGCTAAGAAACGAAAAACTGCTGCATTAGGGTTTTTCCTATTCCTACGGGAGGGGGGATGAGCGAGTGTGACTCGCAGACACAGAGAAATACCCAAAATGGAGGCACACAAGCTGAGCTAAGGAAACTGAATATCACCACACGCATAAATGAATAACAATATGAAGAGTAAAATAAACGCAAAGGCACAAGTGAATACTTCATTAGTTAGACACATGATGCTAACTTGCATATGTAAATGTTAATGGGCGGGGCATCGGAAAATGAAACATATCAGACCCTCCTTTTAGCATCATTTGGCTAACTGGAGCGTAGCCTTTATTAACTAAAAAGGTAGCGTCTTTACACTCCATTCTAGGGGCGGGGAAACACTTCAATCAAAAATATCATCATCAATAAGCATCAACCAATGAATATAAAGAAGTTCAATTGTATTAGAAGCAAGATATTGTCCAGTCACTTTTCTTGGGGACCGCAAATTGCTGGCACACATTTAGCAACAAGGGGGAAGGCAATAAATGCAAAGGCAGCAAGTCAGTAACACACCCACTACTCCTACAACCCCCATTCATTAGAATCTTACAGCCCCACGAGGAGAAAACACCCCACAGCCACCCCTGTAGTGACCATGTCCCAGTGTCCTGATGAAGTTCAGTCGCTAGTCTATGAAGTTTCTGTACCGCTAAGTTAACAGTGGGGGCTGAATCAGGAATATACACGCAGCAGGACATCCCGATGACGCGGCAGGCTCCACCCCTATCAGCGAGGATGACGTCTAACACCATCCTATTTTGGATTGTAAATAATCTCATAGCCTGCATCTCGACAGACATATTAGCAGCAATGTCTGCCTCAGTGTTCACTACTTTCTCCATTACCCTCGATAATCTACGGATAGCCCTGCTGAAAAATATTGGACCCCAAAACGGCAGTAAGCCCTTAGAAAAATCGGTCCATTGTTGTAGAGAGGTGTCTGTCTGATCTACATCCTCAACTTGGAGCGCCCTCCTTATGCGCTGCTCCGGCATAATAGCAAACCTACGATGAGTCTTATGATAGTCTGAGTATGCCACATAGACAGGTGGAAGCAGATAGGCCAGGTAACAGACTCCACCCCAACCCTCAGGCAGCCACAGATACCCATTGTCTCCGCAGACAAAGTAAATATTTGGAGGTGTAACTAAAGAAGGACTAAGAGGCAGGCGAATCGATGCAGTCACGTTGCAAGAACTGTTCCCAACCTTTATAGGGCCCCTCCCTATGATACAAAAGAATGGTGAAGGCCCCACAACTGCTAAGGGCATCAAGGAATGACTGATACCATTCGTTGATGGGGGGTGTCTATATGACAGAGAAGAGTTCAACTGTAGAAAACTCTCCCGAACTTTGTCAGTGTCATTTGGAGTCATGAATCGCCCTACTTTCTTCGAACATGTCTCCAAAAATGTTTGATCAAAACGTCCATCAGTAAACAGCTGTCCAAGAGAAGAAGTAGGCATAGGGCGTACTCGCATTGTCATAGTAGATCCTCTATTAGGTAGTTGGGGATATAGAAAATCGGATTGCTGGAAATATTTCACCATACCAATCAAGGTGTACCACCCCACACAACTATTCACAGGTGTCAGGGGAAGTGCCAAAAATCTATCTTTTTTATAAGCAGCAAAAGGTAACAACCCACAAACCCAACAATCGGTCACATTATATACTGCATGAGCATGATGTAGAGTCTTAATAAAAACATTATCTCGATAACCATTTCGTAGGCATTGTTCACCATAATCAACAGTAATCATATTATGTTCAGGGATGGCAGAAGGTGTGGGAGCAAACACATGTACAGGATAGACTTTGTTCAGAAAAAACAATATTCCAAGGATCAGAATGAATGCAATAATCAGTATTATGACGGCTACAATATTTCCTTTACGTGGTAAAGCCAACCATGGGGAATCAGGCTCTGGTCTACGAGGAGCTGCAAAAGGCTGCTCCTCCTCAGGGACGGGACGGCCAAAGGGGTACATTTTGCCTAACTAAAATCAAAAAGAAAAAAAACTAAGCTAGAAGGATATATAAAACAAAATAGTCCCAGGCACTCCGAAACCGGCCAGAGGGGTTCTTCAATCCTTAAAAAGGGATCTTCGTCCCTGTGTCCGTTAAAGCCTCACAGGTAGACTTCTATTGTTCATTCCCTAATCCCTCAAAGGAGTCACACGGCTGCAGAAACTCAGGAGCACTAATCTGGGCCCAGACACAGCTCTAATGTCTCGTTAAACAAAGTCTTCGGCCAAGCACCAGGGCTCTTACCAGTAGTCCATCCCTAACTCTGAGCTATCCTGTAAGACATTGTCCGCACCTCTTCCCTATCTAAGCCCTTCTTCCAGTGCTCAGTCCTTCATACCTTTCTCTTTTCTAGGCCACAGATTATAACGAGTGCTCCCTCGCACTTCAGGATCTGTGAACAGAATGGGGAGGTCTCTGGCAATAACTGTATCCCCTTGATGCCTGCTCTCTGTGATCAGGGGGAACCTCGGAGCTTGCAATCGTACTTTTCCTTCTCTTTTTCGTACTCAGCTCCTCACCCCTCAGTGAAGCATCGGAGAAAGGAGCGTATCTTGGTATCGTTTCACACTCTTGATCAGCAATGCCGCCTCTCACCCATTCATCATACGGCAGTGGTAACGGAACCTTTTTGACATGAGATGCATGCGTCCACGCCTTCCGACCCTCAACTCGAAGTGCGGTGCGGGTGGTCAGGAGCACCTGCCTCGGCTCCGACCACCTTGGTTCCAAGCAAGACTTCCGTTGATATTTCTTCACCACAACCCAGTCCCCGGGTTGTATGGTATGTCCGGCCCCTCCGGCAACTGCTTCAGGGTGTCTGCTACCTGCTGATGAATAGAACAGAGATCTTTAGTCAAAGCATACAAGTAGTCTATCAACAAAGGATATTCTATTTCTGAAAAACATTTTGGTCTTGGGACCCCCACACATTGGCGGGGCGGCCAAAAACAACCTCGTGCGGAGAAACGCCTGTTTTGGAATTAACTGTTATTCTGGTGGAAAGCAAAGCTAAGGGAAGCACGTCTGGCCAACGGAGTCCTGTACTCTCCTGTATTTTGGCCATCTTCAGCTTAAGGGTGCCGTTGAATCTTTCCACCAGGCCTGCAGCTTGGGGGTGTTGGGCTGCGTGAAACTTTTGGGAAATCTGCAGTCCCTTACATATTTGTTTCATCAACTCAGCATTGAAGGATGTGCCTTTATCACTCAGATCACTCGGGGCAGGCCATACCTGGAGAAGTACTCTTTTATCAACATCTTAGCTGTAGAAATTACAGTGCAATCTTTAGTTGGGAAAGCCTCCACCCACCTACTAAAAGAGCATACCACCACCAGGACATATTTAAGATTGTTGATCCTCTCCATTTCAATATAGTCCATCTGAATCACCTCAAAAGGGAAAGAAGGGGGAGCGCAATTGCCCACCGGAACAGGAGTTCCTTTTCCTGGATTATGTCTTAGACATACCATGCATTGTCGCACTAAATGCGTAGCCACCTTGGTAATATTCTTGTTGCTCCACACTGGGTCTAATAGTTTGTATATTCCCTTAACACTAATATGGGCTGGTCCATGAGCCATTGTCACCACTGGGAGGACATATGCGTCCGGTAGTAACCATCGTCTTTTGTCTGTCACATCCGTCCAACAATCATCAGGGTCCAATCGCCCCCCCCCCCCCATCCTTCCATGTCCTCAATTCATCCTCAGTAACCTTTTCTTGTATGTTCTTCACACTCTGCACAGTATCTGCAAACATGTTAACATCTGGTACCCACCTAGCCGGTCCTGTCACAAACATGCGTGGGAGTTTTGTCCTAGCTGTCTCCTGTAGCTGTCTGGTCTGCAAATGCATTACCATCCACCACCGCTTTGTATGCACTACACTTTATCACAGCCAGACGTCTGGGGAGTGTCAATGCTGTCAGTAGTCGTAATATCAATGGGCCATTCTGTATTCTTTGTCCGTGTGATGTCAAAAACCCCCGCTCTGCCCACAGTTGCCCATAGCTATGAGCCACGCCAATGGCGTATTGGCTGTCAGTGTAAATATTCACGTCCAGTCCTTCACTCAGCTCACACGCTCGCATCAAAGCTATTATTTCCGCGGCTTGGGCCGAATGATATGGAATCCTAGAAGTCTCTACTACTGTTTCTGATGTCGTAACTGCAGATGCTGCAGTTGAAGTACCGTCTACAAGTTTAAAACAGGACCCGTCAACATACAGTTCCCCATCAGGATCGTCTAGGGGTGTGTCTTGCAAATCTATTCTTCCCTTCGTCTCTTCCTCAAACAATCATGGACTTCATCGTCCTTTTTATCTGAAGGGATGGGTAGCAACGTGGCTGGGTTCAGAGTGGCATATCTTTTAATCGTAACATGGGGTGCAAACAATGTCATTTCGTAACCAGTAAGACGAGCACTAGTTAGGTGCTGCGTCTGCGTTCTGTTCAATAGAATGTCCACAGCATGCGGTACCATTACTGTGAGGTCTGAACCCAACAGGAGCCCTCCCGATTGTCTAATAGAGACCGCAGCAGCCGCTGTAGCCCGTAGACAGCTCGGCAGCGCTCTTGCCACATTGTCAAGCATAGCGGAAAAATAACCGCAGGGTCTCTGTTTCCCACCAAAACATTGTGTTAAGACAGACAACGCGCAACCTTCCGCCTCATGCACATAGAGTACAAAAGGCTTCTGGTAATCAGGAGTTCCCAGAACGGGTGCAGAACACAAAGCAGTTTTTAGTGACTCAAAAGCTTCTTGACATGCTGGAGTCCAGGGTAGGGGTTCGCGCACCTCTTTAGTAGTCAGATACAGTAGGGGTTTAGTTAGTAAGGCATAATTGGGTATCCACTGGCGACAATACGAGGTTCTGCCCAAAAACGCGCGCACCTCTCTCTGCGTGTTAGGTACAGCCATGTTAGTTATCGCCTTTATGCACTCCGGTGTCAACCTCCTCCCCTCCTTCGATAGGAGATGACCTAAGTAGGTAACCTCCTGTCGACAGTATTGAAATTTAGGAAGGGACACTTTGTGTCCCTTGTGAGCCAAGTGATGTAACAATTTGCCCGTAGCATCCCGACACCCATCCTCGGTGTCCGATGCAATGAGAATGTCATCCACATATTGTAATAGGACATTGCCTTCAGGAAGTTCTAAATCATCCAATTGAGCTTTCAAAGCCTGACTGTAAAAGCTGGGGCTTTCGGTATAACCTTGAGGAATTCTACAAAATCTAAAACTTCGGCCAGCCAATGAGAATCCGAAGAGATAACAGCTATCTTCATGCACAGGGATACTGAAGAAAGCATTCTTCAGTTCCAGGACAGAAAAATATTTAGCCGATGGGGAAATCATCGTTAAAATCGTGGTAATATCAGAGACTACAGGGTACTGGGGCTCAACCATCTTGCTAATATGACGTAAATCAATCACAAATCTATAAACATCAGGTGCATCATCACTGGCGTCAGCAGACTGTCTTTTAAGAATCGGAAGAATAGGACTATTGCACCTGTTAGAGTCCGTTTCTTCCACAGCCCCTGATCTGATCAAATCTTGTATGATCTGCAAAAGAGCCTTCTCACCATCTCTAGAGATCTTATATTGGGGTATTCTCGGCAGTCGAGCTCCTACCTTAACCTTGATGGACACAGGGGCAATATCCATTTTTCCCACATCAGTATCACTGCTAGCCCACAGGCTCTCGGGGATCTCACTAAATTCAGCCAGCAGAGGCTCATCTTTAGAAAAACACTGTTGCGCACGCGCGACAGTAGGACCCAATGTGAGGTATACACCATCCTGAGAACAATAAATAGTGGCATTCAATCTCTTCAACAAATCCAAGCCCAACAAGTTCTCACCACAATTTGAAGTCAAGAGGAAAGGAGAGTCAACTGTAAAAGGACCTATCGTTAGGGCAAGAGGCTTAGAGATGGGGCTAATCACCGGAGTACCTGAAAACCCTACGGAGATATTATTTTTGCCATACAGAGCCGCCCCTGGGACCTGAGAACGTGCCACTGAACTTTTCATAGCACCCGTACCACTAAAAATTTCTGAGGGGACCCCGACAAATCTGCAGTTACATAGGGTCCTCGTTGATCAACATCCACAGAAACTGGTCCCTCGCTCTGTCCTACGCTGTCCTAGTTATGAGAAAATCCGGTCAAGTCGTCCATTGTATAGTCATCATTGTAATACTGTCCATCTCCTCTTTGAAAGTGTTGTCGATCCCTATTTCCGTTAAAACAATTTCCTCCTGGTCTCCTTACACCATCAGACTGTCTGTCATCCCTCCGAAAATCACCTCGACCTCGCCCTCTGCCTTGCTCAGCATTCGATTGAAACTACGGGCAGTCCCTCCACCAGTGCCCCTCCTGTTTGCACTTCGCACACTGATTCGGTCCCAATTGTTCCCTCTTCTCACCCCTACCGTAACCACTTCCCCCTCGTCCCGCTACTGTAGGTGGGGCACCGCGTCCCCGACCCCTAGACACCTGCTGCAGCAACACCCTCGTCTTCAAGTCCTTGGTCTTCTTCTCCTGTCTATCTTTGCTCTCATTCTCTCTATGTTCATAGTACTGAGCCATGCTTAAAATGCCAGAGGGAGTGGACGTCGTCCACGTACTCTCCGACGTCTGCAACCTAGCCGATATTTCCGGTAACAAGTTTATTACGAACCTGTTAACGAAAAGTCGTAACCCTCAATCTTGTGAAATGTCCTGACCACTGAAGTCCATAAAAGTCTCCTCGAACCGAGTGAAAAAATCAGAGACAGCTTCATCCTTTTTCTGTTTACATGCCGTCAACTTGTCCCAGTCCACCTTCTTCGGGGGAATGAGAGAATGCATATATTTAATGATTCGCCCCGGCAATGCTAAAATCTCAGCTTTCGGCTTCTCCCCTGGCTTTCGTTCCTTGTCCCAATCCTGCAATTCCACCCAGGTACCACCCAGTTCCTCCGTGTGATCAGTGCCCTTCACCTGTCTCCACACATCCACCGGAACTAACAATCCAAAATATAATTCAATGTCCGCTAAAGTCATAACCGTCGAGGAGGCTGCTTCCATCAATTCTTTATAATAGGCAGTCGGATTTTTTCTAGAGTCGGGCAACTGAGCTTTCAAAGCTAACACCTCACTTCTTTTCCATGGCGTATATACCCACTGTTCTTGGAAGTGGGCGTCTACACGAGCCCTAGTGACAGCATTTGTTACTGGATCTACCACTTCGGGGACTTCGGGGTGAAAAATAGGATGCACCTCACGCATTGGATGTATCCCAGGAAAGTGGGGTGTACCTGCAGATGGTAATTCGTTCCTATACTCCAACAAGGACCTTAAACTTCGCATTACCTCCCGTACCCCAGTGTTAGCCCTATAGGCTCCATCCTTTATGTCATGAAGAATTGCGGGCGCCGCCCCTCCATACCCTTGTTCCCATAACGCTATCAGCGTCGTCGACATGTGCCATAAAGCGTGTTGTTGCATTAGAGGTTCATAATCTTTCATCGTGGACCAAATGTCTTAGAACGAGTAAATATTATTCCTGGCCCACTGGCAAGCTTGATTGTTTTTTCATCCAACCCAACTGTAGAGCGCGTAAGCAGCTTTCGCACCTGAGTGAGCAACCCACTTCCCATACCTCTATTCGGGGTCAGTAACCCATGGCTGGGAGTAGCGCTAGCAGAGACAGCGGGAAATGCAGAGGGAAACACAGAGGGGGCAGGTGAGCTCGCCGCAAGTAAAGAAACCAGGGGCGCAGGCAATGACGGGGAGGCAGAAGGTAAAATCTGTCCAACATCTCCCAGCAGAGAGGGTGCTAATATAGGAGAAGTGGAAGCACCGGACAAGTGGGAAGCACTCGTTTGTGGACCCAAAACCCCACCGGAAGGAGCCAAATCCGTCAACGTGGAATACAATGACTGTGGGGCGTAAGGGGGAGGGGGCCGAGCACTCAAAATGTCCTCCATCTCATCCTGGGCTTCCTCCCTCACCACATAACTTTTATTCTCCTGTAGCCTAAAAAGCCTGTCTGCGCGCTCAATCCGCTGTTCATTCTCTTTCTTTGTTTGTTCCCGCGACTTCTGTGCCATCGTCTGCGCCGCTCTCTTCTAGGTCAACTTCTCCTCTCTCAACTGACGCTCTCTCACTTCTTTCTGCCACATCCTTAGTGAATCAAACATGCTCTGACGTCTACGCCTAGCAAATAGTCTGTCTTGTAAGTAGTCTATTTTTGCCACGTCAAAAGAACCCGTCAATGGCTGCTGCAAATCCACATTGCCCTTAGTGTACCTGTGCCACAAAGTACTAAACACAATCGGGGTCAATCCATGTTTCATGTACATATCAAAATTAGGGGAGCCCTCCACCGGGGCGGGTTGGCTCTCAGCCAATCTGGTGTCCGAGGCGCGGTAACAGCATTTGAGACACCGCAGCTTACTGAAACACGGCATCTTCACACCAACACAATCGCACTCTGTCACAAACTCTCTTGCACCTGTTCACAAATTACCCACTGCACAATCGCTCCTAAACACACATACACACACATATATCCTACACATCAAATTCCTACCAAACACGTGTTACCAAAATGAGACAAGGCCCGTCGACCAAGTCCTGGGGAACCTGGACCCTACCGCAGACCGAACAGTACACTAACTGTTCTGAGGGTGGTGGACACATCCGCCACCCGGGTGGCACTACAGGCTGCTGCGCACTTTACCACAGGAGACCCAGGACCCACTCCCTACGAACCACACACTCTAGGGGTTCGGGTTGAGTCCCAGAATCTATCCGCAATGAGCCACGCCTCCACCGCAGTACCACCCGGTCGGATGACTGCAAACAAACGTCCACTCAACCTCCGCCAAGTCTGTCAGAGCACCACTCGCACTCTGAGTTCCCCGGAGCACACTAGCCCCAGGAGCGCACCGGCTCCTCCAACCGCTAAAGACACACCGGTCTCTCTGAGCACCCCAGCTCCTTCAAGCAACAGTCGGACCACTCACCTTCCGTATGCGGTACCGAACTCTACCGTTCTCCACCACCGGCTGCCAGGACCAACACGGTCAGCTCCAAAGTTCCGCCTTCAGGACCCCGGCGCAGGATCCCGAACCGGGACCTCTCCCGATCAGCAGGGTGAGGCAGCACCGCGAGAACCAAGCTCGGCATCAAAGTGGGTACCCGGACCCACCGTGCCGACCAGAGGGTCCTCGGTCTTCTGCTACCCACTTACGGGTGAGAAAGATCCTAATCGCGGGGTCCCTGTTCGGGTGGCATCTGATAAGCGTGGCTCAAATCCACCCGAGTGACTTACCACACTCACCTATAGTTACTCAGTAAGAAGTCAGCCGGACAGTGGAGAAGAATAAACAAGGTATTTTTATTAGGCCACAAACTCCCATATGAGAGGGCCCTGTCCGACCTCACTCCTAAGAGTGCGCCGAGAGGACTAACTCATATCATCACAGCAATACATTATAACATGGTACAGCAAAGTAAAACACGCCCCTTCTGGAAAAGTACTGAACCCCAGAGAGGGGAACAATGGCCTCACACAAGAGGCATCTGCACCTGCAGGAGCAACATTTGGTTATCTCCCCAAGGCCGCGGAGCCGGGCCTCAGCGTCTCTGGTGCATGAGAACATTACAGATAAGGAACTTGTTAGTTTTAGCCACAGTTAGCTAAGGAACGAAAAACTGCTGCATTAGGGTTTTTCCTATTCCTACGGGAGGGGGGATGAGCGAGTGCGACTCGCAGACACAGAGGAATACCCAAAATGGAGGCACACAAGCTAAGCTAAGGAAACTGAATATCACCACACGCATAAATGAATAAAATTATGAAGAGTAAAATAAACGCAAAGGCACAAGTGAATACTTCATTAGTTAGACACATGATGCTAACTTGCATATATAAATGTTAATGGGCGGGGCATCGTGAAACCTATCAACTTCATGTCAGTAATCCCTAAGGTAGGCCCTAGCTAGCCCTATGGGCAGGGTGCATTGTAGGTAAAAGGTAGGTCATGTACCTTAAGTGTGTGACATGTCCTGGTAGCGACAAACAGCCATTTTTGTTTCTCACTACTGTGAGGCTACCGTCCCATAGGAATGCATTGGGGATTCCCTGATAAGTGTTCAAGTGGTAATTCCTGATATGAGAGGAGCAGTATGGTCAAGTTTGGTAGGTTTGGAATAGTAATAATAACTGCTACGCTATGGTGTGCGCAGATTTATTATAACTATTTTAGAAATGCCACTTTTAGAAGTTGGTATTTCTGTGTGGTATGTGTCTGCCTGATGTGGATTGCATGTCTGGATTTGGAGTAACAGGGGCTGTTGGGGTGTGTGTGGCTCCAGGAGGGGCAGTCAGCACTAGGCTGACTAGGGAATCTGCATTTGGAGTAGTGGGAGTAGTCCCCTGACTCTGAATAGGATTGTGCCAGCCTAGGTCAATGCTGGATCCTCCCCCCTGTGGTGTGTCTGATGGCAGAGCCCCCATCTACCAAAGAAGGGTGTGAGCACTGTAAACAGAGTGCTCCAGAACCAGTTGGAACTGGTTCACCCAAAGCCCTGTGCTTTACAGACAAAGAGAAATGTGATATAAATATTGGGGCTGTGACTCCATGAAAAGTTGTGCTGTTCCTTTGCTTACTGGGGCTTGCTGCTGCTGGGGCCCAGGAGGAAGTGCCACAAGGGCTTGCCTCCCTGCTGGAGGGCCCTGTGGCTGGCCTCCCTGGGCCCAGCTATGCCCCTTGGACTTTAAAGGACTCCTAACGCCTCGTGAGCGCTATATTTAAATTGCCAGGAGAGAGCAGCACGTGTGACTCGCATCGCTGGGCTGCAATGTGCCCTGAGGAGCCCGATGGGGGGATTCCCCTGTATTGCCCGAGGACAGTGGAAGCCTACTCCACGTTATTGCAAGCATGGTGATTTGGTACAGCGGGAGCCCACCACTCATATTTGCCCATTGAAGCATGAGCCTTTCCCGCATTGCTGCCGCACTTTGGAGCCGGAGAGAAGAGTTGCTGAGATCGGCCGAAGCGGAAGTCAGGTGCTGTGCCTGGCTTTGGGTGGTACATGTTTTAATCCACTGACGGCGCAGCTGGAGAAGAGGCTGCATTGTGACCGGAAGCCAGGCAAGTCTGCGCCTGCCTGCGTGGGGCTTCCTTGAGGGGAGGAGTAGCCCTGCATAATTCCTGGTTCCCAGAGGTGGTGAGGGGACCGGAGTGTGGAGGGAACCTGCCGCCAGGAGACCGTCCCCAAAAGAGAGGCAGGCCTGACCAAGGGACCGCTCTACACAGGGAGACGTCCGGCCGTACCAGAGGAGCGGAGTTCACAAAGGAGCCCCGGTGAGTGGGGTCCCTCTGAAGCATTGCGGGTGCCACCAGAGGCACCAGGAGAGTCCCGGTATGGGGGGGCTGAGATTAGAGCATTTTTAGTGCTCCCCAGGCAGGCTGGTGGTGCCAGTGCTTGTTTTTACAGCGGCACCGTGAGAGTGTGGGCCGCTGCAACGTGGGGCTGAGCGCGGAGCAGTGTTAATGCTCCGGAAGCACAGTAAGTGCTAATTTCCTCTTTGAGCAGTGTAGTGCAGAGAGCGGCACCGGGAGGGTCCCAGTAAAGGGGACTCTTGAGGCACAGTTAGTGCCAGGGCTCATTCCCGTACTCAGCTGCATCACCGGACAGTGGGCAGCTGCACCTTGGGGGCCATTCTACTGTTGAGCCCCAGTGGGGACCCAGGAGGCACAGTGGTGCTAGTTCTTCTGTGTGCCAATCCCAGCTGCCCTGTGAGTGTGCAGGCAGCTGCAACGTTTGGGGGGCATTTCCTGTGTTACAGAAGGCGTGAGTTGCACCCCACACCCCAGCACATTTGGGCACTGTGCTTTCATTGCTAAGGCCCCCAGGAGGCCATTTGAGAGGCCCCACTAGCCGCCCTGACATTTCTGGACATAGGGCATTTGAGCCCCACTGGAAGGTCAATTGGCCTGGGGTCATAGGTGTGATGGTGAAAGGGCGCAAGGCCCTAAGGTGATGTTTGCACCTTGTAGTAGTGTTACTGTGGTGCACTACTGCGTTCCTGCCTATTATGTTTATGCACCATGACTGATGCGTAATGTGTTTATGCTTATGAGGTTATTGCATAATGTGTTTATGCTGGAGAGGCCTAATAGGTAATGTGTTTATGCTAATGAGGTTTGGGCCTAATGTGTTTATGTATCACAAAATATTTAAAGACCAAACAGTATTCTGTCCCCAAACTAAACGTTGCATAATACGGTTCCTAATGTGTTTATGCCTAATGTCATGCTATGATATTTTAGGATGGTGTCTCATGCTAATCTGATAATGCTTATGTCATTATGGTACCAGTAGTTACTGGTTGTGTTTTATATTTACTACCTGCATTCTGTTGGTTCTGACGGTGGCTCGATTGGCTTGGTCCTGTATATAATCCCCTGTGAATATTGCCTAGTGACAGTTGGCACAGTATAGATTGTGTGATTGTGATTCTAATGTGTTTATGATAATACAAAGGCTATTTTTGATATAACCTGTGTGGAGTTTCTTTTGTGGTGTGCCTAGTGTGTTGCTGCTGTGTGTGTGTGTTGCGCAAAAGCTTTGCACATTGCCTCTGGGATAAGCCTGACTGCTCGTGCCAAGCTACCAAGGGGGTGAGCAGGGGTTATCTTCAGTGTGTAACTCCCTTGCCCTGACTAGAGTGGTGTTTCTGCCTGGCTAAGGCGCAAGCCCTAGCCAACCAGAAATCCCATTGCTAACAGCGGGTCATTTAATCCACAAAAGGAGGCTCTGGTGAGAAAACCTAATGCACTGGCCTTTACCTTTAAAATCTTAAAGAAAAAATGATCTATCCCAACATTGACGCCACTACTCTAAGTAATCAAGGAAAATTGGCACCAACTATAATATAGGGGAGGTGAACCGCTGCAAAGAAGGGACACATCGACTTTAGAGAGTATCATGGTTATGAAGTACATATGAACTTTAACCTTCCCAAATATACATCCCCAGAGCAGATTAGGCTTGAATTTGGTTCCAGAAGCAATGTCTGGCCAGACAAAGAGCATATATTAACTGCTGGTATAAAATCAGGAGGGCAGAATTGAATTCCCTGAACTCACACCTCTGGACTGAACAGAAGAGCAGGGATAACTTCCCTGCTATAGATTACCTTAATGGGTCGCCAAACAAAGCAGGTCTTAACCATCTTTGGGAAATTTCAACCACTCTTGTATGCTTAAAAAAACTCGTCAACAAAACCATCAAATCCCTCTCAGTGATTGACAAGGTAGCTTTGGCAAGAAGAGCCTACGGTGGCTTGTTCTGAACAACTACAGAATTGTGACTCCGCAATTTTATTTGCACACAGGGTACACCAACTCAGTCAAAGATAGATTTTTGAAATATCACCTAGGCATTCTTCCATCTCTATTACAACTACCGCTTTGGAAGTGAAACCCAGAATTGACCAGTAGTCGCGTATGTGATAATGATAAAGAAGATCTGCTGCACCTATACGGTGCTAATGGCTAAACACAGACTTCTGCAAACAACATTGTTTAACCAAAGAGGAATTCACACATGTAGGCAGGCTGTGCTGGCCTGTTTAGCTCCAGGAGATTTGCAGCTGAATTGCCACCTCGTGAGGTTTCTTAAAAAAGTGGAAGGCAAAATGGCAGCAGCGGACAGTCTGCATGGGCCGGCTAAGGCCCCCGGACCTTCCAGCTTATATTCCTCCTCCCCAAATAGCCTTGTGGATTCTGCTGTTTTGAGCTCAACATGCAAACATCTATGTATGTTACAATTTGTGAACTGTAAAACATGTGTTAATAAAGAAGGTCAACATTTTGCCTAGAAGTATTCAAAATGATAATATAGGAAAATAATGCTGCCACATAACATGTCACATGCCACATATTCTGCTTGTTCTTGCTATAAAATCTAGCCAACCCTGCAACATAATTTGGTCATCCATTGCTACATGAATCCAGTGGGCCTGGCTATACTTAAACCATTTATTGTCAAGTAATGTTTAATAGCTGCATCAAAGAAAGACCCTTGAGCAGCCACACATAATAACTGTACAGTAAATGTAACGGGGTCCTTTACGGCATCTATGCAGTATCTCCAGATTCAATTTGGGCAGATCAAATGTGTGCTCATTTACGGAGAGTCTGCTCTTGGTAATTGTTCTGAATTTCAGGGGGGCTCTGACTACACGCATCTGTGCAAGCTGTGCATGCATGCCACAAGGGCAATGCCAAAGCAGAGAAGGTCTGACTTCCTGTCTATTTTTGTGTGGTTGATTGAACAATTGGAGCATAACGTAGGGTGTGAGTAAGGACATAAAGGAGGTCTCTGAAGTCCCTTCAGGGGGGCACCCTTCAGCCCAAGGCCAATGAATATCTGTGACATAAGGGAGACTCTGTGGCCTCTCATCACAATCTGCTGGAGAGGAGGAGAGTAGGGCTATCATTTTGCGTTACTCCACTGGGTGTGACTTATCTATTTGTGATGGTATACTACACTTAGGGCCTGATTCTGATTCGGTTAGGAAAGCATTCCCACCTAGGGCCTGATTCTGATGCTGTTAGGAAGGCCTCCTAATGGCATTTGCTCCTTCCAAATCGGATCGGGAACGTGTCTTCCTGACCCAGGGCCCAATTATGATGCAGTTAGGAACATATGCTCCCATTGAAGTCAAGGGGAGTCCAACCAAATAGAATCGAGAAGCATCCGGATGCATTGTACTCCGTCGGTCGGACTCTTCCGATCCGAGTGGGTAGGAAACCATTTCCAAACCGATTCGGTCAGGAAGCTTTCCAACCCGCATCAGAATCAGGTCCTTTGTTGGCAAGGAAGGCTAGTCCTTGCTTGTGGTATAAATAAGAGGTCCTGAAGTCAACAGTCGGACGCTGGAAGCCAGAGCAATCAAGTGGGATGAGCATGCGCAGATGACATGTGAGCAACACTTAATTTGAGCCGGTAGTTTCCGGTGCTCGGCACCGGTACTTAATTGTCAACACCAGCACTTCTTGCAATCTGCAACATTGTGGTACTGTTTGTCTGCTTTCGAAAATAACACAACAATAGTTGTTTATTCATTCAATATACACTAATAGTGACTTATACCTGCCGCCCAAGCCATTTAATAGTTTTGGGGGCCTGGAATAGTCTGAATTGTTCCACTTGTAGGAGTGTGATGGTTAGTAGTTTTATTGGTGCTGTCATTGGTAGCGATGGTAGAGACAATGGGTTGTGCAAGCTGCAGAGCTCTTCATACCCTAGATGTGGAGCCGAAGTGCTCTCTGCAAGGTTTTCGAAAAAAGATTTTTTTTCAAAGGCAGCAATCAATCTGACTGAATTAACCCTTTTTTGTACTGCACGATATTTGCTGGAAGGTTAAGGAAGAGGCTCCCTCCCACAAGATGGACACTTTTAATAAGGTTCATGGTGGTCTGTTGGCTTGAATGATGACATTCATGAAATTATTTCAAGATTCATGGGATTTTGATGACAGGCTGAGCAGATGTCCAGTCACAGTGGCGAGGTGGATGTTGGAGGGTCAGGGCGACCGCAGACACATTCAATCCCCAGAACATAGTATCTTTTCTCTGGGGCCTGGTGCTCTGCAGGTGAGCGCAGGGAACAGCATCTTCTGAACCATGTAGTGAATTGGTCACAAAAACATGCACTGAATGTACTAATGATGATTGTGATTGGCAACTGCCTTGCTATATATAAGATGGTGAGTGTTTACATAAAATATGTTTTATATTATATATGTAGTTTACTTATGGTGCAAATGATTTGCATAAACTGTAGCAATATTTTATACTATTGAATATACTGCTAAACCGGTTACACAATCTGGGTCTTTCTGGGCTTTCAAAGTATTGCTTGCATTGTATACAGTGGGTCAATGACGGTGTTGTCAAATAGTAATTGCAGGTACTAGGATGTGCTTAAACGTCGCACTGCGGGACAGTCGCTCACAAAAGAGTCTCAATAAGCATTGGACTTCCTATTTGCAGTGGGGCAAGTATCTGCCCATGTCTTTAAGAGTGTCTCTAAAAAGACTGTTAAAATCCATATTACTTTAGAGCTGAGTTTAAGATTGTTTCATTCCACATGCTACATCCACGGATTGCATGCTATCGCTCAAATTTCCACCTACTATATTCCTTAACTGCCTGCATGAAAAATTGACATTGAACTAAACTTTTTCTTTTTCCCTCCTTATTTATTTTGACTGCATCTTTGCTTCCCGCCTACATACCTCTTCTGTATAGAAAGTACTTTAAATCCCACGCCTGACTGTCTTAAGCTTTTTTAAAAATCATAACAATATTAATTCCAGTAAGAATTTGATTCTCACATAGTCTCCTTTAACAATCACATCTAAGTTACTAGTGTATCACAAATAAAAACTAGAGTAAATGCAAAGAATAGGTTCCTTTAGCATGCTAAACTAACCCCAATTACCAATAGACTGACCACTAACTTTGAGCTCCCGGGTAGTGTGATACTCGCTGTAAAGCACTTCAACACCTCGTCAGGGTAGTAAGCACTATATAAATGCAATTTCAATACAATTTTATACTGTAGGCGCACTCATAAAACCTCAAAGTTTTATCAATGTTATTATTTGTACATCATACGTGGTGCCCTATGTCATCAACTGTGGTTTGGACTGGCATGGCATTAGTCGTATATTCCACATTTACCCTCAAGAGTGGAACCAACCCTATCCAGTGCTGTACCCTTACTCTCTGCTTACTCTTGATGTTGCAAGAGGATTCTGTTGTTGATGACCTTCCAATAAGGACACAACCACCAATTCTGTCCTCTTTTACAGCAAGAGGCCTGCTTGAGTCTCATCCAGCAGTCCAGAATACTACTGGATTTGATGGAAGACTGTTTCTTATTCCATCGGTTTGTCAGGCTATGTGAGATTTGCAGTGGAGCTAAAATTGTCTCTCTCAGAGGAATACACCTGAGTTTTTCTTTTCTTCAAAAACTTTATTTCGGCTATTACAGCCATAAAAGCACATTTAAATTTACAACATATTAAAATCCGAGTTAAGAAAAAGGTCAAGATCATAAAGAACACTAGTTAATAAACATAGCAATATAAGAACACCGATTGGGAAGTAGAAATATCGAAATTATCATTATGGGAAATTTGAACTATTAAAACATACATTAAAAATATTATTTAAACTAAATATATATATTTTTTAAATGATTCACATCCAATGTTTTTATAGCGCCCAGGATCGAAATAGCAGCCAGTTAGCAGGTATTACTATCTCTCGCATGGATTAATCAGCAAATACCTACACTTACAGGCTTAATTATTACAGAGTCCAGGATCAGACCAAAAGACAAGTAGGAGCTGGTATTACTTATTATCATATTATTTTTTAAGTAAATGCCTTCGTTTACACCACATAGCAAATAGAAATTTTGAAATTGCAACAACATAAACCGGGTTAGTATCGGATTTTAGGATCCTATAAAATTCTATGTAATTCCTAATACCCAGGTTTCTGCAGAGTTAAATAACCCACTTAGACTTAGCCTGCTTGTATGCCAAGCAGAAGAACAATACATGAATTACTGTTTCTTTCTCCGCTAGGCACCCAGGACAAAGGCGAGGGGTTGCGTCCGCCCACTTATTAGTTGAAGCGTGAAGCAGGAGCATCCCATATCTAAATTGCAAAAACAGCTTCGTAGCTAATGGCGGTTGTATTGAATCCAACACCGGCTCCAATTTATATTGGGACCTAATATCCAAAAACCCATAGGTTAGACTAGAGGGGTTAACTGTCTGTAAAATACTTGTTAATTTGTACTCTTTCAAGGCACTAGTTAAAGATTTTTTTGAAGTAGCTAGGCAAGATTCCTCAGGTACGGTCCATAGGTCCTCCCTTCCTATTGCACGAAAATAATCCCTAATAAAGGACAGCCAGGGTATACTACCAGCCCCCATGGTTGACATTACCACTTTTAATTCCTCCCTATAGTGACCTAACTCTGGGGTACTCCACAGCCGTCACCAGTATAGCAATGGGCGAAAGAGATTAGGTCCGCAATTGGGAGGATATCCAGGTCCATCCTTAGTGGTACTAGGGGTGTATTTTTGGGCAGGCTCAGAATCTGTCTGATAAAATTGTTTTCTGTTACACTAAGGGCATTAGCTAAGCTATGTCCCCACAGTTCTGCCCCATATACGGTTGCTCCCCTAGCTTGGACTTTATAGATTTTCAACGGCTGACTTATAACCTGTAAGGCACAACTCTTATGGACTTTTAAAATCCCCCCAATAGCCTGAGTTAACTTTAGGTTAGCTTTATTGATTTGGCATCCCACCCCATTTTATCATTTAAAGTAAGACCTAAATAGTCAAACATAGGGACCCTTTCCAATGGTCTTTCATCCATTCTTGGATGCGGGCAATTTATAGAGTTAGAATTGAAGACCATATATTTTGTCTTCTTAATATTTACCACCAAATTCCTCTTTTTGCAAAACTGGCTAAATTCCTTTAACACACGCGGCATCCCCATTGGTGATTTCAAGAGGAGCAGGGTGTCATCCGCAAACATTAATGCAGGAAATTTGCGGTGGGCTAGTTTTGGGGAGTCAATATCCTTAACGGCAAGTAGATTTTCAATTAACCCGTTACGAAAGAGGGAGAAGAGGGTTGGCGCAAGCACACAACCCTGCCTCACACCCTTTCCAATGGGGAAAGGAGCCGTTAATTTCCCGTTCTTGCCCAACCTTACTCTAGCAAATGTTCCCTCATGGAGGCGTTTAAGCTGGTAACAGAGATATGGTGGGGCTTCCATGTCCAGCATGATACTCCACAGCTGGTCACGGTCCACCATATCGGACCCTGAATTAAGGTCCACGAAGGTGAGGTATTGGCTACCACCCTCCAGAACTACATGCTTCCAATAGATCAGTTGTAACCTAAATGGCTGATCTGTGGTACATGTTTTACATCTAAAGCCTGCTTGCAAGGGAGTTAAGACATTAAGGTCTTCCATCCATTCCTGGAGTCTTCCCAGTAACACTCTAGCAAAAAAAATTGTGTTACATCAATAAGGCTTATTGGCCTATAATTTGCAGATTCAATTGGGGACCCTTTTATGTAGATAGGGAGTTTTTCTTTTATTAAAGTGGCCTTCTAGATTTAGTACGAAACTAACACTGTATGGCCCTTAGTAGAGTAGGTGGTTCAGTGCTCAATACAATAACAGTTTTCAATATAGAATCCTACCTTGCCAGAATGTTCACATAATTTGCCCAGGTGCTGTAAACTTTATTCACAGACTGACTGACTGACTCACTCACTGTCAGGCCCAATTCGGGTCCTCCAAGCGCTGTGTGGCATGTAGGTCAGCTCGGAGCAAATGACAGTTCAGTTCTTGTACAGGGACAACAATGCTCGATAAATCATCCCCATCAACTCTGTTAGCCAAAAGTAAACAATGGATGATTCTCACTTATGTGGTGTTACAATCTGTGGTGTGTGCTTGTGGTAATCAATTGTAGGTGTACCACTGGAGGGGCATGGAGAAAGCTTTTGTGCTCAACAGGGTTCTTTATGGCAACCCCACCTCCTGTCGCCACAGTCAGATGGATGTCAAGGCACCAACTCCACGAAGACACCTCCAGCAGTCTACTGCAGTGCTCAAGGTGGAAGAATCTTCCTCCTTCAGTCGATAGTCAGTCGAAATATTGAGTTTTAAATGTCGACTTACACTCATATTGAGTTTTAAATATCGTTGACACAGAACTATCGACAGCAAGAATATGGTGGTCAAGAATATCGACGTTAAGGTAAGAAATATCGATTTTAAAAATATAGAAATAAAATCCTGTTCAAAAATATAGTTTAAAATATCAATTTTTAAATTAGTGTTATGTATTTTGGTATATATTTTAAATGTATGTGATGTATTTTTTTGTGTAAGTATTGTTTATGTTTTTTAATATTTGTTACATTTTTAGTCGTCATTAATTTTATTTCAATTACATTTTGTGTTTTGCAGTTCTGTAGCGGGTTGTGGGCTTATAGGGAAATAGGGTGGGAAGTTATTTAGTTATAATAAATTAATGAATATATTTATTTATTTAAAATGTTTTAATTGAGATGTATCATGTTAATTGTGTTGTTAATTTTTTGGGGTACATTTTATGTGCAGGTTGTGGGGTTTATAGTGGAAAAGGGTGGGAAGTCATTTATTTTTAATTAATTAACAAGGGAACAGCATCTTCTGAACCATGTAGTGAATTGGTCACAAAAACATGCACTAAATGTACTAATGATGATTGTGATTGGCAACTGCCTTGCTATATATAAGATGGTGAGTGTTTACATAAAATATGTTTTATATTATATGTGTACCTTACTTATGGTGCAAATGATTTGCATAAACTGTAGCAATATTTTATACTATTGAATATACTGCTGAACCGGTTACACAATCTGGGTCTTTCTGGGCTTTCAAAGTATTGCTTGCATTGTATACAGTGGGCCAATGATGTAGTTGTCAAATAGTAATTGCAGGTACTAGGATGTGCTTAAACGTCGCACTGCATGACAGTCGCTCACAAAAAAGTCTCAATAAGCATTGGACTTCCTATTTGCAGTGGGGCAAGTATCTGCCCATGTCTTTAAGAGTGTCTCTAAAAAGACTGTTAAAATTCATATTACATTAGAGCTGAGTTTAAGATTGTTTCATTCCACATGCTACATCCACGGATTGCATGCTATCGCTCAAATCTCCACCTACTATATTCCTTAACTGCCTGCATGAAAAATTGACATTGAACTAAACTTTTTCTTTTTCCCTCCTTATTTATTTTGACAGCATCTCTGCTTCCCGCCTACATGCCTCTTCTGTATAGAAAGTACTTTAAATCCCACGCCTGACTGTCTTAAGCTTTTTTAAAAATCATACCAATATTAATTCCAGTAAGAATTTGATTGTCACATCGTCCCCTTTAACAATCACATCTAAGTTACTAGTGTATCACAAATAAAAACTAGAGTAAATGCAAAGAATAGGTTCCTTTAGCATGCTAAACTAACCCCAATTACCAATAGACTGACCACTAACTTTGAGCTCCCAGGCAGCGTGATACTCGCTGTAAAGCACTTCAACAGCTCGTCAGGGTAGTAAGCACTATATAAATGCAGTTTCAGTACAATTTTACACTGTAGGAGCACTCATAAAACCTCAAAGTTTTATCAATGTTATTATTTGTACATCATACGTGGTGCCCTATGTAATCAACTGTGGTTTGGACTGGCATGGCATTAGTCGTATAATCCACATTTACCCTCAAGAGTGGAACCAACCCTATCCAGTGCTGTACCCTTACTCTCTGCTTACTCTTGATGTTGCAAGAGGATTCTGTTGTTGATGACCTTCCAATAAGGACACAACCACCAATTCTGTCCTCTTTTACAGCAAGAGGCCTGCTTGAGTCTCATCCAGCAGTCCAGAATACTACTGGATTTGATGGAAGACTGTTTCTTATTCCATCGGTTTGTCAGGCTATGTGAGATTTGCAGTGGAGCTAAAATTGTCTCTCTCAGAGGAATACACCTGAGTTTTTCTTTTCTTCAAAAACTTTATTTCGGCTAGTACAGCCATAAAAGCACATTTAAATTTACAACATATTAAAATCCGAGTCAAGAAAAAGGTACAAGATCATAAAGAGCACTAGTTAATAAACATAGCAATATAAGAACACCGATTGGGAAGTAGAAATATGGAAATCATCATTATGGGAAATTTGAACTATTAAAACATACATTAAAATATTATTTAAACTAAAAATATATTTTTTTTAAATGATTCACATCCAATGTTTTTATAGCGCCCAGGATCGAAATAGCAGCCAGTTAGCAGGTATTACTATCTCTTGCATGGATTAATCAGCAAATACCTACACTAACAGGCTTAATTATTACAGAGTCCAGGATCAGAACTAGGAGCTGGTATTACTTATTATCATATCAATTTTTAAGTACATGCCTTCGTTTACACCACATAGCAAATAGAAATTTTGAAATTGCAACAACATAAACCGGGTTAGTATCGGATTTTAGGATCCTATAAAATTCTATGTAATTCCTAATACCCAGGTTTCTGCAGAGTTAAACAACCCACTTAGACCTAGCCTGCTTGTATGCCAAGCAGAAGAACAATACATGAATTACTGTTTCTTCCCCCGCTAGGCACCCAGGACAAAGGCGAGGGGTTGCGTCCGCCCACTTATTAGTTGAAGCGTGAAGCAGGAGCATCCCATATCTAAATTGCAAAAACAGCTTCGTAGCTAATGGCGGTTGTTTTGAATCCAACACCGGCTCCAATTTATATTGGGACCTAATATCCAAAAACCCATAGGTTAGACTAGAGTGGTTAACTGTCTGTAAAATACTTGTCAATTTGTACTCTTTCAGGGCACCAGTTAAAGATTTTTTTGAAGTAGCTAGGCAAGATTCCTCAGGTACGGTCCATAGGTCCTCCCTTCCTATTGCACAAAAATAATCCCTAATAAAGGACAGCCAGGGTATACTACCAGCCCCCATGGTTGACATTACCACTTTTAATTCCTCCCTATAGTGACCTAACTCTGGGGTACTCCACAGCCGTCACCAGTATAGCAATGGGCGTAAAGAGATTAGGGGCCAGATGTAGGTCGCCAATTACCGGTCGGTAACGGCCGAATTCGGCCGTTACCGACCGGTAATTGGATTTTGAGATGTAGGGCCCGTAATTTTACAGATTAAGTAAATTTACAGAATCGGTAAATTTACCAATTCGGTAAAATACCGAATCGGTAATTTTACCGATTCGGTAAAACCCAGATGTAGGTAGCAATGTTCACAGTGCTACAGGCCTTCAGGATTCGGTATTTTACCACCCAATCCAATTGGGTGGTAAAATACCGAATTCAGGTGTACATGCACATCTGAGCATGTACACCTGTGCAATGTGACACACAGACATGCCCTTAGGGCATGTATGTGTGCCACATGTCACACAAGCCTGTACTTGGGGTGCTAGAGGGTGTCAAAGTGACACCCCCTGCACCTTTGCAGGATTCGGTATTTACCGATTCGGTAAATACCGAATCGGTATTTCCCATTGATTCCTATGGGCTTCATGGCCCATAGTAATCAATGGGCAATACCGATTCGGTATTTACCGAATCGGTAAATACCGAATCATACCGATTCGGTAATTCTAAAATTAGAATTACCTACATCTGCCCCCTTACTATTTACCGCCTCTTAAATACCGAATCAGTAAAATTCAGTATTTAAGAGTCGGTAAATAGGAATTACCTACATCTGGCCCTAGGTCCGCAATTGGGAGGATATCCAGGTCCATCCTTAGTGGTACTAGGGGTGTATTTTTGGGCAGGCTCAGAATTTGTCTGATAAAATTGTTTTCTGGTACACTAAGGGCATTAGCTAAGCTATGTCCCCACAGTTCTGCCCCATATACGGTTGCTCCCCTAGCTTGGACTTTATAGATTTCCAACGGCTGGCTTATAACCTGTAAGGCACAACTCTTATGGACTTTTAAAATCCCCCCAATAGCCTGAGTTAACTTTAGGTTAGCTTTATTGATTTGGCATCCCACCCCATTTTATCATTTAAAGTAAGTCCTAAATAGTCAAACATAGGGACCCTTTCCAATGGTCTTTCATCCATTCTTGGATGCGGGCAATTTATAGAGTTAGCATTGAAGACCATATATTTTGTCTTCTTAATATTTACCACCAAATTCCTCTTTTTGCAAAACTGGCTAAATTCCTTTAACACACGCGGCATCCCCATTGGTGATTTCAAGAGGAGCAGGGTGTCATCCGCAAACATTAATGCAGGAAATTTGCGGTGGGCTAGTTTTGGAGAGTCAATATCCTTAACGGCAAGTAGATTTTCAAGTAACCCGTTACGAAAGAGGGAGAAGAGGGTTGGCGCAAGCACACAACCCTGCCTCACACCCTTTCCAATGGGGAAAGGAGCCGTTAATTTCCCGTTCTTGCCCAACCTTCCTCTAGCAAATGTTCCCTCATGGAGGCGTTTAAGCTGGTAACAGAGATATGGGCGGACTTCCATGTCCAGCATGATACCCCACAGCTGGTCACGGTCCACCATATCGGACCCTGAATTAAGGTCCACGAAGGTGAGGTATTGGCTCCCACCCTCCAGAACTACATGCTTCCAATAGATCAGTTGTAACCTAAATGGCTGATCTATGGTAGATGTTTTACATCTAAAGCCTGCTTGCAAGGGAGTTAAGACATTAAGGTCTTCCATCCATTCCTGGAGTCTTCCCAGTAACACTCTAGCAAAAAAAATTGTGTTACATCAATAAGGCTTATTGGCCTATAATTTGCAGATTCAATAGGGGACCCTTTTTTGTAGATAGGGAGTTTTTCTTTTATTAAAGTGGCCTTCTAGATTTAGTACGAAACTAACACTGTATGGCCCTTGGTAGAGTAGGTGGTTCAGTGCTCAATACAATAACAGTTTTCAATATAGAATCCTACCTTGCCAGAATGTTCACATAATTTGCCCAGGTGCTGTAAACTTTATTCACAGACTGACTGACTGACTCACTCACTGTCAGGCCCAATTCGGGTCCTCCAAGCGCTGTGTGACATGTAGGTCAGCTCAGAGCAAATGACAGTTCAGTTCTTGTACAGGGACAACAATGCTCGATAAATCATCCCCATCAACTCTGTTAGCCAAAAGTAAACAATGGATGATTCTCACTTATGTGGTGTTACAATCTGTGGTGTGTGCTTGTGGTAATCAATTGTAGGTGTACCACTGGAGGGGCATGGAGAAAGCTTTTGTGCTCAACAGGGTTCTTTAGGGCAACCCCACCTCCTGTCGCCACAGTCAGATGGATGTCATGGCACCAACTCCACGAAGACACCTCCAGCAGTCTACTGCAGTGCTCAAGGTGGAAGAATCTTCCTCCTTCAATCGGTAGTCAGTCGAAATATTGAGTTTTAAATGTCGACTTACACTCATATTGAGTTTTAAATATCGTTGACACAGAACTATCGACAGCAAGAATATCGTGGTCAAGAATATCGACGTTAAGGTAAGAAATATCGATTTTAAAAATATAGAAATAAAATCCTGTTCAAAAATATAGTTTAAAATATCAATTTTTAAATTAGTGTTATGTATTTTGGTATATATTTTAAATGTATGTGATGTATTTTTTGTGTAAGTATTGTTTATGTTTTTTAATATGTGTTACATTTTTAGTCGTCATTAATTTTATTTCAATTACATTTTGTGTTTTTCAGTTCTGTAGCGGGTTGTTGGCTTATAGGGAAATAGGGTGGGAAGTAATTTAGTTATAATAAATTAATGAATATATTTATTTATTTAAAATGTTTTAATTGAGATTGTATCATGTTATTTGTGTTGTTAATTTTTTGGGGTACATTTTATGTGCAGGTTGTGGGGTTTATAGTGGAAAAGGGTGGGAAGTAATTTATTTTTAATTAATTAATAATTATTTGTTAAATAATAATATTTGATTGACAATTTATCCTGACAATTGTGTCATTAATTTTAGTCTTGGGCTGTGGGGTTTATAGGGGTAAAGGGTGGGAAGTAATTTATTTTTAATTAATTAATAATTCCTTGTTAATTAATATTACTTAATCAAGTGACAAATAATTATGGTAACTATAATTCATTTTAGGTGCGGGTTCTGGAGTTTATAGGGGTAAAGGGTGGGAAGTAATTTATATTTAATTACTAATAATTAGTTGGTAATTAATATTGATTAATTAATTGACCATCAAGTGTCGTAATTGTATAATTAATTGTAGGTGCGGGTTGTACGGTTTGTAGGGGTAAAGGGTGGGAAGTAATTTATTTGTAATTAATCAATGATTAGTAGATAATTATTATTTATTAATTAATTGATAATGAATTAGTGTAATTGTTTAATAATTTTTTTGTGTGGGGGGTTTGGGTTTATAAGGGTGAAGGGTGGGGAGTAAATGAATTTTACTTTATAATTAGTTGTTAAATACTATTAGTGAATTAATTGAAAACGTTTTTAATTGTGTAATACATTTTTGACAGTTTAATTTTAGGTGTGGGTTGTGGGGATTATAGGTGAAAAGGGTAGGAAGTTAATTAAACTATATGTGTTGTAACTTGTTTTTTTAATTAATGATAATATTTAATTGATAAATATTTATGTTAATCATACACATACATTTTTTTCGATGTGGGTATTGAATTGTGTAGTGTTATAAGGTAAGAAGTAAATAGACTAAATGTATGTAATAATTTATGTTTTTTGTTAATAAATAATTTCTAAATAAAAATATTTATTTGTTTGACATGTATTTTTTAATTTGATTTATTATAATATTTGTAGGCATTTGTGATATGTATTTAACATGAAATATGTTTTTATTTTTTTAATATTAAATATATTTTTGTTTTTATTTTTAACATGTTTTTTCAATTTACATTTCAAACAAAGATTTTTATTTTGTTGATGATTTTTTGTTTGTTTTTATTTGAGCTGACTGGAGTGAGAATATTAAATCTAACCCCTCCGCAATCCAACACTTTTCCTATTGATGCAGTGACTGGAGTGGGAATAGTACATTTTATCCCTCTGCTATCCAACACTTTTCCTACTGTTGCACTCACTGGAGTGGGAATAGTCATTTTTATCCTTCCGCTATCCAACACTTTCCCTACTGCTGAACTTTCTGGAGTGGGAATAGTAATTTTTACCCCTCTGCTATCCAACACTTTCCCTACTGTTGCACTCACTGGAGTTGGAATAGTAAATTGTATCCCTCCGCTCTCCAACCCTTTCCCTACTGTTGCACGCACTGGAGTGGGAATAGTAAATTTTATCCCGCCCCTATCCAATACTCTCCCTACTCTGGCACTCTCTGGAGTGGGAATAGTAATTTTCACCCCTCCGCTATCCAACACTTTCCCTGCTGTTGAACTCATTGGAGTGGGAATAGCCATTTTTACCCCACCGCTATGTAGCATTTTCCCTACTCTTGCACTCACTGGAGTGGGAATAGTACATTTTATCCCTCCGCTTTTCAACCCTTTCCCTACTTGTGCACTCATTGGAGTGGTGATAGTAATTTTTCCCCTCCGTTATCCAACAAGTTCCCTACTGTTGCACTCACTGGAGTGGGAATAGTACATTTTATTCCCACCCTATCTGACACTTTCCCTACTGTTGAACTCACTGGAGTGGGAATAGTAATTTTTACCCCTCTGCTATCCAACACATTTAAATTTAAAGATTTAAGTAGTTTAATGTTTTAATTGATAATAGAATGTTTTTTCAAATTTCAAATTTATGTTATTGGTATATGTATATATATTTGTTAAATAATGTTTATATAATTTTAAAATTATAAAATACATAAAATTATTCGTTTAATTATTGTTTTTCAGTAAATATATAAATAAATTATTATATATGTGTGTTTTTTTAATTAAGTTTATTTGTTATATATGTTACAATGTATATTACATCAAAAACAATTTTAATTAATGTTATTCTTTAATATGATTAATATTTATTTGTTTTATAAATATATATATATATATATTACCTACTGGCGGTCGCCAGTAGGTATATATAGTTAGGATTTTTTCTCTATGGGATTTTTGAAAATTCTATGTCTAATAACTTTGGCGTTTGTGGACGGAATTGGCTGACATTTTCAGGAAAATGGAACATTTTGTTTCTGAGCAGCCCCTGACAATTTGGGGGGGTTTCATCAAGGGGGGGCCGAGAAAAAAGGGGGGTCCCAAAACGCGTTTTTCCCATGTTAATTTCCATAGGGCGGTTGGCCTCACTTTTAGCTCGAACGGCTGAATGGATTTGCACGAAACTTGACAAAATTGTAGGGACTGTTAGCCCGATGTGCCTTTGCTAGGTCTCAATATATGTGCTCCAGTGGATTTTGAGTAATTTAGGTTCAAAAAAAGATATATATCTGGGCGGAGCCTAACCACACATCTGATCTGATTGGCTGTCAGCACTTCATCCAAGAAGTGTTGGCAGCCATCTTGGGACCAATATACATGATAGCACCTCATTAAAAAGCATTGTAGTTAATAGAGGGTTTTAGGACTTTAGTTACATTATAAATCATTTGTTGATGGTACCATACTCGTTTTAGGAATTGTGGTGGGTTCTAAGGTGATTTTACCATGTGAAAAAACCTTCTGCTGTGATATCATGAATATTGTTTGAAAGAAAACTAATATCTCATGATTTTCCCACAGTGGTTTGGAAGGGGATCTATAAGCTAAACTGAAAGCATATTTTCTGTAAATTCACATTATCTTTCTCAGTCATATGAAAATGAAGTCTGACATTCTCAGTAAAACATGTACATCCAACAAGGACAGAGACTGTCAGTTGATTCCTTTGTGTTCTACTGCAGCCTCCTAGAGTGTTCTAAAGAACAACTAGAGCGCTAACAGTCCTACTTATTACAAAGGTATGGCACACCTGAAGCCATCTTGATTGGAATAAAGTGGTAACTCTTAAAACATTTAATTTAAAAAGAAACAACATGAGGGGGTATATTTTGCCATAGAAAGTATGATTAGTGCTGCAGAATGAAAAATTAGGGCACATTTTGAGTGACTTCTCAAATCCTTTTCTATTTCATTAAAACATTCTGACATGCAGTCTCCCAAAATGGCCACCAGAGACAAAAGAGCCCAAATGTAGCCCAAATATCACCCAGATGTAGCCCAAGTATAGCCCAATGACAGAATGTCCCAGAGTGTTCTAAAGAACAACTAGAGCGCTAACAGTCCTACTTATTACAAAGGTATGGCACACCTGAAGCCATCTTGATTGGAATAAAGTGGTAACTCTTAAAACATTTAATTTAAAAAGAAACAACATGAGGGGGTATATTTTGCCATAGAAAGTATGATTAGTGCTGCAGAATGAAAAATTAGGGCACATTTTGAGTGACTTCTCAAATCCTTTTCTATTTCATTAAAACATTCTGACATGCAGTCTCCCAAAATGGCCACCAGAGACAAAAGAGCCCAAATGTAGCCCAAATATCACCCAGATGTACCCCAAGTATAGCCCAATAACAGAATGTCCCAGAGTGTTCTAAAGAACAACTAGAGCGCTAACAGTCCTACTTATTACAAAGGTATAGCACACCTGGAGCCATCGTGATGGGAATAAAGTGGTAACTCTTAAAACATTTAATTTAAAAAGGAACAAAATGAGGGGGTATATTATGCAATAGAAGGTATTATTAGTGCTGCCGAAAGAACAATTAGGGCACATTTTGAGTGACTTTTCAAATCCTCTTCTATTTCATTAAACAATTCTGACATGCAGTCTCCCAAAATGGCCACCAGAGACAAAAGAGCCCAAATGTAGCCCAAATATCACCCAGATGTAGCCCAAGTATAGCCCAATGACAGAATGTCCCAGAGTGTTCTAAAGAACAACTAGAGCGCTAACAGTCCTACTTATTACAAAAGTATGGCACACCAGAAGCCATCTTGATTGGAATGAAGTGGTAAGTCTGAAAACACTCAATTTAAAAAGGAACAACATGAGGGGGTTAATTTTGCCATAGAAAGTATGATTAGTGCTTCAGAAAGAAAAATTAGGGATCATTTTGAGTGACTTCTCAAATCCTCTTCTATTTCATTAAAAAAATTCTGACATGCAGACTGAAACATGCACTTTGAATACCAGCAGCAGACTTCCCTGGTGAGCAGTAGCTTTACTACAGTGATCTAATGTGCAACTAGAGTGCTAACATTCAGAATTTATGGCAAATGTGTGACACATCTGAATGCCTTCTTGATGGAACCAAAGTAAACAAGCATTGAAAATGCAATAGATCTCGCCCTCGTTTAAGTTAAAGCCATTCTGTTTGTAATGAGGTGGCTTTTTAGCTTTGCTTTTATTAGTGTTTTTTCAACTTTCATGTAAAAACCATGCATCTGTATGCATATAAGTATATGTATGCATGCATTTATGTTTGTATTTATATAGATATACAGATGATATATGTTTATATATGTATGTATCTATATATATTCACTGAAAAAACCATAGGTTATAGACCATATATAGTTAGGAATTAGCATTTACAAAACCTTGAAAATTCACTGAAAAAACCATAGGTTATAGACCATATATAGTTAGGAATTAGCATTTACAAAACCTTGAAAATTCACTGAAAAAACCATAGGTTATAGACCATATATAGTTAGGAATTCGCATTTACAAAACCTTATTTTACTCACACAAAACCATTGAAATTCCATATATAGTTAGTTGCACTAACTATATATCGCGCACCCGCAATCCACTGCTGATGATGTCACATATTACATCATTCATGACATGGTCAGTGACATCACTGATGACATCACTGATGACATCTCAAATGACATCACTGATGACATCACTGATGACAACATCCAGTGACTGTATGTTTCTGTAAAGTTAAAATATGTCTTACATATTGAAGAATGAGTGGATGTATAAGTGTCTGGATGAAGGATTTAGTAGGTGCATGACTGACTGTATGAGTGAGTGATTAAATGTGTCTCACTGAGTGCATGGGTTAGTGACTAAACTGTCTTAATTTGTGCATCATTATGTCTGTTGTTCTGTAAACTGTTGCATGTGTTGATAAGTAGCTATATGAGTAACTATATGGGTTATTGATTGGTTGCCCAAGTATTTGTATGGGAGACTGAGTGTGTGTGTGGGTGGCTGGGAGGTGTATGACTCTGTGCCTAGATGTGTGAGCAGTTGATTCACTAGATGTATGGTTTCAAAAGTGCATGTGGAAACAGCTGTATGGCGCGGTTGACTGTGTGCATGAGTGTATTGGTGAGTGAATGGATATCTCAGTGCTACATGTCAAAGTAAGTACATATGCAAAACACAGTACATGTGAGAGTTGACATATATAAATAACTGTGCATAAGAGCCAGTGAATGTGTGAGTGGCTGTATGGATCATTGTGAACTTGTATCAGGGATTGTATAAGAGAGTAAATATGTGTTAGTATATGTTTGAATAAGTAAAGTTTGTATAACTGTATAGTTGAGGAAATGGAGGTGTGATTGATTCTTTGCATGACTGACTAGGTGTGTGAGTAACTCCATGGATGAGTGACAGTCTGTGAGTGTCTGTTTACACTGATTGTATCTAAGGTTATATTAGAGTCTGAAGAGGTTCATCGTATTATCACATGAATGATATCATCAGTGATGTGATCAGTAATGTCAAATGAGATGTCATCAGTGATGTCATCAGTGATGTCATTTGAGATGTCATCAGTGATGTCATTTGAGATGTCATCAGTGATGTCATCAGTGATGTCACTGACCATGTCATGAATGATGTAATATGTGACATCATCAGCAGTGGATTGCGGGTGCGCGATATATAGTTAGTGCAACTAACTATATATGGAATTTCAATGGTTTTGTGTGAGTAAAATAAGGTTTTGTAAATGCGAATTCCTAACTATATATGGTCTATAACCTATGGTTTTTTCAGTGAATATATATATATATTGAGCGGTGATATATATATATAAACAATATTTTGTACAACTATACTTTTGACATCGATATTTTGGTCATGATATTTTTGTATGGGGATATTTTAAAATGTTGATATTTTGTCACTGTACCCTTCAGTCCACAGAGCTGGTGTAAACACTGAAGTGCAATGAAGGAAGAGTCAGAACAGGACGTTTGCATCTTTTTCCTTGGCAGTCTCTGAATCAGGTATTCCTTACTTTGCAGTTAACACTGGTAAGTTAGACACAACCTCTTCTCAGCTGAACTTGGCACAGCAGTTGGAATGGAGCCCTGGGGGTCTTCTCAACAGTCTTCCGCACTGTCTCTGCTCCTTCTGGGACGTTCCTCACACTCGGCTCAGAAGCTAGGCTTTCATCGATGGGGAGGCTTTCTTCATCGCAACAGGGCTTCCACGATCACTAGCAGACCCACAGTTTCTTCCAGCTTGGTTTGCAGAAATCAGTAGATGCCCCTTCACCTTTTGGAGACCAGCTACTGGATATACCAGTCCTGGAACACAGCAGCTGGAACAGAGTTTCTTCTCTGTGAGAGTAGCAGCTGTAAGTTTAACAAACTGGGGACATTTGGGACCTTTTTTTTATGGTATTTTGAGACCAGGAATGAGCATCCACTGAATGGGTTGAGAAACCGGTTTGCCTGGGTTTATTTCCAAAGGTTATTTTAGCTCTGCAGAGCATGCAGGCTTTTTGTGCAAGGTGATGGTTCCACACCGCAGGTAGTGAAGATGCCAGGCCCAATCAGGTGTACATATATCATGGGTACAATAAGGGAGAAGCTCTGCACCCCGCTCTCCAGCCTCCTATGCTATCCACTGAAAGGAAAATAAAGAACCCAGGCTTTACCCAGAAATTCCTATTGCACTTGGACTCTGCTGGCCCACTCCCATTCCATCACCATTAACCAAATGATAGTAGTCAGGTAGGACTTAAAACAGCAATTCCTTGCTAAAAAGATTTCATCGAATTTCTAAAGACAATCCTATCTCCATTACTCCACACTTCTCTGGCTTGAGTTTCACCCTTCTCTTCAGAACTGCAGGCAATACAGTTCCACGTTCTGGGGACTGTTTCACAACCACCACCATGTCAGTTCAAGGGCATTCCAAAATGGACCCAACTGGTAATTGCATACATATAGACTTTCAAACAATATGGAATCCTGCTACCGTACACCATACAGGCACTTGGCATTCCCAATTGAATGTAAGCACAGGGTTTGGTCTTGATACGTTACTGGAACTTTACTAGGACAGGCCTATGTGCATCACACTCACAGCCTTGGACAGTCAAAAAGGCCTGTTCAGCTACTGATCACTAAAGCATGATACACTGCCACCAACACTCCTTTATATGACCAGGTGCATTTATAGACTGCATTCTCGTACCCAACCAACTTGCCACTCCATGACCTAAGAACTATCCCCTTGGCCTCAATGTCCATTTCGTCCCTAAGCCTGCAGAGTCTATATATGATTTTGTGTTTGTTTTGGCCAAAATGAAATCAGGGTAGAGACTAATTTGTACTGGCCATGGCCATGTACCATATGACATGGTACATATTCCTTATCATGCGGGAAACGATGTTGGTGAAGAGTGCACACTATTAATAAAATAAACCGTGTTTCTCAATATGTGTGCTGTGTTGAAAAATATGCGTGCGAAGCATATGTATGTGAACCTAGAGGAGTGGCCTAGTCCCAAAATGGCAACTAGGACTAGAACATGCACTACCAATTTGACTTTATGTACATTTCACTCAAATTTTAATGAAAATTCTCTTCAATTCAGTTAAGCACAATATACATTGAAATATCTGATCTTTTTATATTAGTTATTTATATGAAAACAAACGAAAACACAAAATTGCAGTACAAGAAAACTTTTCTGTGCAATAAATCGCAGAACCCAATGCATTTCGGGAAGCTTGGTCCCTTCCTCATGGGTATTCTGTAGAAAAGAAGGAAAACTTTTCAAATGATGCACGTTTGGATCGGTATTATAATTTTAAGCAGAACACTCATATGATTCTCAAACACATCATGCACCCCTTACCACAGTGATATGAAAGGTGTATGCTAAAAACACCACTTACTGTCTTTGCACAGAGACAACATCACAGGAAGAAAAGAACAACAAAGGATTATAAATAACAACCTCCTGATAGACCCGGTTCGGTGTCCTACTGAAAAACCAAATTTCATAATTCCAAATACCTGCTAATCAATTACTGATTCAGCTACTAAAGATGATAGCCGGTTAAAAATTGCAGGTGTATGGAACGCCTGTAGGTGAAAAACACCTAGTCATTATCTGCCCTTTAAAATAGTGAACAAAAAGACCAACAAGAATTACCTCAGCTCACCTCTTAATGCGAATAGGGGCACATGAACAGATCACACAGCCGTGAAAATGTCTCGGTACAACTGAAATGCCAAATCCATAATGTCAATCTCAAAAGAAAGAACACTGCTCGCTGCCTGCTAGAGCAAATGAAGAAATTAACTCAAGTTACACTGACCTCACAAACACTCTTCTTCCGCTACGGTTGTGGTTGTCGGCGTATGCAAAAGGGGGGCTTGGGGGGGGCAGTGGACCAGAGGGAGGTCCCCCCCCCCCCGGGCGGTTTGGGAGGGGCGGGTGGGGCTGAATAGCAGCCCTGCCGACGGGTTTTTGGAATCTTGGGCTTCTTTTCCTACTGAGGGTAGCCCAACATAAATTGACGAGGCTCCTCCTCCCGGCCACCATTTTAGGCTTGGTGACCTGGTGGCTGGGAGTTGCTTCAGGAATTTTTCCCTCCCTATACATTTTATTCTTTTTCTTTCCCAGTTCTTTTTCCTTGTGGAATTTTTCCTTTGCCCCTCTTTTTTCCTTTAGGTTGGCTGTTTGTTGTTGGGATAGGTGTATATGGGGTTTTTATTGTATCTTGTCGCATGGAACAGGTGCAGTGCGGAAATTGGTGGTGTTTGCCAGGATTGGCAGGATTGTAGTTGGCATTGGTTGATTTGGGGCATTGTCAAGAGAATTTGGGCAGGATGATTTGTTGGGGTGGTTTCATAGTTTGGGGTACCAAGAGTTGTTGGAGGGCGAACTGGGGAGTTTGTGTTATGGTTTCGGGGATTGGATATGTTGAATTTATTAAGCGGGGTTATTGCACTGTTTGAATTGTAATAATGTTATGTACGGGCGGGGGCGGGTTTGATGACGTTTTAGGGGCGGGATTTGTGATTGGGGGTTAAGGTAATATTCTATTTAGTGAGGTTTAGTTTTGTAAGGCGTTTGGCCGAGGTTTTATTTTATGTAAATGTGCACCTGTTTCAATAAAGCGGCCTTTTTCACAAACAATTTTGGTCTGGTGGTCTGCTCACTCCCCCCACCCCTCCCTCCCAAAGCCTCTTAACCCCCGGTATCCCGCTTAAACCTACAGAGTGGGGACAATCGTTAAAGACCAGTAAATTGCTCGCTCTCGTGAGTTGCTGCCATTTAGATGCTCGTCACGAACTGCTAATAAAACTAACACACTCAAATTCAGAGTGCGTCAACAATGCTCACCGTTCAAAACTCTCTACTACTGCCGCGTTACACAGCTGAGATGATGACGTGAACGTAGTGTATACCACAATATACTACCAGTTAAGAAAGAGGGTCCAAGCAGGGCCGGACTGGCCATAGCGGGCACCGGGCGTTTCCCCGGTAGGCCGCTAGGGTGGGGACCGGTTTTGGCCCCCTGGGGAGCCGTTTTTGATACCGGGGACTGGCAATGTCGGCCCCCGATAATAAAATCGTCCGAAACCGGCCGCCGCAAACTGCTCATCTGCACCCCATGACCCCAGGGCGGGGGTAGCTGAGCAGTTTGCTAGGGCCGGTTTCTGTTCTCAGTCCGGCCCTGGGTCCAAGGGACATTTAAAGACCTGCGCAAATAAATCCCCATGCCATATATAACAACAACAAAAAATCGGCGGGTCTGAGACAGGGGAAGGACAGAAGGAGGAATTGTGTATGGAGACCGATATTACAGAATGCATCCAAGAGGAGAAAATAAACACAATAAATAAATAAAGGGGAGTCTCAATTAAGAGGACGGATTCCCATCACCCACCGAAGTGGCATGCTTCATCATTTGGGGATCTCCTCTCGGCTGCACACTAGTGCAACCAAGGAGCTACAACTCCTTGCTAGTGGAAAAGGAGGAGCTCACGGATGTTTTCAGTGAGATCTAAATCAAGATCACCTAAGATCAATGAAGCATAATGCAGTGGGGTGAATATGTAGTGCAGAGTGAAGATAGTAAATTAAAATTGGCTACCAGGGGAAAAGTGTGCTTATTAACTATCCTCTGGTGTCAAAGGTTAAAAAAATGCAAGAACGCTCTGAATAAATGTACGAGCGGGCTAGTCATAAGGTCGACATGTTTCAGCCATTACAGATCTTCTTGTGATCTTGGCTTCCTTCAGGACCTAGATGATGTAACTATTGCACAATAATAGTGTAAATTGTGTTGTTAGGTTTTTTGGTAACCTTTTTCAGCAGTTGTTCTCTGGGTATAAGTTTGACTCTGTCAATTGTTGATTCGAAAGATCTTCCGGATATCCTCTTTGAACGTAGTTGTTTTTTTGTTGCTGCAATGTTTCTTCACACACCTTGTTATTAGACGAGATGCGTCGGGTTCTTAAGAACTGAGACACAGGTAAATTCTTTATTAAAGATGGTGGATGAAAACTGCTGTGCAGTAGGGCATTGTTTTTATCTGTGGGTGTTTTAAACACACGTGTGTTGACTTGACCTGATTCTATTTCAATCCATACATCAAGGAAAGAAAGTGCTTTTTTGTGGATGGTGTGTGTGAATTGGATCCTCGAATCTACTAGATTAAGTGTGCGTATGTTGTTTATCAGCGCCGACTCAGATTTGTTTCAAATGAGGAAAATGTCGTCAATATACCTGCGGAAAAATATCAGGCCTTCTTGCCATGTTGAGTCAGAAAGGATGTAATCGTTTTCAAATTTTGCCATGTACGTGTTCGCATAGGCGGGCCCTCCTGAAAATCCCATGGAAGTTCAGTTTAACTGAATAAAAAAGTTCTTGTTCCATGTGAAATAGCTGTTTAGTAAACAGAACTCCAGTAGTTGTAAAATGAAGCATTTAGGTGCGTCCAGATTTTCTTGTCTGAGCAACGCCCATTCAACAGCTTTCACACCGCTTGGGTGCGGTATTGAGGTATATAATGCGACCACGTCGATGGTACAGAGAATCCAATCTTCAGTAACCTCCTCATTTAATACACTCAAACTTCGCAAAAAATCGATTGTATCTTCTACATAAGTTTTCCAACTCTGAACAAATGGTTGCAGGTGGGCATCAATATATCGCCCAGGGTTTTCAAACAATGATTCACATCCTGACACGATCGGTCTAAACGGTGGATCTACAAGATTTTTATGTATTTTAGGTAATACATTTTTGGTCTTCTTGGGAACTGATTTGTTAGGTATTTTTTTGTTGCTGTATCAATCCAATGAAGATGTTCTGCTTTATTTAATATTATCATGCGGGCGACATTTCCTTTCCAACACTCACAGTCACTCAACACCAGGACAGTCTAGCAGACAGAGAAAATAGAACACTCTGCAAACACCTTTTTTATAAAAATGAATATTAATAATTAATTATCATTTTGGACTATCCGTTTAAGAGCTTCCTTCCCCACGGGGAAGAATGTAGCCCACACCGTCACCAAGGGTGAGTGAAAGTTTTTGTTCTTAACATAGGAATCTGTGAGAGAATAAAGTAAGGCAGATACATGACGGATCCATTCATTGAGTTTAATGTGGATTCTTATGTTTATGATATAGATGGGAGCCCTAAACGTTTGCCAAGAAACACTTCCCTTTCTGATCCTTTTATGTTTTTATGTAGAGTTTATCCCAAGCCACGGTTTGAAAAGATGTCATTAATGTCTCTGATGTCTGCTGGAGTACCGCAGACTGGTATAATACCTGTGTGTGTGCGGACGGTGAAATTTCATATGCAGTTGACTTGCTTTACTACTGTGCCTGGGGCTTGTCGTGTATTGTTTCATGTTTAAAACCAATAAAATCTTGTTTATAAAAAAAACAAATTCTCTAACTTCTACTTTTGTGCAATCTTTTTTCTATAGTATCCTTGTCCCATATGTTTTACTGTTTTGATTAAACAAAATTAACTGAAATTAAATAGTGGCCACCATGTGGTGGTGATGACTGGCTCTGGGTAATGGCTCGCCACTCCTATTTTAATCAGGGAAGCACAATAAGTTTCAGTATGAGAAGGACAAAAATGTAGGAGCAATGTTCACCTGAGGCATGCTGACACAGGTTGTGACTAAGGGCAATTTAGTTTTATATCACTTAAAAATGCACCAAAGATTGAATGGACACCGCTATGTAGCGTAAATCAAATCTTCCTTACCCTAACACATTACAGTTACGTAAATGTCCAAGCAACACATCTTCTTAGTGTAAAACTATACGCACATGTTGAATGTGGAAGATCACCTGAGCATTCCTAGAGGCCACCTTGAGCCCATAATATCCACTCTCCAAGGTCTTCGGTGGAGGTATTTGAGCTTCAGAATACAACTTGAGTTGGTGCCAAGAGGCTAGTTAAGCTCTACATTTTTTATGCTCTATGGTGACTTGCTTCTCACTGGTCTAAAGGCAGTCGCGGCTGGTGAAGTTTGAGAATGGTGAGGCTGGAATTGTGCATGGGGTGGGGAGGGCATTGAGATTCACGTTAGGGTGGCACCATATGTTTTGGGAAGCTAGTAAATTGAAATAACAGGAATAAATAGCAGATTGCAAACTTAGAGCAGTCGCTTTACTTATTGATGACCCAATCGACTGGCGAAAGCTCTGCTGGCTGATCAGTTTGTGGCATTTGGTCTGCTAGTACTATATGCATTTTTAGCGTACACATTTTCAATGAGTAAGTAATAAATAATAAAATGCAGACAGAAATTGGTTTAGAACGACAAATTCATATATCAAAAAGGATGCAGAAAGAAGCACTGGGAGCAGCCTGTGTCTGGAATGATGAATTTAGATTAGATCTTCATTAACCTTTACAAAGACCTCTTACTAACGCCAGGATTCCCAAAAATGATTTTATGTGTACAGTGATACATAACAGTGAGCACCAATAGTTCAGCAGGTACTGTGGCACCAGGGATGTAAAGGGTCCACTGCACTACAGTTATGGCTGATGGGTGAGGAAGTCCAACAGGTTGGTGGGTCTGCTCCAACAAGACTAGACAGCGGCAGATCTTTTTCATACAATACGTATACTTTCTGTTCAATGTGAAATGAGATTGGTTTTATCTGATGCAGTACAGGGATCCTGTGAACTGTATCTGTGCACCGCAATGTTTCTCGAGCAACTGTAAGGGCAATACACTGTATATTAACGCTGTGTGCCTTATATCACTCGTCACCAGTTGCGGGCGGCATGACGGGTGGGTGAAGGAATCCCGTGGGGGGCTTGCGGGTGAAGGGGGTAGGGAGGGAGGCGGGAGGGGTTTAAAAAAATAAAATGAAACGTACCTTCCCCCGGGTCCCGCGTTTTCGTTTTCCCGCTGCCACAGGCCCACAGTTCTCGAGGCTCTCTTCAGACAGGCGCCTGCATCTCAGTCTCAGCCAATCCAGAAGCTGCTCCAGCAGCGCCAGGATTGGCTTGAGCAGTAGTAGTGCACATGTTCTGTTTAGGGCTTAAAACATTTTGCGACTAACCCGAACATGTGCACTAGGCTGCTCATTAGAAGAGCGGCATTGAACAACCCTCGCTCTTCTAATGAGCAGCCTAGTACGCATGTTCAGGCTGGTGCAAAATTCTTTAAGCCCTAAACAGAACATGCGCACTCACTCTTGCTGTGCGCACCGCCGATCGGCACCATATTATCGATGTCATGATGATGACTGAACTCCTGCTGCCCCACCCCCTTCTGAGCTGACTGCCTACGGCGGCCTGCCTGGGATTTAAATAAATGTGAGTCAGTGAGAGAGTGGAGACTGATGGCAACGCCAACCCTTGTTAGTTGGTACTCATTCAGCTACTACTCAAGTGCCTCAAATTAATTGGTTGGGCAATGCACAAGCGCCCTAATGGACGCACTGTTCCTGTCTATAGGTCACTTGAATCGTACAGGTCTTTAAAGTAAGAAGGAAAAGGTGAAGTGTTCAAGCCATTCTGTACCAACTTTTTTGGAAGTATGGGTTTTGACTGGCGCGAAATGCAAACTTTCTATAATATTCTGTAAATATTTTTTGAGTAATATATAGATATCAAACTCTGCCGCTAAGAGACTAGAACACTTAATGACTGAAATGCTAATAAACCCTGTCAAGAACCTCTTCAGCATCTAATGTTATGAAAGTTACAGGCAGCCCCCTTTCTATCTCCGTAGCAATAACTCCCACTGCAGTGAATGCCTACTTTGCATGATTTTACCTCAAAAGATATCCTGAGTAATGTTAAGATAATAAATCTAACTTCATTTCGTTAATGTCTAAACCATGTATTGAAGTAAGAAACATATCTGTCATACTTTAATATATAAATCAGAGAAAGGGTTCCACATTTTCTTGGACTTGAGTCTGTTTTTAATAAGGTCTTCTCAACATTGTTCTGTCTGGAACTGGATTAGTCAAGCACACTTCTACTCTCAAACAGCATCCCAAATTAATAATTTCGCCCTGGCTGATTCAATTATGCAGATTACTTTGGCACCTGCCCACATTGCCTCTCTGATAACCCTCACAAATAAGGCCATATTCCATAATATAGACCTTCTGTGGTAGCATCAATTCTTCCACAGGTCTTTTTAAATACTTCACTGTTGCAACCAGTCACTTGCAATAAGTAACTGAACATTTTTGTGTTGTAATGTTAATTTCGAAATTAATTGCGACTTAAATGTGCCATAATTCCAGGAGAACCTACTGAGAGAAGTTCAATCTTCAGAAGCGGGTAGACAGCACTATAACTGCACAGTGCTTACCAAGATTCCTTACAAATACAGTCCCCTTAATGCCTACCGGCAGAGTGTTTGACATAATGTAAACAGTAGTTAAGAAACAAATAGAAATACTTTATTTTGTACATCAGACAGGCTTGCTGCCGCACTGTCCTGTTGCTTAAATTAGTAGGTTTGCATTGTCATGGGAATAAAGCTCAATATAACTTGGCTCAGTCACAGTGACTAAGCAGTGAAAGAGTTCACCTTAGTTTGCAGGTAACAATGAATGTTTGGCTAAACTTAAACTCTTGAAGAATGTTAAGTATTGAGTTTGTTGTTCCAGAAAAAGAAGCATCAAACTCTAAAACTATCTGTAACTGGATAAGTAGACATTATCTAGTGAGTGCCCTGATTTTTCAAGTAAAACGTTCTGAAAAATAAATTGTAGATAGATAAGCCCAACTACTAAAAAAAGCCGGAAGTCACTGCACTTCAAAATATATACAAAAAGAATGTATGTCAATTGCAGCTGATTCACGACCTTCTTGGAACAAACAGAGGAAGGCATATTGGCAGTTCACAAAAAAAGGCCAGAATACCTATCTACCTTTTTTCTTTGTGGTTGATTAAAATTGTTTCTCTAATCTTATTTGTTTCTTTCAATCTAGAGGTCTTATTTCTCTTTAATTTTCTGTATTTGTAACAACTATATATTAGTTATAATGTACAGCAGGTTGATGCAGCTGGGCTTATTCCACACGCAGAAAGCTTTTAAATAGATAGAAGCAAAGAAATTGTGTCTGTGATATCTATTCAGTTTGAGCAACCTCCCTCCCTTCTATCCATGCACCGCACTGATGCTAGTATCCAAGGAGAACTGAATTTTCTGAAGTTTCCCTGCCAACGGTTATAGGTCTATGTACATTTAGGAAGGAGTTTGGAGGACCATAGTTGGATCCAGTTTTAGCAGCATTCAAAGCAATGGTTCAGTCCATATGGCTCTATGGTGCAGAAATCATGTACTTGAGTGGGATAACCAGTTGGGGACAGAATTGAAGAGCAATGCTTAAAAAGGATATTGAATATCCATGGTCTTGGCTATAAAGCTGGAGACCAGACTGGCCCCATGGTCTTGGCTATCTGAAAGGCATCATTGAGATTTTGGGATAGATCATTACAATCCTGTGAAATGAAGATATCATTGTTGAGCAGGGAGGAGCTAGCTAATATGGGTGGAGTGTTTAAAACGCATTGTTCCAAGGTTAAAAGAGCTGCATTCTCCGGTCCACTCCAAGTGTAGCCTTCCAGTTAAATCTTCCGAAAATTAATGACGTGCAAAAATGGAAACGAGGTCCAGAGATAGAGATTACACAACTTGGCAGGATTGCACCTCGCGCCCCTATCTTACTGCACTGATTAGTACCTCAATGAGGCAGGAACGTTTTACATTTTGAATCGGGATCAAGCCCTTGTATTCTTGTAGTAAGGCGACAAAGAGGGTGAAAGAAACCAAAGGCCTCTATAATTGTAGGTCAGGAATGAAATGTTCAAACTCACATATTTTATAGGATTGCTTGTTTTTAGGATGAAGCGTTGTAGAGTTTTAAAAACAGTCTTATTGCAATATGGTATTTTTAAGAGACAAGAATGTTTGAGTTTTTATCCCATATGCATGTTTTTATGTGGTCTGTGCAATGGTGCTTTTTAAATAGCAATTAAGGAAAGATTGATTAGAGTTATGGTGATGTCGTTTTTGAGGATATGAAATTGATAGTTTTACTATGTTTAAAAGTAAGGGATTTGTAATCTTTGATGTGTGTGATTGTTGAATTATTGGTTTTATTTTAGATGATATTTTAATTGAAATCATTGAATGGACTGTGTTTAATTTCCCACTGCCTAAATGAACATAGTTTATGAAATGCTGAACTGACATAATAGAATTAATGACTATTGGAACAGAGAAATTACTCAAACTAATATGGCTGCAGAAGGCCTAAACTGTTTAGATCACAGTGTTAATTACTTATCAGCAGTGTCACATTAAGAGGAACTTTTCCTCTCTGGCCTGTACATCTGTGAGCAGGTGGCAGTTACATGCAGGTGAGTGATTCATAATTTACAAAAGTTTCATTAATTTGATCCACACAGCAAGGCAATAGGGATCAAATCATTAACCCAATCAGTTCTACTAACTTGTTTTATTGCATTAAATTACCTTGATACAGACCTTCCACTGAATGTTGTATTATTAACCAAGAGTGCGAAATGTGGAGGTTTGTCTAATATATATTTCACTGACTGCTTTTAGCAAATAATATCAATTGTCTGTGATCTGCACAGGTCACCAATGTGATGGATTCAGGATGATGAACCAGGTGATCCCTATGACCAGAGGAGGAGGATTGGGCTATTTAAGGTTCACAGTGCAAATACTAGTTTTGGACACCATTTTCTTAGAATGTATTAATTAGCATGGGACTGGGGCAAAAACAACATATTTATCTCTAGCAATATGTACTGTACGTGGTTTGCATGCGAACATTAAGATCCAATGCAAAACTGACCAAAGAGCAAACAGGGAAAATACCGGCAAACCTTGTAAAATGTCTTTCTAGCATCCAACCTCATGGCATTTAAAAGAAGCATTGACAAAGCCAATACAAAATCTATTGACTTTGTCAATGTTTTTTTAAATGTTGCAAAACATGACCTGCTGTGCAACATGGATTAAAGTTAAAAAAAAAGATATGACATGGTCAGTGTTGACTGCATTATACCACTTTTTTCATTCATGCCGTAGAGTGGGAAGATGATAAACAATGGAGGGCGGGGATGATGGGGAAACACGGCAGGATAAGGAGAATTACTTTTGAACACCCATGCATTAAGAATAGATGTCCAAAAGTAACAAAAGAGTACCTGCAGGAGCCTACTGCAATTGGAAGGACACTGGCGAAAGGAAGATGAACTTGGTCCATGCTCCACGGCATGGGAACACAGAGAAGCCCCAGGAGGAAGCTGGGGCAGGGAGAAGGTGCTAACCAATGGTAAGTAAAGCAACATGTGTGACGTGGAACCCCCCCCCATGTTCACCCCCTACTCTTCTTCACTCTGAAGAACCGGGTTTTCAAGTACCCAGCGGCGTCAGGGACATGCCCAGAGTCCTCTAGGTTCCCTTGCCTTGGTATACAGAGACACGGAATACTTCTAGGTGGCGTCAGAGATTAAACTTATTAGCTGCAGCTAGTAGCAGAAATCCCAGCAATACAACACGGTGTACAACTCAAGAAACTGCTCAATTTTACTAAGGCGAGACATCCCTATTTATACACAAAAAGGTACATTTAAAATCCACACCCCTGCACCAAAATTCAACCAATAGAAAGTACATGACATCACACAGCATCATACAGTAAAGCTCATTTTACAGTGTCCCAACCCACAAGTTAATATTTAGGCATATCTAAATAATAATCTGGAAGGCCCACACAAACCCTTAATTGAAAGCATAACCCATGAAATGAAGAAATAGTCAGAAAAAGTAGTTTCAGATAATGTGCCAGATAACAAATACGTAAAGAAACTTTAAAAGTTAACAAATGTCTTGAATAGTGATTGGAAAAGGTAAATAACGATCTTGCAGGGAAATTGGCTTGGCAGGGTCAATTCCTAGGTGAAAGGCCAGCTTCTAAAATTAACTCCAGTGCACAAAGAAATCCCTGGTTAATATATATATATATGATTCACAGCAGGTCAGACTGCTTTGCTCACAAACTAACTTCTGAGGCCTACATAAAAAGTAACACTAGATGGCAGTCACGACACATAGCGAAAACCCATGTTTCAGAAAAGAAAGTCTTTAAGGAAAGAAGCCATTTAGATATTGTTTAAGATAACATATGCGCAAGGAAACTAATGGTTAACAAGGTCCTGAGCAGTGATTGAAAAACTCAGACAATGATCAGCTAGCGAAACTGGTTTTGCAAAAGGTCAGTTTCAGGTGAAAAGGGTTACTCTCTCTGCAGTTCATTCAGAGTCAGAGAAACCCAAATTAATATATGCACGAACTCAGAAGGGAAAGCCACTTGTTCGTTGGCCTCACTTCACTGGCCTACGTGAGGGCAAGATTAAAATGCAGACAGGTTTGAGAATTTCAGAACCACAGACCCTCCTTTTGCCATTACATAGGCAATAACCTAAACTCATGGCAATCTGAATCTAGGTCTATATCTATTCTCATCAGGTCATCAAGGTGTTGCTGTAACATCATCTTATTATCCTTCACTTCTCTCGGAACTGGTCTTCTCACACAGATCATAGCACAAAGACTACAAATGGCGGGACCACACTGGATGCATAAACAACACGAGAAAAGGATAGCTAACGCCATACCAAGGAACGTCAGAATCTTCCATCCCCATTTAGACAACGACTCCCATAACCATCCCATCAACGACCAGTCTCCTTCGTCCACATGAATAGACTCAGAGATCTTAGGTAGTCTAGAGATGGCTTGGTACACTGTCGGGGCATTATCTGGTATGAAAACGCAGCAACTAGATCTAATCAATTTGCATACCCCACCTCTATCTGCAAGTATATTATCCAAAACAAAACGGTTCTGTAATGTCATAAGGCGATCCGCTTGAAGCTCAGCTGTAATATTGCTAAGGGCACCTGCAGTCTCATTTATAGTGGCCTCAACCACTCTCGTAAGCTGACGAATATTCCTACTATTGGCCATAGGACCCCAAAAGGGTAGGAAACCCTGAAAGAAGTCTCCAGCTTGTTGTGCAACAGTATCTTTCGCATCGATTACACCTCTACCATATCTTGTCTTATGGTAATCGAAAACAGCAGTGTAGGGGGAAGCAAAAATGCCACATAACATGTGCCATAAAAATCAGATGGCATTCATGTGTATGCTCTATCGTGACAAACAAAATACGTGCCTTTAGCTGGCACGAACGGAGGAGATTTTTGGGACGTATAAACGTATGTGTGAACACACACACTCTTACCAAGCTGAGGTCTCGGATTCTAACCATTACCTTGCAAACAAAGATGACCTCGGTGGGGTACAATCCAAATAGGAGGAGACCTTCGCTGTCTTTCTTTCTCCGTCAAGCTAGCACTATATGTCGTCTTATTCCAACCGACATATGCTCGTACCTCATCTCTAGGGATAGCATTATACGCATCGATATCTCTAATCATATCAACTATTCCCTGTATCAAGGCATTATTACTTGCATTGTCTTTGACGGAACGTACAGGAGAGGCTTCATTCGCATAGATAAACATTGATTGGAGTTCCCAAACTGACCCGTTAGGAGAAAAAGGCAAAACCAAATATGGCATTCCCTTATCTGTAGTATGTGGCATAAGACCACACACCCAGCAATTCGTGGTATTTATGACTAGCTGATGCTGATGCAACATCTGTATAAACGAATTGTTCACAAATTCTGATCTTCGTGTCTGTTCATGTACAGGTAACGTATGAAACTCATGTGAAGAAACAGTAGAAAAAGAAAGAGTAGGTTGAGAAGTTGGTGCAGACGTAAATTGTGTAGAAGAAACAAACCAGAATATAGTAGCTAATAGAATACATAAAAGTATTAAAATAGATAAAGCTATACCACACTTAGAGAACAACATTCTATAATATCGTTTTTTCATCTCTTGCTTTTTATCGTCATTCCTCAATACAATCTCCATTTTCTAATGTCGCTCACGCAATCTTGACAGAGTACTTCAGCTGTGATTATTAGCAGGTCGTAGGGACACTGCAAGTCCTGCAGACCTACTGCCACTACTCAGGTCACAAACTGAACCGTTGGTACTCCTACGTGACCCTGCAACTGGCAAATGGTAACCAATCAAAAATTTAACAGAAAACCATAATACAATTTCAGAAAAAACAAGAGAAAAAGAAAAACAAAAGTCAAATGCAAAATACTTGAAGAAATTGTCTCTTTTTGATCTTAGTGTGGAAAAAAATAATGTTCAAAGTCCCTTTATTTATCCCGAGATCGGAGGTTGTAACGTGATTTAGTCGGCACAGTTTGGTCCATAAACAAAAGTTCTGGATTGGTGGTGTCAATCGTTAGATGAGGAGGCATAGCAGCTTGCAGAACATCATCATCCTCGCGTTCTGACCGTGTCCATGTCAAATGAGCATCACTAAAAGGCACAAATGTGGGGACTCACTGGCAATCTGTATCAGCTATACCATCCCTCACCCACTGATCATACGGTAAAGGCAAAGGAACTTTTTTCGTATGGGTGGCATGCACCCAGTTCTTTTTGCCAGCTACTCTAACAGCAGTTCTAGTGACCAGCAATACCAAATAGGGACCAGTCCATCTAGGCTCCAAATTCTTGGTACGCTGGATGTTCTTGATGAGGACGTATTGACCAGGTTGGATTGAATGTCCTGGATCTGTAGTAGCTGTCGGCAAACTGTCATGGACCTGTTGGTGGAGAACACATAATTTAGCAGTCAAGTCATGTAAGTAATCCACCAACATAGGGTACTCGATACTGCTGTATTCTTTAGGACGAGGCACACCCCAAACATTCGCAGGACGACCAAACACAATTTCATACGGACTAAGTCCCACTCGAGAATGCACAGTCGTCCTTGTTGACAAAAGAGCCAACGGCAAGGCATCCGGCCATGTAAGGCCAGTGCTTGCTTGTACCTTAGCTAATTTCAGCTTCAAGGTACCATTGTAACATTCAACAAGTCCAGCAGACTGGGGGTGATTCGCTGCATGGAACTTCTGATTTATTCCCAATCCAGCACACACTTTCTTCATGATTTGACCCACAAATTCACTCCCATTGTCCGACCATGCAATTCTCGGCAAACCATACCTAGGGAAGTACTCTCTCAGCAAAACCTTGGCTGTAGACAAGGCAGTATTATCCTTTAGGGGGTAGGCCTCTATCCACCTGGAAAAGGCACAAACAACCACAAGGACATACTTCAAATTGTTGCATCTCTCCATATGTATTTAATCTAGCTGTATCACCTCAAACGGATACGTCGGAGGAGCAAAATGACCAGCTGGAGTTGAAGTTCCCTTACCAGGATTATACTTCAGACAAATCATACAATGTTTCACCACGTTCTCTGCACATTTCGGAATTCCAGCATTCTGCCAAACTGGAGCCAACAACTTGCATATTCCCTTCGAACTTATGTGAGCCATTCCATGAGCCATTGTAACCACTGGAAGCACATACGCATCTGGCAACAGCCATCGCTGGTGTTCTGTCAACTCAACCCAACAACCTGTCGAATCCAACATACCCGTAGTTTCTCTCCAAACACTCACTTCCTTCTCAGTCGCTTCAGCCTGAATCATTTTCACACTTTCTATTGTGTCTTCACACATTCCACCAGCCATAACCCAATTAGCTGGGCCTGCAACATACATACGGCTCATCATATCTTTCGCCGTTTCCTTCGCAACTTCATCCGGAAACGCATTCCCTCGACCAACATCGTCCACAACTTTCTTATGCGCACTACACTTCATAATTGCAATCTGCTTTGGGAGAGTGAGAGATTCCAAAAGTTCATTCACCAACTGTCCATGCTGAATTTTCGTTCCATGGGAAGTAAGGAACCCACGCTCTCTCCACAAACGCCCAAAACTATGGGCAACTCCAAATGCATACTGGCTGTCGGTGTAAACATTCACTCGCTTTCCTTCTGACAACACGCATGCTCTAGTTAGTGCAATCAATTCTGCTGATTGCGCAGAATTCTGTGGTATGCGTGCTGCCTCAACAACTGTATGCAAAGTTGTAATAGCATACGCTGCAGTCGTTTCACCATTCGGAAGCTTAAAACACTAACCATCTACCCATAGGGTACCATCAACATTCGCAAGGGCAGTATCCCTGAGGTCAACTCTAGCTTTCGTTTCTTCCTCTGTACGAAGAAAACAATCATGCTGTTCTTGAGGATCCGTCTCTGTAGAGATCGGTAACAACGTAGCTGGATTCAGCGCATTACATCTTTTAATGTGAACATGACGAGCCAACAATGTCAACTCGTAACCTGACAGACGTGCACTAGTAAGGTGCTGTGTCTTAGTCCTTTTTAATAAGGTATCCACTGCATGTGGGGCCATCACGATCAACGTGTTGTCCAATACCAAACCAGCAGACTGTCGGATAGAAACAGCCGCTGCAGCTGTAGCTCTCAGACAACTCGGCAACGCCTTAGCAACTGGGTCTAACGTAGAGGAGAAATACGCACATGGACGCTGCTTGTCCCCAAATGGTTGTGTCAACACTGACAACGCACAACCTTCTCTCTCGTGCACGTACAACGTAAAAGGCTTACTATAGTCTGGGGTACCCAACACAGGAGCCGAACACAATGCATCGCGTAGGTCAGAAAAACTTTTCTGACATTCATCAGACCAAGGAAGAGGATGTGGAGTATCTTTCAGAGTCAATGCTAACAGAGGTTTCGCCAACAGTGAAAAATTGGGGATCCACTGTCTACAATATGATGTAATACCTAAAAAGGCATGCACTTCTCTCTGTGTGGATGGTACATTCATTTGCACAATTGCTTGAATTCGTTCTGGGGTCAATCTCCTTCCCTCCTTCGACAAGAGATGACCTAAGTAGGTCACTTCTTGGCGACAATATTGCAACTTTGAAGGTGACACTTTATGATGAAGGTCAGACAAATACTGCAACAAAGAAAGAGTAGCCTCTTTACAAATCCTTTCATCATCAGCAGTAATCAACCATTCATCGACGTACTGAATAAGAGTAGCACCAACAGGTAACACAAAACCGTCAAGCTGAGTTTTCAACACCTGACTATAGATGGAGGGACTTTCACAATAACCTTGGGGAGCTCTCTTAAACCGGAAGCTTCAGCCTCCTAATGAGAAGCCAAAAATATCCCTGCTCTCCTCAGCAATAGGAATACTGAAGAAAGCATTTTTCAAATCGATGACAGAAAACCAAGCTGCCGAAGCAGGAATCAAAGTCAACAAAGCAGTGATATCAGGTACCACAGGAAACTGTGGCACGACTATCTTGTTTACCTCTCGAAGGTCGATCACAAACCGGTACACAGGTGGCTGAGAAGCATCAGTACGTTTAAGGATAGGCAAAACAGGACTGTTACAAAAATTACCTCTCGTTTCCTCCACTACACCCTTCTCAACCAGATCATAAACAATCGCTAAAAGAGCTCTCTCGCCATCGCTCGAGATCTTGTATTGTGGAATACGAGGTAGCCTAGCATTTGACTTAAGCGTGACAACATAAGGTGGAATCTGCAAAAGACCAACATCATTTGGACCTGTAGCCCAAAGTGTATCAGGAAGCGAACGCAATTCCAGTGGCAAACAATCCTTAGACAAATACATTGGGGAAATCACTTTCTTACCAAGGGTAAGTTGTACTCCTGAAGGAGAACAATGTAATGTCGCATATAATCTTTTCAGCAAGTCCAAACCCAACAGATTCTCACCACACCCAGTCGTTAAAATAAGTGGAGCTTCCAATTCACAAGGGCCAATCGAAAGGGACAAAGGACTAGAAACCGGATTACGAACTGGGGCGCCTGAAAATCCTACTGAAACATTGGTCAAGCCAGACAAAGGTACGCCAGGAAGTTTAGAGTGCATAATAGAACTCTTCATCGCACCAGTATCCAAAAGAAAAGGTTCTACCACACCTGATGTATTCACTTCAACATAAGGTCCACTCTGGTCTACTGGAACTGACACTACTCCCTCACTTTGCCCTTGGCTGTCCTAGTTATCATTATAACCAGAACTCTCACCTTCGACATAGTAATCCTCAACATAATACTGGGCAGACTGACCACTCGGCACATTCTGTCTGTCAAAATAATTCGCAGAATTCTGTAGGGAAGAGGAACGCTCATTCTGGGAAAACACACCACGTCCCCTACCCCTAGGAGCTTGCTGAAAACGACCACGACCTCTCTGACCAGATACACCATTTGCACGCTGTAACAAAGCCGGGCAATTATTCTTGTAATGACCTTCCTCTCTGCAATAAGCACACTGATTAGGGCCAGGAAAGAATCGCTGAACATAAGGCTCGGGCTTCTGTAACAATCTCTGAAATTGTGGAGGTTGCTGAAACTGAGGCTGATTCTGACGAGGCGGATAAGCTTGCTGCAAAAGAACTTTCGTCTTTAACTCTTTAGTTTTCTTCTCCACTTTATCCTTCTCATCTTTATCCCTATTCTCTTAATATTGTGCAGTAGCCAATATCTGGGCCGACGAAGAGACAGCCCATGAACTCTCAGAGTCCTTTAACTTATTAGAAAGTTCGAGAAGCAAATTAAAGACAAATTTATCCACAAACAACCTTTGACCACCCTCCGTACTCATATCCTGGCCACTATGATCAATAAACGTTTCTTCAAACCTAGTGAAGAAATCAGGTACACTCTAGTCTTTCTTCTGCTTACGTGCTGCTAACTTATCCCAATTCACTCGTAAAGCGGGCATCATCGTTTTAATCAGAATAATAATTCTACCTGGTAATTCTGAAACTAGAGGTTCAGGTTTAGCACCTCCCTCCTGTCTACCATCTGCAGCAACAATATTCGCCCAAGTATCACCTTATTCAGCAGCATGATTCTCATGACGAATCTTCGCCCACAAGGGTTGAGGGCCTACATTACCCATCAACATATCGATGTCAGCTAAATTCATAATACACGCTTCAACTGTCTGGGACAACTCCTTGTAATAACCAGCAGGGTTCTTACGAGGATCAGGTAAGGTCTGCTTAAGAGCCAAGACCTCTGCTCTCTTCCAAGGGACATGTACCCATACTCGCTGAAAATGAGCCGGAGCGGCCTGAATACCCTGATTTATATTAGCCTGAACTGCTTCTTTCCATACCGGAGGAACTTCTCTCATGGGGTACTGTTTCACTTTCCTCCTAACAGAAGAATCAGGTTCATACAATGTCTGAGGCGAAAGCCTAGATCTGAAAGCAAGTATCGTCTCTACGGCATCCGTAACATCAGATTCCACTATCATCCCTTTGGCAAAATCTGACTGAACATCAAGCACATCCTGCGGAATCGGACCCAACTCATTATCTTCCCATTCCTGGCGCAAAAAAGTACACATTACATCAAAAACATACCTTTGCTTAGGCGGTTCCCACTGAAAGAAAACATCCATAACTGCTGGCAAATTATACCTCGAAGCATTTAAAATCCACCTACGAGCCAACAAATTCAACACTGTCCGTTCTTCAGAACTAGGAAGCTAACTACGACTCTGTTTACGTTCCGAAACGGGGGTCATATTCAGTGACCCAAACAATGGTGACAACAAATTAGAGACAGTTTCTGTCATTTGTTTTCGAACAGAAGGAGAAGAAGCAGACATAAGAACAGGAGAATAAGTATTCTGAGGCAAGGAAGGTGTAGGGACAAGAACAGTAAAAGTCGAAGATGCAGAGCAGAAGGCAAAGGAGTTTGAGGCAAAGCTGGTAGCAAGGCTGGCGACCCTAGAATGGGTTGCGCAGGAGAAGGCAAAACCATCTGTGGAGCACCGGGTGGCTGAACAACAGCAGGAGGTTGAACAACAAAGGGTGGGACAACTGGGGGTAATGGAGGCGCAGTAGCACCCTGCACATAGGGAGGAGGCAATCTCAGTAAATGAGAGATCAATGGATCTTTTTCAGGGTCTTCCATCACGTTCGGAGGAGAAGACGGCAAGGCCGGATAACATTTATCTATGGCCATGCAACGCTGTCTATCTAAGACTTCACTCGCACGCTCTTCTCCATCTTCCTTAAACTGTCTAGCAGCTTGTAATACTGACATATTTCTATCTTTCCTATCTCTCTTTGCTTGCTTAATTTCTCTCTGTTTGGCTTCCTTACGCCAAAGGCGGAAAGAGTCAAACATTGCCGGCCGGGCTTTCTTCTTAAATAGCTTAACTTCTAGATTGTCTAAAATCTCTGTTTCAAAACTACCATGTGAGGGCCATTGTAAAACACCATCCTTTTTAGTGTAGTGGACCCATACTTCATTATAAGTAATAGGGCCCACTCGGTGTTTTGAGTAAAGTTCATAAGTCGGAGTTCCAACCGGAGGTATCGGACATGAATCCTCCAATCGGGAATCCCTGTTACTACCACAAACAAACCAATTACCAAATTTACCAAGACCAGGCATCTTGCTCACTAGTCTGGTTTCAAACTTCAAAGGGAATCAAAAAATGATACACTCGTAAATATACAAGCCCTTCGGCTTTGGATACTGCAGCAGCCAAATCAAAACCAATCAAATCAAAACCAAGGAACCAGACAAAGTCGTGGGAGCGACCCACTTATACTTAACCAAATATCTGTCACGCCACCAGAAGACCGTCTATCGTCTCGCTTTACAAACATCAATCGGAGGGTCCAAGACAAGGCGACAGTCAGGGCAGCAGTCCTTCGCAGCCGTTTGGAAAGCGGGAAGCCTCGCAGAAAAGTCGTTTGGTCCACGCCGACATGCAGGGGTCGATGAAGTGGGGGCCCTCCTCCAGAATTTCCTCACGTGGCTCCTCGCAATCTTCAGGCTTGGACCGGTACCACTGAAGTCGCCCCACGTTGGGTGCCAACTGAAGAACCGGGTTTTCAAGTACCCAGCAGCGTCAGGGACACGCCCAGAGTCCTCTAGGTTCCCTTGCCTTGGTATACAGAGACACGGAATACTTCTAGGTGGCGTCAGAGGTTAAATTTATTAGCTGCAGCTAGTAGCAGAAATCCCAGCAATACAACACGGTGTACAACTCAAGAAACTGCTCAATTTTACTAAGGCGAGACATCCCTATTTATACACAAAAAGGTACATTTAAAATGCACTCCCCTGCACCAAAATTCAACCAATAGAAAGTACATGACATCACACAGCATCATACAGTAAAGCTCATTTTACAGTGTCCCAACCCACAAGTTAATATTTAGGCATATCTAAATAATAATCTGGAAGGCCCACACAAACCCTTAATTGAAAGCATAACCCATGAAATGAAGAAATAGTCAGAAAAAGTAGTTTCAGATAATGTGCCAGATAACAAATACGTAAAGAAACTTTAAAAGTTAACAAATGTCTTGAATAGTGATTGGAAAAGGTAAATAACTATCTTGCAGGGAAATTGGCTTGGCAGGGTCAATTCCTAGGTGAAAGGCCAGCTTCCAAAATTAACTCCAGTGCACGAAGAAATCCCTGGTTAATATATATATATGATTCACAACAGGTCAGACTGCTTTGCTCACAAACTAACTTCTGAGGCCTACATAAAAAGTAACACTAGATGGCAGTCACGACACATAGCGAAAACCCATGTTTCAGAAAAGAAAGTCTTTAAGGAAAGAAGCCATTTAGATATTGTTTAAGATAACATATGCGCAAGGAAACTAATGGTTAACAAGGTCCTGAACAGTGATTGAAAAACTCAGACAACGATCAGCTAGCGAAACTGGTTTTGCAAAAGGTCAGTTTCAGGTGAAAAGGGTTACTCTCTCTGCAGTTCATTCAGAGTCAGAGAAACCCAAATTAATATATGCACGAACTCAGAAGGCAAAGCCACTTGTTCGTTGGGGCCACTTCACTGGCCTACGTGAGGCCAAGATTAAAATGCAGACAGGTTTGAGAATTTCAGAACCACAACTCTGGGGGCCCGCACGGGGCCCCCAGAGTGAAGTCCGCCTGCCTTTCCGTGGCAGTATTGCCGCCACGGAAAAGCATCTGCAGACGCCCATCCAAATATGGCTGACGGTGTCTGATAGACACCGCTACCATATGAACCCTTTTCCGACCCGGCCGCAAGGCGACCGGGCGGAAAAGTGGCGGGCGGTGTTTGCCTCCGCTGCGGTCCCCCCCCCTCCATTGTAATGCGGCGGGGGGGAAAAGGGTGGCGGGCGGGCATTTATGTCGGGCGGATCGCCACCACCACCATGGCGGTGGCGATCCGCCCAACATCGTAATGGGACCCAATTTGTTTGACCATAAGCCATGAAATACATTTCCTTATCTGAGGAACACCAAATGTGTTAATGTGTTATCTGTTATTTTCAATATTATCATTTGCATTATTTTTATTTTTTATATTTGAAATATGTTCCTTATAATTAATATTTTATATTAATTTTGTATCACAAGTTTCCTGCTTCTGCAAAATTAATTTATGGAATTCAATCATTTGTGTGAAGTCTACATTTCACTATGGGGGACCTCCTTCTCCCTTTTCCCTAAGTTACCCAGCACTGTTTTCCGCTATCCAATCCCATCCCTCGATTCCAGAATTCCTCAACTCAACTCAACTCTTTTACTCAAAGATCAGGTTGCCTTCTCTCTCCCTCCTCTCAAGCTTGAGCAGATTTTTGCCACCCAAGAGTCTGTGCTTTTCATCCTGCTCTGCTGCTTCAACAACATCTCACTTGGGACCTGTGAGACACTCTAAAGAGGCTCTTATATTGCTTACTCTTTTTGTATATTCTCTTGCAGTGCCAAATTAATTATTGTCGCAGGACCCTGAGATCAAACCTATTGACTACAGAGGGTCTGACTTCTGTTTTAAAGCCCTGACGCCTCTTTTCTAATTTATATATAACGTCTTTCCTTCTCACATTTAATGGCTGCACCTCATAACTGTAACTAAACATACTTTGTAATACAACATTAGTGGCATCTGAAACGATTGGACTGCAAGTAACATCACACCACCACATTTATACACTGCTGGCGAGACCCCTGCAGAATCCCCCACATTAGAGTTGGTACAGTCCTTCACCTACCATCAGGGATTACCTGAATACTGGGCTTGCTAGAGCAATCACTTAATATGTCTTAAATCCTCGCAGGGGCGGGTCTAGGCTCATGGTGGCCCTGTGCAGGGAGCGTAGGTAGGGGGCCCCGGAAGAGGGGGTCCGGGCGGGGCGGAGTATGTAGCAATCTTAAAATTAGTACCTTTATAACATTCTGGGCATAGTTTAACTTTGACGACTTTGTTAGAAGAGACACTGCACATATACGATAATTGATTTCTCTCCCGCATTTTAAGCTGCTGCTGTATAATATTTGAAAGACACACCACCCTATACTATTGCGCCGGCCGCTATGAACACTGGAAAGCATTGGACATGATCTATTATGCACTAGCTACTTATAGCAAGATATTGTGCCTTGAAAGCATTGGTATCTCCCACAAAGTCATCTAAGTGAAACATCTGTTGTATGTGCTGGCTAAATTCCACAGATAAACAGAGTAGAACACTCCTCTCAAGACTATCATCTTGTGTAATCATTCCATCCAACATGAAACCATCTTTTGAGATAAAAAACATTCTTAGTGTAGGTGTAAAAGCTCTGGAACACCTTGCCAAGTGAGATACAAATCATGAATGACCATCTGAAATTATTTCCAAAATAAGGATACAGAACTAGCCTTGCATCTTATCTCTGCAAACCCAAACAAATGTGAAGTCAGAACAAAACACACTGCTTAAAAACGATCCACGTAAAAAACAAGAATGAGGCCAGTTCCAGGAAAAGCTTCAGAAATTACCACCATTATGCACCACATTGGCCAACTCTATGCGGTCTTGGAATAATACTTCTCTGAGAGGTCCTAGTGGGGGCTCCAGGGCGCCCAGCTGTCAGATGGAGTGGGAGTGCACGGAAGATGGCGAGCACCGAGGCACTGGGGTGACACGCCGGTACTGTGTTTTCATCTCTTCATAGGGAAAAGTCGCCACAGTCTGCCCGACATTTAACTTCGAGTTCATTGGTCAGCAGCCCTCTGTCCAGCAGTGCCTTTGAGAACTCACTTGGAAGATGTCCTTTATAGATTTTCTGCATATTAGGCACCTGGTGAAATGCTTTATTCGTCCTATCGAAACATAAATATACACTAAACAGGAAGATGCCTATTGGCACTTCCTACATTGATGTTAGCCGCTTGTCCGTGGACATTTTAATGTCAGACAAACGTTCTTCCAGACCTGCACATGGGGCAATGGGACTGCATTTTCACCTAGACACGCTCTCTCTGTCGCACACGCCCTCCTACACAAACGCAAACACATCAAGAAAACATGGACATATCACAGACACCTATAGATATATAGCCACAAACAAGCACGGGACAAACAGGGGCTCAAAGCAAACACGCAACACACACAGATATAATCAAAAAACGCACTGAACATACACGAACGCACACACCAAGCAAGCACCCAGTTCACGCATACACACATACAACAATAAGCATGCAAAGGAAAGGAATACAAATGAGCTCTTGCACACACACACCCACATACAACATGCGGCCAGCCCCTGAAGCCCCTATTATTAATGATACGAGAGCAGGTGCCGGATACTTATACTGAGACAGCCTGTAACCTGAGCAAACCAACAACATCCCCTACCCAGATTGGACCAGCAGAAACAAGAATGCCAGGGCTTTCTGAGATCAGAAAAGCCACTGCAAAAACATCACCCTTCCAACCAAGCACTCTCTCACGGTTTAGCGTGGTGCTCGAGAAGCAATTCGCCCTGGCTTCTTTCGAGAGATATGAAGCGCTATACAAATACATTTTGTAACTGGACTACGTAATTGGTGTTAGATTATTGCAGAGTGATTGATTCCTATAATGTTACTGGCATGTGATGTTATTTTATTATTTTATTTCAGCTAACTGAGAGTAAGTGTATTTTTAGGAGATTTAATAGCCTTTATAAATGTATACTTTCTAATAGCGTTGTTTTAAGGGTGTGCCGTATTGAAATGCACCTGTTTTCGAACAACTATCATTATAAAAAAAATAGCACCCCCTGGTTATACGTGTCTTATGGAGATAGAGCAGGGCTAAAACACAATCAGTAAAATAAAAATAGCGCGCCATCTTTTCCTCTAGATGAACCAGCAGTGCATCCTGCTCTCGCTTGACGTCACAGCCCTCCGGCCTTCGGTCTCCTGCTCTCAAACAGCAGCGACGCCTGTTTGAGGCCTTCGACGGTAACCTGCTGCAGTATAATATTTGAAACTAAAGACACACCACCCTATACAATGGCGCCGCTCTGAACACTGGACGGCATAGGCATTGGACATGATCTATTATGCGGGTGGCCTTCCCTCGGCCTTCCATCAGATCCAGGGCAGGCACGCGTCAGAAAGGACAGTACTATTCCCACCCAGGGTCAGAGTGACACATTGTGTGACTACAGCAGAATCTACATTCAGATCTGCCTCTGCAACTGACGCCAGGTGTGTTCAGACTTTACCTTGTTTCTGAAGCAGGACAGCTCACTTTAGTCCGACCACCACCAGAAATGCAGACTGACATACGCCACCACGACGCACGCGGGAAGCAGTATGAGGAGGTTGAGTCTGCAGTGCACAGATTACTCTATCCTTGGCTTCCGGCGTCTGCCAGCCGCAACCGCCGCCCTTGGTGACATTGATTGATTGAAACACCCCGGCGCCGCTGACTGCCAATCAGGATCGAGGAACACAGATTGGTGCGGAGCCAGAGGCCAGGCAGTGAAAGGGAGGAGGGGGGGGGGTGTGACTCAGGGCTTTGGAAGTTAGTAATAGTGGAAGCCGGGGAGGCTGCCAAATCCCTGCCAGGGGCCGCCACAAATATATATGTATCCGATTCCTCGTGGCGGCCCCTGGGGTTTGGCGGCCCTGTGCAGGTGCACACCTTGCACATGCCTAAGGCCTGCCCTGATCCTCGGTTCTATCCGTAGTGTATGTTCTTCTGCCACCTACAGCAAAGGCTCTCACATGTCCTTCTGACTATGTTACATTCTTATCATAATATGTATTGTTTACATATGTATCACTGTAATGTCCCTTTTTTATCCCCAGAGCATGACTATTCACTTGAAGCACAGCCACTAGAATTATGCAATTCTGCAGCCTCATCGTTTTCCATATATTTCTGAATTTACTTTGCTTGTCTGATAGTTAACCCATCAACTGCTGTCTATAATTTTCAGATGTCAAAGGAAAGCAAATTTTTCTAGCTCAAAACGCACCGAATGTTACTAAAACAAAGCCAGGAATGATGCTGAACAGGGGCAGACCCTTTGCAGAGGTTCGCTGGTCATCTTTCAGTCGCTATTTGCTGTATTAGGGGGCTTGGTGGACACTAATGAGGCTAAACGTAAGCTCATGCAATATTATTGTGTTTAAATATCAAAAAATGAATTTAACACTTCTAATCAATGTTCTGCATAACGCAGCACAATAAAAAAAATGTGTTGCATCATTTAGTCAATCCTGCTTCATGATAAGATGCTCCATTGATACAATAATTCAAGTGGCCCTACAAGGGATGCCGGGTCTGGTCCATAGGGACTCTTAAGTATTTGCTTGTTTTATTATGTTTTGGTTAGGTAAAACTGCCATCAAGGGAATCCTACAAAAATACAAAAACGGTAACTTTAAAGCCAGTTGAGGTTGTCCTTTCGTGTCATCGTACATGAATGAACAATATTTACCTGAAACAAAGAGGAGAAATCACACAGACAGGTGTATATACCTATTAAATGCAGCAAATTATATTAAACTGAAGCTCTAATAAATGTGGGGGTTCAAAGAAAATGAAATCACACAATACATTGACAATGTGTTGTCCAATGAGACTTTAAACTGTTGACACTGCTTTAGTATGTAGATGATATGCAGGAACTGAGCTTTCCTGTGTACATCCGCGGTGTGGCCCTATTTATGTACATGATTTGTTTCTTTAAAATCGATGGAGTGACTTAGGTAGCGCTTTATTGGCAATTTTAGAAATAATTATTTTGCTGCTGCAGTTAGTTTTATCGGGGATTCTATGTTTGGAGTTAGCAGAGAAATCTAGGGCAGCAAGAGGCCAAGTTTGGAAAGGATTCTGTTTTTAGGTCTCGCCTGAGCCAGCGTGCATGCGCTGCCCTTCAAGGCATTTAGTAAGGGCTTTTAAACCCTGAACACACGCTCATGCGTGTACTTTTTTTAAAAATCATTTGCTATTGGGCTTTGCATGCGTCTTTCTAAGAAAGACAGCATGCAATTGGCCCAAGGCGGGTGCATGTCCTGCCTTCTGTGTCTGGTGGCCTAGGGTCCTTGGGAGCGAGCCCTGTGCCATCTGTTTTTAATTATCTTTGTTATCATTGTTGGCGTGCAGTTTGCCAGTTGGAGGGGAGGCTGCAGAGTATCACCTAGAATAGGACGCTGCTTTTCCGGTTCCTTAGTCAAACTGTCTTGCTGAATGACACATCAAACTGAGAAATTCACAAAATGTGCGACACCACACGCCTGTGCCTGAAAAAACAGAAGCGATTTGAAACTGCTTCGTTAGTCAAACTGTCTTGCTGAATGACACATTGAGTTTAGGAATTCACAAAATGTGTGAATCCGCACTTATGGCCCTGAAAAAACAGAAGCTATTTGAAAAAAACTGAGGGTGAGTGGCAAGGCACTGCTCTTAAGCAATAAAAAATGAAAAGCATTGAGTAAGTGAGTGACAGGTCTTATTTCGGGTTTGTAAGCCACGCCGGCACACGGGGTCCCCCGGTCCGTCCACCCACATGTCACGACGTACTTGTGAATCAAAGACAGTAATAGAACATAAACAGCCTGAACAGGATTTTACTTGCCCAAGAAAAGTAAACACATATGTGCAAAAAATAAATTAGAACATATCTTCTCAGTGGTTTGCTTTATTTATTTACTGCTAAGAAGCGATCACTAACTGCATTTATATAGCGCTTACTACCCCCTGACTAATGTATAACGCTACCTGAAAAATAAGCAAAAAGTGGACGAAAGAAACGTTACCTCTATGCAATGTGTTCCAAAAAAATGCATTTGATGGATTATTCTACTTGATGTGATATCCAAGTCAGACCTGTGCTCCGAGGCCCCGTGAGACTCACAGTGAGTTACAGACACCGTGTGAAGAGAATCGCCACGCTCCTTGGAAACAAAGGGGTCAGATATTAGTGTGAGTTCAGAGAACTTTCAAATATTGCCCTTTTAGGCTTGGATTTTAATGGTGTCTTTAAAATGTCCAAGAAATGCAATTGTTGTGAAAAAGTAAAACGTTAATAGTTTTTTAAGGTGAAATTCTTAGTAACTTTAATTTTTAATAAGTGGCATGGCATTCATATTTCTCTCTGAACTCTTACGTTGGTTACTTGTTCCTCGTGCTAACATGCACTGATGAAGGGCTTCAATAATCTGGATAAACCCAACTAAAGCCCAGAGCAGCATCTGCTGGGTGCATTTTTGTGTTAGTGCAGTTCTTTATCTGGTCCAATCTCTCACATAGCCATTTCCCGTGGCATCATGAGAGCTGCACTCAGGGAATGCGCTGCCCAGCAGTGGTTACGCGGCCGCATAGTACACAGTTTGTTGAAAGCCGCAATCTGACTGAACTAAGCAGAAAGATACAGAGGCCATGATTTCAAATTATGCAGAAATAAAAAAAACAGGTTTTGTTTGTTTATTTTGTTCTGTGTACTTATGAGATGTTTGTTTTTTTGCTCTTCAGGTTTTACTGGGTGTGGCTTGTGGGAAACCTAAACAGGATATTCCGGTCTTAAAAACCATGAGGCTTTGGTTGCAGCAGCAGTCAGGCCCCTTTCTATGTGAGATAAAATTGCCCCCGCTCCTAAAAAAGAGCTTCCCTTTTACTCCCCTAGTCCCTCCAAAAGCTTGGCCCCCTGATTCCTTTACCACCTAGAAAGAGCAAGTCGCAAATGTATGCTATGCGGTTTAATAACCTGAAAAATCGGACCGCACTCATTTCAGATTTCATAGAGGGTTGATTGATAACTGCAGTGTACTAGGGTGATTTTATGAGACAGTAACAGCCCCAGAGCCATGCAACTCACGAAGGCAAGGGGCACACCGACAGAACAGTCTGCTCAGTGAATGGAGTAGAGTTCTTGAGCAGCAAGTGCGAGACATATGCACTCACCCGGGTTTCGGTTGCAGGAGAAATAGTGGCTATACAGCCGGCAGGCACCAGGGCCTCACGCGTACATAGGATCTAGGAGAAAATGCACACCAGTTCACTAGGGCACCAGACACACAAGAAAAAGTGGCAAGACACGATGTAGACACGTAGCACTTCACAGAGTCACTAGGGACAGCAAAAGAGAAAAGCACTGCAGGGGGCAGTTACACATGGCCTAATAGCCCTTCGCCGCAGAATAAATAAAGGCAATGCAGGGTGCAGACACGGAGGACTTCTAACAAACATCTATCCATTCCATGTAGCTCTCATACAATGAGAGCAGGTTACAGTCAATGGTCTTCAGTGGTCACTCATGAGGAAGGCCCAGCTGCGCAGCAGTTCCACTCCTCTGCCAAGTCAGGCTGGTGTCCCTAACCACCGCACAGCAGGATTCTCAACACTGAGCTTGGGCCGAAGAGTGCAGGTCCTATATGCACCGGACAATCTTCTCCTTGTCACTTTCAGTAGTCGACTTCTCTCCACCAACGCAAAGCACAGATTCTCGGTAAGTCGAGCAGTCTATATTCTCTGCGTGCAGTCATGGCCATCCCTTTGGGTCATTCCATTGTTCAGATGCTGCTCTGGGAAGGTCTCAGGCTGTAATTGGATTTGGGTTCAGCTCAGCGTGTGCGCTGCTTATCGCAGGGATGCTGACTTACACTACTCCGGCTTTTCCGACCATGGCCCATTGTAATGTCTTCTCTTCTCCTTTTTCCCTTTCTATCCTTTGCTCTTTGTTTCTTTCTATCTCTCCTCCTGTCGTTCTACCTTCTAGAATCCTGTCTCTCTCTGATAATTCTTTCCCTGCACTTCGTCCTGAGCAGGTGACTCCGCTGTGGGTCCTGTTACTTTGTAGCTTAATCTGTATCCTGCTATAATAAAGAAGGTACAATTTGTGACACCTGTCTATGCTAACGCTCCTTCGTTGCTACATATTTTGGTACCAGAAGTGGGGTGAGAAAAAAATATTTCTCCCTTTCACCACCAACCAACACAGACTATACTTTTCCTGCGACGCCAACAACTTGTCATCTTGAGCGATTCCTTGGACTCAGCTGTGTTTCTATTTTTGAAGACCCACAAGCTTTCAGGTCTGTTTAGTTTACTTTATTTATGCTTTCAACCTTACGGCCTTCTGGTAGGCTTCAACCTTCTCTCCTGTTTGATAGAGCCAGCGCGATTCCTTTGCACGCGTCTTGCTTTATGACGCTCAGCCTTCCCTGCATCAGCGTCTCCACAGCAACCAACGCGTTCCTGCATCTACCAGCACTCTGCTCCATGGCAATCGGTTCTGCAGATGTTGCTTCCAGCTCCCCATTGTGACGTCTCTATTCTCTTCTCCTTTGTGACGCTCATCTTTGTGACGCCTTCATCCAAGCACCTTTTCCCAGGACAGCCCACATTATGATGTCCTTATTGTAACTCTGCCTACTTAGTTTCTGGAATCCAGCTGCTTTTCCTTTTATTCCAACATGTTTAAGCCAGGAAAGCTCTTACTTATTTTGTTCTTGCTTATCAATTACTTTGGTTATGGGAGTTCCACTCCAGCCATGTCTGCTCCTCAAAAGAATCAGTTCAAGTTTAAGCTTTTCTCCAAAAGTAATTGTGGGAGCTCCGCTCCAACTACTTTCTGGAACTCTAGAATTATCTTCTTTTTTGCTGAATATTCTGGTTGTGGTAGCTCCGCTCCAACCTTTCTGGTTGTGGGAGCTCTGCTCCAACCACACTGTGCTCATTTCCTTAAACTTCCTTACAAATTTTTAAGGAAGCAACTATTAAATTTCATCTTCCGACAATGCTTTGCATCCTCCGCCGTTTGTGCAAAAACCAAACAAACCAGAAAGCATCTGAAAACAATGGATTCACATCTTCGAAAACTATCTCATCGGCATTGATGGAGTAGAATACTCCCCTGCAAGAAAGAATGCTCTTCTCTAAAATCATTTGGGCGTTGCTGCACAAAAGATTTTTGATAACTTACCTCCTTTTCCACGACCCGCTGGTGATGGCACCTGGAATGTTTCTCTTGAAGCCAAAGAAAGACTTAAAAAACAGTTCTCTGAAGAACCCACCGTTCTTTTGGAAAGACACAGCTTTTTCAAATGTAAACAAGCCAGTGATGAATCAGTTGAAGAATATGTAGCTGCCTTTCGTGTTCTGGCTTCTACCTGTGATTTCGCAAATTGCGTAGACATTTGCATCAGAGACCAGTTTATTTTCAATTGTTTTTCTAAAAAGATGCAAGAACGTCTTCCTACTTGTCTTAACCCTTCCCTTTCAGAAGTCATCGATATTGGAAAAAGTATTGAACATTCCTTAATTTCTTCCCAAGCATTATCAGGTCAAAAAGGTCATTCTCTCATATCTTACGTTTCAGAAAATTCTGAATTTCCAACTCCCATTTCTGCCATCAGAATTAACAACAAAGCTTTTAAACGCAGCTTTTGTTATCGTTGTGGTTCTAAAAACCACATCGGAAACTTTCCTTCTTACCCTGCCTTGGGAAAGAAATGCAGTAAATGTAAAAAGACAGGTCTTTTTCAAGAAGTTTGCAGATCTCGACGTTCCTTTCCTAATATTAGGATTCACAATGTAGAACTGCAATCTCCCTCTACCTTGACCTGCAATTCATCTGTCTCTGACTGCACTAGTAATTTTACTAATCTCCTTCTCTCCATCGATGAACCTTTGAATTCAATTGAGTATGAGCGTCCCCTCTGCCAGGGCCTTCATTAAAGGGAAATCCTTACAAGTCATGGCCGACTCTGGAGTCCCCATCACTGTACTGGCTGACACCACATTCTATACCTTAGGGGGCCATTCCATTACCCTTCAAGCTCCCGCTATCTCTCCCAAACCTTTTTGTGAGAAGGACATTGATCTCCTTGGTTTCTTTGTTGGCTCTTTGCAAGTTCTAGGAAGATCCACTGAAACCAAACTTTACATTGCAGTCAAAGGCAGAGATTTGGTGGGGTGGAGAGACCTAGCCAAATTGGGTATTATTTTAAAACCAGGCCATAAGAATCCCATTGTTCTAGATGTTCCCCTTATTTCTATCGACAACAGTGATCTTAATAATACTGATCCGTTTGTCTTGCTTAAAAACAACTTCTCTTCCATTTTTAGCAACAGCATTGGCACCATCAAAGGGTTTGAACATGTCATTAGACTTAAGGCCAATGCCACACCTGTCACTCACAAAGCCAGATCCGTTCCCATTAACGTTAAACCTGACCTTAAAAAATTATTGGAAAACTTGACAAAGGATGGCATTATTGCCACTACAGACTCCTCTGAATGGGTGTCTCCCATTGTTCTTGCTAAAAAAAAGAATGGCGATCTTCGCCTCTGTGTGGATCTCAGGTCCTTAAACTGCAACATCATCATTGATTGCCATCCCCTTCCCCATATTCAAGAAATTCTCTCCAGCATTGGCCACTCTAAATATTTTTCTACTATTGATCTGCATTCTGCCTACCATCAGATAGCCTTAAATACTGAGTCTCAAGAACTCACCAACTTTGTCACTTCGGGGTGTACAAGTACTTAAGGCTAACTTTTGGTTTGGCTTCCGCAGCCTCAGTTTTTCAAAAGGTCATGGATGTTCTTTTTGAAGACGTTGCCCACGTCCAAGCCTTTCAGGATGATATCCTTGTTTTTACCCAAACCAAAGAGGCTCACTTGGACACCTTATATAAAGTTTTCTCCATCCTGAATGCCAGAGGTGTTACCATTCAACCGGACAAATGTAAATTTTTAGTTGAACAAATCGACTATTTAGGTAATACCATCACTCCGGAGGGCATTAAAGCAAAATTTTGCAATGTTCAGGTCATTGTCAAAGCTCCGCCTCCTCCTGACAAAGATGCCCTTAGATCCTTTCTGGGTCTCTGCGAATATTATGCTCACTTTGTACCTGATTACTCTTCCTATGTTCAACCATTGAGATCTCTTCTCAAAAAAGGCACAATTTTTGTTTGGACCGATGACATCAATACTGCCTTCACACATATCAAAAACCTAGTTTTCAATGCTCCTGCTTTAAGTCCTTTTGTTCCTGGTCACCAGTTCACCATTACAGTTGATGCCAGCTTAAAAGGTCTCTGTGCTGTTTTTGGCCAGCAAATTTGCAATAAGGCTCACACTGTCGCATTTGCTTTAAGAAGCTTATCCGAAGCTGAATCCAAATACAGCACCATTGAAAGGGAAGCCTTAGCCTGTGTCTGGGCTGTTACCAAATTCAAAACCTACCTTTGGGACAATCATTTTACAATCTACATTGATCACAAAAGCCTTGTCTACCTTTTGCAAGGCGACGGCTTAGGCAAAGCTTCTGCCCGCCTTGTACGCCTTCTTTCAAAACTGCAAGAATATAATTTTGTTATTAAATACATTCAAGGCAGAAGAAATTTCAGGGCTGTTTGCCTTTCCTGTCTACCATTGCCATTAACTGATGACACTGTTGATGATTTGATTGTGTTGTAGCTACCATTGACACTTTTTCCTCCTCCAGTGGTGTCATCTCTGAGAAAGATTGGCTTGCTGCTTCTTCCCTTGACCATACTTTGAAAAAAGTGTCTGAATTTATTGTCAAAGGTTGGCCTCCCATTCACAATGTGTCTCATGATTTAAAGCCCTATGCTCAAATTTCCTCTGAATTGTCTCTTGAAAATGATCTCTGTATTAGAGATGGTTGTTTCATTCTTCCTTCTTCTCTTAGGAATAAGCTTATTTCCATAGCACACGATGGACATTTATGAGTTACTGCCACATGTGAAAAACTCAGGGAAAACTATTGGTGGCCCTCCTTGAATTATCAAGTCTCCTCTTATGTGGACTTGTGCCTTCAATGCATTGTCTCTGACAAACATTGGAAGACCACACAGAATCATCTTTGTCCAGTTTCCTTACCGGACAGTCCCTGGGCGAAAGTTGCCTTGGATTTCGCTGGTCCTTTCAATCTTCTACCCAATACTTCGAAATATTTGTTGGTACTTATTGCCTACTACTATAAGTAAATGTACTTTTCTTTTGTTTATTCTGCCTCCACCCAATCTGTCTCACAGTTCATCAGTAATGTGTTTTACCTTGAAGGCCCCCCAAAAGAATTAGTCACTGACAATGGCACTCACTTTGTCTCCACTGCCATAACCGCTTTTTTAAAGAGGGCATTCAAACTGCTCTTTCTTCAGGTCTAGATTTCAATCTTTTCCTTAAAGACAAGATCAATGCCTATCACAATTTGCCTCAATCCACTACTGGTTTCACCCCATTTGAATTGTTAAGGGGCAGGAAATGCCACACTTAACGACTACCTTCTTGGCTAGAGCGACATTCTTCAGTCTCTGATAATTCAAATTTCAGTAGAGATACCATTCTACACCAATCTGTCTCATTAGCACAGAACAAGCAAAAACTTCACTATGATCATCTCAAACATGTTCATAGCAAATAATTTACTGTTGGGCAAATCTTCTTTTACTTCCCCTTGCAAAATTGAGAAGCTTGGCCTAAGTGCTTGTTTATTGCAAGACAGGGGATGGTGGAACAAGAGTAGCCTTGTTCCTATTTCTCAGGGCTTTAAGTGGTAAAAAAAAACTGGGGGTGCTCTAAAATGGGCGGAGCAAACCTCTTAGAGGGGCGTGGCCTACCCAAGTAGGGGCGTGGTCTATCCAAGTAGGGGCGTGGTCTAAATCAAGATAACTAGCATTGTGTTAGGGCTAGGGCAGGATCACGCAGACGCTAGACTCTCTCTGCGTTTCAGTAGTTGCTGGGTTACACCGCAGCCTTGACGCTCAGTGTGAAGAGTCAGAGCAGGGTTGTGCTGGAGCAGGCTGCCTATGGTCATCTCTCTCCTAATCATCCCACCATGTGAAGGCTGGCACCACGACGACGTTGCACCTGCGCTGCCAGAAGGGAAATCCTGAGAAAAAATTTCTCTCTTTAAAGCCCCATTCCTCCTACAACACGGCTCACCTGGCATGTTCACTACCTCCACTGCTCAGTAGTGAGCAAAATGAGCATGCGCTCATCGATGTGCATGCTCTCACTGCAGTCTAGGAAAAAAAAAAGAAAGAAAACACACTACCTTTGGAGGCCTGAAAATAGAGCCTGAGAGAGACCCGTTTTGAAGCACTCTGAAAATAACTGCAGGTGCTCAGACCCGGACAGCCCCGGCCCACTTAAAGCCCTGCACTAAACATACAACACAAACAGTGCACTGCCAACCGAAGCACATTAAGCACCTTATATAAGCAATAACGTGTTGCACGAAGTACATAAAACAAATGCACTTTTAAAACTAACTGGCTGGCTGGCCAAACTAAGCCTACAATACAAATGACATGAAATCAAAGGGAGTCCCCTAGCACAGCAAAACTTCTGTCACCACTCAACTCCTGTCCCAATGGGCAGGTGCACGTCTTTGCTTTTCCTCATTCGCTGTCAATCCTTCTCAGAATGGGGGTGAGGCTGTTCAGCATTGGCTTACCCCATCTCTGTACGCGCTGTTAATGAAAGAATCGCAGGTGCAGGTGAAAGGGTGCTAAGTGACTAGATCCGAAATAATTGTGAAACTGTCCAAACCTAGGCAGAAATACGCTTGGTGAAACGAACCACCCCAATTTACTTTTCATTTTCGTTGCGGCCGGTACCTAAGTGCAAAGCAGTTGCAGCAGTTGGGGTCAGAGGGAGGGGTGACTTTGGTTTTTCGGCTGGTGGTATGAATGTTTATTTACTGCCTGCACGTGGTTTTTCGAGTACCTGCCCAAATTATGCTCATCACTTTATATCAAATAATACAGCGAAGGAAGCACACTAGAGTGTATGAATAATATTTGAGGGTATGTTGTTGTGCCTTTCAGATCCGAGACAAAAAAACTCAGTCATTAAATGAAAACGCTGTTCTATTTGGAAACACTGCCTTTGGGGTCGTTTTGTGATCAGTTATGGAGGTTGGAATGCAAGCTGAAGAAAAGCTTCTTCACATGCACAAAATTAATTCAAAGGGCTTTTAGGTGATCCTATAGCAGTTACCACGCAGTTTCCAACAGCTCGTCTTCCTGCAAGATGGAGTTGTGACCCGGTGGCACTGCTGCTCCTGGCTTCTGCTGCTGAGAAGTGGGGGCGGAGAGAGTGAGTGCTGCGAGTCCGGGGACAGCGAGACAGCTACTGGAAAAGGGAAAGCACGGCAAGGGACGCTGTTAAAAAGTAAGAAGTCAGTACTTCTGAAGTTGTTTGTGAGCATGGGCACATCGATGTTCATGCTCTCACTGCAGTCGAGGAAAAAAAAAAAGAAAACAGACTACCTTTGAAGGCCTGGATATAGAGCCCGAAAGAGACCCGTTTCGAGGCCCCAGAAAATAACTGCCGGTGCTCAGACCCGGACAGACCTGGCCCACTTAAAGCCCTGCTATTTCTAACGAATAAGCTATTATTCACATGAAAACTGCTGTACCATCTCATTCAGATGATTCTATTTTGTTTGAAACACCTCACGCCACTGTCAATCATTCTGATGTAAATTCACATATGGCTGAACCTCCTCCCCAATATGATGTTCCCAATATTTCACCTCCTTTGCTAATGTTCCTTCATCCACTCATTCTGTTTAACCACTAAGAAGAATTTGTAGATTGCCACTACGTTATAATGATTTTGTTATGTCCTAATTTCTCCGTAAAGGGGAAGATGTTGTGTAATGTCTTCTCTTCTCCTTTTCCTTTTCCCCTTTCTATCCTTTGCCCTTCGTTTCTTTCTATCTCTCCTCCTGTTGTTCTACCTTCTAGAATCCTGTCTCTCTCTGATGATTCTTTCCCCGCACTTCGTCCTGAGCAGGTGGCTCCGCTGTGGGTCATGTTACTTTGTAGCTTAATCTGAATCCTGCTATAATAAAGAAGCTACAATTCGTGACACCTGTCTATGCTGCCGCTCCTTCGTTGCTACACCCATGTCTTAAGCCTTCAACTTACAGATCGTAGAAGCGCACACTATTTTCAATGTTCCCCTGCAGATTCTGTTCAGCATTAGTATGCAGATTGGTCGATTTTCAACAGATATCCATTAACAGGTACCCCAACAAATAAAGAGAATAGCTCATTTCGTGTCCCAATTTCGCCCATAGTATTGGGGAGGATTTGATGACAGTGGCATTTAAACTTACTTAGGAGTCTGGGTTAGTAGGAGGCATTTGAGAAATTGCGAGGTGCTGCAGAGAGTTGCGTACAGATGTGTAGCTACAAGTGACATGGTATGCAAAATGCACAATATAACATACTAAAACGAAACTAAAACGTTAAAGAATAAAAAAATAAAAAAATAAGGCGTTTTCTCATATTTGTGCATAACAGCTATGGCATAATCTTCATGACAAGTGTTTCCGGGGTTCGGCGCGTGCTTTGGCTCTTAGGCTCGGCTAGCAGTTCCCATTGTCTGGCCTGCCCACTTCCGGTATGCGAGATACGTGTCACGGTGGTATGCGAGAGACGTAAGCGTCACAGTGGTATGCGAGAGACGTAATAATCCAAGGCCTGCGTCACTGCACCGGACACATCTTAAAGCACGGTTGCTGTGCAGCATAGGTAGGTAAAGGCAGCAGTCAGGGAGTGTTGTTGAAGCGCCGAAATACAAGCGCAGGCAGGTTTGAAAAAAACGTGCCAGGCATATTGAGAAGCAGGGCTGTCAAACTGGTGTACGAACCATAGCAGACGCTGGTCGAGTGTTACAGGGACCCTGCGGCGAAAGCAGACGGGTATTCCACGAATAGTGGCTGAAGCAGCAGACAAAGACGGCCGGGTTTTGCCGACACAAGTCAGGCACAGAAGCATCCCAACATAATTGTAATTTGTGGATTCTGTGCATACAGTTCTGCATCACCCAGGAAATCCTGTCCATTCTCGTAATACATTGGGAACCTTTTGAGAACCCCACATGATTCCGTCTACTTGCGGATGCCTTTACGTTTTTTTCTCGCAATACTACTTTTGGTGTCGCTTATGTCGTCGTTTCACAAGCACAGGTGACGCTATTAGTCTTTGAAAGGGCAGGGAAACTGTTAATTTATATACAGTGCGGGAAGGAAGGTGTTAAATTATGTACTTGTGTGTCGGTCCCTCGCCTTCCGACGCTCTCCCCGTGAAGGACGTTTCTAGGGCAGCGCGGGAACACCACAGCCATGACAGATGAAATTACAATACACTGAGCGCGTCCCTATCCTCGCCTCGTCGATTATCTCGCCAAACACACGGCGCACAGGGACTGTGCTCAGTGCCAGCAGGCTCGCCAATCCTCATCATATTATCTTATGGGCTTAAAGAGTTCCCCGACTGCCAGTGGCCATGTGTGTCCTTCAAGCTCGCCCCAATTCAACAGCCGAATTCTGGGACTTGTGGTCCTGCATTGACAGCCCATTGTTTTATTTATTGTTTTTGTCTTGAATCCGTTTTCAGTTCAAATACTAGAGAACATCGTGACCTTTCACAACAAGCATTTACAATGCAATGGTCTCGGCATTGTTAAAGTTAGAGCTATTGGCATTGCTCTTGACATTATTTTTATTTGTTTTTAAAACATAAATAAATGGCATTGCCATTTACAATGCCAATAGCTTAATCTCTCGCAAATGCGAGACCTACTGGATTTGCAGCCACACACAAAGCCACCCACACAGAGCCACACAGAGCCACCTACACAGACACACAGCCACCCTTACACAGACCCACCTGCACACACACAGAGCCACCCTCACACACACACACACACACGCACACACACACACACACACGCACACACACACACACACACGCACACACACACACACACACACACACACACACACACACACACAGAGTCACTTCCTTGAGGGACATAAAAATTGGTGTATTAGTTCTGGAAGGTCGTGTAGTGTAAGGGCCCGCTCCAACCAAACTGGCTTCTGTACAACCAGCCGGGAAACGCTAGGGGCCATTCCCCTCTCTTGTTTGATGCCCTACACCCCTTGGAACACCCCCTGGGAGCAGGCTAGACAGAGAGGGCTAATGCCCCACAAGTACCTCACACAAAGAACGCCGGCCCTACAGTCACCTCACCCGCGGAGCGCTACTGCCCCACGAACACTTCACTCACATTGAGCCCCGCACCACAGCCAACACTAACACGCAGAAAGCGTGGGCACCGGGGTGCTTTCTCCAAAGAGAACCCTGCCCATGCACCTCTTGCCTAGACGAGTAAGCCCCACAACCAACCCCGACCATCAGAAGGCCACATTTACAGGGGCTCTATCTTCAAAGAGAACCCCGCCCACGCACCTCACGCAATGATGGCCATGGCAGAACCTTCACCTCAGAGGACCACGAGCACCTCTTGCCTAGAGGACAAGCCCCCACAACCAGCCCCTCCACCCTGAGAAGGCCCTGTTTACAAGGATACTTTCTTCAAAGAGAACCCCGCCCAAGCACCTCATACTCTCACTCACTTTCCCCATGGATGACCCCGTGTCAGGAGCAACTTCTCCACAAACCATCTCGTCCCACAAGTACCGCACCCACAAAGAAGCGCCTCAAGCCCTCCTAGAGCATCGCTCCACACTTCTCCATAGTGGAGCCCGGTCCCTCCCGCCACCAGCTCAGTGGGAAACCCCGTGCCGTTGAGACTTCACCACCATTGCCCCGTGAGCACCTCCCCAACAAAGCATGGCCCGGGTTAAAAGCACCTCACACCGAGAGCACAAGAGCCAAGCACGCCCAGATCCCCCCAAGGACGCCGGCCCCACGAGCACACCAGAGAGATGTGAATCTTGTGTGGTGCGCCACCCCACGGCGACTGCAGTAACCCCTGTGGGAAAATATGCAAAAGCTGGAGCAGCAACATGAGGAGCGCGGCGGCTGGCATCCCGGATTGAGAGCGCGTTAGGCAGAGGGTGGGGGGCGGGTGATATGAAGGACACACTGGGAGGCGGATACAGTCCTGTGGGTAGGGGACGTTTATGCATTTGGATACAGTGCAGACTTTACCCGAAGGTGTCAAAGGCTTCACAATAGGAACAGAAATAATACATGGGGAGAGCAATACAAGTGAACAATTACAAAAGCAAAAGTTAAGTTAGATGAGGCAAAAGTGACAATTATGAGACGCAGTTCTCGGACACCTTCCAATGAGGGTGAGAAGGATACTATAAGGACTGGGCAAATAAAGTGCCAGTCAAATGTAACAACAGTAAATTGGTTACTCACACAAGATTCCGCACATTTACAGCAGCTGACCGGAAAAGTAGGTCGACAATATTAAATAAAAAACACTAAATGGGGTGGGCGAAGGGGGTGCTGTTCTGCTCACGGCGAAAAATGGCCTGCCGTTCTTTATTCCAACATTGGTGCCCAGTTCTTTCCACCAGGTTCTATGAAAGCGCCATATTTGACATAGCGTACATGTTAACGTCTTTCCAAGTAAGTGTTGTGGGAAGACTTTAAACCTGTCCTGGTTTTTCGGTCTTCAGCTACACGGATGCTGGGACTTGTAGTTACGCTAAACACACTATATATGTGTCCTACAAGCCCAAGAATGCTAATGTCGCTGGTTCAGAAGCCCGGACGGCAGCAAGTCACAGCTTTGTTATTACCTTTAGTACCTCTGACATTTTGCAACGTGAAAGTTTCGGGTACGACAGCACAAAAGAAATGCACGCGCAACAAATGCACCCGCAATATCGGTGTATGGCATTACCTCGTTCCTCTCGCTTATTTCCATTACGCAGTGAGACCCTTGTGCCTTGTAGACACACCCATATAAAATGTTTATGCCCCCTTCACATCCCCTGTACTTTTGTGTCCAGTGGTTTTAATTAGAGCTGGTTCTTAATGTTATCGGCTCCTTTTCTCATGCAACATTTTCTCCCGGCCTGGAACTTTAATTATTCTGCCTGCATGCATTCCTCTCCTGTGTGCTTTTTTGGGCCGGGCGGAGAACACGGAGCAGTGCTCCGATTCTGGTGCGGAAAAAAGATCGGGAAACGGCTGGACTGTGAGGCCTGACCCAGAGGGACTTCTCTGGCTATGGAGCTTCCTGGGGGCATCGGGGCTCTTCAGAGTGGTGCTCTGTCTGTCGCTCTGACAGGATGGCGCAGGTAATTGGTCGCACACAAGTCCAGCAAATGCTTTGTAATTTGAATCCGGCCGCATTACACGCTCAGAGACGGGACAAAAAAAAAACATGTCTGTTTATCAGCGCTGCGCGCCTCTCTGCAGACTCCCCCTGCATTCCAGAGAGGCGCACGTCGCGATCCGGTCTGCCATGCCATGCTGTGGAGACAAGACCTTGCCGCGCGCACTACGTTATCCTATGGGGAAACGCTGCGTGCGGCCAGGTCTTGTCTCCCTTCGTCATTCTGAGACTGCTGAGACGCCGACTATAGTTCTCTGGCGAGAACGCGCTTCGCGCGTTTCTAGCCGAGACCTAAAAAACACTCATTTACTCGTAAGTCGTACCAACCTTGACAACATGTTTGGGCACCTCCTAGAGTAAAAGAAACCTTGTTAGATGTCGTCCTCTGGGGCTCTTAAGGAGAGTTGGGGGGGCTCCTTCGGATACTCACATCTCCTCGACCCTGTCTTTGTCCGCGTCAGTCATGTAGGAGCCTGCGGATCAATTTGTGTCAGGCCAGGGTTGATGTCTCTTCTAGTAGGTGGTTTCTGGAAAATAGAAAAACATCTTTAAAACAGGTCAGGAGCCTCCAGCAGTCCCAGAGGTCTCCCAGTGTTCCTGGGAACAAAGCTCACATTCCGGGGTCCACTGTGATATGTACCATGTGAATCAGGGCCCACGCTTTGTGCTTAGGATCCTCAGCAGGTCCTGGGCATAGGCGCATCCCCAGAAGAGGTAGTAGGTCATCTTGTTTGTGGTGCATTCTGTTATGCGGGACATGAAATGGTGGAGCCCTCTTGTGTGCATTGAGGCTCTTGCAGACCTCCTTGGTTTGTTACTCAGTCACTGTCCTTGTGCTTGCTGGTCAGGCATCTGGAGGCAACTTCTTCCACTGTGGTCTACTGTTGCTAAGGAAATGCACCTATTTGCTCACTGGCATCCTTTTTTTGGGAAAATCTTTTTATTATGTATAAACAATATATAAAATGTAACATATAGGCCAACCAAGCCCCCGGTTTCTGTGGCATACAGATACATAGGATACATCAAGTGACAGTGCCTGACTTAGAACATTAAACACTCAATTTGTAGATGCCATATTCCAACCCACAGACCCTTTACAGAGCCCAGTCTTCCACAGACACCCTCCACTGAAGCTCCCCAGGGCCTCCTCCCCCCAAATCAACATTTCCAGAGGGACCCTCTTCACAACTCTCCCTCTGCCTCAGACCAACAGTCCCATATCTTCACAAATGTCCAGGGGCAGCCCCTTGCCCAGTATATCATATTGGCTTTGCAAATCTTTCGAACGTCAACCACCCCTTGTCAACCCAGAGATCACCCACCTTTGAGATGCCAATCATATCCCATGGCTGGTGGTCTGATACCCCTCGCAGCTCCACCAGTACACTTGAGTCCCTTAGCTGTGTCTCCAATGTCAATCGACTCGCCCATCCCAGCCTTCATGTCGTACATCTCCATGTCCGAACCCCTGAGGCGGATGGCTCTCATAGGGTTGTCAGCTCTCTGCACTGTAGAGTCACCATGTGAATCCACAAGGCTCCAGTGCCTGCCTGTCTGCCATCAGGATCTGTACTCTGTAATTGACTAGCAGAAGATGACCCACCCAATAGTACATTTGAAGATTCGTCAGGGCAATACCCTCATCTGTTGGACGCCTCGTCAGCATCCCAAGAGCTTCAACCTCCATTGCCCGGAAAAAACTATCAGAGAACTCAAACATTGAGTTTTGCACTGCATAAAGGAACTTAGTAAGATAGATCATTTTATACAGGGCCAGCCCTCCCCACCACTCCAGCAGGGAGAGGGGTAGACAAAGCCAGTGTACCACATCCCTGAAGAGGTTCTGCAATATCTGCTCCGCATTTTTATCACAAAACAAGTTATGATCTGTGCTCACATAGATTACAAGGTAAGCGAACCCGAGGTCACACCACACCAGCTGTATGGGCCATTCACCCTGGGGAGCAGAGTGAGACAACAGGTTTGCTGTGGATTTCCCCCAATTGATAGTTATGTTGGAGAAAACGCCACAGGTTCACAGAATCTCCATGACCCTTGGTAGGGATTGGTCCAGATCTGAGAGATATAGCAGGACATCGTCCGCATACAGGAAGATCCCATCCTCCCAATCCCCACCCTATTGAAGGACCTCATTAGCGCATCACACCAAATCCAGTTTGCCAGCGTCTCCATGCCACAACCACAAAGAGAAACTGGTAAAGGGAGCATTCCTGCTGGGTCCCCCTGCCCAGTTAAAATTCTTCCTACAGCATGCCATTCAGCAATACTCTTACCTTCGGCCTGTGATAGAGGAGGCTCACCCACGGTTGGTATACAGGGCCAAAGCCCATACTGTCTAGGAGAGCCATCAAATAGGGCCACCCTAAAGAATCAAATGCTTTCTTGGCTTCTAACGCCAAGAGAAGTGCTGGTTCCTGTATTTGGAGTCACCTGACCACACAACCGAATATCAGGCAAAGATTATGTCACATAGATTTATACGCCATGAATCTAGAATTATTTGATGCCACTTTGCCGTCTATCACTTGCAGTAGGCAGTTTGCTAAAACTTTTACCAGCAGTTTAGCTTCAATGTTAAGGAGGGGATTCGCCCTAAATGAGGCACAGTCCTTTGGGGGCTTCCCGGGTTTTCGAATTAACAAAATTAGCGCTTGCCTAAGATCCCAGGGAAGCTCACCCCATGTCTGAGCCCCACAGTACATAGCATGTAGAGGTCTGTCAGCTTGCTCTTGACACATTTAAAGAACTCATCGGGAAAGTAATTGGGGCCCGTGGTCTTCCCACTTCTTATTTAGGCCTGGGCTTCTGCAGTTTCTCTCACTGTGGTCATGGCCTCAAGCACATTTTTAGCTACCCTGCCCAGTTTTGGCATCGGAAGATCACGCACAAAGTTATGCATATCCTTTTCCGCCTCCCAAGTGAGGTGTGCAGCATACCAATATCTCAGGTTATCGAGCACAGGTCTTGGCTATGGCCAGGGGCGTTTCTGCCCTCTACGCCCATGGGGTGCATACTGTTAGGATCCATCTTGGGCCCTTCTCCTTCCTTGCTAACCAGGCCAGCATCTTCCCGGCCTTGTTCCCTGTCTCATAAATTCTACTCTGCTGTGCCATATAGTGTTCATACCTCCTGATGGACCATTCATCTATATTGTTTCCCGAGCAGAGTCAGACTAAGCACTTGCTCAGCATCTGGCCATTCCACATACTTAGCCTCGCTCTCTCAACGACAGCTCCCTTTCTATCTCCATCCCCCTTCGAAACCTCTCCTTTCTCTTATCTTCCATGTGCACTATTAGCTGGCCTTGCTCCACCATCTTGTATGCCACGTAAATATCCTGTTCTCGAGGATGCATACCCCTCGTTCTCATGGAAATATTGGCTAGATACCTACAAGATATGGCGCAGAGTGTCCCAGTCCATCTGCTCTCATGAGTTCAGATGCCAGACAAAACTGGCATGGGACCCATGAGCCCAAAACTCCGTGGTGATCGGGGAGTGGTCTGAGATGCCCCTCGTCAAGTAAGTTGCATTTCTATATCTGCAGTGTTAGGACCCAGGTACCAGAAAGTAATTGAGACATATCAGCAAGCAAGAGGCAATGGCAGTGTGAGAAAACTACCTGTCTCCCAGGTGAGAGGCCCGCCAGAGGTTCTCCAGCACCCGGGACGTCAAAAAGGAGCTAAGTCATGGGTCTTCTCTGGGTGCCCCCGCCCCGTCACCCCCTGTCCATCTCTCTGTGATTGGTCAGGCTGAGATCCCTGTCAGAAACCTGGGGCTGAAGATAAGGCCATTTACCTCCCTGGAGCCGACTGTGCCCTTCTACTATTACAGAGCCAATGCAACGAGACTGGAAGTCAGGTAACCCTGCTAGGACCGGAACTCTCTTGGGACTTGTGCATGTCTAGAAGAGGAGGTGGGGAGGACGGGAAACATCCTTTACAACGCAACTTTTACAACACACTGCCATTACGACGCAACTTTTACAACGCAAGTCATTACAACGAATTGTGCTGGAGGGCGCTCTAAGATAGGGAATAGTTTAATTACTATCCAACACCTTCCCTACTATGAAACTGGGCGGTACTCGACTTCGCATCTGTGATTCGATCGGCAAATTTGGTGTAGTACGCACTCAGGTGGTCCACATTAATTACCACTGCCTCTATCTTTTGTTCCAATGTATCCTTGGTATCTAATATGATTGCAAGTATCGTTGCCATATGGCTCTCTAGGTCCATTTTGGCCCCACATGAGTGTGGCCTTCAGCCACAACCTGTGTGTGGTCCCCCTAGCCAGTGCTGGGTCCACCTGTTTATTGAGAACCATTGTCGGGGCCAGCAGCTTCAGGCCCATGAGCATCCACCAAACCCCTCTGCCAGCGGCACTTTGTCCACGCGACCCCAAATGGCCTGCTCATGGGGTTCTGCACCCTAGGCCAGGCAGCGGGGGGACCGCTGCCAAACGTCCTCCAGTCCAACAGAGGGATCAACCCTCTCCGGCCCACGATGAATCCACCAGGGTTCCAATCTTTTGCTTTCTTACGGGGGCCCACTCCTCTGCCCTGTCACACAAGTGGTGGATGTTGTATGGCACGAGCCCCAGCCAACCCCAGCAGTGCCCTTGACTATTGTCCTCTGTTTGTGCCACCTCCGAGATGGGTCTTTACATAGGGGCCCTTCCCTCTGCCTCACCTCGTAGTCACCGGGACCCCAACGGGCGCAGAGCCTCATCAGTCCTCCCTTAGCACCGCCGCCTCTGGCTGTGATGACCCCCGCTGGGCTCAGCTTGCTCCTCCGCGCCCTTCGGCACTCTCTCATGCTGTCGCCCTTTAGTTGTCGTGGAGAGCATCCTACCACATTGCTGCCCAAATTAATTTACTGCGCCAGCCATGGCCACCATGCTGCAGGGGTTTGTGCCTCACTAGGCTCCACCTGCTCTTCCATGCCATCCAGCGCTCCCCCAGGCTGTCGAGCGATAGTAGTCATGGGGATTGTATTGCAGTGTTGCCTCCCAACTTAATTCACTGCGACGGTCGCCATATTGCATGAGTTCAGGCCTAGCGGGCAGTTCATTCAACTCGATATACCCAACTCCTAGGCTCGCTACTAACTTCTCGTTCCCCAAATAGTGAGCTGTTTAGTTTCCAAGAGCTGGAACAGCAGGGAACTTCCCTGTAGGTTGTCCTCAAAACTTATTTCACTGAATTCCGAGAAGTGGATGGCAACCATGGCGCTTCACTGAGGCTTTACCACTGAGAAGGTGAATACAAAGTCGGTCCAGGAATGCACAAATCCATGAGGACAACGCCAGAAAAAAATCCTGGCACTGCCCTTCACATACATCTGGTGATGGCCTGCAGGGAAGCCTTCTCCAGCACCTCCATCAACAGCCTAGACATCATATCCATTGCTACAGAGTCTGCTCCATTCTTTGGTGCAGTTGAAATCATAGCCCACCAGGATGGTCCTTGAAGTCACAAGCTGCATTCTGAGGACCTGGAACATTTCAAGCTTTTCATCCTTCCATGGGTGGCATACACACTGATGAGCCTCTCTGGCTCTCCCAATCACGAGTCGTCCATGACAAGAACTATGTCATTAATATTCTCAGTAGCCCTCTCAGGTGTAACATTCTTTCCTGTAAATTGGCGACTCCTGAGGTCTTGCAGTCAATTTCGCTGGACCAACAAGATAGGCCATGTGTCCACTGACCTTTAAGTTGGCTGTAGGACTGGGCATATGGAATCCCACACTCCTGCAGAAACCAGGCGTCTTGATTCTGAGCTGGCGGCAATGGAGGCAGCCACAACAAACAGTGGAGGTGTGGTAAGTGGAGACTGGGAGGTGAAGTGGGTGGGGGAGGGGATTTAATAATAATTATAAAAACAAGAGACTTACCTGACTGGATGCTGCCAGCCCCCTCCTGCGTCATGCCTCATTCTTCCTGGTCTCATCAGTCCCCTGTACAACATTTCAGAGTCCATGTGTAATCCCTGTGATACTCTCATTCTATGACACAAGCACGGGGATTGGCCTGAGCCGGCTTGTTTGATGCTCCACTCAGGACAGGGAGTCAGTGCTTTTTCTCCAACCCAGCTGTGCAAAGCAGCCGGGTTGGAGAAGCCTAAGTGTGCCATGTATGTTTGCCCCCCCCCACCCCGCCACCCCACTTTTTGCCCACCCTCCCCATTCCTCTTCCACTTCAGAAATCTTTGAAATGCACCTCGTTGTGTGTGTAATGTATATGCTATCCAGTTTTGATAATTTGTCTTGTAATTAATCATTAAACAATGTATACCTTTCATCAATGGAATTTATTTCCTCACTTGGTACTGTTGACAATATAATGCATACGAAATTCTCTGATATGTACCCCACGCGTTTACCATGTATACGCTATTTAGTTTTGATACCTTGTATTGAGTTAACTTGTGAACAAATGTACACCATTTAGTATTGGATTATCTAGCTGCTACAATTTCTGATTTGTTTAACCCCTTGCCTGTAGGGCTGATTCCCCCGCTGTGCTGGGGGGAGAGGGGGCGCGCACAGCGCCCCCGTGCTTGTGACAAGCTCAGCTCGTCATGAGCCACGGTGGCCGTGCGCTCATGAAGAGCTGAGCTCGTCATGGCCACACCCGTTTCTGTGGAACGTTCAGCACAGCGGGGGAATAAGCCCCGCATGCGAGCGTTGTGGCCGTTATGATGAGCTCAGCTCGTCATGAGCACACGGCCACCGTGGCTCATGATGAGCTGAGCTCGTCATGAGCATGGGAGGTGTTAAAACATAATGCATCCATTTTCTGACAATGCCTACATGTCATATCTATACAACTCTGCCTAATGCCTAAGATGACACAATTTTTGTTGCATAATTGTTTTATTATATATTGTCACGCATTCAATTGGAGCACTTTTCTTCTGCGCCACCATTTTATTACTTTACAAAAGGGGGTGGTGATGAACCCTTGCTCATTGCACCATCAGGATTCAAGCAAGCCGGGCCGAAGACGGCTGAAATGCCAGAAACCGGTCCCCGGTAGCTTGTTTCCTTCCCAGTGTAAGAATTGGCTTTTGTAGTTTGGTTTGCCCTGTTCCCATCATGCACTGGGACAGGAACAGACTAATTTGCATACAGCCAGGTTCTGAAACTGGGATGGTGCAGTGAGCTAAAAAATGGTGTTGGATCTAGCCCTGATCTCTTGACTGGGTGAGAGTATTCTGCTTAATTCAGAGACTCTGTCCCTCACCACCCCCTGTTGTAAATATTTTTGTCCACCCTAAGCGTGGAAGGGTATACTCAGATGTGAGTCCCTTGCTCATTGCACCATCAGGATTCAAGCAAGCCGGGCCGAAGACGGCTGAAATGCCAGAAACCGGTCCCCGGTAGCTTGTTTCCTTCCCAGTGTAAGAATTGGCTTTTGTAGTTTGGTTTGCCCTGTTCCCATCATGCACTGGGACAGGAACAGACTAATTTGCATACAGCCAGGTTCTGAAACTGGGATGGTGCAGTGAGCTAAAAAATGGTGTTGGATCTAGCCCTGATCTCTTGACTGGGTGAGAGTATTCTGCTTAATTCAGAGACTCTGTCCCTCACCACCCCCTGTTCTAAATATTTTTGTCCACCCTAAGCGTGGAAGGGTATACTCAGATGTGAGTCCCTTGCTCATTGCACCATCAGGATTCAAGCAAGCCGGGCCGAAGACGGCTGAAATGCCAGAAACCGGTCCCCGGTAGCTTGTTTCCTTCCCAGTGTAAGAATTGGCTTTTGTAGTTTGGTTTGCCCTGTTCCCATCATGCACTGGGACAGGAACAGACTAATTTGCATACAGCCAGGTTCTGAAACTGGGATGGTGCAGTGAGCTAAAAAATGGTGTTGGATCTAGCCCTGATCTCTTGACTGGGTGAGAGTATTCTGCTTAATTCAGAGACTCTGTCCCTCACCACCCCCTGTTGTAAATATTTTTGTCCACCCTAAGCGTGGAAGGGCATACTCAGATGTGAGTCCCTTGCTCATTGCACCATCAGGATTCAAGCAAGCCGGGCCGAAGACGGCTGAAATGCCAGAAACCGGTCCCCGGTAGCTTGTTTCCTTCCCAGTGTAAGAATTGGCTTTTGTAGTTTGGTTTGCCCTGTTCCCATCATGCACTGGGACAGGAACAGACTAATTTGCATACAGCCAGGTTCTGAAACTGGGATGGTGCAGTGAGCTAAAAAATGGTGTTGGATCTAGCCCTGATCTCTTGACTGGGTGAGAGTATTCTGCTTAATTCAGAGACTCTGTCCCTCACCACCCCCTGTTGTAAATATTTTTGTCCACCCTAAGCGTGGAAGGGTATACTCAGATGTGAGTCCCTTGCTCATTGCACCATCAGGATTCAAGCAAGCCGGGCCGAAGACGGCTGAAATGCCAGAAACCGGTCCCCGGTAGCTTGTTTCCTTCCCAGTGTAAGAATTGGCTTTTGTAGTTTGGTTTGCCCTGTTCCCATCATGCACTGGGACAGGAACAGACTAATTTGCATACAGCCAGGTTCTGAAACTGGGATGGTGCAGTGAGCTAAAAAATGGTGTTGGATCTAGCCCTGATCTCTTGACTGGGTGAGAGTATTCTGCTTAATTCAGAGACTCTGTCCCTCACCACCCCCTGTTGTAAATATTTTTGTCCACCCTAAGCGTGGAAGGGTATACTCAGATGTGAGTCCCTTGCTCATTGCACCATCAGGATTCAAGCAAGCCGGGCCGAAGACGGCTGAAATGCCAGAAACCGGTCCCCGGTAGCTTGTTTCCTTCCCAGTGTAAGAATTGGCTTTTGTAGTTTGGTTTGCCCTGTTCCCATCATGCACTGGGACAGGAACAGACTAATTTGCATACAGCCAGGTTCTGAAACTGGGATGGTGCAGTGAGCTAAAAAATGGTGTTGGATCTAGCCCTGATCTCTTGACTGGGTGAGAGTATTCTGCTTAATTCAGAGACTCTGTCCCTCACCACCCCCTGTTCTAAATATTTTTGTCCACCCTAAGCGTGGAAGGGTATACTCAGATGTGAGTCCCTTGCTCATTGCACCATCAGGATTCAAGCAAGCCGGGCCGAAGACGGCTGAAATGCCAGAAACCGGTCCCCGGTAGCTTGTTTCCTTCCCAGTGTAAGAATTGGCTTTTGTAGTTTGGTTTGCCCTGTTCCCATCATGCACTGGGACAGGAACAGACTAATTTGCATACAGCCAGGTTCTGAAACTGGGATGGTGCAGTGAGCTAAAAAATGGTGTTGGATCTAGCCCTGATCTCTTGACTGGGTGAGAGTATTCTGCTTAATTCAGAGACTCTGTCCCTCACCACCCCCTGTTGTAAATATTTTTGTCCACCCTAAGCGTGGAAGGGCATACTCAGATGTGAGTCCCTTGCTCATTGCACCATCAGGATTCAAGCAAGCCGGGCCGAAGACGGCTGAAATGCCAGAAACCGGTCCCCGGTAGCTTGTTTCCTTCCCAGTGTAAGAATTGGCTTTTGTAGTTTGGTTTGCCCTGTTCCCATCATGCACTGGGACAGGAACAGACTAATTTGCATACAGCCAGGTTCTGAAACTGGGATGGTGCAGTGAGCTAAAAAATGGTGTTGGATCTAGCCCTGATCTCTTGACTGGGTGAGAGTATTCTGCTTAATTCAGAGACTCTGTCCCTCACCACCCCCTGTTGTAAATATTTTTGTCCACCCTAAGCGTGGAAGGGTATACTCAGATGTGAGTCCCTTGCTCATTGCACCATCAGGATTCAAGCAAGCCGGGCCGAAGACGGCTGAAATGCCAGAAACCGGTCCCCGGTAGCTTGTTTCCTTCCCAGTGTAAGAATTGGCTTTTGTAGTTTGGTTTGCCCTGTTCCCATCATGCACTGGGACAGGAACAGACTAATTTGCATACAGCCAGGTTCTGAAACTGGGATGGTGCAGTGAGCTAAAAAATGGTGTTGGATCTAGCCCTGATCTCTTGACTGGGTGAGAGTATTCTGCTTAATTCAGAGACTCTGTCCCTCACCACCCCCTGTTGTAAATATTTTTGTCCACCCTAAGCGTGGAAGGGTATACTCAGATGTGAGTCCCTTGCTCATTGCACCATCAGGATTCAAGCAAGCCGGGCCGAAGACGGCTGAAATGCCAGAAACCGGTCCCCGGTAGCTTGTTTCCTTCCCAGTGTAAGAATTGGCTTTTGTAGTTTGGTTTGCCCTGTTCCCATCATGCACTGGGACAGGAACAGACTAATTTGCATACAGCCAGGTTCTGAAACTGGGATGGTGCAGTGAGCTAAAAAATGGTGTTGGATCTAGCCCTGATCTCTTGACTGGGTGAGAGTATTCTGCTTAATTCAGAGACTCTGTCCCTCACCACCCCCTGTTGTAAATATTTTTGTCCACCCTAAGCGTGGAAGGGTATACTCAGATGTGAGTCCCTTGCTCATTGCACCATCAGGATTCAAGCAAGCCGGGCCGAAGACGGCTGAAATGCCAGAAACCGGTCCCCGGTAGCTTGTTTCCTTCCCAGTGTAAGAATTGGCTTTTGTAGTTTGGTTTGCCCTGTTCCCATCATGCACTGGGACAGGAACAGACTAATTTGCATACAGCCAGGTTCTGAAACTGGGATGGTGCAGTGAGCTAAAAAATGGTGTTGGATCTAGCCCTGATCTCTTGACTGGGTGAGAGTATTCTGCTTAATTCAGAGACTCTGTCCCTCACCACCCCCTGTTGTAAATATTTTTGTCCACCCTAAGCGTGGAAGGGTATACTCAGATGTGAGTCCCTTGCTCATTGCACCATCAGGATTCAAGCAAGCCGGGCCGAAGACGGCTGAAATGCCAGAAACCGGTCCCCGGTAGCTTGTTTCCTTCCCAGTGTAAGAATTGGCTTTTGTAGTTTGGTTTGCCCTGTTCCCATCATGCACTGGGACAGGAACAGACTAATTTGCATACAGCCAGGTTCTGAAACTGGGATGGTGCAGTGAGCTAAAAAATGGTGTTGGATCTAGCCCTGATCTCTTGACTGGGTGAGAGTATTCTGCTTAATTCAGAGACTCTGTCCCTCACCACCCCCTGTTGTAAATATTTTTGTCCACCCTAAGCGTGGAAGGGTATACTCAGATGTGAGTCCCTTGCTCATTGCACCATCAGGATTCAAGCAAGCCGGGCCGAAGACGGCTGAAATGCCAGAAACCGGTCCCCGGTAGCTTGTTTCCTTCCCAGTGTAAGAATTGGCTTTTGTAGTTTGGTTTGCCCTGTTCCCATCATGCACTGGGACAGGAACAGACTAATTTGCATACAGCCAGGTTCTGAAACTGGGATGGTGCAGTGAGCTAAAAAATGGTGTTGGATCTAGCCCTGATCTCTTGACTGGGTGAGAGTATTCTGCTTAATTCAGAGACTCTGTCCCTCACCACCCCCTGTTGTAAATATTTTTGTCCACCCTAAGCGTGGAAGGGTATACTCAGATGTGAGTCCCTTGCTCATTGCACCATCAGGATTCAAGCAAGCCGGGCCGAAGACGGCTGAAATGCCAGAAACCGGTCCCCGGTAGCTTGTTTCCTTCCCAGTGTAAGAATTGGCTTTTGTAGTTTGGTTTGCCCTGTTCCCATCATGCACTGGGACAGGAACAGACTAATTTGCATACAGCCAGGTTCTGAAACTGGGATGGTGCAGTGAGCTAAAAAATGGTGTTGGATCTAGCCCTGATCTCTTGACTGGGTGAGAGTATTCTGCTTAATTCAGAGACTCTGTCCCTCACCACCCCCTGTTGTAAATATTTTTGTCCACCCTAAGCGTGGAAGGGTATACTCAGATGTGAGTCCCTTGCTCATTGCACCATCAGGATTCAAGCAAGCCGGGCCGAAGACGGCTGAAATGCCAGAAACCGGTCCCCGGTAGCTTGTTTCCTTCCCAGTGTAAGAATTGGCTTTTGTAGTTTGGTTTGCCCTGTTCCCATCATGCACTGGGACAGGAACAGACTAATTTGCATACAGCCAGGTTCTGAAACTGGGATGGTGCAGTGAGCTAAAAAATGGTGTTGGATCTAGCCCTGATCTCTTGACTGGGTGAGAGTATTCTGCTTAATTCAGAGACTCTGTCCCTCACCACCCCCTGTTGTAAATATTTTTGTCCACCCTAAGCGTGGAAGGGTATACTCAGATGTGAGTCCCTTGCTCATTGCACCATCAGGATTCAAGCAAGCCGGGCCGAAGACGGCTGAAATGCCAGAAACCGGTCCCCGGTAGCTTGTTTCCTTCCCAGTGTAAGAATTGGCTTTTGTAGTTTGGTTTGCCCTGTTCCCATCATGCACTGGGACAGGAACAGACTAATTTGCATACAGCCAGGTTCTGAAACTGGGATGGTGCAGTGAGCTAAAAAATGGTGTTGGATCTAGCCCTGATCTCTTGACTGGGTGAGAGTATTCTGCTTAATTCAGAGACTCTGTCCCTCACCACCCCCTGTTGTAAATATTTTTGTCCACCCTAAGCGTGGAAGGGTATACTCAGATGTGAGTCCCTTGCTCATTGCACCATCAGGATTCAAGCAAGCCGGGCCGAAGACGGCTGAAATGCCAGAAACCGGTCCCCGGTAGCTTGTTTCCTTCCCAGTGTAAGAATTGGCTTTTGTAGTTTGGTTTGCCCTGTTCCCATCATGCACTGGGACAGGAACAGACTAATTTGCATACAGCCAGGTTCTGAAACTGGGATGGTGCAGTGAGCTAAAAAATGGTGTTGGATCTAGCCCTGATCTCTTGACTGGGTGAGAGTATTCTGCTTAATTCAGAGACTCTGTCCCTCACCACCCCCTGTTGTAAATATTTTTGTCCACCCTAAGCGTGGAAGGGTATACTCAGATGTGAGTCCCTTGCTCATTGCACCATCAGGATTCAAGCAAGCCGGGCCGAAGACGGCTGAAATGCCAGAAACCGGTCCCCGGTAGCTTGTTTCCTTCCCAGTGTAAGAATTGGCTTTTGTAGTTTGGTTTGCCCTGTTCCCATCATGCACTGGGACAGGAACAGACTAATTTGCATACAGCCAGGTTCTGAAACTGGGATGGTGCAGTGAGCTAAAAAATGGTGTTGGATCTAGCCCTGATCTCTTGACTGGGTGAGAGTATTCTGCTTAATTCAGAGACTCTGTCCCTCACCACCCCCTGTTGTAAATACCATTTTATTACTGGCGCTATGCTCTCTGCTATCCCCCTGAGGCACCTCACGCGGAAACTCCCTGCCATTAGTAGGCACTTGCGCACACGTGACCCCGTTCTGTACAATTTCCTCCCGCCTCCCTCTGCCGGCTCACAGCACTTCTGGCTGACACACAGGGCGCTTCACTCGCCCGGCATTGATTGCATGCCCGCGAAATTTTCCCGCATGCCAAAAGAACTCCTGGACCCCACGAGGACCGCTTGCCCCACCGCATCCAGGCATGGTTTCTCCCGCACTCCCATGCCATCGCAATTCTCTTTAGTTACTCGCTCAAGCGTTGTCCTGACAATGCTGCCCTCCTCGCTTCATTCAGGTCTTATTCTCACGGGCCAGGCACTTTGATATCTAGTTTTCCGAATACGGATCGTCTCTGTTGGATCAATTAAGCACAGGTAATCTCTTTACCACTGCCCCTGTCTTCTCACGTTCCCAAACCTGTAATTCCGGACTGTTTCTCTTGGCCCCTCACAGGGCTACCCATTGATATCACTTTCTTTCCCCCACTAGAGGTACGTTCTGGACCCCCAACTTCACCTTCTCCACCCGGCTACACCCACCCGTCGTCTGGATTGATACACAACTACCATCTCAGGTAGTTATTCTTCTCCCACCTGCTCATTTTCCTATCATTTACTTGTATCCTGGGCCTCAATTTTTCAATTATTCCCTTTCTCCTTTTTGTTCAGCACTATACTGAAATCAGTAACCATTGTCCTGATGATGACCTGGAATTGAAGAGGTCGAAATGCCGTTGACTACTCAGCGCAAACCGTGGCATTGCGTGGTCAACCGAATCAGTCGAAATCAAAATACCCACCTTGTATCTATTTTTCCTTGTTCCTTGTATAGTTGACCACTCAATTATTTTTGTACTTTGTAAGTCGCCGCTCACACTGTTTTCTCACCCGTGTTACTGCGCCGTTCACCATCACTAGCACGTTCAGTGCACACGTGTCTTATGGTTACTTTTGTAAAATTGTACTGTAGTTCTGATACAACTATGTACAAATACGAATCTATACTCTGTCAAACTTTCTTGTGGTCTTCCTTTCTTCTTCTCTCCTTTGAATGATATATACTCTCCTTGTAATTGTCCTCCTAAATGATTACCGGTTGAGACATTGTTCTTATGCTACATACTCCACCTGGGTCTCAACTGGGTTAACAGGTTTACTCCTGTTCTTCGAGTTCATGTGTTTTTGGCTGGCCTAAGATGGATTGTCAAACACACATGCACACTTATAAGTGCACCAACCACTCCACACATGGCCCGGCCCAAGCCCCGCCCCTCTCTACAGCGCTGGCTCAGAGCCAGCAGCTGAAAAAGAAAACAATATTAAAATATTGTTTTATTTTTCAGCTGCTAGCTCTGAGTCAGTGGGGGGGGGACAATCCTCTGCCATTGCGGGGAAGGCGCCATTGCTGACAGGAAGTGCAACGTACAAATGCATTTAACCTGGCCCTTCAAACTTCTGACATTCAAGGTGAACAAAGAAATAGTTACTGTTCTCAACATTAACTAACAGTGTTACAGTTTGGAATACTACAGGAAAGGGCCTGTGATACTTTACTGGGTAGTTTGGGCCACCTGCAGGTACATGCTTTTTACTTCTTTTTCCAGTGTGGCCTTAATGAGGACCTCTGACTCTGCTTCTGGTTCTTCTTGTGATGTTGACTTCCATTGGTCTTCTGTTTTGCCAGTCCATTGATCTCCAGTTGAAGTTGTTAAATCTCTCCCTGGAGCTCTTTTTCCACTTCTGTTTAGGTGCCTCATGTCTATATGTCCTCTTCTCCAGAGTCAATCATGATGTGCTCGTCATCTGCTTGGCCTGCTTGGGATGGGTAGAGCTACTTGTGCAGGTAGGAGCCGTCTTTCCTTTGCCCTGTCCTCTTCCTGCTGGTTGTTGGATGAAGATGTTTCTCCTCCTTTTCTTTAACGGCCTTCTATGCTTCTTATCTTGCTTTGGTTGACGTAGAGCTGAAAGTCACAGGTGTTTCTGCCTTCTCCTAAGACCAGTTGCGCCTCCACTCGCCCTTTTTCTCTCACTCCTTCTTGCACTTGGAATGTATACTCTCAGATGTCTCCATTCTTCTGGCCAGTCTTCCTCATCGCTGCTTTCATTTGACTCCTCTTTCTTCTTTCACCTTTCTGGTGTCTCTGGCTTTGTTGCAGCATCCATCTCCAGCTTTGGTTCCGGCTCCTTCTGGGCTTCCAGGGGTACTGGTGCTTCTTTGATGCTCCCTCCCCGGTGGCTCCATCTGGTCGTTATTCTCCTACTGCAGTGTGGGCTCTGGTAGGGTGGGTTGCTCATCTCTTATGTCTGATCCTGCAACAGGTGCCCGTGTTAATTTCACCTTCTTGGGACCTGCTTGTGGTAGTGTTGCTTTCTTCAAAGCATGTTTTCGCTCCTGATTGGCTTGACCTTGTTCTCTGTATCTTCTTTTGATGCCTCTAGGAAGGTGTCCAACTTTGTATTAACTGCATGGTGCAGCTGGAGTCTAGTGATTCTTGTGGCTGGCATTCACGCAGCTGCCACTGTACAAGTCTATTTCCTTATTGACTCATGGAATTGCTAGTAAATGTGTCACTCGGCGCTGCAGAGGTTGCACATATTCCCAGTGCAGCTGTTTCCTTCGAGTCTTGATGATTTGAAGATCTTGGAGAACTTCTTCAGGCAGTCATTGGCTTGTGTACCATGGTGATGCACTTCCTGCAGGTGAAATGTTTCCGTGGTACTTCATTAGCCCTGATCCGCTCCTCGGTGGAAGCTTGCTGGTGAGGGCCTCAGGCAGGCCTGTCCTTCTGGGTCTTGATCAAGCATAGGGTTGTTTGCCACGTTGCCTTCCACATTCTTCTCTTGTCCAGGACTTTGGTTGTTCTCTTCACAATGGTGTTGGATGATTGGAGCGGTGATGCGATATCCTTATCTGGAATGTGGGTGGTGGTCATATTCAGCCTGATCCTCTTCTCTGTTGGCATTGGCTCCCATTTAACACCATAATTGCTGCAGCAATTCCCCTGCTGTGCTGAAGAACTCAGAAAACAATGCAATCATGACGAGCTCAGCTCGTCATGAGCGTACGAGAGGTGTACCTCATGACGAGCTGAGCTCGTCATGGGCATCGAAGGGGTTAACTGCCATTTCGAAGGTGTGGTATGGTGTTCATTATTTTTGGACTGGAAGACCTTCCTGTACATTTTGAAGATCACCAGTGTGTTAAATGAGAAAAGAAAGATTAGACCCAATGCAGAAGCTTAGCAGCGCAACCACCTTTGCTCACAGGGACACCTGCTGGAGTCAATACTTTGTCCAAAAACAGTTCTCTACCCAGCCGTGGACCCTCCTTGTCTCTAACTTCCCATCGCATTACTTGGGAGTGCCGGTTGCATAGGAAATACTCACTGAAATGTTTGGGGAATTTTTTTGTTTAGTCTCTTCCTTTCATGCCCTTAACTCCTCATGCTTCACAACGGCAGCGCTCTTCGGTTCTGCCTCCTTGGCCCCTGGGGCCTGGTTACCCAGCATTCTCCTCATTGGTGTTATATTTAAGATATCGTCCCTGACAGGAGCCTGCGTTGCCTTCTCCAGAGTGGCTTGGCATCTAGGCGTCCATTGGGGAGTCTACCTTGTTCAGTGTCCAATGGATAGTCAGTGTTCAGTTCTGCAGCCATTTTCCAAGTACTTCTGGCCGGATTACTGGTCTAACTGGGGAATACCACAGCATTGCAGGTTTTACCAGCAAGTTTCCTTTAAGGTTACTGGGTTGCCACCTGATAGGAGCTTGCCCTTCTCTGCTCCCATTAGAACACCACCTAACAATCCATTTGGTATTGTTGTATTAGTCTACTGCTTGAGCGTATTAAATTGCCTCTATTTGTGTTTGGACGACATAGATGTGTTGATAAACTTTATCGTTCCAAAACGGAGCGACCATCAAGCTCGCTAGCCGTTATCCGAGTGCAGAGTACAATAGACTAATACCGCAGTACCAAATGCATTGTTAGCTGGTGTTGTAATCGGAAAAAGTACTAACTACTTCAATGATTCTTACGAGCTTTGCGTGGGTAACTAAGTTAATATTTGCCTGGCTATTTTTAACCATAGACCTACATTTGCTATGATCCTTCTGACATCAGCAAACGAGTCTTTTGATGTAAAACATTAGACCGTGTACAATTTTGTCTTATGTCCACAAAGTTTTGAAGAACAGAACAAAGCTTCTTTCGTCTGAGTTCTACATTACTGTAACTGTGAGACTGCGCTTTGCAGAGCCTCCATACAATTTTTAGATATACATGCAATTTTGGTCCTGAAGAAGGTGACGAAATATCTGATTTTCCCTGAAACGCTGCATCGACAGTTGTTCTTTGAATATATTTTTTTAATCAATTTGCAAGTATTTTGTTTTAATGATATGTAAAAAATCTTGTATTGATGAAATCATGTTGACATGATTTTATTCAGCTATGTGTCTGTATTTTGTCCTAATTTTTTTATATAAGTTTTAATAAAATCGTGATATATTTGAATATATTTTTTTTATTTGATTGTGTATTGATTGTCATTGCGTCATAATGCAGTAACCTGTATGTTAACTCTCTTATTATCTTTTTCCTTATGATTGGGTCTACCTGGGATAGGTCACTTATATCACATAATCTGCATATCTAGTTTGTTGGTATTATTGTATTCTCAGACTAGGTTTGGTTTTTGACTAATTGAAAAGGAAACTTATGCTTTACTTTGTTACACTACACCAGGTATGCTTAGACGATGGACCTAACATAAGTAGAGGTTCATAAAGGCGACAGTGAGGTTGGTATACTGAGCATGCTTCAGATTGCAAGCAGTACATGTGGCATGATTTTGCTGGAGGACAGTACACCAACCCCTGATCCTTCTATATGACTATGCAGACTCACCAGACACCTCCCATCTACAGGGTCGCCTCGTGCATATGGCACTTGCAGCTGCTATGATTTGAATTCACTGGCGTTCCCCCACCCACCTTCTTATGCTGACGGTCTCCTATGAGAGGGTCATCTACAACCTCCAGGACTGGATGGAGGCCTTTCTTCACATCTGGCCACCCTTCCTCCAGGACACTGCCCACTAGTCCTTAACTGCATCAACACACATCTCTAACGGGTGGGCTGGTTGCTAAATTGTACCACTTTGACATCACTCTTGGAATCCAACTTGGTCATGACCCGTACAGATGTGTGCCTATATTACTTGCTCTTTCGTTCCCTCGTTTCCTACTTCTACAATTCTCTCTTCCTTCTAGTTTCCAGTCTTTTTCCATATCTTACCTTCCTCTCTCTCTCTCTTTCACTCCTGTTCTTTCCCATCCCCCTTCTCCTTAACCCTCCGGACGTGTGGGTGTGGATGCAAGTATGGACTCCCTGCTTGGTTGTTCTTTTCCCCTCTTTCTCCTATAGCATGTTTTCATCTTTTATTTCGGCCCCCCCGCCCATCCCAATGATTATTTTGTATGCAATTGTGGATCCACGAGCAATCCTTGATGTTGCCCTGCCTAGCCCTTCAAGGGTCCCTGTTCTGTGAGAACTAAGAATGTCATTTGGCCACTATTTTGTTTCATTTTGAATTATATTCGTTTGTGCGGTATTATTGTCTCACAAATGGCATCTCATGTTTGCCATTCCTTCCTCTTTGTGTATTGTTTTGCTATGATTACTCAATAAAGAATTGTGAAACATTAGATAGGAAATAGTGCACCAGGATTCATTTAAAGTGGTTACTTTATACCAGTTATACTATACCTATACCACATTAGGGGGAGTACACCAGGTGTGCATAAACATTATACTGCAGACAATACCCAGGGTATGCTTTACATTGAAATTACACTAAGCATGCTTTAAAGTGAGGACAGAGCACAATTTCACACATTGGATGTGAGTGATCAACAGGCATGCTCTAGGATGGGGCTGTACAGCAGACATGCTTTCAAACAATCAATCAGGTTCTTGTAGAGTGCAATTACTCACCCGTAAGGGTCTTAAGGCGCAGGGGGGTAGCAGATCCGGCGATGAACCTGCAGTTCAGTCGAAGGGCCATGTCTTGAGATCCTTCCTGAATTGAGGTAGTGACGGTGATTACCTGGGTGGAGCGGCAGGGTGTACCAGGTCTTTGCAGCGAGGTAGGAGGCGTATCTTCCTCCAACCATGGTCTTGCAGATATGTGGGACGGTGGCCGGGCCAGCTGGCCGGAGTGGGGGTATCTGGTGGGTATGTGGAACACAAGGCGGTGGTTAAAGTGCGTAGGTACTTCGTTGTGTCTGGCTTTGTAGGTGTGGAAGAGTAGCTTGAAGGTGATTATTTTGGAGTCAGTGGAGGTCTCTGAGGTGATCGGCGTTGTGGCTGTGGATGTTGAGGATGGGTCTGGCAGAGGTGGTCTGCTGTTCTGAAGCTTTTTGAGCAGTTTCTGGGTGATGCTGGCGTAGAGTGCGTTGCCATAGTCTAGTCTGCTGCTGATGAGCATTTGGGTGACCGTCTTTTTGGATCGGTGTGGATCGCTTGAAATACTTCCGGAGTAGCCATAGCATGTGGAAGGAGGATGATGAGACACATCGATCTGGTGGTTCATGGTGAGCGAGGGGTCCAGGATGATGCTGAGGTTTTGTGCATGTTCCATGGCTGTGGGGGGTTTCCAAGTGCTGCGGGCCACCAGGAGTCTTTCCAGGCAGAGAACGTGGAGCCCAGGATGAGGACTTTGGTCTTCTCTGAATTGAGCTTGAGGCAACTGTCCTTCATCCAGGTGGCGACGTCCTTTATCGTTTTCTGGAAGTTGCTCCTGACGACTGTGGGTTCACCTGTGAAGGAGAGGATCAGCTGCGTGACTTCCGCGTAAGATATTGAGTTTGTGGTTCCTGACGATGGTTGCAAGAGGACAATGTAGATGTTGAAGAGAATGGGGCTCAGGGAGGAGCCCTGGGGCACTCTGCAACTGATATGTGTGGGTTCATAGTGGAATGGTGGTAGTCTGACTTTTTGCGCTTGCCCGGCGAGGAAGGAGTGGATCCATTTCAGGGCTTTGTCGCGGATGACGGTGTCACAGAGTTTTGTGCATAAGGTGTGGTGGGAGACAGTATTGAAGGCTGCAAAGAGGTCCTGAGAATGAGGGCAGCAGCTTTGCCTCTGTTGAGAAGGGTGCAAACGTTGTCTGTGGCGGCAAAGAGGGTGGTCTCAATGCTGTGGTTGCTTCGGAACTTGGATTGGGAGGGGTCCAGTATGTGGTTAGCCTCAATGAACTCTGAGAGTTGGGCGATGACGCCCTTCTGGATGACCTTGGCTGGGAAGGAAAGCAGAAAGATGGGTCTGACATTCTTGCGGTCCGTCGGGTCGGTAGAGGGTTTCTTCAGCAGGAGGTTGATCTCTGTGTTTTCCAGTCCTCAGTGAAAGTGGCGGAGTTGATGGTGCTGCAGAGTTCAGGGGCGATGGAGGTGCCGGCTCTGTTGAAGATGTAATGTGGGCAGTGGTCCAAGGGTGCTCCGGAGTGGATGCTCTTCATGACCTTGAGGGTGGTGTCAGCGGTGAGGGGAGTCCAGTTGAGCAGGGTCTGCTGGGGCCCAGCATCATTGGGAGCATTGGCTGCAGGTAGGGTGGGAGGGTCCTGAGTGTCGAAGTTGTCACAGATCTCCTTGATCCTGTGGTGAAAGAAGGTGCTGAGTTTGTTGCAGAGATCTTGGGAGGGTGGAATGTCTGCAGTTTATGTGGTGTCTCTTTGGGTTGGTGCAATACATGGATATGCTTGGGACTGGTTGCTGAAGACAGGCATGCACACTTAAAATCCAAGGCTGTACACGTTTGCTTTAGATCATGGGCAGTGTACTCACATGGTTTAGGTTTGGGAAGTAGACTTGCAAGCTTTGTAATCAGAGCAATAAAACCAGGCCTGCATTAGACTAGGAGTTTTACAGACAAATGCTTTACATTGGTAGCAGTACACTAAGCATGCTTTACGTTAGCAGTAGTACAGAGTTATGCTTCAGGGTGGCGGTAGGACATCAGGCACGCTTCAGATTGGGTGAAGTACCCCAGGCATGTGTTATGTTTGGAACAGTAAACAGACATGCTTTCGATTGGTTCAACACACAGGCATGTTACAGCATGGGGGCAGAACTGCAGGTATGATGTGGATTGCAGTTATACCCAAGGCATGCACTGGACTGGAGGCAGTACGCCAGATATTCCTTAGATTGCCAGCACTCAAGCGTTATGTATATTGGGGTAGTTAGTAGGCCTGTTCGAATTGGACGCAGCACTTTAGTCATGCCTTAGGTTTAGAAGACCAGGCATTTTTTAGATTGGAAAGGGCACAGTGAAGCAGACATGCGTTAAGATGAGGGCAGTACAGCAGGCATGCTTTAAGATTAGGGCAGTACAGCAGACATGCTTTAAGACTTTGTTGAAAGTACGAGCTGGACCATGCACCGAGTCGCCGATTGATTGGGCAGAAAGACTTTGGTGATTTGATCTCAGCAGTTTTGAATTCTACCCCCTGATGTAATGGATAGATACAATTATTTGTCTATCCAACAGTGACACCTGTTCAAACAAACACTTGCCGCTGTTTTAACCTTAAATTTCTTGTGGATCACCTTCAATGAAAGTTGATGGGATTGTTTTTATACAGATTTGTTTATTACGCTCAAGTGAAATGAGAGTCCTTATGATGACCGTGTAATTATACAGTGGTTGAAACGCCGTTGATGCTTATGTGGCCAAAAATATAGAAGGACACATTATTTTTGTTTATGTTGTTCCTTTACTTTAATGTGTATTTCTTTTTTGCCACCTGTCTGGTTTGTAATATGTTTCGTTTATATACCAGGACTTTGTTTTGAGCGTAACTGTTCCAGTTGTTTTTGTAATATGTCATAAATAATTACTTTTGATACATGATTTTTTTGATTTAGGGGCTCCTTCTTCTTCTCCTCTTTTCTTTTTGATTTTCTGATTAATTAATGTTTGTATATTGATATGTTGAACTGTATGTTTTAAGGGATTTTCCTCTTGAACCATTTGTTAGGTGCATATACTGACTGTCCCTGATTCAGGTTTGTTGGACTGCCCTTGTGGTTGGTAATGATGCTTTAATAGGAGAGCAGTACAGCAGACATGCTTTAAGATGAGGGCAGTACAGCAGATATGCTTTTAGATGAGGGCAGTACAGCAGATATGCTTTTAGATGAGGGCAGTACAGGAGACATGCTTTAAGATGAGGGCAGTACAGGAGACATGCTTTAAGATGAGGGCAGTACAGCAGATATGCTTTTAGATGAGGGCAGTACAGGAGACATGCTTTAAGGTGAGGGCAGTACAGCAGACATGCGTTCGGATGAGGTCAGTACAGCAGATATGCTTTTAGATGAGGGCAGTACAGGAGACATGCTTTAAGATGAGGGCAGTACAGGAGACATGCTTTAAGATGAGGGCAGTACAGCAGACATGCGTTAGGATGAGGTCAGTACAGCAGATATGCTTTTAGATGAGGGCAGTACAGGAGACATGCTTTAAGATGAGGGCAGTACAGGAGACATGCTTTAAGATGAGGGCAGTACAGCAGATATGCTTTTAGATGAGGGCAGTACAGGAGACATGGTTTAAGATGAGGGCAGTACAGCAGACATGCATTAGGATGAGGCCAGTACAGCAGATATGCTTTTAGATGAGGGCAGTACAGGAGACATGCTTTAAGATGAGGGCAGTACAGCAGATATGCTTTTAGATGAGGGCAGTACAGGAGACATGCTTTAAGATGAGGGCAGTACAGCAGACATGCGTTAGGATGAGGTCAGTACAGCAGATATGCTTTTAGATGAGGGCAGTACAGGAGACATGGTTTAAGATGAGGGCAGTACAGGAGACATGCTTTAAGATGAGGGCAGTACAGCAGACATGCGTTAGGATGAGGCCAGTACAGCAGATATGCTTTTAGATGAGGGCAGTACAGGAGACATGCTTTAAGATGAGGGCAGTGCAGGAGACATGCTTTAAGATGAGGGCAGTACAGCAGACATGCGTTAGGATGAGGTCAGTACAGCAGATATGCTTTTAGATGAGGGCAGTGCAGCAGATATGCTTTAAGATGAGGGCAGTACAGGAGACATGCTTTAAGATGAGGGCAGTACAGCAGACATGCGTTAGGATGAGGTCAGTACAGCAGATATGCTTTTAGATGAGGGCAGTACAGGAGACATGCTTTAAGATGAGGGCAGTACAGGAGACATGCTTTAAGATGAGGGCAGTACAGGAGACATGCTTTAAGATGAGGGCAGTACAGCAGACATGCGTTAGGATGAGGTCAGTACAGCAGATATGCTTTTAGATGAGGGCAGTGCAGCAGATATGCTTTAAGATGAGGGCAGTACAGCAGACATGCTTTAAGATGAGGGCAGTACAGCAGACATGCGTTAGGATGAGGTCAGTACAGCAGATATGCTTTTAGATGAGGGCAGTGCAGCAGATATGCTTTAAGATGAGGGCAGTACAGCAGACATTCTTTAAGATGAGGGCAGTGCAGCAGACATCCTTTAAGATGAGGGCAGTGCAGCAGACATCCTTTAAGATGAGGGCAGTACAGCAGATATGCTTTTAGATGAGGGCAGTACAGCAGATATGCTTTTAGATGAGGGCAGTACAGGAGACATGCTTTAAGATGAGGGCAGTACAGCAGACATGTGTTAGGATGAGGTCAGTACAGCAGATATGCTTTAAGATGAAGGCAGTACAGCAGACATGCTTTATGATGAAGGCAGTACAGCAGACATGCTTTAAAATGAGGGCAGTGCACCAGGAATGCTTTAAGATGAAGGCAGAACAAGAGGCATGCTTTATTTAAGGTGAGGGCAGTACAGCAGACATGCTTTAGGATGAGCAGACATGCTTTAAAATGAGGGCAGTACAGCAGACATTCTTAGATGAGGGCAGTACAGCAGACATTCTTAGATGATGGCAGTGCACCAGACATGCTTGGGGATGAGGGCAGTACAGCAGGCATGCTTTAAGGTGAGGGCAATACAGCAAATATGCTTTAAAATGAGGGCAGTACAGCAGACATGCTTTGAGATGAGGGTAGTACAGCAGACATCCTTTAAGATTAGGGCAGTACATCAGACATGTTTAGATGAGGGAAGTGCAGCAGACATGCTTTAAGATGTGGGCAGTGCAGCAGACATGCTTTAGGATGAGGGCAGTACAGCAGATATGCTTTAAGATGAGGATAGTACAGCAGACATGCTTAGATGATGGCAGTGCACCAGACATGCTTGGGGATGAGGGCAGTACAGCAGGCATGCTTTAAGGTGAGGGCAGAACAACAGGCATGCTTTAAGGTGAGGGCAATACAGCAGACATGCTTTGAGATGAGGGCAGTACAGCAGACATGCTTGAAGATGAGGGCAGTGCTGCAGGCGTGCTTTAGACAGGGGCCAGTGCACATGGCATGCTTTAAGATGAGAGCAGTGAACAGACATGCTTTGAGATGAGGGCAGTACAGCAGACATGTTTCAAGATGAGGGCAGTGCACCAGACACACTTTAGACAGGGGCCAGTGCACATGACATGCTTGTCATTCATCCTGGGTGCCAGGCATGCAGTGGATTTGGAGCAGAATACAATTTAAGCTTTCAGCAAGGCATGTTTTGGCAAAGAGTAATACACCAAGCATGCTTTACATTGGATGGGAGGACACCAGATTTGCTTTGACTTTTGAGGAAGGACTCTAGTTCTTTTGCTGGTAGCATAAGGTATGTTGTGCTTCAGACTGCAGACAGTACACAATGTGTGTTTTGGATGAGCAGAGGGACACCACATATGTTTTCTAATGGCAGCACACAATTAAATGATGAGATGCTAGACTTAACCTCAACCACTGGAAATCATGCTGCATTCCAATGTTTTGTAGTTCCTTTTTCAATTTTTGAAGGGCACGGGTGCCATTTATTATAAAACATACAGTATGCTTTATGTTTGTGCCTTGAATCTATGTTTTTGAATTGTATAATTATATTGTGATATTCCAATAATGTTTTGCTGTGTTAATTTCTATTTATATAGATTGTATATCAGCTCTGGCCCACTCCACTCCCAACTTCACTGTGCTAGGGGACCTCAATATCCACTTTCACGATCCCCTAGACACAGGGGCTGCTGACCTGGCACTAGATCTAGCTGCCTACGGCCTCCAACTAGCAAATACCGGAGCTACCCATATCAAGGGTCATTTGCTAGACCCAGTCTTCACAAATGTCTGCACCCTCCAGGCAAGACCCGCATGCCCCCTCCCCTGGACTGACCATTTTTTGGTTCCCCTCTTCCTACCAGGAGAATTCAGGAAGCCTCCTAAGCCCACCATGTATACCCGGGATAGGGCATGGTCCAGACTCTCTATCAAAGACTGGGCCAATGCTCTAGAATCATCGACCCCCGAACCTACCGGGAACCCAGTTATAGCTGACAGTAACTTCAGGAAGTGGATTTCCGACTCACTCGACTCTATCATTCCTATAAAAACTCGCGAAGATAAGAGCGGAAAGTTAGGCTCAGCCCCCTGGTTCAACTCAGAACTTAGAGCTCTCCGCAAGGAATGTAAAAAAGCTGAGCGATTGTGGAGGAAGGACTGGCTTCACTCCAATAAAGACGCATACCGGAGGACTGTGAGAGCATATAAAGCTGCTCTGAAAACCTCTAAAGCCTCCTATTATGACGACAGGATAAAAAATGCCACTAATGCCGCGAGAGAATCCTACCTCATCGTCAAAGAACTCCTAAAGATTCCTGATCCCCCATCATTATCCAGGGCCACTCCAGACAGGAGTAAAGAACTAGCTAAATTCTTTGACTCTAAAATCGCCAACATCCTGGACTCACTCCCACAGCCTAGTCAGCCAACGTGCGGGGACACGGTAGCACCTGACACCGGTCCTGTAAGCACCCCTGGCCCGCTGCTTAACGCCTTTAGAGCGGTTACATCGGATGAAGTCGAAAAGACCCTGGCCAAAATGAAAAGTGGCTCCCCCCTAGATCCCGCTCCCATGAGGTTTCTCAAAGCAGCCGCTCCGGTGATTGTTCCCCCAGTTATGGAGCTGATCAATGCCTCTCTGTCTCAAGGCATCGTCCCTCCTAGCTGGAAGGGAGCGGTAGTCAAAGCCCTGCTAAAAAAAACCCAACTGGACCCTTCCGACCTAGCCAATTATAGACCTATTCCGCTCCTTCCGGGCATCAGCAAAATTGCCGAAAAACTGGTCAACGCTCAGTTGTCCCAGTTTTTGGAATCAAATAATCTGCTGCGTCGGTCCCAAACGGGGTTTCGCCCTGGCCAGGGCACGGACACCGCCCTCCTCGCCGTCATCGAGGAGGCAAGGTGCATTTTGGATTCAGGGGGATCAGTGGCAGTGATCCTCCTGGACCTTAGTGCAGCCTTTGACACGGTGAACCACCGTGTCCTGCTCCATCGACTGGCTAGGGCGGGACTCGGGGGCACAGCACTGGCCTGGTTAGAGTCTTTCCTCTCGGGCCACTCATTTCAGGTCTGGGATGGCTGCTCCCGTTCTGACTCCCTTCCTCTGATAAATGGGGTTCCCCAGGGCTCTTCACTGAGCCCCACCCTTTTTAATGCCTACATGGCCCCTTTGGAAGATGTAGTTGCCCCCTTTGACATCAAGATTGTGAGTTACGCGACGACACGCAACTGGTCGTCTCGCTCTCACATCTAGACCAGTGCCCAGATAGTCTGCAGCACTGCCTCCAGAAGATCCACCACTGGATGTGCGAATCTTCGCTCAAGCTTAATGGGTCCAAAACAGAGGTTATGCTGATGGGCAAGAAATGGACAACAATTCCACCATCTGTTTGGCCCGACTCCATGGGTGAGGTGCCCTCCCCCAGAGAAGAAATTAAGAGTCTGGGGGTCTGGCTTGAACCTGACCTATCCATGAAAACCCAGGCTATCAAAACAGCCGGTACCTGCTTTGGTCTCATGCGGTCAGTCCGCAAGATCCTTCCCCTACTCCCCCCTCTCTCCAGGAAATTACTGATTCAAGGACTGGTTCTTGCACGACTGGATTACAGCAATGCTGTCTATTTAGGAGCCCCCGAGTCCACCTTGGGTAAGCTGCAACGAACACAAAATGCAGCTGCTCGGATGCTGTTTGGCCTCCCCTCCAGATCTTCCGCAAGACCTGCCCTCAAAGCACTCCACTGGTTGCCAGTACGAGAGAGGATCGAGTTCAAGGCTATGTGCATCACCCACAAGCTCCTAAATGGACAAGGCCCCTTTATCCTAGGAGAAATGGTTACACCGTACAAAGCCTCGAGATCCCTGCGATCGGACAGTGAGCGACTGGCGATTGTCCCCAAGTTTAGGAGAGCACGCACCGGAGGTCGTCGCTTCTCAGTAAAGGCAGCCTCCCGCTGGAACCTGCTCCCCCGCAGTTTGCGATTGGAACCCTGCTACCTTCGCTTTCGCAAGCAACTCAAAACGCTGCTTTTCCCTAAATAAATAGTTTCGCTCCCCTCTCTCCCCTCTTAGCCAACCTTACTGGTTTTATAGCGCGGGGATGCCTTCGGGTCACCAGGCGCTCTACAAATCCTTAAATAAATGAAAAATAAAAATAAAATATAGCTCCAAATCACCAATGGTCTCTTAAGCGCTTATAAAAGGACCATAAACCTAGAAACCCAGCATGCCTCCTGGAGCTTGGCAAGTCTTAGTGAGCTTATACAAACGCCTGAGTTAACAGATTGGTCTTAAGTTTCCTCCTAAACTGGAGTAGGGTGACTTCCCTGCGTAAGCTCTCGGGTAGCTTGTTCCAAAGCTGGGGAATCGCAACTGAAAAAGCTCGCCCCTCACCCCCTCCACCCCACCCCCCTCTCTCAAGGTGTCTTTATCAAAACATGGGCATGCCAGCAGGCTTGCCTCAGACTATCAGAGGAATCCTCCTGGCACATAGTTCTCAAAACAGTCTTTGATGTAACCGGGTGCTGCTCTATGCAGGGCTTTGTGTGCAATGCACAGACCCTTAAACCTAACCCTCTGCTTAATTGGGAGCCAGTGTAGTTGTTGTAGCGGAGATGTGGCCCGTGGTCTTCTCGGCAGTTTGAAAATCAGTCTTGCCGCATCATTCATAACCACCTGAAGTTTCCCTAATACTTTGCCAGGTAGCCCAATGTATATGCGTCACCGTAGCCCAGGCTTCACAACTGGCACCGGTGTCTGGGTAGTGCCTAGCTCTTGTGGCCAGAAGGAATTGGACCAGGGATTGGCCCCTGCGGTAATAGCAAGCTCCTCCGTCTTGTCAGGATTTACTTTCAAAGAATTAATGGTCATCCAGTTCATAGTGAACTGAAGAATGTTCTGCACATTGGACTGTGCCTGTGCGGAGCTGTCTATCTGCACGATTAGTTGCGTATCTTCGGCATAGTTGAACACCTGACATTCAAGTTTTGCCAGTGCTTCTACCAGTGGCTGAAGGTAGATGTTGAAGAGCAGGGGGGACAACGCAGAGCCCTGCGGAAACCCACATGGCAGAGCGCCATTTCTGGATATGCATTCCCCTAGTTGGATCTTTTGTGACCGATCCTTCAGGAAGGAAGCAATCTATTGGAAGACCACGCCAGTAACTTCCAGCAGCCGAACACAGTCGAACACAGGCTAACAGCTGAGCATGGTTCACCGTGTCAAACGCGGCTGAGAGTTCTAAAAGGACCAGTGCTTATGATTTCTTCTTGTCGGCTGCAAGCCTCAGCTCATCCAGCACCGAGAGCATCACCATCTTGGTGCTGTTGTGGGCCCTGAATATCGCTTGCCGTGCATGTAGCAGCTGATGTTCCTCCAGAAAGGACGAAAGTATTCTGAGCAGTACTAGGAAAGGAAGTCTGTAAATAGGTTGAAAGTTCTTCAAGTTATTGGTGTCTGCCCCTGTCTTCTTCAGCAGCGCAGTCACCATAGCTTCCTTAAATTTGTAAGGAACCTTCCCTGTTGCCAAGGACAAGTTTAGTAGGGACAGAGTCTCTGGCCCTACCAAAGGGAGGACCCTTTTGAACACCCTGGGAGGGCAGGGGTCTTCCGGTAACCCTGATTTCACTTTGGCCATAATATGCGCTAAACCGTTTGAGTCTAGAGCAGGAAAAACTGAGAGAATACCACCCTGAAAGTCCGGTGGGTCTAACACTGATAGAGGGCAAGGGCTTATGCCAGTGTTACCTATTTCTATAAGGATATCTTTAACTTTTGCTAGGAAGAAGTCCTGTATCTTCTTGCAGTCATACAATTTAGCAGCCGTCCTCTGTTCCATCTTTTGACTCAACTCCCTTAGCACATTGAAGGCATCCTTCTGAGTATCCGTGACCTCCTTAATCTTCAACTCGTAATACGCGATTTTGTTGCAATAATTATAAAAAGCCCAACCTTACACTTACTCAAGACATAGCAATGCCACGTTATCTGTATTTACATAGTGCACATCTGCCATTGAGGTGACCTCATACATACTACAGTGGGCTAACTGGAATTACTTTATTGCATGGCTCAGTGTGTTTTTGCAGACCTTAGTGAAGGATGCACCTTTTGTGTTAGTAACCGTTTTATGGTCAGCGTTTTGAGGCGCTGTTATTATGTATATTCTGTAGTCACCTAAGATTTCTGTTTTCTTTAAAGATATGCCGCTTTCATTCCCAGTGTACCAAGTGCAGCTGCCAAGTAGCCCGTTCCACGTGTGACACTATCGAACAGTCCTGACTTTGTAGCCAAAAGAATAATGCCCTCTGGCTGCTCTGGGCTTGTAGTTTCGCCTCAACATTAATCGCTTAGCCTAAAAAATTTCATCAGGAGACTGCCTTCTGCGAATATTGGGGTGCAGAAGGGACCCTTTCTTGGTTCTGGGCAGCCCTGCTCTGAGTTCTTACAGCAAAGTCTGTAGATGTTTGGCTCCTGCCTCTGCACAGATGACAGTTCTGTGTGTTCTGTGGCCTTTTCTGTGACATGGAAAGAGACACAGAGCATGACTCTGTGGTCTGGGAAGGGCACCCCAAACGCATCTCCTTATTGAGGGTGACCATCGTCGGTTCACCGGAATGTGAAGACCTGACAGTGTTGATAGTGAGAAGATTGTAATGGCAAACAGAGGACTATTGTACAGGGTTCTGATCTGGAGAGTTGCTTTCTGGCTTCTCCCACTGGTTATAGACTTGTCTACCGGGTCCCTGGAATCAGGTATTCTGGCCATCAATGTGGGACATGGATGTTGCATCATATACCTTACGTCTGTATGTGAAGGATGCATGTGGAGTTTGTGGGACACATGTGGCGATGACTAATAGAGAATCCATCTTGTCATTCAAGTGATCTACACAGAGGGCTGGAGAGAACCCCAAAGACTGGATGGGATTTGCTGGGCTCCTCAAGGATGTTCCAGGTATCCTTGTTGAGTCTGAAATTTGGATTTGGAGGAAAGGAGAGATAGGCCTCTTTGGAGCCCACTGAGTTTCCTCTGCCCATTCCTTGCCCATTGTGCATGAAAAGGAATACCTTGCTTCCCATAGGTTACCAGTGCTTATTTTGAGCCGGTGGTTTCTGGCACTTGCACTGGCACTTAATCACCAACACCAGTGCTTTTCATTAGCACCAGTTAAGGACACATTTATTTATTGGGAGATTATGTGATTTGCCCATAATCACAGGATGTTGAGCTGACGCAGATACTTTAACCTGCTTCCCCAGCTCTGAAGTCAGCCAGCTCTGGTCATTACACCACATCTTCTCCATACTTTTATGGTTAGTTGGTTCTGTTTAAGGCAGCGCTAACCAGAGAAATGGGCTTGTGCAAGTTGTCTCCTAGGGAGAGCCCCAGCACTTATATATTTTTTAAGAATTAACCACTGGGTTAACCAGTAGTTAGTGGTACAATCTCCCTCACTTTTGTACTCTTGTTTTGTGGTGCTCTTGAGATAATCTCACAGCTCCACGCAACCTTCCTACTATTAGTCGACAGTAAAGAACATGGTGGGAGCAGTCTGAACGGAATACAAAATTGCAGTTACTGCCATGGACTGATCTCATAGCTTACTGCTGGAATACAGTTCTCTAAGATGAGACATATGGTTCCAGTGAGTGGATCAAGATTTCTCTACCATAATCCATTGATAGCAGTAACAACCAGGATACTCTCTGTGTTCCAGGGTTGGGGTATGTACCGCCAACTCCCCTAGTCACATTTGGGTTTAGCGTCCTAGGGACTTCAATAAAGATTTCCAGGAGGGGTTCCCTTGACCCTTCTTTGAGGGGGAGAACTAACTGGCTGCTCAAGAATGGCATTGGAATTGTGCTTGCACAAGGGCTGATGCTCAGAAAGAGAGGGCCACCAAAAGAGACAAGGCAAGACAACCAAACACAGTCCTGCAGCATGGGACGGACGTCACGGTTCTGCATTGGTGAGGTCCAGAAGTCCTAAAGTAACTCCATAGTGAGGACAGACCTGTGTACCCGCATAAATGGAGAGTACTAAGGAACTCTTGCCTATCCATGTTGCATTGTGAACCCACTCACCCCAGAGTCACATGGTACTAAAAAAAGACAGACCTCAGATCACAGTCCCAATGAAAGAAAAGTACTGGGCTGAAGGAAAACCTGCATCAACCAAGAAGCCTGCATCAGGATCCAAGTAGTGACCATTATGACCAGGAATGAGCACCTGTCTTATTAGCGTGATGGGTTTTGTGACTGTATCCGAGAAATATCTCAATTCTCAACGCATGCAGAGAAGAGATAACTGCAAGGCAGCCACCTTGACTTGTGTTAGTGCTACCTCTGCTTGTCTATTTCACCATGCTAGTGCTGTAACACTTACTTGAAGAAGGCAGTAGGAGGGGGGAACAACGTCCGTACTAAATGCAGCGGAATAACAACACAAGTGCAAGTCCTCGACCAGCTTGCGTCTAAAAGACTTGCTGGATCCCTAAAGGCTATTCAGAATGACCCAGGTCTTTGGCAGCCATAAAACCATAACAGATTGTCCCACAAGAGCAGCATATGCAGTAATTACTGAAAATTATTGGGCTATCAAAATATCATCTGCTGCCGTCCCAAGTATTGTATATAGTATTACTTTGAATGTGAATGAGTAAAGATGAAGGCATTGATTAGGAGTGGCATCTTAATTCCAATGGGGAAAATCACAAGTTTCCGGCCCACTGAAACTACGATATCCACGTTGTTTTCATGGATATGTTTTTGGTGGGGTTCCATGGGTCTTTTTATTTTCACTCAAAGATTAATCTTGCTTTTAGCTTTTAAATCTATGGGTGAAAATAAGAAACTGTTGGATAATTTTACAGAGAATTGCCGCTTCTCCAAGTAATGTCTCATTTCTAGGAGGACTCTCATTGTTCAACTTGGGTTGTATGACACAAACACGCATTAATTTTCCACGATTTCCTTAACCACGCAGGCAGAACAATGAATGCGTTTGAACTATGCGTTCCATTTACAACACAAGTTGTTACAACGACTTGCCTTAGGGGGGTGCTGGACTTTAGAATAGTATAATTTACTATTCCAGCTCCAGTCACCTTAACAGTAGGGAAAGCGTTGGACTTTAAAGTCCAAAGCCGCTTGACCTAACGCATGTCGTTGTAACCACTTGTGTTGTAAATGTAATGCGTGGTTCGGACGCATTCGTTATTCTGCCCGCCTTGCAAAGGCAATGCGTTCGGCGGTCGCTGTATTTGCTATTTCCCTCCAACTTGTAACAGCCCTACTCCCGGAGTTGCAGATGTAGCTTGTATTGGTAACTACAGTGGTGGGGAAATCCCGGCCTTATCACTGGCTGGAGGTTAATGCATTGACATGTATTGTTTGTCTGATTGAGTTCTAACTCTCTAGAACCCACACCATCTCCCTGCATTAACTGTGGACTGATCGACTTCGCTTGGCTGAGTGGTTAGTGCTGAAATGGTATACTAGAGCAGAAATTTGAGCGCAACAGTAAGGTTAAACCCTGGTACACCAGTGGCACCAGATTCTCACAGACAGCGCCCTCCTTTGACTCCTGAAAAAGTCCCCAAAGCTAAATGGGTAGGACTGGTGCTCACATCACATGGGCCACTTGGCAGCTATGTCACAATTTGACGTGGGGGCACCGGGAGATATGCAGGACTGAGTTTAGTTGATGGTACTCCATCATGTATACATTTAGGGGCAGATTTACAAGCCCCTTGCGACACATTTACGCCGCCGCTGCGTCACTTCTGTGACTCAGCTATACCAAAGGGGATGATGGACGGAGCATTTGAGCAAATCAAACACTCACCCCCAGTCAACTGATCTGGGTTTAATCCATCATCATTCTTTAGCTCACTCCACCACCCCAGTTCATACAAGGCCATATGCAAATCCGTCTGACCCAGTACCTCATGGGAACAGTCCAGCCCATACTACCAAGCCATGTCTTCCCTGGACCGTATCAAACATCCTGGGACAGGTTTCGGGTTCATAACCCTCATCAGCCAGGCTATCTTGAATCCAGTGGCAAAGTGAGCAAGGGACCCACGTCTGGGCATACCCTGACAACTTAGGGCGAACAAAGCGATACCAAAGGGGATGATGGACGGAGGGAGATGTGTCACATTGTAAACCCTTGTGCCACATGAAACCTGCGTCAGGTTTCATGTGGGGGTTCCGGCGCAGGGTGGGCGTTCCCTCGCAGGTATGCCTTGAAAAAGTGATGCAGTGAAATCTACAAGATTTCACGGAGTCACTTTTACGGCCATGCTGTGTCAAAACCCTGCGCCTGCTTGAAGCTGGTATAAGGAGTGATGCAGCATGTTAGGCATAGGGCACCCCCGAGCTTTGCTGGAGCCGCGTTGCGCTTGCGACGCAACTCCAGCAATGCGCCGCATTTCCGCCAGGGGATGTGACACGCATCTGTCCATCCGCGCGCCACGCGCTTCGCATTGTAAATGTGGCGCATCTCTGGTGGTGCACGGGTGGTTTCGCGTGTCGCAAGTGTTCTGGCTCATCCCTGCTGATTTGCAGAGATGCGGCAGACCTTGTAAATCTGCCCCCTGTAGTTTGTCCTGACCTCTGCGTCAAAGGAAACACGCACTGCTCTGTCCACAGATCCGTCAATGAGTTCTGGGTCCAGTTGGCGCGTGGGAGGCCCCGATAACCTGCACTTTGCACCACCTTCGCATTTCACTTGCAGCTGGTCCGATAAAAGTTGCCCAGGCTTGGAGACGCGCGTAATTGATGTCACTGGAGAGTTAACTCGGGGCTCGGGAGCTGAACACGGGCTCCCGGTTTCGGTGATTGGCTGCAGGAGGCGCCGCCGGTGGTTGGTTGCCGCACTGTAACTAAGAGCCCTGAGGAGGGAGACTGTTAGATGCAGGCAGGAGCGAAATGAGAAAAAAAAATACCCCCACCCCACACTGAACGTCAAAGCTATTCATAGTGCTGCTGCCGCCAAACGATCATTAAATAGTAAAACGAGCAGAGAGGATTAAATCCACGCAGTGCGATAAAAATGCACTGCATGCACGTCATTTCGGCACTATAAAACAGGTCCCGGGAACAATCTTTATCATAGGAAAGGCACGGAAACTTCGCCGCACAGCCGCAGTGTATTTAAAGGGACAGTAACCCCACTGTGGTCCCAGGACTGTAACGCCGGAAGTGCACAGCTGAGAGACCGTGACATTAATTGGACAGTAATTGCATATCTCTTAGGGCTGTAATTGGACTCGTTCAACCTGACAGTGCCAACCTACCACCTCTGAGCTGCAGTTCATCTAAGGAGTCCCCACTTATGGCTGATGTGCGTTTAATGCTTTAGCACCTGCCTATCTCCATACAGCTGAAATTGGCTTAATAAGACAACCCAGCGCGTATTCCCAGAGCAGAAATACACGCACAGGGCCAGTCCGCACAGCCCCCAGGACTGAAATACACTTATTTATTTATTTATTTTATTCCTGAAGAGTGCACCCGCCCAATGGCATTTTAGCGCTAGTTGCCAAAGGTAACCAGGAGAGGAGTTTAGCGAAACAGGAAAAGGTTCGGGTTCCTCTAAAACTGCCCAGCGTTCGAGAGATGGAGGAAGAACCAGGTAAGTCCAGTTGTTCACCTATGTAGGGTGACCACCTCTTCTAGGTCACAATTGTTGAGTCTTTGGGCCGCATGCACGTGTTGGGATAAGCGCTGCGGCAGTAATGAGACTAGGGACACCGAGTTACCGCGTGGTCCGGACTAACCCCGCCCCGTTTATTTTATAGCTTAGCGCGTGACGTAGCACGCCCGTGTATGCGCACCCTTCGGTGCGCGGCTAACCAGACCGCTAACTCGCGGTCACGAACATTACAACAATGCCATTGACCGTTTCCATCCCTCGTTGAGCCGTCACCATGGTGCCTGTGCAGCGCATGACTGTCCATCGTCGGGGTTCGAATGGGAGTCGGAACGTTCTCCCAGGATATCTGTCCTTTACATAGACCTGGTCTCTTTCTCGGATGGTCGGTTCTTTGGCCCTTCGTCGAAAACTGGCATAGTCATTTGACCGAACCCTGTTGGACAGAGTCTTCCGTGGGTCTACATTGTTCGGAGCCCAGGTAGGGTGGCTGGGTAGGGTATCTCTTACTATCCACCCCATCGCAGAGGGGCCTGGGGCAGCTTCCGTGGTGCGATGTGGTGTAAGCCGATACTCCCTCAGGAATGTGTAGATTGCTCTCTCTAGGGGAGCCTCTTCTGCATGGGCGATTCTGATGACTTTGTTCAGCGTGCGCATGAACCTCTCTACCTCCCCGTTGGCTTGAGGCCAGCGGGGGGTCACTTTCCGGTGGTGGATTCCCCAATCCTTGAGGTAATCTGCGAATTCTTGTCCTTGAAACGGCGGCCCGTTGTCCGTCTTGACACATTCGAATATTCCGTGCGTGGCGATTGCCTTCTCGAATTTTGCTATGACCTCCTTGGCAGCGAGAGTTGTTACTACTTCTACCTCAGGGTATTTGGTGAAATCGTCTATGATGACAAGTACGTATCTTCCATCTGGGAGGTGCCCGAAATCGCACTGACGCGTTCCCACGGCCTCTGCGGGTTGTCTTCTGTGAGGACTGGGGGCGGACATTCGAGTTGCCCCGCGGCCTGGCACCATCGGCACTTTTTGACTATCTGTTCCACTCTGGTGTCCATGTCCGGGAACCACACTTTGGCTCGGAGCCTACTCTTGGTCTTCACTATGCCCTGGTGTCCGCGGTGTGCTAACTCGACTGCTTGCCCGGTCAGGCTTTCAGGCATCACGATCCGTGGTCCTCTGAGTAGGCACCTCTGGCTGTCGACTGACAGTTCTTCTTTTACTCTCAGGAAGGTCTCTAGGGAGCTTCTCGCCTGTGGCGTCCTCCTGGTTAGCGAAGCTTGAACGGCTCTCCAGTCGTTGGCTTGTAGGGCACTCATCACCAGCTGGAGTACTTCATCGTTACGAATTGCCTCAATAATCATGTCCAAACTCATAGGTAGGGGCCTTGATCTTTCCAGCACGACCTTCACATACTCCTCTGTTTCCTCTGCGTCCTCCTTTTCCACATTAGTGGCAGCGTGGGGATGCCTAGAGAGGTAGTCCGCTGGGTTTGTCGCTCCTGGTTTATACTCTACTTGGTAGTCGTATTCTTGTAGTTACAGAATCCACTTTTCTATTCGGGGCGGCGGTTTGGACACTGACCCTCGGAACAGTGGGATCAGAGGTTTGTGGTCTGTTGATACTGTGAACGGGTGTCCATATACGTAGACATGGAAATGTCTGCAGGCCCAATGGATCGCAATCGCCTCTCTCTCTATCTGAGAGTATCGTTGTTCTGTTTCAGTTAGAGACTGACTGGCATAGGCAATGGGTGCCCAGTCATCCTCTCCTTGGCGTTGTGTCAGCACGGCTCCCAGGCCGTAAGGGCTGGCATCCACGGCTATGTTGGTAGGCTTCGCCGGGTCAAAGTATGAGAGGGTCTTGTCCGCCGACAGCGCGTCTTTGGTGTCTCGGAAGGCTGTGTCCTGTTCTTCACCCCACTGCCAGGGGGTGGTGGACTTGGTGAGCTCTCGGAGGGGCCTGGTGAGGTTTGACAAGTCCAGGATAAATCGCCCACAGAAGTTCACCATGCCCAGGAAGCTTCTAACTTCCGATATGTTGGAGAGGGCTGGGGCTTCCTGTACATCTTTCACCTTGTCCGGGTCGGGGGCTATTCCCTGGTCCGAGAAGGTGTAGCCGAAAAAGCTGATCTTGTTTCTGAGGAATTGACACTTCTCGCGGTGCAGGGTTAGGCCCGAGTCTTTGATTCTCCGTAGCACGCCTCTCAATCTTTGGTGGTGTTCTTCGATTGTGTTCGCGTTTATTAGCAGATCGTCGCTGACGTTCAGGACTCCCGGGAGCCTGCTCAGAACCTCTCGGATGGTGTTCTGGAAGACTTCTGCGGCACTGGAGATGCCGAAATTGAGGGGTCGATACCGTCTGAGGCCCACGTGGGTGGAGAAGGTGGTTAGGTAGCGGGAGTCTGGATGAAGGGGCAGCTGGTGATAGTCCGATCGGAGATCCATCTTGGAGAACCACTTTGCTCCGTTTAATTCCCCTAGGATGTCGTCGATTGTGGGGGTCAGGTGCCGTTCTCTCTTGACCGCCGCGTTGGGCAGGCCCATGTCCACACAGATGCGGACTTGGCCAGGCTGCTTAGGCTTGCGCGCCACCACGATGGGAGACACCCACGGGGTAGGCCCACTGACTTTTTCAATGATGCCCTGTCGTTCAAGGGCTTCTAGTTCTTCCTCGACCTTCTTACTGAGGTGGAATGCTATTCTCCGATGCCTGAGGGCAACAGGTTGAATTGACTGATCAATGTGGAGTGACACCTCCTTCCCCTTGAGGCATCCGATGCCTCGGAATGTGTCTTCGAACTCTTCTAGTATCGTGTCTAGCTCCTCTGTTAGTACGGCCATTGCGAACGATATTAGTTGGAGTTCTTCTGCCGCCTGCCCGCTGATGAGCATGCCACTGCCCTCCTTGGTGACGTAGACGGTCGTCGGGACTTTCCGGTCTTTGTGCTGCAGTTCCGTTTGGAAACAACCGATCAGTGGAATTGGGGTCTTCTGTCCTTAGGCGAATACCCAGATCCTTGCTGCTTTCAGAGTCGGTTTGTCCCGTAGTTGGTTATACACGTTCACCGCCATGAGCTCGATCGAGGCTCCAGTGTCGATTGTGGCTCTTACTTCCTGCTGGTGTATTCTTATGCAACACTTTGGGAGACGCCTCTTCTTCCTCTGCGGTTGGTCAATGGCGAACACGTAGTGTACCGGGTAGTCGTTGGAATCATCGTCCATATCTTCACTGTCCTGGCTTTCCCTGATGGCATGGGCCGCCTCATTCTTCGACTTTGTGGATCTACACACCACTGCGAAGTGGTTCATCCGTCCGCACGAGCTGCATCTTTTCTTGCGTGCTGGGCAGTCTTAAGTGCGGTGGGGCTGGCCTCCACAGTATCCACATTCTTTGCGCCTTCCTTGTGTCTTCCTCCCTCCAGATTGGTGTGATTTCGGTCGGACGACATTGACCTGTTCAGCCGTGTTGACCTGTTCTGCCTTGACTGGCTGGTGGAGGGCCACCTCCATGTGTGACGCTCTCGCTTGCGATAGTTCTTTGGAGCGCCCTAGTTTCAGGATATCTGCTAGCGGTTTTCCGTCTTCTTGCAGGATCTTCACTCTCAGGTTTGATGAGTAGCACCCTTGTATTATTTGGCCTCGTATCTCCTCTTGCTCATCGCGAAAACCACAAGTGCTGGCGAGTTCTTTAAGCCTGCCATGGAACGCGTCGAGTGATTCTTCGGCCTCCTGCTTGGCCTGCCGGAATATGAGTCGCTCATAATCCTTGCTGGCCATTGGTTCGAAATGTGCATTCAGCGAATTGAGGAGCGTGATGTAGGTCTTTGGTGTGGCTTCCACTAGGGTCTTGTAAATCCTGTGGATATCTTTCCCACTTAAATGAAGAAGCAGCGCCCTGCGGCGTTCCCTCGCTGTGCCTGCACCCTCAAAGTAGAACTGTAGACCAGCGACGGCCCGTGGAGGGAGTTACGGTGGGGCAGGAGGGCGGGGAGGGGGAGGGGCAGGGTGGAGGTTGCTAAAAACCGGCATATGGATAATTGCAGGTAAGTAAACAATTTAATTAATAAAACGAATTTCGTAGCGCGCCTTGCATCGCAAAATGCAATGCAGTGCGAGCTACGAAATTCGTTTTATTAATTAAATTGTTTACTTACCTGCAATTATCCATATGCCGGTTTTTAGCAACCTCCACCCTGCCCCTCCCCCTCCCCGCCCTCCTGCCCCACCGTAACTCCCTCCACGGGCCGTCGCTGCTGTAGACGCTCCGTCCCGTCCTTCCAGCGCGGCGCCAGGGATACGGGGGCACCGTCCACTACGAATGGCTCTATGGGGGGAATTGCCACCATGTCGGCACGTGGAGCGGCCTAGCACGTGGCCTGGGACGATCTTGCCGCTGCTCCGGCTGGTCGTGGTTCTGCCTCGCTGCCTTGCGATCTTCCCTGTGTGCGTGCCACCGAGCTGACTATTCTGGGGCCTCACACCTGGCAATGGTCTTCTCCTTCGACTGTACTTGGGCCAAAACATCAGCTACTGGCCGTGCCTGCGCTGGTGGCGGTACTCATACCACTTCTCTCCATGCCAGGGCGCCAGCATCGCTACTTGGGGGTACGCCAGTGACGCCACGCCCGTCAGCGGTCCTACCTTCCGGTAGGAGCATCAGCGGGGACAACCTCTCGTGGCCGTCGTCATCTGCCGGTTCCAGACGCGGAGCGGGCAGCCAGGACTGGGCCCGCCGAGCATGGGAGCCAGAATGCCCGCTGTGAACTCCTACCCCTCGGAGTGCAGCCAGGACCCGGCAAACGGGGGCACAGCATGGGTTCTCAGACCCTCGTCGCCAGTGTTGAGTCTTTGGGCCGCATGCGCGTGTTGGGATCAGCGCTGCGGCAGTAATGAGACTCGGGACACCAGTTTGAGTTACCGCGTGGTCCGGATTAACCCCGCCGGCCATGCCCCGTTTATTTTATAGCTTAGCGCGTGACGTAGCAGCGCCCGCGTATGCGCACCCTTCGGTGCGCGGCTAACTAGACCGCTAACTCACGGTCACGAACATTACAACAATGCCATTAGCTCCGGGGCTAAACTTTCTAGTGATCACAAAATGCTTTCTGTCTGTTTCTTCCATTAGAATAATACACTGAGAATGTCACTCCGTGCTGTTCAATGTCTTACACACAGATACTGTTAGATTATGTTGCACAGCAGCAATAAACAGGGATCACTGACGCACAATGTGGCATAAAGGTATAGCCTTAGAAAATGTGTGCATGCTCCAGTTATGAGACCAATAAGCAAACTGCAGTCCTAGTTATATGTACAAGTACTATACAATTACACATATCACAGGACATATGCTCTTTTCCATATTTTTGTAATTGCAGCTAAGTTGGCATGGACCTTTGGCTTCAAGTCTTGTTCTTATGCTGATGACACCCAGCTATTTCTGACATTCAAAAAGTCCGCAACCAAATCAATTGCTTGTTTGGGTGGCTGTTTTCGTGCGACGCAGAAATGGGTGGCTGCCAACTTCCCAGAACCTAAGGAGAGAAGAATTAGGTATGGCGGTGGATAATCTTATTTGCTGGGTGCCAGCCATTTGTTGGCTGGTTTCTGGGCCACTTACATCTTTCTGGGCTTCAGGCTTTCTGCAGCTTAAACCTGTGCTCAGAGGGTTACTTTCCCTGCTCTGCATCCCACATCAGTAGCTACGGGTATGTGTGCTGTTATATCTAGACTACTGAAGTCTCAATAAAGTAGTCAACAAACTTTAAAGACTGCAAAACTTTACACCAGGTTTGAGGGTGGGCTCTGCCGTCATGATCATGCTTCTGCTTCTGCAGCATGGTGGGCTTTTGCATTGGCTGCTCGTCAAGCAACAAATGCAGTTCAAGACATTTGCGCCGTAACCCATATGCAAGGTAGGACTGGGACAAAAGAATAGGCCCAAGCACCAAAATAAAAGTTGCCCACCTTAGCGAACCAGGGGCCATTTTACACAAAGTGCACCAGGAGCACAACAGGCGTTTGCCCCAGCTTTGCGTGCCCCAGTGAGGAGTGAGCCGTCTAAGAAGATTCTCATTAAAAGTAAAAAGATCCGGTGGGCCTGGTCATTCTAGAGTATATGACATCTTGTTGGAACTGCGCAGCATTCACAAAGGAGTCAAAAGTGCGCAGGGCCTTGCATAAGAGTGCTGCAGAGATCCTATTATGCGTACTGCTGGGCCGAACTCCTTGGCTGTCACAGATTCACTTTTCTAGTGTGGGTGCAGAAGAAACGAGTGGGCAGCTCAACATCTGTCAGGCCGGTGACCATCACAATAAGGGATTCAACAGTCCGCTAATGTGGGCTATCTTGCAGACTTTCCATCCTCATAGGGCCGCCATGGGACAGGCGTCACTCCATGGGCTGCAGGCATGGCATGTTCTTGCTCCCTGCAGGCATTGAGGGTAACTGGAAGTTTTGTGGTTTCGCTTTTGAAGATTTTGAATGGAAGGAAAGGGTCTTCTTCCCAATCCAAGATGGTGCCATGGAAAAGTCTGGGATAACGTCCTGTTCCTCTACTATATAAGGTGGAGGTTTCTGCCACATCTTTGCACCATAATGCTTCAGATGCTGTTCGTCATGTGCTTTGCTCTCTGGTCTTCAGGTCTCCTTGAGTGCTGCAGTTCCGCTCCAGTCCTTGCTTCAGTCCTGCTCCAGCCCTTGCACCATTTCTTCCACTAGTCCTACTCCAGTTCTTTCACCTGATTTTCTCCTGTCCTTGCACCATTCATGCTCCGGTCTTTGCACTAGTCCTACTCCAGTCCTGCACCAGTCCTCAGCTTCAGTCCGCGGTTCCATCTCCAGTCTTCTGTTATAATCACCCGCCCCATTCATCCCACAAGTCCCTCCTGTGTTTTTATCTGGGACGTTTTGACCAGTTGGATATTCCTCTCGGGGGCTCATTCCTGTGGGCGCTTGATGCTTGACGCCTCATAGCACCAGCAGCACCGTGGCTACTGAAAAGGGTTGCCCAAACTTCTGGCAGTCCCAGCCTACAAAGCTGGGTCAAGAAAGGCGTCAACGTAATCGAAACCTTGACAGAGCCATGCCCAACCTTTCCAGTAACACAGATTAATTTTCTGTCTATTCTTATAGAGTATCTGATTATCCCACAGGGAAATAATAGTCAATCATAAAATTATTGCATTCTTTTATGCACAGTATAGTAGTCCCTATAAATCCTCACAAGGATATCCTAAGGCACATTTCAGAAAGTTTAGACCGATCAAATTTCCTAATGTTTAATAACAAATGAAGCACTCCACTGTCTGCAAATATCAAGAACATAACCTGAGCTCTAACTTTATAGCTTCTATCATTGCAGTGCCAGTGAGGGGTGAGGCTTTTTCATAAACACGCCTTTAACTTCAAAATCAACTTTAAAGCCTACAAAGCAACAAAATAAAGACCTTTTGGCAGCAGTGGACCTTAGAACCACGTCCCAAAGAACAAAACACTGGTCTATTTTAGTTGGTCCCATATTATCAACAGTATTCAGCATTTCTTCACAGTTGTTAGGTTAAATGTATTTCTTTTTTCTTTAAGAGTCTGGTGATACCGATTTCTTCCTCTTTTTGATGTTTCACACTCTTTGTCAAACAAAGCATTATGCCTCCTAATGCCTTAATTGCAGAGGCACCCATTCCTTCCCCTCCACCCCCAATGCTGTACCCCATTTATATCCTTTTTTTCCCACATACTCGAGATTTTAAAGATTCCCAGTGTTCCTGAATTTATTTGGCGGGAACTGAGAAAATAACCAAAACAAAGCAAAATGTTTTTTGGTGGTGAAAAATTTAAAAAGTGCTGTCAAGAAAGAATATTTTTAATGGCATCAACATGCTAAGATCATCATCTTTCAAGCTTTTAAGGATTAAGGAGAATTCTAAGAAAAACATCTATTTCTCTACCACAGTTTTTGTGGTAGTTGATTTTTCCCATTTCTTGACATTTCTTCCTAGTTGCAAGTGTGGTGGATGTGGAACCACGTGTAAAACCGATCTGTGAACTTCAAAAGCTATATATTATGAAAACTAGACAAAAATTCTAATTGCTCATGATTCTCCCACAGGAATGGGGCACCGTGTGTATTAGAAGTGTGTGTGAATGCTGGATAGTTGGAATTTTGTGGATCCTGAGATATTCTGTGAACTTTTCCTCAAAGAAATGTGAGGGAAATGGGATTTTCTGCCTCCTTGACAAACCATATATCAAAACCACACACAAAAAAATCCAAATATCCTCCTGCTTGCCATGGGAATTGAGATGTTTCACATCCCAAGGAGAGCAGAACAACAGTTGTGGAATTAGGGGTGACGGTGAGCTATGAGGGCAGGAGTGGCTGGCCCTTGGCCACTTTTTGTTAAATATCTCTGCCCCCTCAGTGGGCTTTCTTCACCCCCCCTCCCGCCCCCCCCACCAGTGCCACCGGTGGGGGAAATTATGGTAAACCCTCCAATCTGTCCACAGGGGACAGAACTACTGTTAGGCTTTTGTGGGGGTTGCCAACTTCCTTTTCTCCTGATTTCTAGTGGGCTTTCTGCTCCCAGAGGGAAGGCAAATTGGGAGTAACCTTTCCCAGTCTGCCCCTCCCAGAAGCAGAAATATTGCTGGAGCCATTATGGACTGGAGCCAAGGTTTGAGGCCATGGTGAGATATCCCTATCCCAATTGTTTTTGTGCATCCTTTTTTTCTGGTGTCTAGTGGGCTTTTTGCCCACCCAAGAGGGGCAGATTGTTGGTGTAAGAAATTGGAATATTATTCAGGTTGGCTGACTCCCCACCTCAAGGAACAATCACAAACATTCTCAGGGTGCATCCTCAAAGTAATTAAATTAACATAAGCTCAACTCTATGGTTGCTATGGCACGGGACATTGGTGCAATTTGAGGCTGACAGGATACACTAACCCACCGCAGCGGCTGCTCCAGGTAAAAGGGGTGGGGTGTCGGGAGCGGCTGGGGGGATTTTGAGAGACGACCACAAGGGAAAATTAATTATTTATTTAATTTTCCCTAGTGGTCGTCTCTCGAATTCCCCTTCCAAGCCGGCTCCTCTCCTCTTACATGCAGCAGCCGCGGCTGAAAACCCATTCATCCTGGACAAATATTTTACCTTCTGGCTTAGTCCTTTAAGTCCCAATCCACCACAGGATCTCCCAGGACCTTAAGGGAGGCACTTAGAGGCTCACAGGGTGTCAGGCAGAGGCCAACGGCTGGGTCCAGTTTAGGTCCAGTTGCCTCTGGTCAGCTGGGTACATCCAGGTAAAAGTCTCTTGCAGCTTGTTGTATCCCTGTAGCTTGGACAGGAGGTCAGCATTATGACCATTGGAGTTCATTTCTTTGTCCTGGGTACATGAAGGAACTGGTCCAGCCTTTCATGGAACCTCCCAGGTCACAGCAGGTCCAGTCCTCTTCTGATCTTTTGCAAGTCCAAGAAGAATTCTGAAGTGGGTGCCTTGAGGTGCCACATTTATGCCTGGTATGAGCTAGTGGGTGGGAATGACTACTGGGCACGTCCTAACCAAGGGTGTAAAAGTTCCTAGGGTAAACCCTACCCACTTCAGACATTTTCAAGGTGCAAAAACCACACTAAACTTGAGGGCTGGGGTATGTGTGTGGAGTCTACTACGGTAATCCTAGTGACCTCCCATTTCTAATACTAAAATCCAGTTTGAGTAAGCCACTGTACCTACAATAAACCCAGAGACATTAGTATGGCAGGACCATAGCTGAGAAAAGGGTTTTCTTATCTGCGCACTCCCTTGTTTAGTACATATTAACTCAAATTTATACAATGTTAAGGCAATGTTAGTGTGCTTCTTGGTTGAAAGGTAGCCAACCTGAAAGTAACAAAAGAACCTCTGGTGGAAAACTCCACTAGTTTACCAAGCGCACTACAAAGTATTAAAGTATAACCATCGTAACAATTGAAACCTTGTTAATTCAATTAATCACAAATAGAGAAAGCAAGATTGTTTCTTCAAAAACCATATATTTTTATGATCATTTACATATAAATCTCATTTGTTCCGACAAGTCAGTCAGACATTTTAACAAATGCTAAACATTTTTTATAGAAAAAACACTAAATAGCAACAAAATAAAGTTAACACAATAATTGTTCTGCTGAGCAATACTCTGATACATTAGAAATCACAGTTGAGAAGTAAGCCCAATGCATTTCGGGATGATTCCCTTCTTCAGGGGCACTGCGAAAATAAAACAATGTGTAAGTGTTTTGAAATTACAATCTATATATTTCAACTTAAAAAACATTCAACTACTGTTTTGATGCGAGGGCAGTTCATGAGGTCCAACTTATAATTCACATCTTGACAGTTGTACAACAATTGCATTATAGACGTCTTATCCAGGTCAAAAATCACGAATGCAAGTAATGCTGATTGGGTTAAAGACTCATATCCAAAAATTTTGAGAATAAATGTTACTAAGAAAACATTTTGTTATATACAAGTATGGGGAAGCACCAGGATCAGCATCATGCTAAATAAATCATGCTACAATACTTAAAGCGATAACTCTTATACTCACATCTCAACTACTCAGAGTCTCATTGTTATGGGAAGATACTTCAGCCTTTTGAAAGCCTCTAATTCGATTCTTTGAGCTAAGGGCGTAAACAACAACATATATGTATATGAACCACTTATGATCAATTGACCTCACTGACCAAACCGACCATTATATTCAAGCAACCTCAACTTACTTAGTATGATTACAAACTCTGGCCAATAACTAACTGGTCTCTACGTGGGTGGTATATGCTGAATGGGATCAGACATATGTGCGCTTAACGTCTTCTTCACTTGGACGAGGAGTCACTGCAGCAACACGATTCTCAATGCTATCTTTATCTATGGTACAATAAATGAAACAGTGTAACAATTCCTTGCCCTGAATGGTTTAAAACGTGAAAAAACTGCTAGATAAATTAAGACACAATGGTTTTGGCTAAGATATATGATCTTGTTCTTAACACGTGGTTAACTTGACAAGCTACACTGCCCATTTTAGCCCACGGACGAAGTCGTCTGCTAGTAGCCAAAACTTTAAGCACAGCCACATTTGCCCAAACGCCTGATAACTGCGTGCCTGCAAACCCTTTCAATGTTGTATCTCCTTAACAGCGTGATAATGCTAAGAATGTTATTAAGCGCTTAACTCAAAGCATAAAAACCATGCGTTTCAACACTTCGTGATTTTGCTAGTTATATTATTATACTAAGCTCCTAGCGTGATAACACTCACCTATGGAATGTAAATCCTCACCAAAAATAGGCACACCTTTCACCTCAAGTCTGAAAAAACAAGCGTATCTGTTTTAAGCACTTTTAAAATCTAAAAGAGCCGCTAACGAAGCTACCACAGATTACATTAACTCACCTCTCACTACGGAGATTCCGACCGTTCATATAGCTCACTCCACCACGGAAGATTTTCAAGAATGTGTGAGACTCATTTATACCCGTATTTAACAAACATCAAGACGGGACTACATTGTATCCTCCTCTATCCCGCGCCCGCGTGACCATTATTGACAGTGTAGTAGGACCAGGAAATGCGCGTCGGCCATCTTAGAGAGGTAAAAATCAGGGACGACCTAACTGTTGCTACCGCTATGCGTAATCCACTGTTGTGCACCTCCGTGGACATTAGATTAGAGTCACGAAAACGAGACAATCCCAAAATAATGTGAAAACGAAGAGCATTAAACTTAGTCAACGTTGATGAAGAATATGTATTATATAATATACAACGACCTTCACTCTGTTGAGTATAAGTAGTGAGCGGAGTGTAGTACATGAATCATGTTTACTGACCATTACTGTAAAAGTATCTGTAAAAAAATAATAAATGCAATTGGACCTGGATAAGAGTCCATAATTGAGATACAATGTGGGCAACATGTTAATTATTATTTTACTTGAGCCAAAAAACACTTAATGACATGCTAAGCATTAAGAATTATTTAACAATCATGTATTTATGAGAACAACAAAAACAAAATGTTGTTATTCCGTCAATGTATAAATTATTACTGTGCGTAAACCCAATCAAACACTGCTAGTACATCATAATCAATAGACATTGTTCACAGTGATGTATATCTGACAAGAGCAATAATGTTGTTATTCCATCATGAAAACAGCAATTCATTTGAGCCAGGTATAAGATGTTGTTCACTAGAATTGATTAGTATAACAGATGACATCTTATGAAGATCACACAACTATAGAAAACATTGTAATTCAATCCTGTCGTTGAGTCCGCTCGGGACCAAAGTCTGGAGAAACTTTGTCCACCAGGCCTCTCTCTGTGCTAAGTGTCTTGAATGATTGTGGTCTTGTTTTGCTGAGACAATTTCAAGAATGGTGAACCTAAGCTGTGCATTGGTGTGTTGATGTTCTAACCAATGTGTTGCAAAGTAAGACTTGGTAGACTTGGTTCTGAATGTGCTTTTATGTTCGGAAATGCGTATTTTGATTTTTCTTGAAGTTTTCCCAACGTAAAGCAAACCACATGGGCATCTGATGGTATAAATTACATTCGAACTATTGCAATCTCCGTTGTATTTTAATGAAATGCTTTTCCCCGATTGTGGGTGGTAGATGGTATTCCCTGTTATTACATTGTTGCAGTGCACACAATTATAACATTTACGCATTCCATTGAACAAAGGTTGACTTTCTGAAACTGTAGCTTTCAGTATTTCTTTAAGGTTCTTACTTCTTGTGTACGCGAACAGAGGTTCTTCATCGAATAGTCCCTTAAAATCAGGCTCTTGTCTTAACAATTCCCATCTGGATTTTATGATGTGTTTAATTGCTAGAGATTTCGATGAATATTTGGACACGGACACATGTCTGTTTGTCGTCTCTTTTGATTTGCTGCTGAGTAACTCCTCACGGGGTTTGGTTTCAGTTTTACTCAGAGCTGTTGCCAAAACTTCTACAGGGTAACCTCTTTGCTTGAATCTCTCTAACTGTTGTTGTAAAGCTCCTTGTAAATCTGCTGGATTGGAGGTTATCCGTTTAACTCTGAGCAATTGCGAGTACGGCAAATTGTTTTTCAATGAAGGCGGATGAAAGCTTGAATACAACAATAAGTTGTTTCTATCAGTCGGTTTTGTGTACACTGATGTTTCCAATTTGTTCTCTCTTTGAGTTATCTGAACGTCCAGATAGTGTATTTGTTGTTGGCTAATCTCATGGGTGAATTTAATCCTTTCATGCTTATTGTTAAGTTCACCAATCTGCTGTTCTAGTAGAGCCTGTGAGCTTTTCCAGACTAGGAAAATATCATCTATGAATCTGATATAAAAAGCTAAGTTCATGGCCCAGTCCTCCTGCTTGAAAATATGTCTATCCTCAAATTGTGCCATAAAGGTATTTGCGTACGCTGGTGCGCCTGAAAAACCCATTGATGTTCCACTTACTTGAAGATAAAATCTATCTTGCCACGACAGATAGCTATGTTGGAGACAAAATATCAGTAATTCCAAGATGAAAATCTTGTTAACTTCCAAATCCGGTAACTGTAGCAGCGCCCACTCGCTAGCTTCCACACCTTCTTTAAGAGGAATCAATGTGTATAGTGATGTTACATCTATAGTGCACATAAGCCAGTCCGAATTGTACTTGGTCTGTACTTCTTGAAACAAGTTCAGAAAGTGAGTAGTGTCCTTGACATAACTGCGCCAATTTTGAACAAATTTCTGCAAAAAGTAATCAATTAGTTGTCCCAATGGTGTAAAGATGGAATCGCAACCTGAAACTATTGGTCGAAAAGGTGGGTTGTTGAGACACTTGTGTACTTTCGGGAGCATGTAGAGTTTTGGTCTTCTAGGGTACTGTACTGTCAAAAACTTACGCAGTGGTGCTGTTATCCATCCCAATTCTTCTGCTTTATCCAAAATTGAACTGAGTGTCGACATGAAAGAATCAGTTGGATCTTTCTCCAATAATAGATAAGTCGTTAAGTCTTCAAGATGTTCGTTCACTTTCTGCACATAGAAACTCATGTCCATTACGACAAGAGCGCCACCCTTATCTGCCATTTGGAGCATAATTTGATCATCTGAACTCAATCTACGGAGTATGTCCAACTCATCTTTTCTAAGATTTGTTCGCATCTTTGGGTGTAGATTAAGTTTGTTAAGATCATGGCGTATCAAAGATTCAAAAGTGTCCAAAAGTTTATGTGTCACTGGGGCCATGAACGTGCTTTTAGGTCTAAATTGTCTCATTTCCGTGTCTTCGATGTCTTGTTCCAGAGGTTGTGCATCTGTTGTCGGTACTACAGTAGTGAAGAAATGTTTTAATCTCAAGTTGCGGAGAAACCGAAACACTGATACTTCAAGTTCCAGTTTGTTTGTGTTATAGATTGGTATAAAAGATGTTCCTTTATTGAGTACCATTTCTTGAGCTCTAGTCAATTGTCTGGAGGAAATGTTGATCACGAGGGTTTCCCCTTGCTTCTCAGGCTCCGGGCTTCCGCTTCGCGATCCTTGGCTTCTTTCTCCTTCTCCTTTGTTTCTTTTTCTTTTTCCTTTTCTTTGACTCCTCCTTGTTTTTTTTGGAGGTCTGGAGGTCTCCCTCCTCCCTGAGCCTTGTCTAAAAAAGGAGTAGATGTCGTTGTCGCACTTGCTCCTTCTCCTGTCCCTGATGTTGTCGGTTCTTGTCTCAATGCCAGTGGCTGTCTTGATGGATCCATATCATTTTCTGAAACTATAGATTCCTGTGAGGATGAGGCAGGTTTTTGAAAAGGGCGCCTTTTTGCGTACACCTCTGCCCAGGTGTAAACCTCATTTAATTTATAATCTATAGTGTCTCTCCTGAATTTTCGCAGTTTTCTTTCTTGGATTTCTTTGCCATAAGTATCAAATTTAGAGTTCAAATCCTCCAGTGTAAGTCTCCAGAAATCTGCCTCACATCGGTTAGACATGTCTGATTTGATGATGTTAATCTCTTCTTCCAGCTCCTTGATAGTTTTGGAGAGTTCTTCAATTAATAACAGGATTAAATCCAATGAACACTTATTTAACACTGCTTGCCACTTTTCCATGAATCTCTTATTATATTGGAATTTATATAACAGTGGTTTAATGGGCAGTCGTAATCCTCGCGGTATTCTTTGTACCTTGTGGTACTGGATGAGTGTCGAAGCGTGCAATCGTTGGCTCAAGGCTCTTTTAGCTATGAATTCCAACTGCTTAAGTTGTTGGGGTATAGAGCTGCCTTGCGCATCAAATGAAGGTGTCTCTTCAATGAGTGAATAAATACTTTGAAATTGGGTGTCTGTGTAAGTTCTTGTGTCTGCTCTATTCTCAGTTAAGTTAGATATACTCTCAAAAGACATTTTCAAAAAAGTATGTTTGTGAAAGAGTGTGTCGGGGTGCTGCAAGTAAGTGTACGTGGCAACAAAGTTAAGAAAAGGGTTTTCTTATCTGCGCACTCCCTTGTTTAGTACATATTAACTCAAATTTATACAATGTTAAGGCAATGTTAGTGTGCTTCTTGGTTGAAAGGTAGCCAACCTGAAAGTAACAAAAGAACCTCTGGTGGAAAACTCCACTAGTTTACCAAGCGCACTACAAAGTATTAAAGTATAACCATCGTAACAATTGAAACCTTGTTAATTCAATTAATCACAAATAGAGAAAGCAAGATTGTTTCTTCAAAAACCATATATTTTTATGATCATTTACATATAAATCTCATTTGTTCCGACAAGTCAGTCAGACATTTTAACAAATGCTAAACATTTTTTATAGAAAAAACACTAAATAGCAACAAAATAAAGTTAACACAATAATTGTTCTGCTGAGCAATACTCTGATACATTAGAAATCACAGTTGAGAAGTAAGCCCAATGCATTTCGGGATGATTCCCTTCTTCAGGGGCACTGCGAAAATAAAACAATGTGTAAGTGTTTTGAAATTACAATCTATATATTTCAACTTAAAAAACATTCAACTACTGTTTTGATGCGAGGGCAGTTCATGAGGTCCAACTTATAATTCACATCTTGACAGTTGTACAACAATTGCATTATAGACGTCTTATCCAGGTCAAAAATCACGAATACAAGTAATGCTGATTGGGTTAAAGACTCATATCCAAAAATTTTGAGAATAAATGTTACTAAGAAAACATTTTGTTATATACAAGTATGGGGAAGCACCAGGATCAGCATCATGCTAAATAAATCATGCTACAATACTTAAAGCGATAACTCTTATACTCACATCTCAACTACTCAGAGTCTCATTGTTATGGGAAGATACTTCAGCCTTTTGAAAGCCTCTAATTCGATTCTTTGAGCTAAGGGCGTAAACAACAACATATATGTATATGAACCACTTATGATCAATTGACCTCACTGACCAAACCGACCATTATATTCAAGCAACCTCAACTTACTTAGTATGATTACAAACTCTGGCCAATAACTAACTGGTCTCTACGTGGGTGGTATATGCTGAATGGGATCAGACATATGTGCGCTTAACGTCTTCTTCACTTGGACGAGGAGTCACTGCAGCAACACGATTCTCAATGCTATCTTTATCTATGGTACAATAGGACCATAGCTGAGCCATAGCAATAATTACTGTCCACATGAATTGCCTTCAGTACGTTCGAGAAATGGTCATGGTAGTTCCTATAAGTTAAACATATAGAGACAAATAATTCACCACACACAGTTCTGATTCTATTCAAAAGAAAAGGAGGACATTTAATTTCGATGAGTGATACATTCATTAAATGCAATTGTGACTCAAAGCATTAATGTTACTGCATGTATCGGCTTGAATACATTCATAGTGCATGTAGTATTTACAGTGCTCACAGTGTGATAAAAGGAAAAAGAGGGTATTTGGGTAATGGGGGTTAATTGGTGAGTGAGGGACAGGGTAAAGGTATAGTAACATAGGCACAATCACTGGTATATACAATACAACCTTTCCAGCCTGATATAGGTCTACAGTTCCCATATATACATAACTCATAGGCACATATTTATTGGCTTGTTTTGTTTCTATGGGTTTGTTGGTATGTGGTAGATGGTCTACGTTTCAACCCCTGTTGGAAGGAGGGTGATTTGTTCCTCACTGTGGGGTCTTCATCAGGACAGGGTTATGTAGAGAACACCTAGAAGTAATGGAAATGGTTCAGTGTGTGAAGTAGATATGGCGAAAAGTCAGGTAGGTAATCTGAATATCACCTACTTGTGGTAGGAAAGACAGTCAATGAACGATCCTGGTGGGGCACTCAGTGGCTCCTTAACATCTACAGTGAAATAAATGGTCTCAGTGTTACAATGAGGTAGATAAATCAGAAAACCTCATGCACCGTATAAGCGAAACAGAGACTCTCTCAGCTGAGCATCTATCATCCGGGGTATTGAATCTCCCGATGTAGGTTGGAATCAATCATGGACAGGGTCTGTAGGTCTGTGCATCTGCTGGAGGGTCAGCTTCCTTCGGCACTTGCTGTATCAGGATGCGTCGGGCAAGTAAATAGTCAAACTGCTCCAAACCACAGTGTGTTTGCAATGGCAAGTGTGGGTATATTTATACCTTGAAGGTGCCGAGTTTGACATAAAGGTGGACATAATAACGTCATCAGAGAGTCTCAGTTCTTTGAAAACTCCATGATTTCTTGGATAAATCAATAAGCAAGCAAGGGGAAGTCCCTAGCTGCTGAAGCAGAGTTTTCTAAGAAATCGTTGTGGATTTTCGGAACTAGTGGACGTAGCCCTGCCGTATTTGGACTGCATGAGTTACGTCTAAATATGGTTATGATTTCTATGCCTATATAAGGATATGGTGTTTTATACCTATATAAGGGCATGAATCGGGAAAATTACACTAGGGTCCTAAAATGCTATACAACACCCACTCCACTTTTATCATGTTCAACATTACTAAGTTCAAGCACTAAAACATATTCTAGAGCATGTGTTTACAATCCCACGCAAAAATACATCCAAAAATGCATTTGAAATGGTTGTACACGAGAAAGAAAATTGAGCATTGTACTGAACACATTTAAAAGCAATAATTCCAACGTAAGCATATTTTATAATATTGAAAATGCAAACCGAACGAATCACGAAATTACATTCATGAAATGGCTCATAATAAAAGAAGAAAAGTTGTGACCATCCCATAGCAGTATATACAAACTGTTTTGGTTTGTGGATTAGGTCAATATTGTTTCTAGGAAGTATTCAAAGAATTCTTGTTCTCTAAGAATAGGTCTACTTTAAGCAGGTTGCTTTGTGCCAAAGTTCATTGTATTTGGAAAAAGTCTAATCAAATTGTAGAAAGTTAGAAGTTTTTGTTTTGAAATAAGCGAAGGTCGAATTTCAGAATTGAAAGAACGCTGTGTGCTAACTTCAAAAGTTATTCTCGGTGTCAGGAGAAAACATTAAATCGTCTAGGCTGGCAAAGAAATCATCTACCACAGTAGATGAAAGTTGAATCACTTCATTAAGTAGATCAATCGTACACAGATGAGAAGCATCGCCGTCAGCGTCAAATGCATTAGCAATCTTCGTAGTTGATGGTACCTGTGTGCCTGTTGGACCGCGTACCTCACCTTCATCTGGAATTGCCGGTGAGATCTCTATGAATGTAATGTAATGTAATGTAATGTAATGTAATGTAATAATAATATAATGTAATATGCTGTTTTGTAGCGCGCTCAATTACTACCGGAGTATCCTGGCGCGGAAGACCGCTGGGGAACCCGTCCTGGCTTTCCCTGTGAGATGGTCCCTTGCTGGGTATCTCCAAGGTGAAACCAGGCATCCCCGGCGTCTGTGGGGGGCCGTTGTAGAGATGAGGCAAGCTTAATGCCCAGAGTTACCGAGTGTGATCCCTGCCTAGAGTAGGCACCGAGGCGAGAATTATCGGTCCGCTGACCCTGGTCCACGACCCTGCCGCGTCGGGAATTGAACCCTGGTCCCGGGCCGTTCTCTGCCTCCGGGTCTGCCGCCTCTAACCAGTGAGCCACACCTCTCTACAATGCCGTCATCAAGATTGGTAGTCGTTAGGGACAACACAATACATGAGCCGTTATCGGACCCAGTAAGGCATCAACATCCGTTGGCATTGCTGATGGAAGTGTTAGACAGATATCCAACACGCATTCCTCTCCACAAAGCAGGCATCGTAGAAAAGGTAAGATGCAATCTTGCCAGATTGGTCTGAATGACAGGAATCATGTGGTATTCAGATCTCTCAAACGAGCCAAGCCAAGAATCTGTGTTATTCGTTCACGATACTGCATTGCTAGAAGAGCGTTCTCCATGGTAATCTGGGTATCGCTGGTGACCGGACTTGCCATAACGGAGCAGGAGGAATAAAAATAGTATCCCTGCTATGAGTCCCAAGATGAGAGGCAGGCCGCCGAACACAGAGTGCACGAAGTTAGGAAAAATGCCCAGGACTGCTTCAAAGGGTGCTAACAGTCCCGAAAAAATCATCTTAAATACATGTACAATACCACTGGTATCAGACATGTTTAAGATACAACCTAACTTTTCTGTGAAATGTATGGGGCAGTTCGTTGATAATAATGCATGTATCTCCGGAGAGGACATTGCAACTTGTAGATCATACGTCTCACTGGGCGAGGTCAGTGGCACAGTTTTTGGAAAAAATGGCTTTTATTTTGCTTAAAGTATCAATTTGTATAGAAGAGATGTTCAGTGAAGGCCATAGTGGCGACTCCCCGTCTGTCTTACTTTTGGGAAACAATACTTGCATACAACAAGTGACCCTGGCTGACACACTAACGAGATAGGATATTCCTGGCATCATTCCGCAACAGCTGTCATCATTCAGCATTATGTAGCTTCCATTGGAAAGCTGCCTAAAAATTGGATCTATCACTGCTGCCGGGGAACCCTGCAGATGGCATGATAAGTTGTTTGAAGAACCATCACAGGCTCCATGTAAATTAATGCCGTGGCAAAGAAGTGTACCGCTCAATGTGGTTTGGCAATTTTTAACCACTAAGACATACCTCCTTTCGCCCACTCCAACATTTGTGTGTGTATGGTAAATCCCAGGTCGACTTTATGTACTCTTTACCCAACCTTTCATACAGGCCCGCTGGTATGTGTTTTAAGCAATACTGAAACTGGAAAATCTTCACTGGTATCGTGATGGTGCCATGTATTATCCATTCAACAGCTGGTTTCTCAGAAACGGTTAATGGTAATCTCTCCAGTTTTTCTATGCTCAGCACAGTATAGTCTGCTCCCCTCTGTGCCAAAGAGATTTGTTTATCTGTAAGGTTAAATACAGTAAACAATGACGTGGTGTTGATTAGATGCCAAGGTACTTAGCCAGAATGAAGGTTTTGTAATGTCCAGCCTAGCAGCATTTTAGAACGTAATTGAGACTGGCCATGTTGTAACATTAGCAAGTCCTGTTCCATTATGTCTGTGGCAGAGGATACGATGTTGTCCAAGGAATAGATTCTGGACGACAGAGTTGTTAAACCATTGTCAACTACAGAGAGTGCTTTCTCTAAATAATACGATCAATTTCTTGTATTCGTTCTGGAGTTTCCATTTGTGTGACTTTCCATGCTTCATTGTAAGCAGCGTATATACCGGCGTATATGAAATGTTTATGACGTGGTTTGCGAGGCCCAAGTAAGAATTCTCTCAAATCAATGGCATCTTTAAGTAAAGTTAAGTGTTGTTTTATATCAGAGAGTGTGGATTTATGTAGCCACTCAAGGCACAGTTTTCCTACACTGTAAGTTGTTATTATCTCTGGATGCTGTCTCTGGACATATCTTGGATCTGGCCTAGTTACTGTACACCCTTGTGTCTTATTCAGGAATCTATCTTGACAGTTATTCGTGTCTGTGGGCCAGATTAACCATTTTTTCCAATCAGGATTAGTTATGTTTTGTTGTAAAACATAATTTACATCTACCTCCTCATCTGTAGTTCTATTACTATCAGGTGTGGGTTTAGGTATGGATGGTTTCTTTAAATCTTTTAACTTAGCCAGGCCAAGACAAGATGTCTGTTGAACAGTTTAATTTAAGAACATTATTTGTTCTGGGATGATGCAGGCTCTGAATAAAAAAAAACAGTTTTTTAAGGCAGTATCACCAGCAATTGAGCTATTTAAGTACAAAGCTCAATCGGCTACCTTGTATGGGGCAGAACTGTGGGGCCATGTTGTTAGAGACTCTTTTTCAGTGCAGGAAAACAGCTTTTTCAGACAACTTTTCGCTGTTCCAGGTTGTACTCCTCTAATTCCTTTATTTTGGGATTTAAACATACGTCGTTCTGACCTCTATGCTTCCCTACACCCGCTACTCTACTGGGTCCGTCTGTGGTCCACTGACAAGTTAGTGGACTATAGAGCGGCACTAAAGGAAATTATACAGATAAAGAATATTACTAGATTGACCTGGTTAGTGCACATTGAAAAATGGTTTTTAAAATTGGGCCTATATAGTTTTTGGACAGATCCTGATTCCCTCACCCATCGTTCAAAAAAGTTATTGAAGGTACGGTACTGGGAATATATCCACAGATTTATAAGCTATTGGTACCTTTTCACCTTCATTGAAGGTTAGGTATGTGAGTCCGCATCACCCCGGGACGATTCGGATTACAAGGTTGCGTTCGTTTACGCGTGTCTGTAAATGTGTTGTGGCTAACATGTCTGTTTTTACTGAACGCAAAATTTCTGTTTGTTTTTGAGTCCAATTAGTAGGTTTGAAATCAGGTTTGATTAATTCGTAGAGAGGTTTAACCCTTTCTGTGTAGTTCAGAATATAAGTTCTTCGGAAATTCAGGAATCCTATAACTGACTAAGTTTTTTAGCGTTTTTGGAGGTTGGAGCAGCGCACATTTTTCCAAAAAGTTTGCTGCCAGGCTTTTGCCTTCACTTGAAAGTTCATATCGCAAGAATAGGACGTGGAGGTGGGCAATTCTTGATTTTTTTAAAGTTGAATTCATACCCTTCAGAGGCGAAGCCAAGTATTATGGTGTTCATCCTGTTCAAGTGCCTGTCCAAATCATCGTCTGTAAGATAGATGTCATCGACATACGATAATGCCTCATCATCATTGTAGGAACTCTGTTACTCTGGCTGAAAATAACCCTGGACTATTCTTGAATCCCTGGGGGAGACGACAAAAGTGTCATTGTGTCCCCATTATTGAGAAAGCGGTCAAGTACCTGCTTTCAGGTGCAATGTTTTGACAGAAGAAACCGTTTGAAATATCTAATGTCGTTTTATATTTTTTGCGCACAATGTTGTTCATCAGTGCTGCGCTGTGTGCATTTTGTACTGCAAAAGTTTTGCAACAGGAATTTAAATGTCTGTAGTCCAAAACTAGACAATATGTATTGTCTGGTTTGGAGACAGGAAAGAAAGGATTGATCATGGATAGGTGTATGTTTCAATCACCCCTTGCTATTCAAGTTGATCTAGGATCTCCCTGACCTGTTTTTTAGATTATTGCTTAACTGGATACTGCTTCTGAGCAGTTGGTTGATTTTTTTAACTGGATCTTATGGTGAGGAGAATCCTCATCCCATCCCACATTATTTTTACATAATGCTGGAGCCTCAGCCACAGCCCATTTTCTGGCATAGGTGTATTTTTTGTGAATAGGAGTATGATTTGAGAAGGCTGGCATAATGATCTCTTCAAAATTGTGGGTCTAAAGGTACTCTAGATCCATCCCTTCGTAGGCACTCAAAGTGTTGTCTCCATATTATAAGTAGACTTCCACACTGTAGTTCATTTCATAGTTCAATCATTTTATTGTTTAATTCATTTTATATGATTCAAATATATTTTCTTTCTTTATACTTCAATGATTTTTGGCATTTTCATAATCATGTCAAACATTGTCATTTAAATCGGTCCAATGCATTTCGGGCATGCAAATGTGCCCTTCATCAGGGAAAATGACACTGTCAAAAAATAATAATGACATTTATCAAAAATAAGTACACTGATATATAATACATAAGTAACTGTGTGGCAGTAAAAACATGCTTGAAACTGAAATATACTAAGTAAATACATAGTGACTCGTGATAGCGTGAGATGCATGCAGGGTGTTTTTTTAAAAAAAATGTTAAGTTCTGGCGGTTTGTTTAAACTCACATGTCGGAAGTTTCCAAAGGTAGGGAAACCTGTAAAAATACAATAAAAGAACAGAGATCTAACATCTATTTGTCAAATCTATGACCATTCTAACGTTCGCGTTTAGTCCAAGACAGCCGTCTCCGAAACTAACCTGTTGTAGCGTGTGAATGCCGATTCACGCGGGTCCTCTCGTCGGTGCGAGCTGGTACGTCTACTAGCTGTGTGTGTCTGATTTTAAACTGAGTTCCGGTCATGTGACTCATGACGCTGTGGGCTCATGGAAAAAAGACTATACGAGCGAACGGTTGTAAATAGTCGCGTGCAAACCAATGTGCACGTTAGTGTAGTGTTCTGGCCAGAACTGTATCTAACGAAAAAATATATTTGAAAGAATTATCGTAACAGTAATCTACACTATCTACCACTTGTGAAAAATGATATCAAAAAATTATTAATTCGGAAGGCTCGGGATTCGAACCGAGGAGGGTTGCATGAAGGTTATGGGAATTAGAGTTATAAGCCATCAGTGACAATGATAGAAGTGGTGTCAAAATGTGAGGGTATGTGTGAACCACACGCAGTATACACAGGATACAGTCAAATACAGACAGTTAATATGTTTCTTCATAGGTAACAAGAAAATTCGATTCTGTCATTTAACCCCATTGGTTTCTGGGTAGACAGTTTTTGAATCCAATAGTTCTCTCTCATCAATAAAAAGTTATTGTTGTTTCTCCCTTCGATTTTCTGAATTGTTTCCAATATTATAAATTTAATCTGTGAGACGTTGTGACTTGCTTCTGAGAAATGCTGTGCTAATGCTGATTTTGTATTCTTTAGTCTTATGTTCGATCTGTGTTCCGTTAGGCGCACTTTAATGCGTCTCTCAGTTTTTCCCACGTACATTTTGCCGCAAGGGCATCTAATTCCATAAATCAAATTGTTTGATTCGCAGGTCGCATTCACTTTGAGTTTTATTGGGTAACCTTTGGAGGGGTGGTTGATTGTGTTTCCATGTATTATGCTGTTACAGTTCCCACAATTTAAACAGGGTTTTGTCCCAGTGAATGTTATGTTGACTGGAGTTTTATGTTGTAAAATTTCTCCTAGATTTTTAGCTCTAGTGTATGCAAAGATAGGAGGTTCTCTGAACGATTGATTAAAATCAGGTTCCATGTTCAGAATTGACCAGTGTTTCATAATAGCTTGCTTGTATTTCTTGCTCACCGTGGAGTATTTTGATACTACAACCATTCTTGTCTGTTGGAGTTTGGTTTTGCTGGTTAGTAGTTGTTTTCTTTCAATCTGATCAATCCTGTTTTTAGATTCGTCTAGTAACGGTTGTGGATAACCTCTCATTTTGAATTTTTGAATCATTTCATCCAGTCTGATGTTCGATGTGTGTTTGTTCGAAGTAATCCGTTTCACTCTAGCCATCTGTGAGAATGGTAGATTGTTGATCAAATTTGGTTGGTGAAAACTAGAGTGTAACAACATATTGTTTCGATCTGTTGGTTTGGTGTACAAATCGGTCACAAATCCCTCAGCTGTTATGGTTACCTTTACATCTAAAAAATTGACAGATGTATCAGACATGTTCCATGTAAGTTGTATTCTTTGGTCCTGCTCATTGAATTTCGTTAGTTCCAATAGTAGTTTCTCTTGGGTGTTTGTCCAAATAATAAAGTAATCATCGATATATCTGATCAGTAGTTTCAAATTATTTGTCCATTCATTGTTGGAGAGAATATGTCGATTTTCATACCATTCCATGAAAATATTAGCATACACTGGGGCTGCTGAATTGCCCATGGCCATGCCTGACAATTGTTGGTACCACGATTCCTCTACTTTAAAATAGCTATGGTATAAAGTGTAGTACATTAGTTCCATCAAAAAAATTTGAAAATCATGATCTAATTCTGACTTCAAAAAAGCCGCTTCCATTGCTTCGATACCCATGTCATGGGGGATACTGGTATATAGGCTGCAGACATCTGCTGTACATAGAATCATTTTTTGTGTTGGATCCCATTGGATTTGTTCAAGGATTTGTAAAAATTGAGTAGTGTCTTTGACATACGTGCGCATGGACTGTACAATAGGTTGACAATACCGGTCTATGAGTTGACCAACTGGTTCGTGCAAACTTCCTTTGGTAGATACGATCGGTCGCATGGGGGGGTCATAGATGTTTTTATGTATTTTCGGTTGCATTCTCAATGTGGGACTTTTTGGATCACTAGTGATTAAAAAGTTTTTTGTTCTTTCTTCAATGATCCCCTGTTGTGATGCTCTTTGAACGATTTGATTTAAAGTTTTTGCATATTCTAGTGTTGGATTTCTATCCAGTTTGCAATATGTTTTCTCATCTGAAATATGCTCTTTGACCTTTTGTTTGTACATTTCTGTATTCATGATGACGATGGCGCCACCTTTGTCCGCTTTTGTGTATGTGATTTTTTCATTCCTGGCCAATTTATGTAGAGTATCAAGATCTTTTTGTGTGATATTTTTGTTTTTCGGTTTTAAATGTTTGATTTTTTTCAAATCTTGTTTTACTAGACTTTCGAATAAGTCCAGTGTTTTGTGACTGGTTGGAGCTTGGAAGGTGCTATGGGGTCTTAGTCCTACTAGTTGATCTTTTTGTTGAGGTGGTCTCTCCGGTAATGTATTATCAAAGAAATGTCTCAGTTTGAGTTTTCTCATTAGTTTAAAAAAACTCACTTCAAGTTCCAGATTATCAGATGTGGTTGTCGGTATAAATGATGTGCCTTTTTGTAGTAAATCCAATTCATATGGGTTGAGTTGATGATCACTAATGTTGATGACTAAGTGTTTTGGGGAGGATTCTTTTTGGTTTTCTTCTCCTTCTCCTTCTCTTTGGCAGTCACGGTCATGCTTCTGGTGTTCGGTGGATCCCTGTCTTTGTCCTTTGCCGGACCCTCGCCTGGGTCTCCTTCTTGTGCTTGGCCTTGGTCTAAAAAAGGACTTGTTTCAGTGACTTTGCTGGTAGTCGGTTCTTCTGCAGGTGTTTTGTCATGGGTGGCAGGTGTAGGTTGTGCCTTGCGTGTTCTTTGGTTCGTGTCACTATCTGATGATGATGTCTCAGTGTTGGAATTATATGGACGACTTTGACGTTTTTTTGCATATACTTCTGCCCATGTATATACTTCTCCTAAACGATAATCTAAAGTATCTCTTTTGAATTTGCGAATTTTTCGCTCATTTATTTCCTTGTGGTGGCGATCTATTTGACTCTTGATATCATTTAGAGTAGTTGTTAGTTCTTCATCTGACATCATTTTAGACAGTTCAGTTGTAGTTTCCTCTATTTCTGCAGTAAGTTCCTCTAGTATGGTGGATAGTTCTTGAATGATTAAAAGAATTAAGTCCAAGGAACATTTGTTGAGAATATCGTACCAGCGCTCCTGAAACTTTTTTGAGTGTTTGCATAGGGATGGTTTTAATGCAATTCGGAGTCCACGTGGTATGCGTAAGTTTCGATGGTATTTGATGAGAGTGCTAGCATGTAACTGTTGGTTGGTTCTTCTTTTTGATAAATATAGTAATTGTCTGATATTTTGTTCTTTTGACCGTCCTGTGGTTTCCTGAGTCAGTTCCTCCCTGATTAAAGAGTAGATTTGATCTGCATCTTTGGATTCAAATGCAAAGGTTGAAGCTCTGGCTTCGGTGCTTTTCGAGATCTCCTCGTAATTGCTCATCTTGAAAATTTTAAGGTGTGTTAAGTTTGATTGATTGCGTGCTACACATCCGCAGGACACTGTGAGTACATAAATTGATTTAGGTGGGATGCATGCACTGCTGGTTTTTCCACTATTTTTCTCTATTGATTCCTTAATTTTGTTGGTGCACTAGAAAGAAATGCCGAGGGTCCAACGGCATTGGTAAACTGACAAAATTGTGGGTCTAAAGGTACTCTAGATCCATCCCTTCGTAGGCACTCAAAGTGTTGTCTCCATATTATAAGTAGACTTCCACACTGTAGTTCATTTCATAGTTCAATCATTTTATTGTTTAATTCATTTTATATGATTCAAATATATTTTCTTTCTTTATACTTCAATGATTTTTGGCATTTTCATAATCATGTCAAACATTGTCATTTAAATCGGTCCAATGCATTTCGGGCATGCAAATGTGCCCTTCATCAGGGAAAATGACACTGTCAAAAAATAATAATGACATTTATCAAAAATAAGTACACTGATATATAATACATAAGTAACTGTGTGGCAGTAAAAACATGCTTGAAACTGAAATATACTAAGTAAATACATAGTGACTCGTGATAGCGTGAGATGCATGCAGGGTGTTTTTTTTAAAAAAATGTTAAGTTCTGGCGGTTTGTTTAAACTCACATGTCGGAAGTTTCCAAAGGTAGGGAAACCTGTAAAAATACAATAAAAGAACAGAGATCTAACATCTATTTGTCAAATCTATGACCATTCTAACGTTCGCGTTTAGTCCAAGACAGCCGTCTCCGAAACTAACCTGTTGTAGCGTGTGAATGCCGATTCACGCGGGTCCTCTCGTCGGTGCGAGCTGGTACGTCTACTAGCTGTGTGTGTCTGATTTTAAACTGAGTTCCGGTCATGTGACTCATGACGCTGTGGGCTCATGGAAAAAAGACTATACGAGCGAACGGTTGTAAATAGTCGCGTGCAAACCAATGTGCACGTTAGTGTAGTGTTCTGGCCAGAACTGTATCTAACGAAAAAATATATTTGAAAGAATTATCGTAACAGTAATCTACACTATCTACCACTTGTGAAAAATGATATCAAAAAATTATTAATTCGGAAGGCTCGGGATTCGAACCGAGGAGGGTTGCATGAAGGTTATGGGAATTAGAGTTATAAGCCATCAGTGACAATGATAGAAGTGGTGTCAAAATGTGAGGGTATGTGTGAACCACACGCAGTATACACAGGATACAGTCAAATACAGACAGTTAATATGTTTCTTCATAGGTAACAAGAAAATTCGATTCTGTCATTTAACCCCATTGGTTTCTGGGTAGACAGTTTTTGAATCCAATAGTTCTCTCTCATCAATAAAAAGTTATTGTTGTTTCTCCCTTCGATTTTCTGAATTGTTTCCAATATTATAAATTTAATCTGTGAGACGTTGTGACTTGCTTCTGAGAAATGCTGTGCTAATGCTGATTTTGTATTCTTTAGTCTTATGTTCGATCTGTGTTCCGTTAGGCGCACTTTAATGCGTCTCTCAGTTTTTCCCACGTACATTTTGCCGCAAGGGCATCTAATTCCATAAATCAAATTGTTTGATTCGCAGGTCGCATTCACTTTGAGTTTTATTGGGTAACCTTTGGAGGGGTGGTTGATTGTGTTTCCATGTATTATGCTGTTACAGTTCCCACAATTTAAACAGGGTTTTGTCCCAGTGAATGTTATGTTGACTGGAGTTTTATGTTGTAAAATTTCTCCTAGATTTTTAGCTCTAGTGTATGCAAAGATAGGAGGTTCTCTGAACGATTGATTAAAATCAGGTTCCATGTTCAGAATTGACCAGTGTTTCATAATAGCTTGCTTGTATTTCTTGCTCACCGTGGAGTATTTTGATACTACAACCATTCTTGTCTGTTGGAGTTTGGTTTTGCTGGTTAGTAATTTTTGAATCATTTCATCCAGTCTGATGTTCGATGTGTGTTTGTTCGAACATCAGACTGGATGAAATGATTCAAAAATTCAAAATGAGAGGTTATCCACAACCGTTACTAGACGAATCTAAAAACAGGATTGATCAGATTGAAAGAAAACAACTACTAACCAGCAAAACCAAACTCCAACAGACAAGAATGGTTGTAGTATCAAAATACTCCACGGTGAGCAAGAAATACAAGCAAGCTATTATGAAACACTGGTCAATTCTGAACATGGAACCTGATTTTAATCAATCGTTCAGAGAACCTCCTATCTTTGCATACACTAGAGCTAAAAATCTAGGAGAAATTTTACAACATAAAACTCCAGTCAACATAACATTCACTGGGACAAAACCCTGTTTAAATTGTGGGAACTATAACAGCATAATACATGGAAACACAATCAACCACCCCTCCAAAGGTTACCCAATAAAACTCAAAGTGAATGCGACCTGCGAATCAAACAATTTGATTTATGGAATTAGATGCCCTTGCGGCAAAATGTACGTGGGAAAAACTGAGAGACGCATTAAAGTGCGCCTAACGGAACACAGATCGAACATAAGACTAAAGAATACAAAATCAGCATTAGCACAGCATTTCTCAGAAGCAAGTCACAACGTCTCACAGATTAAATTTATAATATTGGAAACAATTCAGAAAATCGAAGGGAGAAACAACAATAACTTTTTATTGATGAGAGAGAACTATTGGATTCAAAAACTGTCTACCCAGAAACCAATGGGGTTAAATGACAGAATCGAATTTTCTTGTTACCTATGAAGAAACATATTAACTGTCTGTATTTGACTGTATCCTGTGTATACTGCGTGTGGTTCACACATACCCTCACATTTTGACACCACTTCTATCATTGTCACTGATGGCTTATAACTCTAATTCCCATAACCTTCATGCAACCCTCCTCGGTTCGAATCCCGAGCCTTCCGAATTAATAATTTTTTGATATCATTTTTCACAAGTGGTAGATAGTGTAGATTACTGTTACGATAATTCTTTCAAATATATTTTTTCGTTAGATACAGTTCTGGCCAGAACACTACACTAACGTGCACATTGGTTTGCACGCGACTATTTACAACCGTTCGCTCGTATAGTCTTTTTTCCATGAGCCCACAGCGTCATGAGTCACATGACCGGAACTCAGTTTAAAATCAGACACACACAGCTAGTAGACGTACCAGCTCGCACCGACGAGAGGACCCGCGTGAATCGGCATTCACACGCTACAACAGGTTAGTTTCGGAGACGGCTGTCTTGGACTAAACGCGAACGTTAGAATGGTCATAGATTTGACAAATAGATGTTAGATCTCTGTTCTTTTATTGTATTTTTACAGGTTTCCCTACCTTTGGAAACTTCCGACATGTGAGTTTAAACAAACCGCCAGAACTTAACATTTTTTTAAAAAAAACACCCTGCATGCATCTCACGCTATCACGAGTCACTATGTATTTACTTAGTATATTTCAGTTTCAAGCATGTTTTTACTGCCACACAGTTACTTATGTATTATATATCAGTGTACTTATTTTTGATAAATGTCATTATTATTTTTTGACAGTGTCATTTTCCCTGATGAAGGGCACATTTGCATGCCCGAAATGCATTGGACCGATTTAAATGACAATGTTTGACATGATTATGAAAATGCCAAAAATCATTGAAGTATAAAGAAAGAAAATATATTTGAATCATATAAAATGAATTAAACAATAAAATGATTGAACTATGAAATGAACTACAGTGTGGAAGTCTACTTATAATATGGAGACAACACTTTGAGTGCCTACGAAGGGATGGATCTAGAGTACCTTTAGACCCACAATTTTGTCAGTTTACCAATGCCGTTGGACCCTCGGCATTTCTTTCTAGTGCACCAACAAAATTAAGGAATCAATAGAGAAAAATAGTGGAAAAACCAGCAGTGCATGCATCCCACCTAAATCAATTTATGTACTCACAGTGTCCTGCGGATGTGTAGCACGCAATCAATCAAACTTAACACACCTTAAAATTTTCAAGATGAGCAATTACGAGGAGATCTCGAAAAGCACCGAAGCCAGAGCTTCAACCTTTGCATTTGAATCTAAAGATGCAGATCAAATCTACTCTTTAATCAGGGAGGAACTGACTCAGGAAACCACAGGACGGTCAAAAGAACAAAATATCAGACAATTACTATATTTATCAAAAAGAAGAACCAACCAACAGTTACATGCTAGCACTCTCATCAAATACCATCGAAACTTACGCATACCACGTGGACTCCGAATTGCATTAAAACCATCCCTATGCAAACACTCAAAAAAGTTTCAGGAGCGCTGGTACGATATTCTCAACAAATGTTCCTTGGACTTAATTCTTTTAATCATTCAAGAACTATCCACCATACTAGAGGAACTTACTGCAGAAATAGAGGAAACTACAACTGAACTGTCTAAAATGATGTCAGATGAAGAACTAACAACTACTCTAAATGATATCAAGAGTCAAATAGATCGCCACCACAAGGAAATAAATGAGCGAAAAATTCGCAAATTCAAAAGAGATACTTTAGATTATCGTTTAGGAGAAGTATATACATGGGCAGAAGTATATGCAAAAAAACGTCAAAGTCGTCCATATAATTCCAACACTGAGACATCATCATCAGATAGTGACACGAACCAAAGAACACGCAAGGCACAACCTACACCTGCCACCCATGACAAAACACCTGCAGAAGAACCGACTACCAGCAAAGTCACTGAAACAAGTCCTTTTTTAGACCAAGGCCAAGCACAAGAAGGAGACCCAGGCGAGGGTCCGGCAAAGGACAAAGACAGGGATCCACCGAACACCAGAAGCATGACCGTGACTGCCAAAGAGAAGGAGAAGGAGAAGAAAACCAAAAAGAATCCTCCCCAAAACACTTAGTCATCAACATTAGTGATCATCAACTCAACCCATATGAATTGGATTTACTACAAAAAGGCACATCATTTATACCGACAACCACATCTGATAATCTGGAACTTGAAGTGAGTTTTTTTAAACTAATGAGAAAACTCAAACTGAGACATTTCTTTGATAATACATTACCGGAGAGACCACCTCAACAAAAAGATCAACTAGTAGGACTAAGACCCCATAGCACCTTCCAAGCTCCAACCAGTCACAAAACACTGGACTTATTCGAAAGTCTAGTAAAACAAGATTTGAAAAAAATCAAACATTTAAAACCGAAAAACAAAAATATCACACAAAAAGATCTTGATACTCTACATAAATTGGCCAGGAATGAAAAAATCACATACACAAAAGCGGACAAAGGTGGCGCCATCGTCATCATGAATACAGAAATGTACAAACAAAAGGTCAAAGAGCATATTTCAGATGAGAAAACATATTGCAAACTGGATAGAAATCCAACACTAGAATATGCAAAAACTTTAAATCAAATCGTTCAAAGAGCATCACAACAGGGGAACATTGAAGAAAGAACAAAAAACTTTTTAATCACTAGTGATCCAAAAAGTCCCACATTGAGAATGCAACCGAAAATACATAAAAACATCTATGACCCCCCCATGCGACCGATCGTATCTACCAAAGGAAGTTTGCACGAACCAGTTGGTCAACTCATAGACCGGTATTGTCAACCTATTGTACAGTCCATGCGCACGTATGTCAAAGACACTACTCAATTTTTACAAATCCTTGAACAAATCCAATGGGATCCAACACAAAAAATGATTCTATGTACAGCAGATGTCTGCAGCCTATATACTAGTATCCCCCATGACATGGGTATCGAAGCAATGGAAGCGGCTTTTTTGAAGTCAGAATTAGATCATGATTTTCAAATTTTTTTGATGGAACTAATGTACTACACTTTATACCATAGCTATTTTAAAGTAGAGGAATCGTGGTACCAACAATTGTCAGGCATGGCCATGGGCAATTCAGCAGCCCCAGTGTATGCTAATATTTTCATGGAATGGTATGAAAATCGACATATTCTCTCCAACAATGAATGGACAAATAATTTGAAACTACTGATCAGATATATCGATGATTACTTTATTATTTGGACAAACACCCAAGAGAAACTACTATTGGAACTAACGAAATTCAATGAGCAGGACCAAAGAATACAACTTACATGGAACATGTCTGATACATCTGTCAATTTTTTAGATGTAAAGGTAACCATAACAGCTGAGGGATTTGTGACCGATTTGTACACCAAACCAACAGATCGAAACAATATGTTGTTACACTCTAGTTTTCACCAACCAAATTTGATCAACAATCTACCATTCTCACAGATGGCTAGAGTGAAACGGATTACTTCGAACAAACACACATCGAACATCAGACTGGATGAAATGATTCAAAAATTCAAAATGAGAGGTTATCCACAACCGTTACTAGACGAATCTAAAAACAGGATTGATCAGATTGAAAGAAAACAACTACTAACCAGCAAAACCAAACTCCAACAGACAAGAATGGTTGTAGTATCAAAATACTCCACGGTGAGCAAGAAATACAAGCAAGCTATTATGAAACACTGGTCAATTCTGAACATGGAACCTGATTTTAATCAATCGTTCAGAGAACCTCCTATCTTTGCATACACTAGAGCTAAAAATCTAGGAGAAATTTTACAACATAAAACTCCAGTCAACATAACATTCACTGGGACAAAACCCTGTTTAAATTGTGGGAACTGTAACAGCATAATACATGGAAACACAATCAACCACCCCTCCAAAGGTTACCCAATAAAACTCAAAGTGAATGCGACCTGCGAATCAAACAATTTGATTTATGGAATTAGATGCCCTTGCGGCAAAATGTACGTGGGAAAAACTGAGAGACGCATTAAAGTGCGCCTAACGGAACACAGATCGAACATAAGACTAAAGAATACAAAATCAGCATTAGCACAGCATTTCTCAGAAGCAAGTCACAACGTCTCACAGATTAAATTTATAATATTGGAAACAATTCAGAAAATCGAAGGGAGAAACAACAATAACTTTTTATTGATGAGAGAGAACTATTGGATTCAAAAACTGTCTACCCAGAAACCAATGGGGTTAAATGACAGAATCGAATTTTCTTGTTACCTATGAAGAAACATATTAACTGTCTGTATTTGACTGTATCCTGTGTATACTGCGTGTGGTTCACACATACCCTCACATTTTGACACCACTTCTATCATTGTCACTGATGGCTTATAACTCTAATTCCCATAACCTTCATGCAACCCTCCTCGGTTCGAATCCCGAGCCTTCCGAATTAATAATTTTTTGATATCATTTTTCACAAGTGGTAGATAGTGTAGATTACTGTTACGATAATTCTTTCAAATATATTTTTTCGTTAGATACAGTTCTGGCCAGAACACTACACTAACGTGCACATTGGTTTGCACGCGACTATTTACAACCGTTCGCTCGTATAGTCTTTTTTCCATGAGCCCACAGCGTCATGAGTCACATGACCGGAACTCAGTTTAAAATCAGACACACACAGCTAGTAGACGTACCAGCTCGCACCGACGAGAGGACCCGCGTGAATCGGCATTCACACGCTACAACAGGTTAGTTTCGGAGACGGCTGTCTTGGACTAAACGCGAACGTTAGAATGGTCATAGATTTGACAAATAGATGTTAGATCTCTGTTCTTTTATTGTATTTTTACAGGTTTCCCTACCTTTGGAAACTTCCGACATGTGAGTTTAAACAAACCGCCAGAACTTAACATTTTTTTTAAAAAAACACCCTGCATGCATCTCACGCTATCACGAGTCACTATGTATTTACTTAGTATATTTCAGTTTCAAGCATGTTTTTACTGCCACACAGTTACTTATGTATTATATATCAGTGTACTTATTTTTGATAAATGTCATTATTATTTTTTGACAGTGTCATTTTCCCTGATGAAGGGCACATTTGCATGCCCGAAATGCATTGGACCGATTTAAATGACAATGTTTGACATGATTATGAAAATGCCAAAAATCATTGAAGTATAAAGAAAGAAAATATATTTGAATCATATAAAATGAATTAAACAATAAAATGATTGAACTATGAAATGAACTACAGTGTGGAAGTCTACTTATAATATGGAGACAACACTTTGAGTGCCTACGAAGGGATGGATCTAGAGTACCTTTAGACCCACAATTTTGTCAGTTTACCAATGCCGTTGGACCCTCGGCATTTCTTTCTAGTGCACCAACAAAATTAAGGAATCAATAGAGAAAAATAGTGGAAAAACCAGCAGTGCATGCATCCCACCTAAATCAATAATGATCTCTTCGCCATGTGGGCACTCCCTGACAAATGCAGGTGGCCAGTCTTTTTCAGCCAGAAGAATGTCATAACCCTTAGATCGTTTTTCCCAAAAGAGTGCTTTTATTTTCCTACTTATGTCTCCCTCTATTCGGAGTGTGACTTCATATAACTTATGTGGTACACTAACCCTGGTATCTGCAGTTTCAACCTGAATGCATTCATTCAGGTCCACTGTCTCCAGAGGATCCTTCAGGATCTTGCGAGCTATGGCAACCTCTGCTGTGCTGTCCAGCATTGTCTGGGCCCACTCCCCGTTCTTGAGTTGTGTCCTCAAGATTCTCGTCATGTCTGATTTTAAGACTTGCTACCTTCTTTTTGATGAACTGAGTTTTCTTATTTTTCGGAACGTTTTGATCGTCTTTGGACTTCACATGTTCTTCCTTGCGTTCTGATCGTCCTCTTCTTTCGGATTTCTGTGAGGAAGTCTGAAAGGTACGAGAGGAACATGTATCAGTATTTTGATATCTATCAGGTTTTCTCAAATTATCCCTATTTCTTATGTTATACCTCTTTTCAGAGGGCTCCTTTTGAGTAGACCTTCCTCTGGATTGAGAACGCTTCTCTTTAGGAAGTGGCTGTCTAGTATTTTCCCACTTCTTTTTAGGAGTAGTGAGTGTGTTTTTAATAAAAACTTTTTCAGGATTTTCTGTTAGTTCGGGCTTAACTGGTGTCCCTCCCAAACTATCTCTTCCTAGTTCTTCATAGGATTTTTCTATTATTCTGGCCAGTTCATATGTTTGCTCAGTTACATCCAGTTCTTTTAGTTTCTGGTGGATTGCCACGGATGCTGCTTCACCTTTAATATTAGCTAATACTATAGCTGAGACCTGTTTGAAATCTTTCAGCAACTTCATACCGAGATTTAAAACAGGCTCTGCCCCGTATTAATTTGGAATCTGTTTCAGGACATCTGGTATTACCGCCATAGACAGAACACCATGTGTTTTTGTGTAGATTGCAGCAAAGACTGTACCCTAAGTGTCACAGTCCTCCATGTGTGGTGCGATCCCCATTGGTAAACAGATTGTAAGAATCCTGTGTTTCTCATGAGGTGTACTATCGGGAAATACTGCCTCGATCTGAGTAATTTTTTAGCGAACCAGAATGAATTTGTTTCCTTTTTGTGGGTAATTTACCGATGACTGATTGTATCGTCTGTGGTGTAATTTTGTTTGTGTTCCCCTGATGAGGGGTGTGCTGTGGAATTCTTATGGCCCAACCCGTGATTGTTTGCTGGCTCAATAAATCATATGCTCACAGTTGATCACTTCTAAGGTTAAATGAGGAATAAGGTTATTTACCTCTAATATGATTAAATCATAGGATATTCATTCCATTGAAAAAGCAACCACCTATCACAACTCATTTATTTACAAAAAGGAGTTTTAATAGAGTACTCCAAACACAGCGGAACATTTATTTATATACATTTGTACAGTATTCACAGCGAACGGTAAAGGAAAGAGCAACGTGCTTCTATAAGGGTGCCAGAAAAAGAAGAAAATAGTGGTTTAAAGAGAAAAGGGGTGTAAGCCTCAACGGAAAAGTGACATAAGATTTTGTTAACTTAAAGCAAAAGCTGGAAAATATCCAACGTGTTGTGCAAACAGGCCACTATTGATATTATTCCAATTTTTAACAATCATACAGTCTTGACTGGCATGTATAATGTTCAGAAAAATAGTGGTCCTGGTTATGGGAAAGGGGGGCGTCGACGTTTCGACCCGTCTTGGGGTACTAGGGTAACTGGGAACCTCGACCTGCGGGTCTTCCTCAGGACGTGTAAGGCAAAGCCTTCATACCGTAGCTAAAACGCTGTATGCCCAATTTGCTTTTATGGGAAGTTCACAATCCTCATGTATCTCGAAGGACGTGAAGGGAAAGGCCACAATCCCACTCCAATTTATTGGTCGTAGACCGTCAACACAAAAACTCAGGTGCAGATTGCAAGGGTATTAATACTGTTCTCATGCACGGACTCGTCTGTTACTTCAAGTGTTCGTGTATGGATATCACCGTGGAGTAAAGAAGAATGTATCTTCGTCAGTTCGAGGCTGGCCAGTCAGTGTCAACAAACCAACTACTCGTGCGCACACCTGGCAACCGACATCTCGGACTACGCCCTCAAATGTGAACGACGCTACGTGCGTTCCGAGCCTGGCGAGCCGATATCAACCAAAAAACCACTCGCGCGCACATTTGGCAATTGACATTTGGGACAACGCCCACTCTTGTGAATGACTCCCATTGAGGGTGATACTGGAGAAGCATAAAGCACCGTCAGATACCAGGACGAAGATACATTCTTCTTTACTCCACGGTGATATCTATACACGAACACTTGAAGTAACAGACGAGTCCGTGCATGAGAACAGTATTAATACCCTTGCAATCTGCACCTGAGTTTTTGTGTTGACGGTCTACGACCAATAAATTGGAGTGGGATTGTGGCCATTCCCTTCACGTCCTTCGAGATACATGAGGATTGTGAACTTTCCATAAAAGCAAATTGGGCATACAGCGTTTTAGCTACGGTATGAAGGCTTTGCCTTACACGTCCTGAGGAAGACCCGCAGGTCGAGGTTCCCAGTTACCCTAGTACCCCAAGACGGGTCGAAACGTCGATGCCCCCCTTTCCCATAACCAGGACCACTATTTTTCTGAACATTATACATGCCAGTCAAGACTGTATGATTGTTAAAAATTGGAATAATATCAATAGTGGCCTGTTTGCACAACACGTTGGATATTTTCCAGCTTTTGCTTTAAGTTAACAAAATCTTATGTCACTTTTCCGTTGAGGCTTACACCCCTTTTCTCTTTAAACCACTATTTTCTTCTTTTTCTGGCACCCTTATAGAAGCACGTTGCTCTTTCCTTTACCGTTCGCTGTGAATACTGTACAAATGTATATAAATAAATGTTCCGCTGTGTTTGGAGTACTCTATTAAAACTCCTTTTTGTAAATAAATGAGTTGTGATAGGTGGTTGCTTTTTCAATGGAATGAATATCCTATGATTTAATCATATTAGAGGTAAATAACCTTATTCCTCATTTAACCTTAGAAGTGATCAACTGTGAGCATATGATTTATTGAGCCAGCAAACAATCACGGGTTGGGCCATTGTTTTTGATAATACTGATTACCCAGGTCCAACAACCGTTTTGGGTTACCCCATTTCTTATAGTGGAATTCTTATAGCAGGTTGGACTGTTAGAGTCTGCATGACATATTGTACCAATTGTCTATAGATTTTAATTAATTGTTTTAGCTAAGCTGATAGTTCTGGACCTGTCAGTTGTTCAATGGTAGGATGTGGTGTATAGCTGGCTCGTACCGGCCATGTCGCTCCTGGTCTGCCTAGTGGACCGAGCCTGGTAATGTGATTTTGATGTTGTAGGGCGCCTTTAAACCAGAGCTGATGCTCTTGGTAAGTTAGTGGAATTTCAATGTCCTCAAAAGGAACATATTCCGTTGGATGTTCCTCTATCTTATAGAAGTGGAACACATGTGTTGTTGGATTTGCTTGTGGAAAGATAATCCATGAATAGAATACCTCTGTCTGCCGATATTCATGTGCCTCTTTGACAAAAATTACCCTACCACCTCGTGCTGATAGGCCATTTTCTATGAGCTTTATAGCTATTGTTTTCCTTACGCTTTCCAGGATGATTATAGCATCCACATCGTCTTGTCGAAAACCTGTAATGTCATGACCTGGCTAGTTTGCATTTACTGCAGTTCCACTTTCCCTGGGATTATCCTCGTTGGTATCCGACATTTTGTTGAAAGTCTTGCAGAGCAAGTTTCAAGGAAATAAAGATAAGGTGCACAATATTTTGGAACACTGTATCCTTCAACGTTGAACAAACCAAAAACTTAAAAAATATAATTTTTAGTCCTACTCAGTTATGGCGGATATTTTATCCTTTAACCCACTCCAGACGTCTATTGGAGTATTTTACTGGATAAAGGGGTCTCTGTGAAAAGCACGACTGAGTTACTCTAGTATCTAGAGTTAAATGAGTGCCTTACCAAACGTTTGGCGCCCTGTAGTGTAGTTCCTATATCCCCAATAGGCTCTGCGCATTGGAATAATATATCCTATAGATGTGATGTAGGACTTATGTCTACTAGGTCACTATCGAATATATTAGACTTAATTGTGAGTGCCAGCTAGCTCAGAGGTCACTAGAAACTTTCTCGAGTTCACAAGAAGGGATTTAGTTTCTGACAACCACATAAACATGACAACTTTGTTTCCCCAAGATAAAACTGATCTTCAGAGTCGTGGAAACAATAGATAGATATTTTACTCAGTCATTCGTGCGTGCTTTGTTCCATCAGAGTTTGCAGAGAAATAGAGAGACAGGCGTTTTCAATAAGTGTTTATCGAACAGTCTTCTTTCTCATGCAGGAGAAATGAACTGCTACAATCGTAAAAATGGTTGCAAAGTATAATGCGTACAGTAAGAAGAGTAGAATAAAATAATACTGTAAGAGCATTGTATGGTTCCTAGACCATAGAGGAATACATACATAAATAACAAAGGCTAAAAAGTACTCAACTGGTGCTTCTAAAATATGCCTACCCCGATGTACCTAACCTTAGTCTAGTACGAGGGAATAAGTAAGTCAGGTGTAGCATAAATTTAGTATTCTTTGCCAAGAATCTATCCAAGATTTCTCTTAGGGTCTAATCAGCTCCGTACTTTGGTTTAGAATGAAGATGGTCAATCTCAGGACTCGATTTCCCAACAACCCACAAGGGTAGCTTGGAAACACTGGAGCTGGATTTTTCGGCAAGAGACCCAGGCCAGGTAGTTTTATGGGTTCACCCCGTTAAAACTGAACACACATAAATTGCCTCAGCATCTTGATCTCTCCCCTTTCAAATGTGCCCCAAGTGTTACTTATGAACCCAGCAAATCCGTCAAATGGGATTTATCACTGTAGTATTAAAAAGGACGGCCACAGAACCCACTCTGAATATTCTGTGGAGTTTAGAGAAGTCATCTGCCCAGTCAGGTCAGCTATTGTTTGCTTGTGGGAGAAATTTCAGACATATTCACATCCATTCAAGGCTAATTATTGGCTAGGAGAAGCTAGAGAGTCCACACAAATTAGCCTTCATGAACTTCAGGCAGGGAAATGGTAACTTTCTAAAAGTTACTTTCCCTTAAAAAAATCCTACATCATAATTTGTTCGCTTGTTTTCCCTAACATCTGGTGGGCTTTCTGACACAGGGTCCAGAAAAGGGGCAAAAAACCCATTCCATGGTGTTTTATTGGATTTCTGGGCAGAGTGGAGTAAACCCCCTAATGTGTCCCCCATAGGTGTCAGGCAGAAAGACAGTTAGGCCTGTTATATGCTGGGGCACACCGCAATGCCTGGGTCAGCTACCCCACTCATTCTTTTATTCAGATTTTTTCCCCTAGTGTCCAGTGGATTTCGCAACCCTTCTGGCAGGGGCAGAAAGATTTTTGTAGACATTTTGGGGGTGGGGGTGGGGGCACGACCTGATGGATGGGCCGCCTACATCCCTTTTTTTTTAATCCATGGTGTCTATTGGTCTTTCTCCCCACCCCAGGGAGATGGAATGCTGGGCAACCCCCCCCCCCTATTGTTATCTCCAGGTGGGTAGAAAACTGTTCCTTTTTTGTGGTGAATCAGTTGCCCGTTTCTGGGTGGAAGCTCCGCCCACCCCTGCTGCCTAGAGTGTGGCTCGCTGGTTGGGAATCACAACCTTGTAGAGATACCTAGGCAGGCATCCACTAGGGAGAGGCACTTGTGGAAAGGGGGCAGTTATTCCTTTTCATGCTGTATCTCACCAACTTAGAACGGTGCTCGGGAGCCAGAGTTATGCCCCCCGAACACTGATTAAAGTGAAAGAAATCGGCATCTAATGTAGCGACTTGCTTCAGTTTAATCACAGTAATAGAACAAAAGGTAATGGTGGAACACAGGTAAGGCGTTCCCCTCTCGTCCCAACATTAGTTTTCAAAAAGATAATCCTTCTGGTGCAAGCACCAGAAGGATTTTCCAAATTAATGTGCAGGACGAACCCTTCATGTCCACTATACTACAAAGGTAAAGCAGTGGATGTGAACGGTTTATCCACCGAATTGAAGTGGCTAATATAGGTGCAGCCCAAAGGTAGGAGTGATTTGATCACTATTGTTTTCTCTGTAAACAACTAGCCATTAGCCCTATTAGACCCTAAACCAGATTAAAGGGTTAGTAACCCCGCCAACTATTTCTGAGCTATAGCAAGTATAGGGAATCCTCAGAATATTGCACTGAAATATGTTTTGGGTATTCTACCTCTAGCTCAGGTTTAATTTGCCATTGATGATCCCATCAGATCCAGCAAAAGGTATAGATGGTCTTTATTGTTATTATCACTTAAAATTAAACTTCGAGAAAAAGAAAACAGTTCCAGAGAAAGTAAAACATTATCAATTATGTTCCTGCTGCTCCTTTCTTTTCACTGTGCTACCTGTACCATTCGCATTGACCAGTCAAAAGATAAAAAAGCCCGCTTTTTTGAGCCTGAAGGGAAGGACATACAGATGGATGGTAAATGCTGCTTTCAATTACCCAAGAAAGCTTCTAATGCTTGAATATTTGATTTTATATTCAAGTTTTTTTCCAGAATCAAATGAGCTTTTTAGTACTTGGTTATCAAATTTAACAAACCCATTTTCTAAAATGTTAACTCGGCCTTAAAATTATTCCTTTTAGAATTTTGGTAGGCATTCATTTAACCATTTACTTATAGATGATATTCAAACGGAAAAAATGAAATTGCAAGAAGCCAATAAGATTTATTTTTCAAATTCTTCTATCTTACATTTAGTTCCATGGAAACTAATGTCACCAAATCTCCTGAAGATCTTCCACCACTGATTTGACAACAGTTGTATTAAAAGATAGACAACCGCTAGGTGAATAATTATCCATTAGAAAGAATCTTAAGAAGTTACACCACTGTAGCAATCGCTGTAGCCAAGGCTAAAGATCTGGGGTGGATGTGGGCGATAAGAGCAAGGTCCCTTGTCGAGGTTTCTGTCCATTAGCATTTTCTTCAGGCTTTGATGCATTTTTTGTATAACCATCTGCTTCCCTCATACTTAATTTGTATTATTGGTAGCATGTACTGTAATATGTTTATAAAGTTTTTAGCGTATTAACTTTTAACAAAATTTTAGCCTTGCACATAGGTTTTAGGGTTTTATATTTCCCCTAAGTAAGGGGTTATATATCGAATTCGACTAGAGTGTGTATATGTTTTGTGCATAGATATCATGCGAAAGGACTTACATGTATGTTTGTGCTTTTATGACCTTTTACGTCGAATAAAGCTTTTTCGTTTCCAGTAGAAGTAATATCTTTTGAATGAGACTTGACAGACTTACTGGGGACATTATCTGCTAGTTTAGATCAAAGACATTCTAAGAGACGAACACTGATTTGATTCTAGTGTGCTAGAGGGAGATGTTGTGTCCACACTCATCTGATCTGCCCAAACCCCCCCTCCCCCCCAATCCTTCTTCACTAGCCAACACATCATGTAGGGAGTTTTCACAATGGGGATCCCTACACTCTTTTCCTGTTTCTTAGAATAACCCTATTGAAATATGAGTTTGAGCACCATTTTGTGCCAGCCTCACTTCATCAAAACTCCGAAGAGGAAGTACAGAAAGGGCTTGTGAAGAAGAAAGTCTCTAGGACGATTACCTAAACCTTTATCATCCACTTCTATCTGAGAGCAGGGTGAGCCCACCTGCTTTTCAACAAAGCTGTTCAGTGATTGAGCTAAGGGGGAAGTCCTGTTATTGCTCCCCACAGCCATTTTTGTGAGGTGTGCAGGGGTCGTCTGAGTTTACAATTTCTTACAGATGCAGCACTATCCCTATTAAGTTACAAGTGGCTTCTACATTATGCAACCGGCAGCAATTTGTCCTAAAGTACGCTTGATATTTAACAGGTGAGTCCCCCTGCCTTCGTGTCCTTCCAGCTGCCACAATGCCCCCAGTAATCTCAAAAACGTCACCCATCAGTGTGCCCAAAGTTCAGTCTCAAAACGTCAGATCATCCGGGCTCCGATCTGAATGGGGCTGATGGATACAGGAGGAGGCAGGAGTATCAAAATATGTAATGGGGAGCTAGTGGCCAGTGCAATACAAACCAAGTGCAAGCTGCCCAGGGGCCACAACTGACAATTAAATTCTTCTGAAAGTAGCATGAATAGTGTGCCAAGTAGATAAAAGTGTGAATGGTGGTGTAAAATGGAGCAGTTGGTTTAGTTAACTTAATTTGTGAATAAAACATTCATAGAGCTCTTAATCACTAGTGTGCCCGCTCTAATCACCTCAGGTAACGAAGTGCTAATGTCCAATCTCAGGACAAAAGCACAACACGATCCCCTTATGAGTCTGGGGTGACTGGGGCTCACGTTAGGGCTGTCACCACAGTGGCACACCACGCCTCTGCAGGGTCTTGATAACACAACGTCCCATCATTTCACCTAGCTTCTGGATAGACTCTTTCAGAGCTCCCCCTATAAAGCAACCAGGTAAACATGGATTGTACGCCACAAACTGCACCCGCCACCGCCTTCTCTTCTCAGTGTCTTCCCTTGTTCATCCCTACCGGCCCTGCCAACTGCCCGCCACTGCATGCAGCGTCGGACTGGGACAGAAAATAGGTCCTGCCACCAAAATAAAAGTGGCCTCCATTAGTGAATTTTGATGTCTAAAAATTTACTTTTGTTTGCAAAGTGGGGCAGTTTTGAACGCTGTAAATGTGATTTGTAAGGCACTGGAGACTGCATGGATTTGAACTTGCTGTAGGCAATGCTTTTTTTTAATATCAGGAAAATTAACTGTAAAAAGCGGCCCAGCAGACCATAATACAGGCCCACAAACAGCCCAAAAGGTGCCCACACACAGACTTGTCAGATAAGCCCTTCAGACACAGCCTTATTTTCCTAATGGCCAACCTGACCCTGGAGGACGTTCCTGCTGACAACTGATCTTCTGCTTGATCTACAATAAAGAATGCCTTCAGGATTTCCTGAAGGGTGAGAGTTTTATTGGAAAATCACTCATGTGTGATTCTGTCTATACAGACTTTTAGGAGACCCCCTAATTTGATTTATATACAGCTTTTTTTTCAGGGACGTTTGGGGATCCCAACTGATCTTCATTCTCCCTTCTTTTGATTTTTTATTATCTTCTGCTTTAGCCAGTGCAAGGTAGAACAGGAGCGAGAACCGTGGCTCGGCACTGCATCTGCTATCTCAACAAGATATGCCCCACTCTCTCAAATTTCCAAGATGCAATGTGGAATTGTCCTCTGTGAAAATGGGTGTCATACTGACATAAAACCTCTATAGTTCAACTCCATTTTATGTAGGCCTTGAGTCCCATCTAAGATAATGGGGGATGCCAACTTCTCAGTCTTAGATAATGGAAGTTGCCATCTCTCCTGGTTTATGCAGAATCAGTGTCATCTCTGCCATTTCATACAGATGTTGTCTGACCGTATCTTTCTAAGAACTGTTAAAGTGTCAATTTATTCCATTTATAACATAGATACAACACTTGTCCACTATTCACCTTGAAGGGGTTAAATAAGAATAAATACAGAAATATAGACAAAATAGTGTGACTGAATTGACGCCCTTTACCTTATATGTTATTAAGGAAATGGTTTGGGAAGCAGACAATGATGCACATAATCTATGTCAGACATTCCTTAACTTATGTCAGAAATTTCAGTTTCTGATAAGATATAGTATAAAATGACTGCCACTTGACCACTTGTCAGGAGTCCTTCAACCAGATTAGCGCACGAGATTCTGCCAGACAGTCTCACCTACTGCCGGCACACTTCGCGGATGCTATATCTCGCCTGAAGCTTAAAGCCACGTCTCTGAGAAAAGAGCACTACAGCAGCGTGTGTTTGCCCTTCACAGGGAACACTGTCATCACAACTTCACTTATAATGACAGGCTTTGCTGGCAACAAGGTATGCAATATGTCCCTTCTCCCTAAAAAACTCTAGACTGCAAGTTTCTCTGCCGTCCATGCTGTCTTAGTGTAGCTCATAGAAGTAGATGTTAGGGTGTTAGGTTCTAAATTACTTTTTAAGAATATTAGAAATGTTCATTTTATTCTTGCTATTCATAACATGCCTTCTTGCTGTTTTTATAACATTCTGTGTAGTTGTTTTAGATCTACTGAGAAACAGATTGTTCCTGTAGTAATAATTAGGTTTTCTTTAAAAGTGTTCATTCTTCTTAATGCACTGTGTGTGTGTGATATTGTGAATAACAAAATAGGTCTATTACTGTTACCACAGTGTCCCTAAACCCATTATAGCAATTGTTAGTAACCCAAAAGCAATTACTCTATTTCAATAATGCATTGATTAGTGCCTGTCTTTCACATTCGTCGTTGGTGCATTGAACCAAGTTTATTTGTGTCACCCTTGGGTTGGAAAGTACACCTTGTAGAGCTACGCCAAAGTTGTAGCTTATCCAACAGTATGCATGCTTCCTTTCTCCATGTGGTGGGTATTATTATTTGCATGAATTTACATATTCTTCTGCCAAAAATAAAGGAAAAAGTGTTCTGAAACAGGAAAATGACTTATCAATTGGATGTAAAAATGAATTATGATGCAGCAGCATAATTAATCATCAAGCATTGCTGTACCAATATTTTAGTGTACTCCCACAACCCTTTCATCCAACAGAGCAGCAGCAGCTGTTGGGATGAAAAGTCCCTTGAATGGGGAGGGATGTGTACCCCTGCCTTGAGTGCCCCAACTGATATGATGTCTGGATCCCTGGTGCTGATTTTTCTTGTTATGGGTGAATACGGACCATACGTGTGCACCCTGACATCGGCCTGTCTCATGGATTGTGGTTTTTTCGGGCCATAAGGGGTGCCCAAAGTGCTACTCTAATAATCAGAAGTTAAGCTGCATGAGCAACGTGGTGGCAGCATATCTTGTAGGGATCAGTAGGAGTTAACAGGCCTTTTTAGGTCTCGCCTGGAAATCGCATCCGAAGGATGCGTCCAGGGCGGAGACTTATAGCTGTCGGATGCCGGGGAATGAGGGACAAAAAACTATCACGAGCTTTAGCAGGCGGATTTGGCTGCGCGAACGCGCACGTTCCGTCCTGCGCCGCGCCGTGCACTTCCCTCTCATACTCCCAGCAAGTCAGGCTAACGCGCATGCATGCACACGCATTTACACTTACACGCAGGCACCCAGACAGGCAACCCCCCACAGTCACACACACACGCATACACACAGACTCCAAGACACAGACACACACACGCACGCACGCACGCTCACACACATACACAGCCCGCCGCCACACGCACGCACGCACGCTCACACACATACACAGCCCGCCACCGCACGCGCGCGCGCGCACACACATGCCGCCCCCAACAAGGCGAAGCCCCACTCACCGGCTTCCTCGGCTCTCACCGGCAGCAGGACTCTTCCTTCCTTCTTCGGCACCGGGGCGCAGGGTAGGCTCCTGCCTGCTCCGGTGCTCAAAACAATCGCGGGCTTCCTCGGCTCTCACCGGCAGCAGGACTCTTCCTTCCTTCTTCGGCACCGGGGCGCAGGGTAGGCTCCTGCCTGCTCCGGTGCTCAAAACAATCGCGGCTCTTCCGTGGGAGGCGGGGTAGGCTCCCGCCCTCCTACTTCCTGTTTCCGGTTGTCCCGCCCGGCCTGCCTGACTTCCTGGTCGCAGGCCGGCGGCGGACTGCAGCACGCGCCATGCTTGTTCCAAGGAGAGGCCGGCGGCTTGAGCAGGGGGATGGGCAGTTTGGTGTTTGCGTGGTATAGGGAGGTGAGAGCCCAGCAGGAGGACGACAACTTGGAGTTTGTTCTCATTTCATTATATTTAATTAGTGTTCTGTGTATTTGTCAGCCTTTTTAAGACTTTCCAGTGCGGACCTCCAGCGCTGTTACGATTCATTGGATGATGAACTTGAACGTTCTCCGCCTTAGTTCCTGAAAACGCCAGGGGCACGTTTTACTTTTCCTTTCACCTCGTTGAAGGTATTAGTTACAGAACGCATCCATCCATTCAGCAGGCAGGATGGTCTTTAGGGGAACCTCCAGCGCCCTTTATATAGAACAAAACTAGAAATTCCCGTTGGTGTATTTGGCTCATCTTTCGTCCCTCTTTTATCAGTGCCCCGTCTCACTTTCTTTCTCTTTTCTAGCGCCAGCCAGACAGCAGATGTCTGCCTGCTCGAGGTTTTTTTTGTTGCTGATTGTATCGCACGCTAATCTTTGAAAAGAAGTATGGTGACTCCTTGCAGCAGACAAATGCCACATAACAGACACCCCACACTTACCACGTACTGGCGCCCCTTGCACTCGCATGCCACCTCTACACTCGCACATTAAGCGCGCATAGCCTCCCCCCTCCCAAGTTGAGGACACCCACGCTCACTTTAGTGCCTGGATGTAGGTTTTTCGGCGGGGATACGGAGGGTGGGTGAGGGTTTTCAGTGGGTTTATGTGTTGCAATAGCAGTCTGTTACGGTGTGCCTAACCCCCTGTAATAATGTCACATTATTGAATGTGAGAACATCAGATATCTCATTTACTTGTTCTTGTAAGCAGGAAATTAAACACTGTGCCATCCTGAAATGTAAATTCCTCGATTGTGAGTATTTGGTGCTTTTTGATGTTTATCACCATGGCAGTGCTTGTTGTATTCACATGCAGCTTGTTACAACTCGCTTGCTGACTGATCTATTCCCTTTGCGAAACGCTGCAGAGAAGGCAATCGGTCTAACTTCCATTTAAGAACCTGGTGGTAAAGGGCGGTCATGTGGGATAGCAGACTAACAGCAGCGAATGGCCTTGTCGATCCTTCTCGATCCCGGGTCCAAGAAATTCACGGAGCACAAGTTCTCGGTCTCGTGAGTGGGTTGATAGACGGATAATGAATGCCATCTGTGTGAGCTGCTACATTCAGGCGGGGTGCGTTAATCCTGTGGGGGGTGCCTGTGTTCGCGCCCCCGCCCCCACACTCCTCTTCTGCCCCCACTCTCCGGGACGCAGCCCCCAGGCCGCCAGACTTGTGTAAAAGCAGAAAGTCTGTCCAAGTCACAAGTGCGTAGCGCACGTGGCAGCCATTTACTGACACTGCCAGCAGGATAGTTCGGTGGGTTCGTGTGCCTACCGCACAAGGTTTGCCTCGCCAGAGGAAGCTTTCATCCTCCCCAGGTTGATACATTCCGAGCTGCTGTGCCGTGTAATATTAACCCTGCCGTAACCACAGATCATCAGACACAACCCACCCGTGAAATTGCTCAGTGGGTTGAGGCACTGCTGCATGTCTGCAGTAAAAAAAAGTGGTTCCCTTGTTTGGCACCGCGGATAGCCGGTAGTAATCTGTATTCATGGTACAGTACGGCACTTGGCATTAATTTAATGCCATGATAAATTGCAACTCTTCATTTCTGAGCTGATTACCACAAGTGTGAATGAGCACTGATTTTAAATGACAGCTGCTGTTGTACTGAGGTTTACATATTTTGTATGTTTATTATTCGTTAAGTTGCAGTCTACACACAACATTGTTATTGCCTCTAGAGATGGTGAGTGTACTGATTTATAGTCTAGCCTGGATCATAAGGGTCAGGTATACAGGATCTAATGTACTCGACCAAAGTGCTTGCCATCCCTGCCCCATGGAAAATAAACCCTTCCACCTGATAAAAACCCAACATGGTTTGTCCCATATACATTATAGCATACAAGGCTCTTTAAAAAAAATATATATATATATATATATATATATATATATATATATATATATATATATATATATATATATATATATATATATATATATATATATATATATATATATATTATATACACCTTTACAAAAACAAATACAATATAATGCAGTTTTACCTTTTATGGGTTTTGTTTTCTAGACTGTTGAATTTTTACTGCGCACAAGCTGTGGCAGTCGGGACCTATATGAAATAACTTCTGATGAATGCACACAAATATGTATGAATTCTTAAGTTTTATAAAACGTTATGTTACCACTGTCAGTTCTTCCGTAGAGTCCAGTGCAGTCAGTCAGTGGTATCATTTCAGGATTAGCTTTTTTGCAAGTGTCAGTTTTTCATACACAGTAACTTTCCTCAAAATCGAGGCAGGTGTTACACTTGATTTGTTGTGTGTCGAAAGCCTCAGATACGTATAAATTGACATTCTAGCCAATCACAATGCATTGCCGATGATCCAGTATGCAATAGTGTTTAATATTGCTTTTCATTTACAGATGACTGCATTCAATTCTGGAGCAGCAAGTACATTTCCTGATTTTCCTCTATTGTTTATTTCAGCATTCATTTGCACCCCACCCACTCCCCCCGTTACTTTCAGACTTTTCTTTCTTAAACACTGCAGGTCCTGTCTGGCTTCTCCTTCCTGTTCGTGCTACTGAAGTTCAGATGCAGGATTGGAAGTTTTCTTTGCGTATTTGCATAAATGTGTTTTAAATTGGCTGCTGACTCCTGAAAACATGTGGAACTTCAAATGCCCGTGGGTCTTTTGTCTTTGTGTTACAGCTTACTGTGTGGGCGTTTCAGTTGGCTCAGGATTTCAGCCTGATCCAGTGAGTGAAATCTGTAATTGTGGGCATGTGAACTTCTGAGGCCAAAATCAGTTGGTTACATGCTAACATGCAATCCACACCATGCACAGTTACCCCAATACGCGCACACACACAAGCACAAACCCACACGTTCATGCAGTTACATTCATTACTGTTACATATATGACCGCACAAGCACTCACGCACATATGAGCTAATTCAGACATGTACAGATATAAAAAAAATAAAGCAAAGACAGACAGATACAAGTGAGTGCAGAGTGACAGTGAGTGCAGAGTGACAGTGAGTGCAGAGTGACAGTGAGTGCAGAGTGCGTGCAGAAACAGTGAGTGCAGAGTGACAGTGAGTGCAGGGTGAGTGCAGAGTGCAGAGTGACAGTGAGTGCAGAGTGACAGTGAGTGCAGAGTGACAGTGCGTGCAGAGTGACAGTGAGTGCAGAGTGCGTGCAGAGTGACAGTGCGTGCAGAGTGACAGTGCGTGCAGAGTGACAGTAAGTGCAGAGTGACAGTGAGTGCAGAGTGACAGTGAGTGCAGAGTGACAGTGAGTGCAGGGTGAGTGCAGAGTGCAGAGTGACAGTGAGTGCAGAGTGACAGTGAGTGCAGAGTGACAGTGAGTGCAGAGTGACAGTGAGTGCAGAGTGCGTGCAGAGTGACAGTGCGTGCAGAGTGACAGTGCGTGCAGAGTGACAGTAAGTGCAGAGTGACAGTGAGTGCAGAGTGCGTGCAGAGTGACAGTGAGTGCAGAGTGACAGTGAGTGCGGAGTGACAGTGAGTGCAGAGTGACAGTGAGTGCAGAGTGACAGTGAGTGCAGAGTGACAGTGAGTGCAGAGTGCGTGCAGAAACAGTGAGTGCAGAGTGCGTGCAGAGTGACAGTGAGTGCAGAGTGCGTGCAGAGTGACAGTGAGTGCAGGGTGAGTGCAGAGTGAGTGCAGAGTGACAGTGAGTGCAGAGTGACAGTGAGTGCAGAGTGACAGTGAGTGCAGAGTGACAGTGAGTGCAGAGTGAGTGCAGAGTGACAGTGAGTGCAGAGTGACAGTGAGTGCAGAGTGACAGTGAGTACAGAGTGGCAGTGAGTACAGTCACTCAGCACCACCACAGCATCACTCAGAACCACCACAGCATCACTCAGAACCACCACAGCACCACTCAGCACCACCACAGCATCACTCAGCATCACTCAGCACCACCACAGCACCACCATAGCACCACCACAGCACCACCATAGCACCACCACAGCATCACTCAGCACCACCACAGCACAAATATGTCCTCTCAATGTTTCAAGCTTTATTACAAATGTCACAAAAAGATGTTAATATTTCACTTCTGTTCTTGGATTTCGTTACAATAAAATACACTGAACATAATCTTCACAAAAGTTATTTACAAAAGTTTAAGCTATTGCCATTATAAATTACAATCACTTTTATTAAGTATTAAAAAAAATTAAAAGCCATTGTTATTTGTAATATCAATACATCTAAGTCACGTAAATACAAATGTTGCATTACAAATGCTATAGGTGTCACATTTGCGAAAGTTATAACTATTGGCATTGTAAATGACAAAGCTATTAATTTAGCTATTTTCAAAACCAACACATAAATGAACATTTGGTAAATTACCATTAAAATATTTGACTTTTTTACTAAGATATTATTGTACTCTTTTATGCAAACAAAATTTAGATACTGCATAAATAACTTTAATAAAACATATTTTATATGTAGCTTTTTATGTAAAAAAATAACTATAGCACAAAGCAAAAAACAATTGCCATTTACAATGCTAATAGCTCAAACTTAAATAATGCGAGACCTATTGCATTGCAAATGCTTGTTACCTGTGGTCACCGGAGTGAGGCCTACTGACTTACTTACATAATGTTCTGCAGCAGTGTGCCTACATCACCGATAGCCTACATTGGAGTGGTGTGCAGTGCTGCTCAGTGCATGTGTGTTATATTCATGTGCAGGTGGTATGTGTGCCTGTCAATGGTATAATACATAGAATATGTAGTGCTGTGCATTGGGTGTATGTGATACGCTTGTGCTGGGTGTATGTGTGCCTGTGAATAGTACAGTACATGGAACAGTCTGGGTTCCAATTTGGGAGACCCAGGGCTAACTGGAGGAGCACGAGGAGGTAGAGAAATCCCCCCAGACACGTGTGGATTGCTGCATTCCTGTGAGCTTGGTGGGACACACTGGAGGAAGGGAGAGCCAGGCTCTTCAATGTACTTCAAAGGGGGCTGTTTGATTCACAGAGACGTCTCTGGAAAGGGACCTGGGCACATCTCAGGAATGAGATGAGGCTGATAAGAGAATCATAAAGAGTAGTGCTAAGGCCCTCGGTTAACCTTTTGATGCACACAACGTTGTGGCTGACATCCAGATGCAATCCTCTAGTTGGCCTGTGTTGTGGGGATTTAAGATTTGAAGTCACTCCTGCTGTGACAGACTGCTTTATGGAGGCAGAGCAGGTCAGAGGAGTGGGCACTTCAAAAGGAAGCATACCACCAACATATACTTTAGCACCTTCAACGTGGCGCAGATTCCTGCGCTGTGCTGAACGTTCTAATGAGCCAACGGGCTCATGACGGAACGGTTCCGTCATGAGCACAGGCCAACCGACGCTCATGACGGAACTGTTCCGTCAATAGCATCGAAGGGGTTAAAGATTCAAACTCTAAATCATATCCGGTCTCTGGAAATGGACTATAAGAAGGGCAGTTTGAGGCCCCCAAAATTGTCAACTACTAAGCAACCAGTCAAGATGTGTGAGGAGGAGATGCTCTGTATGACTTCTGCCTGGGGTCAGAACTGGAGGCCTAGGCCTGCCAGTCTCCCAGCTGGGCGAGGGGACATCACTCAGGACATCCAAGATCACCTGCCCCTGGATTACCAGTGCTTGCCAAGACCAGTGTATCCTGTGAGGAAGAGAAGAGCATTGGAAGGAATGTGGCTCAGCAGGAGATCCTGGTGATTGGATCCATGTAGCGAGGTCAGAGGACATGGCTGCTGCACTTATCGGGTCATTGCACGTGTGCAGGTTAAAGCCAGAAACTCCTGTATGCCAGTGGAGGTCCCCCATGAATTCAGCTGTGAACCTTGCTGCACTGATTGGGTCATTGTTCATGTGCAGGTTTGTATTGGCGACCCCATATGTCAGGAGGGGCTATCAACGATGATTAGTATCGTACAGACGGGCTTGTGGCCTGTGTGCGGCATGAAGTTGGCAACCCCGTATGCCAGGTGGGGCCGCTGTGACGAAATCTGCTATGACGATCAGGATGTGGCTCATGAAAGGGGCAAAGTTGGTGACCCTGAATGCCACTGTAAAGATTGCTGCTGTACCAATCGAGCCATAGCCCATGTGCAGACTGAGGATGGTGACTCTGTATGCCAGGTTGGGCCAAGCTGGAAAAAGACCAGTAACATGGTCTGGCTGGGATTTTCATCAAGAGGAAGAGGTTCCTGTGGAGACCAATGCAGGCCCAAGTCCTTGACTCAGAACCAGCAGCATGAAATCACCCCCCACCTGTAAGGGGGTGGGAGGTCCAACGAAACTTACCTGCATTGGAGGAGTATCAAGAAACCCACCAGCCACTATCTATGCAGTACTGCATGTGAGGAACTCTAGGACAACCGACCACTGCCCCAGCAGGGCGCGTGTGAGGAACTCACAGGAGACAGCCACTGCAGCTTCAGCGCCCAAGAAGGTGGCATGCTCGTAGACTATTGTTCATGCAGGTTCTGCTGGTGCGGGTACGACTGACATACGGGCCAGATGGCCCTGGGTAACTAGCCTGCAATATAGCTCTTCAGCACTGGAACACTCTTAACTTCATAAGAGTTGGACTCCTGAGACTCAGACTACTAGTGGGGCTGAACCTGGAAGTAGCGTATAATGAATACGGAATAATCAATACCGCTTGCTATAGGGACTCAGAAACCTGCATACTAAAACATGAGATCCCTGACCTGAGGGGAATGTATGTATTGTTTGTAATTCCAGTATTTTACTTTGTGTTCGTAGATACATGCTCCTTTTTTAAAGTACTTGGTTGGGCAATCCTTTATTGTTGCAGCTGAACGTATTTTGAGATGTGACACTGTGTTCACCCCATGTCTACCTCCCCCTAAGAAGCCCTGGACTGCTCGACTTACACTACCAAGGAGGGTAAAGAGTAACCCTGGGCGGTGAACTCCATTCCTTTCGTGGAGTTTGTGGAGTATTCCGCACTCCACGGACCCTGCAGTGCTTTGCAGAGCGGAATTTATTTCCTCGCTTGTGCTCGTCAACGTCAATTTGGCGAGGACGGAAAATCCACCTCCTGGTGAGATGTTTCCTTGCTCGCACTCGCCAAGGTCTAGTTGGCGAGCGTGAGTGAGGAAAATAAACCTCCTGGTGAGTTGTCTCAACACAGGTGGTTGGATTTCTCAATGCAAACTGGTTGCAGCAGGTCGTGACCACTCGCATTGAGGAAACTTCCATACACATTGAGAAAGCTGCCGCTCGAGTAGAAAATCTGCTTGAGCAGCAGAAAGGAAGCTGCATGACCCTAACGCACTCCGCCGCTTGCGGAACTCCAAGTAGCGCAGCAGAGTCTTTTTGTCACTTCCGCGGAACTCCGTCCATGCTTAGTAAAGAGATTAATGGGTACTTGTTCCAGTTACTCAGGATCCATAGTGTGCAGGCCCCGGGGCATCAAGAGTAAGAGGCCTCATCCCCCATGGGTTGCTTTACCCTTGGCCCTCTTAGCAGGGTTCTCAGAGAAGCCTTCCACACATCAGGATGGACATACTTAAATGTGATTACTACATGCACGTTTCTTGTTTGTAATGTGGTGTGCACAGGATGTAACTGGTTCTCTTCCTAACAAGTGTTGCCAATTTAGGGCAACTTATGTAAAGTTATGTCTGTGTTTAAAAACTTTGGAAGGGCTCTCCATTCGCTTGCTGTATCATGTTATGGTTTATTTGTCTCATCCGTGTGGTTTCACAATGCCTCACTGTCGGCTACCGGTCAGGACGCCTACTCACAGAAGCCACGGCTGTTGACTCCTGTACTGGATACACCAAATAACGTGCAAAAGAGTACAAGAGAGATCACATCAATACGCGAATTATTATAAAATAATTTCCTGGAATACAAACAAAAAGTTAGATTTGGTGTTTGCATGTATCGGACGAGGACCTCATGGACTCTAGAAAAGGTATGTTGGACCAGTGGGTTTTGCTGCGTGTTGCACAATTGTGGCAACCTGCGTCAACTTCCCACTAGTAATATATGAAACACTGGTTGTTGACAATCAATATGCAGCTCGGAGAGTGGAACCAGAAACATGGGAGAGCACAGGAAATGGGCCTAAGTATGCAACACAGTAACTGTAGATCTTAGTCAGCAACTTCTATTTTGTGTGTTTATACATACCAAACATCCCTTCGCAAGAGAAACATTCCTCACATTCCAACAAAGCTTGTAGAACAAACTTTCCATTTGTTGCTTGCATTCTCGATAATGCGGTTAAGACATTTATAAAATATATAAATATATGTATAGAAAACATATTTTTCTCTTATTGACATAATTTAGTCCAAAACACAGTGCACGGTTCAAACAAAGGCACTGCAACGATGTATTTCAAGTGCAATAAAATCAGTCACGGGCCTAGGACATTTGTAAGAAACAAAACAATCTATCCAGGGCTGCTGGCTCCAGAGCCACTGGGCTAGCTGTTGGACCATAGCCAGGGTAAAATGGTGTCAGGATAGTAGGTGCTGTTGAAGGGATTCAGCCTCAGACCAGCGAGTCCATGGGCTGCGGCAGCACCGCATGTTATATGATAAGAGCTCACTGTGTAAACGATTGCAACTATCCTTTAAACCTGTCAGTCATATCTACACTGCTCTCTAGCACGGATCATAGAACCAATCTCTCTGAATACATATTACTCCCAGTAACAACAGGAAGGTAATTAAGTGGAAAAAAACAATTCTCCAAGTCTGATATCATGACCTCAGTTTAAACAACTTTAACACAATCGTTGTCACTCTAGTTGATAAGCCCTCTAGTAAGGATCCGTTTATGGGGGCGCACCAGTGCCTGTTCAGATCTTTAGGTCTGGAATGCACTAGCGAAAAGCAGCCCATCTACCTCGAATACGTCCCCTTTGGTATAATGCCGATTGAAGAAAGGCTAAATCTGCCCTAATAATGGCCATGAGACAAGGCGACACCCCGAAGATCAGAGAAATGAGAGGGAGCTCTAAAGATATAACTGCTAAATCTAAACAGAATTGAATAGATACCAGCTGGCATGACCTACTAGAAGTATCTAGAAATAAGAATGACAAAGCTTTCTGGCATATAGTTGCGCATGGAAGCACTACAGTTACAAGCCACCTAGAACATCACATTCCAGCCCATAATTGGGGATTTTTTTTTGCCACATTGTATAGCGTCCAAGCACCTTCTAGTGACATAATAGCTATGCCAAAGGTCTGTTTAGTCACATCACGTGACGGGGATGGTCCAAAAGATTCTGCTCCATTTTTCTCACTTGAAGATACCCGCAGGGCCATCAATTAACTTAGACCTGGGAAAGCCTCTGGACCAGATAAATCCCAGGGCGACCTATACCGATCAGACCAACCCGTCTTGGGTCCCTTACATTAACAAACTATCAAATAACGTAATAGGAGGTGATGATATCCCAGACACATGGCGGGAACTGAACATAGTTATTCCTCTGTATAACAAGGAAGACAGAAACAACCCAGGAACAGATGAATGACGTTACAACGTGTTATTTTACAACGCAGACCGTTACATCGCAATTTTTACAACGCAGGAACCATTACAATGCATGCCTTTACAACGCATGTCATTACATAGCAGATACTATTACAACGCATGCCAATACAACGTAAGTATAGGTAAGTATATCTTTTTAAAAAAAATGTAATTAAGTTAATTTTATTAATTTAATTTAATTAATTTAATTTTATTAATTTTAAAAAGTAATTAATTTAATTTAATTTAATTATTGTAATTTAATTAATATTAAAATTGTAATTAATTTAATGTATTTAATTTAATTTAATTAATGTAATTTAAATAAATTAAGAATTGTAAATAATATAATTTAATTTAATATAATTAATTTAATTTTAATAATTAAAAAAAAAATTAATTTAATTTCATTTAATTAATGTAATTTAATTAATTTATAAATTGTAAATAATATAATTTAATTTATTTAATTTAATTAATTTAAAAAATGTAATTAATTTAATTTAATTTAATTAATGTAATTTAATTAATTTATTAATTGTAAATAATATAATTAATTTAATATAATTTAATTTAATTTAATTAATTTAATTAATTTAATTTATTTAAAGTCGAGATTTTTAAAAAAGTAAACCCTAAAAATACCCCTGTACCCCAAAACACAAACCCAGCCCTAAAACCTAAAAATACCCCTGTATCCCAAAAACCAAACCCAGCCCTAAAACCTAAAAATACCCCTGTACCCCAAAAAACAAACCCAGCCCTAAAACCTAAAAATACCCCTGTACCCCAAAAACCAAACCCAGCCCTAAAACCTAAAAATACCCCTGTACCCCAAAAACCAAACCCAGCCCTAAAACCTAAAAATACCCCTATACCCCAAAAACCAAACCTAGCCCTAAAACCTAAAAATACCCCTGTACCCCAAAAACCAAACCCAGCCCTAAAACCTAAAAATACCCCTGTACCCCAAAAACCAAACCCAGCCCTAAAACCTAAAAATACCCCTGTACCCCAAAAACCAAACCTAGCCCTAAAACCTAAAAATACCCCTGTACCCCAAAAACCAAACCCAGCCCTAAAACCTAAAAATACCCCTGTACCCCAAAAACCAAACCCAGCCCGAAAACCTAAAAATACCCCTGTACCCCAAAAACCAAACCCAGCCCTAAAACCTAAAAATACCCCTGTACCCCAAAAACCAAACCCAGCCCTAAAACCTAAAAATACCCCTGTACCCCAAAAACCAAACCCAGCCCTAAAACCTAAAAATACCCCTGTACCCCAAAAACCAAACCCAGCCCAAAAACCTAAAAATACCCCTGTACCCCAAAAACCAAACCTTGCCATAAAACCTAAAAATAAATATATTTATGTAGATTTAATATTAATCAAATTAATTAAATAATATTAAATAAAATTAAAAAAAAATTATATACTTACCTATACTTACGTTGTAATGGCATGCGTTGTAATAGCATCTGCTATGTAATGACATGCGTTGTAAAGGCATGCATTGTAATGGATCCTGCGTTGTAAAAGTTGTGTTGTAATAGAAGTCCGTTGTAAAAGTTGCGTTGTAACGGTGCAATACCCCCAGGAACTACCGCCCCATAAGTCTGATTGACAGTCTCCAGAAGGTGTATGTCAACAGATTTTGGATAAGCTACAGCAATGGACAACTGAAACTAACATTTTATCTCCCTTAAAAGCTGATGTCAGGTAAAAGATCAGTAGAGTTGACCAATATTCCGGTTTACTCAGTCAGTCAGTCAAAGTTTCTTTATTCGATTAATTAAAATCATAAAAGAATAACGAGCAATACACGGTAACATTTCATCATGACACATAGTAATACATACAGGAAAATGTATAAATTTACAAAGATTTTATAAATTTTTTTAAAATTTATAAAAACCCTAAAAACACATTATACAAGAATAAAATTGTACCATAATCTAAAAAGTTCATTTAAATATAGATGGTAATCAATGATCAAGGACACAGTTCCTGGCGTTGAGGCGATGCTTATTTATACGTGCGCCAGCAACCAAAAAACTAGCAACATGAAATGCCACTTTTAAACTGGATAAAAGTTGCAGAAATAGCATAGCTGGTTTAACTTGAGTAAAACCCATATTGCACAGTATAGGCAGCAGGAATTTTTTTCTGCACTCTTTGTAATGACCACAGAACAGAATAAAGTGCGTTGTGTCTTGAATAGAAAATTGGTCACAATCACAAGGATCAGCATATTCAGGTCTAGACCACTTTTTAAAATTGCCCAGTATATAAGGAATTAAATCAAGGCGAAATCTTGTTAGGAGGAAACGATGGTATGGTTTATGTACCGAACAGAGATATGGTTCCATACCTGGGACAGTTATTATCGTACAATGTTTCCTAACCGTAGATTTGTTCAACTCTGTGGCTTCCCTCTCCAGGACATAACGCTCAGTCAAAAGATTTTTGACTGTCTTTATGTCTTCTAGATTTATCAAATGTGGGGAGGAAAAAAGTTCAGATCGGCCAACTAGAGTTAGCTGCGTCTTGACATATTTTAGCCAAGGAATGTTATAAACATTATCCAAGGCTAAGCAATCTTTAAAAATATGATGGTTTAGAGTGAGCTCCTGATTGAGCCACACTTTTAACCAACCAATAACTGGGGCTGCCTTCAGGGTGTCGGTAATGTAGCCCAGGCCGAGCTCTGTATGTATTATGTAAGTAGAAATTGACTGGGGGACAGAGAGCAGAGTTCTCAGGAATTTATTTTCAACTTTTTGAATTTTATCATGCTCATGATTAGTGTGCCCCCAAATGACAGAGCCGTATTGGGCAACCGATAAACATTTAGATTTGTAGACCTTTATAATGCTCTCCATGGGGCGAGCACCCAGCTTTTTAGCAAAGCCAAGCAGCCCAGCAGCCGCTCTTGCTACTGCGTTGCTTTTGGCCAAAAGCTGAGGGCCCCACTTGCCTTTTTCGTCAAAGATCACGCCCAGGTAGGGGAAAGATGGAACTCTCCTGACCTCCTTCCCTGAGCACAAGAAAGTTTTGGACTTTTTTTTTCTGCCTGCGGCTCCTACTATCATTACGTGGGATTTTTCTACATTAGTTTTCATGTCCAGTGAGGACATGAAATCCCCAAAAGCTAACAGAAGTTTGCTTAGTGCCACTCCAGAGCGTGCTAGAAGGACGGCATCGTCCGCGTACAGGAGAACAGGAATCTTTTTTTCTCCTGCGCGCGGAATGTCCATGTGAGACGCAGCCAAAACTGCTTCAAGACCATTTATATAGAGTGTAAAGAGAAGGGGTGCAAGGATGCATCCCTGCCTAACCCCTCTCCCTGAATCAAAGTGACAGGTACATCTCCCTTCGCTGGTCACTCTGACAGACGTCTTGAGGTCTCTATGTAACTCTGCCAAGTATCCCACTAATGGGGCATCAAAGCCCATGGCCAAAAGGACCCCCCACAGCTTAGCCCTGTTGACCAGGTCAAAAGCTGAGGAGAGGTCCATAAAGGCCATGTACAGGGAGCCCCCCTTGGCTGCTACATACTTACTAATGATCAGTTCTAAATTCAGACACTGATCCAGGGTTCCCCTTTTTGCTCTGAAGCCGTATTGTGCATTTGATAAAATGCCCTTTTCTTCTAAAAACAGGGTCAATCTACCTAAGAGGACTCTTCCCTGAATCTTGACACTTGAGTCAATTAGGGAGATTGGCCTATAGCAGGCTGGGTCTATTCTTTGTCCCTTTTTAAAAATAGGTATTATGGTGGACTTCGACCAGCTACTAGGAAATACAAAATCTCTTGTGGCATTAAAAATGTTGGTAAGAATTTTGGCGCTTAATTCAGGGGCACTCTTAAAAAAGTCAGCGGGGACCCCGTCAGGGCCTGGGGCCTTTTTAGAGTGTGTGTCGCTGATAGCTTTTTTTACCTCTTCTATACTAAAAGGAGAAATGGGAGGGACTGCTTGTGTGGATTGTAATCCACAGCCTGAGGTATTATCAGGGCAACTGTAGATATTGCTGAAGTGTGTGACCCATTGGTCATCCGGAATGGTGCAATCTTCTCTCTGCTTATCTGTATCGACAAAAAAGGGATGATTTATTATCGCCCAAAATTTTGAGCTATCTCTTTGGATTTCGGGCGAGAGCAAATCGTTCCAGGCCTCAGCTTTGATCTCTGATTTTCTCTTTTTGATGGCGTCGTTATAGTTTTTCCTTAACATCGCTATCTGTGCTTTATCTCTTGGCTCCGTTTTTAAAGACTTTAGGAGAATTGAGTGGGCCTTTGAACAACCTATGTTAAACCATTTTTTACCTCTACATGTCCGACCCGTATTTCTTACAGTCAGGTCCAGATCAATCTGATTGCAGATAGTATTAAAAGCCTCTATCAAACTGGAAGACGGGTTGTTTTTATCTAGGCAGATTGCGACCTCACCCTCAACTTTGGACAGGGTATCCTGTATAAAAGTGATCGGGGTGACTTGATCCCACTTCAGCCTACGGTTCTGATCTCCCAGAACTAGAATAGTCGCGCATGAGGCTACAGCTTCTCTCTTTCCAAGAACTCCCTGGGATAGAATCTCTAAAATTACTGGGTTATGATCACTAAAAGCTGAGGTTTCTACCTTATAGGTTGAGACCTCAGACAAAATACTAGACGACAAAAAGATATAATCTACTATTGTGCCAGAGTTGTTACCCACAAAAGTCGGTAACCTCAAGTCTCTAATACTGCTAGAGAATTCATAAAGATTAAAAGTTGCTAATAATGATTCCAAAGCCTCCCCACGCGGTGAGTGTTCAAAGTGCGGAATACAGAGATAAGGGGGAAAATCTTCATATTCCTCACGACAGTCCCTGTCGCATGGGTGGATATTGTAGTCTCCCATGAGAATCACGTCAAAGCCGTGGGCACTGTTTTCGCTGTGGGAAGACAAAAAATCCTCTAAGGTTTCCAAATGCTCGTTGAGCAGTTGACTGACAGGGGAATTATAAAAATTAACTAATAAGATAGGCTGTGAGTTAAAAGTAGTTAATTCAACTGCTAGTATGTTTGTTGAATTAAAGTTGATTCGTCTTGGCTTTCCCTGAACGTTTAAGGAAATATATATAGCCAAGCCTCCCTTTGCCCTTCCAGATGTGCTAGGAATAGCAGGTACAGAGAACTGGGAAAAGCCGTCTAGAGCAAAACCGTCGGACGTCTCCCAGGTCTCCTGGAATACAAGAATGTCGTGGGAACTAACCATTTCCAGCCAGTCCTTGTTACCAATTTTTGAGTTAATGCCAGCGATGTTCCAGCTCAAGATACTACACACCCTGTTGCTTTTATTTTTTAGATCTAAATGTACAGGGGCAGGAAAAGAAACAGGTAAAAAATCCTCACTGTTAGTATCTTCTATAGGAGCGAGTCAATCATTCTGGTCCATGAAGGACAATGGGGCATAGCGGTTAAATAACTGGAGAGGTTCAACAAAAGAATTTTGTCTTGATAGGAAAGGATATTGAGCTACAGAATTATGCCTTGTAACCTGCCCTTGTCTGGGGTTGGAATCCCAGGGTCTGTCCCACCCCAGCGCTGGAGTCCTTGGGTACGTGACATTTTGTTGCTCCCCATAGAAAAACTTCAAAGTAAGAGGAACAACAGTGCCTTTTCTGCGTTGAGGGGGGAGAAGATTAGCCAGGATGTTTGGGAGAACGTCTTGGTTCGAGAGGGTCACTGCCACGCAGTCCCCCTTAAACTTTTTTGGGCGATTTCCCAACCACGGGACCCTGGTCGCGGACGTAATGACAGTTGCCAGATGACGTTTCCCCCCAGGGGCTAACCGCATATTGTTGGTTAGCCAATGTAAAGCCTTACTAGTAAGGGAGGTAGGGCTTTCGGCTATTCCCCCTTCCAGAGGGGGTACGTTTGCAAGCACCAGAACCACAGGGGTGGCCTCAACTAGAAATTGGTGGGGGACCGTTGTTTGGGTAGTTGCCGGGGGTGGTCCAACAGAAGGGGGAACATCAGTTGGGATGGAAACCAGGAGAGGGCCCTCAGAGATGGAAGACATAGGTATTAGTGGCTGGGGCAGAGGAATGTCAACAGGTAAATGAGTCCCTTCATTATCACGAAAGACTTCATTAATCGCATCTCCCCCTATGTTGTTGGGCATGATAGAGACTATCTTGGTGATATTTTCTACCCCATCTGCTACCTTGGAGCTTAGACCACCCAACCTCTTGACCTCTGCATTCAATTTGTCTAACTTAGATATTAAAGGTTTGACAATGGCATTGATTTTGTGCTCAAGAAAGTCAGAGATCCTTTCGAAAAGAGCGTCCTCAAAATTATGACACTGATTATCCTCCATGACGTCCGCTTGTTTAGTCTTAGGGGTAGTAACCCTTTTCTTTCTTGCCCCTATACGAGGGCCACTCAGCTTTAGGGGGATCTTTGTGCATAAGCGTCTTGGTCTTGTAGCATGCCCTTTTGGTGTCATCTCCTTGGGTGCAGCTTGTTCATGTTTCTCTTGATCACAGTCAGTGTCAATATCAAGTACCACCCTCCGCCTGTGTATTAGAAGTCTCAATAGCCATATCCGCATTATCTGGTGCACAGCTTACATCCAGGAGAATGGGGCCGCTAATTAAATTCTCCTGGCTAGTTTCTTGCAAGATGGTGTCATCAATCATGGTGGAAGCTGTAGGTGACAAACAGCGAAGGTCTGGGGATTGGCTTAGACCAAGTGAGTCTCTCCTTTGCATATTAATTTTCCTGACAGTCTGGACAAGGAAATTATCAAGGGTCTTCTGTGGGGCTTCCTTAGTTTTCACAGGCATACTTTTCAATGTACTCACAGCCAACGTTTAAAACTTTAGATACGTAATATATGGTTAACACCACAATATGGCTTACTTGATATCAGTCCTGTAGAGTTTCTGGCCCAGCCCTGCCTCCTCGTGCCGCTGAGGGCCGTAGAGGGCCCGCCCTTTGCCCGGGCTTAGCGCCGGGCGTCCCGCTCGCGTCCCGCGAAGCTGGTCCTGGTGCGCTTTTGTGCGCCTCCCCTGGCGCCCTCGCGGTGTCACAGCGTGCGCCGCCGTGTAGGCTGCCGGGATTCGTAGTCCCGGAGCGGCGGCGCTTTCTGACTCCAGGGAAGGTGACTCTCGGCGGTGGCGGCGTGGGCAGTGGCGCCTGGCAAGCTGTGGCGTTCTGCGTGTTGCGGCGGCTTCAGGTAAGTTTTTTAGGTGTCTCCCAAAGCTCCGCCGGTCCTGGTGCGCTTTTGTGCGCCTCCCCTGGCGCCCTCGCGGTGTCACAGCGTGCGCCGCCGCGTAGGCTGCCGGGATTCGTAGTCCCGGAGCGGCGGCGCTTTCTGACTCCAGGGAAGGTGACTCTCGGCGGTGGCGGCGTGGGCAGTGGCGCCTGGCAAGCTGTGGCGTTCTGCGTGTTGCGGCGGCTTCAGGTAAGTTTTTTAGGTGTCTCCCAAAGCTCCGCCGGTCCTGGTGCGCTTTTGTGCGCCTCCCCTGGCGCCCTCGCGGTGTCACAGCGTGCGCCGCCGCGTAGGCTGCCGGGATTCGTAGTCCCGGAGCGGCGGCGCTTTCTGACTCCAGGGAAGGTGACTCTCGGCGGTGGCGGCGTGGGCAGTGGCGCCTGGCAAGCTGTGGCGTTCTGCGTGTTGCGGCGGCTTCAGGTAAGTTTTTTAGGTGTCTCCCAAAGCTCCGCCGGTCCTGGTGCGCTTTTGTGCGCCTCCCCTGGCGCCCTCGCGGTGTCACAGCGTGCGCCGCCGCGTAGGCTGCCGGGATTCGTAGTCCCGGAGCGGCGGCGCTTTCTGACTCCAGGGAAGGTGACTCTCGGCGGTGGCGGCGTGGGCAGTGGCGCCTGGCAAGCTGTGGCGTTCTGCGTGTTGCGGCGGCTTCAGGTAAGTTTTTTAGGTGTCTCCCAAAGCTCCGCCGGTCCTGGTGCGCTTTTGTGCGCCTCCCCTGGCGCCCTCGCGGTGTCACAGCGTGCGCCGCCGCGTAGGCTGCCGGGATTCGTAGTCCCGGAGCGGCGGCGCTTTCTGACTCCAGGGAAGGTGACTCTCGGCGGTGGCGGCGTGGGCAGTGGCGCCTGGCAAGCTGTGGCGTTCTGCGTGTTGCGGCGGCTTCAGGTAAGTTTTTTAGGTGTCTTACTCTATTACGATGGAAATACCTTCATCTAGCCAAAGATCACTGGTACGTGGCCTTTGTCAACGTTAAAAAGGCATTTGACTTTGCTCAGGTGAGGTGGGGAGCAAGAGGGGAGTTAACTAATTGTATATCAATCGATCGAGGAGTCCGGCAAAGATGTGTTTTAGCCCCGACTTTATTTTCACTTTATATCAAGGATGTACTTAAATTCTTGAATGATTGCATTCTTGACTCTCCCAGACTCAATGGAAGCTCCATACCGACGCTTCTGTTCGCAGATGATATATTATTCATTTCAGCCACACTCATGGGCTTACAAAACCTCTTAAATACATGTATGGTTTTCTGTGACGAGAGGGTTTTAGAAATCAATATGTCAAAAACTAAGAACATGATTTTTAATCCTCCCAAAACATTCAGAAGTGGGTTTTGCATAAAGGAGGTTATTTTGCAGAAAGATGTAAATTTCGACTATTTTAGCATTACTCTAGATAAATAGACTTCTTGGTCGAAGCAATCGAACAAAGTACATCTTTGCTGCACGGTGCTTTTGCCATGCTAAAAAGATACAAAAAACCACACCTAGATATGTATTTCCGGTCTTAGAGATCTACCGAGCAAAGTTATAGAGCGCAACCAGTACCTGGCGGAACTCTGGGGTTATGTGAGGAAAAAAGAGGTGGCTGTCAAAGAACACCTCTTCCTCAGATCTTTGCTTAACTAGCCGCAAAGTACACCTTTAATCCCCCTTTTTTGACACAGGGCTAAAATGAATAAATGATATAGCAGCTTTAAAGCCCATTTTATTTTGGATATGATTGTGGTCAATCCCAGAATTAGACCGTATAGAAGTGCATTAACTGAGGTCTTAGGCATGACTAATTAGTTGTCTTCTAAAAGGCTCACCTGGCATGAGTTCAATCTGCAGTAATCCTCTTTTATAACTGGAGATACAAAAACAGCTGTTAAAATAGCATTCTGGGCTTATGACTATGATCAGTATCACAAATGTAGCAGATATTGCACCCTTACGGTTTTTTTTATCTTTTAAATGTATTTCTGCTTTTGAACCCTCTCTCGAGTATATTACTCCCTTTTTAGACAAGAATGTATATATTAAGTTTAGGTTGGGTACTTTTCAGATAGGGCAATTTACAAGTAATTGCAAAAAGCCATCTGCAGTCCCCCCTCCTGTGTGTTCTGAGGAGCTACAAGAGAAGATCTGGAACATCTACTGTTTTTCTGTCCCCGTTATTGACCCTATTGACACTACTCGCACTTTGGAGGTACTTTGGAGGCATTAGTTAGAAGCATCCTAACAGCAGCAGCACGCCGTCCATTTCACCGCCGGCTTGGGGACTTCAACATCGTCCCTTGTGCTGCTGGAGCGCTACTCCGTCATTGCGTGTAATCTGAGCCACGCGGCGCATAAAGGTGGCTGCGGACTCCCAAGGGGCGGAAGCCCGTTATTGACACTACTCGCACTTTGGAGGTACTTTGGAGGCATTAGTTGGAGGCATCCTGACAGCAGCGGCACGCCGTCCATTTCACCGCCGGCTTGGGGACTTCAACATCCAACGTCCCTTGCGCTGCTGGAGCACAACCGCATCATCTTGTGTAATCTGCACCAGGCGGCGCATAAAGGCGGCTGCGGACTCCCGCAGCGTGGGACGCGCGCGGGCTTGCCCCGGCCAAGCCTAGACCAAGGACGGGCCCGTCTGCGCCCGTCAGAGCCCAAAGGAGGCCGGGAAGGGCCACATTATTGACTGGGCAAACTGGAGATTCCTCAACTGGGTCTACAGAACGACAAGGTACTGCTATAAAATCGCCCTGTTATACAGGGAGTACTTTTACTGTTTTGTGGGACATCAACATGAGTAGAAAACTTAGACCTGGGCAGGGAGTTGTGAAACTTTGGACGCCTTCCTGAAAAGGGCGGAATCAGTTCTAGTACACGATATTGAACTTACAGAAAGGAAGCTGTCCTTAGATCCCCAATGCCCTCTGACGCAAAAATCCCCACCGCCGACTCCGCCCCCTTTGAGTCGGGCGGAGAGTGAGGAGATTGTGGATGTTCCTCCCCCTTCAAGGGACCTGGGTGCTATAGGTCAAGGACCAGAGCTCTGACACAGTCGGTAACTAATGGGAGCGCCCCCGGCCCAACTGTTGCAACCAGGGGCCAAAAGGCTAAGAGTGCACAGGCCCATGCCTTAGCGCCTCCATCAAGAAAAGGAAAGGGCAGGGCAATCAAAAAGAAATTCAACACACAACGAAACATATAGGTCGGAAACCCTCCCAGCCTCACATTGAACACGCTCAAGGCATAACTTCAATCATGAATGAGGGGGCGACAGTGGAACCCTCAGCAAATTCATTGACTAAGGATTCCCCCTGTAAAATGGAATTAATGTTTTTGCGCCTCCTTAACCCTATATTTCAAAAACGTTCTCACATCGAGGCCAGGTTAGCCAATTTGGAAATAATCCTCTCAATCCCTTCACAATCAGTATTGGAAAACCAGGGGAGGATCGAAGGGGTTAACTTAGTTAGGTACCAATCTGGGTGTAGTGGGCACGATAAGGGTCTTCTTGATAAAGGGTCATTAAACCCCACTTTAGATGCCCCTGGAAGACAGAAGATATGCCCTTGTAATAAGGAGAGCAGATGCTTAGTGTCCTTAACACCTATTTGTATTGGAGGTGCTGCACAAAGTCATGCCCCTCCACCACAGGGAGCATCCGGTAATTACCCTAGCAGGGAAAATGTTATACAACCTGGGAGTGGACCCCCCCCAGGTTCTATGAGAAGCATGTCCCCTGCTCGTGATGCTATCCCAATACCAGTCGCAAATTTACATCTACCCCTTGAAGCAACATCCTACACTGTGGTAGTGGCAAATATTCCCACATTGCCAGCTAATAATAGCGAGCATTGGTCTTCCCAGCAGAACAAATCTCTCCACTTTCTTAGTGCCAGGACTGGGATTAATACAAACCTCTTGTATTCAGAATATAATTTTGCCCGTAGAATTGGCTGGGTCGGTCAATTTAGGAAGCAGTTTATAGGGGATTGTATTGTGATGTCATTTAGATCCCCGGACTTTATTCATTCAATTCTGGAAAGGGACGACTATGGGCCTGTTAGACCGGATGAGCCCGTCATACTACCTTTAGGACACTTTTACCCTCCTTCCTCTCCGGCTCTATCGGCCAACCCATGGCATCTTTCCAGGGAGAAGGCGCCCACCCATGGTAACCACTCCAGATACACTGTCCCAACCAGTAATCGTTTTGATGTTTTTTGCACGCTATATGACCTCAATTGACAATCACACACTAGGAATTATAATAGTCGTACTGGTGGGGAAGTTAGGCAGCCGGGATGCAGGGTGAGAACCCATAGAAATAGGCCCTATACAACAGTAGGAGCCCAATGCTTTATACTTCATAAACAAGGTATAGTGGCTGAATTACAAGATAAGGTGTCTTCCTTCGGGGTATCAACTGTCTCCCCGGGTTCCCCACCCATGCATATTACCGGGGATGAGGGCACTCCAACTGGCTTATTGCCTTGGGAACAAACACCACCGCAATCCTCAACTAACTTATCCCCCAGTACAGGGCACGTGGGAGGCAATGCTGCTGTTAATGTGACCGATTTGGGGATAGCTAGTTCTTCCAATGATAATACGAACTCTGGGCGTAGCCTGGTATCCTGGAATATAGCTGGTTTGCGCTCCAAGTTTAGCAATCCCTTATGGTCTGAATATGTTTTAAAACAGGACATTATTTGCCTTCAAGAAACCTGGTTAAAGGAACCAATCCACCTGAATGGTTATAGAACATGTGACACCAGCAAGAGGGCCAGCTGGTTCCCCCCAGAACTCCTAGCCTCCAAGCAAGCCTGCCAGAAACTAGAGAAGAAAAGGCACAGTGAACAAACTCCGGACAGCCACGCAGCACACAAGGACGCCATTCACAACCACCACCACCTCATCAGGGCGGCCAAGAGGACCTCCTTCAAAGACCGCCTCATCAACAAAGCACACAATAGCAAGGAGCTCTTCAACATTGCGAAGGAAATCTCCAACCCCAGCTCGAACACCAACGACATTCCGCCATCGCAAGCCCTGTGCGACTCCCTCACCACCTTCTTCTACCACAAGATAGCAGACATCCACGACAGCTTCAACACCCAGACAGCAACACAACAGACCCTCCGTACACCATCGACCACAACCCCCTGCTAGCCTGGGCCAACGTGAGCATTGATTACACCATCAAGACCATGCGCTCAATCTACTCCGGCTGCTCCGTCTGACCCATTCCCGCACCCCATCTTCAACAGAGCAAGCAGCACCATCGCACCCCACCTGCACAATGTCATCAATCTCTCCCTCGAGACCGCGACCTTCCCAGAAATCTGGAAACACGCCGCGATCAACGCCCTACTCAAAAAACCTAAGGCAGACCCAAGAGACCTAAAGAACCTCCGGCCCATCTCTCTGCTCCCCTTCCCGGCCAAGGTCATCGAAAAAACCGTCAACAAACAGCTTACCCGATACCTAGAAAAAAACAGAATCCTCGACCCTTCCCAGTCAGGGCTCCACAGCAACCACAGCACCAAGCCTGCCCTCATCGCCGCCACCGACAACATCAGGACCGTGCTGGACAACGGCGAGACTGCAGCACTCATCCTCCTAGACCTCACTGCCGCCTTAGACACTGTCTGCCACCGCACATTACATGCACGCCTCCACGCCTCAGGGATCCGAGACAAGGCTCTGGATTGGACCACCTCCTTCCTTCCTCTCCGGCAGAACCCAGAGCGTCTGCCTCCCCCCATTCCGTTCCAAAGCCTCCAAGATCATCTGCAGCGTACCCCAGGGATCCTCCCTCAGCCCGACGCTGTTCAACATTTACATGGCCCCGCTCACACACGTAGCCCGACAGCACAACCTCAACATAATCTCCTACGCCGACAACACTCCGCTGAACCTCTCCCTCACCAAGGACCCCATCACAGCCTAAGCCAACCTCCACGAAGGAATGAAGGCCGTCGCCGACTGGATGAAGACCAGCCATCTGAAGCTGAACTCGGACAAGACGGAGGTACTTATCCTCGGCTCCAACCCCTCAGCCTGGGATGACTCCTGGTGGCCGACGGCACTGGGGGCAGCCCCGACACCCACCGACCACGCACGCAACCTGGGAATCATCCTCGACTCAACGCTCTCAAGACCAAGCAAGTCAATGCAGTCTCCTCCTCTTGCTTCAACACCCTTCGCATGCTCCGCAAGATCTACAGATGGATCCCGCCAGATACAAGAAAGACAGTCACCCAGGCCCTCGTCAGCAGCAGACTCGACTACGGAAACTCCCTCTACGCCGGAGCCCCGACCAAGCTCATCAAACTACTACAACACATCCAAAACGCCTCGGCACGACTGATCCTCGACGTACCACGCCACGGCCACATCACCCCCCACCTGAGAAACCTGCACTGGCTCCCCGTCAACAAGAGGATATCCTTCAAGCTCCTCGACCACGCACACAAAGTACTCCACAAGACTGGCCCAGCCTACCTCAACAGACGGCTCTCCTTCTAAAACCCTAACTGCCATCTACGCTCCCCCGACCTCTCACTCACCACCGTCCCGTGCATTCGAAGAACAACCACCGGAACACCCTCCCACTGAGACTATGACAGACCCAAGACCTGCTGACCTTTAGGAGGATACTTAAGACCTGGCTGTTCGATCAGTAGAGCCCCCCACTCCTTGCGACCCTTGTGGGTATGTAGTGCACTTTACAAATGATTGATTGATTGATTGATTGATACCCAAGCGATAGGGGGGTCCCATGGCAGAGCTAAAGGTGGTCTTTGCATAAATGTAAGTAATAAGCTAAATTTTGTCAGAACTGTCTCTCAACTGGCGTCCCCTTATTACCAATTGTTTACTTTGTACTCATCTGCTTCCAACTCAATAACTCTGGTTAACTTTTATAATAACATTTTACCTGATAGTACCTCCAAGGTGGTTTACACACTCTGTAAAGAGTTAAATAATATGTGTAATGTAAAGGGCCTCGAAAATATGCTCATTGTATGTGGGGATTTTAACTGTGCCCTGTGTCCCTTTGAGGACAAAAGGATATGTGGTCTCAATGAGTTAGAAGGCACACACAATACACACCTTTACCATCAGGGTACATGCGATCTTTTTAACAAACTGGTTTTCAACCTAGATTTAGGCTTTGCCAATGATTTATGTACAAGATCAGTCCCAATGCCGGAGACTTAAAATGGTGGGGTCACTGCTCCACAATAGACTATATCTTGCTGTCGAACAGTCTTGCCCCCAGATTACTCACTTTTAAAGTTGACACAATCACCCTGAGTGATTACTTTCCCCTACTTATCACGTTGACGCTTGTTGTGAATGGCCAGGGGAGAAAGAACCAGAAGATAGATGATGCCCTGATAAACTTAAAACTAGATGTAATGAATGGTTATAGACTCCATTGGAATATGATGGACCCTGAGGTAGTCAATAAAACAATAATCACAAGGTGTAGTTCGGACATTGACACCTGTCTGAACGAATTACCATCCCCTGAGAGTATACTGTCCTCATTTTAAAACTTGGCAACTGTGGTTCAGGATGTAATGTTCAAGCGTGGGGGTAAAAAGCCTCCCATCCAGCGATGGTTTACGTAAATTGCTCTTGCGCACATTCTCATCTGAAACAAGAACTACCAAGAAACATCACCAATATTAGACAGGCGAGGAAGAATTATAGATTGGCTCTCCAAGAAAGGAAGAATGCTATTAGAAAAGAGGCATGGGAGAAGCTTTCCGAAGCTGCATTCTCAAAAGATAGTGCCGCTTTCTGGAAAGCTGTTAAAACACCATTGTTGACCCTGGCTGGGGGCCCAACAATCAAAGTAGCTATCTCAGAGGGTCAATGGATTGATCATTTTCCTAAAATATACAACGGGCCAGTACTGGCACTGGTCAAGTTAGCGAAAATTCAGGACTGATTAATCAGCCTTCTAACCTAGATTTCAATATCGATGAAGTGAGTTGGGCACTCTCCGCAAGTGCAGGTGGGAAGGCCTTTGGGCCAGATGGGATCCCTGTGGACCTGTATAAGTCCAATGTCACTTTGGGGGTTCCAATAATTACTCAAATAATTAATGCCAGCTGTAAGGCCGCTTTTCCACCAACTTTTGTGGAATCCACTATTGTCCCCATATTTAAAAAGGGGGGGTCGACAGGATCCACTTTGTTATAGCCCCATTTCTTTATTGGACTCGATGGCCAAGGCCGTGGGACGCATTATTTTAGAGTGCCTGCAGCTCAGGGCTGAGGAAAACTGAATTATATTTGATCTTCAGGACGGTTTCCGAGAAGGCCTAGAGACCGTGGAGCAGAACCTAAACCTAGCGATATTCATTGGAAAGTACACCAGGGCTAAAAAGGGTAATCTGTATTTGGCCTTTGTAGATCTCTCGGCAGCGTTTGACTGCGTAAGGCATTCAAAGCTCTGGGAGATCATGTTACTGCTGGGGGTCGATGGAAATATTATTAACTTTATCCGTCTTCTCTATGGGATTCGGACTGGGAGGAGAACGTACTGCAGCCTTCCCGATAGGAAGGGGGATAGGCAAGGCTGTGTCCTAGCCCCCTTTCTTTTTAATCTTTATATTAATGGGCTAGGGCAGGCACTCCTCAAAGATGCCAATGATTTTCCACAGATAGGCAATCGCCCAATCCCAGCATTGTTATATGCGGACAACACTGTGATTTTGTCTCGTATCCAGAATAGCCTGCAGAAGACCTTATATAATTTCCATAATTTTATGAAGGATCTTGACCTCCGAATTAATATCTCAAAAACATTTATAATGAGATGTGGCCATGGTATTAAAAAGTGTAGGGACATATTCGTGGAGGGAAATTGGATCACTGCCACCAAGAGCTTTTCTTATCTAGGTATCCTATTTAGTAATAACGATACCTGGGCTAAGGCAGTTGAAGCAAAGAAGCTGGCACTAATTAGAACCATGTCCGCTCTATCCAGTTTTGCAAAAAATTTGGGACGTAAACCACCCCTAGAGCTTTTAAAAATATAGAAAGCTAAGTGTGTAACAACTGCCACCTATGTGGCGGGTATTAGGGGCTTTGTGAATACTAGCTTGATTCAATTTGTTGAAAAAATGTTTTAAAATGCTTTGTCAGTCCCTTCCAGTACCCCCACTTATGCCTCACATGCTGAACTGGGCATCCTACACATATCAGACCTCATTAAAGCAGAGCCTATTCTTTTGTGGCACAGGATCTGGTCGTGTGATGAGACCACCCTCAATAGAGAGTTACTACAGGATAGTCTCAGCTTGGATGGTGTACAAAGATACCTTGGGTTAAGTTTATCCAAGATTTTACGAAAGATATGGGTAAACCGGATTATTTCATCAACCCTGACACTATTACCTTGATCACCATAAAAAAGCTCAGAAAAGAGGCACTCTCATATCTGGAGACCCAAAGTCTATCAATGGAAATAATTAAGCCCAGCGGGATGCAGCATCAGATGGTTATTACAACTTTTAGCTTGTAGCCATGCCTAGTTTTTGTACCGGGTGTCTACGAGAGGTTCCTATTAATAAGATTTAGACTGGGTATAATACATAGGCTTGTCTCTTTTACCACCCTCAATTATTGGGCTAATGAGTTACAACCTTGCCCAAGTGACAATTGGTCATTCCAATCATCTATACATATCGTTTTATTTTGTAAACTATATTGGGAGACAAGAAATGTCTGGATCTTATCAATTTTACGGAAATGGGGGCTGAGACAATGTCCTCCTGCTTTTATGAAGCTTCAGCTCCTGGACAATGAACACGTTGCTTGGAGGCTATCAATGTTTTTAAAACAATTCTTAACCAGAGAAAGAGTATTGTTATCTAGAATCAGGATGTTTGCTTTCCTTCATATTTACTATTAACTGACTTTTAATATGTATTTTAAGAACATGTGATGTATTTTAAATTGATTTTAATAATATTTTTTATTAGTGCTTTCTATGATTGTTCACAATCAAAATAAAGCTTTGTTCTGATTCTGTCCCCAGTACAAACCCAGAAACAAATGGTTCAAACCCTTTGCCATAACTTAGTAATAATGCATTGCTTAGTAGCTACTTGGGTACAAAGGTCGAAAAATTAATCCTCATGTAGAATTTGCTGTGAGCAGGTACATTTATGCAGTTTGGTTAATAAGAAAGAGACTAGGAAGTTCTTTGCAAATATTTATTTCAAACAGATTTTTAGAATATTAGTATCGGGAACAGACATAACTGGTTGATTTCTGGGACATGTATTAGCTATTGTTTTTAATCATGTCCCGAGACCTCAGGTAGGATTTGCATTTATACAGGCTGCCACTATTAAACGATCAGATTTTAATTCATTTTAATCTATCTGCGATTTGTTTCCTTTTCTAACCACCTGACTTGCTGCTAATGCATGATGCACTTTACATGTTGAATCTTTATACATGACATGCTAAGATAGGATTTGTAGAGTGTATGTTATTTTGGTTCTTTTTAACTAACGTTTCCGATTTTAACGGATATTATTAGTATAGTTCTTGTAATTATGCATGTTTCAAGGGGTTTTCAAATCTCGAAATAAACTTATAAATGATGAAAAAAATGATTCCATTTGTATGAGAATATCTTAAAAATCTGGGCCATCACTGTACACCTCTTTACAACTTTGTTCTCTAGCAAGAAGTTAGGCTTTAAAGAGACTGCCCCTCATATCATGATATGTGTCTGCCTGGTGGCGTGTGTTTTCTGGGGGGGGGGGGCGTTTTTCGTGGTAGATGGGCTGTCCTTTGGGAATATGTCCCAAAGGCAGGATGTGAGATCTAGAAAGCATATAGGGCCCGATGTAGGTAATTTTTTTTTACCGGTCGATAAATACCGAACGATACCGAATCGGTATTTCTCAACCGGAAAACGCAATGTAGGTAAAAAGTCGGAAAACAATACCGATTCGGTACCAATCGGTATCCAAAATCGGTAAATACCGAACCGGTATTGTCCGATTCGGAAAACTCCGATTCGGTAACACCCATACACTCCAATGGACCGACAGTCCCATAGGAATGAATGGGAGTTACCGAATCGGAGAATACCGAATCGGACAATACCGAATCGGTATTTACCGATTCGGTAAAATCCGCTCTGGAAAATTCGAAAACAGACATGTGAGCACAGTGAACCAATCAGGGAGACCCACCACACCCAACAACAAAGCCTCAGGGAATCCAACCAATCAGAAGCAAGTACCACACCCCAGTACCTGTAGCAGGCCACACCCATGCTGGTTCAGAGCAACAGAACAGCAGAGAAAGAGCAGGAGGTGAGACAGAGGAGCAGGCTGCACTGAGCCCAGCACAGCAAACACATGGAGGGCCAGGAGGCACAGAAGGATGGAGGTGATAGGAAGAGAAAATTAAAATACAGCCCCACAGAGCTCCAGGTGCTGGTGGAGGAGGTCGTGCAGCACTACAGTCAGCTGTTTGGGAGGCATTCACTGCAAGTACCAGAGTCCATCAAGAGGAGCACCTGGCTGGAAATACAGAGCAAGGTGAATGCGCTGGGAGTGACTCACCGTCGAATAGATGACATGAAAAAAAGGTGGTATGATCTGAGGATCATCACCAAAAAGAAGCTTGCCAGCCAGAGGAAGGAATCTGGACTCACAGTTGGGGGGAGTAACCGTGCACCACGCCTGACTGAATTGGAGCAGCTTGTTGAATCCACCATGGAGTCAGAGAGCATACATGGGCTCGGGATGCAGATAGCACAGACAGAGCTGCAAGGAAGAAAGGTAAGATGCATGTCAATGCACCCCACACATTTCCTGTCCCCTTCCCCAATGTAGGTGAATCACTCACAATCCAGTACACATCACAGTAGTCAGCAGCAATGCATCATGGTAGTTGTAGGTGTAGACATAAACATAAAAGCTGCCAATAATGAACACTATTTACAACAAGGGGTGGTGAGGGACAGAGTCTCTGAATTAAGCAGAAAGCTCTCACCCAGTCAAGAGATCAGGGCTAGATCCAACACCGTTTTTTAGCTCACTGCACCATCCCAGTTTCAGAACCTGGCTGTATGCAAATTAGTCTGTTCCTGTCCCAGTGCATGATGGGAACAGGGCAAACCAAACTACAAAAGCCAATTCTTACACTGGGAAGGAAACAAGCTCCCGGGGACCGGTTTCTGGCATTACAGCCGTCTTCGGCCCGGTTTGCTTGAATCCTGATGGTGCAATGAGCAAGGGTCTCACATCTGAGAATACCCTTCCACGCTTAGGGTGGACAAAAATATTTACAACAAGGGGTGGTGAGGGACAGAGTCTCTGAATTAAGCAGAAAGCTCTCACCCAGTCAAGAGATCAGGGCTAGATCCAACACCGTTTTTTAGCTCACTGCACCATCCCAGTTTCAGAACCTGGCTGTATGCAAATTAGTCTGTTCCTGTCCCAGTGCATGATGGGAACAGGGCAAACCAAACTACAAAAGCCAATTCTTACACTGGGAAGGAAACAAGCTCCCGGGGACTGGTTTCTGGCATTACAGCCGTCTTCGGCCCGGTTTGCTTGAATCCTGATGGTGCAATGAGCAAGGGTCTCACATCTGAGAATACCTTTCCACGCTTAGGGTGGACAAAAATATTTACAACAAGGGGTGGTGAGGGACAGAGTCTCTGAATTAAGCAGAAAGCTCTCACCCAGTCAAGAGATCAGGGCTAGATCCAACACCGTTTTTTAGCTCACTGCACCATCCCAGTTTCAGAACCTGGCTGTATGCAAATTAGTCTGCCCTGTTCCCATGATGCACTGGGCCAGGGACAGACTGATTTGCATATAGCCAGGTTCTGAGCTGGGATGGTGCAGTGAGATAAATAACGGTGATGGATCAAGCCCTGATCTTTGGACTGGGTAAGAGTGGTCTGCTCAATTCAGACACTCTGTTCATCACCACCCCCTTTTCTGAATCGCCAATAATGAACACAGCATGCCATTTCACACACACCAAACACAACCAGTTGAGTGACAGAGTAATGTGTAGCAGGAATATGTGTGATGAGAACACACATCTGATCATTTTCCATGTCTCTCCACAGGAGAGACATCGCGCAGAGCAGCGCAGGGAGGAGAGTCAAGAGCACCAACAATGGTACAGACAGAAAAAAGCACAGACACTGCAGGACCTAGCACTGTCCATGAGGACACGGAGACCACGCAAGCACCCACACCAACAGAGGAAGACGCCAATGCACAGGCACTGTCACCCCTCCTTTTCGAGACACAGCCAGCATCACCACCTGCAGGTGCCACAACACCGAGCTCCGGTTCCCCAGTGCTTGTGAGGCCAAGGAGGCAGGACGTACTGCCATTGCACATAATGGACAGCTCTGATGATGAAGTGCTGCAGGCCCCCAGACCAAGCACACCACCACCGGCTAGCAACGCAGGCCAACAGGGGTCAATGGGGAGCGGCGGTGAAAGAGACCGTGGCCGTAGTGCACATCAGCAGGATGAGGGGCAGTATGAGCAGGGCGTATTTGCCGGCCTGGAAGACACAATGGTGAGGGTGCAACGCATACAGGCAAAGGGTATCCTGGCCGTGCATAGACAGGTGCGCATCCTTAACAAAAGGATGGCTGACATCGATCGGGGGATAGGTGCCATGGCGAAGGGAATGGAGGCCATGGGCAAAGGAATGGAGTCAATGGGAAAAGGAATGGAGTCAATGGGAAAAGGAATAGAGTCCATGGCAGAGGGGGTGAGGGACATGGGAGCGCGCATGGGCACCCTCTGTGACACTCTGGAGACTGACCACCAGGAAAGGCGCAGGTACAGGCGCAAGGTACAGGAGCTGAGTCAGTCCATTGACCGTCTGGCTACCTCTAATACACTGCTATGCCACAGGTCTGTGACCATGCAGAGTAAAATTGTTCACTGCTGCAGTGACATGTCCAGGGGGATGAGGAGGGTGACCTCTGCCATGGAGGTATTGCTAACACAGCAGACAGCCACTGCTGGGGGTACGTGTGTACTGGACACGGAAGAGTCCACAAGCAGGAGTGAGGCAAGCACACCAGTGCAGGACATTCGTCGGAGCAGCAGACTCAATGCTGATGGCACGGTTCCCACTGCGCAGGTTGAACCCCAGCCCCGTGGCTCACTCAACAACACACGCAAGCGCAAGCATTGAGGGAATGTAACATTAAAGGGACTGCTCATAGTGAATTCAACTTTGGCAACCCAGTGTGCATGGTGAATTTATTTTTGGCTTTTTGTGATCTAGAATAGTGCAGTTGTGCACATTAAAGTTAGTGTTACAAAGCATGGACATGCCTGTGTGTCTTCTGTGATTCAAAAGTATCTATTGGTTATTTCTGCGCGTCGCAGTCTTCCATCTGTTGCAGGTGCTGCTCCTGCTGCTGCGTAATCGCCTTGTTCAGGCACGTCATCTATGTCCTCATGATAGGTAATTTCGATGTCTGTGCCCTCCTTTGTTGCAAGATTGTGCAGCATGGCGCAGGTCGCTATTATCTTGCAACAGGTAATTGGTGTATATTGGCGTGCACCCCCACTCTTATGGAGGCACCTGAATCTGCTTTTCAGAAGTCCGAATGTGCGTTCAACAACGCTACGTGTTCTTCGGTGTGCCATGTTGTATCTCCTTTCTCTCATGTTGGATGGGTTCAGGTACGGGGTGAGTACAAATGACCGTAGGGCATATGCACTGTCACCTAGGTGGGTAATGAGATTTTTATTAGTCACATACTCTCAATGTTTCCTACAGCATGGACTATCATGGTGTCTTGCACATACTTACCCAGCAGGTATCCATCACCAAAGTCGCCAGCCACAAGGCGTCTATAAATCCCACTGTTGGTGAATATGTAGGAGTCATGGCTGCTCCCAGGATATTTTGCTACAATGTCCGTTATTATGTTGCCAGCGTTGCAGATCACCTGCACATTGAGTGAATGTGTGGATTTCCGGTTTCTGTAAATATGTTCCGTGGCTGCAGGTGGGCATAGTGGGATGTGTGTCCCATCGACGCAGCCTATGATGTGCGGAAACTGGGCGAGTTGATAGAACTCGGTCTTGGTCCGAGCGAGTTCTGCCAGGGTCTCAGGGAACTCTATGTAGTGCTCCATCCTGTCCATCATGGCGTTTAAGAATTTCCTGAAAATCCTTGATAGGCTGCTCTGAGACACACCACCGACAGCGGCTATGACGTGCTGGTAGCTACCAGAGGCGAGGAGGTGCAGGCAGCACAGCACCTGCACATGTGGTGGGATTGCATGTGCTCTTGGGGTTGTGTGTTCCAAATAAGGCTGGAGGTCCGCAATCAAGTCAAGGATGGTCCTGGGGTGCAGTCTGTACCTTTGCAGGATTTCAGCTTCTGTCAATTGGAAGAGGGTGATCCGCTGTCTATATACCTGCTCCTCCCTTAGCCAGACCCTCTGTCCTGCTGCCTGTATCCGTAGACGCCTGGCTATTACGTACAATGCCGCCATTGTGGTTGCACTGTTGCATTTTGGGTCCTACTTTTATATCCTGTTCCTGGTTACCACCTGCTCCCAGTCCATGGTAAATACCGATTCTGAAATACAGAATTCCATGGAATTCGGTATTTTTAGTTTTTGCTACATCTCAATAGGCATTTTTTACCACTTGTTATTTACCGAGTCGGTAAATGTGCATTCGGTGATTTCCGATTCGGATTTTTACCGATTATTGTTTTCCGATTCGGTAAATATGTATTCGGTAAAATCCGATTCGGATACTACCGATTCGGTGTTTTACCGACAGGTATTTACCGATTCGGTACCTTTTCCGTCTCTTACATCCCGATTCTCTTTTTCCGGTCGGTAATGGCCGAAATTACCGAATTTCGGCCGTTACCGACCGGTATTTGGCTACCTACATCGGGCCCATAGAGAGGTAATCTTGGGGAAGGCTTCTCGTTGCCTCATCTGAGTAGTAGAAGGTGTCTCCATATTGAGTTGGTTGTCTTAGGGGTAAGTTTCTAATGGCCAGAGGTGTGGTCTGCAAGGTCTACATAGTGGTATGTGTGTCCTAGAGGGAGCTTTCTAGTAGCAAGAGGAGTGGTTTGAAGGACGCTTTTCACAGTGGAAAAGGTGCACTAGAATTAGGTTTTTCATACAGTGGCCTGTGATCCCTCAGAGGTTTCCTTAGGCATGTGGATGAGGCCTAGAACAAGGGTTCTGGTGTCATGAAGTGTGGTTTAGAGGTCTGCCTTACGAAATAGAATGTGGTCAGTATTTCGGTAGCTTTCTGTCATGGCATTAGGGTATGCAGTCTTTTCCCTGCGTTTTTTTACTCCACAGGATGTTATCTTACAGGTAAGTACTTTGCAGTCCCTTTTTTGATACTTTACCATACAGGTAAGTATTCTTTCTTTACTTTCATAATTATTTTGTAATTTGAGAAAAAGGAAATGGAAGGGTTAAGGGACTGGTAAGGGTTTGTGGAGGTAAGGGTGAAGAAGAGGAGAAGCAAAAAGAGGTATTGGGTTTTTAAAGTGCATGGGTGGGTAGTGGTAAAGGGGGGGTAATAGTTTTTTTAGTGATATGAGACAGGTAGAGGTTATGTGCATTTTTAGTGATATGGGACAGGTAGAGGTTATGTGCATTTGTATAACCCATAACTCACCAGGGAGGGTATCCTGACACTGAAGCAGGGGGGCTGTATTGGACGAGCTAAGGCCAGGGCTGGGTAAGGGCCCGGTCTTCAGTTTCTTGCTGAATTCAAGAACTGAGGAAGTAGCTCTGATGTGTCAGATCGTTCCAGGCTTTAGGAGCGAGGTAGAAGGCACAACCGCTGGATCTGGTTATGCAGGGGGGGTGGGGGGGTGAATAAGAGTCAGGCTGAATGGAGGAGTCTAATAGTTTTGTGGAACTTCATGCGGTTGTTGAAGTATGTGCAGCCAATCCTCTGAAAGGCCTTGCATATGAGGAGTTTGAACTGTGTTTTTTTGTGGATGGGGAGCCAGTGGAGCTCCTTGAGGTGTGTGGTGATGTGCAAGCAGTCTAGGAGGTTGAGAATGAACCTCGCAGCTGAGTTTTGTATGATCCGTGTCTTCTGCTCAGTTGAGCATTGATTACGGCATAGAGTGTTTTGTTATAGCCCAGTTTGCTGGTGATGAGGGCTTGGGTGACGGTTTTGTGAGTGTTGTTGGTGAGCCATTTGAATATCTGCTTGAGCATCGTGAGTGTGTTGAAGGAGGACACGGAGACTGCATTCACCTGGCAGTCATGGTGAGTTCGTTGTTGATTACTATTTTGAGGTTCTTTGCACAAATTTCAGGTGGAAAATTGATCTGAGTGTTTGGTGTCTTGTCTGAGAAGGAGAGTGTGAGTTGGGTGTAGTCAGCATAGGATATGATGCTCATTCTTTAAACAAAGATAATGCTGGTGAGTGGGGTCATGCAGGCATTGAACAAGGTGGGGCTGAGTAATAAGGATCCTTGTGGACGTCCACAGATGAGGTTGATGGCGTTTGAGGTGAAGGGGGCCAGGCTGACTGACTGGCTGCAGCCTGTAAGGAAGGAGCCGATTTAGCAATGTGTGGTCCTTGGATGTCGGTTTGTGCAGTCTTTGCATGAGGATGGGGTGGGAGATGATGTATTTGGATAAGGAAAAGTCCCGTATAATGAGGGTCGCGGTGTCACGTCTGTCCATGATCATCCAGATGTCATCCGTGGTGGCGATGAAGGCTTTCTCTGAAATGTGGTTGGGCAAAGACCGGATTGAGTGGTGCCCAAGAGGTGGTTGTCATTAAGGTGGGTGGATAGAGATTTGTTTATCATCTTTTCGATTACTGTTACCGGGTAGGGAAGCAAGGAGGTAAAGGGAGGTATGTGTTTTTTAGGGTTATAAGGAACCATAGAGGTATAGGGTGGTAAGGGACATTTAGGGTTGAAGGACAGGTAGTGGTAAAGGGTGGTAAGGGTGTTTTAGGATTCATGGGTGGGTAAAATTAAGGGGAGGTAAGGGCGTTTAGGGTTCAGAGATGCACCACGGTAAAGGTAGGGAAGAGTTTTTAAGGTTCAGGGGTGGGTAGAGGTAAAGAGTGTTAAATGGTTTATAGCATCCCGGAGTGGGTAGAGGTAAAGAGAGTTAGGGCTCAAGGCCAAGTTTGCAGCTCAAACCCAGTATAGATAAAAGGGGGTAAGGGATTTTGGGGGTTGAAGGATCGGTACAGGTAAAAGGAGTCAAGGTGTTTTTAAGGGTTCATGGGCAAGTAAAGATAAATGGAAGTAAGGGTTTTTAGGGTTCAGGGACAGGAAGAGGTAAAGTGAGGTAAGAGTTTTAAAAAAGTGGGGTTAAACTGTCCAAAAAAGAAAAAGTAAACAAAAAATAAATAAAAAGAGGGATTGTGGTGTTACCACACAAAACACAATATATATTATGCATAGTGTGGTTAAGGTGTACACTGTAAAGCCCTGTGTGGTATTAGAAAACTTTGTAAAGGCCAACATGTAGTAATGCCCGAGGAGGAAAGACATGAGCGAAAAACCAATTTTTGGTAAAGTCTAATATTGCAGGAGGTGTGGTCTAAGAACTGAGTGGGGTACTCTTGAGGGGGCATGGTCCTATTGCCAGTTGGCCATTGGGGTTCGAGGTGTTGTGGACTACTGAAACGGGTTTCTCGTGGAAGAAATTTTACTTGCATCACTCATGAGGGTCAAACCAGTATTTAGAGATGCAAGCAGGTTGAGGTTTTGGGATATCCAACATGAATATTCACTACACAAATGTGCAGTACATGTTTCTAAGTGTATGTAAGTTTATCTCAGGATTAAATAATGTCCAACATTCTGTGAACCTTCCTTTATTGTCTCCCTACTGTAGTTATGAAGACAAAGGAGACACAGGATCCTAAATCCCTACCTCTTAGGCATCTTGGCTATCAGTGTATCTTCCTGCACTACATTTCTTCAGCTAGGAAACTGGACTGTGATCTAGAGATGGTCTAATAGGGCCAGGCGCAGACCATAGTAATGTGGATAGGTTGAAAATCTCAACGAATCATAGGTGACAGAATATACTTCTAACATGTAATTCCATGTTCTGCCCTCAGTTTTTGTCCAAATCTAGAAATAATGTAATCTTGTGAATTGTAATTGTGAATGGCAGTTGTGTTTATCTAGCACTTACTAACCCTGGTGAGATGTTGAAGCACTTTACGGCGATTAGCACGCTACTCCAGAACCCAAGGTTAATGGTTAATCCAATTGCTAAATGTTGCATCACGTGATTAGTCATGTGCTCTCAAGAAAAAAACATTGCATGCATTTACTCCAGTTATTTTCTGGTAGATTATATTAATATCAGTTAGGTGTGATCATTAGCGTGGCTACATGGTTTCAGATGAATGGTTGGTGAGATAGATATGCTGGTGGAGGCTAGGTAATGTTAGTTTGCAGGGATAGGGTTTTAAAGAAAGGTTGTAATCTATTAAATGAGGTATCAGCCAATTGCAGAATTACATTAGAGAGATTAACCTCTCCCATGCTCATGACGAGCTCAGCTCGTCATGAGCCACAGTTCTCGTGTGCTTGACCTTTAGAACGCTCGCATGCTGGGCAAATTCCCCTGCTGTGCGAACGTTCTAAAGAAACGGGTGTGGTCATGACGAGCTGAGCTCATCATGAGCACACGAGCACTGTGCTGCATGACTAGCTGAGCTCATCAGGAGCACGGGGGCGCTGTGCGCGCCCCCCCTCCCCCCAGCACAGTGGGGGAATGTGCCCAGCAGGGAAGGGGTTAAGGCAGACAGGCTGAGACTGAGAAGAGGCTATACTCAGAAATAGAATGCATGCAGAGAATGAAAAGTAAGAAGAGGGTTACTCTGAAGAAAGAAAGGAGAGGAATCAAGTGGAAGTCAGCCAAGTTCAGTTTTCAAGCAGGGTTTTAGGAATATAGTTGGAGATGGCTTTCTGAGATAGCAAGTGTTCTAAGGATGCATACTGTAGAAAGCAATCAGATGATGTATACAATCACTAAACAAAGCAGCTAATCTTACGTTATGGTTTACAAATGCATTCACTTTTGTTTCTGCTTGAAAAAAAGGAAAACTCAGTGACAGAACCATAGCCAAAGTTATGGCTCGACTGCAAACCCCCCAAATCTATGAAACCTGTCATCTACTATGTACCACTAGAACCACAACTCGTGCTCTGCCAAGCACTGCAAAAGATCTCACTGATAACATCATTGATGACAAGTCATATGAGATCACCAGGGACATTACGTAAGTGTTAATATTAAGCCATCACTCTTGACACAAATTGCTCAAATATAACTGGAACAAAATGAAACATACGGAAGACGACATAAGATGGTCCATCTTAGAAAAGATCCGAGAAGTCCCAGGTAAAAACACGACCTGCATTCGTAAAAAGAGAGAGGTCTTCTGGATCTTTTTATTGGATGCGGCAAACACTGGTCTGAATGAGACATGCCCGTGGGAGAACGCTATTTATTGAAACCTCGCCTGCCCCTGTAGCACCATATAACTTTCTGCCAGCGACCTCTAACATTTAGATTTAAACTAGATGAGAATCTGAAGTGTGACGAATTCAGCCCTAAAAGTTGGGAGGTTGTGGAATAATATGAGTCCGTGTAATGCTGCTTGCCATCTTAGCACCTTTCTAAAAATAAAAACTAAGAGATAGATTGACGCACGCCACCCCGGTGTCGGCACAATACTTGAAAATTGCACCAAGATTCTGCAATCTGCCAGTACTACTCATTGCTAGAGCGCACTTTGAATATTTAATAAAAACCTAATTAGAATCTGAATTATGGCGAATTCAGACAGAAAAGTAGTTGGTTTGTGAAAAAACAATAGTCACATAAAGGTTGCTTGTCACTTTAGCAATTCTTTAAAATAAAAATAAATTTCGAGATTGGCGTATTCCACTCCGGGCTTTGCGCTATACCTGAAGTCCGGCCCAGATCTTCTTATCTGCCCGCACCAGGTATGGTCCGAGCACACCTGAAAAATATCTGGGATTGATTCCACCCTTTAAAAGGGCAGAAGCGGGGAACCGTGCTGACGTTCACCGGTTGCCGGATGTAAAACGAACAGAAATCTATGCCGCGATGCTCGGGTAAGTACTCCGTGATGTAGCCGATTATTGTGTTGGATAAATGCCTGAGAACTCAGACTAGTCGAAGCTACTTGAAGATGCGACTTCTCCATAAGTCATGATTACTTCGGAAGCTTCTTTCGATCAGCGGCTTTAATTTAAAGGAGTCGAAGCCTCTTACTAATGTGGCAGGTGCCTAATTGATTAGATTTGTAAAAGACAGTGAGACGCTGCGGTTTTAAGTTCGCGTTCTGTGCACATGTGCGAGACTACATGCAGCCACTATGCTAATCCCCACCGTGCCCCTCTCCTAGATTGTAACGGCTGCTTTTGGTGTAATCGCCGCCCGAGTGGTGCATCTAAGTAAAGGCGGATGCGAAACACGAGCCACCCGTTGCCGGAGCACTGTGTCTTATAGCGGACCAAAAAAGCCTTGGCGTCTTCTGAATCATAAACACGCCAACCAGAAGGTAACCCATGATTTGAAAGTACCCTGCTTCCTATCTTAATTACTGAAAGGAGAGGTTGATAACTGATATCTCTATTTGCAGGTAGAAGGTGACCATCGACTCGAACCTGTAGATACTCCCCGCCCCTCGCCAACATAAAACGCCCATTTGGGTAAGAAGGTATTTGTTTCAAAAACCTATTGACATGCGACGTAAGGTGTGGCAGACCTGACCTTGGGTAATGATTATCACCCTTTTATATAGGACCGAAAAGAGGGAGTTGAAAACGTGCCATCTATTGAAAAGGATCGGTCTTTACTCCTTCTCTACAGAAGATACATAGTAGTGTCTTTTGAATTCAAGGTAACACCATAATGTTATATCTATAAATGATATAGCCATCAAGCTCAGAAACTCGCCTTAGTAGCTCTATATTCCCCTTTGTATTTCTTAAAAATGTTATTTGGTGCCCCCAATAAATTAGGAATTGTTAAAGGGGGAAAAATTTGGTTTAGAAAAATTTGGTTTAGAGACGTGCCAAGAGAACCAGTGTCTGAAAAATCTTGCTGTGATGGAGCAATAGAAGTGTGTAATTTCACGCACACTACTTACAGATAAATGAATGAATATAAGCTAAGCTTACTGCACTAAGGCAATGCTGCTGAAAAATCTATGTGTTGATAAGGGTCCTTTGCATGCACGTTGAAGACGTTCTGGATGTTTACTATTAATTGTTTGTTTTTCAATTCTATTCTGTTTCGTCACCCATTTTCTTAGCTCACCAATGTTCCCTATACATGATATTACCACAATTTCAAAGCATGATGATATTAGCCCACTTATGTAATGACATACTGAAAATCTTGTAAAGAAGAAAATGTATCCAAAAATGGGACTAGATATCTTGTGATCAGCACTGAACACATTTAATTTAAAATGTTGTTTGAAATAGGGACTTAACACTATACTAAAAGATGTGTGTTTCCTCCACAGAGTGCCTGGATATCAGAATTATTTATCTTATTGTTCAGTACAACCCCTCCCCTTCCTATTTCCTGCCCTGACGAAGGTGCGGCCCATCTTGGGGCCTGGCACCGAAACGCGCGTCGGCGTTGAAACCATCCATCCTGAACTTGTCACCTTTATCCCCGGCCTATGGCTGAGAGGAGCATTCGGGAGGTCCTCAGAGCAATGTACCTCGAATTCCATCTGAGTTGAATGTTTGAATGAGTCCTGTATGAGTATGATTAATAGTGATGTTTGAATTTTGTTGAATGTGTGAATGGTGGAAGGTCTGATGGGTTGTGTATACACATTTATGTTTTTATCCTATTATCGTGAAACTTTTCAAAAAAATGATTTTGTACAACTGTGTTATTTATAATAATATATGAACCTATTAAGAATAAAAATGATATATTTTCTATAAAAGTGCCTCTGTCTAAAATATATATGTTTTTGATGAATTGGTGAGCGGCAAAATGGGTGATTTTTGAAGATTTTGGACTCTAATTGAGCCTATACCTGATCAAATACGGGGCAGATCTATTCTCTTTTTGACTCAAATATAATAGGTGACTGAGATAATTGATGTCTACCCATGAGACATGGGTTGCCAGACATATGATGGTTTATGGGTGACTGGCTGATGATGGGTTTTTGGTTGTGTGATGGTGACTCGTTGGTCATATGTTGTTTACGATGGTGAGTATGTGACTACGGCAGTTTGGATGTTTACTGATAGTCCTACTGGCATATGATAGGGGATAGAGTTGTAATTGAAGTTGGCTATGTGGTCGCTACATAGTGCGTCTGCATGTAGCCATATATTGATAAATGTACATTTCATTGTGGATGCGAATGCGAAGTTGTATTTTGTTGGCTGTGTGGCCTTGTGATGGGGGGGGGGGGTTTGTGAGGGCATGCAATAGCTTGTCGTACATAATAGTAGGTATGCGTTTGGTCATGTAATGGTATATGTTTGGTTCACCTCCAGTGACGTAGTATTTTATGGTGGCTGTGTAACCATATGATGGGAGCGTGAGGCTATCGTAATTTTGGTGGGTAAGTAAAGGTGGCCGTATGATTGTGTGGACGTATGATGAGATCATTTGTAATTTTACTGCTGCATCAGGTGATGAGCAGTGCATCTTAGCGCGCCACAACTGGTAAACCTCAGGTGCACAGAGGTCCAAAATTGAACCATAACATCACTTTAAATGTGTGTTTGTAGATAAATTACTTATGGTAATTGCAATGGAAAGGGAAAAGTGGATTGCATTTTAACTAACAGTTTTTTGGGTGAATTGGAAAGGCACATTTTCATGAGTTATTTCATGTTGGCTGTTTGATGGAGAGTATGTTACCGTATAATGGGTGTGACAATATGGTTTATAGTTGTTGTGTTGACAAGATGGCCACAGTGGATTCATATGCATTTGGATGTGTGGGCAGCCATCTTGGAAGGGTTTAAAATTGATATTGCAGCAACCAGGAAAAGGGTCAAATAAAAGCCAGCAGGTGCAGTGGACAATATAGTCCCTCACAGTGTAAGCAAGTCTGATGAGGAAGGATACACTATTTAATCAAAAGATCAAGATCAAAAAGCTCAAGGGTGAGAGAAACGAGAATAGGTAAGCAACAATTAAATCAGAAGCAGGAAAGTGAGAGTCAAAGTTCTCCAATCATCAGCAAAGGACCAATCCACAGCCCACTCTTAAGTGTATGTTATGTATCGGAAATAATAGGTCTGCCTACAGACAGCTAAAAGTATTTGTAGGCGAAACCTAAAAACGTTTGCTGTCCTTAGAAATATTAACTCTCCTCAAAAATGTTTTCCTGAATTGTGATGTACTGCTGTATTTTGTTTAGTACAAGTTCTTTTACATAATAATAATGATAATAATTATACTGGAGCTTGTATAGTGCAACAGCTACCTCAAACAGAGGTGTCCCGGTGCTCTAGCAGCAGGCATTACGCGCAGAGAGGTTAAGGCATTGAAACCCAAGCCTAGTCAACCCTAAAGAGCCAAGTCTTCAAGGCCTTTGTGAAACAGGTCTCTGAATTAGCCTGGGGGAGGTTCCCAGGCAGGGCATTCCATATTTTGGCTGTTCTCAATGCGACCGCTCTACCACCCAGACGTGCTTTTGCAAGGCGGGGAGTACAGAGCAGATTTTGAGAATTTGACCTCGGAGATCGATTTTGCTTATAAAGCAGAGTCTTTGTTTAAGATATCCGGGACGTTTTCCATTGAGAGCCCGGTAGGCCAGAGTCATGGCCTTGAATTCGATTCTTTTGGCTACTGGGAGCGAATGAAGCCCATGTAAATGCGGAGAGACATGATGCCGAAACGGTATGCTTCTGATCAGTCTCGCAGCCGCATTCTGTATTACCTGGAGACGGCTAATTAAATATTTAGGAAGGCCGCGGTACAAGCCATTTACGTAGTCCAGCCTAGATGTCACTATGGCATGGACTACAGATTTGTGACAATCTTCTGGCAGGAAATGTAGGAATTTGAGCCGAAAAGAAGAGACCAGCCTCCCATCTCACCCCTAGATTTTTTATATTAGTAGTGGGAGAAGGTTGTGGGCCCATTTCTGATGGCCACCACATATCTGAAACTGGCACTGGGCCCTTTCCAAAGAACAACACCTCTGTCTTTCCCGCATTGAGTTTTAATTTGTTTGTATTCATCCATAATGCTATGTCTCTCAGACACCCTTTAAAGTTCTTGAAAGCATTTACCATCCACTCCCGAAAGGGGAAAACCAACTGGGTATCGTCAGCATAAGAAATCGGTTTCACTCCCCAGTTGGCAATCGAAGAGAAAAGCGGAGCTAGGCAGAGATTAAAGAGTAGAGGGCTCAGCGCTGAGCCTTGAGGGACACCACACCAAAGATGTTTGGGTTTTGATTCAAATGGTTGTAAGGCGACTCACAAATATGACTTCAGCCAGGCCAGCACCTTCCTCCCCAAAGCCGGTATCTTGTAGTCTCTGAACCAATATGGCATGATCAACAGTGTTGAATGCTGTGGACAGATCCAGGAGCACCAGAAGCGCTGATGCTCCTGAATCTAGCGACCATCTTACTGACTCAGCCACCTCGAGGAGAGCGGTCTCCGTTCTGAAACCCACTCAGAAACCAGAATGTGTGGCATGCAGAGAGCCATTGCTCTCAATAAAGTTAGTCAGTTGGCGCTGGACCAGCTTCTCTAACTTTTTTCCGGGAGCGGGCAGCAGTGAGATTGGCCTGAGATTGCTAAGATCTCCCGAGTCACCATTAGGTTTTTTTCTCAGGGGAGAAGAGTAGGTTGTTTTCAATTGTCTGGAAAACCGCTGGTATCAAGGGAAGAGTTCCAAATATGAGATAGCGCACCAATGAAAGAGAGGGATAACATTTTCCAGAGTTTAGGAGGGCATGGATCAACTGCGGTGCCTGATCTACATTTTTGAATTTCTGCTAATGCATCTTGATGTGAAATTGATGAAATTGGTATAAAATTAGTGAAGAGAGGAACCTCCCCCTCTTCCAATGGCGTATCAGATTTCTCTGTTGCCTCTGGTGCCAAGAAGGAGTCGTAAACCTTTGAAATTTTTTATTGAAGCAATATTTTCACACACAGCTGAAGACGGTTGCACTTCAGTCTCTATTGCTTTAGGCTTAAAAACGGTCTGGACCACCTTAAAAACCTCTTTACTGGAGTGAGCTGCCTTGTGGATACTCGAGACAATATAATTCCTCCTGGCTACTCTTAGCGACTTATGTTAATTTTTGAGTGCTTTTTTACAGATTCCTTTTGCTAGGTCGCAGTAGCTCACTCTCCACTGGCCTTCTAGTTGTTTGCACCTGCTTTTTACTTCTCTAAGGGCGTCTGAGAACCAAGGTGCAGAGTGGGACAGTCTAAGGGACTTCCCTGCTTTGGCCGGAGAAACGGACTCCACAACAGCGGAAATCCACTGATTTATAGCAAAGGCATCTGCATTGGGGTCTGAAGATAGAGATGTACAATTATCCTGTAGGTTTGGGCTTAGAGATTCTACGGTCAGATTTTCCAATTTCTTTTTATAATGGAGCGTTTGCCCTTAACCTGGACAGAATAACCGAAAAAGGAATCAAGTAATGATCTGACCACACCAAAGGGCAGGGAGTCTCTACACCTATAGAAGTAATATTAGAGAAAACTAGATCTAGGGTATGGCCTGCTTTATGCGTTAGGGAGAATACCAATTGCATAGGATTGGCCCCTTCCAAGGACGAGACCAGCTGAGCTGCTTGTACACAGTTAGGATCATTCACATGCAGAATAAAATCACCAAGCGCCATAAAATTGGTATAAACTAGAGATTTTTGAGCAATGAAATTGCAAAGATCCTGACATACAATCGCTGCACAATCAGGCGGTCTATAAATGAGTATGCCCGAGAGGGAGGATGAGGAGTTGATTTGGAGGCAACGATTAAGGCCTTCTATGCCCTGCATGTAGAGTGGGGCAGAGGAAAGTAGCTCTCATGAGTATTTAAAAATAATGCCAACGCACCCCGCCTCTTATTGCCCTCTCTTTTTTTTTAGTTCAAATCTTTTTTATTAAGCAAAAACAAAGATGATAACGGCCATAATGCATCAGAAGATTTACATTCGTATTGGAGTGACGCCGTGGTCAAGCATGGATCAATGCATATAGAACAATACATACAGTAACGGAAAATAAAGCATAATGAAAACAAGAAGGTAACATCAGACCGAATCTGTAAATGAGATAAAATGAATGAATAAATAAATGGATAAACAAATAAATAAATGAGCAAGTTAAACAATAAAATATGCCATCATTGCAATCTTCACGGTTGTGCACAGTTCCGTAGAGCTCTCCATCCAGATCTTATCAGATAATACCAGGTATACTTGTCATCCCTGCACATTGTGTCTAAGTCTGGTAAGCCCATATGGGCAGGATATAACCAGTACAATTTGTGCGTCAAGCACCCCCACATTTACTAAGTGTTGATCTCATTGATGGTGTATCATGGTGGATCGAATGTAAAGGAGGCCTGGTCTAAAGAAGACCATAGTTTTTTGTTGGTAACCTGCCATGGTGATGAGTGAAGAGCGGGATTGTCAGTGCCCCTAATGCAGGATAGCCATTCCCTCCAGGCATTAAAAGAGACCTCAGATGCCGATTTCCAATTGCATAGGACTACCTTGCATGCTAGTGTTAGCAGGAGATCCAGGAGCTGACGGTCATGATCACCCTTTAGTAACGGGTCTAAAGCCCCCAGGATAATGTAGATGAATTCCCTTGTAGGGTGTATGTCAAACTTGTGCCCAATGTAGTCAAAGATTTTAGTCCAATATGTTTGTAGCATGGGGCAGTTAAATAACATGTGTGGAAGGTCCCCAATACCCGAGGAGCAGTTCCAGCAATTCGGCGTATCTCGTAGGCCAACCTTAAATAATCGTTGTGGGGTCCAGAAAGCCCTGTTAAGAATCATATATTTGGTCTGTGATAGTATCGGCGAGACCTTATGTGTGAGTGCTGATGCATGTATCCTGACCCAGTCTATGCTTATGCCAGTGTTATTTGGTTCTGATTCCCATTTGACTTCGTTACGCCTCATCGATTTGTTGGGTGTTGGTGCAAGAAGTTTATATATTTTTGAGACAAAATGTCCAGAGGATTGAAAGTGAGGGAGCATAGATTTCAGCCAAGGCGTCGCTAGTTTGAACGTTCTGTTGGATAAGGCTGACTTTAGCTTCAGGAATGAGTAAAAGTCAATCGGTAATAGGGAGTGTCTAGCCTGCAGAGTCGAGAATGGTAGTGGCATGTTATTTTCGTGTAGGTCTGCAATCACATTAACACCTTTATCAGACCAGTGGTCCCATATTATGGGCGATCCGCCAATTTTGATTGACGGGTTACGCCATAAAGAAGCAGATGATGAATTATGGATTTGTAGACCAGTTTTGTGAGCGCGGTCTAACCACAAGAGAGCTCTCTTGGTATTAAGTATGATGTATTTAGAATTTGTAAGGTGTGAGAGATCCATTGTGAGCACAGCAGAGAGCGGGGCCTTTCCGATAATGGATCTCTCAATGTCAATCCATAAGGGCGTATAAGTAGGGTCTTCGGTAAACCAGGAAGCTCCTTGTCTGCAGAGAAAGGCGGTTTGGTAGTTTCTGAAATTTGGTAGACCTAAGCCCCCTTTAAGCTTTGGCAATTGCAGTTTCTTCATGGCAATTCTTGGTTTCTTCCCTTTCCACAGGAAGTCCGTTAACGACTTCTCAACTTTATGTAGAAAATCCTCTGAGAAGGTCATGGGGAGCATACATGCCATATAGTTTACCAAGGGACTGATCATCATTTTTAATGTTTCCGCCCTACCCCACCATGAGAGGAACTTTGGGGACCAGCCATCTAAGAGTTTTTGTATTTTTTTGTAGAGTATCTCCTCATTAATTTTTAGGGTGGTTACCAAGTCCCTTTCAAATTCCAGACCTAAGTATTTAAAACTCTTCGGCTGCCAGGTCAGCCCGGAATCGCCCAGGATGTTTTTATTACACAGATTATTTAACGACTTGACCTCAGTTTTATCCTTGTTCAGGGAGTACCCAGATACACTTGAGAATTCTTCGATTGTGGAGAGTAACGCCGGTATAGCCTTATCAGCTCTTTCACTCATGACCAATACGTCATCAGCATAGGCCGTGAGTTTGATTGTACAGCCTGCAAACTGAACTCCTGCAATTTCAGGGTTTTCCCTAATATAGTACAAAAAGGGTTCAATTGCCAGGAGGAATAAGGACGGGGACAATGGGCAACCCTGCCTAGTGCCTTGTTCTAGACTAAAGGGGGAGGAAAAGGCGCCACCAGCCCGCACTCTAGCAGAGGGACAGGCGTAGAGGGACATGACTAACCTAGTGAATAGGGGACCCAGGTCGAACTTGTGTAGCACAGCATTTAAATAAGTCCAGTCGACTTTGTCAAACGCTTTTTCAGCGTCTAGTGTGATAGCCGCGGTGGGCGTTGATAAGAACTTCGCTTTTTCAATAACGTGAGCCAGAATTCTCGTGTTATCGCTCGAAAGCCTGTCCTTCAGGAATCCCGCTTGCGAGGATGTATTAGGGTCGGCAGAACCTTCTGGATGCGTTTTGCTAAAATCATGGCCAGGAGCTTACAATCTAAATTTATCAGTGAGATAGGCCTGTAATTTTTGGGGAGTTTATGATCTTTGCCTTCCTTGGGTATTACAGCAATTACGGCTTCAGCCATAGTTCCCTTGACCTCTCCTGTGGTGCTAATTTCTTGAAAAACTTCTAATAGAGGAGTTGCAAGAATATGGGCAAAAGTCTTATAAAATGGTGCAGTATAGCCATCAGGGCCAGGGGCTTTCCCTTTTTTAAGGCATTTGATCGCGCTAACCACCTCCGATTCAGAGATCGGTTCATTTAAAGCTTCCCTTTCTGCGGTCGTAGGTGTTGGTAGTGTGCAGTTTGAGAGATACTTCTCCATTTTTTCACTGTCAACGTGTACGTTCCTAGCATAGAGTTTCTCATAAAAGTCTTTGAAAATGTTCGCAATCCTAGTGGGATCAGAATTAGGAGTACCATTGCCATCGATTAAGGAAGTAATGGTGTTCTTCTGAATTTTAAATTTAAGATAAGCCGCTAACCCCTTCCCTGCTTTGTTGGAGTCGCAGATTTTAAAACGCTTCTTCCTGTCCAGCCAAATTCCTGCCTTCTCACTGATAAGTTTATTATAGGTGTATTTTTGATTGTACAGTTCATTTAGGCGTAGCACATTTTAAAACCTGGCGGAACATGGGACAGGAAGTTACCTAAAACTAATAAAGTTGGGGAGTACAAGATGGTGCCAGTCTCTTTCTCGATCATCAATATTTTTCTCTCAAAGATCTAATGCAGAGCCACTAACATGAAAAATATAAAAAGTGATCTCAAGTCGTCCCAGGACTCTTTGCCAATTGAACAGTATGAATAAATGTGTTTAAAATCTACTTCCTAAATTAATAAACATGGTTAATCAATCTTTTACAGTGGAGGTTTTCCTAGATGGCTGATAACTGTTTAGTCACCCACAAATGAAAAACGCAAGCCTCAACTCTATGGATTCTATGAATTATAGTCAAATAACAAAACTGCTGTTGGGATTAAAGGCTTCTTTAGTAGGCATCTTGCATACATTTGAAAGCAATCTTTTAGGGAAGCAAAAACCACCTGTTATTTTGTCAATCACACTTTAAGTCCAAATAAAAAGTACAAACACTGTACTAATTGATGTTGAGTAACCCATCCTCCACATCTTAGACACGGCAGACATCCAACTCGGTCAGTTAGCGGCCTTCGAGACACTAAGGAGGATACAAAAAGGTGGTTAATGTTCTTTCTCCAGAATAGGCTTTCAAAGTAAATGTGGTGGCTGCAGATCTCCTTTGGAAGAGGTCAATTCTGAGATGCCTAGGGTAATGCGTCTCAATATCTATGTAAAGTCTCTGCGCAACCTGTCGGAGATTAATGTTAATTTCTACAACTATGTTGATACCCAACTTGTGTTGGAACACCCTTGTAACACAGAACAGTCATAAAACATTTCTACTTAGTGGCCACATGCTTTTAGGAAAAACTGAAAACTAGCCTGTTTAGTTTTAAGGCAGGTCAGTATGAAATGGTGTAAAGATGAAAGGCAAAATGCCTAGATAATTTACCATATAATGTCCCTATCAGATACTACATTTAAATAACAATAAGGATTTGGCCTTTATTGAAGAAGCATAAGACTGTCATTGGAAAGGGGTACTGTTGGTGCACAACTAGACTAGTACAATTCCCTTATGTGTGGGTGCCCCTTGGCCTATTATCTAAAGGCTACAGGAGTTGAAAAACTCCAGAGCTATGGCTATATCTGATTCCCCACAAAGGAATCTCATCTCGCCCACACTCCATTAGATTCAATGCCTGTAATGTAGTGGAGCAGCACTTTCAGACCCTAATACTTGCTGTTAAGGCTGTGCATGGAAGAGTGACAGAATGCTCGAAGACTTCAGATATACGACAGCCCCTTGAGACAAAACAATAATTCCAAGGTTAGAGTTAGGCAGTTTCCACAGGCTTCTGGAATTCTACCCTTTTGGAGGTGTGATCCTCTATAGACACCGTTACCTAAACAAAAAAAGAGAGGTCATAAACAGAACCTTTTATGGTCTGTCTTGAAAGCTCAGCTGTCATAAGACAATTATGTGGGAAAGAATCATCAGTAGAAGGGCTTTGGCTCCACCCACATGTTGGGAGCCAGGAGAACATGTTTTGATTGGGAAGAAGTTGTATGCTCCCACTAAAAAAGTACTTTCTCTCCACACGACTGTGAGCATTCTGCAGCACACATAGAAAGAGGAAAAGCCTTAAAGGATTGTTTCTGAGCTGGAACATGCCCTTTCTTGCGCAAAAACACCATGGTGCAATGGAGCCTGCATTGGTGCTACGTAGCAGTTTATAAGCCAACGCAGGCGTAGAACAGGAATGTGCTGTATAACATTAAATACAGAGCATTCCTTCCCTCTCCCTTTCACGCAGTGCAGCAAGGTGGCTTGCTGAGTTGCGCTGCATAAATATTTTATAAATATGCTCCTAGATGTCAAGTCCTCGGATGGTCAGACTGGCAAAGGGCCTTCGCACATTGTGAACCCAAACAACATATATCACTGCCAGCTTTTAGAGTGGATTTTGGCAGAAAAGGTGGCTTACTACATGAGCAGTAGATTGAGAAAATCCCTGGCAAGGAAGTAAGGGAACCCCTTAGGGCTAAGGGCCCAAGAACATCCCTTGAGGGAAAAGCGACTCCCAAAATTGATTGGAAAGTGCCCACTTTCATTACGAAATTTGCAAAAACAAACCAGCAAAAGTGATCAATTAGTCATGTTAAGAATGTTAAAACACATTGCTTGTCATAGCAGAGTAATTAACTAAGATTCTAGACATAGCCAAAGAAGCTAAGATGCTAATTAATATCTCCCAAAAATATTATCTGGATGGGAACAGAGGGTAATATGCTTCTTGTGAATGCAAAGTGAGCCCTGTCAGGAAGAGACACTGCTATCTCCTGGTTAAAATCGATTCCAAACGATGTGAGCTCGCAACTTTAGAAGCAGGCACAATATTGGAAGGTGGCCACTTTGGAGGCCCATTTATGAAGAACATAGCAAATTTGTCACCACCTTTAAGGCTTTAGACAAGTCCCAGCAGTCTATGAAATGTCATAGGAAAATTGATTTTTGGCAGTGGAGGCAGGGGCACTCAACTGGCTTTGCTTTCATCCCAGACTCCCTACAAGGGCAGTGCTCCAGACGAATGATGCAATGGCATAATCAAAAGACATTTGTAGGATTCTTCTGCATACATTGGGGCCAAGGTGGCTAAGAAGCGTTCTGTGGTTCTGCTAATGGTTCTAGTGGAGTAGGAGGTAAGGAATACCCGTTTTTTCCAGCCAAAAGTTGTAGGGAGGCAAGACCCGTTTACTCGCCAGCGTAGAGAGATTAATGGGGACTCCTGGGTCCTTTAGGTTTAAAGTATTTTATTAAAGTACAAAAAAGAGCATGGGGAAGGGAATAGGAGGTCAAGCGAATACACAGTACAAGAAGCGGAACGTTGCAGCGGTTCAGAAGAAAAGGAGGGAGGCAGGAAGCCCCAGAGGGTAACAAGGCATAAGTCATAAAGCAATAAGGTATTGTGAATGACCCCCCAGGAGACCCCCACTCCCCAAGCAAGGCAGAGCTGGAATAACGTCCCGCATTACAGTAAAGAAGAAAGCACACCATCCCCCCAACCCCCCGTCCCCAGAAAAGGAGAAAAAAGAGAAGCGAAGGAGGAAAAAGAAGAAAACAATACCCCAACATCCCCGTCCGAAAATCAGCATTAAAAGCATGTAACCCCACGCCCCACCCCCAGCCCCAGTCCCCCGAACCCGCACATTCACTCCGCTGTAGCAGCCGGCGGTGTCAGCCTAAGGAGTTGCAGGTACCGTGGACATGTAAGTTTGCGAAACTCCGTGGACAGCAGTGCCAAAAAGGGGTGCCAGAGCTCTTCAAACTGGTCAACATTCCCAGCCACCGTGAGCGACATCTTCTCCATGCCTAGTACCTGCCAGAGCCTGTGTAGCCAACCAGTGATGGAGGGGGCAGTAGGGGTGCGCCAGAGTACAAGGATGTTTTGGACCGCGGAACCTAGCGCAATCGCAATCTGCCTACCCCTACTGGACTTCAGCGGGTACATCAGGTCATTGGGGAGGCCTAGCAAAACATACGCGGGGAAGCGCGGGAGCTCGATCTCAAAATGCTTATCTACCTCATCCAGGACCTCCTTCCAATAGGTCGACAGCACCGGGCACTCCCAGAGAATATGCGTGAGGGTGCCCTCCTGTCCGCAGCCGCGCCAGCAACCTTTATCACCGATTTTGCGCATCTCGTAAAGCCTCTCCGGGGTGTAATACCAATAGGTGGATACCTTAGTAAAGGTCTCCGTCAGCCCAGTGTGGTACGCAGAGTGCCTCGCCCGATACGCAATCCTGTCCCACTCCTTGTGGCTCAAGGTACTGCCCAACTCCCTGTGCCAACGCTCCCTCCCTGGGTTATGGTAATGAAACGGCGGGGGTTGGAGAAACTTGTACAAGTTGGTGATAAGCTTGGCATCCGAGGCCCGGGTTACCAGCCATCGCTCATAGGGCGTAATCGGACGGGCAGCGACGTCGCGTACTGAGGGTTGAAGAGCCCAGTGGCGGACTTGCATATAACGCAGTCTGTCCCCCTCCGTCAGGCCAAACTCCTGTCGGAGCTGCTGGAAGGGGAGCACACCCTCCGGCCCGTAAATCTGGAAAAGCGCCCTGCAACCCGCGCTCACCCAGTGGGAAAAGGCTCCCGGTTCCAGGCCCGGAGTGAAGTCTGGATTGTCAGCAATGGGAGTGAATGGCGATGGAAAAGTGGTGAGTTCACGAAGCTCACCCACCGCGTCCCACACTCGCAGCGGAACCCGGGTGATAAAAGAGGCGTAGAGATTAGGCGGGCGGTGAGTGCGCCGCAGGAACGGGACTTCCTGGAGGGTACGGCCCGCAACTGCCTGATCTTGAAAGAGCCAATGCTTGTCCGATTCCCACCGGCTCCATTCCACCAAGTACTGAAGTTGCGCCGCCTGGAAGTACTTCCGGAGGTCCGGGACCCCGAGACCCCCCGCCTCCGGGGCAAGCATGGAGAGGACCCGCTTCATCCGCGGCTTACGACCCTGCCACACAAAGCGGGAGATGTCTGCCTGCGTCTGCCGTATCCAACCTACAGGAGGCTGGAGAGGCAGAGCGCGAAAAAGATACAGGATCTGAGGCAGTATCGTCATCTTCACCGCTGCGATACGGCCCAGCCACGAGAGCAGGCCTTTGTTCCATCGGCCGAGTTCGTCCTTGACTTTTTTGCCCAGAGAGGAATAGTTAGCGGCGACCATTGCAGGCAGGGAGGGAGCAAGCAAAATACCCAGGTAAGGCACCGTGGAGGAGGACCACTGCAGAGGAAAAAGACGCTGGAGGTCCCGCCTGGTGTCGACAGAGAGCGACACGTCCAGGGCAGCCGACTTAGTCATATTCATTTTAAAGCCCGCCACGCGGGCAAAGGAGTCCAGCTCCTGGACGCAGGCAGGGAGCGACCGTCTGGGGTCATCCAGGGTCAGCAAGACATCATCCGCATATAAGCTGACAGTATGCGTGTATTGCCCCATCTTCACCCCAATAGCGTCTGGGTTATCGCGAATCCTCTGGGCAAACGGCTCCATATAGAGGGCAAACAGGAGCGGCGAAAGGGGGCAACCCTGTCTCGTGCCGCGTTCAATGGCGAAGCTGCTGGAGCTGTGTCCGTTGACACGCACAGATGCTGACGGTCTCCTATAACAATTGAAGACCATAGTGCGGAACTTCTCGCCGATCCCCAGTTTCCCAAGGACCAGCTCGAGGTACGGCCAATGAACCCTATCAAAGGCCTTCTCCGCGTCGACCGATAGCAGCATCCGCTCCCCCGGGACGCGTGAGGCCTTTTCTAGCACGTGCGTCACCCTCTTGGTGTTGTCGACCGTCTGCCTACCGGGTACAAAACCGGCCTGGTCCGCTTCCACCAAACCTGGCAGGTGCAGACCAAGCCTGGCCGCCAAGATCCCCGTGTAAAGCTTGAGGTCCACATTCAAAAGCGAGATGGGCCGGTACGAGCCGCACAGAGTCCGGTCCTTTCCCGGTTTCGGGATAACCGACACAGTCGCCGAGAGAAGGTCCGGCGGGATAGCTCCTGGGTCGGAGAAGGAATTGAATAAGCGAGCCAGGAGAGGCGCGACAGTGGGACAGAAGGTCTTGTAGAACAAGGCCGTATAGCCATCCGGGCCCGGAGCCTTGCCGTGCTTGAGCCGAGCAATAGCGGAGATGACTTCCTCCACGTGAATATCCCTCTCCAGGTGGTCCGCCTGGGCGGAATCCAGGGTCGGGAGGGTCACGGAGTCCAGATAGGCTTCAGCCTCTCCCGGTGGGGAGGGCTCTGCAGCGTACAGCGCCTCGTAAAAGGCACGAAAGGAATCCGCCACCTCCGCGTCACCGGAAACCGGGACCCCATCTACTCCCACTAGCTCTTTTACTACGTTGCGTTGCTGCGCAGCTCTGAGCCGATGGGCCAGAAGCTTACCGCACCTATCTCCGCCGGTGTAATAGGCATGCTTCAAGCGTAACGCCGCATACTCCGCCCGGTCCAGGTCCAACGCAGAGAGGAGTTTCCGCGCCGCCTTCAGCTGCCTCCAAACCCGAGGAGCCCCCGTCCGGCGGTGAACCTGTTCAAGTTCCCTGACCTGCGCCGTTAGTTCCTCCCTCTTGCGTTGGCGCTCCTTATTCTCCGCCGAGGAAATGGAGATAAACTCCCCCCTGATGACTGCTTTCAAAGCTGCCCACTGCGTCGCCAGGGACGTATCGGAGTTGTCATTGTGGGTCAGGTACTCTCGGATGACCTCCTCTATTCGCTTCACCACCAGTTTCTTATGGAGAAGCGTGTCCCGAAGCCGCCACATCCCTCTGGAGGGGGGGGCCGCCGGCCAAGCAAAAACTCCGGAAACCGGCGCATGATCGGACAAGGACAAGACCCCGATGTCCGCCGCCGTGGCGGCCGAGCGAAGCGGGCCGCTCACCAAGAGATAATCTAACTGCGAATAAGTGCGGTGTGCGTGGGAAAAATAGGAGTAGTCCCTGTCGGTGGGATGCATGGTGCGCCAGAGGTCATGTAGATCCATCTCAGCAATCTGGTCTTGCACCGCCCTAGAAAGCTCCCCCGTCTGTGGAAAGCGCTGGGCAGACCTATCCAGGTAGGAGTCGAAGACCATGTTCAGGTCTCCCCCCAAGATAATATGGCGGTCGGGCGAGGCAGTAACGTCCACTAACACAGAGTCCAGGAAGCGATCCTGGTGGTCATTTGGGCTGTAAACGGAACCAACCGTAAAGGCAACACCACCCAGACGCATGCGATACACTAGAAGCCTCCCCTTCTGCTCGGCATGTTTATATAACACTTCACCCCTGAAGGAGCTAGCTAGAAGAATGGCCACCCCCGCAGTCTTAGTCGCAGCCGAGGAAAAGAGTTGCGTGGGAAACTTAGCAGAGCGCAACCTATGGCAGTCTCTAGAGAGTAAATGGGTTTCCTGGAGGAGGCAAATATCCGCCTGCGACCCCTCTAGCAGGGAAAGGATCGCCCTACGCTTTACAGGGTTATTCAGACCCTTAACATTAAGGGTCACTACTTTCAGGGGCGGCATCGCTCACGGGGAAGCAAAGCGCTATGCAGCAGGCGAGGGATCAGCGGGAGGGGCACGCGGGGCAGGGGAGCAGGGAAGGCCAGGATCGGCTTCGCAAGTGTTCGAACAGTATCGGACGGGACCCCCCCAGCACCAAACCAGTTCTTAAACCCCCCCAAAACCAACCCCTGGCAACTAGCCAAAACCAAAAACAAGAAAAAACACCCCATTGTCTCAGTCCAGCCCAAGAGGCGAGTCTGCAGAAAACGTCCAGCCACACACCTCCAACCGCTCCCCCCCAACCCCCAGCCCCAGCCCAGCATCATAGAAGCTAAGAATCTCTCCCCCAGGAGTAAAGTTAGGCCGTCAGGGCCACGCCGTCAGATTCAGGCAAGTTCCTGGCCGCAGTCCTCAGGGCCTCCGCCATATCCGCCCTGATGGTAGGAGAGTCAGGACGACTCACTGTCGCCGACGATTGGCGCCTCCTCGATCTCCGTCGGCCTCGCCGCTCGGGGCGCCTCCATGCGGGCGTAGCTCCCTCTTCCTCCGTAGCTGTGAGTCCCAGCACCCCACAGACATCCTGTAGGGAGCGCAGCTGATGTAGCACCCCATTCCATCGAAAGATAAGACGGAAGGGGTGACCCCAGGAATAGGCCGTCTCATGCTCCCGTAGAAAGTCCGTGGCGATGCGGAAAGACCTGCGCTTCTGCAGTGTGATGGCAGACAGGTCTTGATAGAGCGCCACGGGTCGTTCTCGGAAGGACAGCGGTTGCTTCCTGCGGGCCTCCGTCATGATGCGCCCCTTCAAGGGGAAATCCGGCAGGAATGCCAGGATATCAGGCGGGGGCGCCGATGACTGGCGCTGGCGGCCCACCCTGTGTGCTCTGTCGATGCGGATCTGGAAGTCCGCTCCTTCTTCCAAGATGTCGCGGAACAGGTCTTGCAGATAGGCCACTAGGTCCGCACCCTCATCCGCGGACGGAACGCCTCGCACCCGGATATTATTCCGCCTGGACCTGTTCTCGAGTTCCTCCGAGTGGGCCTGGAGCTCGACACACTGCTCCCGTAGGCGGAGGACGTCCTGCTGGAGGTGGACTATCTCTTCGTCGCGACGCTGGGCCGCCGTTTCCACAGTGTCGACCCGCTCGCCCAGGCCTTCAACCTCCCTACGCACTTCACGAACCTCTCCGGCCACCTCGGTCTTGAGAGTCTGGAATTCCTCCTTGAGGGAGCTGAATAAGGCCTCCATAAAGGACCTCGTGACTGGCGGTTCGCCTCCGGTGGCGTCCGTTGAGGCCCGGGAGGACCCCGGGGACGGCTGCGTCCTGTCGCGTAGTTGCTGGGACCTGCCGAGCATTTCCGGCAGAGTGCGATCTCCCCGTGCCGCGCCTCGTCTCCCAGTCATCTTGGCCTCCGCGGTGGATGAGGCCTAGAGCCAGCTGCTGTGGATGTGCCCCACTGCTCGAGGGCACCAGATGTGAAGGCCTCACCGGGGACAAGGGTGGTGCGTCACAGGCGACAAAATGGCGGCCCGGGCCAGGGCGAGACGACCATCGAGCCAGTCAGGGTGGTCAGCAATGTTCAAAACGGAGGCTTTCAGCTGTGTGCTCCCAGGGAGGACAGCAAATGTGTAGGCACCAGGAGGAACCAAGGCGCCCGTATGATAAGGGCGCGGGCGAGGGCCACCAGTTTCAGCTCCACAAAGACAAGATGGCGGGAGGGCGGCACCCGGGAGGGCAGCCTAGGCCAGTAAGTCTATGGGCGACCCTCAAACAGCAATGGGTCGGGAAGAAGCGAAACCAATGCCTCCCATGAACACCGGCCAGCACGCCCGGGCCGGGCCCCGCTCCGACTCTGTCGTCCTTCACTTCCAAGCTCGGGGTCCGCAAGGCGTCACACACCGACCGTCGCCGGGCTGGGGTCTGTCGTCCAGCGATGGTTCTTGCCACAGGGGCGCCGGCCAGGAAGCTTCCACACTCCGCGGAGTCCGTCTAGTCCGCTCCCCGGGGTCTCCAGCTTTTCAGCACTCGGCCCAGCCGAGGCGCGCGGACAGCGCCGCGATATGCTCCGCCTCCAGGCCCTTCTCCTCGGGGCGACCCAGGCTCTGCTCCCCGGAGCGGTCGTTGAGCAAACTTTTCGGGGACTTCCCCTGGGGCAGCAGAAGTCAAAGTGGTATCAAACTGTGCTCCAAGAACTCCGGCACAGTTCTCTCGCCCGCAGTGCAGCCGCGGGGGGAGAGAAGCGCAGGAATCGGGGCTCGAGCTGAGCTGGGCCGGGGGAGCTACGGGAGGAAGCGTCCGCTCACCCGCCATCTTGGCCACGCCCCCCCTGGGTCCTTTAAACAGTGAAGGGCATCTAGATAAGAGTTGAACCAAACTCTTTTTCAAGGGAAAAGATCCAGGCCACTTTTCTTCTCACAAGATTAAGCAGTTCTCATTGATCAGAAGGTGAAATCGGTACTTCACAAAAGAGTGGTATCTTCATCAACTCTGCATCTAAGAGATATGTTGTATCTTACATCTTCCTGCTGCTCAGCTTGTATGTATGACTTGTGGAATGTTAGTTGATTGGAATGTTGCTTCCTGCTGCTCAGCTTGTATGTATGACTTGTGGAATGCTAGTTGATTGGAATGTTGCTGTGCTGTGAATGTCAGTTGGGTGAGGGCTGAGCAGCAGGACAGCTGCTCCTGATGGGGTTGTCGTTATAACTTATGACTTAACATCTTAACTAATAAAGTAACTTAAGAATCTACAGTTCCAGCTTCCTTTTGATTACTTCAAGATACTGTCTGCAATCTATTTTTAGTTCAATAGAAAGACAAATGTCATCATACTGAAAGTGTCAGGGAATTCATTGACTGGCCGGTTTGCCACCAGTTCATGATAGAAGAAATTCACCTTCTCAGGGCTATACTTCTATAGAATAATTAGCTGTGAAGATAGATTTGAAAGACATCTATCTCATGATTCTGATCTTCGCACCACACAGAAGATTCCTCAAAGTTCTGATGGTGAGACAAATTTACAAATTCATAGCTCCACCGCTCAGCTATCCTCATCATCGTGGTGTTTCAGCATGGTTCTAAGGCCAGCCACAAGGCTTCTACATGCCAGGGGCATTCATTTGATAGTTTCAGCTGTGGCTCCTCCGCTATGGTGGAGGAACGCCGCCCCCCCCCCTGCCAACAACCAAAAAATGAAAAATAACATGATAATAAACCTTTGTTTACTATTGTTTTATTTTTGCTCTCTGGCCTATGCTTGAGGGCGGGGACAGGGGGTGACAGGCACTAGGGGGAGTGTTCTGCTCTGTTATCAGTGCACAAGACAGTTTGGCCAGCAGTCTCAGGACAAGCAAGCCATTATGCACACTGAAGCTCTCTCCAATCTGAGCTGCATTGCCTGGTTGGAGAGAGCAGGCACAGCGTCCCAGTCTAACTGGGAGCGCAAATCAAGAGCACTGAGGCCAATCCTGATGCTGCTCTCATTCTGCCAGCAGCATGAAAGTAGCATCAGGATTGGCCGCAGTGTACTCTAGGAGCATGTGCCTGCAGTGGAAAGGAGCGCGATATGGCAGGTAAGTGATTTTTTGTTTTTCGTTATTTGTCTTGTCATCTGTCCACCTCCCTCACCTCCCTCACCCCTCTTCCCCCGCCACATGCCGCCACTCTATCGAGACACTGGCTTCTGCTGGATAGTTTATCCAGACAACATCCTGATGAACCAGATTGTTATTCAACGGAAAGAAGACCTACAGAAAATGATATCCCCCCTTGGAGGGTCAAGGCTTCATAATCAACAAGGAAAAGTCACAGATAATTCTAACCCAGAAGATGATCTTCCTTGGATTCATAATAGATTCGATCCAACTGACTTTGAAACTTATTCTTAAGAAGATGAAGACCACCAGGAAGAAGTTGAGAAAGGTATCCTCAATGAACAGTACTTGTCTGAGACAGCTGGCCAGATTATGAGACTACTCATCTCATCATTACAGGCAAACTTTCCAGGACTACTTCATCACCAAGCGCTTCACAGGCTGAAAGTGCCACGTCTATGCAAAGGAATAACTTATGAGGAGGAAATAAATCTATTGGAGGAGGTGAAGAAAGAGATTTATTGTTGGCTTGATCACATGGAGGCCTGGAACTGCAAGGCTATATTTAGTTCCACTCCAGACCTAATATTTGAATCAGATGTGCGCCAGTTCGGAAGGGGAGCTTGCGTCAGAGAAGCTACTACAGGAGTAAAGTTTTCAGAATAAGAAAGGGGGATGCACATCAGTTGTCTGGAACTCCTGGTGGGGTCCTTTGTAGTGAAGTGCATTTCAAAGGACTAGGACTCTTACTCAGTGTTCCTAAAAATAGAGAAACTTATCAAGAGTCCAAGACCTCAACTGCTAAGCGGTTTCAAAGTCCAGAGCTGTGACTAAAACAGATTAGAATTTTGGGCCCTACTGTCTGGACCAGAAGATCTATCTCAGTTTCGGTGCAGTACCTGTTTGGGAAATAGAACTTAATCATGGATTGGAACTTCAGATATCTGAAGGGCTTCAGCACCTCAAAACTGGATCCCAAAGTCTTCCAGTCGATAAAGAAAAATTGTGGACCTTGCAAGTTAGATCCTTTTGTGCCTTGCCTTGCCTCGCTCACCAGGTCCTGCCGTTTTTCAGTTGGAGGTCAGATCCATTGGTCAAGACTGATGCCAAATTCTCAACTACACTTTTCCTCCATTCTCAATGATTAAGAGACTCTTTGCCCAAGTGAGGAAACAGAAGGCAGATGTGAAACAGGTGACACCAATGTTGAAATTGCAATTCTGGTATCCAGTTTTTCTCAGACTTTCTTGGGGTTCTCCAATCTCTCTTCACCATCATTCAAACATCTTAAGATATCACAGAGGCAACTCATGCCAATTGGTGATGGAAGGGTCTCTCTGCTTCATGGCATGGAAGAAAACGAGTCAAGCTGGAAAGCCAAGGACTTGGAGATCGGTGTTTAAGATCTATCATGAAAGCTCGGGCTGAGACAACAGTCATGCGATACTGTTTGGCATTGAGAAGGGGGACCAGTTGGTGTTTGAGACAGAATCTGGATTTATTGAGGAATGTTGTAGCCAATATATATAATTTTCATCAATTAGTTGATGGTGATCTTGCATACAGAACTTTCAATGTGTGCAGATTAGCAATCTAAGCAGGCCAATTGACATCCAGTGGTGTTTTGATAGGGGAACACCCCTTGGCTACAAACTGGTAAAAGGCATCCAAGTATTTCTTTCCTCAAAAACCACGTATTGGCTACTATTGGATAAGAATAGGGTTCTGTACCTTTTTGAAGCATGGCAGGATAACTAATATCTGTCAAGGAAGCCAAGATGACTATGTTATGTGTCACATATACTGCAAAAAAATATTTGATGTTAGCGGCCTGGATATCTCAGCTAGAATGTTTGCTATGGATTCTGGGAGAACTAAGTCCAATTACAGAGAAGTATCTTATCCAACCTTCACAGATAATATGAAACTCTATGTGGTCAGATGCATAAGAACATAGGTGGACATAACAGAAGAGGTCAGAGTTCCACGGGCAAAGCAACTCCTAATTTTGATCAATAAATCTACTGGGACAGTTGCATGTCTGACTATTGCGAGATGGGTTTGAAGGATAATGAATGAAGCGGGGATTGATACCTCCACGTTCTGGGTACTCTCAATAGGTAGTCAGCTGAAAGATATATTAAGTTGCTCTGTTTGGTCTAAAGATTCAATATTTCAAGCCAGTGATCTTATCCTCCAGTCCAGATACAGAATGTAAAATTTCCGATCTATCATGAAGGAAAGTTGCAATTCTAGTAAGGACATGAAGGTGAGGATTATCCCACAAGAGTTTGCCAGAAATTGTTAAATCTGCCTAGGGAATAGGTGATGATGTCAACATTGTTGGTATAATTACAAATGTTTTTTTCTCTGTTTAATTGGTGGATATAATCTGTATGCTAAAATATCGATTTAATAATTTGTCACTCATTAATGCTCTATAGGATTGAAATTGATAAAGTTAAGTGGAAGAGAAGCAAACCTTTCATTTTCATTGAATTTCCAGGTAAGAGTGGGACAAAAACAAGAGAAAAGAGGGACTTCAATGTTGAGATGAAGAAAGAGGAAGTTCCTTCTTATCTATTGGAATGGGAGATCTATGGGATAGCCCGGAAGAAAGATCTTTGTCAACATCAAGAAAGGCCTTGATAAAACATTTTAAGGGTCAACATCTCAATTTATTACTGAGGAGCCCCAGGACAGGTACACTTACATCATCCTTCTTAGAAGTTAAACTGCAATACACTTTAGAATTTAGCATTGAGGACATACAGCCCTCTCTTGCTAAAAAACTCTACTTGCTGTTTAGGTATGGTGTACTTCCTTTATGTGCTGTTAATTATAAAAGTGTGTGTGGGGGGGGGGGGGGTACTTCTACGATAGATTGTCCATCATGTAAAAGCTGTATGGAGACTGACCTGCATGTGTTGTTTTTCTGTCCCACCTAAAAGGCAATAAGGAATACAAAATAAGGTTACGACAGCTTTGTAGGAACCTTGGAACTTCCCATTGCTTCCAGGCTTCTAGGATCCTAAAATATGATACCGGTATGCCAATTGTATATTCAGTTTCCTGTTACCTATTTTCAATGTGGTGTGCACGCCGTGCAGTTTTAAAGAAAGATCAAGTTTAAATTACCAACTCTATGCCTTTACTATGACTTGGGACTCTGTATTCTAATCTGTTTTTAATTACATGATTTTGCACTATATGCTCGTGATACTTAGCACCTCAGGATATTTAATACTCTTTTTACCATTTTATTGCTCTTATATTTTAATGTGTATAAAAAACGTTTATACTGATAAATTGTACTGAATTTTTAAAAGTTTTATCTGTGCTTTTATGGTCTTGTGAGGTCGAAATAAAGTACCTCTTGACTTGACTTGACTTGAGAAAGAGGAAGTAAAATTTTTCTAAGGACTGTTACATATGAATTACTGTGATTGGAGGATTATTGTTTACTTTGCTCAGATTCAAGGGATATGTGGTCCGAGACTAGTGCGGTTATGGTTTTAATACTGTCTAAGAGCGCCGGGACGCTCCTTCGCTGGAGCAGCCGTGCGCAATACAAATAGCACTAGCACTAACATAAGACTGCTGAGTGGGAAATAAAGAAGAAAATCATGCATAATCCTTGCCTCTGTGTCCTTAATAGAACTGACATTTTCCTTCACGATAACTAGGATATTTTACATTCCTGTAGCTTTAGTTAAGCACATGCTCCTGCTCCCTCTGATGATTGATAGCTGGGCCCAGTCACTTCCCTAGCATTGGCAAGAGATCAATTTGCCTCTTTGCCATCAGACTCCCACCCCAGTTTTAGACTGTAGGAGCTGTGAATAATAATGAGATGCCACCTACACTCACTGCAATTAAAAAGAGAAGGTCTTCCATCGAAAGTGCATAAGAAAGCACGACTTACACAACGCTTCCATGCCAAAAGCGGGCGTCAGAGCAGCTTTAGTGAAGCAGCTGCTCAAAGAGACATGCTACAATTTCTGGCTGCCTCTACATTCCAAGGCATGAGAACGCAAACGACTAGTTTGCTACATTGTGCCTAGCCCTGAGGATTAGCTTGTTTTTGAGCATTGCCAATTTATAGGCGGTTATGGGAATGGAAGCAGGCTGGGATGCAGATAATTGGCTTGGGACACGCAATTTGACTGAGAGCTGAGATCTCCTTGTACCAGGTGAAGACATGTTTAAGTTACTTTACTGAAAATCATTCTCGAAAATCTTTGACTGGAAAAAATCAGAGGTATCTGACGTGGTACTACCCTATCCCTTAAATTCTCTCGCTTTTCCGGCATCCTGGAGAAGCTCTCCTACCTCTTTGATTTCCTGCTCCACTTGATCTTGCCTCTCCACTCTGCTGCCCCACAATACACTCAGGGGCGGCCTTAGGCATGTGCAAGCTGTGCACCTGCACAGGGCCGCCAAACCCCAGGGGCCGCCACGCCAATATATATCCTTAATATAATAATCCTCTGAGGATGGATACATATTTGCGTGGTAGCCCCTGGCAGGGATTTGGAGGCCTCCAGCTCTGTTCCACTTCCAAACACCCTGACCCCACCCTCTTCACTGGCCTCTGCCCGGACCCCCTCTTCCGGGGCCCCCTACCTACGCTCCCTGCCCAGGGCCGCCATGAGCCTAGAGCCGCCCCTGATACACTTAATGGGCGGTGCTTACGATTACCGTAAGTGCTTTGTTTTGGTGTTCGTACATGCTTCCACCGCCAAAGGGAAGCAGTCATAAGCAGTTCTGAAAGTGGAAAGAAAGTTACTCCGAGAATCCATAAATTGGGGGTTGAGTTGAGGGAGAGGGAATTGAGTGGCGTCACGAGGGGTGGTATCATGTAAGCAAAGTCTGACAGTTAACATATACATTTAATTTTTTTTTAACACAGCTGCAAAGAAATTGGCAACAGGGACACACATGACAGCAAATATGTTCTGGCTTCCTTATTTGACCACAAAGAGGTTGCATTTCAAAATATCTTGAAGATTAAGACACCTGCTGCAGATAAGTTGATGTGCTCAGCAATTTTCTGTCTGGGGCTAATAATAATGGTAAGATAAGTCTGGTGGATAAAGTTCTTGCCGAAGTGATCTTTGTTTTCCTGGTCACACTTTTGACTCGTAAGTAACCTAGAGGGCTGCAAAGCACATCATGTAACACACATATCACAGATTTCTATTTTCTGTAGATAGGTGGGTTAGTGCTTATGACACAGAGATTCTTCTGTTACCTTCATAAGTTGAAATCCTTCATATAGCACACTTAGTTCTAACGCAGCATCAAGAAGCAGAATTGGTTTAGAATCTATTTTCTTTTCTCAATCTGCTGTTTATCTGAGGTTGCTAAAACGGGTTACTTTGGGTAGTATAAAGCCTTAGTAGTACATACAACACAAATCACTGTGTTAGGTATTAAATCCTGATTTTGTATTTCTCCCAACCATACACTCGTAACATAAAGTGCCCACCAGTAAGGAAAATACGTGATTCCTACAGCTTGTAACACTCATTGTCTTTTGTAACATTTTATGTACAGTGATTTTACACATTTGCATGATTTGTTGTCTCTTTATAATGTGTGTGTGATGTAAAACACACACATTATACACACAAGGAGGGGGGAGGAGCTAAGGCTGCCACCGTCTATTAATGCCGGTCGCAGCGAGGGAGCGGGCACTCTTAGAACAGTGCTGTTACCCTAGGGAACGATTGTTAGGAGTTAGTCTGCTTTTTAAATACGGTCTACTTTTAAAATTGTGGTGAATTTGGTGAGTTTTACCTCACTCTCGCGACTCCATTACGGGGTGCTCTTGGCCTCAGCTGCTTCCTGATCTGAGGCAACTAAGCCACCCTATCACCTAGGATGGGGGAGGAGCCATCACTGCCACGGCAATTAACCCCTCCCATGCTCATGACGGAGCCGCTCCGTCATGAGCATCGGCTGAGCTGTGCTCATGACGGAGCGGTTCCGTCATGGCCCTGCCGCCGCGCCTGCGTGGCGCTGATTTCGCACCTGCGCGGCGCGTTCTATTATGCGGGCGGGGCCATGACGGAACCGCTCCGTCATGAGCACAGCGCAACTGCGGCTCGTGACGGAGCGGCTCCGTCACGAGCATGCGGGCGCCGCTCGGGCCCCCCCCCACCAGCGCTGCGGCGGAATTGCCGCCGCAGCGAAGGGGTTAATGCCAGTAGCGCAGCGGATGTGCACAGTGGGCGTGCCAAAGGCAAGCCCATCTGCACCCAACCGCGGTCGTCTGGAGCCAGGGGCCTGTCATTATGCCCAAATCACTAGCTACTTGTCATATAAAATTAAACAACCACACTCTTGAAAACTCATACTGACCCCTTCTGTAGATATTAGCCTGATTAAGAATGGGATCAAGTTAAGCAGAGACTCTTTTCCTGAACTATCACACTCCGCCCACACTGCAGAGCATACCCAGACACAGGACAGAAACAGCCCCCAAGCATTATCCATCATTTACCTAAATACCCGCTCGATGGTCAAACATAAGCTGGATATATTCCTCTTATTGGAGTCTGAACAGCCAGACATCCTCCTGTTAACTGAAACATGGCTTTCACAGGAATCATCTCCTGATATCCTGACCGCCCTTCCTAGTAACTATTACATCCTCCAAGCATATCGGCCTCAGGGGAAAGTGGGCGGAGGAGTAGCAGCCATCATTCGCCAGGAGTTTAAATTCTCTGTGTTAATTAGACTAAATCTACCTTCAGTAGACAACCTCGTGATTAAATTAGATTCTGTTTCGGCCCCTATGGTCTGTGTTCTCCCCTACAGCCGCCCCCCCCCCCCCCCCCCCCCCAGTATGACACTGTTTACTCATTCCTTGGCCGAACAAGTTGCCCACTTAATAACTAATCACGCAAAAATCCTGCGGATAGGTGATTTTAACTATTGGGCAAACAACACACTGGGTGGTCCCCAATCCACTGAACTAACCAACCTACTTACAGGATTAAACCTTAATCAGCATGTGTTTTCAGCGACACATAATAAAGGACATACCCTCGATCAGGTATAGACAGCCAAGATCGCTGTGTCTGCCCCGTTGATCATACTCTGTACATGGTCTGACCACTTTTTAATCAAATTCTCCATTAATAACATCTCCAGGGTTAAAATCACCACCACAGAAGTGGGGACAGCAAGGAGCTGGAATAGTATCAATAAAGCCCAACTTTTTGACACACTGGCCAATACAGCTCCTCCAGATAAACCATCTTAACCTCAGTGAGGGGAATTTAACTGCTTGGCTATTAGTCGCCTGCAACAAACCTGCACCGCTCAGGAAAATACATTTAGCCCGACTTCATGAAGCACAGAGTGGTTCTCCACCGACATAAAGGCTCATAAGTTAGCACTTCGGCAACATGAAAGGAGGTGGAGACTTAACTATTTGCGGGATGACAAGGTGACTTATTTAGCTGCACTAAAAGACTTATAAAGAACTATTCTGACCACAAAAGCTGCCTATATCTCCTCGAAAATCTTAACCTCTAACAATAGGTCAAAAGAAATTTTCACTATTGTTAAGGAACTGTTTAATCCCGACAGAGTGACAATAAAACCCACGCCTTCTCAAACTTTGTGACTCATCGAACAACTTTTTTATCTGTAAAATCATGGTAATTAAGGCTAACATTCCCACATGCCCATCCCCTGAGGCATGCACCACTATGCCAATAAAAGCTGGTTCTCATGAACAGTTTCCGAAAATAAGCAACCAGGCATTCCTGGAATTGCTCTCCAAAGTAAAAGCAGGCTCTCCTAGGGATTGCTGCCCACCACGTATTTTGAGCAAAGTTTTCTCTGTGCTTCCTGGACCAGCCCTATCCCTGTTAAATGAATCATTATCTCAGGGCTGTGTCTCCGATACCCTCAAGGAGGCAGTTGTGGTTCCCCTTTTGAAGAAGCAAGGGTTTGGATACTCAAATCTTGAGTAATTATTGTCTAATCTCATTGATCCCATACCTGGTCAAGGTTTTGGAAGCCTACGTGGCCAGATGCCTCTCTGCCTTTTTGGAACAGTCTGGGTATCTTGATCCACATCAAGCAGGTTTTCGCCCAGCACACTCCACAGAGACTGTCATACTGACGGTATTCGACACTGACTCTTCGGAAGGAGGTTGATGTGGGCTCCCCACAGGCTTTGGTGTTGCTGGATCTCTTTGCCACCTTTGACACGGTCGACCGCGGTATATTGATTGATCGCGTCAGAGACATGGGAATCCAGGGATTGGCCCTCAACTGGATTAGATTCTTTCTGGAAAATCGCTCTCAGTCAGTCCGCAGTGCCCAGTTTACAGCCCCAAAGTTGGAAACTACTTGCAGAGTCCCGCAAGACTCCTCATTATCCCCCCACTTGTTCAACCTTTATCTCCTCCCTCTGATACATGCCTTGAAGGAGAAGAAAGTCAGTACCTTCAACTATGCGGATGACTTCGAACTATTGTTTTCAATCAGTGACTCTCCTGAATCGGTCTGTGATTTTCAATCTACTATGCTGTTTATCTGTAGCTGGATGAACAGCAATCACTTGAAACTCAACCCAGATAAGACCGAACTGGTCCTAACAGGGGGATCACGCAACCCTTGGAGCCCACAATTTTGGCCTAAGGAACTAGGACAACCTCCCACCCCGTCTTCTTCTGCCAAAAGTTTCGGAGTAACAATCAACTGTGAGCTCACAATGAGGACCCAAATTGGCTCAATGATTTCGTCCTGCTTCTACCAGCTGAGGAAAATAAGGAAAATCAGTAGATTCCTCGCCCAGGAAGCCGTAATTCAGGTCGTTCTAGCAATGGTTATGTCCCATTTAGACTACACCAATTCCTTATACTTTGGCATCCCTCTTTATTTAATTAAACAATTGCAACTGGTACAGAACCAGGCAGCGAGACTGATTTTTAAGCAACCATGGTTGCAACATGTCACTCCCCTCATGAGGAAGCTTCACTGTCTTCCAATTCCTCAGGGATGTGCTTTTAAGGTTTGCTGCCTCATCTTCAAATCATTGAATGGTAGCAGCCCTAAATTTGTGGATAACCTTATTCAAAGGCACACTCCAACGCGTAACCTGCGTTCAGCACATAAGTATCTTCTGTCTATCCCGTCCTTCAAATTGAAGCGCATGGGTGGTGCCAGATTCGCTGTATTAGCTCCCTGCTACTGGAACTCCCGGCCCTGCGGAATCAGATCCTGCACAGACCTCTTGAGCTTCAGGAAGCTCCTCAAGACTTGGCTGTTCAGACAAACTTACGAGTAAGTCCCCAGGGATCCGGCACTTCCTAGAGCAGTGCAATGAAACCAATTCGGTGTATGTGCGCTTTACAAGAACTTGCAACATAACATAACATAACAAAACACACTGAAACCCTACACTTGGATGAGTAGCTCTATGAACGAATTAAACAAAAAAACAATATTAAGGTCTATTTACATTTTTTAATTGTTATCTGTGTACTGACTCATACAGCTGGATACATCTGAAATTCTTACAGTGCATGCATATCTCTTACAAGGGATGAACAAAGAAAAAAATCTGCCTCCAAATCATAGTTTCGCCTAAGTACTTGTAAAGTGATAACACTCCTTTGTTTCCTTCCACTGCATTGGTGTCTAGGTGTTAGGCTCCAGATAGCTCCCAGCAAAGATGATACTGGAACAATCATGCCTATGTTTTGGCACCAGCCTGAAGTATAAATATGACCACTTGGTCCTGGAGTCAGCAAATTGAACCAGACAAATTTAGTATATTTCTCAGAGGCCGGGCCCGATCCCAGATCAGGCTCAATAATTGCCGGTTTTGGGGATCCAGGTCGATCCCCTCATTTCCTGCATTGATCGTAATGCGGAAAGTTAACCTCAGTAAAAATACCTAAACAAAGAAGTCACCCGCTCCAGTGGGCCTTGAATACTTCGATCCTCCACTACAGTCTACATAAGGCTTCCACAAACAATCATCTAATTAAGCAATTGAATGTAGTGTGAATGCAATGAACACTTACACTAGTTATGTGTGTACTCTGCAAGGCCACTGAAAGATTACTGAGAGTGACAGCAGATGTGAAGCTCGCATGTCGTACCAGGATAGGTGGTGCTGTATAAAAAACTCACATTAATTCATTTTCCAGATCGCATGGTGAAGTGAGAAGGAATGAAGACCTTAACTCACATCTTATGTCTACTTTTCCATCAATGCTGTCTTATGTCAAATAATCAGGTATGCCACATTAGGATCTTGTCCTTGCTGAATGTAATCAATGCAGGCTACACAACAGTGATGCCCTGAGTTAACACTATTCCACTGGAAAGCCACAATACCCACAAGCATTTGCAAAGCCAATAGGTCTCACCTCTGGGGCCTATTGGCTTTGTTAATGCCTTTTTAACATTCTGGACAGCGTCAGGGGCAAAAAGTAAAATGTTTTCTGTAAAATCGGTGAAAATGTTTTTTTAAAGGTGCAATGACGCACTCACTGGCGGTTGCGTCATTTCTCTTGCGTGCATATGTGTGCGAGCCTATGAGTCACAACACATGCACGTACCAGCAGGATGATGCAGGTACTATTATATTTGTTTTTTATTTGCTAAGCCAAAATGGCAGACACCACTTTCATCTGAAAATAAAAATTAAGAATTTTTAGCAGAAAAGTACAAAGTAAAAAAGGAGCATGTGGGGGTAAAGGAGATGCGATTGGGGGGAGGATGCGAAATGCCGCACACTATAAAGACAGCCCCAGCGGTTGGGGAAGCACACGATGGAGTGAAGAACATGGAGTGATGGAGCAGAAGGGAGCAAGAGCAAGGAGAACACAAGGGAGACAACAACACAAAGGGCGGGGAGAAAAGTACATAAGAGGGAAAGGTGGAGAGCTGGGTGGACATTTGGAGGGGTGCACATGAGGGAGAGAGTTGGAAACATACACTCTCATAGAGTACTTAGTAAAAAAATAAAATGGTAGTTCTCTAAAAGTGAGTGGTGGAAGAACACAGGTCAGTCAGATCAAGATGTTGGTAAAGAGACTTTACACCAGGTGGGGGGGGGGAGGACAAAACAGTATGGACTAGTAAGAATGAGGTGAAGAATCTCGAAGTAAATCCAACCAACATTAAGCAAAGGGCGGCATGAAACCCACTGTAAGTTCTTGGTATGCCCACAATAGGTCAATTCTAACCAGACAGTTTGTGCTGTCTGGTAGATGAAACCTAAAAGATACAAATGAGTGTGATAATAAAGCCAACCAGTGGTAACTAGTGGGTGGGCTAAAAGTTCACTGTGCGTTCTTGGTAAGCCCACAATAAGTATTTTTTGCTAGGGTGTGAGTGTATGCCAACCTAAACAAGTCCCTGTGTGAGGAAGAGGTGCAGAGAGGAAAATATGTATATTGTAAAACTATCTTCTCTATGGGGGGTTTCTATTTCATTATGTCCCCCAGTGAATTTTACACCCCCTTATGCTCCCCATCATAGGCACTTAGTAAATGCATTCACTATTACAAACTAAATGATTCTGCAGTATTGGATATTCAATCTTGTATCTTACAACTATGCAAATGATACCCAATCTTTCCAAAAACTTAATGACCTTAAAGACCTATATAACTCAAGACTTAACCACTGCCTCTGCTCCATAAATGTGTCGATGATGAGTAACCATCTAAAGCTCAAGGCTGCAAAGACAGAGATCATGGCCTGTGGACATTGGCACACATGCCAGCCTGCTGCCATATGGCTCAAGGAAATGATGTGCCTTCCACAACAAGAAGAGAGGTAAGAAACCCAAAGGAATCAATTGATTTAAACCCATCCTTGATACGATATTTCAACAAGGTCATAAAGAAGAGCACTTCTATGCATGGAAAATACTATGATGCATCTTATCTTACTATGGATCATAAGAAAAGCTATAAGCTATCATCACACTAGGAATCTCAAAGTTTGACTTTTTCAACAGCCTATTCCTCAGTGCCTCAAGGTCCATCATAAGTAAAATACAAATAATTCAAAACCCTGGAGCATGACTCCTTCTCTGCCTCCAGCGCAGAGAACGCATGACATCAGTCCTGAAAGCCTCCACTGGCTATCTGTACCTACATGAGCAATGTTGAAGGCATTTTGTATTGTCTACAGAACATCCCAAGAAAAAGGACCACAATACATTCAAATTAAATTCAAGCAATATAAACAAAATGTACAGGTCAGAAGCAAGGAAACTGCTATTTCCAAGATAACGACACCATCCCAAAACCCTGAGAACAATAATCGCTCTGTTAAATACAATCTACAGTCCACAGATACGCAACAGCCCAACCACCACACACTCCTCATGTCTGCAAACAGTCCAGCAATTTTCTATGTCCACTGAAATTACAAAGGGCTGGGGTTTATCTTGTAATGTAAACTCATACATAATCATCCTGGTCTTCACTATTATGAATAGTATACTACTCCACTTATATACAGACAATCGTAGTGCAAGATAATTCCTTTATACTGCTAGACCCTCTTGCACTCACAAAAGACTGAACTGCTACAGGTTGTGTCCATCATCCAGTATTGTACCATTTAACAGCAGAAAACACCCATCTTCATTTGAACAGACATGTAATAACCGAATAGATCATCCACGTACCACTGGCGACCGTAGGACTCTAATTTAGTCCATAGTATGATGGCTTCTAGATGTCTCACTATGACATTCATATAAGGGAATATTGTAATGAAGTGAATCTTAGCCTATCTGACTATTTCTTCTAACAACCTATAACTGCTTAGGACCATACATGGTCAACCTTGTGTGGTACACACCTAGTGGATTGTGATAATAAGAAATACCAGAAATGTTCTTGCAGTGCTGATCAAAGCTGCCAGCTTGCAAAAAAAAACAAATAGCTGCATGCTTATCTCACACTTTTTTTTCCCCGGAGTTTTATATACCGCAAACTTGACCAAACGGTATAAGGTGTCAGAGGGCTTTACATGAGCACCAGTTGTGTTACATAAGGACTCATTCATTTTTGTTAGGCACAGAGAGATTAACTGATTTGCCCAAAATCACAGGATGTTGGGCGTCCTTGCTGAGACTCGAACCCGGTTCCCCAGATTTGAGATCGACCGCCCTAACCGTTCGGCCACATCCTCTCCCTTTCACCCATCACACTGCTAACTGTTGCATCCCTTTACACGATACCTGCACCTTGGTGGTCATTGTGCGCATCCTGCAAACAATTCCCATGTAGGATCAATACTAAGACAACACTCTTCCAACCACTGACGTAAAGACCATAAGGCCCAACTCTGTCTTGAGGAGGCTGGGACACAATTTTCTCTATTTTTGCAGAATCACTGACATGTCTGCCTTGAGGCAGATGTCCTTATCTTTCCATGACCTCATGAAAATTTCAAGTAACTCAGACAAAGACACCTGATGTGTAGACAATGTCTCGAACAAGTGCCTTGTTATCTCTATTGCAAGCTCAGACAAGAACAAGAACATAAACAGTGTAGTCTGAATTGGTGTTTGTGTTTTTACCTTATGTGTTTATAAGAATGCCTCTTAGGCGAGCTCTAAATACTCAAAAGTTATGTCAGACATTTCTATGGTTATGTCAGAAATTCCCATGTTAGATAAGATACAGTATAAAAGGCCCGACACTTGACCACCAGATTACACACAAGATGCCGGCAGAGAAGATTTTGGCTGCCAGAGATACTGCTGCATGGCACTTCCTACAGAAAGGTGATATTGAGTCAACTCTGGCAAGAAATGGGCAGGTCCGACTTGTGTTTGTTTACCTTTTGCAGGGAACACGCCTCCCCGACTTTTGACAACTACAAAAAACAAAAATATGTCTGAAGTGCACTGATTCTCCCTAAGAAACTCTAGATACAAGTTATACTACTCCATGCTCTCCTAGTCTAGCGCACAGAAGTAGGTTTTAGGGTGGTAGATTTTTTGATGACATTTGTTATGTTATGTTAACAGTTTTCTAGAGCGCACAGCTGCCCCAGCAAAGGGGCGTCCCGGCGCTATCAGATCTACAAGCACAGCGATCCAGAGAGGTTAAAACGCAGCGACCCTGTTTATAACCTAGGTAGAGGGGAAAAGAAAGGTTTTAATGGCTTTTCGGAAAGCGAGCAGATCTTCCAAGCCCCGTATATGTAACGGCAAAGAGTTCCAAAGCTTGGCGGCTAAAAGACGAAACAAACGCCCTCCAGCCCGGCAGCGTTTGAACCGTGGGACTGACGCCATGTGCTGTCCCAGGGAGCGCAGCTGTCGCTGAGGGACGTACGGACTTAACAGGTCACAAAGGAGAGATGGACTGCTCAATTTTAAGATCTTAAAAGATAAGCAAAGACCTTTAACCCCTTCGCTGCTCATGACGAGCTCAGTTCGTCATGCAGTACACTGGTCGTGTGCTTATGACGAGCTGAGCTCGTCATGAACAATGGGGATCATGCATATGCAGCACAGGATGGGAAAACCTCTAGCAGCTAAGGTGTTAAACTGGATCCGTTTGTCAATCGGAAGCCAGTGCAGCCCTTGAATTGTAGCCCTAACCGAGCAGTGGCCGGGGAGACCTATTAGGGTTCTGGCTGCAGAGTTTTGAACTTGTTGTAATCGCCGAATTTCCGCTTTATTGGCCCCTAAAAGCAGAGAGCTGGCGTAGTCCCAGCGAGACAGTATAGTAGACTGCACAATAAGCTGTCGGACTGCAGGATCGAAGAAGTTCAGTAGGGGTTTGAGACCCCTTAACAAACCTATACAGGTAGCAGCAACTTTCTTCGTATGGGTCTGGAAGCTGAGCTTGGAGTCCATCCAGACCCCAAGGTTCTTTACCTCGGACTTAGGCAAGGGCATGGGACCGAGGGGCGCTGGCCACCAATGCTCATTCCAGAGGGCAGCATTCTTTCCTACCAGAAAAACCTCTGTTTTGCTCGCGTTAAGTTGCAAGCAATTATCTGTCATCCATTGAGCCACTGCTGTCAACCCGTCTCTAAATCTGGTAGCTGCCACTGATGGTCCTTCAGCTAAGGTGATAACAAGCTGGGTATCATCCGCATAGGATACCATCTTAAGGTCCCATCTTTTAGCGACAGCAGCCAGAGGTTGAACATACAGGGTAAACAGTGATGGGATCAGTGCTGAGCCCTGTGGGATCCCCTGTCCGATAGAATGGGATTGAGAGAGGAACGGGGGCGACACATGGAAGGATCTTTCTGTCAAGAATGACCTGAACCATTCTAAAGTGGTACCGGTGACCCCTGCTGCCTCCAGACGATGGAGAAGGATGCCATGTGACACAGTGTCAGAGGCAGCGCTGAGGTCCAGCAGAATCAGCGCTGCACTTTGACCAGCATCCAGGACAGTCCGAAGATGTTCTGTGGTGGCCAGCAGGGCCGTTTCCGTGCTGTGGCCTGGCCTAAAACCGATGTGTGACGGATCCAGAATGTTATGGGAACTCAGGAATTGGGATAAAGTGTTGTTAACATGGGCTTCAGCAATCTTGGCCACCCACGGAAGAAGTGAGATAGGTCTGAAATTCTCGGGCTTTGAGGGGTCTAGCGTGGGCTTCTTAATAATAGGAGACACCCAGGCCTCTTTCCAGGCATCCGGCACTATAGCCATGGAGAAGGACAGGTTCAGTATTGACGTAGCGGCTTCCAGAGAAGCAACAGTGATTCAATAAACTGGGGCGGCCTCATGGGATCAGAGGGGGAGCCAAATTTAATTTTCCCACCCAGTCTAGTGAATTCCTTCTCAGAGATCACTGGAATAACTGAAAGCGTGGGACTGGACTCGTCCCTAGCAGGTAACAAGATGGTATCAGGGGCCGCAAGTGGAAAGGATTGATAAATCTTTTGCACTTTCTCAACAAAAAAGGTCGCAAGCTCCTCACAATGTTGTGTAGATGTAACACTAGGTAGGGCCACTTTCCTACTCTTAAGCTCTTTAAAAATTTTAAATATACATTTAGTCGGGTTGGAGCTTAGTTTTATTTCCTTCGCATAAAAAGCCGCCCGTGTAGCGCAAATCGCTTTGTGATAGAGCCTGATTTATGGACAGATAGATTACTTTATCTCCCTCACTAAAGACCCTTCTCCAAGCGAGTTCCGCTTTCTTGCAGGCTTTCCTGAGGACTCTCAGAGACTCATCGTACCAAGGACTAGAGTTGGGAGTGCGCCCTTGGTCCATTTTGCGGGGATAAAGGAATCTAACCCCTTTAATATCCAATCGCAAAACGCGGTGTAAGCCTCCTTAGGGTTTGTCATGTCTCCTAGGGGATTAGTCATAAGGAAGGCATGGAAATCTTCAAGTCTAAGTTTATGCCATGGGCGTCCAAGGACCAGATTATCAGTATCTAATCTAAAGGGATCTGAGATAGAAAGCCTTATTTCTATCAGGAAATGGTCGGTCCATCCTATGGGCTTGGGCGTAGCTATGTTACAGGCTGGTTGAAATGTTCATTTTATTCTTGCTGTTTGCAAAATTCATTTCTGCTATTTTTATGATTGATTGCTTTATTTCGATATGCACATATCATAAAAGCAGTACAAAAGATAAAAACAGCATGTCGAAAAAAGTAAGACTGTACATTTAGTAAAAAGATAAAACGCATTAAGTCAGCATAAATTAGATAAAAAGAGAATTAAATTGATATGGACAGTCCTCTAGTTCTAATCAACCAAGCCCATTTTAAAAACTTAGCAACAGCGCAAACAATGGGAGGGGCTGTGTTAGTTAAGAGAATCCGGAGTGCAACGGAGTGCTGACGAGTACCCAGTTCTCTGCAGATGGGACCGAGCCAACGTGATCTGGGGCGACCGTAGTCCGGGCATTCAAAAAGAAAATGTGGCACCGTCTCTGGCTTGTCTTGACAGAGAGCACAGAAGCATGATGTAGGCTGGGATTTATTCCACCTCGAGCAGAAGTCGGCCAAGGGTAGGGTTCCTAACCGAAACTTAATGTACAAGGACCTATCCATAGCCACTGATATAATGTCCATGTACGGCTCATACATGACAGCGTCTTTAATCAGCAGAAAAGCTGCGGTGGTTTTGCAGTGCTGCTGGCTTCTCAAGCGCTTCATACAGACCCACTCCCAGAAAAGTTTTTTTAAGATCTCCTTCGGAGGAGCGGAGTGGTTTCGCCAGCATGAGTCCAGGCCTAGGTCCCCTAAAAGTTGTTTTATATCCTTCAGCCATTTGATGCGATGCCAACCGTCAGAATGCATCACCTCTGCCAGACCATTGGCATAGGATTTTAGCTCCGGGACCCTCCACAGACGTGCCCAAAGCAAAAGGGGTCGAAGCCGAGCCTGGTCCCTTATGGCTTTGCAGCCAGTGTCCATGAGCACTGGGATGGTCGGGCTACTCGATGGAATGGCAAGGAGATCCTTGATGAATTTATTTTCAGCCTTGCTCAGTGAGTCGACTTTGCCCGAGCCCCACAGTTCCGCTCCATAGAGTGACGCAGGGACCGCACGTGCTTTGTATATCTCAAGTAGAGGGGCAACACAATGTTTTGAAGAGTTGTTAAACTCCTTAAGAATAGCGCCCCCCACCCTTTTGTGGGCCAATGTCATTTTGTCAATGTGGGCGGTCCAGCTCATCACATCGTTCAGTCGGATTCCCAGATAATCAAATTCTGTCACTCTTTCTAGGGGTATGGAGTTCAGGATGGGAGGGCGGCCAAGTTTGCGAGGTGGATGTATAACTAGGTACTTGGTCTTATCTACATTGATAACTAGGCCCTTAGTGGTACAGAAGTCCTGAAAGCGGTTCAGCAGTATCTGGAGGCCTTGGGGGGTTTTAGAGATGAGGAGGGTGTCGTCGGCGAACAGCAAGGTTGGAATTTTTACTCCTCCCAGGGTGGGAGCGTCTGCTGGTTCGCCCAATAGGTGATCTACCACCCCGTTAATGTAGAGGGAGAATAAGGTAGGGGCCAGAACGCAGCCCTGCCTTACTCCCCTCTCGACCCTGATCTTGTCGGTCTTTTCCCCATTCAACCCCCATCTAACCTGGGCATAGGTGTTGGTGTGCAGGTTGATAAGGAGGTTTAATATGTACGGGGGCATCCCTAAACCGTGAAGGACCCTCCAGAGTTCCTCCCTGGGTACCAGGTCAAAGGCAGTCTTGAGGTCAATAAAGGCCAAGTAAAGACTGCCTTTGCCCAGCACCACCACCTTCCAGTATACTAACAAGAGCCTGAAGACCTGTTCGATGGTTCCTGTACCTGAGCGGAACCCGGCTTGCATATCGGACAGGATGTGATTATCGTCCACCCATTGGGAGATCCTCCCCAAGATGACTTTCCCCGCCAATTTCTGGCTTGAATCTATTAGGCTTATAGGCCTATAATTCCCGGGTAAATCCCGACTGCCCTTTTTGTAGATGGGGACCACCTCCGCACCTCTCCAGGAGTCTGGCACAGGGCCTCCCCCAATGATTGCGTTGAGGAGTGCAGAAATTAGTACCCCCCATTCTTCCGGATAGGCGCGGAGGATATCGCCTGGTAATCCATCCGGACCAGCTGCTTTCAATGGGACCAGGGTTTTAATCTGCTTTGTTACATCCAAGACAGAAAAAAGTTCCAGGTCACGAGCTAGGATAAAGGGTGGGAGGTTAAAAGTATCGTTAAGTGGGCCTTCAACAGCAGAGTAAAGTTTTTGGAAGTGAGAAAACCAAGTCTGGGCATTGATGGTACAGGTCCTCCGGGTATCGTCAGGACGGTTCCTTTTGCCCACCAAGTCCCAAAAACCTTTGGCATCTTTCCCACGACTGGCAGACAGGAGGTCCTGCCAGAAATTAACCTCCCACTCCCTCCTTGCATTTTTTTGGCAGAGTGCATAGTATCTTCTTGCCTCCCTAGCCTTGGATGGTAATTTGGACTTGACTGCCTCGATAAGAAGTGACTTCGCCTCCCTACACTTCTGATTGTACCAGCCCTGTCCCGATCGTGAACCTGGTTTCCTTCTGCTCGAATTAGCTGGAATTACAAAGAGGTCACTAATAGCCTTAGTTATGACGCAGTACCTAGGTTCCACCTCCATCAGCCCTTCCTCTTGGGGGTCGAGATTGACTAAGGCTGAAGCAAGGAGCTGCCTAATGGCAGAAGTTTTCTCCTCTGAAAGTGCCAACTTCGCCCACTTTAGACGTCGTCCACAGTTTGTAACCACTGACAGGTCCGGGGCGGGGTTGCTAGAAAATCTACTCGCGGTGATACTAAGACACCTGTAGGACAAGGTGAGGGACAGGAGATTGTGGTCACTCTCTACCGATGGTACAATCACCATGTCCTCCACCATGCTCCACAGGTGTATGTCAAGGAGAAAATAGTCGATCCGTGACATGTGCCCTGGCCTGTTGTAGGTGTGGGCCCCTGCTTTGTCGGACCTTGTCCTGCCATTGGCAGCCCTGAGACCAAACTCCAAAGCTAGTGAGTTGATCTGGAGGGCCACTTCTGTCCACTTTTTAATAGGACTAAGCTCGAGGGACGGAATCCCCCACCCACTATCATGCTCCTCTTGGTCTGATAGGATTTCTAGATCCAGAGGCTCGAAGGTGCAGTTCAGGTCACCCGCCAACAGGGTACATGACCTATGTGAAGATAAGCGGAGCTGAGCTTCCAGACAAGCTATTACTGGGGATTCTCTACCCCCCTTTGTGCCTCGGGCGTAGATGTTAAAAATGTTTAAGATGACTTGGCCCTGGGAATTTCTCAACAGTATATTAAGGAGATCCGGGCAATTAGTGTCCCGCTCCACCACCCTGCAATTAAGATTTGAGGCCACCCAAATAAGTAGGCCACCCGAAGGGCGGCCCCTACCAGTTGCACTATGTACTGCCGGCAAAAAGTGGGTGGAATATCCCGCCTTGTGTAGGGGCACCCGGCTCCAGGTTTCCTGGAACAGGCATATGGAGTATTGCTCCACAAGCTCGTTCCAGTCCGGCAGTGCTAGCTTCCTCTCGAGGCCCGCCACATTCCAGCTGAAAACCCTAATCGGGGGGTCCGTCACAGCCGTAATGCGACAATCCTCGACAGGGAGCGGTATGTCCAAAACACCCGCACCAGGGAGGCCAGCCAGCAGGTTAAAAGGTGCCTCGGTCACCCCTTGCTCTTCTACAAGCTCGGCTATAGCCTGAATTTGCGATGAGGACGAGTGGCTATTTGTTTTAAGGTAAGGTATTGGGACAACAGCAGGGCTCGGAGCCACAGGGACCTCCCCGGAAACATCCCAGAGTCAGCAACCCCAGGATTCCCAGTTCGGTATCACTGGAGCCTGGAATGGCCGCTGTGGGAAAACTCCCAGGGGAGAGTGGCCGTGAATGGTATTCTCCACAGGAATTTGGCCCCCAGAACTGCTGATGTGGGTGGGTTGCCCGGGGTGAATGGGGGAAGAGTTCGTAATGGACCGGGGGTAAAAGAATGTTAAGTCGACGACTTCGATACCCGTTCCAACCGTGGATTGTCCTTGGGAGCATATCAGATGGGCAACCCTGACATCTTGGAAATTTATCACCACGCAATCCCCTTCGAGAGATTTTTTCCCGTTTCCAATCCATCCCACCCTGCGTACACCAAGAATAATTCCATCCACTCCTGAAGGCAAGGGCCTGTAGGCTCTCAGCCAGTGGATGACCTTATTCTTAAGTGACTGATGGTTTTCCTGCTGGGTACTCCCGATAGGGGGGACTTTGGTAAGGATAACAACGTACGGGTGGCACTCAGGGGGGAGGTTAACTGGGGGACACTTTCGTCTTATATTCTCAGGAGAGCCTGAGGGAGGAGGGTTTGTAGGTGGGACAGGAATGGGTATAGCCTTAGGGGTTGATGCCAAGCCACCAGTTGTAACAAGTGAATCGGCCCCAGTTTGTGAAGTTGGGGCCGTTCCTCCCTTCTGATGTTGCCTTAGGCCTTGAGTAGGCGCCAGGGTTGTTACTACTGGGGGAGGGATAGCATGCACTTGGGCTGTATGGGTGGAGACATTCGACCTTTTCTGCCTAGGGCCATCCTGAGGGGCAACCGCGACAGTCTTCCCAGAGGCTGGTCGCTTAGGCGACGGCGGCAGCTGCTCTCCTGAAGGGGGTGTCTCTGTAACCTCTATCCTAGTGTTCTTATCTATCCTGTCTGTCTTATCCTCACTGAGCTTTGGCTGAAGTTTGAACAGGGTTTTGAGGGAAAAGAAATTATCCCTGGTTGCCTGTTCAAAACAGTCAAGCCTATCCCCCAACCTCTTAACTTGGTCAGTAAGTGGTACCAAAAGAGACCTGACCAGCTTCTCGATTGACTCCAGAGAGGGACCCACATTGGCTAGGTTAGACGCTGATGGGACCAGCAAGGAAGGTAGTACTGTGTCAACTGCAATTGGAGCGGTAATGGGAATCCCTGAGACTACAGGACCTACGGCGCCCGGGGAAGAAAGACCCCTCTGGGGCGGGCACCTAGCGTACTTAGTAAACGAGGGTGGACAGCCCTTTCGAGTGTGGATTGCCCTTTTCCCCTTCCTTTTGTTGAGCCCCTGGGTAGAACGAGACTTAGGGGGAGGTTGTGGGTCGAGAGCAGGAACATCAGGGTAGTGTTGGGACTGGTTGCCAGGTGGACATGCTATGGAAGACTCGGTGCAGGGCTCTGTAAGCACGGCACAAGGGCTGGTGGAGTGATTACCAGTCTGTGAGATTTCTGCCCCGTCTGTACCACCCTCTAATGGTGCAATGTAAGAATCCCCAGGTAGGTCCCCAGGCAAACGTGCAAGGGAAGTAGAGTTTAGTGAGGACAACAGTATTGCTGGAGAAGTGCTTTTGAAAGGAGGAAAGTCAAGAGAAAGGCGCCGTTCTGATATGGCGAGTTCATTGTCGATGACAGCCGCCACCCTAGTAAGGAACTTGTCCATAGAGCCAAACATAGTGCCCCCAGGGGTATTTTCGCCGCCACCCCTCAAGGCCTTACCGGAGCGTGTTGACATGCTGGGTTCCGGCCCCACAGTGAGGCACCACGAACTGAAACCTGTACGGTGGATATTAGGTGGGTGGCCCTGCCCTGCCGCCTCCTGCCCCGGACGGCCACAGACGGCCCGCCCTTTGCCCGGGCTTAGCCCGCGCGCGTCCCGCGGGGCGGGAGGCGTTCCTCCGCTATGTAGCGCCTCTGGGCGCAGCCAGGCGTGTCAGCGGTGCGCCGGTAGTCCCAGGGTCACCTGGGTATTGAAGTTCCTAGCCGTTGCCCTCACGGCGCTGTCAACGAGCAGAGAGCCCCACAGCCGTTTCCCTCACGGCAGGAGCGTTTGTCATGCAGGTCCGGTAGTTGAAAAGCACCCCGCTTGAGCGCTCAGCGCTCCTCCGCTATGTAGCGCCTCTGGGCGCAGCCAGGCGTGTCAGCGGTGCGCCGGTAGTCCCAGGGTCACCTGGGTATTGAAGTTCCTAGCCGTTGCCCTCACGGCGCTGTCAACGAGCAGAGAGCCCCACAGCCGTTTCCCTCACGGCAGGAGCGTTTGTCATGCAGGTCCGGTAGTTGAAAAGCACCCCGCTTGAGCGCTCAGCGCTCCTCCGCTATGTAGCGCCTCTGGGCGCAGCCAGGCGTGTCAGCGGTGCGCCGGTAGTCCCAGGGTCACCTGGGTATTGAAGTTCCTAGCCGTTGCCCTCACGGCGCTGTCAACGAGCAGAGAGCCCCACAGCCGTTTCCCTCACGGCAGGAGCGTTTGTCATGCAGGTCCGGTAGTTGAAAAGCACCCCGCTTGAGCGCTCAGCGCTCCTCCGCTATGTAGCGCCTCTGGGCGCAGCCAGGCGTGTCAGCGGTGCGCCGGTAGTCCCAGGGTCACCTGGGTATTGAAGTTCCTAGCCGTTGCCCTCACGGCACTGTCAACGAGCAGAGAGCCCCACAGCCGTTTCCCTCACGGCAGGAGCGTTTGTCATGCAGGTCCGGTAGTTGAAAAGCACCCCGCTTGAGCGCTCAGCGCTCCTCCGCTATGTAGCGCCTCTGGGCGCAGCCAGGCGTGTCAGCGGTGCGCCGGTAGTCCCAGGGTCACCTGGGTATTGAAGTTCCTAGCCGTTGCCCTCACGGCGCTGTCAACGAGCAGAGAGCCCCACAGCCGTTTCCCTCACGGCAGGAGCGTTTGTCATGCAGGTCCGGTAGTTGAAAAGCACCCCGCTTGAGCGCTCAGCGCTCCTCCGCTATGTAGCGCCTCTGGGCGCAGCCAGGCGTGTCAGCGGTGCGCCGGTAGTCCCAGGGTCACCTGGGTATTGAAGTTCCTAGCCGTTGCCCTCACGGCGCTGTCAACGAGCAGAGAGCCCCACAGCCGTTTCCCTCACGGCAGGAGCGTTTGTCATGCAGGTCCGGTAGTTGAAAAGCACCCCGCTTGAGCGCTCAGCGCTCCTCCGCTATGTAGCGCCTCTGGGCGCAGCCAGGCGTGTCAGCGGTGCGCCGGTAGTCCCAGGGTCACCTGGGTATTGAAGTTCCTAGCCGTTGCCCTCACGGCGCTGTCAACGAGCAGAGAGCCCCACAGCCGTTTCCCTCACGGCAGGAGCGTTTGTCATGCAGGTCCGGTAGTTGAAAAGCACCCCCCTACTCTTAAGCTCTTTAAAAATTTTAAATATACATTTAGTCGGGTTGGAGCTTAGTTTTATTTCCTTCGCATAAAAAGCCGCCCGTGTAGCGCAAATCGCTTTGTGATAGAGCCTGATTTATGGACAGATAGATTACTTTATCTCCCTCACTAAAGACCCTTCTCCAAGCGAGTTCCGCTTTCTTGCAGGCTTTCCTGAGGACTCTCAGAGACTCATCGTACCAAGGACTAGAGTTGGGAGTGCGCCCTTGGTCCATTTTGCGGGGATAAAGGAATCTAACCCCTTTAATATCCAATCGCAAAACGCGGTGTAAGCCTCCTTAGGGTTTGTCATGTCTCCTAGGGGATTAGTCATAAGGAAGGCATGGAAATCTTCAAGTCTAAGTTTATGCCATGGGCGTCCAAGGACCAGATTATCAGTATCTAATCTAAAGGGATCTGAGATAGAAAGCCTTATTTCTATCAGGAAATGGTCGGTCCATCCTATGGGCTTGGGCGTAGCTATGTTACAGGCTGGTTGAAATGTTCATTTTATTCTTGCTGTTTGCAAAATTCATTTCTGCTATTTTTATGATATTCTGAGTGATAATTTTAGATGTGCTGAGAAACACGTTGAGACTGTTGAAATAAAACTCTTTTTAGTTACAGTGTATTTTTCATAGTGCAGTTTGTATGTGTGATATTGAAAAGTACGAAATAGGGTTGTTTCCAATCACCAAGGCATCCCTGGATCCCCATTTAGGGACTCTTTATAACCCAAAAGCATTGACACCACTTCAACCATGTATTGGGTGGGGTTTTGCACAGATGCCATGGACCTGCCATTCACAATTAAGCGTTGGTGTATTGAACTAAGTTGACTCGTGTCATCCGTGAGTGTGAAAACAAACTTTGTAGAGATAAGCCATAGTCTTCCTTTACGCAACCCTGCACACAATACACGATGTAGCGTGGGACTCCTTCTCTACATGTTTTCACTCATTTACATGGTATGGTGATGGGGGTTCTTACCATGTTCTCTTACACAAGCGATTAAGGCAGAAGAGTTACATGTGAATTCCATTAGAACCAGAGCAGAAGGTGTAGTAAGGCTCAGAAAATGAAACCAAAAAGTGTTAGGGATCTTGTATGCAGATGGGTGATGAAGAAGGAAGGAAACGATTAAGATAAACCTAACTCATAAAGCACAGAATTATTCTGCTTACCCAGCCAATCAGTAGGTTGCACGTATTTACAGGTGCAGCTAGAAAAGTCTTCATCAATGAAGTACATCAATGAATACTATGTGAAGAGCATGTAATGGGTCCCTCTGCAATGTAATTCAATTTTTTTTCATCCCTCTCATGATGAATAAAGCTGAGGCATACTTAGCTGTCCTGACCCTAAAGTCTGGCTCACAGAACGAACTTTGGTTTTTTTTCCATCCTAATGGGTTTTGAGCCAATTGCAAATGTTAAATTGTTAATCTCTCATTCTCCTATTATCAAGAAACTGTTTTGCCCAAAAAGGTTTTTTACTCTTTTGATAAAAAATGCATTTGGATGTCTAGAACTTGAAGAACTTTTACACTGTTTCCTATCCTGACTAAGTTAGTAGTAAAACAGTTAGCTAATTTCCTGAAGCTGCAGGATGTCCAAGGCAGGTGCTAAGGCATACTTTCAGGTAGGGAAAAACATGGAATCTGGACGAGTTACGGGTTGGACTCAATAAGGGTGAGACAGTCGACCTATGGGTGTTTCTGTGGCATTTGCACAGTCAACCTTACCATTCTTATTGATTACCTTAATGCTGCTGGTCTTGAAGGACTGACTCTGGCCTGTTTCTCCTCCTTTTTGGGGACCTAAACTCACTCAGTTTCCCTCCTTTCATCCTTTCGACTCTCCTGCGAATACAGTTCTCTCCGGAGTACCTCAAGGCTCACCTTTAGCCCCTTTCTGTTCAACTTGAGAGAGTGCATCTGCTTTTCAGCCACTGATTCCCTTTCCTATGCAACTAATTTGACCACAATTCATCTAATTCCATTAGTTGACTTAAAGCAGTGGTCTTCAAACGTTTTAATTTAATCAAATTCATCGGGCCCTACCCCATTCACAAATATTCTATCAAGATGGCAATGTTTAAAAAATATGTCTTGACCTATTTAAATACAAAACATATTTAAATATTGCAGCTAAATTCTGTTACTGTTTTAAAAATGGAACCAAATACATTATTGCTTAAAACAGAGCACTGCTTTCAGCATAATGCTTTTTTTGGTCAGAGCTTATCCCCCCCCCCCTCACCAGGATCACTCGAGGCCCCACTAGGGGGACCGCTCCCTAGTTTGAAGACCTTTGACTTGAAGGTTGGCTGCAAAGGACTCAGAACTTATTTAACTTTACATTCTCCAAGCCCAATGTGGAAATAAATGGTAATACTTTTGATTGAAGAAGACAATTGGTATAGGTCATCCGTTATTGCCACCTCAACTGGGCTCTCTTCAGTCTCCACTCTCAACCACTGTGCCATTTCCTTTATACCACAAAAACAGATAGTCTGGTCCACTGGATTTCATAAACTAAGGACGCTTAGAAGTCTGCTTTTTTCTCCCAATAAATATGCTTCTGTGGTTGAGGCCTGTGTTTTGTCCAACTGGATTACTGCACCGTCATTTACGTGGGACTACAAGAATATTGTATGCACAAATTCCAGTGCCTGGAGGTGATGTCATTTTGTGGTATGCTTTGATCTGTGCATGGAACTTCTGCTTGCCGCTCTCTTCCCCGACTTCTGATCAAGCGAAAAATCTAATTCAAGACCCTCAGTTTTGTCCATCCTTCCTTTAGCACAGCGGGTCATAGGTTACGCTCTCATCATTTTTTTTTTCTTACACTACTTCCAGGCCTTTTCAATAAGCTTTTCTTTTTTTGCGTAGTCACACAAATCAAATAATCTCACAGTGGGAGGTGTACTTTTTGTGTAATGGGGCCTTAGCCCTGGAAAGCCATAGCACTTAAACTGCAAGCTCCTTTCACATTTAGGCTTTATAAGAGGCTGTTAAACATGTATATGTTTTGTTTACCCTCTCTGCGTTTTTGTTTCCAAGCAACGGGATGCTTTTTTGGTGTGCGTGCACTCAATAAAAACATATGAGAGAGAGAGTATATGTGGATTTATGAATTGATTGTAATACTCTTTAGAAGTTTAGAAAGATTTAGAGCATTTGATAATTGTTCATTTAGTACACATTATATAGCTGACATTGCAAATATGTCTGTCAATGTTTTGAGAAATGCATGCTTTTGTTGGGGGTAACATGCTAATATTTAAAATGTGTTTTATGAAACAGACTGTGTTATTGTAAATCACATTTTAAATCCAAAGAGCACTTTAAGGAAATTAAAAACATGGGGCCAGCTGTATCATAGTGTTGCGTTGCCCTTGCGTCAAGCAAGGTAATGAAAGGGTAATGCAACATTGAAGTCCGATTTACCAAACAACGCAAGGTCACCTTGCGTGGATTTTGCAGTGTTTGGTAAATCTGGAGTAACGCAAGGCAGCACCAGTGGCGTTCCATGGGTGGAGCGTGGGTGTCCCACACATTCGCCCGTTGCTTGTGGTGCATTCCTAGATTTACTATTAGTGGTAGACCTGGTAATGTGCCACAACGCTGAGCCTTCCATGGGGAGGTGTAACGAGGAGAAATATCTTTATCTGTCCCTGTTTTTGTCTTTTTGCATAGAGGATTGTTTTTTTGCAGGAAGGTGCTCTTTCCTGAACAAAAATTAATCCTAGCTGACACGCAAGCACCCATGCACTTTGGTGCAAGGGTGCCTGCATTGGTGCATGGCAGCACATTGTGCACCAGTTCAAGGAAAGGACAGGAATGCGCCATATAATGTTAAATATGTCTCATCCCTGCACTCTTCCATGTGTGCAGTGCAGCAAGGTGTCCAGCTGCGTTGTGTGCAAGTTTGATAAATCTGGCCCATGCATTCTAAAATGTGCTTTTCTTTTGTAATACATTAGCACTAGAGAATAAGTTTAACAAACGGTGCTGGCTTTAGTGAGGTGCAACCATTTCAGCTGTACCTTGGAGCCAAGCGCAGGAAAGGGGCTGCATTTGCTCATGCGGTGATTGTTGCCAGATTAGGACATTTCTGGCACAATTGCACAATCTTTTTCTCATTTGTGCAGAAAAGACGTATCTGGCTGGTGATTTAATGTTGGGTTTATTTGGGCCCTGTGAGTCTGGATGCACTTAAACTGCACATGGCACCATGCCTGTCACTTAGACGATGTTAAGAGTTTGCACACTGTCCCAGAGCTGGCTGCTCTGCTCAGGGTCAGCTGGTGGCGCCAAGTGTGTCAATGTTTGTCAGCATGCCTCAATGACCACCTTTGCCACAAATTCCTTCACTACCACCCTTTAACAGCGCCCCTCAAATCTCCACAACCGCTTTTTCTCAGATGCGTTTAATGTGTTTTATAGCGCCGCCACCATTCATACCAGTGTAGGGTGTCAGAGCATTTTCCATCATATACACTATACAGAGACAATCAATCATAGATGTGTAAATCAATGTATAGAAAATGTTGCATAAGACAGAGGACTACAAAATGTAGGAGTCAAATGTCTTCCATACTGGTAGGCAGGATAGTTTAAGAGTGCTTGGTCTGGAGGAGAACAAACAATTTTTTTTAATGTAACACCATGGTTGGGAGTTCTCTTTGATAATCCGAACTGATTTCTATCCAAATGAACCCTTTTTCTAACTCACTAATCTATACCTTGCAATTTGCATGCAGTTCTTTGATGACAGTTAATAGCTCACTGTCCTATGTTAGGATTATAACTTTAAACTGCAAGCAACAAAGGATCTCTCAGTCAAAAACAGTAACCGTCTGACCTATTCCCTTTATTGCACTTTGTGATTTGAATGGTACACGTTCTTTACAGCAGGCTTATTACCTCTTGGCACTTCCTTACCATGAGTCAAAACTTCCACTAGACAAACCTCCGATCTCTTTCTAGGAAAAACATCAATAAACAGAATTATCTTACATTTTTTATTGCTGCCTGGAAATTGCTGGAGGCTAGGAACGTGGCAGCAGTTGCTTTTAAAACCATATTATATTTCAAACACGACGCTCCCACCCAAGTCAGTGCCCTGTGTGGTCGAACTGGTCGCACTGCCCTAGAGCCGACCCTGGCTCTGCTCTCTCGCTCGCCCTGCCTGTTGCAGGGTTAGGCCCTCATCAGCCTGCCCCCTCCTCCCAGGCAAGTCTCCATCCCCACCCCCAGACAGTAGCAGTCTTTCACAGGCTCACACACAATATTGTTACAATTAGTTGTATTAAGGCTCACATGTGTGTCATTGGTGCACCTCAATGAAACTACTTGTATTATTACTGTTCCCCCCAATGGTCTTTGTTTGGAGGGCTGAGAATTTAAATCAGACTACTCTTCTTCAGTAGCAGTCACTCGTATTGTGAAATTGAGGGGTTGGGGGAGGGGGGAATACAAACTAAAAAAGACAGAACTATAGCTATATATAATGAGAGGCCCCCCCCCCGTGCCTAGGGGAGGGGGGCCTTTAGTGGCATTACGGGCGAGAGGCAGGGAGAAAGAGGCTGGGCCAGCAGTAGACGTGGTCAAGGGGAGTGGGAGGGGTTAGCAGGAAATGCGTGGAGGTAGGACGAGCTCGCAGGCGACCCCTCCCCAGGGGAAGGGATAAGAACACTGACCACGAGGGAGAAGCCCTCTTTGTCCTCTTGCCTCTGGCGCCGCGGGTCACAGCTAGAAGGAAGTTGCCCACCCACCCATCCCTGTTGTTAAAGGTAGAGCTGGCGGGGTCCCGGCCAAGAAAAATGTCGGGACTTCTTTTTTGGCGGGGACTGGCTCATCCTGGAACAAGGAGGGCAGTCAATGGGGCTCCGGGCTGGCGGGAGAGGGGGCCGTCCTGCTGGTGGTCCTGGACTCTCCGGCCCTACCCGAGATACCGGTGCTTGGAAGAAGCAATCTGGGGAAAGCTGGGGCGCAAGGAAAGGCGCAAAGCAGTACCAGGTGGCCGCGACTAGGTGGTAGATGTCGGGTTGTTACCTTGAATGGATTGGAAGCAATGGAGGTGGGTTGTGGCCTGCTGGTACAACCCAGATCCTGGAGATCCTGAATTGTAAATACAATTGTAACCTGTGGTGCAAACGAATACTGCACAACCCTGTGTATCAATGAGTGTTGGATTGTTTTAATAAAGTTGGTCTAATGTTGACAATGTATCAACAAATAAAGAGGGTGTTATCTGAGAGAATTAATAAAGACTACGCAGTGAAGACCAGCCACTTTGTATGGTACCTTTTGTGGGGGGCAAAAGGGGAGCAAAGCATGGTGAGACGAATTGCACGTTATATACCTACTATTGCACTTACCTGCTCCGACGGCCGCCATCTTGATCCTGATCCTCGCCTCTCTGACGTCCAGGAACTTCTGCACACTGAATAAAGACTCAGTCAATCAATCAATCAGGGGCTTTTAAAGAGCGTTACTCACCCTTGAGGGTCTCAAGGCTCTGGGGGTGCAACTCCAGGTCAGCCAAAAAGCCAGGTCTTGAGGCTCTTCCTGAAGGTGTGCAGGGTAGGGGAGCGTCTGATGTTGACTGGGAGCTCATTCCAGGCCTTTGCTGCGATGTAGGTAAAGGCTCTTCTGCCTGCTCTGGTTCTGCGGATGCGTGGGGTCTCTGCTAGGTCGAGGTCGGCGGAGCGGAGGTTTCCTTTGGGTACGTGGAAAGAGATTCTTTTGTTGAGGTATTTGGGTTCGATGTTGTGGAGGGAGTTGTAGGCGTGGGAGAGTAGCTTGAAGGTTACTCTTTTCTCGATGGGGAGCCAGTGGAGGTCTCATAGGTGTTGGGTCATGTTCTCGTGGGGTGCCGAGGATGAATCTGGCTGCGGTGTCTTGGATGGTCTGGACTTTGTGTAGCAGGGATTTGTTGATTCTATCATAGAGGGTGTTTACGTAGTCCAATCTGGTAGTTATGAGTGCGTGGGTGACGGTCTTTCTGGCTTCGGGGGGATCCACTTTAAGGTCTTGCAGAGGATGCAGAGGGAGTTGAAGCAGGTGGAGGTGACGGCGTTGATCTGGCGAGTCATGGTGAGGGAGGAGTCCAGAATGATGCTGAGGTTCCAGGAGTGGTCCTTCGAGTTGGGTGGGTTTTTGAGGGCCGGGGGGCCACCAGGTGTTGTCCCAGATGGTGGGGGAGGGTCCAAGGACGAGGATATGTCTTCCCCGAGTTGAGCTTTAGGTAGCTGTTGCTCATTCAGGCTGCAACATCATTAATTCCTTCCTGGAAGCTGAGTCTGGTGTCTTCGGGGTTCTTCGTGAGGGAGAGGGTGAGATGGGTGTCGTCGACGTAGGATACTATGCTGAGCCCTTGCTGTCTGATGATGGCGACGAGGGGGGCCATGTAGATGTTGAGGAGCATGGGGCTGAGCGATGATCCTTGGTGTACTCTGCAGTTGATCTCTATGGGCTTGGAGAGGAAGGGTGGGAGTCTGATGTTTTGGGTTCTGCCGGTGGGAAAGGAGTGGATAAATTTGAGGGCGTTTCCCCGTATGCCTGCATTGTGGAGTCTGGCAGCAAGGGTGCCGTGGGAGACAGTGTCGAAGGCTGCGGAGAGGTCTCACAGGATGAGGGCCGGGGTGTGGCCCTGATCGAGTAGTACGCGGATGTCGTCGGTGGTGGCGAGGAGAGCGGTTTCGTGTTGCGGTTGTGGCGGAAGACTCGGAGGAGTCGAGGATGGCAATCTCTTCGATGAAGGTGGTCAGCTGGGCATTAACAAATTTCTTGGTGACTTTGGCTGTGAAGGGAATCAACAGCCAACTCGCCACATTCATTGAAGAACACAACATCCTCGACTCCTCCCAATCCGGCTTCAGAAAAAACCACAGTATGGAAACCGCCCTCCTCGCCGCAACAGACGACATCCGCACCTTACTGGACAAAGGAGAAACAGTAGCCCTCATCCTCCTCGACCTATCAGCGGCGTTCGACACAGTCTCCCACCGCACCCTAAAACGCAGACTCTATGATGCAGGAATCCAGGACAAGGCCCTCGACTGGATCTGCTCCTTCCTCTCCGGCAGGACGCAGCGGGTCAGACTCCCCCCTTTCCTCTTGGACCCCACACCGATCACCTGCGGAGTCCGAAAGGGCTCCTCCCTCAGCCCAACGCTCTTCAACGTCTACATGGCTCCACTTGCCCCCATCGTCAGAACCTACGGACTCAACATCGTGTCATATGCAGACGACACCCAGCTCATCCTTTCCCTATCCAACGAGCCCAACACCGCCAGACGCAACTTTCGAGAAGGCATGGAAGCCGTCGCCAAATGGATGAAAAACAGCTGCCTTCAACTAAACACCAACAAAACAGAAGTACTCATCATGGACCCAAACCCCGACGCCTGGAGCAACACCTGGTGGCCCACCGCCCTCGGAAACCCGCCAACCCCCACAGACCACCCACGCAACCTGGGAATCATCCTGGACTCCGAGCTCAAAATGGACCGCCAGATCAACTCTGTCTCATCTTCCTGCTTCCACAACCTCCGCCTCCTTCGTAAGACCTTCAAATGGATCCCCCTCGAACACCGAAAGACAGTCACTCACGCCCTGGTCACCAGCAGACTCGACTACGGCAACGCACTCTACGCCGGAATAAACAAAAACCTCATCCGCAAGCTACAGAACATCCAGAACGCCGCCGCAAGACTGGTCCTCAACCTGCCAAAACACTGCCACATCTCCCAGCACCTGCGCACACTCCACTGGCTCCCCGTCGAGGCGAAAATCACATTTAAGATGCTCACCCACGCACACAAGGCCCTCCACGGCACCGGACCAGCATACCTGAACAGCCGACTCAAATTCCACGCACCCCAAAGGACCCTACGATCAGCCCAGCTTTCCTACGCCGTGGTCCCCGGCACCAAAAAGATCAGATCGGGAGGCCGCTCCTTCTCCTTCCTCGCGGCCAAAGCATGGAACGCCCTTCCGCTCCACCTCAGACAGACAACATCGCTCCCCATCTTCGCAAGAAACCTCAAAACCTGGCTCTTCGACAGACCCCCTCCTTGATGGAATGGAACCTGCACCCCCCCACCCCTAGCGCCTTGAGACCCTTACGGGTGAGTAGTCGCGCTTTAACAAACTCCTGATTGATTGATTGAAGGGAAGGAGAGAGATGGACCGGTAGTTTTTCAGGTCTGTTGGGTCAGTCGAAGGTTTCTTGAGGAGGGGCTTGACCTCTGCCTGCTTCCAATTGTCGGGGAAGATTCCGGATTCGAAGGTTACATTGATGGTGCGGCATGGTTCGGGTGCAATGGCGGCGGTGGCTCTGTGGAAGATGTGAGGCAGGCAGGGGTCCGTGGGAGATCCTGAGTGGGTGCTCTTCATGGTCTTGGTGGTGTCTTCGGTGGTGCCTGGTGTCCAAGTGGTGATGGTGGCCTGGTTGTCATTGCTGGAGGGGAGGGTGGTTTCTGGAGTTTGTTCGCTGAAGTTGTCGTACATGGCCTTGATTTTCAGGTGGAAGTAGGAGCCGAGCCTGTTTGCAGAGGTCCTGGGGCGGTGTGATGTCCCTGGCTTCGCTTGGTGGTTTGGTGAACTGCTGGATGATGTTGAAGAGTTAATTTGAGTTGCTGGTGTGGATTTTATTATGGTTGAAGGTCCTCTTGGTGGTTCTTATGAGTTGGTGGTATTCTGTCATGGCATGCTTGTAGGTGGTCTGGTCTTCGGTGGTTTTAATGTTTCTCCATCGTTTCTCAAGACGTCTTCAGGAGCGTCTGGCTTCTTGGAGGTCAGTGGTGAACCAGGCAGCCTTCAGGGGGCGTTGTCTGTTAGGGTGGCGGAGGGGTGCAAGCTTGTCTGAGCAGCTGGTGATCAATCTGTGTAGTTCCGTGGCTGCAGAGTTGGCGTTGGTCGTGGCAGAGTGGGGGTCATGGCTGAGGGGGGAGTTGAGATGCTCCTCTGAGACCTTGCTCCAATTCCTTTGTGGCGGGCGCGGGGTGTGCTTGTGAGTGATGGTGGTGCTGAAAGAGAAGTGTACGCAGTGCTGGTCTTCCCAGAGGGGCTGCGAGGTGTGGCTGAAGTGGATGTTGGTCCCTCCTGCTAAGATGGGGTCAAGGATGTGTCCAGCCTTGTGGGTGGCGGGTGGTGACGAGCTGCTTCAGTCCGAGGTTGGCGAGGTTGTCCAGGAGGGTGGTGGACTCAGGGTCGCTGCGGTTGTCGCGGTGGAAGTTCAAGTCTCTGATGAGTATGTAGTCGGTAGAGGCGATGTAGTGGGGTACAATGAGGTTGACAATGGCGGTGGTGAAGGGAGCGTGAGGCCCTGGGGGGGTCTGTAAGCAAGGGTGCCGCAGAACGTGGTTTTGGAGCTGGTCTGGATGTGAAAGTGGAGTTGTTCATTTTGGAGAGGGAGTTGTTCGAGCTGAAGGTGAAGAGCCGGAGAGAGATCTTCTGTGTGATGGCGAGTCCTCCTCCTGGGCGGTGGGGGCAGTCCTTTCTCAGGATCTTGTAGCCGTCGGGGATGGCAGCGGCGATGTCGGGGGCAGAGGCGGCGATTGTCCAGGTTTCCATGAAGAAGGCGACATCTGGTGAGAGGGTGTCAAGGAGGTCCCAGATCTCCATGGTGTTTCTGTGCAGGGAGCGCACGTTGAGGAGGATGCACTTGAGGGTTTCGGTGGTGTGGGCATCTGGCATGAGTACGGCGTCGCGGGGGTGCTCTGGATGGTGAAGGAAGGTCAGCAGTATCAGCAGGAGAACTGGCTGTGGGTGATATTTGGCGTCGACAGCTGGCAGTTGTTGTTCCTTCCTGGGTTGAGTGCGAGGAGGGCAGCTGGGTCATATCGGTGGAAGGTCAGAGATCCAGGGTTACAGGCGCTGGTAGCGGTCGGGTCATGGGCGGGTGCAGATGGGCTTGCCATTGGCGCGCCCGCTGCGCAGCTACCATTAAATGAGGGGCGGGGTCGAAAAGCGGAGGTGGGAGTGAGAACAGCAGGGGGGAGGGGCTGCGGTGGCAGCAGCAAAGGGATGGAGGCCCAGAAACTAAGGGCACATGCACAAAACACGAGAAGAAGGGGCAAAAGCGCATAATAAAACAGAATCGCAAAACTCACAAAGAATAGCACAACAAATGCAAGGGCAAGGTCTAAGGGCACAACACGCGACAACAGACAGCGGACCTGGAACACCTACCGGCGAGGTGAGGACTGCAGTGGCACTACAGCAGAGCTGTAGGGGTAGAGAGCAGGGAACCTGGCCAGGAGGTAAGAGGTCCTGCTCAGGCACCCCTCGCAGACGGGCTTGCCTTTGGCGCGCCGGTGTTGTGCCAACTGCGCAGCAGTACAGGGGGCGCCATTAGATAGGGGGGGCAAAAAGCTGATCTGGGAGGTGGGAGCGGGAACAGCGGGGGGGGACAGGGGTAGCAGCAGCGGAAAAATGGACGGAGGTCCAGAAACAAAGGTCATAGCCACAAGCCACGAGAAGAAGAAGGGGCAAAAACGAACAATAAAAAAGAATCATAAAACTCACAAAAAATAGCACAACAAGTGAAAAGGCAAGGTCAAAGGGTTTAACACGCGACAGCAGACAGCGGGACTCGAACTCTAGGGGTAGAGAGCAGGGACCCTCGCCAGGAGTCAAACCCGACTCGTCACCTGTGGCAGCCAGATTCCAGAGCCAGTAACCTTGAAGTGACTGAGCATCAGCAGAGGGAGACCAGGCCAGGAAGAGAACTAGGCCTGAGAATTAATGGAATCTTGTCCATGAAGAAGGAGTTTCTAGCGTCTACTCTCGGACGCATCTTCACCCCTGCCAGTGTCTTAGTTGAGTGACATTGGCCACAATCGCATTTACAACCCAGCACCACCCCTGAGTGAGAGTGCTAGTCAGTGAACCTCTGCGAAATAGGTCAGGTGAGGAACAGCAGTAGTGCCAGCAGCAAGCGAAGAGTGGGAAGCATTGTAGAGTGCCCAAATACATTATATTACACACATTTTATACAGAGACAGGGAATTATGCAAGTGTTTAAATTACTATTCAGGGAAAGTTACATAACACTAAGAGGGTCACAAGGTGTATTAGTCACATGTTATACATACTGTTAAAAGTGCCTGGTCTGGAGAATCACAAAGTCAGGATTTAAAACTTAACACATTAGTTTGGACTGTCTGCACTAATGAAACTGCACTAATAACCAATGAAACACTTTTAGCAACCTTAGAATAACAAAACATTGAGAAAAAAATAATAAGATTCTAAACCTATGGCTTGTAGTTTGCATGCGGTCTAAGTTAGGTTCATAGCTCACTGTGCTATATTAGAAGGATTGCAACTTATGAACTGTATGTAAAAAATTATCTCTGTGACAAAAGCAGTAACCCACTGAGCTATCTGCAGAAAACAAAAACCTCTGTTCTGCATGTCACACATTATGCTTAGCAGCAGGCACAGTAACCCTACCAGCTATTTTATGAGGTACAACTGTGGCTAGACTAAATGCAGCAAGTGCATTAGCCACCAGAGGTAACCTACTGTTAATATTATCAAATTAATAGTTTCATGAATCTGAGGAAAGGGAGGTCATGGAGGAAGGTGCCAATAAAGATTGTTACACTGGGTGTCACTGAGGCTAAAGCAGGTCTAGTTAACAAGACATATATAAAGAAAGAAAATGAAGTGCAATGTGGGACAGTGTACGTTTTGGTGACTGGGTTCTGCATTTACAATGTTTATTTTCACACGCTGTGAAGGATTCATTGATAGTTGCTTGCATCAAGTTCGGGCCTCCAAGGGCAAGCTTGTAAGGTGCTGATTAATGGTAAAAGAGCAGCACTTCTATCACAAGGGGAGCAGTGAAGGCTTCATTTGAGCACTGCCTCCCAGAATTGCACAACCACACAGCCACATCTCCGCACACCTGAGAAACCTGCACTGGCTCCCCGTCAGCAAGAGAATCACGTTCCGACTCCTCACCCACGCACACAAAGCTCTCCACAACCAAGGCCCAAGATACCTCAACGACCGCCTGAACTTCTACACTCCCACCCGCCAGCTTCGATCGACCAGCCACGCCCTCGCCGCCGTCCCCCGCATCCGAAGAGCCACAACGGGAGGAAGATCCTTCTCCTACCTGGCCGCCAAGACGTGGAACTCCCTCCCCACCCACCTCCGCCTGACCCAAGACCACCTCGCCTTCAGGAAGCAACTCAAGACCTGGCTGTACGAGCAGTAGCGGATCCCCCTACCCCAAGCGCCTTGAGACCCTCCGGGTGAGTAGCGCGCTATACAAATGCTTGATTGATTGATTGAGGATGCCGGGTGTCTTATTGTGAAAGAGTGGTATCCTTTACTCCTTCCTCTCTACTCGAGTGTGACTATCCTAGGTGATTACTACATCTTAGAATCTTAAGATATTGGATGAGGTGGTATTTCCCACGTAATATGGAATGATTTATCATCAGCCACCTTATCCCACCCTGGTAAGATGGTACTGCCATAGCAGACACAACCTCACAATTATTGAGGGAGTTACTAATATATCATAATCTGGAGAATATTTCGGGGATCCAGTTCTAATATCAAAATACCTTAAAGTATACTACAAAGATTGCCTTTATTAGGTGGTACCTTAGGTATGAACAGAAATACTATAAAGTATAGTTAGTCGATGCTTTTGGGTACAATGTCCCTCACATCCCTCTGGTTTGCCAATATGTTTCTGCCTCCTATTAGCCCTGAACTCATCTCAGGCATTTTTCAGGGCACTAGAAGGATCCCTAACATGTACTACGTGTAAAGAATCAAAAGCAAAGTCTTACCTCCCTTGTCCTATAGTATTGCAGCTAGCTGGGGCTCCTCCACAATGGCGGAGGAAATTCGCCTCACTGGCACAGAGCCAACAACTGAAAAATAAAACAATATTTTATTATTGTTTTATTTTTTAGTTACTGGCTGAGTCAGCCTGTGTGGGTGGGATGGGGCTGGGCCATGGTAGATGGGACAGAGTGATGTGCACGGCTAATTGTGCATGTTTGTTTGGCCGACCTTCTTAAGCCAGCCAAACAGACGTGCACAGTTAGGTTTCCTCAACCCAGCTGTATTGCACAACCGGTTTGGACAAACAGCACAGATTCCCTGTGCCTGAGCAAGCATTAAGCAAGTCCACTCAGGCCAATCCTCATGCTGCTCTCATGCTACATGAGAGCAGTGCGGGGATTGCACAGGGAGCCTTTGACGCTGTCCCAGGGACTGCTGGGACCAGGAAGCAGAGGAGCACCGAGGTGGCAGAAGCAGCATATGGTACATTTTATTCAGGGCTCGAGTCGGGGTACCACGCAGGTGGACGGCGTCCCCCCACTTATTTTCCCGGTAGCTTGATAACGATAAACTGCAACTGAGTGCAAGCCACCTTTGTGACGTCACTTCCTGTTGTGACGTCAGCGTCCCCCCACTTCTTTTTTAGGACTTGTGCCCTGATTTTATTTCTTTGTTATTACCCCCCCCCCCCATGGCCCCTCCATCCACCCACCACTTTTTATTTGTGTCGGCCGCCACTGATTGAACCCTATTTGGGTTGTCCCTCCACTTCTTAATCTCAGCAGGGGTGGGAATTTCTGTTTTTACACATCCATCTAGAAGATGTGCGCGTAGTCCACCTATCCGGCCCCTGTCCTCATTCGAACTGAGAGCATCACGGGCAGGGGTGTGACACAGGCACCCGCAGCCCCCACGGTGCGGAGCTCCAGGGGGCCCCCTCAGCACATCACTCTGGCTGCAGAGCTCCTGATTGAGCCCAGAGGGGGGCCCCTCCACGTGCCATGCTGAGAGGCCCCCTCGAGTTTCGTTCGCTACGCCAGTAATCACTGGCATTGTAAAAGTTTTTTTTGCCAGCACTGAAGGAAAGATGAAATGCTGTGTTTAACTTTTTTATTTGTTTAGTAAAGATAAGTATCTTGCAGAGGAATTAAACATTGCGAATTAAAGTAAATTGCTCACAGTTATATCTCTTTTCTGCGAAATACGAGACGTGTAACCACTAGCAAACATTCAATGCTTACAATTGAAGGCTTACCATGTTTTATATATGTGTATATATGTGGTATTTCCATAGAGTGAACCTAGATAATAAGCAGTGGAATAATGTATAGGCTCAGAGGCAAGAATACAGTGAATAAGGAAATGTTGGAGAAGCTTAGTTCTGAGAGTGGAGTTACTTCATTGTGATGTAGGGTTCTTTAAATAGGTGTGTCTTTAGCTCCATCCCAAAGTGGAGCAGAGTTGGGGGTGGGCCTGATGGCTATATGGATGCTGTTCTAGATGCAGAGTGCATAAATAGAGAAGGCTTCTTGCTTTGTTTTCATTTATGCACTTATTTGCCTCCAGTCTGCAGGAGTCTGGACTGTGGTGTGATGAGAGCCATCAGGTGTGTTATCTTGTCAGCCAGATGGTCGAGGGTGTTTCCATGATGGCTTTGTAGAGGATGCAGCTAGTTTTGAAGATGACGTGGGCTAACAAGGGAAGCAAGTGGAGTTTGTTCAGAGTGGGGTGATAAAAAAATACATTCTAATTTGCAGACTGCACCATCTTAAGGAGCAGGTGACGAGCCAGGAGTTGATTGCCGCCATTTTGTTTGCAGGAGAAGAGCTCACAGCAATTGCTCAAACAGGACTATAGCTGTCAGTGGTGCAGCAACAGCACCTGGGCCCAGAAGTGCGGGTGGCCCACTTTACGTCAATTTACTACCGAACCGGGATGTAGGAGCTCCATTCTTGTTCCTTCCTTGGGGTTCCATAGCACACCTACTACGACACCGCTTTTGACGCTAGTTACACTGATTCACAGGTGCACGCGTCCAAACCATCTTAGGGGTCTCCCTTTGATGGCGAGAAGGGGCAGTCCTGCTGCAGATGTGGGGTGGCACAGGACAGTCGAGCACTCTTCTTACTTGAAGATTTTTCAAGGAGAGATGGGGCATTGACGAGGAACACCTGGGTCGATACGGTTAGATGTAGCAGAATATGACAGCAACAGGGTGGAGTGGACATATTTTTCACTTGGAGGCCAGGGCAGTGCGGTGCATTGCAAAATGTTGTTTCTGAAATTGTGCTTGGTGAAGGTTAACTCTGCAATAGAAAACCTTTGTTTACTGCACACGAACGATTAAATCAGGCAAAAAACATGTTTATTTCCTGCAAAGTGGACGATGTTACTTACTTTTTGGAATGGAAAATAACATGTATAGCCTTTCATTTTCCCTTTCCCCCAATGTGTGCTTGAGTTGTCATTTTTAGGTCTCGGCCTGATCCAGCGCATGCGCTGGGCTGGCTGAGACATTTAGTAGCTGCTTTGAAAAGTACTACTTTCCCGGCGACCAGCTTACTATCACGTGCAGAAGCGCGCGTGTGACGTGGCCGGCAAAAACCTGTGGGTAGCACTGCTGTCTTCCGTGGTGGTGCGCGCGCACCCCTGCTTTCACTTTTGCCGTCTTGCTTTTTTTTATTTTTACACTTTTGCCGTCTTCCCGAGTAGTGCGTGCGCACCCCTGCTTTCACTTTTGCCGGCTTCGCAAGTGGTGCACGCGCACCCCTGCTTTAACTTTTGCCACTTGTTTTTTATTTTTCCACTTTACTCACCATCTTTATAAATACACAATGTCTATTGTAAAGAATACAGAAAAGAAGGGACAGTCTTCTAATACCTCTTTGTATATAGATGGCTCAGATGTGTAGACATTAACTACCACGCCTGTCTGCTGTGTTTGGTGCAACATTTGAGCCTATTTAATTGGCATGATGCCCATTTCGCTCATCGCTTCCACTGAAACCACCATGAGATGCTTGAACACTTCCTTGCTGCCTCACTGCCTCATAGAACGATGGGATAGGATTGGGCAAAGTCTGTGCGCAGTTGCTCTATAACCAGCAGAATGGAACCACTGGGTGCGAAGAATGTAACAGCTGAGTGTCCACCGTGCCGACTGCGCAGTCCTCACAGAGGGGCCGTTTTTGCCCTGTTACACTCCCTTTCTGTCCGCTCTTCCAGCCCTCCAAGTCTTTACTCAGCTCTACTTCTGCCCCCTCCCACTGCTCAACTCACCTTTTCCCCCACTTGGCTTCCCATTCCCTCCTCTCCGCATCAGTCTCATGTGCGGCTTCCTTCTCGTTTGCTCGTTTGCTCTCTGTCATTCTTTCTTCCTTCCTCTCTTCATCGCTGCCCTGAACCCCCTTCTCTGCTGCCTTTCATCCTCAGACCCCGCCTCCTTTCTTTTCATTGCCTCCTCTCCTGCTTTTCGATGTTTACCTTTCCTCTACATCCCTCCTCGTTCTTTTCATTTTCATCCCTCCGATCTTACCTCACCGCCTCCATCTTTCACTTAATTTTCTCTTACAAGCTTCTCTCATCTCGCTCTCCCCACCCCTCCTCCATTCTCCCCTAATTTCCTTTCCGCTCTCTCTGCACTCACCTCGGCCGGGTGCCACTCGCTCGTGACAGCAGCTGTTTCAGCAAAGTTGATATGTTTTAAACCTCTCCGTCGGGTTTCATCACTTCTTCCTTCTGAGTCAGAAAACGCAAATCCGCCCCCACATAGTCCGGGACACCGTCACAGGCCCACCCCGCGACACCAGACAAAGGGCCTGAAGTAACAGCCTTTAAATAGCCTTTTGCCAATAAATGACCCAGAGCTTGGGGAATAAGACTTCCCTATCCAAATACACAACTCGGAGCCTGAGGAATAACATATCCCTATCCAGATACACAAGCCGGAGCCTGGGGAGTAACACACCCCTATCCAAATACACGACCCGGAGCCTGGGGAATAACACAACCCGATCCAGATACACGAGCTGGAGACTGGGGATGAAATAAGTCATCGCCTGGAGCATGAGCCAGAACCCGGGGAACAAAGTACTCACATCCCAAAACAAGAGTCACAGACCAGGGTATAAAGTGCTCATATCCTAATACACAAGCCACAGCATCACTCAAGGCCAGCACAGAATCACTCAGGGCCAGCACAGCATCACTCAACGCCAGCATAGCATCACTCAACGCCACTACAGCATCACTCAGCACCAACACAGCATCACTCAGCACCACCACAGCATCACTCAGCGCCACTCCAGCATCACTCAGGGCCAGTACAGCAGCACTCAGGGACACCACAGCATCACTTCAGGGCAGGCACAGCATCACTCAAGGCCAGCACAGCATCACTCAGGGCCAGCACAACATCACTCAACGCCATCACAGCATCACTCAGTGCCACCACAGCATCACTCAGGGCTACCACAGCAACACTCAGCGCCACCACAGCATCACTCAGCCCCACCACAGCATCACTCAGCGCCACCACAGCATCACTCAGTAAAACTACAGCATCACTTACGGCCAACACACATCACTCAACACCAACACAGCATCACTCAGCACCACCACAGCATCACTCAGGGCCACAACAATATCACTCAGCGCCACCAAAGCATCACTCAGCGCCATCACAACATCACTCAACACCACATCAGTATCACTCAGCATCGCCTTTGCAAGTATACCACCGCATCGTCATCACTCAGCAAGACCTAAGTATCATTCAGCATCACCTCAGCATCGTCTCAGCACCAGTCACAACCACCACCTCAGCATCACTCAACACCCCCTCAGTCTGCTCTCGGAATCTGCCATCTGTTGATTCTCCCCTAGCGTCTGGCCGCTGCTAGTGTTATACTAGTTCACAACCTTCAACCTCCAATTGTTTATGCCCCCTCAAAGAAAACTTTAACAAGCATTGCAAGAACAAAAGAAAAATTAGGAATTTTTTTATTGTACATACATTTTTTAACATGGTCGTTCTGTTGGACATAATGCCTTCTTGGTATTATATAAGGTACCAAAAATGCTTCTGACACTTTTTTATTACAACTTTTCAGCATGCTGCACAGCAGCCACACTTCTCTACAGCTTAAACACATTGGCAAAGTCAATAGCTCTGCCCAAACACTTACAAGGCCCCAAAGGCGAGACCTATTGGCTATGCCAATGCTTGTTTAAACTGTAATGAACAAATCCTCTTTGCCACTTTACAAAAGATTAGTGCTCTATGTAAACAGTCGCTATGCTGGAGCCCCAGGTGTGAGCCCGCAAAAGAATATGTGAAACGTCATTCAGATGCAGTGGCTTAGCAAGACTGTCCTAATTGAAGCAAACAATGTCCCTTTAGGAAGTAATTAACAACAATTACTAGTACAGTCTGCCCCGCAGACTTCAGGGGCCCGGTGCCACTGTACCGTCTGCACCAAAGACAGTAAGCCCTTATTCGGAGAGCATAACCTAATGTCAGTAAGCTTTTTATTACACTATGATGTCCCTTCCTCGCTGGAACATAATGAAACCTTTTCATTGCATACACAAAACTGGAACAAATACCTTGGAAATATTATATCAGTAGAATATTTGTTGGAACCTCAGAAATTGAAATGTCAGAAGGAAGGGGCATATTATCAAGGGGGTTTATCTCCGCTTTTTTGGCTTTAAAAGCCAAGAAAGCGGAGATAAAATGATCTCCCCATTACCTAGCTGTCGCTAACACCAGTTAGCGACAGCTAGTAGGAGATAGCGACCATCTTGGGCCCCACTTTGCATGTCAGTGATATTTATCACTAATGACATGCAAAGTGGGCGTGCCAAGATGTTAGCGACTGAAAACAGTCGCTAACATCGCTATCTCCTATTACCAACTTTTGGAGATATTCGCGCTAAGCGCGAATATCTCCAAAAGCTAACACCTGCCCTGAGCAGTTCTTAGCCATGTTATCCAATAGGAGGTGGATAACATGGCTAAGAGCATTAGCTCGGTAATGCATGAATATCGCTGACTTTTCAGCGATATTCATGCATTGCGGCGATTTTTATCGCATTTGCGATAAACCTTGGTAATACCAAGGTTTATTTGCGGTAAAAATCGCCGCAGCTCAGCGGTAAATTTTTGTCTCTAACCAAGCAATAGCGATAATTATCGCTATTGCTTGGTAATATGCCCCGAAGTGCGCTCGTTGTGCACTACCAATATCTGAGTAAGTTCCACTCCGCATAAATTCACAGATGTGTCACGTCACAGGATAATGTGTTTTTTGTTTGTATCACCCAGGAAGTACATGGTGATTGAATCGGAATTAACAAGAAACAGCAAAAGAACCCATGAAAAACATTGAGTAAAGATGGATTGGGGAGCTGAGCTCACTGCTGCCTTTCGGAGGGTGGACAGAGATCATAGGTCATATGGAGAGAGAGAGAGAGAGAGAGAGAGAGAGAGAGAGAGAGAATGAGAATGAATGAACATAGGATTATGCTCAATTTTGAAAATAATCATCCGGCACTCCAGGTAAGATTGCAGACACCTTCGGCTTTATTTATAACGAGAAAACATCTCGTATAAATATATATTTGTTGCAGATTTATATAGCACGAACTCGACCCGAAGGTATTGGAGCGTATTACATGAGCACCTGTTATGTTACACAAGAACACAACATCAGTGTGCACTAAACCTCAAGCAGCTCGTTACTGACCGGATAACTCGAGGCCTGAGAGCGAACGGCTAGTCTAATGACTTTGGGCCCGATTAGGAGGTGGCAAATACGCGTACTTTTTGCACGAGTTTCCCTGGTCTGGAGGTCTGTCCGTGGATGTTGCATGCTATATGCCCCATATTTTGTAGCTGGTTTTACCTGCTACAAATCGCAGGTGTAAGCTCCAATATTGGGCACAATTTGCATCTGGCTTGCAACTCCATTTTGGACACAAAAAGGAGTGTGCACTCAAACCAGGACCAGAGGCCTACATTTAATCAAGGTCTATGTTTTTTAGATCACATATACGACAGGCGACTTCAACTGCTTGAAAGATGACTTTAATGATAAGGGAGGAAAACGTAATGCTTCCCATTAAACTAATCAGTAAATATAGGGAAACTCACAGCCACATCACAGGAAGCAAAAAATAAACCTCTCCAGAAGTATATTGAATATCACATGTCCCCCCCCCCTAATGTGTTCAAAGCGTCACTTTATATCTACTCATATAGGAAAAGGAAAAATCCTTTAGGGTATGGTGACGCTCTGAACCTGGTAGGCCATCATTGCTAGAACCTACAGAAATGTGACTGGCTCACAGTGAAATTAAGGAACACATTCTGGAGTTAAGGAACACATTTTGGAATACACTGAACATGAACTGAAGGGCAAAACCAACATTCTCATACTTCATGAATGCCCTGAAAATTGAACGGTGCAGGAACAGAGCAGTGTAAGTGATAACAGGGGTGCAGACAGTGAACAAAGGAAGAAAATAGGGTTAATGAGAGTATTTTTCCACCTTCTAATAAGTTGGCGATGAAAACTGTGGACAACAAATAGGACTTTGTAAGGAAAATGTTGCATCGGCAGTGCAGCAAATGACCCAAAGAGTTTGGAAAGGCCCTTCGTTAGAGGGTCCAAACATGTTACCTTGTGTTGCTGTTGAAAATGTGCTTAAAACAGTGGCGGCTCATCCACATATTGTGGAAGAGCTTCACCCCACTGCTTCAACTTCAAATGGAAATAGACACCCTCAGTGAAGACCTGGGGCTATTGAGAGCAGGTCATAGGCGGCTGGCAAAACAGGTCACCACCAATGAGAGTGACATTAAAGGAAGGAAGCCTAAGTTGTCCACCTCAACAGACAGACTGGCAGAGATGGAGAAGCTCAGAGCGGAGGATGCCAAAAATCGATTGCATCGCAATAACCTGAGAGTCGTGGGCCTCCCCAAAAAAGTCAAGGAGCTGACATGATCGGGTACCTAGAGAGGAGGATCTGTACAAATGTGGCCGAAGAGGTCCTCTCTCCTTACTTCGCTCTGAACAGAGCCCATAAGGTGCGAGCGAAGCCCCCCCCCCGCCTGGGGAGTCCCCACGACCAGTAGTGACGTGACTACTGTTTTACAAAGGCAAGGATCAAATGCTCAACTGGGCCCGTTTGAAGGGTCAACTGGTAGTGGACAACAGCACAGTCAGAATCCTCCCGGATTTACTACACCAGCTACGAGTACAATATTCAATGATGTTCCCAGTTAAATTGTGAGTAGCAACACCCGCAGGGTCACAGTTCTTTAACACACCACAGGAGGCATGGAATTGGATCATTGAGCAGGCACCCCACAGACAGGACAAGACCATGCAGGACAGGGGGAAAGGAAAACAGGATGTCAGATAGAAAGAGGAGGAAAGACTCTAGCTGCCCACTCTGAAGCAGAGAACCAGCAAGAAAGGGACAGGGTGGCGGCGGCGATAGCGTCTCTCAGTGCGTCAGTGACCGAGTAACATCCTCACTGACTGGGGAGGAATCCAGAGACTTGGACTTCGATCACAGCTCCAGTACGACGGGGAGATCCAGCCAGGAACTACTAGTGGTGACCCCCAGATCATCAGATAAAATTATATGAACAATGGCTATGTTAGGTATTGTTCACATAATTTCATCTGCCGATATAGAAGAATAGAAGGGGAGGGGGTCTTTGGAAAGGCTTTAATGAATAGACGCAGGGACCCGCCATATTGTACAAACCAATAACATGCTGGATTGGGAGGGAGCCCGGGGAGGTCGGGAGGACATTGCTCATCTTAGTATTACGCGTCTTGCCCAGTCCCGCTAGTGTTTCACTTCTTGTTATCTGTTGCATAAATACGCAAAGTTTGGTTGGGTGAGAGTTACTCACTTGTCCTGGGGTGGGGGAGTTGTGGGGGTTATAACGTTCTGAGTTGGAGACACTGAAAGGAAATTTTGTTAGGTAGGATGAGGCTGAACGGTAATAGGGGTCACACTGATTACCGCTTGTAAGAAAGTAGGATCTGCTTCTATGGATACCCCCACTTTTTGCTTGATGTGATGCTGTTTTTGACTAGTCTGACTGACATCCTGATAATCAGGATCCCAGTCTATCTGCTTTCTCCTTAAACTGTTGTGTTCAGTACTTAGGTACATCGCAGATTAGATATTGGGTGACCCTTGTCAGTCCCTAGTCTATGGTACCCATGTATCAGGGCATAGGTACCACAACGTCTCCCATGGGTTGCAGCATGTATTATGCCACCCATGAGAGACCATTTTAAATGGAACTACACGCCTGCCATTGCAGCCTGTGTAAGTTGGTGCATGCGCCACGTACTAAAGATATAGGTTTACTATATCCAAGGGTCACTGCACTTAAAACCTTTACTCACCCCTATAGCAGACCTTTACAATCCTGAAGGCAGGATGCTTGGTTCTAAGTGAGAGGGTGCCTTTGCATGAGCAGGACACCTCTGCAGGGATGTATGACGTTACAACGCATACTTTTACAACGCATACCATTGCAATGCATTTTTTACAACGCAACATCCATTACAGCGCATTCCATTACAATGCACGCCATTACAACGAATTTTTTAAAACTACCTTTACAACGCATTCCATTACAACGAATACTACCTTTACAACGCATACCATTACAACGCATACCATTACATTGCATGTATGGTAAGTATTGGATAGTGTAGGGGTAAAATTTACTATTCTAACTCCAGGGGGGTGCAACAGTAGGGTAAGTGTTGGATAGTGTAGCGGTAAAAATTACTATTCTAACTCCAGGGGGTGCAACAGTAGGGTAAGTGTTGGATAGTGTAGGGGTAAAATTTACTATTCTAACTCCAGAGGGGTGCAACAGTAGGGTAAGTGTTGGATAGTGTAGGGGTAAAAATTACTATTCTAACTCCAGGGGGTGCAACAGTAGGGTAAGTGTTGGATAGTGTAAGGGTACTATGCGTTGTAATGGTATGTGTTGTAATGGTATGCGTTGTAATGACTGCATTTGAATGACATGCGTTGTAGTGGTATGCGTTGTAGTGTCATGCGTTGTAATGATTGCGTTGTAATGGATGTTGCGTTGTAAAAGTTTTGTTGTAATTATAGTGCATTGAAAAAGTTGCATTGTAAAGGTTGTTTCCCCCCCTGCAGCCTACAGAGTCCATTCTCCCGGGTTGTCAGTGAAGCAGCCATATACTATATAGAGGGACACTGCATAATTATGCGATGACCATCTCGAAAACGGCTACAATGAATCCTATCATGTTTGGTATCAAACATGTTGGAATTATAACCCCATACTTTAAACGGTGTAGGAGGTATGATTCCAAGCCCTGGGAGGCTCTCAGTGTTCCCGGAACCAGCCTTCTGGACCCGGAGAGCACAAAATGGTTGCAGCCGACCACAGACACAATTCTGCCCTCCAGCTGCTGAGCCAAGCTTGAGCAGGGGAAGGCAGAACAATAGGCATCCTGTCACAGGGAGGTGTGACCACCTCCCAGACAGGATTTAGTGTATTAAGGCTTGGTAGGTGTGCTTGCCAGCGTCAGAAAGTATGATGAGGGGCGCATTTGGTGTCCCTGTGCATAGTCCAGTTCAAACCAGTCCTGGGAGCTGTTGATTCCCACTCTGGCGCGAAACTGGACAAAGAATATGGGAGTAACCTCCTCCCTGTCGAGACCCTCCCCTGAGAGGGTTCCCTGAATCTTCCCAACCCTTTTCCTAGGGTACTTTAGGGCTTACCTGGATGTAGGTCCTTAGATTCGTCATGGGATAATATTCAAATCAGACACCACTGCACTTCTACCGTCTGGGCACGCTAGACTTCGTTTGGGCCTTACTTCATCTCCTTTCCAGTCAGCTGCATCGTCTGTGCCTGTGCATCATACAGGAACCTTCCAAGGCCTGTGAATCATCAAATACATCTGAAGTAATCTCCCTTGGAGTGAAGGAGTCACTCCCCTGCATTTGCAGGCACCACAACTAAGTCGACCAGTCTGCAGATTCTGAGCTCCTCTGGACTCCATGGGCTCTGCAACACAGGTGGTGGCTTTCCACAGCTCCAAAGGCCTGCCCTGCCCTCTCACCAAGTTTGAGGCAAGTATCCCTCGTGGGGGTTGCAATAACCAAACCCCTGTGCACCATGTCCAACTTGCAGTTGCAAAGGCTTGTTGGCTTCTCTGCAAGAAGATCTTCGGGCTCCAAGTGTCCCCAACCTCGAGCATCTCCAGTGACCAGAGTCTTCAGCCACACCACATCGTTTGCATTGTGGCCTGCATACTTGGTGAGCTGCTTGAGGTCCTCTCGCGACTCCACTGCCTTCGGCCTGTGGGTCCATTTGTGGATCACACATATTATTTTTGGGCCTGCACTGACTCCCCTGCCTTTGGTGAGTCCCCTGGAACTCGCTGGTCCCAACTTTGCACCTTCGCTGCTTCTTGCTTTGGTTCCATTTGCCAAAGCTTGATGGTGCTCCCAGGGGACATAGACCCCTCAGCACTCGACATCCTTCATGGGACAGTTTGTACCTGAGTCCTGCTCTTCCTTAGCATCACCTGGTCCTTACAGTCGCAGAGTCAAGGTCATCGCCATCTTACCTGAAGCACCCGACATTGGAGGGCATTCGTCTTCCAAATCTCCTGGACACTCCTGAGTGACACAGACTCTGTCCCCTCTGCTTTTAGGTACTCCTCTTCAAGAGTCCACGTTTGGATTCCCACAGACACTTTCTCCTCTTCCAGCAGTGGCACTTTCATGAAGTCCTCCATCGGGTTCCACAGCGGTTTCCGACAACAATCACACATGTATTCACCCGGCTTCCCTGTTGTAGGTATTGTGGGTACTAGGGTATCTACTGGTCTGGTGGCTCTCCAACCTTCTACCTTCCAAGGGGTTCTTCTAGTGTTCACTGGGAGGGGGCCTTAATCTTTAAAAATCCAACATGACTTGCACGTAGACCTGTACGAAGCACGCAGTCGTGTTCACACACGCTCTCCGTGGGGTCCCTATCTACTTACCTTGAGTGGTTCTGTGGGTCCCCAGCAATTCCATGTCCCCTCAACATAATCCTGACTCGAGTCTTGGTTCTTATACCAGTTTCTTAATATATGGTTTGGTCTGTGCCCAGGGCCCTCTGCATATTTCGTGCTATTTACTGAATTTTTTGCTAAAGTATTATGTGCATTGGAGAGAGGAGTTGGCCGAACGGCTAGGGCGGTCGTCCACAAATCTGGGAAACCGTGTTCGAGTCTCTGCAAGGATGCGCAACATGCTGTGATTCTGGGCAAATCACTTCATCTCCCTGTGCCTAACAAAAAATAATGAATGTGTCCTCATGTAATGCAACTGGTGCTTGTGTAAAGCGCTCTGATACCCGATACCTTCAGGTCAAGTTCGCGCTATATAAAACTTCATAAAACAAAACAAATTGCGTTTATCTCAGTGTGGGAGATACTTGAATGTACTAGAGAGTATTCTATATTGAATACATATTTTTATACATATTTGGTGTGGTCCTTTCCCCTTAATCTATACTATAAGGTTGTATTCTGGTAAAACAAGCTGCTTTACACTTCTTCTGGACTAAGCCTGAAGGCTGCTCTCCACAGCTACCACTTAGAGAGCTTTCTAAGGTTGTCCACCATATGGGTTGTCTGGACTGGTGCAGGGTGCCCACTTACATTAGTATGCATCAGATACCATGCCAGCTTCTCACACCGCTCGAGGAGCATCCGCACGCAAGGAGGGGCTTGTGGAGGGGGTGAATTACAGCAATGGGCAGTGGTATGACATATTACCTTTTGCCCCGGAATGTCAGTGGAATGCACACTATGCAGAAGCGACATAAAATATTCTTCTATCTGAAAAGGAGGGGGGTTCACATTGCACTGTTGCAGGAAATCCTTACCCTGGCTTCGGAGGGAGCCATGTTACATTGTAGGTAGCGGGGGCAGGCATACTACACCTCATATTCAGCATTTGCCAGGGGGTGCTGATCTGGATAAGAGCAGGAGTTCCCTTCTAGCATACGGGAGTCAGGGCTGACCGGATGGCCGGTACCTAACAGTCAGGCGCAGGCTGGTTGACCAGGATCTAAAAATAGTTAATTTATATGGACCGAATACAGCCCACCCTGCTTTCCTTGACAAGAGGACTGACATCTTGGCACCCTAAATGATACACTCCATTATCTTGGGGGGGGGGATTTTAACTACGTAGCGGACCCAACACTTGACCGTTCCCATCCCCCACTTTGGGACTCCCCAGTCAAAAGGACAGCAAAAGCCTTCAAGGAATGGCAGTCCAGGTGGGAGCTGGTGGACACTTTGGGATGCACACACCCACCGGATAGGGAATACTCTCACTTCTCACACGTACACGAGTTACATTTACAGTTGGATGCCTTCCTGTGTTCTCCTGACACACATGTCCTAGTACAGGGGGTGGAATACTTGACCCGCATGGTATCAAACCACAATCCAGTCATGATAAGACTAAAATGGGGGATGAGACACCAGCCCATCCCCACCTGGGGATTAAAACCCGAAGTGCTGGAGGACTAGGTCTTCCTCGAGAACACTAGCGGTAACAAAGCACACTACTTTTCTAAAAACTCAGACTCAACAGAATCTAGGCTGACAAAGTGGAACGCCTTTAAGGCTGTAATTTAGGGCAGGTGCATGGCGACATCCATAGGGGTTCGCCGAACACTGGTAGCAGACGTGGAAAGGGTAGACTGGGAGGTACGCGAAATGGAGAAGCAGAGGCCGGAGCGCCCGCGAAGGAGGAGGTAGCTGCCCAGGAGGAAAGACTGAGGTATTTCGATTATAAAAATCACATGGAACGCACTCATGCGGAAAGAGATAACGTAGGTAGTCTCCTGGCCTGGCTGGCCAACTCGGCCTGTAGAGGTAACACCATAGTGGAAATAGCTGACCAAACAGGACACCCCCTATATAAACAGGCAGAGATAAACAGCAGGTTTCTTGAGGACCCATGAGGGAGCAGACACAATGGGCTTCCTAGCTCCCCTCCCCCTCCCCACCTTAGCTGAATAGAATGCAGACCTGCTGGAGGCAGATATAACGAAGCATGAAATAAGATCAGCCATTAAAGGGCTTACTAGGGGCAAAACTCCATGACTCCCCACTGAGTTCTATGCCACATATGTAGAGAAGTTAGCTCCAAGACTGGCGAAGATGTACACTGCGGCCAGAGAGGAGGGGGCCCTCCTTAAGGCTATATGCGAGGCACTAGTAGTCCCACTGCTTGAACTGGGCAAAACACCCCAAGACTGTACGATTTATAGGCTGTTATCTATGCTCAATCTGGGTTTTAAAATATTAACTACGTTGTTGGCAACAAGACTCCTCCCCTTCATGACTACACTTGTCCACCCAGATCAGGCAGGGTTTATCCTGGGAAGAAACACGACGCTTGATATTAGATGACTGTTATCTATAATAGAGACTAGTGGGCAAGATGGAGGGGAAGGAGTGGTCTTTGCTATCGACAAAAAGAAGGCTTTTGATAGCCATGAATGGGGATTTCTGTATGCCGTGCTGAAGCAGATGTGGGTGGGGCATGGCTTTATACGATGGGTGCGGCTGCTGTATGCAGAACCTCTGGCTAGGGTGCGATTGGGCCGCAAAATTTTGGAGCAGTATTGGGTGGAGAGGGGAACATGACAGGGATGTCCCCTCTCCCCCGAGCTGTCAGTTTTAGCCATGGAACCCTTGGCAAGCTTAGCCAGAACAGGCGGTAGATACAGAGGCTTGCACCTGGGAGAACATACACATCACATTGCACTGTAGGCCAATGATCTCCTCTTATTCCTGAGTCATTGGGGGGACTGTGAGCAGCCAGGGACATGATGGCAGAGTTACGGGCCCTCTCAGGGTTCAGAGTAAACTGGCAGAAATCCCGCCTCTTCCCGTTGACGGTAGACAGAGTCCCATCGGATGGATTGGGGAACCTAGTGTGGGAACCTCTCTGCTTCAAATACTTGGGAGTCAAAATGTATCATTCCCAATCAGACATTCAAGAAGGGAACATAGGAGGGATGATGAGATCATTAAAGGACAGTGTGACTTTCTGGGGGAGCCTCCCTATATCTGTGGCTGGCAGGGTCGCCCTACTGAAGATGGTGGCTCTGCAAAGATTACTGTACTTTTTCACCACACTACCTGTATGGATACCAAGAGCACGGTTTGTAGAACTATATTCATACTTGACATCTTTTATATGGGGGACTGGCCGAAGAAGGATGGTTCGGGGGACACTAAAAAGGCTGACTGAAGAAGAGGGGTTACCTGTCCCAGACTTCAAATCTCGCAATGGATAGTGTTGAGGTTGATGTAAGGAAGGGAAATAGGGCCTTTCACCCCTGAGAGAGGCGAGCTCCTACATGCCCTCCTGAGGATTGAGCGAGCCCCACTGGAGTGCACAAAGGAATTCAAAGTGATACTGGGGTGTTGGGGTAGGTGCCTACAGAAGTCACGGACCCAACGACCCTATTCACCACACCTCCCAATGATAGTGATCCGGGCGCTGCCACATAGGGGACAATGGAGGGGCTTGATACAGGTGGGGGCCACCAGATTGGGTGACCTATATAGAGACAGGGAGCTCCTGCCATTCAAAACATTTAGAGCGGACTGGGACATTCCCCCCCCCCTCCCCCCCCCCCCCCCCAAGGCCAGTTCTTGCTCTACAAGTGAGTGGTAAGGTGCTTAACTACCTACCACTGACTGTAACCTAGGGAATCATCCTCTAGGGGAATCTGGCATCCTAACCTAGTTTAGAATAATGCCTCATCAGGGGCAGCGGATTTAAACACCCAAAGTTAGTGTCTCTGTTCCGTGATGGGAACCGTCCAACGACCTACCCGATCCGCTGCCTCCAGGAAGGTCAACCCAGAGTCACAGCAGGACTTTGCTGTGCAATGGCATTCAAGATTCTCCATCAAATGGTATGTCAATATATGGTATGTCAAAAGCCTGAAAACGGTGTGGTACTAGAATTTCATACTCAATAGATAGTCCCACTTAAATATCAGGCCAATTTATCAAGGCTTTTCGACAGTGAAAAGTTACACACATGGAGTAGTCTTGATAAACTATATACTATCCAGCGCAAACCTTGATTTGCACCAGAAAGTAGCCTTAAAGTAATGTAAATTAGTACTATCTACTTCTTTATACTACTTTGCATCAAGAGGGCGTCCCATGGTTCTATAAGGGTGGTACTAGGAACCTACCTATGGGGTTTGACGAAGGTCCAATCTATTAAAAAAGCCAGTAAGGGCTCTGCATCAAACATGTATGCCTCTTCAAAGCAGGCATAATGCTTGAGAAAAGTTTTCTTTTCTCAAAACTTTTCTAACTTTGAGTATTTTATGCTGTAATGTGCAGCACACATAGAAAGTTAAAACAGTTTTAAACTATGTCTAAGCATTGTATTTTGCACTGAAAGGATATCCTTCCAGTACAAAACGTATGCTAGAGATGGCATGCACACACTTACAGTACAGTGCAAGGGTGTGTTCTTGGATCAAGGCAGCCTAAAGTGCTGGGAGAGAGCACAACAGCGCCATATCTTAATACATCTGGTGTTGCCTTGCTCTCTTCCTTTCACGCAGCTCAGGGCAGCAGCTCTGGTTGTTGCGCTGTGTCACATGAGTTCTTAATACATTTGCCCTATAGTTTATTAAGTAACGTTTACAAATATATCCATCCCCCCTGGCATTTAATAATAAAAATGTCAACACAGTGGAACAACATTGTAGTAAATTATATTTAGAACACAGGGGCATATTACCAAGAATAAGTGATAATTATCGCTAAGCTTGGTTAGCGGCTATAATTTTATCGCCGTGCTTCGCCTATTTTTATCGCTTAGAAACCTTGCTATTATCAAGGTTTATCTCCTAAGCGATAAAAATCGGCCGAAATGCATGAATATTGCTGAAAGTCAGCGATATTCATACATTACCGAGCTAATGCTCTTAGCCATGTTATCCACCTTCCATTGGATAACATGGCTAAGAACTGCTCAGGGGCAGGTGTTAGCTTTTGGAGATATTCGCGCTTAGCGCGAATATTTCCAAAATTAGGTAATAGGAGATAGCGATGTTAGCGACTGTTTCCAGTCGCTAACATCTTGGCACGCCCACTTTGCATGTCATTAGCGATAATTATCGCTGACATGCAAAGTGGGCCCCAAGATGATCGCTATCTCCTGCAGCTAGGTAATAGGGCGATAAAAGGGCGATAAAATTATCTCCCTTGTCTCCTGATCCTTAGCACACTTCCCAATCCCAGATAGAACTGGTCAGATCTCTGCCCCTCCGGACTATGTGGATGTAGCATGGAGGGCCGCTCTGGGGACGTCTCTTTCCATAAAGGGAAAACGAGCTCCCGCAGACAAGAAAAGAGTAGAACGCCGCAGACAATTCTGCATCCAACGAGGGTGGCCATTTGCCAAAGAGGTAGCAATCGCTGCAGAGGAACAGATGTTGCAGAATGAACCCATTATGTTGATGACAACAGAAGCGCCTCCGAAGGTTAAAAACTCTTTAAATTGGCAAACCAGATGGAGGGTTGGTGGCACAATATTTTTCATTCAAGGGGAAAATAAATATGGAGCCGCTTTGAGCATTGGAAGGAGTCTGCTTGATAGTCAATCTCTTGAATAATTTATAGGTTTGTGGAACTCTCGGAGGTTTTCGCTAAATGCGTCTGGCGAAGCTATTTCAGCAGCTCCTTGTTTTGAACCCTGCCCTAGTCTGGTGGGCTGCCTGCTCCTCTTGGTTATGGCTTGGTTGAGATCCTGTTTGTAGCCTGCAGCAACACCAGACTCTGGGTGGGAGGGCAGGGTGTGGAAACAGACGGGTGGTAGGAGTAAACATGCACTGTTGTGGTTGACATTTTGTTTTGTCACTGAGCTTGGTATGGGGAGATGTTGTGAAGAAAGAGCAGTTGCCTTCAAATCGACTAGGGGGATTTTCTAATTAGAGAAGTTTGAACTGGGGCACCAGTGGTCAAGCATGGAACTGCATAGCTGCATAAGTGAAACAACCCGTTTGATAGAGGTCTTTCTGTCATGATTGCACTATACAAATTAATTCACTATATTTGAGCCTAGTCATGGGGACATTCAGGTTTTATGCACTGCAGATTTTTTAATCCATAACAGGATTATGTCTCTACAGAGAACACTTGTTTATATGCAGTGCCTCCCAGAAGTAATTAGTTACTTCAAAGCGCCTTCAAAGTAAATATGTGGTAATTTTAGAGCTGGCAACGTGGGTGGGGGGGGGGAGGGAGGGGGGCTGGATACAAAACACAGTAAAACACTGAAGATTTCAGGAGCTGGCTCCAAAGGAATTCTCCAAAGATTAATTAAATGATGACAGAGTCATTAACTCACCAAAGATTTGAGACTGAGACGTCACAGACAGAACATATCTCAAATATCCACACAGCACAGATATGCCACACCTCTGATCATAGAGTCCATCTCAACATCGCCAGTCACTACGAGTGGTCACACATAAAGACAACAGAAGACACTGCACAGATACAGATAGATCTAAGATAAATGCAGTCATTATTCAGCACCTGAACCAAGATAAGCCATACAGAAACATACGAAAACATTGACTTACTCACACATACATGCAGCACAGCCTCAATGAGCCAGATAACTAGTGATTACCTTTTTCTCAAAAGCACCAACTACTAAAAAGACACAAAACGGACCATAAACATTAGACAGAGTGTAGGAAGGTAGGATCCTTCTGCATGGTTACTCCCACTTTTTTCCTGGTGTTAAGCTGTTACTGACTAGTCTGACTGGGTTCCTGCTGATCAAGACCCCAGTATATCTGCTTTCTCCCTTAAATTGTTGTGTTCAGTACTTAGGTACATCCCAGATTGAATAGTGGGGTGCCCTTATAAGTCCCTAGTATATTGTACTAAGGTACCCAGGGCATAGGTACCCCAGAGGCCCCCTCATGGGCTGAAGCATATATTATGCCACCCATGGGAGACCTTTCAAAATGGAACTACAGACTTGCCATTGCAGCCTGTATAAGCTGGTGCTAACACCACTTACTAAAGATATAGGTTTCCTATATCTCGGGTCACTGCACTTAAAACCTGTAAGTCACCCTTATAGCAGGCCTTTGCAATCCTGAAGGCAGGGTGCTTGGTTCTAAGTGAGAGGGTGCCCCTGCATGAGCAGGACACCCTTGCAGCCTATAGAGTCCATTCTCCCGGGTTGTCAGGGAGGTAGCCATATACCATATAGAGGGGCACCGCGTAATTATGCGATGACCATATTGAAAACAGCTGCAACGAATCCTATCATATTTGGTATCAAACATGTTGGAATCATACACCCACACCGTAAACGGTGTGGGAGGTATGACTCCAAGCACCGGAAGAGCCTTCTGTTAGGCTCTCAGTGTTCCCAGTACCAGCCTTCTTGACCGAACAGAACAAAATGGTTAATGCTGCACAGAAACACAATATTGCCCTCCTGCTGCTGATCCAACCTCAAGCAGGGGAAGGCAGAACAATAGGCATCCTGTCACAGGGGGGTGTGACCACCTCCCAGACAGAATTTAGTGTAAAGGAATGGGGTGGGGGCGCTTGCCAGTGCCAGAAAGTATGCATGAGGGGCACATGTGGTGTCCCTGTGCATAATCATGTTCAAAACAGTCCTGGGAGCTGTTGGCTCCCATTCTGGCGTGAAACTGGACAAAGGACATGGTTAGTCCCTAGTATATGGTGCCCATGTACCAGGGCATAGGTACCACAGCGGTCTCCCATGGGTTGAAGCTTGTATTATGCCACCCATGAGAGACCATTTTAAATGTAACTACAGGCCTGCCATTGCAGCCTGTGTAAGTTGGTGCATGCACCACTTACTAAAGATATAGGTTTACTATATCCAAGGGTCACTGCACTTAAAACCTTTAAGTCACCCCTAGAGCAGGCCTTTACAATCCTGAAGGCAGAATGCTTGGTTATAAGTGAGAGGGTGCCTTTACATGAGCAGGACACCGCTGCAGCCTACAGAGTCCATTCTCCTGGGTTGTCAGTGAAGCAGACATATACTATATAGAGGGACACCGAATAATTATGCGATGACCATCTCGAAAACGGCTGCAATGAATCCTATCATGTTTGGTATCATACATGTTAAAATCATAACCCCACACCTTAAACGGTGTAAGAGGTATGATTCCAAGCCCTGGGAGACTCTCAGTGTTCCCGGTATCAGCCTTCTAGACCCGGACAGCACAAAATGGTTACAGCCGACCACAGACACAATTCTGCCCTCCTGCTGCTGAGCCAAGCTTGAGCAGGGGAAGGCAGAACAATAGGCATCCTGTCACAGGGAGGGGCGACCACCTCCCAGACAGGATTTAGTGTATTAAGGCTGGATAGGTGTGCTTGCCAGCGTCAGAAAGTATGCTGAGGGGCGCATTTGGTGTCTCTGTGCATAGTCCAGTTCAAACCAGTCCTGGGAGCCACTGGCCCACGCTCTGGCGTGAAACTGGACAAAGTACATGGAATTAACCTCCCCTGTCCAGACCCTCCGATGGAAGGGTCCCCTGAATCTGCCCAACACTTTCCATAGGGTACTTAATGGCTTACCTGGGTGTAGGTCCCTAAATTCTTCATGGGATAAGATTCAGATCGGACAGCACTGCTCTTCTACCGTCTGGGCATGCTGGACTTCGTTTAGGCCTGACTATGTCTCCTTTCCTGTCAGCTGTATCATACAGGAACCTTCCAAGGCCTGTGAAGCTTTAAAGACACCGGAAGGAATCTCCCCTGGAGTGAAAGAGTCACTCCCTTGCATTCGAAGGCATTGCAACTAAGATGACCAGTCTGTGGATCCTGAGCTCCTCCGGACTCCGAAAGGTTCTGTAACACAAGTGTAGTATTCCACAGCTCCTGAGAGTTTGCCTACCCTGTCACCAAGTTTTAGGCCAGTATACCTCTTGGGGGTTGCAATAGCCAAACCCCTGGGCACTGTGTAAACTTGCAGTTGAAAAGGCTGGTTGACTTCTTTTCAAGAAGATCTTCGGGCTCCAAGTAGCCCCAACCTCGAGCACCTCCAGGGACCAGAATCTTCAGCCACACCGTATCGTGTGTATCGTGGCCTGCATCTTTTGGTGATCTGCTTGAGGTCCTCTCGCGACTCCAGTGCCTCCTGCCTGTGGGTCCACTTGAGGGTCACACTTGTTTCTTTTAGGCTCCCCTGATTGCTCAGGGCCTGCTTTGACTCCCCTGCCTTTAGTGAGGCCCCTGTACCTTGCTGGTCCCGACGTTGCACCTTCTTTGATTACTGGGTTGCTTGCATTTGCCAAGGCTTGTTGGAGCTCCTACCCGACACCGACCCCCTCAGCACTCGACATTCTTAATGGGAAAGCTCATGCATGGCTCCTGGTCCTCCTCAGCATCACCTGGTCCTCACAGCTGCAGAGTCAAGATCATCTTCTTCCATCCTGCAATTCCCGACATCGGAGGGCATTCGTCTTTCAAGTCTCCTGGTCACCCCTGAGTGACATAGACCCGTCCCCTCTGCTTGCAGGTTCCTCTCATCTAGAATCCATCCTTGGATTCTGCCGGACACTTTGTCCTTTTTTAACAGTGGTGCCTTCCTGAAGTCCTCTATTGGGTTCAATGGCTGTTTCCGACACCACTTCATACGTATGCACCCAGTGTAGGTAATGTGGTAACGAGGGTATCCGCGGGTGGGGTGGCTCTCCAACCTTCTGTCTTCCATGAGGTTTCTTCATGGTCCACTTCATGGTCCTTAATCTTTAAGGATCCAACCACGACTTACACGTAGAGTTGTACGGAGCACATGGTCGTGTTACCACACTGCACACGCTCTCCGTGGGGTCCCTCTCTACTCACCTTGGGTGGTTCCTTGGATCCACAGCACTTCTACGTCCACCCGACTTTGTCTTGACCCGAGTCATGGTTATTATACCACTTTCTTAGTATGTGTTTTGGTCCCCCCCGGGCCCACTGTGTATTTGTGCTATTTAATGTGCTTCTTTGCTAAAGTATTGCGTGCATTGTGTATATCTCTGGGTAGGAGATATTTCTATGTGTTAGAGAGTATTATATATAAAAAATACATATTTTTATAAATACTTTGTGTGATTCTTTTTCACTTAATCTGTACTATAAGATTGCATTCTGGTAAAAGAAGCTGCTTTACACTCCTTCTGGACTAAGCCTGAAGGCTGCTCTCCACAGCTATCACTAAGGTTGCCAAGACCGCTTAAATCACCATAAGGGCTATCTGGGCTCGTGCAAGGTGTCCACTTGCATATGTGTATATCATATACCAGGCCAGCTTCTCACACAGAGCATTGCATACAATCATCGCTCCTCAAACATGACATAGAGCCAGCAACACCAGGCACTTATTGACTCTAACTGCCAGCAAGAGACGTTTCATCAACCGAAGGCGTTTGGACAGATCTTTCCACCCTTAAGTTATGCAATCACAGCCAATAAAAAATCTACAACTGCAGCAAATCCTGAACCTTCACATAGCACAACAGACTCAACTCAATCCTGGAACACAATATCAACACAGTACCCAAAACAAGCCACTATGCACGTCACACTGTAGCCTGACAGAAGAACGCACTGACCCATGTGGAAACACACATCCTGGACACAGTGTCATCTTAAGGATTTTGGGCGGGCCGGGCAAAACATACTTTAAGTGCCTCTGTTCAGAACAGCTTTGTATGTTATAGCTGATTATCTGTTTATTCAAGCCCCATGATGCCGAACAATATTGAATAATACATGAAAGGTTGAGATGGAGACATAGATGGATGGGAGATAGAAAGTTTACTTTCCTAGGGGCCCCTTGGAAGGTGGGGGCCCTTTGCAATTTCACACTTTGCCCATGCCTTAAAACGTCTCTGCCCGGACATCCCACGGTAGTCCGAGAAATACCATGAATGCTAAAAAACTGCAGACAACAAAACATAACTTAAAACGATGGAGTAGAACTTAACTGAACATAATATGACATAACACTGGAAAACATGTACAATGTTCCTGGGCTGAGCCTATTACCATGGAGCTAGGTATTTACCTGAGCTTCCACGATCAAGAGCACTTCTTTGAAGATCACCGTAGTCTTATCAGGGATAGTGACGTATAATGGACTGAACTCAGTCAATGAACAGAGAACCGTATCCTAATATTATGAATGGTGCACAACACAACACTTGGCTAGATGTACCAAGTCAGTATATCAGCAATGACATATCACTTGACAAAAATATTGAAACAACTACTTCAAGCTGACCACCGCAATTCATGATATCTCTAGTTAAGTAGAAGTAGAAGTGGAGTTAAAAATAGTAAATACTTACTCTGCCATGTACTGGTAGGCAATATTTTAGTAGGTCAATGTTGTTGACCCCAATATTGTGACATCTAATGTGTTCAGTTGATTGTTTTTTTGTGAAAACTCAACATGATGCATTTTAAGGGTTCTCATTGTAAAAAACACTCACTTCTAAGAGAATAAGAAGTTTATTCTAGCACCTCATCACTTACCTACCACACCACTCTCTATGAAGACTGCATCACTTTGGGGTCTATATCTCATAATTGAGGATCTCACACGTCGCTGATGAATGTTTATGTACCATGACAGGCAGGACGTCGGCTATGCACCATGAAGCAAAAAGACACTTCAATGTCATGCTCCTGCTTATATCACGACACGAGAAAAAACGTCACCCAAGCCCTCATCACCAGCAGACTCGACTACGGGAACGCCCTCTACTCAGGAACAACTACCAAGCTCCTGAGACCACTTCAACGAATCCAGAACGCCTCGGCATGACTGATCCTCGACGTCCCCCGTCGCAGCCACATCACACCCCACCTGAGAGGCCCGCATTGGCTCCCCGTCAACAAGAGGATCACCTTCAAACTCCTCATCCATGCACACAAAGCCCTACACAACACCGGACCCACATACCTCAACATCCGTCTCAGCTTCCACACCCCCACCCGTAACCTCCGCTCAGCCAACTTCACCCTCGCCACAGTTCCTCGTATCTGGAAAACCACCGCCGGCAGCAGATCCTTCTCCTACCTCGCCACCAAGTCCTGGAACACTCTCCCCACCAGCCTACGACAGACCCAGGACCTGCTGGCCTTCAGGAAACTCCTCAAGACCTGGCTCTTCAATCAGTAGCGCCACCCCCACCCCCCAGCGCCTTGAGACCCTCACGGGTATGTAGCACGCTTTATAAATGCAGTGATTGATCGATTGATTGATATCTTGAAAGGTGGATGCAATATGCATCTCTACTCTCAGCCACCCTGCATGATCAGTGGCATGAGTGAAAGAAATTTGCAAGTACTGTCACACTTTATATTGGTTCAAATGGTTGTAAATCTGCCCAGATACATAGAAGCATTTTCAAGGGGAAAACTTAATTTCTTCATTCTGTGGCAATCAAGGGCAGATAAAGAGAAAATACGTTTGTTTTCAGTTGTGTCGTGGTTATATCTTATTATGTACATAACATGTACCATCCAAAGCATGGAACAAGGCCTCAAAAAAGGATCAACTATGATTTATTTATAAAATCTAAATTCCACACCTAAAATCGTGTACTTGCATTCATACACATCAACAGAGTTTCAGCCTACATGGAAGTTAAAAGGGTCATCATCAGGCTTAGGGAAATGTACTGGAGAGATACCTTAAACTTATTACAGGCCAGTAGTTAACCAGAAAAGAGGAACCTTTTATCCAATTGATCTCTTTTCAGGTTAATGGAGTTAAAGGTATCTCTTCTTTAACCACTTCTCCTTGACCATGTGCAATAATTTTAGACTGACCTAACAAGTATTCTCCTAGTATTTTTCCAGTTTCACAGACACCTCCAGTGCTCAGCAAATGTTCTCCTGCATCCTAAAGATGACCCTTTAACTTACATCTGGGCTGAAACGCAATTGAACACAACAAAGACACACTAAATGTAGATAAATGCATAATAAAAAATATGAACTGTTGGATATTAACAATTGAACACTATCTGATTTTGTTTTTGCCGAGTCTGTCACGCTGTTCTCCTGTTTTGGTAACATGTTAAGCTCTATTTTTTCATTATTGGCACAGTGTAATCACTTTCCACACTGAATACTTTAGTTGAGCATAATTATGTACTTTTTTTGCTTCAGTGGAGTTTCACATACGTAGGCTTTTGTTTAATTCCAATTCTCAAATGGTCATTATTTATTTTTTCATATATTGATTGGGGAAGTATTGAATATATCAGATGATTGGACTACTTCAAGGAGATACCTGTTTTAGACATTGTTGATGTACACATATGATTTCCAGGATAAACACTACAGGCCAGATTACGAGTGAATGGGCTATTTATCACACCTCATAAATTATATATATGTATATACTGAAATTCTATGTCTAAATATAGACTGAAAAACAAATATTCTGCAAAGACATGTATTCAGAAAGACAGACAACAACATTTTGACCGTAATAAATATCTCCATAGAAACATGTTAATCTTTATTCAACACTTAAATGAAACCAACCTCAATTGCTACAGATTTTAGGACTGAGTTCATTTACTGTTCGTATTCATATTCCTATTCCTTTAACAGCATTTTAGTATAAACACTTCAGAGTGGGATTGGGTACAAGCTGAAGAATTTCGAGAAAGGTATTAGATGTAAAGTCAGGAATTTGGTAGTCAATGTTTTGTAGTTTATGTTTTTGAAAAATATGTTTATGCATTTTAAGTTTTCACATGAATCTGCCCAGCCTTTTTGGACCTATACTTGGCCTGCCTCCATTCCCCACTGTTTTACTAAAGACAGGGAAGTTTTTGTACAAACTCTCATGGCACATACAACATCCTGGAAAGACCCAAAGTGAGTAAAGAAGAACAAAATAGGTTGACGGGTTAGGTCGGAAAATGTCAAAAACAAAGGTTTAGCATAATCATTGACTCTAATCCTGGACCTATCCTTGTCTGTTTAGGGTTTGGAAATGCCAAAGAGCAGGCGCCAGGCAGTAGGCTTGAGTGCTCTTACAAGATTTTAGTCTCTTTCCTTTCATTCAAGTAATGCTGCCAAACTTGGTACTTATCCCAGTTCTCCATTGACAGAATGTGTGATTTGGAACATCTGACAAGACACCCCATTGTTATATTTTTAGTAAAATGTAAGTGGATATCAAGAAGACATTTCTTAAACAAGCTCATCTTGCAAAAACAATTCTAACATTTTCCTGTCCTGAAACAACTGCAGTATCCTCACCCCAGTCGAGGTGACATGCCAGTGTCTCCAAAATGCATGAATTGAGGGGTTTCACCCGCATGTAACAAATGCAGCCTTTGATTTTTAGAATGGTGGTTTGAGAACCTAGTCGACTAAGTTTTATTTTTTCCAATAGTGTGTATCAGCACTACCTAGCATCCAATTACAAACTTTGTTTTATGCAGTGCACTTGAACAGCCAGTCAACATCTACTGTTTCCAGTCAACTTTCCGCAGGTGGACTTTGTGTGTGGAAAAACACGTAGAGTTACTGGAGATAAACCCACACCCAGCCCACTTGTCATTCTGTAGTGTGGTATCTACTGCACAGCTTATAAGTGGGCGCTTAGTGTTTGCGAGACAAGAAGACTTAAAGATACATAAACACTGAGGGGCAGATTTATGAGGCCCTTGCGCCACGTTTACGCTGCTGTTGCATCACGCAAGGTGGAGTAAACGTGGCGCATCCCTACGAGGCATTTACAACGTGACGCATCTATGGAGATGCGTCACGGTGTAAGGCCCTGCGCCACATGAAACCTGCGTCAGGTTTCATGTAGGCGTTCCGGTGCAGGGGGGGCGTTTCGTCGCAGGAACGCCCCTGGAAAGTGACTCGGTGAAATCTACAAGATTTCACTGAGTCACTTTCTACGTCAATTCCTTACGCCTGCTTGAAGCAGGCGTAAGGGTGATGCACCATGTGAGAGAGCGCAATTTGAATAAAACGTACGTATACGCCATATGTACAAGCCCATGGCGTAAAGTTAGCTATTGTAACTTGAGAAATAAGAAAATGTATCCGTACTTACAAGAGTGTTTTAGTAGAAATAGAAAGCCCCTATAGAGTACGGGCTATAATAGAAATGTGTGGAAATGCTTAGAAATATTAGACGTGATTAATCAGGATCCATGTTATGTAGCTGCTAAAGGAGGAATGTCATGCTGCAAAGCATAGAAGGGAACAGGCCTCATGGCCAGGGTAAAGAAGATTGGAAATGTACACTTATACATGACATGGATTGCAATATGTTATTTAGTAATTCTGTTTATTCGTTAGATTTATATTCCATAGAAGTGTTTCTCATAATTAAAGAATAAGGTGTTAACATGTTATTTTAGTTCTCGAAAGGATTTGAAGAGAATAGAACCTCTGCGAGAAGGGTGTAGGCCTGAAGAGAGAAAAAGGTTTTTCTAATTTGCACGTGCTGGTACATGTCGAGTTGTGTCGAGAAATAAGTTGCAAACTTCTGTTAGAAGTCTATGAGAAATGTGATCCAAGTTGCGGATGTCTGTCTGCAGGTGCGAGGGGGGTTCCAATCAAAAGTTTGATGAATAGAGCTCTGTTCGAGGAGACTGGTACAGACATGGAGGAGGATTCAGGAATGTTTAGGGGGTATCAGCGAGCTGGAGAAGAAGCCTGGGAAGCAAGGTCAACGCTAAACACGAGGCCCAAAGGAAGATCATCATGGAAAAAGCCAGAACCGACACCACGTGAGGGGCGTCTCTTGAGGGGCGTTTCAACTGTAATTATGATTTTGTATTAGGGACAGCACCCCTGGGTGGAGAGAGAGCAGATGCCTGGGGACCTTCCAGAGAGCAGATGGGTAGGCAGAGAGGGGTCATGACTGGAGATTATAGGTTTTCACCTAAGACTAAGAGTGGGTGAACTTCTTAGGAAGTCATTCACAGCTGACACCTTTGATAGGTAGGGACTTTGTTATGTAGGGATACCATCCAGTACAGAGTAGGGACAGCCTAACCTGATTCCTTCCTTCCTTTGTAAATGACGGATAGATTACAATTTGTGTCTATCATTGCAACCCTGATGATTTTGGAATTAATTATAGTGATATTCTTTGGTCGCCTAAGAATTTTTAGAGAACATATGTTTGTATTAGTGCCTCTATATCTTTTGAATCTCAGATGCCTGTATTTGCAGTTATCCGTGACTCTATAATAAACCTTTGAAACTTAGAAGTAGTATGTGGTTTTTCAGAGTCGAGCCCATTATTAGTTAAACTAACCTGGTATTGGATGCACTTTCTTTCCTCAATGACAAGCAATAAAGATTCAGTCGACCTGAACGGGGTTTAGATCTGGAGTGGTAAACTAGAGATCAAAAATCCCGCCCTCCCAGTTGGTAGCTATAGAGAATGGTTGCCTTCTTGAGGAAGGTGATCTAGGCCAGGTTAGATTACCCCAAGGCCCCTAGAGATCGATGATCAGAAGAACCGCCCGCCGAAGAGGGTGCTGACGGCGTGAGAAAGAAAAGCAGCAGTATCGGTCGAGAGTGAGTATAAAGGGTCATGCGTGTTAGATTGCGGTGTTTTTGTGTTTTGTCTATGTCGTAATGTCTTGCGGAGTTGAATGCCTGTAGAGTGACTGTGGAACAGGTTGTGAGCGCGCGCAACCAGTGCAAATCTTAAGTTCAGAAGAGAGCTTAAGTGGTTCGGGTGTATCGGACACCCAGAGTAATTGTCAACCAGAGTGAAGGGGGTCATGAGGTACCATTGATCGCCCGCAGGACCGTGATAGGGGGAACGTAAGAGTGAGTGTGTGAGTAACGGACGCTGGTCGGAAGTTACTGTGTCTAAGCAACCTATCAGAGAGACGATTGCCTGGAAAGGCATTTCGTCACTTGTGGTGACAATTACAGATAAACTGTGGACGCACAGGCAAGAGAAGAGATCGCTTGGTCGGAAGTAATCACCTTTCAGTGTATGAATGGGACGCATGCGTGACCGAGAGACGAGCTGAGAAAGGAGGGGAACTGCTGCAAAGGGGAGACGAGTGACGTCAGAAAGTGCCGCGCTGGGATTGGCCGGTAGGAGTGAGACCGCGCTGTGATAGGCCAGCTAGCAAAGCCGCGCTAGGATTGGCGGATTGTCACCAGGAAGTAAACAGAATAGCGAAGCAGGAAATTGTACATTTGATCATGAAGTGTTTTAAATGGTTAAGAGCGATGTTTAAGAGAGAGAGGCGGAGATCTTATGATGGGGAAGAGGCCCCGCCGGAGGGTACGCCGGCTAATTATATGGCAACGAATGTTGGGTTGCATACTATATTGTGGATTTCAAATTGGTGTAAGATTACGGAAGGGAATGAGGAACTGACGTTTCCAAAGTATGGGACGTTTAGATTAGAGATATTACATCAGTTAAAAGCAGTTATGACCTCAATGAGACCTCTGCCTAGACCGACCCAGTTTGAAGCCCTTAATGCATGGATTAGGGCGGCGCACGATAGGAACCAGAACAGGCGTCAAGAAAGGGTGAAACGATCGGTAAGAGCAGTGCAGGATGCCAAGTGGGATGCGGATGCTAAAAGATGGAGAGTGCATAACCTTGAAGTAAACAAACTGTACCCAGTGATAGAGGTGGCGGAAAACAGGAGCCCATTAGAGGAAGATGATGAGAGCGAGACAGAGGACAGCCTGATAAATAGGTTGCTAACAGATAGGCCACCCCCGTACAATAGAGAGACAGAAAATGCCGAGCCCAGCAGAGAAGGGGGGGCTGGCATAGGGGAGTATAGACCGCTTCTTAGCACGGATTGGGATCCCACTGCAAGTAAAGAATTGCCTCAACCTAGTCCGGTGCAGAAGGTAGTCGGAAGGTTTGTGGTACAAAAGGTGTCAGAAACGGAGCGTGCCACATCCTATGCACTACCAGACGCCCTGCAAGTACCTGTTACGATAGGTCCTATAGTATCGATTTATGACCCAGAGAGAGCCAGAGGGGAGGAACAGGTACGATTGGGCAGGGAGAGAGCAGAAATGGCGAGGAGGAACGATACAATCAATTCCCCAAGACAGCTGCCAGGACCAAGAGACTGGAGCACCCCAGTACATACAGCAGTAGATCCCACAAGAGATCAGGGGGGCCCGAGATGGCCGGTAGATCTGAGGGGATCAGAGCCGAAATCCTTCCAGGAGTTAAGAGAGTACCTGAAGGAATGGGATGCGGCAGTAGAGGCTCACAAGAGCCTGATAGCAGCGGAAGCTGAAAGGGAAAGCCAAGATAGCAGGATCCGGACTCACTGCGGGGCTGACGAAAGCAATCCGGAGTGGGACGGGAAGGGTCAGGAAAGTAGAGGAGATACTCGTCATACCAGGAGTGGAGGTAGACCAGTATTGGAAAACAGGAGCCCTGAGTGTGGAGGGGTGTCCCGCCCCGTTCACAGCGAAGGGGAAAGGAGAACGCAGGAGTACAGGGACAGCTTTAAGTGCACCCACTATGCGTCTGGCAATAGTGGACAAAACGGGAGTTGCGAGAGGTCTCGCCATGACCCCTGTAATCAAGAACATGAACGGAATACCGGGGACATGGGGAGTCGAGAAGGAGCTTACCAGGTACTGAGTGACACTAGGCAACGAGGGAATAGCGACAGGGTGGAGAACAGCAGAGAATCCTATCATGGGGCTAGGGAAAACAGAGAGAATGGACAAAATGAAATTGGGGGAAACAGGACGGTGTTTCACCACCCTCCAAGGGAAGATGGCCGAGCATGGGACTTAGAAAGATGGGAACAAGGGAGGACTCTCCTGAACACCCCTGAGCCTAGGCGTAGGACTCGGAGCTGGGATGGGAGAGATACCAATGAACATCCTAAGAAAGACATGTTGAGAGCCGAGATAAAAGCAAAGAGACTTGATGTCGCCAGTTTAAAATCAGATCTGGATGACATGGTAGATGGTACTTTGCCTTTGGAGAGAATGGACATGTACGAGCAGGATGAAGTACTGTTCATGGCAAAGGACATCACTCGGAAAGCGAGAGCAGCACATGAGAAATTAGCCGAACTGGCAGGAAAATACATGGTAGACTTGTCAAGGACCAAAGCATTACAGGGTAACCACAGGCTACATTATTCAGATCAGGACCTAGATGAGAGAAGAACAATAGGATTAAAAACACACATAAAGGAATTGATCACTGGAATAAGGACATGGAGAGCGCTGGATAAATGGGAAGAAAGATGGTCCAAGAAAGGGACCGTCAGGAGAAGCACGCTTGGGATGTCCCCAGAGGGAGGGCTGCAGAAGATAGAGGCATACCCTTTGCGTGAGGTTGCAAACAGGAGCTATGTGCATGTGCCCTGGAGTAGGGGGGACTTAGCTGCCTTTACCAATTCCTTCCCTAAATTGAGGGAGAATCCAGTGGAATGGTACAAGCAGGTAGAGAGGTTCGTAAAAATCTCCAAAGTACTCTGGATTGACCTGAACACCCTGTTTGACATTGTGGTACCAGGAGACTTGTGGTCAGCATGTAAGGTTAGTGCTGAATGGCCCACATCAGAACCAGAAAGAGATGCACGGACTAATGGACCGTCCGAGACAGTAATGACAAAATATGAGAGTGATGACTTGGCTGAAGGAAAAGGTGCCAATGCAGGACATAGATTGGGTCAAAATAGATCGAACTAGGCAGGAACCCAAGGAGACAGTTCATGAATATTATGAGAGATTGCTGAAGGCGTTTAAACAATATAGCGGGTTGGACGTAATGGATCCTAAAGACATAGGGCAGTTTGTGTCTAAATTCGTTTTGGGCTTAAGACCGGATATTTGTTTAATGATTCAGCAACACCTGATTTGTTGGCAAAATAAACCTTTGGACGAAATTCTGAGATATGCTAGATACTGCAGTGATGAGATAGATTCAAAAGCCAAAAAGCTAAAAGAAAAACTGATGGTGGTACAGATGCAGTCAGCTGGTAAGGGTGGACAACAGCAACAGGGAACAGGGACCGTGGGCAGGAGACAGAATAACCAGAACAAAGGTAATGAGGAGAACTCCAACTCCAGACCTAGGGTAGACATTGAGACATTGAAAAAGACGACCCGGTGCCACCAATGTAACGAGGTGGGACATTGGAAACGCGAGTGTCCCTACAACGTTGAGATTGGAGAACTAGAGATAGAGGAGGAGGAGGTTCAAAACACTCCAGGAAAAGGGGCAACAGCATACCAAGGAAAGGTGGTCAAAGGGGGGACCCCAGCTCCACGAGCCCAGTTCCCTCAACCACCCCGAATAGGGACAGGGGGAAAGACCTATAGACAGATGCCTCTTTTCGTAGGAGGAGAAGAGTGTTACTACGTTGATCCCCTAACGGGACAGAGAGTGGAGAGAGAAGACTGTACCCTCGGGGCAGTCTTAGAGGTGGACCAAAGGGGACCATACGTGGAGGCCGAAGTGGCAGGGTGCCCCACGACTTTCTTAGTAGACACAGGGGCCACTCGATCCACGTTGAGATCAGCCGCAGTTCCAGGCCTGCCCATGTCAGGAGAAACGATTCAAGTGGTGGGGGTCGCAAACAGGAGAATAACAAGCCCATTGACCGAACCAGTGCTAGTGAAAATAGGGAAATACAGCGATGAGCATCAGTTTGTGGTTTGTGATTCTAGCCCTGTATGTCTATTGGGAAGGGATTTATTGTGCAAGTTAAATTGTACAATATACTGCACACCGGAGGGAGTGGAGGTACTGACTAATGATGATGACGCTGACTTTAAGGTCGCAAACTCAAGAACGTGCGTGGAGCTGTATCCCACTTTGACAGTGGATGAGCTCCCTTGGGATCTAAGGGAGACCGTGGCACCAGAAGTGTGGGATTTCACTGGGGAAGAGATTGGACTAGTCAAGGGAGTGGACCCAGTGAAAATCATAGTAAAACCGAATGCTGAGTTTCCAAGAACACCCCAATATAAATTGACCCCAGAAACGATCGCAGGTATAAAACCCGTGATCGAGTCCATGATTAAGCAGGGAATACTGAAAGAAATCGTGGGTAGTCCATGTAACTCCCGGATTATGGGTTTGCAGAAACCAAGTGGGAAATTCAGAATAGTGCAGGACCTTCGAAAAATCAATAACATAGTTGTCTCATGTTGTCCAGTGGTACCGAATCCATCAGTGATATTGTTTCAGATACCGTTCCAAGCCGAATGGTTCACAGTGATAGACCTTTGCCAGGCTTTCTTTTCGATCCCTTTGGACGAGGATAGCCACTTTCTTTTCGCTTTTAAGCTGGAAGGTCGCGTATTAACATGGTGTCGTATCCCACAGGGGTATACAGAGAGCCCATCGATTTTTAACCAGCTTTTGAAGAAAAATCTTGAAAGTCTGGTGCTGCCCCAGAATTCGGTTCTGGTCCAGTACATAGACGACCTACTTATTGCGTCAGAAACTGAAGAAGCTTGCAGGGAGGACTCCATTGCTTTGCTAAATCACCTAGCTGCAAACGGGCATAAGGTGTCTCCGAGCAAATTGCAGTACTGCCTGACGGAAGTGCAGTATTTGGGGCACAGAATTGAAAAGGGAAAACGGAAGGTGTCACCAGACAGAATAGAGGCGATCATGAAAATGAACGCACCTAAAACACAGAGAGAGGTTAGGATGTTCCTAGGGATGGTGGGTTATTGCCGACAGTGGATAGCGAACTTTTCACTGAAAGCAAAACCCTTGCAAAAACTGACGCACAAGGAGGTGAGTGATCCGGTGCCATGGGACAAAGATTGTTTGATGGCGTTCCTGCAGCTGAGAGAGGACCTGTGTCGTGCTCCTGCTCTGGGAATGCCAGATTACGACAAAACATTCTTGCTTTACTGTTGTGAAAGAGAGGGTTGTGCTTTGTCAGTCCTGGTCCAAATCCATGGGAATGCCCGTAGACCAGTCGCCTATTTTTCGGCTACCTTAGACCCAGTAGCCGCAGCGTTGCCCGGATGTCTCAAATCCGTTGCTGCAACGGGTGTCAGCATTGAAAGGTGCGAGAACATAGTCATGGGACACCAGTTAGAGGTGTATGTGCCACATTCTGTTGAACTGTTGATGACCAGGACCAAAACTCCAGGCCAGGGACAGACTGATTTGCATATAGCCAGGTTCTGAGCTGGGATGGGGCAGTGAGATAAATAACGGTGATGGATCAAGCCCTGATCTTTGGACTGGGTAAGAGTGGTCTGTTTAACTCAGACACTCTGTTCATCACCACCCCCTTTTTGTAACTCAGGACCAAAACTCAGCATCTGACCAATAGCAGGCTCACGCGCTATGAGCAAGTCATTCTTGCTGCAGAGAACGTGACCCTCAAGAGATGCTCTGTTTTGAACCCTGCTACATTGATGCCACTCCCAAGTGACATTGAGGATGATGAATGTACAGATCACGATTGCCTTGATGTGACTGAACTATGCACCAAACCGAGACCCGACATCGTGGATGAGCCACTGACTGACCCTGATGAAGTTTTCTTTGTTGATGGCTCATGTGTAAGAGACGATGTTGGTCAGTTGAGAGCAGCTTATGCTGTTTGTACAATTACCGGAGTTGTGGAAGCCGCATGCCTGGAAGGAGTACACTCCGCTCAGGTAGCTGAAATTGTTGCATTGACGCGTGCCTGCCTGGCAAGCAACCAAATTCGAGTCACCATATACACCGATAGCCAATATGGTTTCGGGGTAGTTCATGATTACGGGCAATTGTGGTCTCAAAGGGGTTACATGACCTCTTCAGGTTCACCCATTTGAAATGGGGAGTTTGTACGCCTATTGTTGGAAGCCTTGCAATGTCCGGCAGCTATTGCCGTTGTGAAATGTACCGCACACACCAGAAACACAGACTTTGTGTCACAGGGCAATAGATACGCTGACGAAGTTGCACGTTATTGTGCCGAACAAGGATACTCTTTCACGGAGGTGGAAGTGGGTGGAATAAATGTAAGGACTGAATTAGCTTTGATATTGGAAACCGTAGATACTTGGGACGAGTTAAAATGTATACAAGAAAATGCACCAGATTTTGAGAAAAGAATATGGGAAACTGCCGGATGTGTGATGGGCGAAGCGAACTTTTGGGTTTCAGCGGATGGAAGGGCAGTGTTGCCAAATGAGTTGGTGAGCCCAATGGCAAGACAGATACATGGTCCAGTACACCTAGGGAGAGACGCTATGTAGAGGGTATTCAGACAAACGTGGTACAACCCCAAGTTTAGAGTAGCCGCAGAAGCAGTGTGCCAGCGTTGTGTGACCTGTCAGCAGCTGAACATAGGAAAAAGAACACCAGTTGCATTGAGTCACATAGGGAGGTCTGGGGGTCCGTTCAATCGGATGCAACTGGACTTCATTGAAATGCCAAGATGCAACCGCCTTCGATATGTCCTGGTGGTTGTTTGCATATTTTCCAGATGGGTCGAGGCATACCCTACACGCAGGTGTGACACCCTCACAGTAGCCAAGTTATTGCTTAGGGAACTCATCCCGCGCTTCGGGGTACCGGCCTCTTTGGAAACAGATAGGGGAACACATTTTAACAGCGAACTTGTGAAGATGATTTGTGCAGCCCTGAACATAGACCAGAAATTGCATTGTAGCTATCGACCAGAAGCTTCGGGAATTGTGGAGCAGATAAACGGCACCATAAAGTCCCGAATTGCCAAAATGTGTTCATCCACGTCTCTGAGTTGGCCTGATGCCCTGCCACTAGTTCTTATGAGCATCCGTAGTACCCCAGACAGAAGAACGGGACTATCACCACACGAGGTGTTAATGGGGAGGGCAATGAGATTGCCATCAGTACCAACTGCAGCATTGTTGAATATCACAGATGATATGATCCTGGACTATTGTAAGGGTCTGTCTGATGCCATTCATTCTGTGTCCCTTCAGGTGCAGGCTGCCGAGGTCCCGTCGTGCCAGGACTTGTGTCATGACCTGTGCCCTGGAGACTGGGTACTGGTCAAAAAGCACGTCAGAAGAAGCTGCCTTGATGTCCGGTGGCGTGGGCCCTACCAGATCATCCTAACATCGAATACTGCTGTGAAAGTGGGAGGTCTGCCCAACTGGATCCACGCGTCCCATACGCGGAGAGTTCCAGCACCTCTGGAAGAAACAGCTCCTCTCTCGGATGTAAGTCCAGCTGTGGACAGAGAAGCCATAGAGGGGGCCAGCCAAGCTGTAGAGGTGCAAGAAGAAGCTGGGAGCGTGTCTGACCAGGCCGAGGACGGTCAGTACAATAGTGAAACCGACGACGCTACAGAAGGAGGAAGTAGCTGGGAGTATGAATCAGACGCTGGCCAAGCTGAAAGTGAGCACGAGCAAAGCAGCAGGTCAAGGAGCTGGAGGGCAAGGCGTGGAGAGGCCAGCTGGCCGCAAAGAAGAAGGTCAAGTCTGAGGTCAACTCCAGAGAGACACCTTGCTCCAATATCCGAAGACTCAGACCTGGACGAAGGCGCTCTGGGCTCTGAAGCGGCAGGTCCAAGAAGGTCAAGGAGAGTACGTGTGCCTAGCAGAAGATACGCTACTCCTGAGTGGACATACCTGGCGACAGATGTCTTGGGAACGAGCTACAGGGAGAATAAGGGCGGTGATAGTGACCAGCTCTGAACCCATCATCACAGTAGAAGTACAGCTGTTGGTGCCTGGAGTCGAAACCGAAGGGTCACTAACGTTCAAAATCCCCAACCCTCCCTACCTAAGCAAGTTAAAGCACATGTTCTTCACCGAATTACAATTCCCCGACTTTGGAACGACGATAATCAGTCATGAAGAGCACATTCTTCGTTTGGAAACATGGACTACGCTATCCAAGCCGCTGGTTCAAGCCTCATTGTAGATGCTTAAAGACTTTGTAAATAAACGAGGGTGAGAAGATAACCTAGCGCCTAGTGGAAGCAGAGAAAACTTAGGGGTTTCCTTTAAGTTGACGGAGAAGGGCTAGGGTTGTCTGTGTTAAAGTTCAAAAAGACTTTTGCAAAAGGAGATTGCCAGCTTCCGATTGTGTGGTTCTAAAGACTGAAGGATCAAGAGAGACTGTAAAGGGACTCAAAGAGAAAGAACTTTGTGTTGAAAAGGAGAAAGGAATCATACTGTCTGAAGAGCATGGAGGCCGGTAATCCGAACCGCAGAGCCAAATGTATAATAGGCACACTAATAGTGGGAGTGATATTTCTTATAGCTTTAGTAGTTACTGTATCATATGTGATGGGACACGAGAGTGAGGCAAGGGTACCAGACGAAAAATCTGTAGTGACACCAAAACCCACTGCTGCTGGTAAGAAAGGGGAAACAGTACAGGAGAAAGCGTTATTAGCAGCAGAAGCCCGTAGGTTACATATGGATGAGTCCCAGGGAGACTATAGGTCAAATGCTTATGCCAAACTGTTATATGAATATGTTGATGCCATGGAGGTCAAAGATTGTTATGTGTGTATGCAACTGCCTGCGTCTGTGGATGAAGGCATTAGATATCATCACCTCCCACTGACTTATGGCATTACATGTAGCTTATTGCTTAGCATATTTTACGGACGAGATAGTTTTGAATACTACTTTTCTAATTATGATTCAGTTTTACCAGAAGTCCCAAATTACAAGCAAATGAATAAATGGGACTACTATAAGAGTGAAGACAGATTGGCAAAGTTCTTCATTCCTTGGGATACTTTAGATACTTCACATGCCCGCAGAAATAACCTGACTTGCAAAGTGTCAGAAGTCGAGAAGAAGTTTATAGGGCAAGTGGATGATCGTTACAGAAGGCAAAAGATTCTGAAAAAATCAGGACAGTGGAAGACAGATTGGACCGAGGAGGAGAAAGCACACAAAAGGAAGGGTAGTAGTGGTCCAATAGCTTTGGATAGAACACAGAAAGGGAAGTTATGCCTTCACAGAAGCCAAACGTACTACGAAAATGTATTCGTAGGGGAGGTCAGTTGTGAACATGCGTTTAGATTAGAATATTACACAAAGGACTTCTTGAAAGGAATGCAAGTGATTCCAAATGTATATTTTGTATGTGGGAGAAATGCCTACGTGAGACTACCTGATAACTGGTACGGGTCATGTTATTTGGCAATTGTCTTCCCCAAAATATACCATGCCCAAGACTTAGAGATCATAGAGGGCAAGGTCTCAACAAGGGGAAGAAGAGACCTAGGGGATGCGGAACTAGTTGGAGATGTATTTGGCGCTGCATTTCCTATTTTAGGACTGATCCTCAATGATGTCAAAATTAGGAGATTGGCAACAGTCGTAGACAGATTGTCTGCCAGTACTGCTAGATCCTTAATGCTGGTGGAAGGAGAGATGCAGTCGATAAGGGCCATGGTGCTTCAGAACCGTCTTGCGTTAGACGTCCTGCTAGCCAAGGAAGGCGGAGTCTGTAAGGCTTTGAAGGTCCAGGAATGCTGTACTTACATTCCAGACAATTCAAAACCCCTTGAGAAAGTCATTATGAACATAACTAACATCCACAAAGAGATCGAAGACCTAACTAAAGTAAATGTTTGAGAAAAAGTGGGTCATGGAATGGGTGAAGTTGGAGGTTGGTTCGCCAACATAGGGAAGAGCTTTGTATGGTATATACTGAAACCTATCATCATAATAGTGATCTGTGTGATCATATTGTGGGGATTGGTGAGGTCGTACCAATGGTACAGATCAAATAGGTTGGAGAGATCCAGGAGAGAACAGGAACGGAGATTAGCTGCAATGCAGGACAATCAGTACAGGAGTCTGAGGGCTTTAGAAATGCTGAAACGAGGGAGCCTTGCAGCAAGCTCTGTATGAAACATTCAAATTGATGTACTAGTGATGACCCCTAGAGGTCATCAAAGGGGGGAACTGAGAGAGCGCAATTTGAATAAAACGTACGTATACGCCATATGTACAAGCCCATGGCGTAAAGTTAGCTAATGTAACTTGAGAAATGAGAAAATGTATCCGTACTTACAAGAGTGTTTTAGTAGAAATAGAAAGCCCCTATAGAGTACGGGCTATAATAGAAATGTGTGGAAATGCTTAGAAATATTAGACGTGATTAATCAGGATCCATGTTATGTAGCTGCTAAAGGAGGAATGTCATGCTGCAAAGCATAGAAGGGAACAGGCCTCATGGCCAGGTAAAGAAGATTGGAAATGTACACTTATACATGACATGGATTGCAATATGTTATTTAGTAATTCTGTTTATTCGTTAGATTTATATTCCATAGAAGTGTTTCTCATAATTAAAGAATAAGGTGTTAACATGTTATTTTAGTTCTCGAAAGGATTTGAAGAGAATAGAACCTCTGCGAGAAGGGTGTAGGCCTGAAGAGAGAAAAAGGTTTTTCTAATTTGCACGTGCTGGTACATGTCGAGTTGTGTCGAGAAATAAGTTGCAAACTTCTGTTAGAAGTCTATGAGAAATGGGATCCAAGTTGCGGATGTCTGTCTGCAGGTGCGAGGGGGGTTCCAATCAAAAGTTTGATGAATAGAGCTCTGTTCGAGGAGACTGGTACAGACATGGAGGAGGATTCAGGAATGTTTAGGGGGTATCAGCGAGCTGGAGAAGAAGCCTGGGAAGCAAGGTCAACGCTAAACACGAGGCCCAAAGGAAGATCATCATGGAAAAAGCCAGAACCGACACCACGTGAGGGGCGTCTCTTGAGGGGCGTTTCAACTGTAATTATGATTTTGTATTAGGACAGCACCCCTGGGTGGAGAGAGAGCAGATGCCTGGGGACCTTCCAGAGAGCGGATGGGTAGGCAGAGAGGGGTCATGACTGGAGATCATAGGTTTTCACCTAAGACTAAGAGTGGGTGAACTTCTTAGGAAGTCATTCACAGCTGACACCTTTGATAGGTAGGGACTTTGTTATGTAGGGATACCATCCAGTACAGAGTAGGGACAGCCTAACCTGATTCCTTCCTTCCTTTGTAAATTAATTAATTAATTAATTAATTGCAAGTTTATATAGCGCTAGGATCGACTCCCGCGCTAAATGACGGATAGATTACAATTTGTGTCTATCATTGCAACCCTGATGATTTTGGAATTAATTATAGTGATATTCTTTGGCCGCCTAATAATTTTTAGAGAACATATGTTTGTATTAGTGCCTCTATATCTTTTGAATCTCGTTTTGAGATGCCTGTATTTGCAGTTATCCGTGACTCTATAATAAACCTTTGAAACTTAGAAGTAGTATGTGGTTTTTCAGAGTCGAGCCCATTATTAGTTAAACTAACCTGGTATTGGATGCACTTTATTTCCTCAATGACAGGCAATAAAGATTCAGTCGACCTGAACGGGGTTTAGATCTGGAGTGGTAAACTAGAGATCAAAAATCCCGCCCTCCCACATGCAATGTAGGGGTGGCCCCTGTGCATTGCAGGAGTCATGTCGCAGTTGCGACATGACTCCAGCAATGCGCCGCCCGTACGCCGAAAGATGCGTCACGCATCTTCCCTGCCTTGCACCATGGTGCGCCGCATTGTAAATGCGGCGCACCATTGGTGGCGGAGCTTTGGCGCACTGTGGCGCACATTAACTGGCGCATCCCTGGGGATGCGCCAGTTAACGTAAATCTGCCCCTTAGGCATTTTTTCATGCACCTCTTTGTCAGACTAATGCAAGTATCAAGCTTTGTCAGGGAGTTCCCATAAAGGTACCTTCACCTGTGCATCAGAAGTAAAATGGCTACCAGCATCCACTACTACCATCAGCGGAAGTAACCCGTTCCAGGATGTGAATTATTATAAAAACTCCAGGGATTTTACAAATGTTTTGCTCTTGGTAACCTCCTCACTCAATGTGAGCAGTGAGGTGCCTCAGATATTCGCCATTCGTTGCCGCTCCGGCTGGGAAAACAGCCTGACAGAAGTCGCAGGTTTGGGAGCTGAGGCCTGGTGAGTCTGAACTGAGGCTGCTGCCAGGAGCCAGGGAGCAATCTTCAGACACACATCTTGGATTCCAGGAAGTCTTGGCAGAGGGTGAGAAGAACACAATGAGGGCTTTGTTACTACAGATGAGAAGATAGCATTTGAGTATTTGCAAAACTATTTAAAACGCTTGCATTTTTTTAAAGTCAAATATACTTTGTATTGTGTATTTTATACCACTCTTGTGCCAACGTGAATATTAAAAGCAGAAGTGAACAAGCATTGGCAAACGCAATAGCATCCAATGTATTTTAGCTATGTTGTATAGCAATACAGTGCAGCATAGCTTAAAGTTTGAAAAAAGTGCTATGACACAGCCAGCGCTGGCTGCGTCATAGCCTTTTTTTCTTATGGCAGGTAGGTGTTGGCAATTAGGACAATGAGAGGGAAGGTGGAAGTTAACAGCAAAAATGGACCAGGGGATGGAGAGAGGGAGGGAATGGGCAACCAAATGGTATAAAAGTGCTCTGACATGACCAGCACTGGCAGTGTTATAGTACTTTTTTGTCTTCTGGCAAGTTGGGGGTAATACATACAAAGGGGGGTAGGAGGGGAAGAAGCAACACAGACAATGGAAAGGGTGGGAGTATTAGACGCAATACTGATCTCCGGGGTGGGAATGTTAGAGACAACACAAAACCGGGGTGGCGGGGTTAGAGGAAACAGGGACAAGGGGGTGGGGGAGAGTTAGAAGCAACACGGACAAAAGGAGTAGGAACATTAGAAGCAACACATACAATTTTACAAGAAACACGGAAAACATGGGATGGGAGGGTTACAAGCGGCATGGACAGTGTGGGGTGGGAGGGTTACAAGCCACACAAACAACTGGCAGTGGGACGATTACAAGCAACACGGACAAAGGGTGGTGGAAAGGTTACAAGCAACACGGACAAAGGGTGGTGGAAAGGTTACAAGCAACATGGACAATGGGTATGGGACGGGAAGAAACAACACAACAACTGGATGGTGGGAGGGACCGGGCACCTGTTTTGTGAACCAAGACTAACATTGTGTTTGGCCATTCTGATTACTGGCTGATAATTTCATGGCTTCACTTTCTCACTGGAATTCATTTTCGTTTTACATTTCTTTACATTGTTCATTGTCGGTTTTTGAGCACTACAATAAAAGTTTCAGTGGTGAGGTCTGCTGGTGGTGAATATGCAATGCAATTCAACTGAGTTCGAGCTACTTCCACTGCTTGTCTCCCTTGGCCTACATCTTCTTTTCCGTTTCTTATCCTTACCTTTGTAAAAACTGTTTTATTCATAAATCACAAAAGACATAGTAGAATATCACAGCTTAGTAGATAAAAGGAATATTCATTAGAAGTTTGGAAGGCTGGGAGCTCTACTGATGATAGTGGATTGGCAGAAGGACAATAAGGTTGGCGTAGGGCTCCTGCTCAAATAGTCAAATGTTTGTCATTATGTTTCTCCCTTTTTAATTTAGAACATGGTACCCTCTGATAGTATTATGGCTCTCCTGCCTTAGTTTACACCAGCCACTAAGCCCCTCTTCTTTGCTATAGGTTTGTGTAATTGACAGTTGATATTTGATTTTGACAGTTGCGTACCTAGCCCTTGTGCCGCCAATGGCGGTCACTGCTTTTGCAACCTGCGGCGGCCGCATGAAAGAGCGGGTAGGGATTGAGGTGGAAGTCGCCGCCCCCAAAACTCGTGCCAGCATAGTAACGCTATGAAAGTATAACTTCAACTACAAGAGACATTTGCATGGTTTTGTGGGAGTGGTGTGGTCTAGAGAAAGACAGTGTGGGTAAGGTCCAGTGGAGATGTCGTTTGAAGAAAGAAGGTGCAGATTAATGGTAGGAAATGTTGTCCAATGGGAGAAGCCGGGATTAGTGGGAGGAGGTGTGACTCAATGGGAGGCGGAGTCGTTTACTGGGAGAAGTGTGTTTTTGTGAGAGGAGGCATGGTAGACTGGAAGAAGCAGAGACATCTACTGGGTGGGGGAATAGTCTAGTGGACTGAGGTGTGGTTTAGTGAGAGTATTTGGTGCTCTAATTGGAGCTGTTATAGTTCAGTGAGAGGAGTTATGTTTCATGGAAGTTGGTGTTGTCCGGTGGAGTGGGAAATGGTCTGGGGGAGATACATGCGCAGTCTACCGGGACAAGGTGTTATCAAGTGGATAGAGGCATGATGTAGTCGGAAGAAGTGTGTTTGATTGTTTAAAGGATATGATCTTCTGGGAAGAATGAGTGCTATAAAGAGCAAAAGGTGGTGGCTCTCGATAAGACCCACTGCCGCTATCAACTTATCTTTTTATAAAGAGAATTTTGTTGTGGGTCACACTACTAGCTTCACACAGGGAACACTTGGGTGTCTTCTTTGAAAGGCATTAGGAACAATATAATTACTTTAAATCATTTTATCAAGAACAGTTCATACCTGTTCGGGTCCTCGGACATGCATGGGCAGTTTAGCGTCCGAAAGTAGACTGTCCTGTCCCAAAACGACCTCCGACTGCATATAGTGTAGTAGATTGTAAAGTTCCGGAAAGCTATTGAACCGACTGTGGTCAGTAAGCTCAAGAAAGGGCAAAACTTGCACCGATGGAATGGAGTCATTTCTTTCATTAATGGAGTCTGCGCCAGGGCACTGGGTTCCATACCTTCTCGACAGGCCACACTGGTGTTCTCCATGGGCACCATCATGAGCAGAAACGATCTTCTTCGATGTGTCCGGTTGAGAACGCTCCTCTGTGGCCCCCTGCTTCATGAAGCAGTAGTTCTCCTTTGGTAGCAGCAAAGAGGAGTTCACTTTGCAGGGTTTCTTTCCTGAAAAGGAGGGATGGGGAGATTTGGAAGCAGTCCAGTCAAGAGGACCACAAGGCATGCCTTCCACTTTTGTTTCAGATACGTGATCTTTTGCTTGTTCCCGTACTTGGTCATCCGTACGCTGGACAGGCATAGAAACAGGCATGTCTATAAAGTCCAAAAATAGAAAGAAATTATATACTCTGATTAGAAAGATGATAAAATACATGCTACAGCCTGGGTGTCCAGGATGGGTGGATCCATGTCCGATTTTCAGGATCACCTATGATTATGTGAATGAGTTTCATTTACACTCATTGTATGTATATGTCTATTATGCGGATATCTGCAAATTCTGGCATGGATTCACCTTCCTACATTGAACATGCCAGTACTTCGGCAGTAAAAAAATACATTAATAGTGTTTTAAAACTTTATTTATTTCATGTTTTTGTAAAGTGCTAAAACCAGTGCTGCTGTCTCAGAATGATAGAAAAAAGGCAGACATGTTTTTATTGTTAGCAGTGGAAATACCTTCAGAGAATATAGGACAATGATAAATCAATCAGGTAAAACCTGTGAATGTCCAAGGACTCCATGGACTACAAAGATCTTACCTGATCCATGCCTTCTTGGTTTTTGTGACCTTAAGACTCTGGATTGACGAGGACCCAAGACCATTAATGGAATGTGGCCAGATATTTTATTTTGTAGATCTACCTATACAATATTCTGTACAACACTGGTGCACAGCCTTGGTCCACTGGGCTGGATCCATGGCAGATTTTTAAGATAACTGCAAAATACAGAAATATTTGCCATCCCTAATCACGGTATGTAAATGTATCCCATTTCGGCATCTTGAAAATCTTGCACATATCCTCTCTCATGAACCAAGGTTGGACACCACTAGGCTCCCATATACTACTTTTATTCCTCCCAGGGTTTATATATCTTTTTTAAATCCTTTATTATTCTTACTACACCCTACTCCTGGATGGGGACAAAAGTAGAGAACCTGGGCAGTGTCACGATGCCTCTCCTGCCCTCAACTGAACAAATGTTTGTGTTACATCTGACTTCTATGACAGTCCTGATTAATTACACAGCTTTTGCATACATGTTTCTTCTATTTCTGTTGGAGAACATGCTCAAAACCAGACTAATACAGAAGACAAGCAAAGTGCAAGATACAAGAGTGACGTGGCTCTCACAACCACCAACAAATTTAAGCTTTATTTTTGAACATTTTATTGTTTCATGCAAAGGTAAGTTTCACAGGCTAAAGAAACTGTGTCCTAAATATGATTGGGCTGCTCTTAGAATCCCGTAAAGTGCCCCATCCCTGGGAGACAGGAAATCTGTTGCTGACTTTGTATTTTATGTACTTTCGCACTGCAAGGCAGCACTGGGATTTTTGTGGTTGGCCTCTTAATCCGTTTGTCTACCCCCTAGCACCTTCCAAGCAGGATGTTTTAAATATAAATTGTTTGAGCGGCTCTAAAAATAGGGCACTTTCCAATGTAGTAACAGGTCAAAGCACTACCACAGCGAAAACAAATGCCAAGCTCCATTGTAATGTGCAGCATTCAAAAAAGAAAAACAAAATAGGGAACATAGTTTCCAATAATTCGATATAATTAAAATATGTTTGAAAAGACAACACGCAATCATTATTTAGAAGCAAATAAACACTTTAAAGACTGCACAATGAACTCTAATGTCTAAGGTTTTGACCCATCACAATCTTGTGGATTCCAGCACTGATCCTTTCTTCTCGTGCCCAGTCTTGATAATAGCCTGCCAAGCCAGTAGGAACTGTTAAAGGGCTACATCGTTAAAACGAAATCAAAGAAATACGGGGCATATTACCAGCAACTAGCGATAATTATCGCTATGTTGGTTTAGCGGCGATATTTTTATTGCCGAGCTGCGGCGATTTTTATCGCTTAGGAACCTTGCTATCATCAAGGTTTATCTCCTAAGCGATAAAAATCGGCCGAAATGCATGAATATCGCTGAAAGGTGAGCGACATTCATGCATTACCGAGCTAATGCTCTTAGCCATGTTATCCACCTCCCATTGGATAACATGGCTAAGAACTGCTCAGGGGCAGGTGTTAGCTTTTGGAGATATTTGCGCTTAGCGCAAATATCTCCAAAAGTTGGTAATAGGAGATAGCGATGTTAGCGACTGTTTCCAGTCGCTAACATCTTGGCACGCCCACTTTGCATGTCATTAGTGATAAATATCACTGACATGCAAAGCGGGGCCCAAGATGGTCGCTATCTCCTACTAGCTGTCGCTAACTGGTGTTAGGGACAGCTAGGTAATAGGGAGATAATTTTATCTCCGCTTTCTTGGCTTTTAAAGCCAAAAAAGCGAAGATAAACCCCCTTGATAATATGCCCCTACATTCGTTCTCAGCCCAGTTTAAATAGTAGTAGATACAACTCTCCTAGTTCAAGCTCATACTGACTGATATTGCTCGGGGCTTATCTTCCATTTCTACGGGGTGCTAAGAGGGTTTGACTCTTCCTGCCAAACAAGTGCCAGATGAAAGGCCATAATGGGTTGCTCTGCGTCGTTTCCACTACACACGTTTGAACCACAGACATTTGGCGTCTGGATATCGGACTATGGCCTCCTAAAGTGGAAGGGAGCCAGGAGAGACATGCTGGGCAAATAAGCATGTAAGTGTAAACAACTGACTATAACTAAGGCTCCCAGTTTTCCATTTTAACTCATTTTTTACAGATAAATACAAACAGAAACCCATCTATTTTCCCACCTGTATTTATTTTTAAGTATGGATTAATACGGAATTTAGGTTTTCTGTTAGATTTCTAATGAAGCTTAAACAACTTCAGCAGAATAGCTGCTTAAGCTGTTCTACAATGCAAATGCTTTGAAAGGAAAATATTGTAATGTAAGTGGGTAAAACCCATTGGCCACTCACACATGAGTAAACATTTGTTGGTTAAATAAATGTGGAAATATATCCATAACAGCTTCTTTTTTTTACACTAAGTAAAACATAAATATGGATAAATACATATAGAATAAGTAAGAATTAAATATGGATAAATGAAGATGGAAGTGTCAAAAAAGTAAATACCATAAAACAGATCGCTCTAATTATAGCACAAAGCAGAATGAAAAGGCGCACTCAAAAAGGAATTGAGCAGGCGCGTAGACCTATTAAAACAGAGTTAGTAAAAAGAATTAGGTACTCTACCAGACTAGCGCCTGTCACATGGAAAGCAGAAAAGTGTAAAAGAAGTATGGTGCTGGGTGATTAATTTCTGCCTGTTGTAGGGTGACCAGAGTTTCAAATGGAAAACCCGGGACAAGCCAAACATAGGAGTAGGACTAAAGGAGGCCATCGAAAATGTTATAGGCATATGAGAAAAAGTGTCTGCACGTGCCTACACACACACACACAGTGTGGTGGCAATGACCTTCAAGCACTCGGAAAACTGTTCTGAAGGTTGCAGTTCAAAAATATGTTTCCAGACTAAAGATCTGCTACTTTTACAGATGTACCAGAACAGCTACTTTTAGCTATAAAGTACTCTACTGTGAAACCTGTTGTATCCATCATAAACTTGTTCTGAAGCTTTTATGCTCTTGTTTATTTGAAGTCTTAAAGCCTAAGCTATGGCAGCGTGGCATGACCTCCTCCATGGCCCAGTCCTCTTTTTCTCTCTGCTGGGAGCAAGAACTGAGGCCCCAGCTGACCTCCTCTGACCTTGTGTAATGTAACTGGTGGTCATTTAAAGCACTTGAAATATCTTTGGGTCAAGTTCAGCTACAAAGCTGCAAAAAATAGATTCATTACTTCACTTGTTTTGAGGTTTAAAGGCGTCTGTGGAAGGAAGGGGGCATTCAATATTTCAATGCTGGTACTCACTCAGCCTGACTCAGCCCATCTCTCAAAAACCGGGACATGTATTTAAAAGTGTGAAAAGCGTTGGTACGTGTAGGAGGCTGACTTAGTATATGGTGTACACTTCTGTAAGTGTAGCACCCTGCACTAATCCAGACAACACTTATGGTGATTTTAGTGGTCCTTGACAACCATAGATATCGGAGGCAAGATGGCCGCCGAGACACCGTAGAGGAAGGTCGCGCCTAGACTCTCTCTTGATGGCAGTGTAATTGATCTGTACAGTGCTCACCCCTCGGCTTGTGTTTCTGCACCTTAACAGCCCACTGGCTTCTACATACCACAGTCAGTGCCGCATGGCCAAATGGCTTCAAAGGACTAACAGGATCATTAGATTACAACAAGCTATGCTGTGCTGATATCGAGAGAACACTGGAGGATACGCAGGAAAAAAAAGTGTACAGAGAGCTGTTTATAGTGAGCTGATAATCGTCGATGCTGTGACAGAGCGTAATGTTTGGAGTATCTACCCTCTGGTCTATACAAGCAGAGGACCTGTCCCAGATAAAGGAAAAAACTATATTCAAATTTATCTCCTCCTTAATAATTCGATCTTTCCAGTCTGGGCGCGCTCATTGGAAATATTTGTCGAAGGCAATGGCTCCTAAACTTTTACGGTCCCCTAAGAGAGCCTGTGACCGCGATGGCTGGGGAAATGAGGAGGAGGAGGAGGCACGCATAGATGACCCTGGCGTCCCTGCCTCAAATCTAAGAGGCAAAGTAAGATCCAAGGCGCAGCAGAGACGAGAGGCTGCAAAGGAGATAAAAATGCGGAAGATTCGCAAGAAAGATGCGGAAAAGAAGAAGACGACGGTTTCAGCTTCAGCGAGGAGAAACAACGAGGTGAAATCTGCTGTTGGCGAGGTGGCAGGGAGAGAGGTAGCACTTCGGCAGACCACAATAGTGGAGACGTTCTCACCTGCGCCGAGCGCTCAGCCCGCTCCTCAGCGTGTGTCCCTGGTTCCGGCATTGGCGTCTTTGTGCAGAGAGAGGCAGCTTGTCGCGTGCACAGAAGCAGCCGGGCAGACTGGAGCCATCGGGAGTGTGGACGGCGCGCTAGAGATTTGTTCTCAGAGTGAAATTACAGAGCCCGCGGAATCACAAGGCTCTTCTACAATCACGGTAGGGGGCGGGGCCGAGCACTTAAAGGGGAAAGACACACTTAACATTGTCCCCGAAGTTAAAGAGACAAACGCATTTTCTAAGCCAGCCATTGATACTGAAGTATGTGATCCCAATGGGAAATCCAATGAAAGAGCAATATTAGAACGGAGTCAAGAGAAGGTACTTGATGAGGAAATAGCAGAAACAGGGGCTAAGAGCTCTACATATACAAATACAAACTCTAATGAAAATATAAATATAAACATAAATAAGGAAAATGATATGAATGCACCAGCTGTTCAAGGATCTATACTGGCCTCTCCCAGTGAGGATGTTTTTTTCACTGGTAATGATGAGGCAGATGATGAAGACGAAAGCGAGAACTGCGGCTTGGAGTCTGCTTCAGATTCAGAACTGGGAACTTCAGTAGGCTCTACAGTGAGTACTGACACAGAAAATAACATGACTGAATCAGAAAGTACCTCAATCTCAACAGATAGCGATACGGAACCTATTGAATCAGCACAAGAGACAGTCCAAAAAATTACCAAAACAAGACTTAAAACCACCGCCATAGAGATGAACAAAACTGCGGTGAACACCAAATACAAGAGTAAAGCTAAAAACAACTCTAGGCAAAAGAATCTGTCTAGAGTATCGCGCAGAGCCCCTACGAAATCAGTTGTAAAGAAACTTGATTGGGACAATACACTGGAGAGCTGTGCACCATCTATGGGGGGGCTTGAAAACGCAGTCACAGGTACATATGAGGTTGCTTCTCAGGGATCTGAGGGGGGTGCCTCCAACTTTGAAGTCTTGTTTACTACCTTAAAACAAATACAAGGTGAGGCTCGTACTGAGAGCCAAAGGGCAAGCAGGAGGGCTAGAATCCTCTAATGCTGGCTCATATCTTAACCTGATCCACAAACTAAGACAGGCAGAAGCTGGTACTCTGGAACTCTTGGTCTGGAACGAAATCAGTATGAGCAATCCGGGGGGAACATTCGGCCGCCTCCTAAATGACTATATACAACAAATGTCTGCTGCGGATCTGTGGGCCCTTAATCCAAGCCAGACTGCCTTCAAAAATACAATCAAAAAAGCTACAAGATGGAAATCCCTGAACATGGACAAAGCTCTCCTTGCGAAACGCAGTCATGCTTGGGCAGTAATTAACTGCTATAAACGACTATCCCCGGCAATTTACCTTTCAACAACATTCCCCTATCATCTAAAGCGATGTTTGATCGCCCTAAGACTGGGAGACTGGCGCTTCCTTCAAAACCTCCCTGTTTGGCGGCAAAAAAGGGCTGAGCAAGCGTGCAGAGGGTGCGGATCAGCAAACGAAACTTTTTTGCACGTGCTTTGTATATGCCCTTGTTTTATCCTCCAACGCAGACGCCTACTTAGGCCGGAATGGAACAGACTGGGAGTTCGGACTTGTAGACACGCAATTATTGCTGCTCTGTCCATAGAGAACACTGTTTTAAACATAAAATTGGCCAAATTTGTTCAGCATGCTTATAGTCTTTTAGAAAAATTGGACCATTGTGCAGAATAATATGTAGTTAATTTCATCTGCTTTTTCTGGGAGTGCTAATCACTAAACTGACACGTTGCTGTAAGCACTGTTAAGCAGGTCCCATTTTATCTTGTTCTTATTAATCTCTTTTAAGTTATAAGACTGTATTAATGCGCTGGAAGAATCTTTTAAAGATATGTTTTTTATATATCTAAATAAAGTATATTATTATTATTATTATCCTGTAGGAGGGCTAGACATGCAAATAAAAAAATACAATCTTCTCTCCACAAAATTAATAAAATGTACGAAGAAATGGTTGGGAGAGTATCTGAGGTGGAGACCAGAGCGGGAAAATTGGAGGATGACTTCATCAAAATGCAGGATGCTAGGAGAGACCAGGACAAGACAATGGCGGATATGCTCTGGAAACTAGAGGATTTTGAAAATAGACAAAGGCGTAATAACGTCCGACTACTTGGAATTCAGGAGGGAAAAGAGGGGAGTGACGCTCGGGGGTTTGTCATTGAGCTATTAAAAGGTGCCTTTCCAGAGCTGTCTTCATGGGATTTGGAACATGAGGTACAAAGAGCACATCGATTTCCAATGACACGGAAGGAGACACAGGGTAAGCCCCGCGCAATATTATTTTATGTTGGGAATTTCTTACTGCGTGAAGAGATGATTAGTAAGGCAAAGCCCCAGGCCAAGCGCACCTATAAGGATGTTGAATTCTTTGCCCGCCCTGACTTCTGCCACACCACCGTGGAAAGGCGGTGGCGGATGAGGCAGCTTATTACCCCTTTCCAGAACATAGGTTGTGAGGCTTATCTCATGTTTCCAGCACGCCTGAAGGTTGGTTTAAATGGAAACTTCAAACTCTTCTACTCCGAAATCATGGCACAAGAATACCTCAGCTTTTTGCGTGAAACTAGAGGCCAACATAAGGCACGCCATGAGGAACTTGTGGAGCATGATGCCCGTACGGTTGCTATTAGAGACATTCCCCGCAAGAAGTAAAAGAGAGAGACTAATAACATTATGGAAAAGTAGAATGCAACTGTCTGTTTAATCTTCTGAATCCTGAGTTAAGGGTGTATTGGTTTTTCTTTTCTCTTTTTTTTCCTTGGGTTCTGTGGATAGGTAGGCCTGTATCAGTATTCTGGCAGGTATCAGCAGTTCTAGATTGGTGGCTGGGGTTTAACACTATTTTGGGGAGAACATATTGGGATGGTTTAAGAGAATCAGGGGAGGGAGGGCGTGACATCCTGTAGGCAACGTCGGCCAGACATAGGTCCCTTGGACCTATTTGCCTGTAGGGGGGGTGGGTTTCTGTGGGTGGGTTGTCTGGGGCGGGGGAGGGCGGGAACAAGGGCAGGGCACAAGGGCACCGGAATTTGTTGGGAGTATGAAGAACACAATTTGAAACAGATGCATGAGCATGGTTACTGTATTGAAGGAATTATGAACATAAAAATGGAAATCTGTGTAATCTGTGTAACAGATCCAGCAAAGAATGAATCTGATAGCTTGATAAATAAAAGTGAGCAGGCAGCCGATAGTCCCCTAGAAAATAGATATGTCTCTTAGATTTGTGATGTGGAATGTGTGTGGCCTAAATGATTTTCAAAAGAGACAAAAGATAGGATTACGATTGCGACAGATGAATGTAGATTATGTATTTCTGCAAGAGACACATATAATGAGCACTCAAGAGTTTTGCCTCAATCAGTTGGGGTTTCATTTAATAGGACGATCCAAACAAGGGACAAAAAATAGAGGGGTAGCTATTCTTTCAAGGAGTAAAAATGTGGTAACTAGGAGAAAATTAGAAGATCAATGGGGTAGGTGGGCTATGGTTGAGATCTTAATAGAAGGAGTATGGACAACTCTAGTGGCGGTGTATGGTTCAACCCAGGATGATCCAGAAATCCTACAGTTTTTAGATTCTGAGTTGGCAGCCTGGCCCCCCCAGGTTATCATAGGAGGTGACTTGAACATTAATGGGGCGGAGGGATTGGGAATAGGCTCGACAAGAAAATATAATGGCAGGAAGAAAAGAGTACATAAAGCCCTTGTCGACCTCTTAGAAAATAATACCTTGCGAGATGTCTGGGGCACAATAAGATCTGAGCAAACAGGTTTCACATATTACTCTGCACCACATCATATCTGTGTCAGATTAGATTACTTTCTGATATCTAATGATCTAATGACTAGAGCAAAAATTGACAGGCTCCCTCGAATTCTTAGTGATCATAACCCCTTAATATTAACGATGAAGCAATAAGGGGGAACAAAACTAAGGAGGGTATGGACATTTGAAAGAGGACTCCTCTTAGACAATGATTATATAACACATATGTCTAAATGGATTAGTGAGTTCTTTGAAAACCATAGAGGGAGTGCCCCGGTGGGAGTTATATGGGATGCTTTTAAGGCGGGCGCTCGTGGAGAGACATGTAGCTATAGTGCTTATAAACGGAAAGTAGAACGGCTACGGCATAGCGATATAGAGAGAGCCGTCTCAGAGGCAGAGGAACAGCTTAATAAATGTGTAATAAGGGGTGAACCAACTGAACAATCTATTATAGATTTAATGAAAGTGAAAAGTGAAGCTGAAGAGGACCTGGCAAATAAGGCAGCAAAACACTATACTATCAGAAGGGAGATGTGCTACGAGTTTAGCGAAAAAGTTGGACATGTTCTTGCCATGCGTACCAGACAGATAGCGGCAGAAGGGACTGTCAAGGAGATCATGGACGAAAATGGAACACTACACTCAGACCCAGAGGAAATTAGGGAAGTGTTCAGGAAATTCTACCAGTCACTATATGACGTCCAACACCCCAGCAGTACCGAAGAGATAAATAAATACCTTCAGAATATCCCAGTTGAGACGATTTCTTCCGAAGAGGCAGAAGAGTTAGAGGTATTGCTGGATCATATTAAGATCAAAGAAGCTATGTGCAATGAAATGAAATGAAATGAAAGCAGGATTTGTATAGCGCATGGCTGCCCGTGAGCGTCCCAGCGCTGAGATTGCATATACAGCTGAGGTGAGGAAAAGGGGAGGGGAAAGGGAAAGAAAAAAGAAAGTTTTTATTGTGGGAAGAGGTGCGTCTTGAGCAATCTTCGGAACTTCATGTGGTTGGGTTCGGCCCGGAGCTGAGTAGGAAGCGCGTTCCAAAGAGTAGCGGCTGTAACCGAGAATCGGCGTCCTCCAGTGCGGGCTTTCTTTACTCTGTGAACCGTAGCCAGGTTTCTTTGAGAGGAGCGGAGGGACCTGTTAGGTTTGTAAGGGTATATCATGGTCTTCAGCATTGGTGGACCTAGGTTTTGCAGGGCCTTATGGGTGGTGCATAGGGCCTTAAATATAACTCTTTCTCGAATCGGCAACCAATGGAGTGCTTTTAATGCTGGTTTGGCAGAGAGTCTCCGAGGTGTTCCTGTCAGCATTCGAGCAGCGGCATTCTGTGTTCTTTGAAGAACATTAAAGGTGGCCTCTGGGGCTGCCAGGAAGAGGGCGTTGCTATAATCTAACCTCGATAGTATTAGTCCCTGTATAAGTAGTTTTTGAGATTGTACAGGGAGTAGAGGGAGAACTTTCCTGGCTGAGCGGAGTAGGCCGACACAGGTGCCAGCAGTTTTTTTGGCCTGTGTCTTCATAGATAGATCCTGTTCTATCCAGAAGCCTAAACTCTTTAGTTCCGTCTTGGGCTGAGGAAGGGGACCTAGGCAGGAGGGCCACATGGCGGATGGAAGAGGTGACAGTTGGTGACCCAGCAGCATGAGCTCGGTCTTGGAGCCATTGAGTTTTAACCTTGATTTAGACATCCACTCGTAGATTCCCTCAAGACAGTCATGGAGGTTTTTTATTTTTTCACCTTCAAGGGAGAAAGACACAACCATTTGGGTGTCGTCGGCATATGTTACCGCTTTTATCCCAAAGGGAATTACCACATCCTCCAGGGGGGCCATGTAGGTGTTAAACAATATAGGGCTCAATGAAGAGCCCTGTGGAACCCCACACTGGAGGTAAAATTGGTCAGATTTTATATTGCCTTCACAGACCTGGAAGGTTCTGTCCTTCAGGAACGAAGAGAACCAGCTAAGTGCTTTGTCTCTCACTCCCAGGTTGAGTAGTCGCTGGATCAAGATCTTATGGTCCACCGTGTCAAATGCAGCGCTTAGATCCAGGAGGATCAGTAAAACCGATCCCCCTGAATCCAAGATGCATCTGGCTTCCTCGACTACTTTTACCAGGGCGGTCTCTGTCCCCTGGCCGGGGCGAAAACCTGTTTGTGATGGGCGTAGAAGGTTATTGCTTTCAAGATAATTAGATAGTTGCTGGTTGACTAGTTTCTCTGCAATCTTACTCACACCTGGTAAGAGAGAGATTGGGCGCAGGTTCGAAAAATCTGAAGGGTCCTGGCCTGGCTTTTTTTGAAGGGCTTTGACGATCGCATGTTTCCAATTTGGGGGAACTATTCCTTGAGTGAGGGAGGCATTGATAAGATTTGTTGCTAGGTATGAGATGACAGGGCCAATTTGTTTAAGGATACGGATGGGGGCAGGATCGGTGGGTGAGCCACTTTTCATGCTTGAAAGAGTTTTCAAGAAGTCTTCATTGGACAGTAGGTGAAAGCTATCTAAGGTCGGGCCTGTTGTGGGAGGCACCCGTTCCTCAGAGGGTTCATGGTTTGTTATGGGTGGAAGGGTTTGTAAAATATTGATGATTTTATTCTGAAAAAAGGATGCAATTTGATTGCATCTGGAGGTTGTGGGTTGCTCAGAGGAGGGTGGGTTAGGGGTTTTGAGTAACTCTTTAAAGATTTTAAAGGTCTCTCTGGAAGAGTTGGATGCGTTTTTTATTTTTTCATTGAAGAAGGATGATTGTGCTGATTTTCGTGCTACTTTGTAGGTTCTTATAGCTTTTTTATATTCGTCTTTAATGATAGGGTCCCAATTTTTCCTCCAATTCCGCTCCTTGATCTTACAGATTTTTCTAAGGTTTTTCAATTCTTGAGAATACCATGGGGATTTGAAGGTGGTAGTTTTTTTAGTTATGATTTTTTTGGGAGCAACTGTATCCAGAGTAGATGTGAGCCATTTGGTAAAGTTTTCGTCAGCTTTTATGGGATCGGGGAGAGCAGAGGGGGCCGAGCTTATCAATTCTTGAGTCCAACGTTCAAATGAGAGTTTGGACCAAATTCTGTCATGTTCTCTTATTGATGACGTTAGGGGGATATTAGGGTCAATTTGCCAGGTAAACGGGATGAGGAAGTGATCCGTCCATGGTAGTGGGAGAGTTGGTCGTATTTCTATTTTCGGCAGGTTGGAGAAAATAGGGTCTAACAGATGACCTTTGATGTGGGTTCCCTCCGAATTTAAGAGGTGTAAGTCCAGTGATTTAAGTTCGGAGATAATATCCTTTACGGTGCTGTCTGAACTGTCCTCAAAGTGGAGATTCAGGTCACCCAGTAGGATAAAATTGGAGGTTGTGGTGCAGGATGAAGTCACAACCTCAAGAAGAGAGCCTGCAAAATTACCTAAATTATTAGGTGGTCGATATATGAGGGAGCCCGAAAGGGATTTGTTAGGAGTAATTTGGAGGGAAAAGAGTGTGCTTTCGCAGTCATCGATTCCTCCTTCTTGGATCCTGCAATTAATGGTGTTACGGTAGACAATCGCTATACCGCCTCCTTTTCCCTTAGGTCTGTTAAGGTGTTGTATCAGGTAACCATTAGGTAGCATATTCACCATGTCAGCTTCAGAATGGGGAGTAAACCAAGTTTCCGTAAGGAAAAGTATGTCCAGATTAATATCTTGGATTAGGATGTTAATTTCTAAAGAGTGTTTACAAGCAGATCTACAATTGAGAAGGGCAAGGCTAACAATGTAAGGTGAGTGACAAGTGACTGTCTGGGGGGGTTGGCACAATGGCGGGGGTGAAGGGGTAACGGTAGGTGAGGCTTTATCGAATTGTAAGAGGTAGTCCCGAGAATGGACAATTCGATGATGATGGAAATTGGGCATAGTGGATGGCCCTGTGCCCGGCCTGGCCCGGACGGGCCCAGACGGGCTTGCCTCTGGCGCGCCTCCGGCGCGCCCGCTGCGCCCGCCCGCTGCGCGGACGAGATGAGGACTTCATTTTGTAGTGGTTGGGGCGAAGTCGCCCAGCCACTAGAGCGCTGTCCAATCCCCCTTCCAATATGGCGCCCGTGGAGTGAGTGCCTCGAGGGGTGTTGCTAAGGGAGACCGGGAGCCTAGAGAAGCTTCAAGTCATGCAATTGTTCTGCATGAGAAAGCGACTCGCTCCGGTGAGAAGGTGCAATTTGGCTTCTGCCACAAATTAAACACAATAATTACAGTGACACGATAAAAACGACAAGTAAGTGTTTTTTTAAAAAGGCGCTAAGCGCTATTAAAAGCGGCGCTTGTCGGTTTCAGGTAATAGTTTTTAGATCAAGGGTTTGGCCTCCCGGCTTCCGCCTCAGGAGAGATGCAATCTCCCCTCAGGAAAGGCCGCTGGCCCGGATCAGTTACCTTTAGAGGTCTACAAAACTTTTTGGGGAAGTTTAGGGCAAGACTTGACTAAAACGATCCAAGCTGCCCAGACGGGGGAGACTGTCCCAAAATCTGGGGGGGGGGGGGTTCTAATATAGTTTTAATATTAAAAAAAGGGAAGCCGGCGACTGAGCCAGGGTCCTACCGACCAATTACGTTGATGAACAATGACACCAAAATATACTCGAAAGCCCTAGCCACAAGATTTTCTGGAGTAATAAGTGCCCTAGTTAGTAGTAACCAACACAGCTTTATTCCTGGAAGAGGGACGACTCACCATACCAGGAAAGTCATAACCTTGTTCGATGCTGCTGAGGTAACAGGAGATCCGATGGCAGTAATGCTACTGGACGCTGAAAAAGCATTCGATCGGGTCTCCTGGGACTATCTGTGCCATACCCTAATAATAGCTGGGATCAAGGGTGGTTTTGTTTCTGTATAAGGAACCGGTCGCAGCCTTAAGAGTAAACGGGGGCACTACAGGACAATTTATGATCAAGAGAGGTACACGGCAGGGATGTCCATGCTCTCCGCTGCTGTTTGCCATGTACATGGATCCACTAATCCGTAGGATAGAATCATGTCCAGAAATCATCCCACTACACACAGCTCTGGGACCCTGTAAGATACTTGCCTACGCTGATGATGTGGCGGTGATAACATCATGCCCCACGGAAGCGACTGAGCTGGTAGAGGCAGAGGCCCAAAGATTTGGGCAAGTCCGGGCTATTCCCTGAATGCTTCAAAAACCCAGATTATTAGAAACTCAGTGACTCCTTGTGACGATAATCGAGTGGTACAGGCAGGGATGTATTTAGGAATCAATATTTCAGCAGACTTAAATAATTTGGTTGAAAAAAATATTGCTCCAATAGTAGATAAAGTGAAGAAAGATCTGGACCGATATGAGAATCTCCATCTGTCGCTAGTAGGACGAGTTAATATTATTAAAATGTTGGTTTTGCCAAAATGTTTGTATATTTTTAGGGCAATACCACTCTTAGTTGATAACAAATGGTTCAAAATTTGTGAACAGATGATTAATCGCTTTATTTGGGCTAAAGGTAAGACACGGAGGGCACTGAGGTATATGTCACTTCCGCGGGAAAGAGGGGGCTGGTCACTACTGGATTTAAAGTTATATTATTGGGCTGCAGCACTGCAAGGTATGGTGGGACTGATTGGAGGGGCTGAGGTGGATGGTTGGGACAAGATTGGCTCGCTCGCTATTTATGGTTTGGTTTTGGGTATAAATGCTGAAAATGTATTTTTGAGATTCACGGAGGAAAGCTATTTTAAAAGAACACGATTTAAGACAGTAATGGCTGCTTATAATATATGGAAAGGATTCTCCAAAAAGGTTGGAATAGGGAAGTACAATGCATATACTAGATTTAAAAACAACCCTTCTCTATCTAGTGTGGTTTTCTCAGGAGTTGTATATCAAGAATGGGAGAGGCGGGGGATAAGTACGATCGGAGACATGTTGGGTGGCCTTGGTATATTACAATTTACAGAATTGCAAAATAAGTATACCTTGAATACAAAACACTTCTTCAAATATCTTCAAATAAGAAGTTGTATATTGAATAAAAAAGGAGGATCATTGGGCTTCGAAAGAACTATAATGATGGACCTTATAGAAGATGGCTCTGACTGTACTATAAAGAGATTTTATTCAGAAATGACAAAATTAAAGAAAGATGATTTGGAAAAATGGATAGACAAATGGTCTATAGATTTAGACATAGCTAGGGATATCTTTACCGAGTCACTAGAAATGGGAAGTAAAATGTGGTGTTCATCGCCTCTTCAGGCCCAACATTATAAGATTTTGTATCATTTATATTATACGCCTGGGAAAATTGCTCAATGGGGGGGTTTAACTGGAACTACCTGCTTTAGGTGTGGCAGTATGGAGGCGAATCTGATACACATCTTTTCGGTTTGCCCGCACCTAGATAAGCTGAAACAGGACATTGGAAATTTTTTTCAGAACGCATTATCAACAACAATAGAGCTAACCCCAGCTATTATGTTATTGGGGGTAAGCCCTGATGGGCACTCAAATTGTAAATACTTTATGTTTGTAGCAATGGCGATTCTTAGATTGCTAGTGGCCTCGGCTTGGCTGGACCCAAATCCTCCTACTTACCATCAATGGTTGGGTAAAGTATTATCAGCACAAAAATTGGAAACTGCTATCTACGCTAGGAAGGGAAAAAAGGGTAAGAAACTGGGTATGCAAATCTGGGGTCCTTTTATTCAGTGGAAGTTAGGAACTGAATGCTGAAAGATGAAGAATCTGTCTTACTGAATATTTGAGTATATGAATATGCATGTACATTCCCATGTTCCATCGTTTTGTATTCTGTATATAGGAATTTGTGTTCTATAATTTTGTATTTTATTGGGCCCTGCTCATGTTATAAAGGAAAAAAGGGGAAAAAATTCTTTCAATAAAAATATTCAAAAAAAAAAAAAAAGACAACCATAGATATCTCTCTAAGTGGTAGCTGTGGAGAGCAGCCGCCTTCATGCTTAGTGTAGAAGGAGTGTCAAGCAGCTTGTTTTACCAGAATGCAATCTTATGGTGTAGGTTAAGTGAAAAAGAACACCACAGTGTTGTCATGAAAATATGTGTTTATTTTAAATGCTCACTAACACATTGCAATATCTCCTACCCGGAGATATAATCACAATACACACAATACTTTAGCAATAGAACACGTAAGTAGCATAAATACACTGTGGTCGCCAGGGGAAGACCAAACCATATGTTATGTTATGTTATGTTATGTCATAGATCGATTTATACCGCGCACTAATACTCTGGAGTGTCCTGGCGCGTAGGTGAACAGTGGCATGCGTGTACAGAAACATTAGATCAGCTGTTTGAACAGGAAAGTTTTGAGAAGTTTTTAAAAATAGGAAACTCCTGGGTATGCTGGAGGTCAGCTGGAAGAGCATTCCACATCGTGGCTGCTTTTACCGCTAAGGACTGACCCCCAATCCGCGACCGGCGGAACCTAGGGACCACCAGCGGACGTTGGAGAGCGGAACGTAGAGGACGCCTGGGCAAATAGAACACGAACTGCAATCTAATGTAGACAGGGCCAGAACCATGGAGTGCCTTATGAATCATGGTCAAAGCTTTAAAGCGTACTCGCTGGGCCACGGGAAGCCAATAAAGGTCCCTAAGCTGCTGCCGGACACTGGAACTACTCGGGATATTAAACAGGAGTCTAGCAGCTGCAATTTGTATAACCTGAAGTTTTCCTAGGAGGTAACCCGGTATGCCAATGTAAAGAGCGTTAGCATAGTCTAGGCAGGAGAGAATGAGCGCCCGGGCGACCGTTTCCCTAGCAGTGCGAGGCAGCAGAGGAAAGAATCTCCTCAGGGCTTTAAGAGAGCCAAAACAGACTCCTCTGAGTTTTTTGATTTGATCGTGGAAACCCAGATCTTCCCCAAACCATATTCCTAGGTTCTTGGCAGGGCCACCTTCAGACTTAGTGCTGGTAAAATCAGGTGGCCAAAAAGATTTTCTAAAAGTAGGGGGAAACTGGCCATAGAGGAGCACCTCAGACTTGTCTTCATTACATTTAAGGCTGGCCTGGGCCAGCCAGGAGAATACCGATGACAGGCACTTATGGGCAGTGTAAGTTTGAAGATCAGAGCCCTTCCAAATAAATAGGAGCTGAGTGTCATCGGCATAAGCCATTATGTTGGCACCCAGCTCCTATGCCAAGTAGATCAGGGGTGTCAGATAAATATTAAAAAGTAAGGGGCTAAGAGTAGACCCCTGAGGGACCCCCCCGTGGACAGTTTACTAACTGATGATGAAAAAGGCAGCATGCATACCTGTTGGGTGCGGTTATCTTTAAAGGATTTGACCCGATCCCAGGCCAAGCCAGTAATGCCGATGGCAGACAATAGGGCAAGGAGTTGTTGGTGGGGTACCGTGTCGAAGGCGGCAGAGAGGTCCAATAAAATCAGAGCCGCCCTGCCGCCCGCGTCCAGGCACTCCCTAATAGCCTCAGTTATCTCAACCAGCGCTATACTAAAATAGTGGAATGCGAACCATGACCTAAGTCGCGACTGGACCTAGAAGACGTCGAAGAGCAGGGAACCCAAGGAACCACCCAAGGTGACTATCTAGGAACCCCATGGAGGCAGTGTGCAGAGTGGGAACCCGACTGCGTGCTCAATAGAAGTCAACGGGTAAGCCGTGGTTGCAATTCTAACGAAGAAAGACCCTTCCCAGTGGAACCTGAAGAAATCCTGTGGAGGATGGAAGGTTGGAGAGTCACCCCACCCATGGATACCCTAGGAACCAGGATACCTAAACCAGGGAAGCCAGGTGCATTGGTGCAAAGTGACGTTGGACACTGCCGTAGACCACAATGTAAATGTAAATGTAAATGTGTGGGACTTGTAAAGCGCACTGTTGCCCGTGAGCGTCCTGGCGCTGAAGACCGCTGGGGAACCTGTCCTGGCTTTCCCTGTGAGATGGTCCCTTCTGGGTATCTCCAAGGTTAAACCAGGCATCCCCGGTGTCTGTGGGGGGCCGTTGTAGAGATAAGGCAAGCTTAATGCCCAGAGTTGCCGAGTGTGGTCCCTGGTTAGAGTAGGCACCGAGGCGAGAATTATCAAGTCTGTTGACCCTGGTCCGCGACCCTGCCCCGTCGGGGATTGAACCTTGGTCCCGGGCCGTTCTCTGCTTCCGGGTCTGCCGCCTTTAACCAGTAAGCCACACCACAGGACTTCAGGAAGATGGCGCTGGCGAAGAAGGTGAAAGTGCCCGATGGAATCCAAAGGTGGATTAAAGAGGAGAAGTACCTGCAAGCAGAGGGGACTGAGTCTATACCACTAAGGAGTGACCAAGAGGAACGGAAGACAAAAGCCCACCTCAAGGCCTTAACACTTCTCCAAAATGGTAGCAATCTGGAAAAGGCAATAGAAAGAGGACTGGGCAATAGAAATTAACAAGAGCCTACAGCTATTTCGATCAACTTAGATCACTAAGACGGCTGCCATCTTGAAATGACTCCCCATAACTCAAACTGTACTGCGAAATAACATGGAATAGTACTTTGTCGATACGCCCAAACCAATTGTTATATAAGTAAACAAATTCTACTCCAGAGGAAGACTGACAGGAAAAACAGCAAACTTGTAAACATCCGGAGACAGGTAGTGGTCTAGGGGATACATAAAAGTGAGAGAGGTAGTGATTTAGAGGACACATCAAAGCGAGGTCACACCTGCAGGAACTCCCAGGTGAATTATTTATTATTTACCACCATCAGTAAATATGACCAGAATCAATTTAAAATCAACAGACATCAACTCTGACGTCATAGAGTACCCAACTAACCTATCCAAGAATGCAGCCAAAGAATTCAAACACAATCTAATTAGAAAAAACCCTGACACACTGATATCTATGAGTCTAAAGCCAACAACAGAGGTGAGGAAATTAGATCCGTCCCGATCAATGCAAATAGAACGTCATGGCCAAAGAAAAGGAAACCAAACATCAACAACCCAAAACAAGTCCAGCTAACCGCCAATACTCAGGAGATGAACTCTAGTAGCTATGGGAAACCACTGCTATGCCTACTGCTCAACTGCTGGTCCGCAACAAAACATGCCTCAGCCATTGCTGCCCTCATCATTAACAAGGAAATTGACATGACAATCTTAACAGAAGCATGGCTTACGGAATCTTCTTCCCCAGTCATGGATCTACTGGTGTCTCATCACTATAACATTGTGAGATTAGACAGACTAAAAAAGACTGGAGGCAGTATAGCCAGCATACAACGATCTGACATCGAGATTAGCCAAATACAATTGGACCCTCTTGATTCCTGTGAATACCTCGGTCTCTGTATAAAAGCTGCAGCTAATCAAAGGTGTAACTTGCATGCGCTCTACCATCCACCAGGCGACAATGCCACCTCCACAGACCAGTTAATGGAGATTATCACGGCCAACTCTAACAGTCACACGAACAACATATCCCTAGGAGACTTTAATTTACACTGGGACGACAATAGTGACAAACAGGTCAACGCACTTAAAGAATGTTTAAGAGATCTACACCTTACTCAAGCCTGCACACAGCCAACACACTCAAAAAGGGCAACCTTAGACTGGGTAATCTCGAGAAACAACGATATTACAATCCACTCAATTCTTCAGTGCGATTGGTCGGATCATCATGCCATAAACTTCTGGATACCCACCATAAAAAAGATCAGGACTACACAACAGGTCAATCTTAAAAAGTAGACTGGAGACACCAAAGATCCTAGTATTGAGCTACTAGTAGCAAGATGTGAGAAGGACATAAGTCTGCCCAGCAACTTACTAAACGTTAATGAATTCACTGATCACTACACTACGTCAATGACAAATATAGTCAACTCCACCATGCCTCAAAAACTGAAAAGAATCTCAGAGAAAGATAACAATCCATGGTTCAACGGGACACTGAATGAAGACAGGCGGAAACTTATACTGGCAGAAAGAAAATGGAGACAGCATCCATCATCCCCCCAGTTGAAAACTCTCAGAAAAATCAGAAACGAGTACAAGAAAAATGTTCTCAATTCCAAAAAGGAATTTTTTAGATCAGAACTGGATGACGCCAAAACCAGACCTTGGAAACTATTTGAGATGTTAAAGCAACAATCCAATAAGCTGTCCAAATCTGCCCAAGAGACAGCTAAAACTCAACTAAGCTGTGAGGAATTCTCAACATTCTTCACGGATAAGGCATCACGCTAAAAAGAGAGCTCAGGATGGCAGCCAACAACCCCGCTAGCCAACTACCACCGCTGGACGATGCTAACACGAAAAACGATCACGAGAGTTCGAAAAACAATGCGCAATAGGCAACCTTCAAGCTATATGACCAAAATACCATTGCCAAAACTATATTGGAAATCAAACCAAATAACCACTACAATGACCCCTTCCCCTCAAAATGCCTAAAAAGAATCAACCATGTCGTCGTCCCTATATGGACAAAAATAATCAATGCATCACTATCTCAAGGGATCCTACCAGAATGCCTAAAAACAGGTCAAGTCCTCCCCATCATCAAAAAACCTACAGCAGACCCGGCAGATCCAAACAACTTTCGCCCAGTAAGCAATATTCCATTCCTTGCTAAACTAATTGAGAAATGTGTTAAAAATCAACTGAGCGACCGCATCGCTAATTTCAATCTGCTGGACAACTGCCAATCGGGATTCAGACCAGGCCACAGTACGGAAACAGCAATCTTACATATAGTGGATGATGCTCTACAGGCCCTAGATCACAATCAAACATGTTTATTAGTCCTTCTTGACATGTCGTCGGCATTTGACACGGTAAATCATGAAAAATTGCTAGCCTGGCTTCAAGGCAGGATGGGAATATCTGGAAATATTCTGAAATGTTTGAATCCTTCCTCCATAACAGAACACAAAGGTTCCTGGTCAACCATACGCTATCCCCTTCATGCCCAAATTCGATTGGAGTCCCTCAAGGATCAACACAGGATCAACACTATCTCTGTCACTATTCAACCTATATGTTGAACCCCTTACAGAAATTCTCCGAGACGCAAACATATCACATCACATGTACGCAGATGACACTCAGATCTACATCAAGATCGCGTCACTGGAAAACATCAAGACAATGAAGGAGGCCTTAAAAGTGTCACTACAATGGTTAACTAGCAGTCATCTGTAGCTAAATGCACAAAAAACGGAATTCCTAATAATATCACCTCTAAAGAACCCCACAAATGTGAAGGAATGGACCAAACTGATCACAGCGCTAAACTGCACCCCTACCCTTATTGACTCTACTAAATCACTGGAAATCACGCTGGATAAGAACCTAGACATGAAATCCCACATCCAATCAATGGCAAATAGTGCCCGGTTTCAACTGAACTCTATCAGAAAAGTGAAACATCTCACCACTACGACGGACCTCAAACTGGCAGTTCAGTCCTTAGTTATTTCAAGGATTGAATATGGATGTACAACACTAGCAGGTCTACCAAAATCTTTTACAGCACCACTGAAAGCCTGTCTCAATGCGGCCGCAAGACTCATTACTGGGTCTAGAAAATATGACCATATCTCCCCACACTTGAAAGCATTAAACTGGCTATCATACGAAGCCAGAATCCAATTTAAGCTGGCATGTATTACCCACAAAGTGCTCCACTACAAAACACCAAGGTACTTAGTCCAGAAAATTGAGCTATCAGGGGGAAGCAGACCAGCCAGGAATGCCAAGGAGCTGTTGCTGAAACCACCCATCTTTCGGAAGAAGAAAACGTATGACAGAGCGTTCTCCGGAGCAGCCCTCAGAATCTGAAACTCACTTCCTCCAAACATTAGAAAAATTCCAAACACGGCAACATTCAAGAGGGAAGCGAAGATCTTCCTAATTAACAATTTCCTCCCTTAGGAAAGACTTTCCATCAGTACTACCCTGGAATCTTGATGTAGAACTTAATGAAAATACACATCAGGACCATTTGGAGAGGATTACACTAACCAGATCCTAAATGTCTTATTGTTGAAATTGCTAAGAAAGACCAGTAGTTTATGTAAGAGCAGAGAGGCGCACACAATGAAGTCAATAGTATGAGAAAGTCCAAAAAGATATGTAGGTCTTCAGTTCTTATTTCTAAAAATATTCTTTATTTTCACGTATAACGGCACAGCCAACGCGTTTCATTCCCATTCGTGCCTTGGGAATTTCATCAGGGCATGTAATGGACAATCTAGTCCGTGCGATATTTCTCGAAGTCGTTCCTCTTCGAAAGTAATTTCAAAGGACAGTCACGGTAGGTCACAGTGTGTACCTGAAGAATGCTTTGTGCTTGGTTCCAAGTGGAATAATAATTCGAGTCCCCCGGATTATCTGGTCACTGTCACTATGGCAAGTCAAGAAGGATAAGGATTCCGGACCGCTCGGAGGGACTCCAGAGCGGAGGGGGGGTCTGAATGCATCCAGTATTCCATGAGGAGGAGCGGCGGAGAACGGTGACCCTATCAAAGGCACCGTCGTGGTACTACGTTATTTACAACCCCACTGAAGCCGGATTTCTGACCGAGCATTCAGACCCCCCCTCCGCTCTGGAGTCCTTCCGAGGGGTCCGGAATCCTTATCCTTCTTGACTTGCCATAGTGACAGTGACCAGATAATCCGGGGGACTCGAATTAATATTCCACTTGGAACCAAGCACAAAGCATTCTTCAGGTACACACTGTGACCTACCGTGACTGTCCTTTGAAATTACTTTCAAAGAGGAACGACTTCGAGAAATATCGCACGGACTAGATTGTCCATTACATGCCCTGATGAAATTCCCAAGGCACGAATGGGAATGAAACGCGTTGGCTGTGCCGTTATACGTGAAAATAAAGAATATTTTTAGAAATAAGAACTGAAGACCTACATATCTTTTTGGACTTTCTCATACTATTGACTTCATTGTGTGCGCCTCTCTGCTCTTACATAAACTACTGGTCTGACATCCCTGGCAGCGGATGGTGAGAGTAGTCGCACCGCCAAATAACTCTGAAACAGACGAAGTGGATGTGCGAAACCTTGGTCAGCTGCTGGTTGCTTCTGTTCATTGCTAAGAAAGACATATATCGGAATCTAATACATAATAACACTACTATACCGTTGTACTCTAACTGTAACACATGTAACTGTGAAGCGCTCTGATACCATGGGTCACGTTCGCGCTATACAAAACTCAATAAATAAAATAAAAAATAAAATAAAAACTCACGACCCCCAGCGATCTGACTGACATTCAACCCCGAAGGATACACCACACACCCAACCTTAACCCGGATGGCTGATTTTCAGGTAATGACCTGAAATGCCAACAGCCTTCAAGACCTAATTAAGTGAACTGCGATTCTTTGCAATATAAAGAAAACCTGCCCAGCAGTATTACTAATGCAAGAAACATGCCTGGTAGGAACCAGATGTTCTTTCTTAGACAGATATGGATATGATTAGGCCCTCCCCACAGGTTATACCAGGGGATCAAGAGGAGTAGCCATCCTCCTGCATAAAAATTTCCCTCTGGTTATAACGAAGACCTGCTTGGACCCTCAGGGTCTCTATGTGGTGGTCAAGGGCACAATGTCGGGGCTGCAGGTTAACATCCTGAGTTTATACATTCCACATCAGCTATGCATACAAACTCTTGAGGAACTCACAGACATTGTTGTGGGTCTCCCTCAGGGGATCACAAGTACAGGAGGGATTTTAACATGAACAAAACAGCCTAGCAACTTGGGTCTTGGATGGCCTCCATGGGTCTTTGCAATGCAAGGAGGACCTGGCACAAGGAGGACAGAGAATACACATGTCTGCATCTGCCAAAACCCTCTAAGACCCAGACCTAACGCTCCTACTGGCAACCTACAAAATACATACAACAGTTGTCAATATTTTCCTGAGCCGGATCTCAGACCATTCCCCTGCATCGGCATCCGATATGTGGGTTTAATGCGTGGTGTCTCATGGATGACCAGTTCACTTCAACTGTACTCCAACTGAGCCTCACAAAGCACACTTTGGGTGGCTAGATAATAAGGGCACAATTAGGGGAATAACCAAGCCATACCTCTGACAGGCAGAGAAGACCAAATACAGCCAGATCACTCCATTTTGAAACTGAATTATTAATATTAGAGAAACAGTATAACAAAAGCACTGTCAAAAGTCTGCATCGACAACTCAAGATCAATAGACTCTTGCTGCAGAAGCTAGCGCTAGATGAGGCCAGCCAATGTTAGAAAGCATGAACTTGAGGGGTGTACAAAGACAGGGACAAGAATGGAAAGCTCCTGTGTTGGCTATCCACTAGGCAGACGGGGCCAAGATAATCCTCAGCATTACAACCTCGACAGGGCGATACGTCACTACCATGGAGAAGATATCTGAACCATTTGCCAACTACTATAAGGCACTATATGCCTATCGCCCCCGGTAACAATGAGAACAATCCAGCCAAATCCTTACAGATATAACTCTACCTCATCTTATGAAGACTCAGAGGTTGAACTCGAAGACCCTTTAACAGTGGAAGAAATCAGGAAAGCCATACAAGACTAGAACACATGGAAGACTCCAGGACTGGATGGGTTCCCCCTAGAATACTATTGCAGTTTCCACAATACATTTACCTCACACCTGTTGCACCTATATGTAGAAGCGGCACAAACAGGCTCCTTCCTTCTAGAGTTGGATGTCGCCACCATAGCGGTTCTCCCCAAGGAGGGTCAGGCCAAAGAAAAGTATGCCTCCTACAGGCCCATTTCACTGATTAATACAGAGTTAAAGATCTTTGCTAAAGCGCTGGCAAATCGGCTCCAACAAGTCCCAGAGGCCCTTATTCACCCTGACCAAAGTGGATTATTGCCCCACTGTAGTACCTGCCACTGCATTAGACAACATGGAGCTGGCCCACCGTCAGGGCCTGCCCGAACCTGGTGCACAATTGTTAGTGGACTTTGAGAAGACATTCAACACTGTGGAGTGGTCCTACCAGGACCAAGACCTTCAGTGTATGGGATTCAGCCGTAAATACTATATATATTTAACTTCTCTACAGAGAGTCCACAGCATAGGTCCTTGTAGATGGGGTACTCTCTAACACCTTTTCAGTCCAATGTGGAACCAGAAAGGGTCATCCACTCTTTCCACTCCTCGAAATTCTGGCGATTAAACCCCTGGCCCGGTTCATCAACTGCAATGCTACGGTACAGGGCTGGAGATGGCAAGAAGTGACGGAGGACTGGATAGCTATATATGCCGATGCCATGCAATCCCCAGATGTCGGGTCCCTGTTTCATGCACATTCAGAAAATCTTAAAGGACGCCCCGGCCTTCCCACAAACTTGCATAATTCACTCCTGGTTACACTGAAAGGTGAAATAGAAACAGTGAAGTGACAGAACAATATCCTGACCAAACGATTAAGCTTTAAATATCTGGGTGTCCAAATAGTTGTGGTGCCGAAACTTACATGCAGCCTTAACCTCACTCCCCTTCTCAATAACACAAAAGACGATTTACAGAATTGGGCTAAACTCCCAGCAATCATATTGGGAAGAGTGGCTCTATTCAAAATGATGGTACTCCCACTGTACCTATATGCACTGCAAAATGTTCCACTCCCAAACCCAAAGCATGGTTTGTCAAATCCAATGCACTAATGTGCTTATTCCTTTGGTGAGGTCGAACCCCATGCACTGCCTGATACAAATGCTGGCAGTCAACATATGAGGGCAGGATGGGGATGGCAGATCTGCAATCTTATTATTGGGCCTCAAAGCTCCTGCTTATTAACGATTGGCTGACTGGAGGCTGGGGTGACCCAGCCTACTGTATGAAACTGGCTGTACTGGATTTAGGTACTGTCCTTGGTCTCCTCTTTTGGAGTCCCATCTCTACTCACACTCTAGAGATCACAAGTGTGGTGTTTTTGAGTTTGTGAGCCGCGCTCAGATTTACAGGGAGGGACAGAAGGCTGACACAGCAAACCCTGTTGTAGAATGGTGAGGGGGGCAGGATTGGGATCCCAACCCTGGGGAATGTATTGAGTGGAGCACACATAAAACCCTCTAATGAGCTGCAAAGGCACTTCCAATTAACACACACGCAAAGTATTTAAAGACCAGACACTGCTCAGTGCTTTCAGACCTACCGAAATATAGTCCGCTTGAAGAGCTGTTGATGATGGGCAGCTTGGGCCAAGGCGGAATGCCTAAGATATACTGCTCCCTCATAAATAACACTAGGGACAAATTTGGGTCCCTAAAACAGAAATGGGAATTCTGGGTAGGACCCCTTGATGACTCAAACTTGAGGGAAGAGTGCATGGCCTCCTGGGAAATTGCGACATCCTCCAGGCTTCGGATCATCCAGTTGCATTACCCGCATGTGATATATCTGACACCATGCTGCCTCTGGCACACGGCAGGCTTCCCGAACCCAGGTGCTCCCTGTGTGCACACCCGGACACTGATTTTTTCACATGGCCTGGCACTGCCCTAACATTGCGCAACACTGGAGCTTTCTTGCAAGAACATTCGCTTGTGTGTTGGAGAGAAAAATTGACATGACCGCCAGAGTTGCGCTACTGGAAATCTTGGACGACTTAGAGTGGAAAGCGTACTAGTGGGTGTGGCAAAAGTGTTGACCAAAAGAGGCATCACACATAAATGGAAATCCCCCAAACCCCCCATGATTTCGGGATGGCGATCAGCAATGGACTGGTGCTCGAAACAGGAGGAATCCATGTATACAGCTAGAGGTTGTCCCAAGAAGCATGACCGAGTATAGGGGAGATGGTGGGAATATTATGGGCTGATGAACATTGCAGGAGCTGTGGTCTGAACACATGGAGGTCTGTGTGTGAATGCGTGACGGGGAGGGAAAGGAGAGGTGGGTGTCTGTTGGAGGGGACAGATTTGTACTACCATGTTGAAGAATAATACAAACATAGTTAAAAGAAAATACATGCTGAACACAGCAACACTCCTAGTTGATGATGTTGTAGCCCCTGGGCCCTATTAACATGGCAGAATAGACTGATACATGATCACTAATCTGGTGCTAAGGAATGATGTCTATCAAGATATGACCTAACTGCATTGTTTGAGAGGCCAGTGCATACTCATAGTGCCAGCACACCAGGGTGATGTCCTAGCCACCCTAGGAATACAGCAATGGTTGGACCCAGTGGCACATGCTCACCCTACTAGCGCTCAGGAATGTCATACTAGTCAAATGGACCTAGTGGCATGCACACCCTACAAAGACTCCAAAATGAAGTCTTATCCAAATGGGACGGGCCTGATTTATACCCTGGCGGACATGCCAGGCAACGGAGTAAATTACTCCATTGCCCTGGTGGAAGGACCACCTGCCAGATTTATAAATGACCGCCTAGCTGGCAATCATTTATAAAGGCATTAGCCTTCATGGCGGTTCCTGTCAATGCATTTTACTGTTTGGAAGGACCCAGCCCTGAGGCAAACAGCTTTCTTTTTTTCCTCTCTAAAAAAATCCAAACACTGGATTTTCTTGATGAAAAGGAAAAAAATTAATGCTCCCCTTGCCATCTGAGGCTTATTTAGTGGCAGAAGGAACATTATAACGATTTTACTGATCTTTTATGCCAGGTTTTACCTGGCAGTAAGGACCAGTAAAAAATGGCACATGTCTGCCCAACCAAATTATGAAGCCATTTCTCTGATGGCCCTTACTCCCCAGGGCCCTCGGAGAAGTTTGGCCAAGGCGGAGACAAAGTAATCTCTGCTGTGGCCAAACTGAAGGTCCGTTTGCGTTTAAATCAGGCGGGGGGAACCTTCATATTGGCAGAATGTATACTTTGTCACTGTTGCGACAGAGTATACATACCGCCAATGTATAAATCGGGCCCTTAGTGACTTAATATGAAGGCCAAAGGTCAGCCTATGCTCAGGAATGATGTTCTATCCATGTAAGACATGACGGCATGCAATGATAGCCGGCGAATGATCATTCTACCAGCTCTGAGGAATGATAGCATAGCCACAGGGAGTCTAGTAGAGTAGTAAGATAGGCCAGAGCAAGCTCAGCCTTTTATAGTTCATGAACAATGTACTAGCATGCCATGATAAGCCAAAGGGTGCTCGTGATACTCACACTTAGGAATTTTATACCATTCATTTGGGACCTAGTGTCATGTCAATATAGGTCAATCTATGCAGAACCCGCCAGAGCTACGGCTCGATGTCCTATCCCCATTTGACCTAGCAGTGTAATATAGTAGGCAAACACACTGTCACCCCACTTGTCTTCAAGACTTATGTTCTATCGATATCGGTCATAATGCCAGGCCATGCTCAGTCTACCACGCTAGGGAGTGACATCCCAGCCGCATGGGATCTACAAGAGCAGCATGTTAGGACTGGGCATGCTCTGTCTAGTATATATGAATAATGTCCTAGCCATGTAGGAAGTAGAGTGGTATGTCATGATAGGCCAAAGCGTGCTCTGCTAGCGCTCAGAAGGGATGTTCCATCCACCCAGGGCCTAGCACCATGGTAGTACAGTCCAGCTCACCCTACCGGCAGTCCATGACTTCTTTGTGATGAGCCTCTGCAGTAGTTCCGCCTGCCTCGCGCACACAGCTTGCAACTGCCTGAATTCCTGAGACAGCTGGAAGAAGGCCTCCTCCATTTCTTGCTCAGTTCAAAGAGAAGCAAACATAGAATTAGCCCACGCGCCATGCAAATCCAAGACGAAAGTGCCCTGGCTGGCGTTTTTCGTATGAGTAAGTAAGCATTTTATTTGTTGATTAATTAAAATCATTACAAACAAGGAAAGATAAAAGCTACCAAGAAAAACAAGCATATACTAAACACAGAGTTATTAACATCTTAAAGTGATCCACCAATAATACGATAACCATTCCAAAGGACAATGCATTGTTTAATCACGTCAAACACAACAATGAGGAGGGTGATGACCCATGCAGAGTTTAGGTCTCTGCCAAATTATGTTGACGATCTAGATCAAGTCTTGTCTTCTCACTATTAGGGAACAAGGCTACTATAACATCTTTGACTTATTCATGTATTTGTTTTTCATTAGGTTATTCTTGTACGTACTTATCTATTACATTTTAAAAGGATTGTTTAGGGCTCTGGAGGGAGCCAGATTGCTCCTAATGTGTGCCAGGGGCTGCAGAGGGTGGGTTTGGGCACTCATTTTTAGAGACTTGGGCTCATGTTTGGCCCAGGTCAAAAGAGAGAAAGGCAGCAATGGGAAACAGAAGAAAAATAGAAAAAAAGACATCAGGGGCGAAAGAAACCCACAAGAGTGTGATAAAGAGGCAGGAAGTACAAGGAGATGAAAGAAGGAGACATAAAGTGAAAACAATACTAGATAGGCTTGCTATTTGGTATGCAGTGTGCTTCGAAAAAAACATTTTTGGACCCCCCGGCTTGTTATTTTTATTTTCTCTTACTAATGAAGTCCTGGAGCCAGAGTACCGGACAGTTATTTGAAAGGCTCATGACAGAAATATAGTGAAATATATATACGTATTTTTATCCTCCAAAGAAGTGAATATTTAGAAGGAAATTGCATCATGTCATGACATTAAGTGGTGGTGGCTGTGTACCATTTTTAGGTCTCACGTGCGAACGCTGCGCATGCGCTGTTTCGCTTGTTATAATTCTAGCACTAAACACACATGTATCTCTTATAAAGGAGGAGTATGGCACCTGCGGTCCTCACTCATGTAATCATGTACTGTTCTGTTCATATGAGACCCCCAGACCAGTACACTGGCGGGCTGTGTGCATGTTGTGTAAGGCGTGCAAGGGAGCAGGATAGTGTGGATGTGAGTGTGAGATTGGCGAAAAGGAAGGGTCCATTTTGGATTTCCCTGGTTTAAAATAGCCCAAAATGGAGGGTGTGATGCATTCTCCCCAGACAGCGGGAGTGTATTGCCTGCACTCCTGAGCTGAAGGGTGTAATCTTTGGAAATGGCAGGATAGAGGCAGGGCTGGCTTTAGATACTCCTTGGTAACTCCTTTAGTAGGGAATTGTGATTAGGCCTTCCTGAGCACTACATGTGGGTTAATGATGGAGGCTGGTGGTAAATCAGCAGATTCTGTTAGATGGAGGAATAATTCTAGGCAGGGCCTACCCCTTGTGTGTCCCCAGAGTGCTACTTTAGGGAGAGTGATCACAGCCAGTTGCAGAAGCTCCACATACCACTGATCGCATGTTTTGGGTATGCGTTCCTGGAGCCAGCATCGGTTTTGCTGCCAGTTTCTACAAAATCAAGGAAGAGGGTGCTCCGCAGAGTACCCGAAGGACTACTGAGATCCAGCGCTGGCATTCTTGCCTGCCAATTTCCCAGTGGTAAAGGCGCATCCCCTGAATTCTGCACATCTTTCTTAAAGACCTGTAGGTCTGCTTGTGACCTGGAACCTTGCCTGAACTGATGAGAAGGGTGAAGCATGGCTGGCCTAAAAAGAGCAGATTACTCATTGAAGGAGATGCCCAGCTGCTGAGCCCAGTAGAGGGGCATCTCAAAAGACTGTTTGCAAGCGAGTAATCAGAGTTGTCCTGAGTCTGCCCGAAGATTTCTTGACCTTCAAAGTATTAAGCAATGTGAGCTGAACTAGTTCAATGACTCCCCCAAGTATAATTGCTTCAGAAACTGCTGACAGAGAACATACTTGTGCTGACTCTAGCTTCTACCCACCACGACTGGGGTCCTGCACAGTGACCAGAGGGTAGCAGCAAACTTCTGGAAGTTGTGGGACCTGCCCGATCAGAGCCTACTTCTAAAGAGCTGCTGCTCCTGCAACTGGTCCTTCGCAAAGAGAGGGAGGTGCGACCACCTTGGCTGAGATGCTACAATTGCCAGCAAGTATGGGCATCATTCATCTGTAGCCCACAGGTCCCAATGCTCTGAGTTTAGCTTAGCAAGAGCCCGACAGCTCAGGTGAAATGAAATCATTACCTGTAGTGAACATTGACTGTGATCTTTACTACGGATGTATGTGAATTCAATACTTTAACAATAACCCCGCTTAAAGAGAACTGTTTATTAAAGGAAATAGTAACTGACCTGCGGGCCATGAAACTCATCTACGCGCATAGCAAACAGCAGCTGAGCTTTAATATAGGTTACTGATTTATATGTCATTAACTTCAGTAGCACCAATAGTCCAAAAAGTTGTGATGATTAACATGTCTTGGTCGCATTATCCCATGTTTCTGTGATTAAAGTACTACTCGTTTTACTAAACGATAAAGCAGGGCTGTACAATGAATTATGCTTGTTGTTTGACTTTTGAGTTCTGAATCTCTTCCTCCACATTACCTCCTTGAGAAACCTTTGACTGCTTGCCCTTTCTCCCATTAGAGTCAAGTGCAGAAAGGGTGTACATGGCCCAGTTTACTTTGCCATGATAGTAAGGATCCCAGAACACAAGAGACAAACACCCCCACCCACCCAGTAACCCCTGCTTGGCATGTGGCCTCCCAAACAGGGTCTGACACACATCATCCTCCAGGGAACAAGGATTGGTGCCATCTGCGTTAATCACACTTGAGCAGGGGTCTTGCTTGTTTTTTTGCTAACTATCCAGTCACTCCCAAACTATCTGGGAGAGAAGCATGACAACTGATTTCGTTCTCATGCTGTTCCCTCCCAACCTCTCTTCACCTCCCGATTTCAAAGTACCACTGTCTCCGACTCCAGAGGTCATCCCTGGGCTGGGTGGGCTATATTAAACCGAGAATCTATATCTGCAGTTGGCCCTTCAGACATTAAGGCTGAAGAAGAGGAGAAGGCCAAGACGTTTGAAAGGGAGCAGTAGAGATTAGCTCATAAGGAACAAGACAAGAGGTGGAAGAGATAGGAGAAATTAGCCCAAGTGGAAATGAAAAGGGGGAAAGAGGAGAAGGAAAGGGAATTGTAAAGAGAGAGAATTGCCTTGGAGAAAAAGAAAATCTCAGAATGGTATGTTATGTTATTATAGCTAATAATGTACACAAATCACCCGGAAGGGGTATCTCGTCGCAGATAGCTTATGAGCAAGGAGACAAGTTGAATCAGTCCTGAAATAACGCAATTTTGAGAAGCTTCCTGAAATTACCATAAACTTGACTTTGGGGTAAGTGAAGTAGAAGTTTATTCCAAAAGAAGGGAGCAAAATAAGAAAAAGATCTGCCCCCAGCTTGGGCTTTGAAAATATGTGTAACTAAAAGCAAGGCAAATGAAGACGGCTATATCTGAGAAAGGCAATTGCCCGCCAACTCTGCAAGTTTTCCACCAATAGTTCCAAAAGTGATTGGAACATGTATGTGGAAGGTAGGGGAATTTTGGGATGGTTTGGGAGCTCTGATATAGCATGTAGGCTGCAGGCTTTAAATGACATTTCCAATGGGGTTGCTTTAATGAGTTCCTTGCGGATGGAAGGTACTTCAGTCATTGGGAGAATCCCGGGGCTAATCAAATGAATTATGAGCGAATGAAGGAAGTTCTCATAAGACGTTTTGGGTTTGGGTCGAAGCCACCTCAATACCTTGAGAGATTCTTGGAACACAAATGATTGTTGGTGTTCCATTAGAAACTTGAAATCGTTGCGTATTGTGTGCGTAGAATGAGCATGTAAACAGGATGAAGGTAAAGGATTTTTACACCCTTAACAAACTGATGGTAACAGCAACTTAGTGAAGAGTTCTTTGCTTCACTTACACAATATTTGTCTGACTGACTTGACAGAAAAGGATCAAAAGAAACTTACATTGCTGGCAGAAAAGTGATTAGCTAAAAGGGTTAATTAAAGGCTGGAATATCTTAGCATTAAGCTAAAGAAAATGGAGAAAAGCTGTCAACAGGGAAGTTGCAAACATGAGGGTAAGGACCAGCATAATTTCCAAGTGTCGAGTCCCAGCTGGCTGGCACAGATCCGGGTGGGGGGGAGGAGTGCTGGTTTAAGGAGGAGGTTAAGAATTAATAAACGCACCTCGTTGCTGTGCCTTGCCGCTCTCTCCATAGTCGTCTCCAGAACAGAGCACCCAGGAAGCACCCAGGCTCCCCTGAGCCAATCACAACGCTGCAGTGTAAACCACTCTTCCCCTCCCCTGCTAGGTCAGCAGAGCAGCCCCGCCCCATCTCGCCCGCAAAGCTGCTGCAACATGGAAAAAATTAAATGACAATAACTTGAGTTATTATCATTCTATTTTTCCTTTGGTGACACTGCTTAAAAGCAGTGGGGCAACGCTCCTCCGCCTTAGCGGCGGATCCGCCGCTGTCCAGAACTCGACACATGTGACTAAGCTACTAGACGGGGAGCAAAAGAACAAGCGGGGAGGAAATGAGTTCCCTCCACTCCCAAAGTGGAGTGCTGACTTGACGTAGGTGCCACAAGAAGAGGTATTACAAAACGGATTTTGAGGTGAAAAATCCTGTATCTACCATGCCTAGCATAGGCAGCGTGTTAAATCTGGGTCAAGGCACCTGCGAGGACCTTGGAGCACTCATTCAATTTGCTATGGACATCTGCGAAAGGGACACACAATGTCCTGGAGTACATTCATTCAAATACCATGGGGTTTATGTTGGAAGTAGGCAACAAGTGTGCAGGGAAGGTTCTTGTGCTGGAAGATACAGGTGCTTTACTGGCTAGGTTTTAGATGGCTAGGGTAAAGAGGAAGTATCTCAGATCTGAGAAGATGTCCTAAGGTGCCAATAGCACAGTCCTGGTAGCCACTGGGGACGAATTTGGGTACCTGCTTATCAGAGTAGAAGTAGAAATCAGTGGTACAATAGCCATAGGGTGAGAGGGTACTGGATGTCTTCCAACCAATGATCTAGTTGCAGCCGGTCTAGCACTAAGGCCCAGATGCCTAGATGGCTTCAACAGCATCAGCTGTGTTGAACAGAGCACAGGCTGCTCATCAATCTTAAATGAGACAATGACCATCCAAATTTACAGAGACCAAAGAAGGGTAGTGAGTGGATTAGGGCAGTCTCTAAGAAGACACAGGTTGGCGCACCCACTGTCTCTGCTCCAGATGAAGAGGAGCATGGGATACTCAAAGCAGACTATATGTTGTATTCTGGTTCACTGTCAGAGTGGAGGAGACACCCAGAAGGAGCTTCGCCAGGCACAAGTTGAGATCCCCATACGTGTGCATCCTCAGACGTATGTCCAGGAACATGTCAGCAATAGAGTGCTTGGAAGACATTACATTGGCTGGGAGGATGGACTGTGTTACAGTGAGCTAGCCTATCCTGAGTGAGGTGCTAGCAAGAGGCTCACAGTTCTTCTAGTGTGCAGAAACTGCCTCTTTAACTGGATCATGATATTTAGTAAGCAGGACACTGGGGCATTAAGAAGACACAGGTGTGGTTGGGCTCTTTGTTTTACTGACCAAGAATGTGCCAGGACCTGTCCGACTTGACAACTGAGTGGTAGGTCCAGAAGCCCAATAGAAGACCACAGTGCCATTGGTGAAGCTGCATGTAGTAGGTGCACTATTTGTATAGCCGTACAACACATTCATCTTAGTTGTGGTGGATCATGGCACCAGGTCGCCAGAGGCGGGACCTCTGAGGAGCACAGCAATAAAGGTAGTTGTGAGTGCACTTCATGAGTTTGTTTCACTGGTCGGGGTTTATAAGACTGTAATCTCAAAGTATGCATTGGATGCAACAGAGGTCTGATACACACTAAATATAATCACACAATAAATGTATACATATATAAAAATGTGAATAAAAGGTCACACAGCAAACAATTGAAAACATATGTAAATTGAAATGTAAATTGATACTTGTATAGCGCACTACTCACCTGCAAGGGTCTCAAGGCGCTTGTACGAATACCGCTGTGGAACCCATCCTGGCTTTCCCTGTGAGGCGTCCACTCCTGGGCACCCCCAAGGTGGAGACCAGGCATCCTTAGCGTTGTGGGGGCCGTTGTGGAGATTAAGCAAGCTATTGCCCAGAGTTGCAGAGTGGGACTCCATGATCGGAATAGGCACCGAGGCGAGAATTATCAGGTCGGTGGAATTTTGAGCCCAAGACCCGCTGAGGCGGGGAATTGAACCCTGGTCCCGGGCTAGACCTCTGCATCAGGGTCTGCCGCTCTAATCATTGAGCCACACTTCTCCAGTAGCCAAATGATACCCAAAGATTTAAAGCTCCAAGAGTCTTCCAAGCAGATTAAACATCAGGGATCGGATCGCTGCACCACACTAACATTAACAATGAAACATTTGAATTGGAGAGTATTTGACTAGCTATGTACACACTAAGGGCCTGACTCACAAGCTGAGGGATATAACATTATATTGCTATTGTAAATCAGCCACCAGGACAAAAAAATACAGTTGAAAACGTTGTCACCACTTGCTATTTTTTTCTACTTATTTTCATTAAAACATTCAGGTATCCACAGAAATGACACCTTGCTTTATTCAGAAGTTTGACCCAAGAGCATGAGTCAATGATTCCATAGTCAAGGTGAAAGAAATGGGTACAGTCATTAAAACAACCTCAACATTTAAAAGGCCTTATTCTGCGATTTGCGGACGAGATGCCCTCATGGATGCCAATTCATCAAAATGCTAGTGTAGCGGAAGTGACATCACATGCCATGTGACCCCCCTGGCTGATACCAGAGGAAGTGACATCACATGACTTTTAAAGGATGACATTACAGGAAGTGACATCACCTGCTCTTTGACCCACCCGATGATGTTACAGGAAGTGACATCACATACACTTTGACATGGTGACATCACAGGAAATTACATCATCTGCCCTTTGGACCCCCATGAAATCAAAGGAAAAAAAAACAGCAGGAACTTTGACTTGGTGCTATCACAGGAAGTGATGCATCTAACTTTTTGTTACTTGCATCACACACAGAGGCTGGAAATCCCTATAGATACAAAAAGTACCCTATAAACTTACTTGTTCATACACACATGCTCATACATCCCACAGACCACGCTCTCAATGACACACATGGCAGTCCTGTCATATTGCCCCCAGTCAAAGTATTTGTTCAAACCATAATATCTGGCTCTATGGACATTAGGCACAATGTCAGTGAAACTGTGTGTGGAGGTGTCTAGTAGCACTGCGGACGTGGCTTGGCCTTCAGTAGCTCACAATGATTTTCACAGCTCAGAAGTAGCTCTCACTACAGAAAAGGTTGGAGGCCTCTGATGTAGGCAGTCACAGGATAAACTCACTGGTGGGTGAGATGGCCGAGTGTCTTTCAAATGCAAGCATCTCAATGCGAATGGGTTAACATTAACACAGCTGTGCTGTGTACTGCCTTGAAGAAGTGCAGCAGGTGCTGCCTTGCAAGAGTTATCCGTGCGGGAAATCCTGATGCTGAGGTCTTATCAAGTTTTAACCCCTCGAAGGGTTGTGTGAGTTTCATGAAAACATGCTATACTTCATGTGACATTCACATGCTATACACAGGTTTAATGACCACAGGACCACATCCTAGCTTTTCCCTATCATGCAAGCAGACCAGTTATAACCACCAGAAGTTCAGAAATGAGGGGGGGGGGGGGGGTAGTATTTTCACTAATGTAGACTACTAAACTGGCGTAAACACACACATTAATAAAACACAAGCACCAAATTAGGAGGCAACTAAGGAAGCCAAACATGGTCACAATCCGCAACCCCATTCCGCCATACTAGGGGGCATATTACCAAGCAATAGCGATAATTATCGCTATTGCTTGGTTAGAGACAAAAATTTACAGCTGAGCTGCGGCGATTTTTATCACAGATAAACCTTGGTATTACCAAGGTTTATCGCAAATGCGATAAAAAACGGCCGCAATGCATGAATATCGCTCAAAAGTCAGCGATATTCATGCATTACTGAGCTAATGCTCTTAGCCATGTTATCCACCTACCATTGGATAACATTGCTAAGAACTGCTCAGGGCAGGTGTTAGCTTTTGGAGATATTCGCGCTTAGCGCGAATATCTCCAAAAGTTGGTAATAGGAGATAGCGATGTTAGCAACTGTTTCCAGTCGCTAACATCTTGGCACGCCCACTTTGCATGTCATTAGTGATAAATATCACTGACATGCAAAGTGGGGCCCAAGATGGTCGCTATCTCCTACTAGCTGTCGCTAACTGGTGTTAGCGACAGCTAGGTAATAGGGAGATAACTTTATCTCCGCTTTCTTGGCTTTTAAAGCCAAAAAAGCGGAGATAAATCCCCTTGATAATATGCCCCTTAGTTTTGGAAATATCAAAATTACGTGCTAATGACATTTACCTCAGTGGAGTTACGCCAGTCATAGAGTACACTTTTTAAATTTTGCAACATGTTTGCACAGTCATCTGATTTTGTGCCCTTGCACTGTCTGGTCCCTTCGCTAATATAAAAGGAACAAGCTTAAGAGACATTTCAATTGAAATATATTCATTTACTGGCTGATAAACCTTGCACGGGTGACTGCTCTTTGTTTTTGCGTCCTCATATGTGTGTGTGTGTATCTAAATTAATTGGACACAGTATGGACAAAAAGGTCACGGTGAAAAGGCGACATGAAGAAGAAACCCATTTTAAAGCACATTTCTCTGTGAGGATTTGGTAACAGTGTGCGTATGTAGTGTATACATGAGACCTGAATCCTAGCACAATATATGACGTTGCTAAGTGTTGTACTAAATCTGACCGTTACCTAATTAAACATTCAAAATAATCTTGCATTCTTAATATATATATTAATAGACTCCAATATCACATTATTATTAAACACTTCAGAGAGAAGGGAAATAAATGTCGTATTGTGATGTCTTTGATCAGTGTGTTCCAAGTATGAGTCTTTCACCAGAATAAACATTGACACATGACTTGTACTTGTTGTACAGGGCATTATGTTGACTTAGAACAAATTCAGCCGAGTTCAATATTTAATGTCTGTTGAAAATGTCATAATATCATCGGCGAGGATACAAGACAAGGAGCGCTTCACTTCATAACTATAAAACTATACTTTGTTTGCACGAAGGCAAAGGCACACAGTGATGCTATTGGGAGGAAGACAGAGCGGAATTAGATCAGACAGAGAACAAAGTTGAATATTTGCGACTGAAGCAAAAATCAGCTTTAGAAAGTTGTTATGAGTAAAGCTGTATGGCTTAGACTGGAAGAAAATAATGTATACAGGAGAGTATGGACCTGCGGCTTGTGTTGATAAGGGCGGCTGTATCACTAAAAGGAACCTATTCCCTGGTCAGCCACCCCAGTTGTGAGTGCAGAATTACACAGCTGCTGTGCAGTGGCTCACTGGACTGAAGTGAGGGAGTGAGGAGACTCTTGTACACCATGGGGGACATGTTATTGTACAGACCCATGCTCCGCCCATAATCAGGCAAGACGGGGCCCTGGCTGTGCTTACGGTGCATGTGGAACACTGGCTGCACAAGAGGAGGGAGGAAATCCTACATCGAGAGGGAATCCACAAACAAGCGACACATTTTATTTCCACTCAAGGCCCGCTGTCCCCGTAAAACTGATTAGGGCTCGGCTAGCCCTGTTAGAGTCAGAGCAGACAGCGGAAGCGAAGAAGCCACTTCAGGCCATGCACTGGCCATTGGCTACTGCCCCAGGGACCATCATAATGATGCACTTGCCACTAACTTGGGACTTATGGGGGTATGGCATTCAAATAAGGCAAAGCACTTACTTCTACTTGCTGCTTGCTTCTTTAGAGCAGCAGAGGTTGGCTGCGGGCCCGCGGCTCACACAGTCAATATGGCAGACAACGTATCGTCTACATTTTGACAGAGTATCAGCCATACTCTAAATATGGTCCAAATATTTTTCTAGAGAAGGGCATTGCATTCCAATTTTCCACAGTAACTAAAGGGAACGTCAGTGGACACCCTCCAGCAAAGACGGACACAGATTGAGTGGATTTTAAATCACTGCGGGTGACTTAGAGCCAGGGGACGCTCCCCAACAGATCTCTGCCTTTGGGGCTGTGGGAGTGGAGGGACATTCTTCCATAATATATGGACATGACCAGTGCTCCAAACTTTCTGGATCGAACTACAAAGAACCCATGGGAGATTACTATGGAACACCCTCCCAAAACAGAGAAGAAATGCATCTTACACATCTGGGGAGTAGAACCGCCACCAAAATAGGCCTTATAGTAGCTAAGCGGAATGTTGCACGACTATGGGGGGCAGCGAGGATCCCAAACGTGAGGGAATGAGAGCGGGATATGGACTGGTGCATGTTGAATGAGAAGCAGATATATAAAACTTTTCAAATAAAATAAAATAAATAATATATCAAGGGAGGGGCTGTCCGTGGGAAAAGATCTGGGCAGGATGGCGCTCTTATAGGGGCTTAGATGTGGGGCCCACCTCATCACACGAAGATCGGGAACAAGACACACTTCTAGCCTAGAAATACTGTGGAGACAAATCCGTCCCTATTACCTCTTACTCAAATCACTCTACCCCATGTGTACAAATGAAAGTCCTTTTTTCCAATCATTGCCCTGCTATCTCTTTTTGCTGTTTGATGATATGTCTATTTAATGCTTTTCTCTTTGTTTGAAAATAATAAAAAGATTTATAAAAAAAAAATCACTGCAGGCGGTAATTTGGGACCCTCAATTTTAAAGTTTCAGGAGTTAACTGGTAAAAGTTGACGTCTGTAGTTTAGTGGGATGTCAGAGAAGGAATAAAAACATTACAGCATGACCGTCCAGTACAACCCCCACTACGCTAACACACATCCAGCAGCTTAGGGAAAGCTTTGAAAATGTAAAAAAGAAAAAAAGGCTCACTAATCTGGGGAGGATTAATAACAGCATAATCCTCTTTACAGCAGTATCTACTTATCTGCGTCTAGATCTCCACGTGAACTCTGGCCTGAGCGCACACAATCCGATTTAACAGCATTGCACTTTCTACTGCACCATCCTGGCACCACACAGAGACAATTACACTTGCCTCTTAGCGGTTAGACCGTGTTCATTCATCAATCATCCCAGCCCATGGTACATATCCATTTGTAACTGCTGCGCCTGCGGTGCCCTCTGGGGAGCTCCCTGACTCTACCTTTTGCGCCCATAATTCTCCCAGATTCGAGATCAGCCATTTCATGCTTCTCTAGTAGCCGAGAAGAGGAGTAGCAGCGTTGTTTATTAACCAGCCCATCACATGAACCATAAAGCATCTCATGAGCTGCAACTGATGACACAGACACAATTTCAGGAGGCACAAGGAAGGTCACAGTTGCTACTCCCGTGCTCTTCCTTGCCACATCCATTAGTCTTTGAAGTTATTTTACTAGGTTTACCCTTATTTTTGGATTTTCTTATCCTGCTTTCATCTGTTATTTTATCAGAGTCAAGAGCTGGGCTATGTCATTTCGTATGATACTACTCAGCCATACTTAATTTGTTGTAACTTCCTGTGACATTAGGAAGGTCAAAGAATGTGATATCACTTTCATTTCCCTTGTGATTTTGATGAAATACCACCTGTGTGTGTGTTTTTGCTAGGTTTCACTTTCTGGTTGTCAGTTGCCTAGAGGCCTGGATAGACCTAATCTGCCCCTTTCTCGAGCACTTGGTTAGAAGGTGGTACTAATCTGTGCGGTGTGAACTATATGGGGTATAATGCAACCATGTCTAAATTATTTAGAAATGAAAAGTTATTTTGGCCAAACGAATGCGGTAGTCACAATGTAAAGGAAAATAACCATATGGGTTCTTGATATTTTCGGTCTGGGACTGAAAAACAGCAATACATAAAATACAACTGAACAAGTGCTGAAGGGCCCAACTGGAAGTGGTTAACAACTATATTCTTCCCACAATAGGACCCGCCTCTTTGAGTTGACACGCATGTGATGGACTCGAAGGGATACCTCGCAGCCCTATACAGGGCTAAGTGGGGCGGAGAGATTCCCAAACACATGAGATCAGTTCTTGAAGTTTGGAAGTAGACAAACAGGTATTTGGGAATGGGAGGGAAGTCTGGCAAGTGAAACACCCTTATGAGATAGCGATGCACCAACAGAAGTAGGCAAACTGAGGGGTCTTCTGGAATTGGACATCATCTGCATCAGCAACCTGGGTGACATATGGAAAGGGTCGAGGACCAGTTTCTCTCAAAACACTTCACAAAGAATACCTAATGGCAGACCTGCAGCTTTAATGCTACATTCAAATCGACATGCGCTTTCATCCCATAAGAAAAAGAATTAGAACAGAAATGACGTCACCACTGGAGGACAGCGCCCACTATGAAACTCTCCTCAAAAAGGCAATCTTTTTGATCTGTAGGGCAATAGTCAACAACTTCCCTGATCGTCTAGGGCAGCGGTCTTCAAATTTTTTAATGGCGCCCCCTCCTCCGTGGAAAAAAATAATAATAATTGGGCCCCACTCAGAATTTTTCATAATTATTCTATTAAATTGGCAATATTTAAATATGTCAGGACTTATTTAAACATTGCAGCTAAGTTCTGTTACCATTTTACAAATGCACCTAAATACATGATTGCCAAACACATTATTCTCGTCAGGCAGGCCTTACTAGCGAGTAAAAGTATCCACAGTGCGATTATTATAAATGCAGTGCTTAATTTGTGCCAGTGCTTTCCGGTGCTTAGCACCAGCACTTATTTCCCAGGGCCGGGTCTATATAATTTCTCTCCCCTCGGGGGTGTGCCCAGTAATTATTGCTTGCCTGTGGTGCACGTTCCCTGTTCTACTCATAGTCAAGTCAAAGTTTCTTTATTTGGTTAAAATTTAAAACCATCAAAGCATAGATCACATCACTCCTCTTATACATTACACATTATAAATACGACAGACATTAATACATATGCAAATTTTAAAAAGACCATTTACCGTCCATAGATACACCCCCCAACCAAAAAAACACCCTTGGCATTCAAATAAATACATTAAAAGTTTGTCACACGGCTTGTATCGGGGCAAGATGGCCACTGACAGACCGTAGGAGAGCAGTCGCACTACCCCTCTCTCCTGCTCTGGTGTAATGGATGCGATACCCTGTGCACCCTGTACCCGATAGACGATGCTGCTCATCACAGAGTGGCTTGCAAAATTGTTACGAAGTCCCAGAAAGACGACACAGAGAAGTACTCACCTGGAAGACTCCGAGGCAGTCCCATTGACACTTAATGTGGTGTGGCGCATGAAAGCCTTTCTGAAGATCCGCTTTGCACAGGGAAGGATACAGCGCATACATGCAATGGCGCCTAGAGGAGTGAAGCCCAAAGAGCAGAAGGAGACAAAGGAATCAGCCCTTGTGCCTGCATCTACAACACCAAGTACAGCGGTTCCCATATCACTTCGTGGGGGGGCTGTCACGAAGAGACTGGCGGCGGCGGCCAAGAACACAGAAGCGGCGGGTGGAGCATCATGACCAAGATGCAGGGGAAAAAGACGCAGCCTCCGAACCTAGCAGGAAAGGCATCAGAGGTCGTTTACCTGCCGTCGAGAGAAGTAAAGATGTTGCAGGCAAAGACATGCTGCGGCAGCCTACCTTATTCGAAGTTTTCCCCGCGACGGCTGGGACACTAAGATCCGAGGTGAGCCTGGTTGATACAGGAAAGGCCCCATCCAGACTCCTCGCAGCATCGAGCAGGGTGCTAGACAGAGCGAGCGGAGCCAGGATGGAACGGGTGGGGACGAGGATGGACCAGACAGCGCTGTGGCAGAGACAAAGGCAGGGAGGAAGGATGGACCGGCGAGAGCCGTCGCACCGGCTTCTGCAGCGCAGGGAATGACGCTGGACACAGAAGGCCATCCACAGATGGAGGTAAGGGACTCAGCAGTAGTTGCGAAGCCCGCTCCAGGAATTGAAACAGTCGTTGTGGTGAGAGCAGTAATCGGAGGACAGGCATTGGCCCCGGACCTGGTCCCGGCCCCGGCTTTTCCACCGGCCACGCAGGTACAGCCACAGCAAAAAGAAATGGTGGGGACTGTGTCCACAGGCCATATAGCGGGGGGTAACACCTCACATAAGACTGAGAAGGGGAAAAAGGCAGCTATCCAGGCGCTAGCTTTGCAGGCAAAATGAACGGAAGCAGCTAGCCGCTTGAAGCACAGGGGACTCAATAATAGAAACGAGAGTTTGAAGAACAGGACAAATTCTGTCCCAGGATATGCAGGGCCAGGGAGATCAGGAAAACAGAAAGAAACAGCAATACCTGGGTCCCCCAGTGATGACTGTTTTTTTTCATTGAATGATGATACCCGGTCCTCAATTTCAATTGGGTAGAGCATGTCTGGGGATTCCGAGTTTGAGTCCGACTCTGGGTCCAAATCAGATATATCCACTGAAGAGCGCACCACACTCCACAGAGAATCTGTAGGAACAAGGCGTCACAGGGGGGGATCTCGGACCAAGCAAAGGCTAAGAAGTAGCCCTCCATACGGGAAGGTGGCCAAGAGGTTGGATTGAGACTATGCCGCAACATCCCAACTATACCAGGAGAATGGTGGCCTAGATGCACAGCAGTGCACTGTTGAGCAAGAGACGCCACAGCCTCCTACTATGGGAATACTATTTGGCACTCTCAAGCAAATGCAAGGGGAGGCCAGGGCTGAGACCAGAAGGGCCAGGCAAGCATCCCAAAAAATACATGGATCACTTAGGAAAATGAATAGGCTGTATGCAGACATGGCAGGAAGGGTCACCCAAGTGGAGGAGCGGACTGGGAATCTTGAGGATGAAGTCTCAAAATGGCAGGAGTTTAAAGAGACACAGGAGAAGCTGGCGGAAGACATGAAATGGAAGCTCGAAGATTTCGAGAATCGCCAAAGACGCAACAATGTTAGGCTCCTGGGAGTTGCAGAAGGAACAGAGGGGCAAGACATCCGCTCCTTCGTGGTAGCACTACTAAAAGGGGCATTTACAGAGTTGTCAAATTGGAATTGGGAGAACGAGGTTCAGAGGGCACACAGATTCCCCCTGACCCAGAAGAAGGGTTATGCCTGCGTGGCAGACTCTAAACCTAGAGCAATCCTGGTTTTCTTTGGAAACGACATTCTTCGGCAGGAGGTTATGGACAAAGCAAAGCCGAAGCAAAAAGAACAGCAGAGGGGATTACATTTTTTGCCCGCCCAGACTTTTGCCACGCAACAGTAGAGAGGAGGTGGAGATTAAGGCAAATGATCCCGGCTTTTCAGTCTTTGGGTCATGAGGTTTTCTTGCTCTTTCCATCATGCCTAAAATTGCTGGTAAATGGGAGGGTTAGAATGTTCTATTCAGAGGTGAAGGCGCAAGAGTTCCTGAGAGAGTTAAAGGAAAAGAAGGCTCAAGGGGGAGGCACCTTAATGACATATAAGACGTAGGCACTCTATGAAGGGGTTTGGTAGTTCGAGGTCTGATACTCCGGTCAAGGTGGTGGGAAAGGGTTGCAGAGTGCTGGACAATGGTACGGATTGAAAAAGTGACGGGGGCGCGACTATCTACGGACATACCGCAGCTACACATAGGTCATGACTGACCTATTTGCCTGTAGGGGGGGAGTCTGTGGGAGGAGGGCAGGGGGGTGGGGGGGTGGCATTGCAGGGCACACTTCAGAAGGACACTCGATGAGACACAGACATGACACACTAAGGAATTCAGTTGTTAGAGAGATAGTAAGGGACACTGCAGGTTCAGAAACAAAAAAAGAGGATTTGAGCACTCTTGGTCAGGATGTAAGGATTGGCCAACTTGATAAGGCAAAGGGATGAGTACCAGAATAATTACTATTAACGTTTGTGGCCTGAATGATCATTCAAAAAGGCAGCGAGTGGCGGTCTACTTCAGAGCTTCAAGGGCTGATTTTATTTGTTTACAGGAAACCCATATAGAAGGTAATAAGGGGTACCTCCTGGATCAATTAGGCTTTCATGTGTTGGCACACTCAAAACAAGGGTCAAAGACTAGGGGTGTGGCAATACTTGCAAAAAATAATCAGGTCCCAGTCAGGAAAAAATTGGAGGATTTATGGGGTAGATGGGTCTTAGTAGAATGCTTGGTTAATGGTGACTGGATTACGATAGTTTCCATCTATGGCTCGACGGAGGCCGACCCAGAGATCTTCACATTCCTAGATCTTGAGCTCCCGGCATGGGCCCCCGTAGCGATTCTGGGGGGATCTTAATATCAATGGTATAGGTGGGCTTGGTTTTCACCCGACAGAAAAATATCAAGGGCGTAAGAAAAGGGTTTTCAGGGCAATCATTAATCTGGCAAAAAATAACTCACTAGTCGACGTGTGGTCTACACTTAACACACAGGACGATGGGGCAACTTATTTCCCTTCTGCGTAAGGTTAGATTACTCTCTGATCTCAAATAGATTGGTAGCAAAATTGCAGATAGAAAAACTACCCAGCATCATATCAGACCACAACCCATTAGTGCTTTCTTTAGATGCCTCAATAAAAACCAGACCCACGCTTAAGTGGACCTTTGAACGCAGATTATTAAAGGATAGCAGCTACGTTCTGCATATGAAAAAATGGATAAAAGATTACTGGGAGATTAACTGGCATAGCACTGCTGCAGGTTTTACCTGGGATGCCTTTAAGGCAGGGGTACGTGGGGAAACTCTGAGCTATATCCTATTTAGACAAAGGAAGGAGCGGGAAAAGGCTTCTAGGTTGTCCCAGATTGTAGCAGACGTGGAGTCAGAACTGGGGGCATTAACTCTAGCAAGGGCACCCATAGACCAGACCCTTGTTAAATTAGCTAGGGCAAAGGCGGAGGCAGGGGGAAACATTGCGTCAAAAGCAGCAGCGGTATACACAGCAAGGAGGGAGCACTGTCATGAATATAGTGAACGGGTGGTCACACCCTAGCAGTCCGAACTAGGCAAAAAGCGGCACTGGATGAGATAAAGGGAATCGTGGATACCACTGGGAGCCTAGTAACGGAGCCCGCTGGGAAATGTGAGATGTTTAGACGATTCTACACTAAACTCTATAGTGAGGATCAGTTACCCGACCAGGTGCAAACACAAAAGTATCTTGCAGACATACCACCCCTAAGGCTTATGCAGGAAAGTAGAGACAAATTATAGGCATTTATGGAGGAGGAAGAAGAAATCAGATCCGCCCTGGCGAGCCTGCCTGCAGGAAAAGCCGCAGTACCAGATCAGATACCCATCGAGTTCTATAGAACCTTTCAGGCAGAGATTTTTTAAATACTTGGTGGAAACATTGCAGCAGGCACAAGGGGGTCATTCTACACCAAACTCATGGGCGGGAGCTGAAATTGTTATTATTCTTAAAAAAGGCAACCCATCGACAGAGTCAGGGTCCTACAGGCCAATTACATTACAGAATGCGGACACAAAAATTTACTCTAAAGTGCTGGCCTCCAGGCTCTCCAGAGTGATAGATATACTAGTTAGTAAGACACAGCATGGATTTATTCCAGGGAGAGGTACAACAGAACATATTCGGAGGGTTATTACCTTATTTGACGCCTCAGAGGTCTCAGGAGACCCAATGTCTGTTATGCTTTTGGACGCAGAGAAAGCGTTCAACCGGGTCTCCTGGGACTAACTTTGGTCGTCGTTACACTGGGCAGGTATAGAGAACAACTTCATACAGGCCATACAGGTGCTGTACTCAGCACCCACAGCACGCGTCAGGGTCAATGGGGAATACACGAAGGAATTATAAATTAGATGGGGCACAAGGCAGGGCTGTCCCTGCTCTCCACTGTTATTCACCTTATACCTGGATCCACTGCTGCGTAGAATGATTGCAAATAGGGACATCCCACCGGTTAAGACCATGGGTGGAGAATGTAAAGTACTTGCGTACACCGACGACGTAGCTGTCATCTCGCCGGCCCCCACAGAAGCTATTAGGGAAATACAGAAAGAAGCTGTAATATTTGGTAAAATCTCTGGTTACTCCCTCAACAAAACGAAAACGCAAATTATTAAAAATAATAAGGTGCTTTGCTCTGATAACCGCATCATAGACTCAGGGGTATACTTGGGGGTAGATATATCAGCAAACCTGGATAGTATTGTGGCAAAAAACATTGAGCCAATAATTAATAAGGCAAAAAAAGATCTGGACAGGTTGCACAATCTTCCCTTCTCGATAGTGGGGCGGGCGAATGTTATAAAAATGATATTACTGCCAAAGCTGTTATACATTTTTAGGATGATCCCGTTTACATTTGAGGCGAAATGGTACACTGCTTTGGAGCAGATGGTAAATAGATTTCTATGGGCACACAGGAAAACGAGGCAGGCCTTGAGGTACATGGCACTCCCTAGAGATAGAGGCGGTTGGGCCGTACCTGACTTTAGAGTGTATCACTGGACGGCGGACCTCCAATACATGTCTGAGCTTATTGGCGGAGCATCAGAACAAGTAGCGGACTCTGCTTCAATATACTCAGTACTGTTAGGAGGAGAAGCATGAAATGCGTTTTTAAAATCCTTACCCCGGCAATCACGCAGCTCTTCAACAAATTGTTAGAAACAGCTGTCTTCCAAGAAATATGGAAACAAGCCATAGTCACCCCGCTACTAAAAAAAGCAGGCTCGAACGTAACAAACCCAGCCAACTACAGACCTATTTCTCAACTCCCCCACCTCTCCAAAGTGCTGGAGAAACTAATTAACAAACAGCTGTCTAAATATTTAGAGGACAACAACCTACTGGACCCCACCCAAACAGGATTTAGAGCCACCAACAGTACAAAGGCCACACTACTGGCTGTCACAGACAGCATAGGAAACTCCCTGGACCAGGGCAAAGCTGTGGCCCTGATCCTGCTAGACCTGTCGGCAGCGTTCGACACGGTCGCCCACCACCTAATACTAGAAAATCTGAAAGGGAAAGGGGTGAACGGGAAAGCCCTTGTATGGATTGGCTCTTTCCTACATAACAGAACTCAGACGGTACAACTTGGAGCCTTCCTATCCAAGCCCAAGCAACTCAAATGCGGGGTCCCACAGGGAGCATCCCTCAGCCCCACACTGTTCAATGCCTATGTATCACCTTTGGCAAAAATTGGAACAAAATGGGGTCTGGGGGTATGCTCCTATGCCGACGACACGCAACTCACAATCACACTGGGGAAAGGGCATGAAGACAGCAAACTCAGACTTAACAACTGCCTAACAGAAATGGCCGCTTGGATGGCAAATCACTGCCTCAAGCTAAATGCAGACAAAACCGAGATTCTACTCTTCGGTGAAGCCAAACACATTTGGGATAATTCATGGTGGCCCGCCACATTGGGAGATGCACCTGCACCCAAGCAGTCGGCAAAAAACCTAGGCATCACGATCGACGATACACTATCCATGCAGGCCCACATCCGAACCCTATGCGGGAAAAGCTTTGCCACTCTGAAACTCCTGAGAAGGCTCTTCCCATGGATCCCCATGGAAAGCAAGAAATCAGTCACACAGGCCCTACTGGTCAGTAGGTTGGACTACGGCAATGCCCTCTTTGTGGGCATGCCAGACTACCTATTTAAACGACTACAGGTAGTGCAGAATGCTGCAGCCAAGCTAGTATGCAATAAAGGCAAATACAGCTCTACCAAAGAATGCCTAAAACAACTCCACTGGCTGCCCATGCGCCAAAGAGCCTGCTTCAAGCTCATCGGTTATGCCCATAGATCACTCAACAACACGGGCCCATTGATTCATCAGGACAGAATACACTTCTACTCCCCCGCCAGACCACTAAGATCACAACACCTCGCCCTTGCAAAAACAAAGAAAATAAAAAAGACCAAGGCAGGAGGACGAGCCTTCTCCTACCTGGCGGCACGACAATGGAACCAACTCCCAGTGGAACTCAGACTAACCAACAACTATAATATCTTCAGAAAGAAACTCAAAACACACCTCTTCCCCAGATAATAACTCCCTACACCTGACCATCCCACCGGCTACTGTAATCCTCAGCGCCGTGACATCCCTTGGGATAAAAGTTGCGCTCTATAAATAAATAAATAAATAAATAAATAAATAAATAAATATACTGACTTCGGTTACTACAAGAGAACTAAATCTAAAACCCTGATCGCAGCATATAAAATATGGGCAGCATTCAGAAAGAAGTTTGGACTTGGGAGATACAACGCATACACACGATTGTATGGGAATAAAGCACTCCCGGCAGAAATTTTTGCGGACTCTGTCTTTTCAGACTGGGGACGGCATGGAATCATGAGCAGTAAAGATCTGACGGGAGCACAGGGGCTGCATCAGTTCTCTGAGGTACAGCAGATATACGGCGTTGACACGAAAAGCTTTTATAAATACCTGCAAGTAAGAAGCTTCCTGGGGTCAAAGAAGGGGGGCCCGGCTGGATTTAGGGAAAATCCAGTAATGGAATACATCGCAAAAAAAGGGAAATGCACAATTAAGAGAATTTATTTTGAACTCTTAGAAAGTAGAGAGGATGACTTAAGGAAACATGAAGATAAGTGGGCTGAGAGATTGGGGGTAGGGCAGGAAAGCTTCCAACTATCATTAGAATTAGGGATGAATATACTGTGCTGTGCCGCATTACAGGCGCAACATTATAAAACTATCTTCTCCCTGTATTACACACCGGCCAAGATCGCACAATGGGGGGGCACTTCTGGAATCACATGCCCACGTTGTAATAGCTCAGAAGCAGGGGTAGCTCACATCTTTGCTACATTCCCAACTCTACTTCCTCTACACAAAGAAATTGAAATATTTCTGGGAAAAGCCATGGGTATTAACACGGTGCTCAGACCAGCAAGAGTTGTCCTGGGAGTAGACGGGGAATGCACAGCTAACAATTTTTTGTTAATAGCAATGGCAGTGTTACGACTTTGCGTGGCAACAGCATGCTTTTTTTTTTATAACATTTTATTAAGGCTGCTGAGGCAATCCACATTTGCAAAGACCAAGTATACATCACGTACATATTAATATCAGTTACCACATATAACATTGCAATTAGTACATTGAAGTGTCCAGCAGGATTGCGTATTAGAACATAGTGAATGATACAGGGTAAACATTTTCTGATAAGGCAACAGAAATGCAAAAAGAATAAAATGAAGAGCGCGAAAATTGAAAGTAAGATAAAAGAAACAAAATCATAATTACTAGATTGCAAGACCACCACAGTAATTCAGCTCGTGTGGTGGCGAACACCATCTCTGACAACAGCCACAGTCCAGCCAAAGCAGACGATATCCTACACCACTCCTCCAGGACATGGACAGTGTTCAGTAGCCTACACAGTTGTGTGATCATAAGAAGGTCAGAGAAATGATTCGAACACTGTACAATCTCTATGTGCGGCAGGCAAAGCATCCCTGGAGCCAGGAAAGGCAACGCGTCACCAAACTACCAGGACCTAGCCACAGGCTTCGAAGGGTAGAAGTGAGCCACAGTTGAATCAATACCAATGCGGGTGCAAAGAAGGAGTACTAAAAAATACTGTAGAAAAGGGGCAAGGGGAATATTTATCGACCTAGTGTCCCATTCCCCTATTTTACATCACAAACTACAAAAGAAGAAAACTAGGTCTAAAGTGTGTGTTAATACAAAGGCTAATGAAAAAGAGACTAACAACTATACAAAATAACTATACAAAATGAATCATATCTGGCTGAGAAATTCCCATCCGACCACCCTTATTGGTGGAGTATCGTCATGTGGGAGTTAGTACATGATCCTGATACCGCCTCCAACCATCAAAAAGACGGTGCGGATCTGGATCTGTGAAGAAACTCTAGCCAAGATAATGTTCAAAGAATGGAAAGATGATAGGGTGCAGTGCTCAAGTGAAACTGAAACTAAAATTGACTACTTAAACAAAAAATATGTTTAATGAAGATTGTCTAAGTGTCAAAATTAAAACCACGCCCCATAGAAAAATTATAACTATACAGTGGCGCTGTGCAGGACGGTCAACATGTTTCAGACAGTTTGGAACAACTTTCCGGCTTTCGTCAGGACCAATAGATGTAATAGCTACTGCAGATATATAAGGTGTAGTGAAAAAAAGGGAACATTTTAATACTTTACGAAGTAGTACTCTCCCTGGACCTTGGAGCCCCAATGTATCCTGGAGAGCTAATTTTTCATTTATTTTCCTGTTGTGACATAAAAACATACAACAAGGGTATAGAAAGAATAAACATGTATATAGCCACTTTACACACAGACAATGTAAAAACAACACACTAGCATAAGTAATTTTTACTTAGCAAATTAACAAAAATCAAAAAAAAAATTTGATCTCACTTCCAGGGAGGTATTAGCCTCCACTGGAATACTCACCCAGCTTTGTGTGGGAGAAGACCTCACCTCGCCCGGCAACCTACTCGGGAAATTGAGGCCCGCTCTATTTTGCAAAGAAGAGGGGGGGGACATAGTATTTATCATATAATATGTCTAGCTCACTGGCTCTGCATAAATGACAAATTTCAAAATAATGGACAACACACACTCAACAAGAAGACCAGCCGCGTTAGGGACCATGGGATTCTAATGAGAAGCATAGGTTTGTCTAATTGCTTCTACACTGTTAAAGGAGGCAGTGTCAAAGCTTGTCTATAATACAAGGGGGATAGCCCCTGTCACATCTCACCAAGTGTGAATCATTGGTAAGCACAAGATATAGAAATATATAAGTTAAAATAAGATACTGAGGTCAATTGCCTTGCATCTTACAAAACAGGAATGACTTACCAAAAAGTCGACCCAGGAGCTAGGGGCTGGAGAACTCACCTGTCCGTCGGTACCTCTCGCAATCATCCAAGAGGAGGTGGAGGTACCGACGGACTGCCCTTTCCTGTTTAAATACTAAGGCTAATTGGTCTGAAACTCCTAATTGCGAGTAGCTAATTGGTTTGTTAATGATTGCAAGCTTGGTATCTTGCTTAGCGCATGCGCACTCAGAACGAGTGCACTACTATTCTTGACCGTGTTTAGTGCGCGTGTGCCAGAGTATGATGATCCAAACGAGGCACTTCTTATTGTGCAAATGTAAGGGACCTCTGTCTTCTCTTCGCGCTTGTGCAGGCTAGTCCGCGCGTGTAGGTCGTGTCAGTGAGTCAAACGGAGCTCTATTCTCCATACGCGCATGTGCAATTGTGGTAAACAGAAGATGAACGCGCGAGTTTAGGAGAATATTTCAGCGCACATGCGCAATAGTACAGTGTGAATATGTGATGTTACATGACAAAGCGCAAGTGATATATTAGGAAAAAGTGTTTTTTCACATGCATGAAGGCAATAGTCTACAGCTCATTTCCTGATTTTTAGAAAGTGTATATACACTCTTCCTTGACTTTATGAATATTACTGATTAGCATGATTTTGTCCAATATTCACAGATCACTAGGAAGTGCAGCCTGGTGTTGTAGGTGTAAATAAGTAACTTCTTATATACCACGAGTACAGGAACGTGGTAAAAACATTCCCAGAACTAGGTTGTGTCAGTAATTGATGATCAATTTATTCTTAATTTGTGCACTTTGATGCCAGAAATAAATCGAGAGTAGGGCAGGATGATCTAGTGTTGTCATACTCAGTTTGACATATGTCAATCTTCTTATTATAAGCTGATAAATGTACATCACTATGTTCATTCTCCAGTGTGTATACGCTGAAGTCAAAAAGAAGTGCATAATGATGTCATAATGTCTGTCTAGGACTACAGGGAAACCCAGGGAATTGCATCATTAAGGCCCCTAGTGTCACATTGAAGCTTGAAAATCCATTTCTGCTCTTTCAAAAATAGAAAACCTGACACGTCACTAATGTGTGATGGGATAAACGGGTGTTCTAGTATTACCCACCGTAGATCTTCTGCCTGATGTTTATGAGAAATGAAGTGATTGGTGAGACAAGTAGACTGCTTTTGGCGTCTGATGGTGCTCTTTTGTTCACTTATTCAGGTTTTCATTTTTCGAGTAGTGTGGCCAACGTATCTCAATGAACAGGGGCACGTTATCATATATATAACTCCCTCTGTATTGCAATTAGTATGTCTCTTCAATAGCCACGGTCTGCCTGTGCCTATGTCCACTTGATCGGTTTTATAAGTTTGGGGGCATGCACTGCATGTGCCACATGGAAAGTGACCTCGCACAGGTGGGAGGTTCCACAGTGTGTTGGTAGCATCAGTGGTCTGCAGTCTTGGCCTCGTGTGTACTAAGGTATCACGTAGGCTAGGGGCTCTCTTGAAGGAAAAGAGTGGAGGTGTAACTGTGGTGTGTGCTATATTCAGAATATTCCAGTGTCGTCTGATGGTCTTTTGAATTTGGTTAGAGAGGACACTGAAAGTGCTAACAAAGGTCAGTCTCTCTAGAGATCGTTTATCAGTTTTCTTTTCCAACAGTGCTTCTCGATGGTTATTAGAAGCCCGTTTGCAAGCTCGATTCACAAGATGACGAGGATATTCTCTTTCAAGTAATTGTTTGGACAGGTTTGCAGCATGTTTGTCATAAAGAGGTCGAGATGAACAGTTTCTGCGTACTCGCAGAAACTGTCCCACTGGTAAATTTTCCCGTAGGGCCCGTGGGTGATGGCTATTAAATACGAGAAGTGAATTCCTTGACATGGGTTTCTTGTATAGTTCACTCTCAAGTTTGCCACCACTTGGAAAGATTAAGATATCCAAAAATGGCAACTGTTGTTGACTGTACTCAACAGTGAACTTCAGAAAGCGATTCTGCTGGTTGAGCCATCCATGAAATGCTTCAACCTCAGATGGTGTGCCTCGCCAGACTACCAAAATGTCATCTATGTATCTCTTCCATAGCAACACCTGATGGTAGTATGGGTTGCTATGGTCGAGTACATGAGTTTGTTCAAACAAATGTACATAGAAGTTGGCCAGGCTCGGAGCGAAGACGCTCCCCATGGAGGTCCCGGAGATCTGGAGGTAGATCTCATCCTCAAATTTAAAGTAGTTCTCCATCATCGCCAGTCTGGCGCACTCCATGATGAAGTTGACTGGAGTGATACTTTTTAGATCACGAGTATCTAAAAGTGATCTAATGGCCTCTAGGGTTTCGTCTTGTGGAATACTGGTGTATAACGACTCAACGTCAAAACTGACAAGGAGGTCAGTTCTGACGTCGAAGTCCACCTCTGGTAACAACCTGAGTATGTCAGCCGTATCTTGCAGGTAAGTAGGCATCTCTTTCACTAGAGGCCTAAGAAAAAAATCCACAAAGGTGGATAATGGTTCCAAAAGGGAACCAATCCCCGAGATAATTGGACGTCCCGGGGGAGGCCTGGTTGCCTTGTGTATTTTAGGCAGACAGTAAAACCCTGGCATCACCGGGTTGGAAGTAATCAGAAATTGGGCCTCATGAGGTGTAATCCAACCTTCCGCATTGCCCACGTCAACCAAGGTCCTAATCTCCATAAGTAACCTTGGAGTTGGATCACTAGCTAAACGACAATAGGACTTTTGGTCGTTTAATTGTCTTAGGCATTCCTGGCGGTAGGTTGTCATATCCATGACAACCGTAGCGCCACCTTTGTCCGCTGGCTTGATTATGATTGATGGATCAGAGGATAGGCTAGTAAGGGAAAGTCTTTCCTTAGTTGGAAGATTTTGGAAAGTTTGTTGTTTACTTTCGAAAAGAGCCATAACCTCATGTGTAACAGCTTGTTCAAAAGTACTGACTTTGGAAGGTATTTGATGTGTTAGTGGTGTGAACGTGGATTTGGGGCGTAGACCAGTGTTCTTGGAGCTTTCGTCTCTTGCATCATTCTCTTTAGACTTAAAAAAGAAGTGGAGACGTATTTTTCTAAAAAACTTTTCTAGCTCGCATCTAGTCTGAAAGGGGTCACCTTTATTAGTTGGAAAAAAGCCCAATCCTTTGTTCAAAACAATTTGCTCATCGATGGTTAAATGTTTAGAGCTAAGGTTGACTACTAGATTCCTGTCGTCTCTGTTGTCGATGTCTGTTGTGCTACCCTCCTGCTCCTGGTATTTTGAAAGGGCTGTTCTGGTTCCCAATGTACATTTTGTTGCCCTTTTCTCCTGCCATAACTGCGTCCTCGACCCTGCAATAAAAAAGACGGGTCTTGAAAGAATTGTGGGTATTGTGGAAACCCCTGCATCTGTTGCGCAAATGGTGGTGGTTGGTAACCCCAGGGTCCTGGTGGCCACCATTGACCTTGGTTTTGGTACGAGCCACAAGCTCCTCTTCTCTTGTTAAACCTACGTTGTTGTCCCCTACCTCTCCCATGTAGGGTGGTTGGATCAGACCCGTCAGATTCACTACCTGGATCTGATCCAGAGGAGGAGTAGTTAGAACCATAACGTCTCCCTTTGTTGTTAAATTCAGGTGCGACCCAGGTATCGTTAGTATAAGGAAAAATTCTAGTCATAGAAAATTTATCTAGATCTTTTTTAAATTTCTCTACTTTGATGGCAAGAATGTTATCACCATAATCTTTGCTGCTCTTGTTTGTCTCATCTAGATGTTTTTTGAAGATACTATTGGTCAAGGTAGTCTTGATTTTGCCTTCTAGCAGTTGGATCTCTATTAAGATAGCATCTGCTACCCGTTTAGCAGTATTAACAATGAGAATCAGCCAATCACACGTGCATCGCCACGCTATGAGTGACCAATCTCGAAGGAATAATTTGTCAGTGAGGAAGAGTCTCGGCGTATTCGTGACAATCAGGCCCGTTGGTGAGCATTTACCCCGTAGGTATTCTGCCATGATAATGCCATGTGTAGACGTCCTAGAGTGCTTTTTCTTTATATTCAGTAGAGTTGCCCAGTCGTCTTGTGTAGTAATAGTTCTTTCAGGTACATGATCTAAAATACTGGGATTGTTTTCTAAGATGAAGTTAAGTGCCTCTTCATCAAATGCTAGTCCTGAAAACTCGGCCATTCCTGAAGGTGCGGCTGTCCAATACAGAGAAATAAGTGAGCAAATTAGTGGAGCAAACTATCTTTGTTTACAACCACATATTGCTGCCCCGCAACCGAGGTTAGTGTGTTGTTTTTACATTGTCTGTGTGTAAAGTGGCTATATACATGTTTATTCTTTCTATACCCTTGTTGTATGTTTTTATGTCACAACAGGAAAAGAAAAGAAAAATTAGCTCTCCAGGATACATTGGGGCTCCAAGGTCCAGGGAGAGTACTACTTCGTAAAGTATTAAAATTTTCCCTTTTTTTCACTACACCTTATATATCTGCAGTAGCTATTACATCTATTGGTCCTGACGAAAGCCGGAAAGTTGTTCCAAACTGGCTGAAACATGTTGACTGTCCTGCACAGCGCCACTGTATAGTTATAATTTTTCTATGGGGCGTGGTTTTAATTTTGACACTTAGACAATCTTCATTAAACATATTTTTTGTTTAAGTAGTCAATTTTAGTTTCAGTTTCACTTGAGCACTGCACCCTATCATCTTTCCATTCTTTGAACATTATCTTGGCTAGAGTTTCTTCACAGATCCAGATCCGCACCGTCTTTTTGATGGTTGGAGGCGGTATCAGGATCATGTACTAACTCCCACATGACGATACTCCGCCAATAAGGGTGGTCGGATGGGAATTTCTCAGCCAGATATGATTCATTTTGTATAGTTATCGTGTATAGTTGTTAGTCTCTTTTTCATTAGCCTTTGTATTAACACACACTTTAGGCAAAGAAGGAGTACCCCATGCTCTAGCCCACCCCGGTCGGTGTGTTGGGATGTAAGGACTGGGAGGGCGCTTCCTGCGTCTTCTTTGCAATATATTGGCGATATGGACCCCAGAAGTCTGTAGGGCGGGAAGAGGTTGGGAGCTGCTCCGAATATTCCACACTGTTCACATTACAGTATGCCACACTCCCAAGCCACGATTTGACCGTGGGAGCGCGTCGTGCACACCAGAGTAGTGCAACCTCCCTTTTGGCCAGAAGGAAGCAAATGGACGCTAATTTACGGGTTTTGCGGGGGAAATTTGACACGTAACCCAGCAGCGCAATTTCCGGTGTGACAGTTAGCGACAGATCCAGTATGTCACCCAGAATCTTGTGTACCTCTACCCAGTAGATGTGGAGTCTCGGGCAAGTCCAGGAAAGGTGTGCAAAGTCAGCCTGAGGGGCGTCGCATTTGGGGCAGGTGTGGGGTCTGTTGGTGTCAATTCTGTGAGCAAGCGCCGGTGTGTGATACATCCTTTGCAGGAATTTAAAATGTATGAGTTTGTGTCTGCTATTCATGGAGACTTCTCTGGTCATAGCACAACATGCTTCCATTAGTCGTCCGAAATCTGGGTGCCCAGATCATGTCCCCATGCGGCGCGAACCGCCCCATCCGACGATGGAAGTGAAGACAAGCACAACTTGTAGAGTTTGGACACCACGTGAGCCCCTGAGGTATTTTGTATGATGGATGTTAGTGCGGGATTATCATCAGGCGGAAGAGGAAATGTGGGAAATGTAGCTCTCAACAACGCTCGCAATCTCGTGAGTACGAATGTATCCATAAAAGTTCGATCAGTGAAGCGGGGGTCACCGACCGTGCGTAGCTGGAATTTGGATAGCGACCGGCGTACCACCGTTTCGCCCATTATAGGAAGCCAATGGGAATTGGGCAACGGGAGGGCAGAGGAGTACAATGTGTCAATGTGTCAATGTGTAGTAAGCGCCTAAGCTTGTCCCAAGCCCAAGTCGTCGTGGTGAGCGGGAGTATGTTGTGAGGTTCTCAAAGGAGGCCCTTGGGAAGAATCGTGGCGAGAGTCACTGGGAGCGCCGCGTCAGCTTCAGGTTTCAAATGTGGATTTCTGGCGTCCGGATGGTACCAAGGGTGGGCATACGAGCACTGGGCGACCAGGTAGTAGAGGTAGAAATCCGGAACCCCAAAGCCACCTCTTTCATAAGGTAGGGTCAGCGTGCGCCAGGCTAGTCGTGGGCGTTTCCCCCCCCACACCAATCTCAACAGGGCAGTGCGCAATTGTGTGTAAAAAACCTTGGTTAGAGGAATCGGTATGTTATTGAAGAGGTACAAAAACTGGGGGAGAACCACCATCTTAACAATGGCGATGCGTCCGGCCAAGGGAGACGGAGCCATCTGTCATTGTTATCTTCCAGAAAATCTAGAGCTTGTCCGTAGTTCAGGCGAATAATGGACACAGTGTCGAGATGTACATGTATCCCTAGGTATTTGACAGAGTCCTCACACCACTCCAATGGGAGGGAGCAAGGCCACCGTGTGGTGGCGGGAGTGAGCGGAAATAGTTGCGATTTGTGCCAATTGACCCTGAGGCCCGAGTATTCGCCAAATCGAGCAATCTCAGATAGCAGGGGTTGTAGATTGGTCTCCGGAGTGCGGACATATAGAACCATGTCGTCCGCATAAAGTGAGACCAACAGAGGGCCGGTGCGGAATTGGAGCCCTCTGTGGAGATGTTTCTCCTGGAAGTGACGAACCAGGGGGTCCATTGCCAAAATAAAAAGTAAGGGAGATAAGGGGCACCCTTGCCGGGTGCCTCTAGAGAGAGTGAACCCATTAGTGATGGTGCCGTTTAAGCGAATGCGAGCCGTGGGTGCAATATACAGCAACTCCACCGTCGCAACAAACATTGCGGGCATGCCCATCCTTCGCATTACGTCCAAAAAAAGGGCCATTCTAGAGTGTCAAAAGCCTTCTCGACGTCTAAGAAGACCGCGACCGCCGGAGTGGAGGGGTCAATTCTATGTAGGACCGAGAAAAGTGTGCGAAGGTTCAGTGAGGTTGATCTCTGAGGGACAAAGCCCGACTGTGCCGGCGAAATAATGGTGTTCACCAGTAATGCAAGCCGCATCGCCAGTACTTTGGCCAAAATCTTATAGTCCAGGTTTAGAAGCGACAGTGGGCGGTAGGAACTGCAGACCGTTGGGTCGCGTCCTGGTTTAGGCAACAAAACTATGACCGCTTCACGGAGCGTTGGGCGAAGAATACCAGACTCCAGGGCTTCAGCGTATACTTCAACAAGTATGGGCACCAGTTCTTCTTTATATTCCTGGTAAAAATCGGCCGTGAAGCCATCAAGGCCGGGTGCTGAGGAGCCCTTCAGGGAGTCAATGGCTTCCGCAATCAATTCCGGAGTGATGGGATGGGCCAGAAAATCATGCATATATTTCTCGAAGTACACCATGGCAATTTCGTTAATGTACGGCCCCGGGTCGCGACAATCCTCTGGAAGGGCAGACGTGTAAAGAAAGATGCCGATAGTAAGTCAAAAAGGTGTCACAAATAGCAGGGGTGTAGAAGTGATGTTCGCCCTGTGCATCAGCTATCTCTGTAATATATGCGGCTTGCCGAGGCGGGCGTAGCAGCTGGGCCAGTAACCTGCCCGGTCTATCTCCCTCACCATACCAGCGCGCCGTATGGTACTTGCCCAGATATCGCAATTCTCTGTCCGCGGTGTCCCTGAACTCCAGTAGAAGCTCGAGGCGCCGCGCCTCGCGACCCGGTGAAGGGTCAGCAAAGATCTCATTCTCAACCGCTAACAGGTCAGTTTCTAGGTGGGTCAGAGTTGCACGGAGGTCGCGCAGTGCTCCAACACGTTTGGTGATGCATACCCCCTTATGGTAGCCTTAAACCCTTCCCACAAAGTAGCCCAGGTGGTCACAGAGCCAGTGTTAATTTCAAAGTAGTCCTCAATGGCGGAACGGACCTCCTCAGTGAAGACCGGGTCCGCTAAGGCTCTCCCAGGGAATCTCCACTGCCGCTCATATCCGCCCAGCCTAGGGATCGCCAGCGTCAGGACCACAGGGGAGTGATCAGAGAGAGTGCGGGGAAGCGTGCGAAGATCAGTGACCCATCCCGCCAAGCCCGGAGAGAGTAGCCAGTAGTCAATTCTGGTGCTCGTGTTGTGGTAACTGGAGTGGTGAGTAAAGGCAGGGGTGTCAGTGTGCCATTTGGCCTCTATGTCAAGCAGTGAGAAATGTGAGCATATAGCTGCCACGGCTGTGCGGGCAAATGGTTTGCGACCAGGGGAGGGAGATGTGCTATCCCTACGAGTGTCCATCAGCAGATTGAAGTCGCCCCCCAGCGCCAGCAATTCTATGTTGGAGTGCAGCAGTGATAGGTACAGGTCGTTGAAACAGGCCGGTGAGTCAGTATTAGGACCGTAGACCCCCACAAAGGCAATCTTATGACCATACAACACCCCAGAGATTATCGCATACCTGCCCTCACCTACACCCTTACTATCTGTGAAAACAAAGGGGATCCGCTTATGTATCAGAATCGCAACCCCACGCTCGTACCTACTGTAACTTGAAAACACTCTGTGGGCACCTCATCCCTTTGCCAATGAGGCCATGTCCGCCTGTACCATATGTGTCTCTTGTAGGAAAAGTACATCTGCTTTATGCCGTTCAACATATTGCATAACCTGTTTTCGTTTACGGGTGGAATTCAGGCCGCGGACATTCCATGTCATCAATGTCAGACTAGATGGTCCAGTCTGCAAACCTAGCCGGGCCATATCATCAGATCAAGGACTGTAAGCAATAAGTGGTTACTCAACAAGCCGACACCATAAGTCTCGCAATCAGACAACAAACAAAAAATGAGCCACGAAAAATACACTCAACCCCTCCCCCACCCACTACCCAGCCTCCCAGCACCCCATGAGAGGCAGAACCCAGCCAGTCTCTGAACAACAGTGCAGAACGCCAATAGCCATTTATACAAAACGACAAAACATATCTGCAAACTTAAACGTAACAAACCCCAAGAAGAGCAAAACATGCAGGCATACGCCATGGGGGGAAGAAACGCTAGCCCCCAAGCGGGCAACCCAGCAGCGCGAGATACGAGATTTTAGCAAATAAGGAAATCCAGCAAAGTCGGACCGTCCCCCCAAGTAGACAAGAAGCCATGACCGGAGTGTCTACGGGTAATCAGCCCAGGCCATTTTCTACAAATAAGTCTGCGCTAGCTTGTGTGTCAGGCTGATGTGGAGAGTTAGGTCTGGAGCCGGAAGCCGAGCCCAGACCCTTTTTGTAAGCATGACAGAAGTCCTGGGCCTCAGCCGGAGAATCAAAGATGCGGAATCTGCCTTGAACGTCCACCTTCAGACGGGCCGGGTAAAGCATACTGTATTTCAAGCCGAGATTGCGAAGAGCCGCCTTGACACTGGTGAATTTCCGCCGCGCCTCTTGTACCATTAAAGTGTAGTCTGGAAAAAAGGACAACTTGCTCCCCTGCCACTGTACCTCCCCCATATCTCGTGCAGCTCGGAGTGCGGCGTCGCGGTCACGAAAGTTCATAATTCTGGCAATAATGGGTCGGGGCAGTTGCCCCGGGCGTGGTTTAGGCCCCAAAGATCTATGTGCTCTTTCCACCACAAAGCCAGCCGTGAAGGTATCCTTTCCGAACAGTTCAATAAGCAGGTTTTCTACAAAGGTGTCGAACCGGCTAGTGGCAGTTGTCTCCGCCACGCCAAGGATTCGAATGTTATTCCGCCAACTACGCGCTTCCAAGTCCTCGTTCTTAATGGCCACATCCTTAAGAATTTTCTCGACTCGTACCAGTCGCTTCAGTGTCTTGGAGGACCCGTCTTCCACATCTGATATTCTGGACTCAGCTAGGTCGAGGCGCCGGTCGTGGGCCTGTACCGTGGAGCCAATGTCAGACAACTTTTTCTCCAGACTATCAAAGCGTGTGTCAAGTGCCTTGAAGCCAGCAGGCATTTCCCCCATCATGGCGGCCATAATGGATGTTGCATCGCCACTGTCCTGTGTCCCATGAGCGCCAGAGGCCGCCCCATTTGGGGAGTCGGCAGCAGGGAGCGGTGTTTTGTCGAAATTGAGCGTCCTCTGGGCCGGACCCCTTTTCCCCATCGTCGAGCACGCATGGCGAGGCCGCAGACGGAGCGACAGTGGCGTAGAGCAGGGATCAATGGTAAGGCGGGTGACCAATCTCAGAAGCCACCAGAGCCTGCGCAGTATCGGAGGTGCGCGTGTCTAGCGAGTAGGCCCCAGTCCAGAGGAGCTAGATCAGGGAGATATCAGCTAGGTACAGCCAGCACAATTGAGTGTCTCCGAGACTTCACCGGTCATGGGCCTTCGCCACCTCAATCGTGGCTGATCAGGGAGGGACCGCGTTGTATCAGTGCGGAGATGCACAGGGTCTGCAGCATCGGTCGCACGGTGGGGCCGCTGTGCACTACCGGAGATCGCCCCTAGTCCTCCCAGCAGCCGCGCGCTCCGCCCTCCCCGCCCTCCGCCAGGCCCCACAGCCGCCACCTAAGTTCCCGCACGGGCCCGTAATCTAGGCCCCGGCTCCCGCACACACCCGGGCCGGAGGCCCCTGCCGCACGTCGGGAACCAGGTGACCCAGGAAAACGGGGACCGCGCAGCAATGGCGGCGCCTACGCGAGTCCAGCTGGGGAGACGGCAAGGAACGGGGCCACGACCGCCAGCGGCCAAGCAGCACTCACCCGGCACTCCAGCGCAGAAGGAAGATGGCGCCGAGGTCCAGAGGCCTCAGATGCCCTCCGACGTGCACTCCGTGTCCGGCCGCTCCCGCGGCACGGAAATGTCACCCAGGCAGTCCCGCAGTCATCGGGAGACGGGTCCTGGCGTCTGGTGAAGTAATTGGCTGCTGGTTACATCTCTTTTCGCCATCGCCGGGTGCCCGCTCGGAGGTGCTTCACAGCAGTGCGGCCATTACGCTCGCTGCCGTGGCCACGCCCCTGGCAACAGCATGGTTAGACCCAATGCCTCCCACTTTTCACCAATGGGTGTCCAGGCTTCTCTCCATGTATAATTTGGAAAGGGAGATATATGCAAGAAAGGGTAGAAGGGGGAGAAGGCTAGGTTTACTAATATGGGAACCTATGAAAAATTGGAAGGATAGTTAAGAGCCAAGGAGAGAGAAGTGGTGTCATTTAACGTACTTTGACTATAGCCATCTTTGATAACATGAGGGCGAAAAAGTGGAGCTTATATCTTTCTCTTTCTTTTTTTCTTTTTCTTTTTGGTATATGTTATTATGCATTGAATAATGTGAGCTTCTGTTTCTATTTTGGGTTTTATGCATGTTTGTCAGTATCTGTACTTGTATGTAACTTGCCCTGCAAAAGGGGGAAAAAAGAGGGGAAAATACTTAATAAAAATATTTTTTTTAAATAAATAAATAAAAGTTTGTCACACACCAAAATGCATAGATTAAAAATCTCATTTTACATAAAATATTTAAAAAAAAGAAGAAGAGAAACCACGCTATATTTGAAGTTTGTTTCTTCGCCTAATTGCCCCAGTAATATAACTAGCTACCCCAAATCACACAACCGAGGAATTTGAGCATTTGCAAATAGGCTAGTGCAGGCCTAACTTGCTCAATCAAAGTTAACCCCTCTTAACAAAGGTAAAATAAAATTCCTGCACAATGGTACAGAAAAATCACAGAAAAAAAACATGTGGAGGGTATTCTGCTGTGAAAAATTATCAAAATGGCTGGGACCCAACGACCCCTCTTTTGAGAAGCCTTTTGGGAATGACAGCAACCAGGGGAGCATATTATACTTAAACCTTGTTAACACAAACAAGTGAAAGGGTTTGTTTATGTAAGTCAGGTATGGCTGTATCTCTCTACCTGAACTCAGCATAACAAAGCTCCTCACTGAAGGTTTTGCTAGGTCCGCTTCCTCCCTTGCTGACATTACCCTATTCAGGAACTGGGACTTCAGATTTCTAATGGCCACCTTTCCAAGGGCTCTAGGGTTTAAAAATAGATCAGGACAGCCCAATGAGTCCATTTCTGTCTTAACATAACGGATCCAGGGAATATCAGATCCCCTATCTAAAGACACACAGTCCTGGGTAATCAACTGATTCAGACTAGGTGGCGGCTGAGCCCAGATTCTTAACCAACATAATAATGGGGCAACCGCAATCTGATTTGAAATAAATCCGGCACCTAGGTCCTCGTGAAGATTATAAATTGGAGTAGATACTGAAAGTGATAACAGCTTGCGAAAGAAATCGTTTTCTGCTGTCTGTATGTCTCCAGTCTCAGTATAGCCCCATATATCACTCCCATATGTAACCATCGGGAGGCACTTAGCATTATAAATCTTCATGAGGGCTGGGAGCGGTTTAGAGCCTATCCTTCTTGCAAATCCTGGTAATGACCCAGTCGCTCTTGCTAAAGTACTCTTTATGTGAGCACGCTGCATAACCCATGATTGTCTTTCATCAAAAAGTACGCCTAGATATGGGAAAGCAGGGACTTTCGTAAGTTCAGTACCCTTGCAGTAAAATTTGGTCTTTTTAGCCCGTCCCTTTCCGATAGTCATAGAGTGTGACTTTTTGAGGTTAGTAATTAGATCTAAAAAGTCCATGAAATCGATAAAACAATCTGAAAGAGATTGTAACCCCTGCGACGTCCTAGCCACCAAAACCGCATCATCTGCGTACAATAATGCCGGGATCATTTTTATATATATTCTATTAAATTGGCAATGTTTAAATATGTCAGGACTTATTTAAACATTGCAGCTAAGTTCTGTTTACGTTTTACAAATGCACCCAAATACATGATTGCCAAACACATTATTCTGGTCAGGCAGGCCTTACTAGCGGGTAAAAGTATCTACAGTGCGATTATTATGGGGTTTGGGGGTTTTGAAGAATATTTGGAATCCCTTCCCCTTTGACACAGACTCCCAGCTAGGATATAATTGGCAAAAGATGTTAGTGATGGCCCATTACAGAGTGGCTTACTACCGCTCATTTTTAAAGTACTACTATCAGCATAAGGCTTCTTTTGGCCAGAGTCAGCCCCCTCCTCCGCCAAGATCACATGAGGCCCCCCTAGGGAGTACGGCCCCCCTAGGGAGTACGGCCGCCAGTTTGAAGACCCATAATCTAGGGAAACTGAAAAGTGATTGGGAGCCAGAGCTTGGGAACTGTAAGATGAAGAGTGGGAAGAGCTCTGACGGAGGTAGAAATCAGAGCAGGATTCTGCTTCATACAGCTACATATCCTACAAGGATCCTACCAGTGATGGTATATAATGATAGGTGCGCAAGGAAGTTTGATCAGAGGGGTACCATCACACACATAATTTGGTCCTATTCCTGGGAAAGCCCCTACAGTAAGAGGGTCAGAGAATGCTTAGAGCGTGTGGTAGGTTTAAAGATACAGGACGGGCACTAACTGGTACTGCTTAACATATGGGGAGATAGGTGCATATCAAAGTATGCCAAAGTATACAGGTGACATGAACTGTTGCTTGGAAATGATAATAAAAAAGATTTAAACAAAATGTAAGTAAACAAAATAAAATACTACATTCATTCACATTTACATCTGCACAATCAGCAAACGCAAGAGTGCATAATGGAAGCATTGCCTTTAGTTGAATATATATATATGTTTTTTTAATCGTGGGGCTGACAATAACAGTGAGATTGCCCATCTGCTCACATAAACTATAATTTTAGTAGCAGATATTTTTGTCGAATAACATATATGTATGTAATGAGGCAGCCAGGAGAAGGAGCGTATTTTACATTTTAGTAGTTCATGTATTTTAAATTTGATATAGACACAAAAGTCTAAAGTTTCTTAAAGTTTGCAATACCATTTAAGAAAACAAATTCAAGGATAGCCTTCTGTAGAAACTCGCTGCTCACAAGAATAATGGTGCCACCACTTCTTCGTCACATTCACTTTGTTTTGCGTCTTGGCGGTGTCCATATCAAAGTCCTTTGTGCTTGGGCCGGAGTCAAATAAGCAGCACATGCTCTCACTTCGAATGTAAAAATACCTCCAAAACATAAACTCACAGGTAAAGTCAATACACCAATCAGACCTAGATCGAGCCAAATCACAAGGGACAGCTGAGGATTTTATGCGGCTCCGAAGGGGAGTTGGTGGTCTGCCACTGGCCCACTTTGCAAGCAGAGCTCACCACCAGTGGTGTCACACTAATTCCGCAGAGGAATACATGATCCAGGCAAGCATCAGTTCATTTATTGATGTTACGTACAGGAGTAAGGACCATCAAACACTCCCATACCGATCCGACTTCCGAACCCTGGAATGCTCACACCAGGCAGATTGTGTGGCACCTCAACATACCAATTACAGTTGGATGACACACAGCGTACGTGATGGGGTGCGGTGAAAAGACTGTCACGGTGTGCAGCCATAATAGCTGTGCCCTCGCAAGCTGATCAGCAGAGGCCCCATCCTGAGGCTAGGGCAATCCTCTCCTCCAATCCCTGCTGGACCAGCACTCAGACCCAGAGATGACCCATCCATTGGAGCGTTAGGGCATTGCCCCCCAAACAGCGAATCACCAAGTACAGGTATAACCAATAATACTTAATGTGGTTAGAGTATTTTACTTTTAACGAGAAAGCTTGCCAAACTCTGGCGTCAAGTACTGTAAGGGACAGGGCCAGTCCTGCTGATTAGCATGGAGGAATGCCTGGGCAGTGAAGCGATATTATTAACAAATTGGTATGCTGCATTTTTCTAACACTTTAGAGAGAGACAAGGACAGATTAATGCTACAATGTCATCACCCCTCAAAATTGCTGACTTACATCTAGGAGACATAGAAAACAAAATGTATTTCTGAAATTAAATATGACTAGGCAAACAGTATTCCAGGCCTGTCATCCAGACCAGCCTCAAGAGTGCAATGTGTGGTAAAGCAACTTGTCTGAGGTAACACTATTGTAACCCACTAAACCGCTCTGTAGCGTTACAGAGGTAAAACATGGCTGTTACATGTGGGATTGTTATATGTGTGCTACTAGACACTAAGAAGTGGCAAGTACAGAAACATATTACTAAGCTATTAGCTGTACGGTGATGCGCCCACAACTCTATGGGAGGCTGAGTGCAGAAGACTAGCACAAAGAGAATACTGCGCACCAGGCTTGCACTACTTATCATCGTAGCACCTCACCATAAGAATCCCTTTGGGCAGGGGTCTCCAAACCGGTCCTGGAGGGCCGGATCCATGCCAGATTTTTAAAATTACTACATGTATCTCAATGGGGATATCCAAAAAATTTGGAATGGATCCGGCGTCCAGGACCGGTTTGGAGACCCCTGCCTTTGGGGGTACTGCTTTCTCTGTACAAGCCGCCAAGCTCTGGTACTTTCTACCAGCCAGCATTAGAAGCACTCAGGAGCATACACACTTTCAAAGACAGTTGAAAACATGGATATTTGCTATATAACTGCACCACCTCATCCTGACAACAGAGCCCAGAAAACAGTTGCACCCTTACTTGCAATTGTCAGCTTTTAATCCAAAGATTGGAAACAACCCGACCAGCAAATTGCTTTTGATATGAAGGTAAGCTCAGAAGGGCTGATCTGTGGTAATATTTAGTTTAAAAACTCAGTTTGCTCCTGCCGGGAAACCTGCGACCCATGGAAGGTGGCGCGCTCGCCGGCGGAGCCAGCCGGCAATTCGATACTTCGGACACAGCAGTAAAGCGCACTCTCAGACGAAAATAGTAGATGCAAAAGATGCATCTACTATTTTCTATTTTCGCCTGAGAGCGCGCTTTACTGCTGTGATGGAGGCATGATATAGTTATGCACTTGCATATATAACATTTATGGCCTACAGTAATGCCAAGACCCATAGCATGTAGCGGTATTAGCAAAATGTAACTCCTACCTCTTACATTCACATAAGACATATCTGTGATGAGGGTAGTCCATCATGAGCACTGTACAGCCAAAATACAACATCACCAAATGTACAAGCATGGAATAACTAAATAGATCTGTCTCACACTGCAGCACTCTTCCGAGGACTTTAATATAGACAAATACTGCAGGTCGCAAATATCTATAAACGTTGTCTGCTTCTTTACATCTCACAACCACACTCAGATATAGTGATGATAGCAATTCCCATCCTAACAGATCACTCCACATCTCTCTTTCTCCATTCATGCCATCTCAAAAACCATAACTATACTCAGAATCTCAAATTTCCCAACCCAGTGCAATAACCAGCTAAGAAGACCATAATCATAAGAAATAACGGAAAGGGACCTGCAGAGCTGTTCAAAGCTACCAACATACTGAAAACCATAAAACTGTGCACATGTCTCTCACACTTTATCATCCACCATGCTGCTACGTGTTGCGTCCCATCATAACACAATCAACACACCTTAGTGGTCTTCACGCACAACATGGAAACACTTCCCACAAAGGATCAAAACAAAGACATCATCCTTCCAACCACGCACCCTGCATGGTATAGCATGCTACCCATGCAGACAAGTGCTTCAGCACCCCACATAGGGATAGCAGGCGCTACATAAAGATTGCAATAAAATATAATACAACATAACATATTAAACACAAGTGATATCACCAGTATGTTACAAACCCAAGTACAACAAATGAAAATAAGAAAACTACAAAGATGACACAAGAACAATCCAGAGTTAAAAAATATAAATAAATGGAGAGAATCAAACTACCACTAAAGATGGTGACTTAAGACTAAAGGAAAAGAAGGTTGAACTATTGGGGAAGGGTAGCTGAGGGATAGGCAAGGCGGGCCATAGAAACCTACAGGGAATGCAGGGCTTTAAGTGTGATGGGTCTTGCAGTTTTCAGAACCAGCAGAAATTAAACACAGACATTGAAAGAAGTACCTACAAGGACCAATATGTGTGTCCTTAACAATAAATGCATAAACATGTATCTCCTTCTCAACAGTAAATGTAAGAACACAATGTAATCCAAGTCAACAAAGAAGTCCCTCGTTATATATTTCACATATTTGACTTTAAGTTCAGTGGTATGTATGAGTGGTCGTCTTTCCTAGTAGTAATTAATTTTCGATGATGAATTATTCATGCAACAAATGAGTGTTGTATAGCAGATACTACAGACTGAGTCGCCTCAACTGTGAGTTCAGGGTGTGGGTGGATGTTCATGATTATACACGATTGAGAACTATGGAGGTAAGGCTGAAAGCAGTGCAAGTTTCTGACTGTGCCTGTCAGTGGGTCATAAAGGTGTACTGAATATATGCTCATCTAGTCCTTGGCCTCTCAACCAAATGCTCAGAGTGATAGACATGTATGTGTCAAATTTAACTGCGATATTGTGGGAAGGTGTGTAAAAGAGGTACTAAATGTTAAAATATAGACCACTGTAAGGGAAAGACAATTGCAGTGTGTGCGTGTGTGAGTTCGTGCATGCATGTGTGTGTGTGTGAAGCATCTATATGATGCAGATAGAAGGACTTCAGAAAGAGATCTAGGTACATAACATAGTGGACTCCGCTGTTTGATTGCATGCAAGGTGTCAAAAGTTCAAACAAATAACTGAGAATTTCTCCATGTTAATGCATGAACTTTAGACAGAACAAGTCGGAAACAGAGAAAAATCAAATTTTTCTGACTTCTTCTGTTTAAAGTTAATGCATTAACCATACCCCGCAGGATATTGCGGCATAGATTAGCAAAATTTGCAGTGCAAATGTTTACATTTTACGACACAAAAATGTAAATTTTGGGGCACTACTGTGCCACTTTATTTTACTTGTAATTATTCCTTTTCAGACTCAAAATCAACGGAAATTGTTTTAGCAGAGTATTCCACTTTGAAATAGGCATGTTTAAAGTGTCTGACAGTGTTTGTTTGCTATATTCTCCTTTGAGGTAACATTCTGGAGCATAGGTTAAGCCAAACAGTTCGGCAATATCAACAGTTGCCATTTACAACGTTTCAAATCACAGGTTTCCATTCAACTCAAAGCACTATATAAAGGCATGCAAGTCATATAATCCACCTGCTGCCAGTTTAAAAAACAAGCATTTGTAATGCAATACGTCTCTCATTACTGACAGGTTGAGGTATTGGTGTTCTAAATAATAATGCAACGCCAATAGCTCATACTTTCAGTAATGCGAGAGCTAGGGCATTGCATGCAGATGATTGCATAGCGAGCCAGGAGCCAACATTGTATGTCTCAGTGCAGTACCGCAAGCTGCTCCTAAAGCTCCCTAGTGAGCAAGGCACCAGCACTGCTTGTCTAGGTTCAGCACTACAAGGTGCTCCTAGAGGTCCCTAGTGAGCATCATAAACTTTGAAGATTTGGTAAATCCACCCTACCCATAATGTATTGCATGCAAGACAGTACCACAAGTACATTCAAATAGCTATGTCCATATATACAATTAGTACCTTTAAAATGTGACGAAAGAATTATATTAATTCCGGATTAGGTTAAGTTGTACTCTATGTGGAGCTGATGAAGGGAAATTCATTGAAGTTCTAATAAAAATGTGAGATGTGGTAGGTGCAGTACCACAAGCTGCTCCCAGAGGTCCCTAGTAAGCAAGGCACCAGCACTGCCAGTACCGCAAGCTACTCCTAGAGGTCCCTAGTGAGTATCAAACTTTTGGTCACATATGGTACTCCCATAATGCATTGTATGCAAGACAGTACCACAAGTACATTCAAATAGCTATGTCCATATATACAATTAGTACCTTTAAAATGTGACGAAAGAATTATATTAATTCCGGATTAGGTTAAGTTGTACTCTATGTGGAGCTGATGAAGGGAAATTCATTGAAGGTCTAATAAAAATGTGAGATGTGGTAGGTGCAGTACCACAAGCTGCTCCCAGAGGTCCCTAGTAAGCAAGGCACCAGCACTGCCAGTACCGCAAGCTACTCCTAGAGGTCCCTAGTGAGTATCAAACTTTTGGTCACATATGGTACTCCCATAATGCATTGTATTCAAGACAGTACCAAGAGTACATTCAAATAGCTATGTCCATATATACAATTAGTAGCTTTGAAATGTGACAAAAGAATTATATTAATTGTGATTAAGTTGTACTCTATGTAGAGTTGATGAAGGGAAACTTATAGAAGGTCTAATATAAATGTGAGATGTGTAGGTGCTGTACGGCAAGCTGCGCATAGAGGTCCCTAGTGAGCATCAAACGTTTGGTCAGATTTGGCACTCCCATAATGCATTGCATGCAAGATGGTACCAAGAGCACATTCAAATAGCTATGTACAAATATACAATTAATAGCTTTGAAATGTGACAGAACAATTATTATATTAATTCTGATTAGGTTGTACTCTATGTGGAGCCGATGATGGGAAATTTATAGAAGGTCAAATATAGATGTGTAGGTGCATTACCGCAAGCTGCGCCTAGAGGTCCCTAGTGAGTATCAAACTTTTGGTCTCACATGGTACTCCTATAATGCATTGCATGCAAGACAGTACCAAGAGTACATTCAAATAGCTATGTCCATATATACAATTAGTAGCTTTGAAATGTGACAAAAGAATTATATTAATTATGATTAAGTTGTACTCTATGTGGTGCTGATGAAGGGAATTTTATAGAGGGTCTAATGTGTAGGTGCAGTACCGCAAGCTGCGTCTAGAGGTCCCTAGTGAGTATCAAATGTTTGGTCACAAATGGTACTTCCATAACTCATTGCATGCAAGACGGTACCAAGAGCACATTCAAATAGCTATGTCCATATATACAATTAATAGCTTTGAAATGTGACAAAACAATTATTATATTAATTCCGATTAGCTTGTACTCTATGGGGAGCTGATGATGGGAAATTTATAGAAGGTCAAATATAGATGTGTAGGTGCAGTACCGCAAACTGCGCCTAGAGGTCCCTAGTGAGTATCAAACTTTTGGTCTCACATGATACTCCTATAATGCATTGCATGCAAGACAGTACCAAGAGTACATTCAAATAGCTATGTCCATATATACAATTAGTAGCTTTGAAATGTGACAAAAGAATTATATTAATTATGATTAAGTTGTACTCTATGTGGCGCTGATGAAGGGAATTTTATAGAGGGTCTAATGTGTAGGTGCAGTACTGCAAGCTGCGCCTAGAGGTCCCTAGTGAGTATCAAACGTTTGGTCACAAATGGTACTCCCATAACTCATTGCATGCAAGACGGTACCAAGAGCACATTCAAATAGCTATGTCCATATATACAATTATTAGCTTTGAAATATGACAAAACTATTATATTAATTCCGATTAGTTTGTACTCTATGGGGAGCCGATGATGGGAAATTTATAGAAGGTCAAATATAAATGTGTAGGTGCAGTACTGCAAGCTGCGCCTAGAGGTCCCTAGTGAGCATCAAACTTTTGATCACATATGGTACTCCCATAATGCATTGCATGCAAGACAGTACCACAAGTACATCCAAATAGCTATGTCCATATATACAATTAATAGCTTTGAAATGTGACAAAACGATTAATTTTATTAATGCCGATTAAGTTGTACTCTATGCGGAGCTGATAAAGGGAAATTTATAGAAGGTCTAATATAAATGTGAGATGTGTAAGCGCAGTACCGCAAGCTGTCCCTAGTGAGCATCATAAACTTTGAAGACACGATAAATCCACCCCACCCATAATGCATTGCATGCAAGCTAGTACTACAGTACATTCAATATATACAATTAGTAGCTTTAAAATGTGACAAAAGAATTATTATATTAATTCCAGATTAGGTTGTACTCTACGTGGAGCTGATGAAGGGAAATTTATAGGAGGTCTAATATAAATGTGAGATGTGCTAGAGAGTAAAGTAACCACTGCCAACCTTGTTTAGGACCAAGTGAGTTTCCTGTCTGAAGGCCTTTAACAAAATAGTGCCTTGAGGCCGTAATTAATACCTAAAACCTAAGGCATAATAACACATGTAATAGTGGATGTTCTCATGGGAGTTTCCAAAAAGAGACAGAGAGATACTAAGGAGGGACTACAAAGCCTAATGACCAATGAAAAGCAACCATTTACAAAGGACACGGACATGAGCCAATTAAAAAGATAGGCAGGAAATAGGCGGCGCTTTATGCACATATCCTGAATACAGCATGTCTCGAAGAGACAGCGCCAGCGCTGCCTAGGCGAGACCTAATAAGTGATGCTATTCATAAGGTAGACCACTTTACAATACCCTCTTCGGAAACTAAGCTTGCTTGTAAGAGCCATGAATAAATAAATCAAGACCTTTAAATAGATTTCGCCCCTCAAGATGCGCAGTTACGTGGGACTAGATGGGGACCCAGCAAAAGGAACGAAAATAGTAAGAGAGGTCTGGGAGGGGCTCCAGGGTGGAGTGGAGACATTACGGGGAGTGGAGGCACATGTATGGGACCCATGGAGGGAAGGAAAACAGTTTCAGATAATTCAGGAATGAGTAAAGACAGGCGTGGGAAAGGTGAAAGCAAGATCAATGAGCACTTTACCAAACCAATCACTATTTTACTTTAGAGATGTGACAAGATGCCTGGGTCTACCATGACACCATTTGCCATCCTCTCTAGGATGTATTTCTACAATGTTGACTAAATACTTGCTTAGCAATCTATTGCTCCAATGTACACACACATGCATTGCCCTCTCCACATGCAGTTTATCATCAGTGCAGTAAGTGCTGATGAATCTGGTGCATTTGCAGCTGCCTCTTTTGCTCACAAGTGGCTTACAGTCTTCTGCAAGATGAAACCACTCAGAACGAAACAGGCTAGCAGTTGGGTGAGAATATGGTGAGACAGAATTCCTCAGAACACTCTCACTCTGGGTGTGATCTTAGGCAACATAACATATACCGAATTATTTCAAATCCTCAAGACTGACGGAATTTTAGCAACAGCTGAAAAGATCTGCCTACGTTTGAACAACATACAATGTGCAATTTGTTCACAACAAAGGCAAATTTTCCTCCAGGCATATAAGATGAGGACATTCCAAACTGCATAGGAGCTTGGTGAGTCCAGAGGCACAAAACCAAAAGTTGTGAGGCTTTATAGCATCTTAAAAGTAACTTCATTAAGCTGTGCAAGGGAAGCTCAGTGGATTGAGCACCTTGTTAGGCTGAGAGTAGCAGGCAGGAGGGTCATCTCCTTGGAATGGGCAGTGGAGAAGGAGGGGGGCTGGGGAAATATGCAGGGAGCCAGGTCCGTATCTTGCATTTGCAAAGCACTCAACAGGCAGGAATTTAACACCTCTGCCATGAGCAGGCCTGTTCCTAACCCTCCCTTCCTTAATTTGTTCAAAGATTTGGGTTGATGCTCCTGTGACAACTTTTCTTCCCAAGACACTTTGCACTTTATTATGTTCTGGGACCATTATCTGCATATCTGCAAAGGTTTTTTAGAACCTATTTTAAAGAGTAAGGGTTTTATGCAGGTTAGGCCTGCGTTAGTATACTTATAGATGTTAAATAATGCATGGGGAAGTTTTAACATTGCAAGTTTTTTATTGGCAACTGTTAGGGAAAGGAAAAAAAGGGACCTCATAATATGACATACTTTAGTTCTATTTTAACTGTAATGAAATGCTTATTTATTTGGATGGTTTTTGTGCACATGTTCTATTTTTAAAGGAATCTGTATAAGATCTATTTCTCATACCATAAGGAGGGAAATGATTTTACTTTTATATTCTATGGTGCTTAAGAATATCTTGAATGAATTTCATATATGTTTTATGGTAGTTGTTATAAATTCTTTGTAGTGTACTTTTACGGTTTTAATTATCCGAATAAAAGTGATACTGACTGACTGGCATGGCGACAGCACAGAGCCAATAAAAGGTGAATCAGCCTGATTTTTTTTAAAGAAATGTATTTTTTAAAAAGGTTGCAGCACTTTTGTAAAAAACGCTTGGCTTTTACAAAAGTGACAATTACATGGTTTGTTTGCATATCTACAAATTCGCAAAATCCTGGGTGGCCTGATTAACTCAAAGAAATCACCAGTTATATGTTTAAACTTTCGACACCTTGCCTGCAAAAAAGGCACTTTGGCCATTTTGAGAAGGCCTATGGGGAGAAAATGACATAAGTGACTAACACAGATATGTAGATTGCAGGGGTGAGTGAAGTGAATAAAAGGGGTATAAAAAATGAAAGGTATAAAAAGTGAAAGTGATGGAGCTTGAACAATATACTTGGATTGTGGTACACTTTTATCCATGTCTACCGGTGTAAAAAAGAACAGAAGGCGAAAGCGCAGTGGATAAAAGAAAGAGAACCCCAATGGCTATAAATAAGGAGGAACAGGAAATGGGCCAATAGATGGAGGGTAGGGGAAGATAAAAAAAAGAGGTAGAGAAACGAGTGAGAAAAAAAGGTTATGTAAAAAAGTGAAAACCAGAAGGATAAGTGAGCTGTAGAAGGGGTCAGTAACTTGAAGATGAGGAAAACAGTGGGGACAGGGAGTCCTATCCTCATAGTAACGTTTCTAAGATATAATAAGATTAATTTTTGGCTGAATGAGTAAAAACTATTTAAAATAAAAAGATGAAAAAACGGAAATAGTACCGATGAATAAAAACTCAGCTTCATTGTCCAACCAGTAGTGGCCCATTTTAATGGGAGTGCTTGCTGAAAACAAGCCTGGGCATAAAATGCCCCAGAGACTGAGTTGATTCCTAGTTCTCCTTGAGACCACAGATCAATGCAGTAAGATCTAAATGCATTTTTATTTTAAGGAACACCAGGAAGCCTCTCCCATATTTCTCCTCAGAGGCGTTGAAGGTTATTACGTTGGCAGTGATTGGAGCATGGCTAGGCTATGCTAATATGATTCCTCTTGGCGAGATTGCCAGACGGCACATGGCCAGGTTGATTTTTAGGGCCACATGAAAATCTTACAGCATATCTCTTTTGAAACAGTTTCACTGCTTGTCAGACAAACTGCAGTAAATGGACAACAAGGGGATCATTTATGTCTATAGTTATATTTTTTATATATTTACAGTATTTTTCAAAAAGACATCTAGAATGAATCCTTTAAAGTAATCCAGCGAAAATATTTTAAAAAATGGAGCAAAACAAGAAGAGTAGGCGTACAAGTATGCAAACATATCTTTCAAATAATGTGCTTTATAAAGATGAAAGCAAGTATACAAATCTCCATGGGGTACATAATCAGCAATAAGCATACATTAATCTTATTGAAAAGTCATAAAAGTCTATTTTGAAAAACAGTATTACAAATGCATGATTAATCCACACTTAACGGGGAATTATCCACAGAGTATAACACTTCTGTAATGGGTTTGATCATGTGTTGACGATTGAAGATATAGAAGTGGATTCTCCATCGATGTTTGAGTCTCTAAATATAATAACTCAGAGAGACAGTTCTCAGGAGTGTACTGCATAGGATAAACTGAGGCACCTACTTAAGTTCATGATAGGGGTGGGTGAAAAATTATCTCTGCCAGCAGAGTTCACAGAGTTTTGCCCTTCCACGTTCCGCTTAGAAGGCAGAGTTACGGCAAAACTCTGCCAACCGCAGCGTGGCAGAGTTTTTTGTTACATGCAGTTCACCAAAGTTAAGTTGCCAAGCGCGAGTTAGAATTTCCATCCCCTAGCGTGATTGACGGGTGCTAGAATGCCTCCCAGCGACATTTTTATCCGCTGTGGGTCTAGGCAGGTTGCGACTGTTCGCATTGAGAAAGCTGCAGGTTGAGTAGAAAATCTACTCGGGCAACAGAATGAAGTAGCGACCTCTGGCACGTCATGTGGTGCAGTTCGCACAGATTTTACAGCATGGAACAAGCACCTGTGCAAACTATCAGCATGAGCAGCTTGATGTTCCGAATTCCGCCCGCCCACAGACCCCCGCAGAATCTCACAGAGTTTTTTTGTAACTTCACAGAATTCTGTGGAGTGAAACTCCACGAGTTCCACCCACCCCTAGTTCGGACATCCTTGGGAGAGCTGGGCTGTTTTATCCTGCCAACCTGCCAGTTGTATGCCGCTTTGTCTTGCCAGTGAGCTGTATACAACTCTATTTTTGAAAAGCATATTAGATTTACCACCGTAGTCATCATAGCACTATGCACACCAACTGGGTGATTTAGTAGTCCATGCTATCCAAGCCATATAACCCATTTTTGCATACTCAGTCCATCTCTCCAATTGGAGTCTAAGCTTAAGTAGGGGTCTTTACTTTGTTTACTTGCTTTCATCTTTATTTTGTGCAATAATTGAAAGATACATCTACATACTTGCATGCCTACTCTTCTTGTTTTGCTCTTTTGTTATGAAACATTTTGTCTGGATTGATTTAAAGGATGAATATTAAATAGCCTGCTTTACGAAGGTAACTTATGTGTAGTAAAGTTATAAATGCGGAGTCTCCGCTTTCGGGGCTCCGCACTCGGGGTGAAATTTTAGGACTTCAGAGAGGGCACAGTGCGAAGATTCCGCCCTGAGTGCGGAGACTCCATCCCGAGTGCAGAGACTCCACCCCAAGTGCAGAGACTCAACACTTATAAAATTACTACTCGTAAGTTGCCTTTGTGAATTGGGCCCAATGTCTTTCTGATGACAGACAATTTATATACGTATAGAAGTAAAAACATATAAACATTGAAAATAATAATCCCGTTGTTGGCCATTTACCGCAGTTTGTACTGATACCCAAGCTTGCAAGAGGTTTTTAGGTTGCCCTTCATTCTCTTTATTAACCTTCGAAACAGCGGATGTAGTTCAAAACCTGCTGCTTAGTCTTTTAAGCCCTTCATGGCGTGACGCCACAATTCATGACCAAACGATTGTGTAAATGTGTTCCTATAAGGGCACTCTGTTCATTCATAGCAAATCTACTAGCAGTGCCTAGATCTCACAAAGCCAAACACGAGGGCTGAAGGTTTTCTGTTCTGGCACCAGCAGAATGGAACACTTTACCTCCTGATCTCTGCTCTCAATCCAACTTGGGGTCCTTTAGAAAGATTTTAAAGACCTGACTATTTATAAAAGCCTTTGGTCTGTAGTTTGGTTTGGCTGCTTCATTTACACTGTAAAGCTCACAGGTAGGCCTAGGCTGAGTTCATGGAGTTCTGCTATGTGGAACTCGGCGAAGTAACCAAAGAGATCTGCTGGGCTACACAGAGTTCCGCAAGGGGGTGAGTGCGTTGGGTCACGCAGTACGCAATGATTTTTAGCACCAGGTATTTGCCCCGTGCTGTAAAATCGTTGTGAACTGCACCATGCACAGCGGAAGAGGGCGCTGCTTCTTTCTGCCGCTCAAGTAGAAGTTCTACTCAAGTGGCACCTTCCTCAACGTGAACAGAAGGTTTCTCAATATGCGCAGTGGCGACCATCCGCCAGTGCCCACGTTGGGAAATCTCGCAGGGAGGTGGTCTGATTTTCCTAGTTCATGCTCGCCAACAGAAACGTTGAGGAGCGCAAGCGAGGAAAAAACTCTCTGGGTTCGAGTTTTTCAGAACTACGCAATGCTCTGCATTGCGCAAAGTGAGAAAAACTGTGCAGACTGCGCAAATGGATTGGAGTTCACCACCCAGGCCTACTCACAGCTCAGCTTAGCGCCAAGAAACCACTGGTGAATGTGCATTCTATAAGTACAATTAACATTAACAAAAACCCTGCTCCTCCAAACGGTTCAGAGAAGGGAGGAACGGGAACAGAAGACCAGAGAAAGGTAGAGAGGGCGGGTCTATATGAGTAAAAATACCATTCAGGCCCCGGCCGAAAGAAGAAACACATTTTTTGGTGGAAAAGTGCACCTGACAATGAAAAACAGTTTAGATCAGATCGGATTTGTCTAACGGACACAACCGAATAGGTTAAAATGGGGCAGTCATTTGTCAGCATCACAGGGAGCCCATTAACCCATAAATCTGCTAAAAGCTCTGATCCAAGGAATTACTAGATTTCAAATTGTAACCCTAGGATGTATCAGCAAACCCTAAACCGCCCCCTCTCGCAGTGACCGTTCTCTGGGCTAAAACCTTCAGAGAAGGGCAATCATTCTGCACCAGTGACACTTTCTCCTGTCATAAATGGAATAGCGTATGCCCATTTTTGGTACAAATCTGACCCCTACTGCAACACGTACTGCCTTGTTGTATGAGCAGTACTGGAAACAAAATGTATCGCTGCCAGCAAAGAAGCACTAGTTCAAAGCATGAGGATTCCACGAGGAATTGTAGATGAAATCGGCAGTTAAAGGTAACCTCATATATCCTTGAAATGATTAATTCACATTTTTCATATACACAGCAAATAAGACACTAAAACATAGTGCTGCCCCAGTTTGCAGCTTGCTTGCACTCTAGGCAACAGAGGTTTCTCGGATGTATCCTGTTACTGACCTTCGAATGATGAAAAGCAGTGTGGATCCAACGATGGCAGCCTGTCGCCCAAAGATGGAGTCCAGAGTTATAGACTGGACGCATTCACTCAAGGAGCTATATGACTTCTCAAGGTTTGTCTAGAAACTAACAACTGACCACAGCAAAACACTTTCCCCCCTCAGGCTGTATACTTCGTGCAGGCCTTCTATACTTAAGCTCTGGTCGAAACGAAGTGCGGCTTTCAGCCCAGAAAAAAGGCGCCTTACCTTACTGCAGAAGGGGAAATTCCCAGGCGTGATGATGAGACAAGCGAAACCTATGAGCAACACTAGCTGAAAAACAGGAAACATTGCCTATAGAGGAACCCTCCTGTTTGGTATATAGGCAAGCCAGCTGCAGAGCAACCTACGTCTATACAATGTTGCAATATGTTACGATAGGGGATAACGTTTTCTCTACTACATATTATAAGGATATTGCAAGTCAGCAAGGCCCTATTCTGCTAAATTATCACTCAGTGCAGCAGTCGCAAATGCTGCGCTGGGTGAGAAGGAGCAAAAGAGGGACATATTTACAGAAATATCTCACTCTCCTCCCCTCTCCATAGCGCTGGGGCAGAAATGTGCTGTTGTGTGCCACGCACACACCTTTGGAACGTTAGTGCAAGGTTTTTGTCATGAGCCTAGCATGGGTTTTGTATGGGAAGGATATGGTTAGGCTAACTTTACATTTTTCCCCACTTTGCATGTGTGCTGTTCAGTGCAGCACACATGAAAAGTCGGATAAGAAAAGAGAAATAAAAAAGCCTTTCTCATTTTTAGCACCTGGTTGAAGTGTGTGCTATTTGTTGACGCAAAACCTGTCTACTTTTTTTAGTAAATAAGGTTTTGTGTCAGAAACCTTTGTTTGTTGCATTGGACCGCCAACGCACCACCCATGGAACTACCTCCTTGACGCTAAGTAATGAAAGTAATGAAAGACAGCATGCGCTGCTTCACACTACTTTCAAGTGATTTTCCAGCGCAAAACACGTTTTGCGCTGGAAAGTAAATTAGTAAAAAAGATTTTGCTTCAATTTGGCACTAAACCTTAGTAAATATACCCACAAGTATTCTGTAACCATATAGAGGAATGATGGCCAAGCAAAGTGCCTTTATAAGGTCATGGAACTTTGAAGTAACTCTTTGAGCTGATCAATTGAACTGCAGCGATGTTTTCTTTAAGCGCCTGTAATAGAAAAGATATCAATACCTGGGAGTATGAGGCTGAAGCAGTTGTTGAAACCAGCGCCTAAAGAGGGTTGCAATACCTGGAAGCTTGCCCCCTTTTTTATCCCCCCACCTCAACACTGTCTTTGCCTGTATGCCTTTAACAATTTAAAAGAACACCCCAGATTTCTGTTTAGAAAAGGGGGCCAATTAAACAATAACACTGGTAGAAGACCCTTGTTTCCTAATTAAAACGACCCCAAAATTGCAGTAATTAAAAATAGAAGCATCCACATTACTTCAAAGGCAGCCTTTCCCCTGGTCTCCCATCCAGGTCCTGCCCTGGTCGACCCTGCTTCGCAACCTATACAGTTCCACGAACAGCCAGTTGCAGGTTGTGGATCCTATTCTACCTTCAAGTACAAGATTTGTGCATTTAGCTGATCTTTACATTTTCAGAATGATAATGTTTCTCTTACCAGGTGCAATTATGCGTGTAACAATCCGAGCCACAAAGGAAGCCTGCTTCCCATGTACAAACTCCTTTAGAACATTGGGCATTTAAAATCACAAGTTTCCAAGTTGACCCGCATGATACAGGAGGTATTGGTCTAGGGTCACCTAAGCCATGACACTGGCCCAGCCAGCCATTTACCAGACCAACAAACCAACAAAGGGGAATGTATATACACCTTAGCATTCCAGAATCCTACCATTATTAAAGGGTTGTGTGTTGGCCATATGTGCCCTAGGAACATTCCTTGTTGATCTGTTCCCAAAGTAGTGGGTCCTATGGTCAGGAACCCCTTGCACAACACGGTCCAGAATGGTGGCCCCCAGAGTGGAGGGCTAGTACACAACACTAGGCCGAAGACCTTAAGACATCCAAATACGAATGGGCTGCCTTGACCTTGCAGGAATACTTCGACTGCAGGCAGTGTCCCTGCTACGAGAGTATTCCAGAAAGATAACTCTTGCACTGGATTTAAGCCTAATATTCCTTCCAAATGCAGTTTAAGATGAGTCATATAACTTGATAATGTCTCGAAATGTAGGAAAAAGGGATGGGAGTATATTGAGTCCCTGAAAAACAAAGTAATCCATTAGATTAAGGATCACAGGCAATTCCTCCTATTATTCCCTCTGACATCTCTTTGCATAGCATTGTCACGTGGCTTCAAATCCCTTAGATTAAATTAAACTGGAATTAAAATATTATAAACTTTCTGGGGGACTTGAGGACCTGTATTTAAGAACTTCTCCCACTGATGGCTTATAAGATTGCTGGGGGACTTGTGGACCTGTATTTAAGAACTTCTCCCACTAGTGGCTTGAATATCCAGTCTAAAGGCAGTCTTACTCAGGGGGTTCTCCAATTTCTAGCGGAAAATTCTACAATTTCTAGAGGAAACAGAATTTCATACCTAATACTGTCCTTATGGTACAGGAAATTCAGCCAGTAAATTCTACTATGGATTTATATTTTCTCTACAATTTAGAGGATTTTCAGTCCCATCCAAATTCAAAGTAAGGCCACAAGGATTAAAGCTTTTAGAGGAAGGATAATCATGTCAGCACACATTAGAAGGAATAAATTACCTCCTGCCATACTTCATCTGGATGTAGAAAGTTACGTCAAGGTTCCATGACCTTACGAAGGCACTTTGCTTAGGCATTGTTCCTCCAGATGGTCACAGAATACTTTGGGTTATATTTACTAAGATTTAGCACTGTGTTTGCGTCACAACAGTGAACCAATTTGATGCAAAATCTTTGTTACCACTTTACTTTCTAGGGCAAAACTTCTTTTGAGCTGAAAAATCACATGAAAGTAGCTGTGATGCTTTGCATTAAGTAGTGCCAAGGGGAGTTCCATGCGTGGTAGTATCCCTGCCGTTGCAATCACGATGCACCATGACCCAACTGGAAAGAATCAATAGGCCCAAATTCAATCTAGCACGAACAATAACTGAGTTTCATTGTTACTTAGGGTTTTATTCAATGATAAACATATGGTAGTTAGAGAAGACTTGCTTTCTAACTTATGTATTAGTCAAAGACCCTCACTCTCAAATACCAAGTCAATTCCATAACACACTAATGAACCTACAACAAATATACAGCCTGATTCATCAACAACCCGTTTTGCGAGTCTAAAATAGCGATTCATAAGGAATCGCTATTACAGGCTCGCAAAACGGGATTCATGTAGGAATCGCAAAAAAATATGCAATTCCTACATATTCCTTATTTGCGATTAGCAAATTGCTAATCGCAAATAAGGAATAACTCCCCATTCATTCCTATGGGCCAAAAGGCCCATAGAAATGAATGGGGAGAATTCCTTATTTGCGATTAGCAATTTGCTAATCGCAAATAAGATAGCGATTTAAAGGGTGCCAGGGGTGTCCAAAGGACACCCTGTAGCACCCCTTAAATGCAAATTTAAACAGGTGTTGCGCACACACATGTCCAAAGGACATGTGTGTGTGCAACATGCAACTTAGAAAAATGCTTTTAAAAGCATTTTTCTAAGTTTTCGCTATTTCGCTATTTACCACGAGGTTTGACCTCGCGGTAAATAGCGGGCCGAAATTGAGAAATTGCTATTGAAAAATGGATGATGAATTGCATTTAAGGAATCTCACATAGAGATTCCTTAAATGTAATTCCTCGCAAAATTGCGAAATCGCTATTACCGATTTTTGCATTTGGGATGATGAATCCCAAATGCAAAAATCGCACTCGCAAAGGGCCAGATTCTCAAAATCTGGCCCTTTGCGAGCGCAAATCAGCTTGATGAATCAGGCTGATAATCTCATTTAATGGCACCACTAATGGACACTATGACAAATGCTTTTCTAACATCCATCTCCTATAGTGGAATTAGCTGGTTTACACCATAAATTACTTGATCCTGCTTGGAATGAATTTATGGACAATTACCATGTTTGCTTGCTACAGTAATCATGGGCGACATCTCAATAGTACAGGCTTAGCTATGTGACATATAGCGTAGATGCTAAATTGTCAAATTCTGGCAGACAGTCAGTAGGGATTAATAATCTGGCAAAAAAATCACTAAATTGTTCTATTAAAAGATTAACTATCCCTTCTTTTGATCTTCTAGGCCATAACATTAGGACCCTTAATGTGTTTGTGTTAATAGTCACCTACTTTAAAAAATCTTGATAATTATTCAACCCAAGCCACAAATCGTCCCCTAATAATCCTTGCTGGCGACTTAAATATTACCGTTTGCTTAAATATTCTAACACATTAGGAGGAGGAGATCCTAGGCCTTCCTGTTTTGGAGGCAGAATCTGCTCAAATGTGGTCATCAGCTGTATTGCAATTAGCCTCATTAACATTGTCCCTTGGTTTGTGGGCTTTTAAAGAGAGGCTGACTTCAGATTTGACAAGAGCACACTCCTTTGTAGGAGGTAGCTACAAAAGCAGGCTTTGGTGGACGTTTGTTGACTTTAAGATTGCTCCAAGTTTGGATAATGACCGTAAAGCCCTTGATTTATACCTTAATACAGATACATTTCACGCCCTAGCTGGTGTACTCCCTTGTATTTATTCAGAGCATAATATCTATAACAGTAGAGGAGTTAAATGGGCAAGTATTTAATGCAATCTTGTCATGCTAGCAAATATATATGATGAATGTAACAATGTTTTGGCTCCTGTTGAAAAATTATCTAAGCAGGATATACCGACAATTGAGCTTCAGACTATATTTATCGCTCTTAAGGGTATTTTTTCAAAGTCTAACAATTTAGCCCCCAAGAGGAAAACTAAAACTGCTCCCTGGTTTTGTAGTGAGTGCCAAAGGGCTAAATCACATCGTATTTTAGCCATTAGGCTGCATCAACAAACTGCTATAAGAGACGCCAGATCTTTCTATAGCCATACTTAGGCCTCAAGGTTGGGTTCCGGGTAACTGGCAAGATCTGCTGGAGGCAGCTTGGAATAATACCAACGTTGCATTTTGGAAAATAATAGCTCATGGCAGGTTAGCTGCTGGCAGCCTTAAAGACCATTATCTTCAACCTAATCTTTGGGTCCAAATTTTTCTGACCTTTATTCCGATTGTGAGTCCAATTTAATTGAACCATCCATTTCTGCAACGATTTTTTCTTCGAGGGAAATCTCCAAGGATGACTGCATTTTTTTTCATTGCAAAACAATATTAGAGCCATAGAGTCTGTTTGCTTGTTTGCTAGTGGAAAGCACCAGCCCAGATATGGTTCGAGGGGATCTACATAGATCTGAGCTAGATGTATGTGCCCCTTTATTAATCTACGCCATAATGCAGTACTTGATGGTGCTGATTTACTTTCTTCCTAGATTGGGGTGCACAGTATGCCGATTTATAAAAAAGGGCAATAGGGGATATCCTAGGAACTATAAACCTATAAGCCTCCTTGTAAGCAACTTTTAAATACGTTTCAGGGATGGACTGATGGCTCTCGGATTCTATCCTTTTCTAGGCTGACTTCCGTGTCAATGTCAACATCATCTACCAAGCCTTACATTTCTCATTACATGGAAAAAATCACCTTGTTTAAAGACCATTTGTATGTGGCTTTTGTTGATCTAAAGGAGGCATTTACTATGTTCTACAGAAGCAGACTTGGGAAAGACCTTGGATCAATGGGTGCACCACCTCATAAATTAGACACCATAATTAGGCTTTACCAGTCCAATGCTCAGGTCAGATGGGTCCAATAGGTCTCGCCTTTGTCAAGTCTATTGGCTTTGGTGGAGTGGATTGGAGCTTTATTTTGTGGAGTGGCATTGTGTAGCATGGCATCGAGTGGCACTGTGTGAAGTAGAGTGGCACTGAGAGTAGTGGAGTAGAGTAACATTGTGTGGCGTGTACTGGCATTGAGTGGAGTGGTATTGTGTGGAAACATCCATTTCAAAAATTGAAAAAGAGCGTAAATTATTATATATAAATGTTTGCTTGATTAATCAACATAGGTTAGACATAGAACTGTCCGCAACATATTGGCATTTTCAGATTGGATCTCACAAGAGAAAGATAGAAAGGGGGCATTATACCACCCATGGCCATGACCAGTTCCTCATGAAGATATTGGATTGGGGAGAAGACTACACACCAGTCAGAAAACTGATATTTTTATTTTTTTTATTTTACAACAAATAATAAATAGTACAGGTTCATAAAAGCATATTTCGTCATCATTATCGTTACTAACATGTATACAGTTACAATATTTCTTTAACTTCCTGTGTCCATTGCAGTTTAGTAGAAAAAACAAGGTATACCTCTAAGTGGACTTAATGCTCTGCGTCACAGTCTTCCCATTTAATCTCCAATTATTGACCAATATCAGACATTGTGTCCTCTTGAGGGGGCCCGCACATATTGCCATGGTAGGTGTTCCATTTTCCCCATATGTGGGCCCATTTTTTAGGGCATCCCCTATGTACAAATACTGCTTTGTCAGTCACCATTATTGTGTCCATATCTTGGCACTATTTTCACAGGGTTGGGGTCTGCCCAGATCCCCAGTTAAGAGCTATATTCCTTTTTGCCAGGGCCAGGCCGAGTGGTGTAGAGTCAAATTATCGAGTTTTTAATATCGACTAGACATAATATCAAGTAAAAAATATAGAATGGACATAATATCGACTAGACATAATATAGACTACCAAAATATCGACTAGAAAATTTTAATATCGAATAGAATGGACATAATATCGAATCAAAAATATAGAATGGACATAAGTTAATATTAATTTTTATTTTTTGTGTAATATAATTCTGTAGTGGGTAGTGGGTTTATAGGGGAATAGGGTGGGAAGTAATTTAATTATAATTAATTAAATATTTTATTCTTTTCATTGGTATTTATTTAGAATTAATTGTTAATTAATTATTAATTGCTAATTAATTAAAATATAATTGGTAATTAATTTTATTTGATTCATTGATAAATATGTTAATTTTAGTAATTTATTTTCTGTAGCGGGTTGTGGGTTTATAGGGGAATAGGGTGGGAAGTAATTTTATTATAATTAATTAAACATTTAATTTAATTTTGGGGTATTTATTTAGAATTAATTGTTAATTATTAATTGGCAATTAATTAAAATATAATTGGTAATTAATTTTAATTAATTAATTGATATGTTAATTTTAGTAATTTATTTTATGTAGCAGGTTGTGGGTTTATAGGGGAATAGGGTGGGAAGTAATTTAATTATAATTATTTAAATATGTTAATTTAATTATTGGCATTTATTTAGAACTAATCGTAAATTAATTATTAATTTATAATTAATTAATATATATTTTGAAATTTATTGTAATTGATTAATTGATATTTATGTTACTTTTATTAAATTAATTTCTGTAGTAGGTTGTGTGTTTTTAGGGGAATAGCTTGTGAAGTAATTTAATTGTAAGTAATTTCATGTTTTAATAACTAATTTATTGAGTTAATTTTTAAAAATACTTTCAAATTGTTAATTTTTTTATTTTTAATAGGTAAATAATTATTATTAGTAGGTAATTTTATTATTAAATAATTTTTATTTGTATTTTAAGTTGATTATTTAATATATTTTACACAATTGTAAAATATTTTAATTAATTTGAAATTGGTATTACTATTTATATTATTTATATTTAAATAATAAGTATTTACTTGCCCTACTATTGCACTCACTGTAGTTGGAATAGTAATTTTACCCCTACGCTATCCAACGCTTTCCCTACTGTTGCACTCACTGGAGTGGGAATATGTTGCACTCACTGGAGTGGGAATAGTAAATTTTACCCCTACGCTATCCAACGCTTTCCCTACTGTCGCACTCACTGGAGTGGGAATAGTAATTTTTACCCCTACGCTATCCAACGCTTTCCCTACTGTTGCACTCACTGGAGTGGGAATAGTAGTTTTTAACCCTGCGCTATCCAAAGCTTTCCCTACTGTTTCACTCTCTGGAGTGGTAATAGTAATTTTTACCCCTACGCTATCCAATGTTTTCCCTACTGTTGCACTCTCTGGAGTTGGAATAGTAATTTTTACTCCTACCTATCCAACGCTTACCCTACTGTTACACTCACTGGAGTTGGAATAGTAATTTTTACCCCTACGCTATCGAACACTTTCCCTACTGTTGCACTCACTGGAGTGGGAATAGTAATTTTTACCTCTATGCTATCCAACGCTTTCCCTACTGTTGCACTCTCTATAGTGGTAATAGTAATTTTTACCCCTACGCTATCCAATGTTTTCCCTACTGTTGCACTTGCTGGAGTGGGAATAGTAATTTTTACCCCTACGATATCCAACGCTTTCCCTACTGTTGCACTCACTGGAGTGGGAATAGTAATTTTTACCCCCACGCTATCCAACGCTTTCCCTACTGTTGCACTCACTGGAGTTGGAATAGTAATTTTAACCCCTACGCTATCCAACGCTTTCCCTACTGTTGCACTCTCTAGAGTGAGAATAGTCATTTTTACACCTACGCTATCCAACACTTTACCTGCTGTTGCACTCACTGGAGTCGTTACAGTAAATGTAACCCTTTCGCTATCCTACGGTAAAAATATTGTATATGTTTTGTAAATAATATGTATATATATATGTATTAAAAATATATATTTTTTTAAAGTTACATTAATTATTTCTCAATTTTACGTTTATTTAAGTATTTTAAATATGTTTAAATTAATTTAATTTATTATTATATTACTTTTAATTTACTTTTAAGACATTCAAAAAATACGATATTTTGACTGTCTATATTTTTTACACTCGATATTTTGGAGTCGATATTTTTGTACTTACCTGTTTGAAGATAGGAAGTCAATATTTTTGTAGTCGATATTTTGACCTCGATATTTTGTCCTATCGATATTTTGTCTGTCCATGTTCGGTCAGTGATCCAGGCCGAGTGTTACTCATTCCTGGTCCGAATGATTGAGGTCTGTTGGTTCCCAAATATTAATAAGGCAGCGTTTTGGTTCCGGGAGGACTTCTATCCCTGAGACCTGTGACATGGTAGTCATAATTGCTGCCCAGTATGACTTGATGTTTGGACATTCCCAGATAGTGTGTATGAACGTCCCCGGGAGGCGACATTGTCTCAGGTAGAGCGGTGTGTCAGTGTTTCCCAATTTATGTAGTAGTGTACATGTGTAGTATGTTCTGTGTAAGATTTTCAATTGTAGCAGTCTAAGCATCGAGGGGATTGCTACTTTCCTTGGAGATGCCAATGCTTCCTGCCAGTCTGCCTCATCAATGGGTCCCAACTCCGTCCCCCATTGGTCCTTAAGGGCTATCGTGGGATCCTTTTGGTTGTTTACTATTTTCCGGTACACAAGGGAAATAGCTTTCCTGTGCAAATGATCTATGAGAAGTATATCCTCTAGTGGCAAGGCTTCTGGCAGTGGTGTGCCTCGCGTCAGGGCCTTTTGTAGTGCGTGTTTCGCCTGTAGATATCTAAACCTCTATGTCTTTGCTAGTCCATATGTGCCCTGTAGTTGGTCAAATGGGATGATTTCCCCTTTTTTCCAAAGGTCCCCTACCTTCATAATGCCTATGAGATCCCATTGCCGGAAACCTTTCGTATTGCTCAGTTTACCCAATCGTCATGTGTCCCATATGGGTGTAGCCTGAGTAATTACCCCTTCCCATCCCAGTGCATGCTGTGCCTCAAACCAAATTTTGACCGTGTGGGCAGTTGGGCCTGTAAGCGTGGGTCGTCGTTTCCTATTATATAATGTCCCCATGTTACCCTCATGCTCAAGTAAATGCCTGTCCATGCAAAATGCCAGTTCCTTCTGTGGTACATGTAGCCATTGGTTTATAACCATAAGCTGTGCAGCCCAATAATACAGTTTAATATTAGAAAGGGCAATCCCTCCATCGTACCACCACCGTATTAGCTTTTGTATGGCTATCCGACTCGTTTTGCCATCCCACAATAGTTTGGTCACTTCAGCATTGATCGCCGTGAAGTATGTGGGCTCTACCGGGAATGGAGTATTTTGGAGGGCGTAGAGGAATCAAGGGAACACCATCATTTTAAAAAGGGCCGCCCGTTCGAGTAGTGTTAACAGCAAGGAGCGCCAGTGTTTGATATCATTTTGGAGTTTTATGAGCGGTTTTGTGAGATTTTTTATTATGAAGCGCTTACGTGAATGAGTGATATAAATACCAAGGTATTTGAATCCTTCAGCAGCTACTTGAATGGTGCAGTGTCGGGGGGTTTCGGCACAGGACCATGTAACACGTAGAGAAGGGATTTTGTCCAATTTATCATGGAACTTGAAGCGCGTCCATATGCCACACAGATATCGGGTAGGCAATTTACGGAGCGTGCAGGGGTAGCCAAATAAAGAAGGATAACATCCGCATTTAGCGAGATATGTTCTTCCCATCCCAGTGCCCACCATAGCCCCCGGATGACCAAATCTTGTCCGATCCATGCCGCCAGGGGTTCTAATACTAGTGCAAAAAGTAATGGTGACAGAGGGTAGCCCTGCCTCGTTCCCCTCCCCAATGGGAAGTCTGTTGAGATACGACCATTAACTACCACCTGGGCCAAAGGTTTTGTGTACAGGAGTTCTAGCCACGCACAAAATGTTGGACCAAACGTTAGGTGCCGAAGCACCGCAAAAAGGAAGGGCCATTCCACCAAGTCAAATACCATAATGGGCATCCAGTGAGAGAATCACCGCATCTTCTTCAATCGTGTCTTTACGTGCCATCACACCATTTAATCTGTGCAGGTTGAATGCTGTATTCCGATTTGGCATGAACCCCCGACTGATCCGGGTGAATTAAAGTCGAGAGGTGTGCCTGGAGTCGTGTGGCTAGTCCTTTGGCTTATATTTTCGCATCCGCGTTTATGAGGGAAATCGGTCGGTAGGATTCACAGTCCTTCGGAAGCTTGCCTGGTTTGTGGATTGCAACTATTGTTCCCAGGCGCTGGTCCCTAGGCAGTTTCCCTCTCTGTAGACTATGTGTAAACAAACAGGGCATATTTGGCATGAGTGTGTTGCAGCTTTTTTATTAAGTTCCACTGGTAACCCATTAGGCCCCAGTGTCTTCCCAGAGTGCAAGGCTCCAACCACTCGCTGAAGTTCATTACTAGTAAGTTCAGCTTCTAGCTCTAGGGAGTCATCAGGCTCAAGTGATGCCATTTGTATGTCTTTGAGGAATTCTATATTTCCCTCGACCGTGCCCGTTGCAATGGGCGTGTATACCTGTTGAAAATGTGTCGCTAGTGCCTCAACTATGTTTTGCGGATCTGTTGTGAGGTCACCCGTCTGTGTCCCGAGCACTGCCACCCATCTGCCCGCCCTTTCTTTTTTATCAAGCCATACCAGCAGTTTTCCTGCCTTATCTTCCACCTCGTATATGGTATTTTGAGGATTTGTATTTTTGGTTTTCGCTTCTTCCCAAGCGTATGCTCTGTATTCTTGTTGGTCTAATTGCAGCCTATGTGTCGCAAATTCTCCTGCGTCTCCTGTATATTTGCCCTCCACCCGAGACACTGCTTGTTACAGAGAGTCAACCTGGTGTTGTGTCTCACGTTTATGGTTAGTATTTAGAGATATGGTGTTAGAACCGGCTGTCTCTAGTTGGCAGAGGTATACACTTCTGACAAATAGGGACACACCTTTTCTAGTCAGGGCAAGGGGATCACACCCTTCGATAACCCCTGCTCACCCCCTTGGTAGCTTGGCAGAGCAGAACAGGCTTATCTCAGAGGCTGTGTGTTAAGCATTTATGACCACATACAGTAATAACGTGAAGGCACTACAAATGGACACGACACAGTAGTATTATAAAAATAAGGATTTTTATATAAGGCTTAGCACAAGACCAAATAACGACAAAACTGTACACAATCGGAATAAATACGTTGGGAAGGAAAAAGGATAGTTCAAAGGTAGTTTCTTCTTTAGCACAAAGTCTGTTGTATCAAGCAAATCTTCTTCTTGGAAACACAGTTCTTAGCAACAAGGTAACCCACACGGGGGCTACACGACGTCGAGGCAAAGTTATTCCAAAGGTTCGGCGTCGACCGCGAGGAGCGCTACGTCGAGCCCGGAGTCACACGGACCCCCAACAACACAGTACCTTTAAGAAAATGAAGCACACGATGATCAGCGGCGTCGAGCAATCCGGCGTCACGTCTTCGGTGTCGATCAGGCCTCAGCAGGCGTCGTCGATGATGCGGTTGCACAGAGTGAGCAGCGCTCACGGCGTCGAGGGGGCACACAGTTGATGCGATCAGCAGCGGTGCAGACACGAGGTCCTCTGGAGCTAGAGCCGTACTCCCACTCACTGGCGTTGCTGCTGGCGTCGGTCGGGCCCGGCGGCCGGTCGTCGAGGAAGCGGGACACTGGGGCCGTTACCCACTACGTCGAGCTGGATTCGGCGACGTCCGTCGGCGTCGAGATTGCTGACTCTTTCAGAGGTGCTGGATTCACAGGTTCCAGCAAATAGCACTTGTAAGTAGATGAAGTCCTTTAGCCCTGTGACTTCAGCAGGAGACTGGCACTCTTCCAGTCCTTGGAGATTTTCTTTAGCAAGCGTGAGAGTACACACACAGTTCCTCTCTCCTGGTTCCTTGGCAAAATTAAAGAAGCACTGCAGGATTCCCCCAACAACAGCACACTGGCAGAAGGGGTAGGCAAGCCCTCAGATCAGCAGGCCTCTTGTCCTTGGTTACAGGGTTCCTTGTCAGAAGTGATCTGATTTCTTAGTTCAGGGGTCCTTCTCTTATACCCCTTTTCGTCTTTGATCCCTTTGTCCATGCCGGGGACTTTCCCAACATCCTGGGTCTGTTGTGGGTGGAGCCAGGCAGACGCACCTGGCCTATTCACTGAGCAGGGCTGGGTCCTCAGATGCCCAGCAGGAGGTGGAGCCAGCATTGACACTGGCAGGCACAGAGCTATCAGCCGCTTGGCAGGAGGTGGAGCCGGCATTGTATCAGGCCGGGCAGGCTATCAGCAACTACTCTCCCCCTACTCTCAACGCAAATGTCCCACTCATCCCACACTGACTCATCCAGACTTGTGGAGCCACCCAGCTCCTGTCACACACACGCAAGACCAGCAGAAACCAGATATGGTTAGACAAGAAAATAGACACTTTCTAAAAGTGCTATTTTCAAACCCAGAGTCCAAAAACCATCCACACCAACGGATGCGTAATTAAACCCCGAGTTCAGGGATACCAAACTCGACATTGCACCATGCTCCCCGAGCCAGCTAGGATCATAGCATTAATATTCCCGGCGGCCCATTCTAACTAATGGAGAGCAGGCTACCTCGCAATAGTGAAGAACGAAGATGGCGGTAATTCACTATTAGGACATGCCAACTTGGTCAGGCGTGTCCTACCTTATACTTACAATGCACCCTGCCTGCGGGCCTACCATCGGGGTGACTAACATGAAGTCAAGGGAAGGTTTGAGGGGCTGGCAAGTAGGTATACTTGCGCAGCCTGCGTGACAGCACTAGGCTGCACGTGGGTCTCGCAATGACCGACCCGTAGACATTCTTTTACGAGGCCGCTCCTGTGGGTGGCACAACACGTGCTGCAAGCCCACGAGCGGCATTTGTATTTACAAGCCCCGGCACTCCTGGTGCACTAGACTAGGGACTGACAGTAAACCAAATAAGCCAAACATGGATACAATAGATACATCAATTTAACATAGGGAGCACTTGCGCTGTGGCACTGATCGGCAGTGGCACAGCGCCCAAAGCATATACCAGCAAAACATCGTAAAACAGTGGAGGCAAACAGAAAACATGGAGGAGAGACTCAAGCCAATGATGTCAGGTCTAACACGTGTTCCCTCCAGCTGAAATGTGGGGAGAACTACCCTTGACCTAGGGAGTCCTCATCACTAACGCGGAAAAATCTGGACAGACCATCAGCATTGGCGTGATCTGTACCAGGGCGGTGTTCCACCGTAAAGTCCATCCCCTGTAGAGAAATGGACCACCTCAACAGTTTCGGATTTTCACCCCTCATCTGCATCAACCATCTGAGGGGCCTGTGGTCTGTCTGAACCCGGAAGTGAGTCCCAAACAGGTAGGGTCTTAGCTTCTTCAGCGCCCAGACCACAGCAAATGCTTCTCTCTCTATCGCACTCCACCTCGTTTCCCTGGGAAGTAACCTCCTACTGATGAAGGCTACAGGCAAGTCTCGGCCCTCTTCATTCACCTGAGCTAGAACAGCCCCCACGCCATGCTCTGAAGCGTCCGTCTGGACAATAAATTCTTTTGAAAAGTCGGGTGCCTGGAGTATAGGTGCTGTGCACATTGCAGATTTCAGGGTGTCGAAGGCCGTTTGACAGGCATCAGTCCAGATCACGTTTCGTGGCTGCTTCCTGGAAGTCAGCGAAGTCAAGGGGTGCACAATGTTACCGTAATCCTTGACAAACCTCCTGTAATAACCCGTGAGTCCTAAGAAGGCTCTCACCTGAGTTTGAGTTTTGGGCGGCGCCCAAGCCAGGATGGTATCAATCTTGGGTTGTAGGGGGGCAACCTTGCCGCTCCCTACTTGGTGCCCCAAGTACACCACAGAACCCTGCCCAATCTGGCACTTACTGGCTTTGATTGTGAGGCCTGCTCCGCGCAGGGCCAACAACACTTCCTGGAGGTGGCGCAAGTGTTCCTCCCAGCTGGCGCTGAACACTGCGATGTCGTCCAGGTAGGCGGCACTGAAATCCTCCAGTCCAGCCAAGACCTGGTTGACCAACCTCTGGAAGGTGGCAGGGGCATTCTTCATCCCAAAGGGCATCACCCGGAACTGGTATAGCCCATCTGGTGTGGAGAATGCAGACCTCTCTTTTGCCCCATCAGTCAAGGCGATCTGCCAGTACCCAGACGTTAGATCAAACGTACTAAGGTACCGGGCAGCCCCCAACCGATCGATGAGCTCATCAGCTCTGGGGATGGGGTGCGCGTCAGTCTTCGTGACCGAATTGAGTCCTCGGTAATCCACGCAGAACCGGAGTTCTGGTGAAGCACCAGGCGCTGCAGCCTTCGGGACCAAGACCACTGGGCTGGCCCAAGGACTGCTAGAGGACTCAATCACCCCTAACGCGAACATTTTGGAGACCTCCTCCTTAATGTACGCTCTGACCTTGTCAGTCACCCTGTAAGCCTTGTGCTTCACAGGAGGGCTGTCTCCGGTGTCAACGTCATGGACACACCAATGAGTGACACCCAGAACCAAGGAAAACAGATCCGGGAATTGTCCCAACAGTTGGCGACAATCCTGTTTCTGCTCAAGGGTCAGTGTGTCGGAGAGGACCACACCATCCACTGACCCGTCTTGCTCTTTAGCACACAGGAGGTCAGGAAGAGGCTCACTCTCCTCCTCCATTCCATCATCCGTAGCTAGGAGCATGCCCACTTCGGACCTTTCTAAGTGGGGCTTCAAACGGTTGACATGCAGGACCCGCAAGGGGTTCCTGGGAGATTTCAAGTCCACCAAGTAGGTGACATCGCTCTTCTTCTCCACAACCTTAAACGGTCCAGTCCACCTGTCCTTGAGCGCACAAGGTTCCACAGGGGACATGACCCACACTTCCTGACCAGGCTGAAGCTCTACCAGAGTGGCATTCCGGTCGTACCAACGCTTCATCTCCTCCTGGCTGGCCTCCAGATTTGCCTGAGCAAGTTCTCTGAAGCGCCGAGTCTGGTTCCGGAAGGCCAGCATGTAGCTGTATACATCCTGGGGAGGTTTCCTGGGAGATTGCTCCCAGCCTTCCTTGACCAGACTCAAAGGCCCTCTTACCGGGTGACCGTATAAGAGCTCAAAGGGGCTGAACCCTAGAGACTTCTGCGGCACCTCACGGTAAGCAAACAACAGGCATGGCAAGAGGACGTCCCATTTCCGCCTCATTGGTTCTTCGAGACCCATGATCATGCCTTTCAGGGTCCGGTTCAATCTCTAAAACCAGCCCATTTCCTTGAGGGTGGTAAGGAGTGGTGAGCTTGTAGGTTACCCCACACTCCTTCCACAGAGACTTCATATAGTTCGAAATGAAGTTGGTGCCTCGGTCTGACACCACCTCTCTGGGGAACCCCATCTGGGAGAAAACACCCATCAGTGCCCGTCCCACCACGGGGGCCGTCACTGTTCTGAGAGGGATGGCTTCCGGGTACCTTGTGGCATGGTCCACCAAGACCAGGATGAACCTGTTGCCCAGGGCTGTCTTGGGGTCCAGGGGCCCAACAATGTCAATACCCACCCGGTCAAAGGGGGTGCTGACCACCGGAAAAGGTTGGAGGGGAGCCTTCTGCTTCCTTCCGCTTTTCCCACTTGCCTGGCAAGTGTGACAAGTCTTGCAATGGATGTCTACATCCCTACGCATCTGAGGCCAATAAAAATGGGTGACAAGCCTGTCATAGGTCTTGTCCTGCCCCAGATGTCCAGCTAACGGAACGTCATGAGCCAAACCCAGTAGGAAGGCTCTAAAGCGCTGGGGTACCACCAGCACACGGGCTGACCCAGGCTCAGCAGCCTTAGGCTCGCTATACAGGAGGTCGTTCTCCCAGTACACAAAATGTGACCCTGACTGATCACCTGAGGATTGGGCTGAGGCCTGCTGCCTCATGCCCACAAGAGAAGGGCACACTTTCTGTTCCGCACAGAATTCCTCCCTGGAGGGACCACCATCCTGCTGCCAATGGGTCAGCTCGGGCAGATCTCCCAGTTCGGCAATTTGTTCCCCTGTGGGCTCCAGGGCATCCCCCTCAGGGTCTACCTCCTCCTGGACCACGGGAACTACGGGGGCCGGTTTCCCGCGCCTCCTGCCTCTTCTCTTCACAGCTGGGTCCTGGGCCGTACTTTCAGGCTCCGGGACCCCATCAACACCCTTACTCGCTGTCATGGATCGAGTGGTTGCACACACCCACTCTGGCACACCCAACATTTTCAAGTGCGCCTCTCTCTCCACCTTAGCCCAAGGGGAGTCTTCTAAATCATTGCCCAGGAGACAATCGACAGGCATGGCGGGCCTCACAGCAACCTGAAGAGTACCTGAAACTCCCCCCCATTCAAAAGAAACCTGAGCTACCTCACACTCTTTCTGGGAGTTGTCGGCAGCTATCACGGGGTAGAATGCGTGGGGGACCACCTGCTCTCTGGACACTAAGTGACACTTGACAGCTGTCACACTCGGTCCGGTGTCTCTGAGAGCTTCCACTCTATGGCCATTAATGGTCACCCACTGCCTATATTTACTAGTGTTACTAGGCAGAGGGGGTGGAGGGACCATTTGCATGTCTCCTAGCGAGACCAGGGACATTTCTGCGGGACCCCCCCACCATGGACAACCATCTACTCCCCTCCCAGGGCTACACTCGCCAACTGACGGGGGATGCACGCGGCGGGACACTGGGGGTCATAAAACCGGTGTCCCACCTGCCCACAACCGTAGCAGGTTAGGGGGCCCCTATGAACAGGTTTACCCGTCGGGGCCCCTGGCTTCTTCTCAGGGGGAGGCTGGGAACCCTTCCCTTGGTTCCCTTGGGGATTACTTTGGGGCCCTTTCTGAGACTCCTTCTGTTTACCCTTGTCCCCCCCACTCTTCTGCTGGGGACCCTGCCCACCTTTGGCTGAGTCTCCCACTGGACCCTTGTGGACCCTGGTACTGACCCAGCGGTCCGCCTCCTCAGCAAGTTTTCTAGGGTTAGATATCTTGCTATCAATAAGGTGCTGATCGGCAGTGGCACAGCGCCCAAAGCATATACCAGCAAAACATCGTAAAACAGTGGAGGCAAACAGAAAAAATGGAGGAGAGGCTCAAGCCAATGATGTCAGGTCTAACATATGGCAAGCCCCCTTATCACGGTTTTGTAGGCTTCCCAAAGAGTCACCGGGGATGACACTGTGTGTTCGTTTTCACTAAAATATTGGTTTTTGGACTTGGGCAGTCCTTTCCCAATTATTATTTTTTTTTTAGGTAGCCAGGGTGCAGTGGGAATATGCGTCATCTACCCAGGGAGTGTGAGATGTATGTGAGTAAAATCGGTGAATGGTCAGATATGCCTCTCGGGAAGTGTGTGATCTCCCCCACCCTTTCAACACCAGTTGCCAACGTTAGCATGTAGTCAATTCTGAAGAGACTACCATGCACCCTGAGAAAAAAGTGTACTCCCTCGCTGTCGCGTGTCCAGCCCTCCAAATGTCTATGAGGCCTGTTGCTTCAGTGAGTTCTGACAGTCTGTAACCCGGCCTGTTGGTGTCCCTTGGGGGTTGTCTATCTACGGATGTGTCCATTGTGGTGTTAAAGTCCCCTCCCAAGATGAGTTCACCCTCTGGGAGTGATAGGATAAATTTACCCAGGACTGGCAGTGCTGTGCTGTGCAGTGCAGGGGGAATATATATCAATGCCAGATTGTAGGAGCGTCCTTCCCACTGGCAGGCTATGGCCGCAAAGCGTTCTTGGTCTTCTGTCCAAGATCCCTGTAGTATCAGTGGGAAGCATTTATTAAGAAAAATTCCCACCTCCCGTGACCGGAAGTGAAGTCTAAGTGTACTGCCATCCTGTAGCCCCATCTGTCTAGTGCCTTGCATACAGAGCCCACCAGGTGCGTTTCCTGTATAAGAGCTATCGCAGGACCTTTACGTTTTAGGTAGTGAAGGACCAGACCTCTTTTTATTTTGTCTCCCAGTCCGTTTACATTCCATGAGATTATTGTAAAGGGTGGGTGTGTCAGGTGTAGTGGCGAATCACCCGTGTTAGGACCTTCTGCCGATGCTGTAGCCTTTAATTGTGCCGTAATTCTCGTGGGATTAAGTGTGTGTCATCTCTGAGCATAGTTTTCTTCACACGTGTGCTTACTATATTGATGTTCAGTACAGTTGCAACTAAAAATAAACAATACCCTGTGACCCAACCCCGTTCACCCTTCACCCTCCCTGCCTCCCTGTAGTGGGGATTTAGAACTACCAGCCCTCAACATAGCAGAGCGCTTCAGTCCCATAACTATATACTTGCGTCGAGGGTGGAGACTCTTCGCGACCATCTGGCACATGTCCCTTGCATTACCACCAATCCGTGGCGGCATTCAGGTGTTTTCATAGTAGAGACCCATCTTCCATCCGAAACATGTGGAGACCTTGCACAGTCTTCCAATGTCATCATTGCATTATTGCGTTACAAATCTGTACGTGATTGTAGGTTGTGTCTATGTTTAATTGTCCGTTATGTTTTTGTTCTTTAGTAGCTTTCCGTTCTAATCAGAGTCCGCATCTTTGTTCTGTTGTGTGTTGCTCCCTCATTCTTTTCGCGGAGCTGCCGGCACGTCCAATGCCGAAGGCTGTTGCTGTCTTCTTCAATCTTGTCATTTCGGGACCGAGGCCGGTCTCCAACCCTCCAGCCAGTTCTGTGCTTCCTCTGGGGTTCGAGAAACACCAACTCTTCCCTTCTGCCTCGACACTAAGTTTTGTGGGAAAGAGCATTGCGTATTTCAATTCTCGATTGCGCAGTTCTTTCTTAATGTCCTGAAAGTTTCTGAGTCGGTTGGTAACAGCCGCAGTGTAATTGGGGTACAGGGACACCGTGGTATTTTCCACCTGCAGTGGGGGGCCACACGTGCAGTTTGTAGAAGTGTATCCCTGTCGCGATAGTTGAAGATACGGGCCAGGATAGGCCTGGGGGGTGCCCCTGGTTTGGATCCACCCCCTGAAACTCTGTGTGCTCTTTCCATGGAGAAGAAGCTGGACAGACCTCGTGGTTGTAGCTGCTGTGTTATTAGATCTTCCACGAAGAAATCCAGTGCAGGCCCCCCTGACACTCTCCGGCACCCCGACCAGCCGGATGTTGTTGCGCCGTGAGCATCCTTCTTGGTCGTCGACCAAGATAACTAACTGCTGGGTCCGGCACTCCAGTTGGCCTACTTGTTTCCATAATGCAGCTGCGTCCGTAGAGAGACCAGCTGTTGTGATTTCAATGTATGCGAGTCTGGTATTCATTTTGGAAAAGTCAGCACGTAGGAATGTTACGTCTGTGGATATTGTGCCTATTGACATTTGTACCTGTTGCAGAGTGGCCATTATGTCTTGCAGTGTAATCTCTTTTGACTTATCAGTCAGTTAGCCAGTTGTGGTTGCCGGCGCTGGAGGGTCGGGTTGACTCAGTTGCTCCTTGCTGAAAGCATATTTGTCCAGTCTATTTGTCTGGATCGTGCGCTGTCCAAGACCGGTCATGTTGCTAATGTTCTCCACTGCCCTTAGGCGTGGTCATTCACGGGGGAGAGCACAGAAGTCGCTATTGCCTGACCACGGGAATCTCTTCCACGCTCGTCTTTCCCGTTTTCTTATGCCCTCCCTCCTTTTGCAGTTATGTGGTGCTACTGCGTCCCTCGTGGTCTGGGACCGTCGCGCAATCGTATGGGTGATCACCCAGTCAGTACGTCTAGGACTGGGACGGTTGGAACTGTGTGGAAGGGTTTAATGTGCTGATGTCCCTTAGCCATTTCTCATGGATAAACTTTACACACACCAGCGACATATACGCTCTGCCCTGATCAGATCCCACCCAGCTCGTTAGCAGCCTTGATGCGTGATGCTGGCTTCCTAGTGTCCATGTGCAGTTGCAGTGCAATGGGGGCTCCACCCGCACCGCTCCCGATCTTTCTCCGGTATCCTCCATACTCTCCGGGTCCAGGGAGCGGGGCTTGTGTTTTGCTGAATGCTGTAGGGAGAGTCTGTGTGTATCTGCAGTCTGTCGTTCAGTATGGAGACAGACTGTGCTGTTACTTGGCAGATTCTCTTGATCGCGAAAAGGGCCCCGCGCCTAACCTCTTCACAATGCTCCTCATTAGGGATTTCCAGGGCTTCGGCGTATGTGTTGACGTCGCAGGGACCGCTCGGTTCCCAGTTCGTCCCAGTGCAAAAATGACGCCCGGGTATCCCTCTGCTTCTATGCTCGAAGCGGATTGTCTGATGCACGGCAGCAGCGTCACAGTTCACCGGGTATCTATATTGTTCAGGGGTGAGTCTCGCGGCTACCGCGTTTCAGGATAGCCTGCCTTCCTTGTCCTCGGGCCGCCGCTCTTAGGTGTTCTTCGCCCAGGTGCGTTTCCGGGCGTGTAGCTACGGCAGTCCCCGGCTTCTTTGCAGGGCCCAGGCCGCAGTCACGTTACACGGTGCCACCAGAAAGTTACACCACCTACAGGTTTCATTCCCGTACCAGACAGTGTATGATAGTGTCCAGATGTATTGCTACCGTTTTCTCCTTTGTAGCCGCGGATAAATCACAGGATATTTCGGGTTTTGCGCCTCTGGTAGCGGAGCTCGCTCAGGCTGCACCCATCTTCGTTGGCTGATAGCCGCCCCCCCCCCCGAAATCTGATATTGATGCAAAACACAACCCTGATGAAGTCCTAAGTGAGGAATTGGCTGGGCTGAATGGAACAACTCCTTTTTTTTCAAATAATGAATAAAGTTGGAATCAGAACTCATACACAAGACTCCTGAATGTTTAAAGCACACTGAATTATTGATATTGCTTATGTTGTTCTATATTTAAACTATGTTGATTATTCTAGCAAAAATGTATACATAATAATTTACGGTCCTTTCCAGTTTTTGAAATTGTTGTTTCTGGACTGTGGATTCTAAGCAGTGGGGTCACGAAAAGTAGAGCGTACGTGATCTGTAGATAACCCTAATTATACACTAGTGCGCCATCAAGGCCCACACTGCCTTTGCTTATATATTTTTATGGTATTGTGTGGAGTTGAGTGGAATTATGTTGCATTGTGTGGAATTTAGTGGAGTGGCACCATGTGGCATGGAATGGCATTGTGTGATGTGGAGTGGCATTGAGTGGAGTTAAGTGGCATTTAGTGGCATTGTGTGGAGTGAAGGGGCATTGTGTGAAGTGTAATTATGTGGCATAGTGTGGACTGTAGTTGAGTGGCGCTGTGTGACATGGGATAGTACTGTATGATGTGGAGTGGCATTGAGTGACATGGGTTAAAGTAGCATTTAGTGCCATTGTGTGGAGTGAAGTGGCATTGTGTGGAGTTCACTGGATTGGCATTATGTGGCATTGTGTGGCATGAGTGGCACTGTGTGATGTGGAGTGGCTTTGAGTAGAGTGGGATGAAATGGCATTTATTGTCACTGTGTGGAGGGAAGTGGAAGTGTGTGTAGTTTAGTGTACCTTTGTGGTATGGAGTGAAATTGTGTAGAGTCGACGTGTACTGCATTGAATTGTGTGGTGTGATGAGATTATGTGAAATTGTGTGGAATGGAGTGGAATTGTGTGGAATAGAGTGGAATTGTATGGCAAGTATCAAGAAGCGCATCCGTATGTGGTCGCATAATACCGACAAAGCTCTTTTCGCCAAATGTAAGCATGCATGGGCAGTAATCAACTCTTACCAGCTGGCTTCTCTACCATTATATCTATTCTCTACCAACATACCCCCCTGTACTTAGAATTGTGGTTTATGGCACTAAGATTTAGGGGAATGGCATTTTTTAAAACATTTACATCTATGGCGTCGTATGAGCTACAGTTTACGGGCTGTGGGGACCTGGTGGAGTCCCTGGAGCATGTTGTATGCATCTGCCCTGCATTGTTGGCCCAGCGCAGATTAAAACTGAGGCCAGAGTGAAACAGATTGGGAGTCCGGTCCTGTAGGCCGGCAATTATCGCAGAATTGAACCCAGTGAACACAGCTTTAAACATAAACCTCACAATCTTTATTCACAGTGCATACCACACATTCAACCAGCAAACTGCAGGTCCAGTAACAATCTTGAGGAAGTGCATAGGTGACTAAAATAATAGCACACCCATGAAGCTCTATCTTTGTCTAAGCCGTGTTCACTGCCCCTGCAACACTTTGGAATGCGATCCTGATGACTTGATACTGATTATCCACAGCTGTAAGCTGCTTTATTGAACCATTCTTATCTTTTGGGGGTCTCTGCAACTCAGTGTCTTACTTGCAGTTTTTAGCAGCATCAGTCATTCTTTTATATAAATTATTAATTATTTTTAATGATATTCTGCTGCTATTTGGTTTTAGAATACGTAGCCTTGTTACATTTTGGTCAATTTAATTTCTTAGTTTTGTATATGTATGGTATGCATGTCTTGCTTTTATGATAATACTTTTAATCAAAGAAAGGATTATTATACGTATGGCATGGAGTGGAAATGTGTGGAGCGGAAATGAGTGGCATAGTGCGGAACGGAATTGTGTGGTGTAGAGTCTAGCAGAACTGTGTATCATTGTGTAGCATGAAGGGGCATTGTGTGGAATGCAGTGAAATTGTGTTGCTTAGGCTGGAGTGGAGTGGAACTGTGTAGCATTGTGTAGTATGGAGTGGCATTGTGTGGAGTGGAGTGGATTGTGTGTCATACAGCATTGATTGAATAGAATTGTGTGTCATTAGGTGACGTCGGAGTGGAATTGTGTGGCACTGTGTTATGTGGAGTGGAATTGCCTGACATTGTATGGTGTGGGGTTGAACTGTATGGTGTGGGGTGGAGTGTAAAGGAGTGGATTGCAGCAGAGTAAAATTGTATGACATTGTGTGGAGTGGTATTGTGTTTGGCGTAGACTGGAACTGTATGGCATTGTGTGCTACAAACTTTAAGGTATCCAGGGGAATATGACAAATCAGTGCCCCACTTTAATTTTCATTATATATAAATGGAGTTGACAAAACCCTTCAGAACCTTAACACAGATGCCCCAAAAATAGGTGTGAGACCGACTCCTCTGCTCCTGTATGCAGACGATGCAGTCCTGATCTCAAGAACTGCAAATGGACTGCTAAAGCTGATTGAGGAGTTCTACTCATACATAGAGGAGAGGGATCTCAAATTAATCCCCGCCAAGACATTTGTGATGACATGTGGCAAAGGCAGGGCAAAGGAAAAGTCCGGAAACATAAGTTAATTGAAGTTAAGAACTTCTCCTACTTGGGTGTATTATTCTCTTCTAATTTCACTGGACTCCCCATCTAGATCAGGCCAGACTTAAACTCATTAGAACCAATATATGGTAGTAAATGTCTACCTGTAGCTACTTACGGCTCTCTAGTATGCGGTAATGCCAACTGTGATGGATTGAAATCCTGTGAAAACTATTTCCTTTGCCATATGCTGGCTGTCCACATCAACATATCTTTTGCAAAGAAGTGGACGCACCATATGTTACTGATCTAATTCAAGTAAGAGCGCTATGCGCTTGGTATAACATCTGGTGTAAGAAGGGTTTAAAATTTACTAGAGATATCATTATGGACTGTCTAGCTTTGGATAACATAACCAATATCCCTTGGTTATCATATATGAACAGCCAACTAAAGTGCATTAATAGAGACTTATTGGTGAAAGATCCCATAGCTATATTACAATGTGGTAAAAATGTTGATAAAAAACTGTATTTAGAGAGAGGAAGCCAAACAAGAGCTGGGAGAGAGGAAGGAAAAGAGAGTGTATTAAGATATGTGGCTACCATCGAGTCACTTGGCCTTCCAAATTATTTTGTAAAAGTCACAAACACACAGGATAGATTTTATTTGACACTAATGTGTTTGGGTACACTTCATGAATTAGTGGCTTTCCCTACATCTAATAAATGGCAGAAAATAGTACACAAATGCTCATGTGAAAGAATAGCCAACCAAACAACGATGCACTTTATGTTGTTTTGTAAGTTTTATCAAGATAGTAGAAAACAATTTTGACACCCAATTTTTATCTCCCAGAAATTATGTTTCTATAAAGATGCGATGAAATTCATATGTACCCTTGAGAATGAACTAGCCTGTAGTGCTGTTGTCGGTTCATATCTCGGGCCATACAAAGAAGGAAATCCTTAAAATGTTTAGACCACCTTGTTTATGAAACCGAATGAAGGATGGTCCTGGGTCAAAAATAAGATATAATTAAGTGGGATTAACAAATGACATGTATTGGTGAAGATTTTAATGTTTTAATATGAAATCTGTTTAGATTAAAGTTTATTGAGTATTTCTATAACATGAGAATGATTTTTTTATTTATGTGACTTTTATGAATCCAACAAAGATTTGAATAAAGTTTTATATTGATTGATTATTGTATGGCATTGTGTGGACTGGAGGGCAATTGTGTGGTGTAGAGTACAATTATGTGGCATTGTGTGTGCACTGTGGAGTGGAATTGTGTCGCATTGTTCTTGTATGCAGATGATACACAAATTCTGGTATCCTTATCAGCTCAGGATAACCACAAGGCAGAGTCTCCTAACGGCTGTCTTGCCCAAGTTTCCTTTTGTATGAATGTAAATAAATTCACTAAGGTTGAATGGGGACAAGACAGAGGGTCTGCTGGTGGGCAACCAAACCCACCTCTGGGGCCCTCATCTGAGGCATCTGCTATCGGGACGACCCTGCCACCATTCGAGGTGGTAACAAATCTGGGAGTAAGGCTTGATGACAAACTATCTATGAGCCATCAGATCAGTAGCAGCCACCTGCTTCCGTATCTTTAAGTGGCTAAGGAAAATCCTGATGTGCCTTCCAACCCCTGCCCAAAGAACAGTAGTCTAGGCCTTTGAAATTTCTAGACTGGACTACGGAAATGTTCTATACCTTGGTGCTTCTACTTCCTTGATTAAATGGCTTCAGACCGTACAGAATGTAGCTGCATGACTCCTTCTGCATCCACCCCTATTTACTGCCAGTATGATACATACCTTTCAGTGGCTGCCAATTGAACGTCAGCTTCAATTTAAAGCTTTATGCTATATGCATACATGTTTTTTTTTATTGCAAGGCTGTATTAGCTATGATCCTTTGTGTTCTGGTATACACTTAAAAGCTTTCTCCATTCTAGCCCCTTGGAACTGACTACAGCCCCCAGAGCCAAGAGAACCCACCAGGGTGGCAGGGCATTTGCATCTCAGGGACCAAAACTGTAGAACACTTAGCCACAGTCATTGAGAACTTGTAAATCTCTGATAGCTTTTCATAAGCAACTTAAGATGTGGCGGCTCCCATTTGCTCATCAACAGTTTCCAGTGACTTCAGTAACTCAGGTAGGTTTGGGGAGTATCCTAGTGCTGGGAAACATATTTCAGGTAGCCATGTGCTTTACAGATGACATAAATTGTGTGGAATAGAATTGCATAGCACTGTGTGGAGTGAAGTGGGACTGAGTGGATTTATATTGCGTGCCATTATGTGGTGTGGAGTGGAACTGTGTGACATTGTGTGGAGTAGAATTGTGTGGCGTGGATTGGAGTGGAGTGGCATTGTGTGTAGAGGAGTGGAGTTGAATTGTGTGCATTATGTGGAGTGGAGTGCAATTATTTGGCATTGTGTGCCGTGGAGTATAATTATGTGGCATTGTACTGAGTGGGATCATGTAGCATAGAGTGGAATTATGTGACATTGTGTGAAGTGCAATGTAGTGGATCCGAAATACATGGTATTGAGTGGAGTGGAATGGAATTGTGAAGAGTGGAATTGTGTATTATTGTGTGGAGTGGAATTGTTTGGCCAGCAATGGAGTGGACAGTGCAGTGGAGTGACAGTGTGTGGTGTGCAGTGAAATGAAAATCTATGAAACTGTGTGTAGTGAAGTTGAGCAGAATGGTGTGGCATTGTGTGGAGTGCATTTTATGGGCAGTTTGTGGCATGTAATGCAATCATGTGGCCTTCTGTAGCGGGAGTGGAATTGAGTGGCACTAAGAAGTGAAGTGAAACTTTTATTCGATCCAGACCTCAACTGAGATCAACAAATACAAAATTAAAATAATTTCAAATACTCATAAAAATGCTTAGCTAAAACACTTTTGCTTTTTTAAGCTCACCTCAAGATAATACAGTGGTGATGTTTAGCCACTCACTCAGACAACATTTGAATGAATTAAATAGAATAGAATAACATTTTCTGATTGTACTTTTTGTTGAAAACAGCTTCAAGAAGCTTTTTAAAAACGTAAACAGGTTATGACACACATATTCATTAACCGGAGAGTTACACAATGTATTAAATCTTGAGCAGAGAAAGCGCTGTACTTTAATTGTAATGGGATTATGTAACGTCAGCGGGCCATAACTATGCTCTCATTAGGACAGATTAATAGAACGTGGAGCAGATCTTGTTGCCCACCTTTACAAAGATCACATATACCTTTAGTGTTATTAGTACCAACACTGCTAGCTAAGAAAGTGGCTAAAGGGAGTATGCCCAGAGGTTAAAGTAAAATACACGGCCTTACGCCATGCTTTAATTGAAAAGTCAAGTAAGGGACAGAAGATTTGAATTCCTTTTGTTCAGCGAACCGTTTATTGTGCTTCAATTGACAACAGTGATCTTTATCATATTCCAAACTGATTCTAGGGGCCAAATGTTTTTAAAACCTCCATGGCTTTTGCCATATTCTTATTAAAGGTGTACCCAGACGCTTCCTCTCTGAAAAACTCAAATTTTAACAAATGTCTTAAGGTGTCTGGGGCTGCATGTAGCAGATTGTATGCCCACCTAATAATATTACAGATTACTCTTGCAAAAGTGTGGCACTAAGAGGAGTGGTTCGGAATTGAGGAGAATGGGAATGGTGAGTCATTATGTGGCATGGGCTGGAATTGTGTGGCATTGTGTAGCATGTAGTGGAATTATGGGGCGTGGAATAGAGTGGATTCGAGTGTGGTGTAGCAGAGTTGCATTATGTGGCATGGAGTGAAATTCTATGGGAGTTTGTGTAGTGGAGCTGAATTGTGTGGCACTGTGTGACATGAAGTGGAATTGAGTTGAATTGTTTAGAATGAAGTGAAATTGTGTGGTGTTGAGTGTAATTATGTGGCATTTACTAGCGTGGAGTGGAATCATGTGGTGGGGAACTGTGTGGAGTGCAGTGGAGTGGAATTGTGTGGAATGGAGTGGAATTTTGTGGCAAGAAGTGGAATTTTGTGGCTTTGTGTGACACAGAGTTATATAGTGTGGCAAAGAGTGGAGTGGAACTGTGTGCCATAGGGTGGAGTTGAATTATTTGGACTTGTGTAGAGTGAAATTGTGTGGTATTCTGTGAAGTGGAGCTGTGTGGTATTGTGTGGCATGAAGTGGAATAGTGTGGCATGGAGTATAACTGTGTGGCACTGAGCAGAGTGGCATTGTGTGGCATTGAGTGGAGGGAAAGATTATGGCATTTTGTATAGTGGAGTGGAGCTGCATTGTGTGGAGTGGCATTGTGTGGAGTGGAGTGTGACTGTGCGGCAATGTGTGGCATTGAGAAGAATTGTGTAGAATTGTGTGGACTGCAGTGAAGTGGAATTGTGTGGCATAGATAAAGTGGAGTCAAATTGGTTTGCATTGAGGGGAATGGAGTGCAACTATGTGGACTTGTGTGGAGTGTTATTACGTGGCATGGCCTGGACTGAAGGGGAATTATGTGGAGTGGAGTGGTGTGAAACTGTAGTGTGGAGTGGAACTATGTAGAATGGGGTGGAATTATGTGGTGTTGAGTGGCATTGTGTGGTGTGGACTTGTGTGGAGTGGAATTGTGTGGCATAGAGTGGAGTGAAATGTGTGGCATTGTGTGGAGTGGAATTGTATGGTTTTTAGTGAAACTCTGTGCCATTGTGTAGCATGGTGCGCACTTGTGTGGATTGGGTTTGTGTGTAGTGGAGTGGAATTGTGTGGAGTGCAGCGGAATGGTGTGTCATTATGTGGCATGGAGTGGATTGAAACTGTGTGGCATTGTTTGCCACGGAGTGGCATTGATTGGAATTATGTGGGGTGGAGTGGACTTGTGTGGCACTGAATGAACTGGAGTGGAGTGAAATTGTATGCATTGTCTGTAGTGAATTGAATATGAATTATGTGGCATGGAGTTGATTTCAAGTGTGTGGTGTTGTGTGTACTTATGTGGCACTGTGTGTGTGTGTGGTATTGATTGTCATTGTGTGGATTGGATTCAAATTGTAGGGAATTTTGTTTGGTGGAGTGGAACTGAATTGTATGGCATTGTGTGACATGGAAAGGAATTGTGTAGCATTCTGGAATGGGGTGCAACTGTGTGGTATTGTGTGGTGTGGAGTACAATTATGTGGCAATGTGTAGTGTGGAGTGGAATTGTGTGGTGCAGAATTGTGTGGCACTCTCTGGAGTGCAGTGGCGTGTAATTGTGTGGAGTGGAATTGTGTGGCATGGAGTGTGTTGGACTTGGCCCTTTTCCCTGAAATGTTTCGCTTTTCGCTCCCCTTATTCAGGATGTCCCCCATCGTAACAAAGTTGTATAGTTCCTGTGAGGTTGAGATGCCCTGTGTAATGTTAAAACCAATGCTATGATGCAGGTGCTCTCTTCCCCCAACATGGCTGCCACTGACCCCTGCTACTGCAGCGTGGTCTTTTTAGGCGCACTCTAGTTGCCAGGAGCTGGCTGGAACCCTTAAACATTGTTGCCATACCAGCCTGCCTTCCCTGCCCATAGCTAGAGTGAGGAAGCTCCTGGAACCTTCCGGAATAGGGGAGCGGTCACCAACTGCCATCTCAGAGAGTAGTCACCTGACCTGGGACTATAAAAGAAAAAAAGGAGGGAAACTTTCCAGTCAGTTGGGGCATCACTGACCTGGGGGACCCTACGCAGGAGACATAGGCAGTAGGGCCTAGTCAGAGACCAATGCCACTGGGGGTGACAGGGTTTAGGTGCTGCCCACCAAGCTGTGTGAGGAACACTGAACTAGCCCACTGATCCTGGCCTGATGTAATGTTCATACTGCTTATTTATTGAGAAGATGATTGCGACCTCATGCACCAGATCTGCCCCTGCTAAATGCAATATTGATGGAGGTTTCCACTAGTGAATTTCTTGCAGGGAGTGATACGATATAATTTTGACAAAGAGGTTATTACCGTGTATTTTCTTGCAGGTGCTGACTAGGAGCAAGGCTGATGCCAGGCCTACAGTTATTTAATATTTATTATTTATTTATTTATCTATTTATGGCATGAGTAATGAAAAGTATACTCTTTTAAGGAAATATGAATTGAGTTAATGCTACCTTGATTACCTGATCGCCCCGAATGATCCATCAGCCGTGACATTAATCCAGATAAAAGTACATTGTTTTAATCAATCTCACTGGTGTGGTCTCAGTCATTGTGTGTGTTACCTGTCTCAGTGTGTGTGTGTGTGCTGTGTGGTCACTTTACTCCTAAGCTTCGTTTGACTACCTGCTCGGGCCAAGCTACCCCTCGGGCACCTGGTGATCCCAGTTCCTACAGAGTGGAATTGAGTGGCATAAAGTAGAGTGGAACTCTGCCATTGTGTAGGGCCGAGTTGAATGGTGTGGAGTGGAATTGTGTGGCATTGTGAGGAGTGAAACTGGGTGTCATGTGGCATGGAGTGTAGTGGAAATGTGTGGTACTGAGTGGTGCATAGTGGAACTGTGCGGCATTGTGTACAGTGGAATGGCATTGTGTGGCGTGGAGTGGAGTGAAAGTGTATGGCATAGTGTATAGTGGAATGGAGTTGCATTGTATGGAGTGGAATTGTGTAGCCTGGACTGCAACTGTGTGGCATTGTGTAGTGTGGAGTGGAATCTTGTGCCATTGTGTGGACTGCAGTGGAGTGGAATTGTGTGGCGTAGAAACAGGAGAGCAGAATTGTGTGGTGTTGTGTGGCATGGAGTGCAAATATGTGGCATTGTGTGGATTTGAATGTTATTATGTGGCATGGCCTGGAGTGGAATCATTTTCCATGCAGTCAAATTGTGTTGCATTGTGTGGAGTGGAACTTTAGGAAATGGAGTGGAATTGCGTGCCGTGAAGTTGAATTGTGTGATGTGGAGTCAAAGTGTGTGGAGTGGAATTGTGTGGTGTGGAGTGAAAATGTGTGGCATTGTGTGGAGTGGCATTGTTCAGCATAGAGTGGAACTTTGTGCAATGGTGTAATGTGGGGTGGAATTTTGTGGCTTTGTGTGGACTGGTTTTTGTGTGTAGTGTAGTTGAATTGTGGCATTATGTGGAGTGCTGTAGAATTTTGTATAGTGGAGTGGAATTGTGTGTCATTATGTGGCATGAAGTGGGGTGGAAGTGTGTGACATTGTTTGGCGTGGAGTGGAATTGTGTGCAAGTGTGTGGCATGGATTGGCATTGTGTGGGGTGGATTCTACGTGTGTAGTGTGGAATGGACTGGAGTGTCATGACAAGGAATGAAACTGTATGGCACTGTCTGTAGTGGAGTGGCGATGAAATGTGTGGCATAGACTGGACTGGATTATAATTGTGTGGAGTGTAATTATGTGGTATGGAGTTGAATAATGTGGAGTGCAATTGTGTTGTATGGAGTGAAATTGTGTGGCATAGAGTAGATTTGAATTATGTGGTATTGGGTGGAGTGGAATTGAGTGGCAATGAGTGGGGTTGAATTGAGTGCAGTGGAATTGTGAGTCAGTTTGTGGCCTGGAGAGGAATTTTGTGTCATGGAATGAAATTGTGTGACACTGGCTTTGTGTGGAGTGGAACTGTGGCAGGGAATGGACTAGATTGCAGTGGGGTGGCATTGCGTGTAGTGGAGTGAACTTATATGGCATTGTGTGCATTGGAGTGAGCTAAATTGTGTGACGTGTGGTGTGGAGAGGAATTGTGTGGTACTGTGTAGAGTGTAGTGCAATTGCGTGGAATGTAATTAAGGGACGAGCAGAGAATTTGAAATGATTGGCGTGGAGTAGAATTGTATGGCCATGTGTGCAGAGGAGTGGAATTGTGTGGCCAAGTGTGGCGTGGAGTTTAATTCTGTGGTGTGGAGTGGAACTGTGTGGCATTGTGTGGAGTGGAATTGTGTGGCATGGAAAGGAATTGTGTAGTACTGTATGGAGTTAAACTGTGTGTGTGATTGCTTTATTAAAGAAGGGCGATAGGAGCCAACCTTGCAATTACAGGCCCATCAGCCTCATACATTCTATGCAAAAAGTGTTTTGTTGTGCCCTCTCAGCTAAGATCCAGGAGTGGATAAGTCACAACAACATTTTAACTTCCTTTCAAGCTGGCTTTAGATAGAAGACAGACACAATTGATCAGGTGTTCCGTTTTCTTCATTTATTTTAGAAAACCGCTGTTATTGGTAAAGGAAGTTTGCATGTTGCCTTTATTAATTTAAAGTCAACTTTTGATTTGGTTCCAGGATGTAAGTTGTTGGGTGTGTTGCACGAAGTGGGGATGCCCAAGGAGATTCTATATTTAATCACTCGCCTCCACGAGGCTAACTTTGCCAGTGTGCATTGGGGGGACCAAGGCAAGCTCACTGACCCAATCAACGTCAACGGGGGAGTCCACCAAGGGTGCGTTTTGGCACCAACTCTTTTTCCCTCTTTCTTAACAAAGGAGTCCAATTCTTGTCTCTCTATCCTGCAGATGCTCCCATGCTAGTGGGGAAAAATTGTGACCCTATTATTTGCAGGCACACCCTGCTAGCATCTAAAACCCCAGGGGGTCTTCAAGTGCTACTTCACTATTTAAAGGATTTCTTCGATTTGCGCGGCCTTGAGATCAACACGTTGAAGACCAAATATATAGCGATAACCCTCATAAGTCCTATAGTGGGAGAACTACCCTAGGTGGGGTCCTCCTAAAGAGGGTTAATACCTTTTATTATCTGGGCATAAAATTATCTGACAGCATGTCATGTAAACCACATGTGACTAAGATGACCTTGAAACACAAGCAAATTGTTGGTGCACTTTTTCAATTTTTTTTATTTCATCTGTTCTATTGTTTCGTAAACAAATGTGCACCAACAAACAGTAAACACAGTGTGAACCTCAACCCTATGGACTATTAACACTCTGGCGAATCCAAGAAAAACATTTGCGGCGAGATAAGAAAGTCCATGAGGCATAGCCAAGTGTCATACATTTGCGTATTTGAGATATAGTACAGGGTAGTGTGCCTGTTGTGGGAAGAGAATCCAGGTAGCAAAAAACAATTTGCCATATAGGTATATGCCCGCCAGTGTCCATTGAAACATGGTACCTGAAAAAACTGGGGAAGGAGGGAAGTGTGTTGGGGGAGGGGGGAGCTCCGGCTGCATTATTTAAGGCAAGGCCATGACCAACAGGCGCCAAGGATGCATAGGCAGGGACAAAAGAGATGCGCCTAGTATAATGAGGGGGTAGTCAATGAAAGGATCTCTCGCCAGAAGCCACATGCGACACATCACTCTGGGGGCACCTCTCCTAACGGCAGCAAAGCATCGTCAAAGAGCTGCAGGGCTCGTAAGCGCGGAGGGAGAGAGCTGCAATGCTCCAATTTAGATAACTGTTGTACTAGGGTTTGCCATACTCTTGTGAAGAGGGTGTTAGTATGTGTGATACAACTGGTTAGGAGTTGCATTCCCATAGTGTACCACAGGTGAGTGAGCCACACCAGTGCGGAGGGGTTGAAGGCTTTTTCCAGTACAGAGCGATAACCTGTTTGGCTGCCCCTAGCATGTGTAAAATTAGGCTCGTCAAAATGTGTCATGCCCTTGACAGTCTGGGGTCAACTCCCTAGGATGATGGTTTGCGGTGTATTCGGAATGGGGTACCCAACCGCGTCTTTGATGTGGCTCAACACTTCTTTCCAGAAAAGCATCAACGTGGGGCAAGACCACCAGATATGAATGTAGGCGCTGATTTCCGTGCTACAGCGCGTGCACATTGGTGAGGAGGTAGGGAACATCTTGTGGATTCGTGCTGGTGTGTGGTACCAGCAGGTCATCCTCTTGTAAGCCGCTGGGCAATGCTTCTGTAGGCCCTTGGTATATCCCTCCACAGCTGTTCCCAGTGCTCTGGGGGGATATCTTTAGAGGTATCAGAGATCCATCGCCGCTGATACGGGTGTTGGGGTAATTTTGAAGTTACATCTCACATCAACCAGCAAACCAGTTGTAGCTGCCCGTCGGATTTATGATTTAAAATCTGTAAGCACAGCCCTTTATGGGGCTGAATTGTGGGGGTTCACTAAACAGGTGACCTGTCTAGAACCGAACATACGTTTTTGAGGAGTATAGTTCTTTTGCCCCCCCCGAGCACTCCACTGAACCTATTAAAACTGGACATGCGCAGGATATCCATTGCTGATAAGGCCAAGTTGCGCCCCTTGTTATTTTGGAGGAGAATTACGTCTACACCTGAACTGCTTCCCTACGTCGAATGGAAGTTAGTACTCTAGATAAGTTTAACATAGCTTGGATAACCAATGTAAAGAATCCCTTCCCTACCATTGGGTTGCGAGAAATTTATGACAACTGTGGCCCTGCCTTATTCCCCTCTAAAGATCGGGTGAAACCACGCTACTGGGAGTGGGTGGCACAAACTGAGATTAATATTTCAGCTTGTGGGTGGCCTACCAGTGAGTTTTTGGATTTCAAATCGGTTAGCACACTGGAACATTATCTAGATATTATCCAGGTGCCGAACGATAGAGAGCTCTACATCCAATTTAGGATCGGCATCCTCCCTTAGAACACCTTTACTTGGTGTTGGTATCATAATTTGCTGTCACCTCATTTATGTTATGGTTGCAATATTGCTACTGAATTTGTTGCGCATGTAGTCCTCGCTTGTCCAGTTTATGCGCTTCCAAGAGCCAAGGGGATTAAACCAATTTGCAAGCTGCTGGGTACACGCAACCATCAATCAGCTTTATGAATATTAAGAACAGACGCTAGACCCTTATTTGCCTGTGCTGTTGCCAAATTTTGAGAGCATATTTGGGGCATTAGGAAGCAAACCAAATGTTTTAATGTACTAATTTTAAAATGAAGTTGATAATTGCTTGTTTACAGCTTTTTTTTTATCTTCTAGCCGGTACTTGCACAAGTTTTTTTCTCCCACTTGAAATTTTAGAGTTCTTTTTGTTGTTTTGTACTGCAGAATTTATTTATCTGCGACATGACAGTAATAATTTGATGCACTTTGAGCATTGCATATGCGTTACTTATTTATTAACTATTTAGTGCTTTTAATCTGTTGCTTGGCCAAGAGATGATGCAGAAACTTTAATGTCATGAATGCCAAAATAAAGTTACTAAATGAATGGAAATGTGTGGCATTGTGTATCATGGAGTGGAGTTGTGTGGCACTTTGTGAAGTAGAATTGTGTGAAATTGAATTGTATGGCGTGAATTAGAATTGTGTGTGGTGGCATTGTGGTGGATTGTGTGACTTGGAATTAAACTGTGTGGCATTGTGTGTTGTAGAGTGGAATTGTGTGGGAATGGAGTGAAATGATACGGAACGGTGTGTACTGGAGTGGAGCTGTATTGTGTGGCATTGTGTTGCGTGGAGTGTAATTATGTGCGTTGTGTGGCGTGGAAATGTGGTGTGGAGTGGATTTGTGTGGCATGAAGTTGATTTGTGTGGAATGGAATTGTGTGGCACTGTGTGGCATTAGTGGAATTGTGTAGCATGGAATGGAGTGGATTAGAGTGGAGAGCTTTGTGTGGATTGATATTGTAGGACATTGTGTGGCTTGAAGTTGAATTGTGTGACATAAGAGATAAAAATGTGCGGAAGAGGAACAGCATGGCACACATACCACCTATATTCCTATAGAAGCATATATCACAAGCTTATACAGTGGTCGAAGTGAGCGGGATCGGCAGGGCGTGCCCCTACTTCGATAATTTTATAGATCCCGTTCCCCTACTTTTTAGGTTTTGCCTGGCGAAAAGATGCGCTCTGCGCATCTTTTTCGCGCAGGCGAAAACCTGATGAGAATAGTACGGGAGACAGGAACGCCCCCCTCTTTCATTGGCTAGCTCCATAAATGGAGGCTAGCCATTGGAAGACGGGCCTGTCTGTCAATGCCGGACCAGATTCGGGGGCGTTCCCGAGATTTTTTGGCTTTTGGCTACGTCACGCTATGTCAGCCAAAAGCCCTCGGGAACGCCCCCGAATCTGGTCTGGCATTGAGCCGGCACCCGCCTTCCTGCTTGCGTGAGTGCTTTTTGCCTTATGTCCGTGTGTGTCTGTTCCCGCTCCCCCCCCCCTTCCGCTGTCAGTGTGTGGCCTTTCCCGCCCCCCTCCCGCTGAAGACCTTACCGTCCCCGAAGAAGCGGATGGTGCGAGGCTTGAATACGGGGCGAGCATCAGAAACACTCTTCATGCGAACTTTCTTAGAAAAAAAAGGTACTCGCTCACCCCCGCTTTAAAAATGAGAAGTACCGCACAGCAGTGGCTCGGTTCCTCGATTTATTAACACCGTAAGCACCAGTTGGAGGCCAGGGAGAGAGTGCTAATATGCTGCTCCATCAATCGTGCGACTTCCTTCCACACCCATAGCTCACTCCTCACCCTAGCAAAAGCCTCCCAGTTTCATCCCAACACAACCTGCCCAGAGAAAGGCCCTTTAACTGCAATCGGACACAATCGTGTACTGCATCCAATCGCCCTGTCACATTTAATTACTCCGCCCCACTCGCTGCCCCCATCAGACCCAAAAGTACTTCTGTTCCCAGTGGAGCCCTGTTCCTTGTGAGCCCGGTGACGCCCACCACTGGGGAGTTGGAGGCAGTGGATTCCGTCACGGCCCGAATGGTTCACCCTCACAGATAGAACAATAGTTCCAGTGTGGACCCACATTGACTCCTTTTAGTCACTAATTTGGGTCTTTTTACGTATTGATATGAGGCTTGTTTACCACCACCCATTGTTAAGTGCAAATTCATGATCGACGTAGGATGACCAGGCAGTTTGCAAAGTTCCTTGTTTGTTACGAAAGGGCCTATTTGGAGATGTGGGCGTCTGCCCTGTTGTTGTTTTGCTGAAGTAGGAGTCATTATTTATTGGAGTTTGATGTTTTGGAGGTAATCTTACAGTTCAATAAAAAATGTGGGGAAAGCTTGCACTGTCACCAGTTTCATGAGCGGGGGCGGGTGTGTTCTGGTTTCGCCTCCTTTGTTGTAAGGCTCGCAGATGCAGCTTTTCTTTCCGTTTGGTGGTGCGGCCGTTCATTGTCTGTCCCGGGGGTGTAAGGGGGCGAGGGGAGTTGGCCTGTCCATTATTTCAAAACTGTGTTCTCTCTCTAATAGTCTTCTTTTTTTAATTATTATTATATGTATCAACCTGCTGTGATTAGAGGGAATCCCACGCACTATCGATTATTTTATGCTATACGCAACGTTTTTTAAAATTATATCAGAACTGCCCTGGTCATACGCAAACAGATGTGAAGCATTTAAAAGAGCGATTTTCATTCAATGCTGACGTATGGTAACCTCCATTTTAACGCACTTGGTGAAATCTAATTATAACATCCCATGTGCGCTTACAGGCATTTGCATGAAAAATCCCTCTGTATGAATAAATACAAGCTAGGAAAAGGACCGTGCATTGACTTTCACCCGCCTTTGTCCCATTTCAATTTACAAATGTGGGAGAAACTTCATTGTTTGAAGGGTGCTGAGAAAGGAACGACGTAATTTCATTGCAAATGTAAATGACACCCATAGCGGATTCCGAAACCCTGTGCGTTGTTTTTCTATAGACTCTTTTCTTCAAGTATTTGTGTTTCAGCGAGCTTGTTTTTAGGTTTTGCCTGGCGAAAGATGCACTCTGCGCATCTTTTTCGCGCAGGCGAAAACCTAATGAGAATAGTACGGGAGACAGGAACGGCCCCCGTCTTTCATTGGCTAGCTCCATAAATGGAGGCTAGCCATTGGAAGACGGGCCTGTCCGTCAATGCCGGACCAGATTCGGGGGCGTTCCCGAGATTTTTTGGCTTTTGGCTACGTCACGCTACATCAGCCAAAAGCCCTCGGGAACGCCCCCGAATCTGGTCCGGCATTGAGCCGGCACCCGCCTTCCTGCTTGCGTGAGTGCTTTGTTTTTGCCTTATGTCCGTGTGTGTCTGTTCCCGCTCCCCCCCCCCTCCGCTGTCAGTGTGTGGCCATTCCCGCCCCCCTCCCGCTGAAGACCTTACCGTCCCCGACCGTCAGTGAAATAATTAACCACCCCCAGGGCGATGCTCAAATGTGCTTACTGTTCAGTGGCCCAGCATGAAAAAGTAAAATACGCAATCATGCATGCGTGTATAAAACATTCCTTCCTTGAACGGATAATTACCTCACCAGCGTGCGCTAATGAGCTAGGGATGTGTGCACGGTATATGAACGGGCCTTGCGCCAATATGTGCGTCTTGGGTTCAATTTCTTGTAGGTAGAAATGTTTAATTACCTCACAAGCAGGGGGCTAATGAGTTAAGCACGTGACCACAATACATGCAACGAGGTCACATGCCAGAGTGTGCGTCTTGCATTCACTACCTGCTGTCATGATTTTAGTCTCGCGTACAATGAAAGGTGCTGTGCGTTCTGCTGCGTGCACTGCAGCGAAGGGATGTCTCCCCCTGGATCGATCGAAATTTTGTCTTTAGCTATATCTGGCCGTCCTGCTATTTTTGGATTTATGCACGTTGCAGCACAGGGGGGCATGAGCTGAGGTACAGTGTGCCTCTGTTGCCTGCTTGTGCCTCCGTGTGCCCCGTTGCCTGCTTGTGCCTCCGTGTGCCCCCGTTGCCTGCTTGTGCCTCCGTGTGCCCCTGTTGCCTGCTTGTGCCCCCGTGTGCCCCTGTTGCCTGCTTGTGCCTCCGTGTGCCCCTGTTGCCTGCTTGTGCTGTGTGGGGTGTGTGGAGGTCTCTGTGTGGCTGTGTGTGTGGGAAGCTTTGTTTGGCTGTGTGTGTGCTGTGTGTGTAGGAAGCTTTGTGTGGCTGTGTGTGGGGGGGCTTTGTGTGGCTGTGTGTGTGGGGGGCTCTGTGTGGCTGTGTGTGTGGGGGGCTCTGTGTGGGGGGGGCTCTGTGTGTTTGTGTGTGTCATTTGCGAGAGATAAAGCTAGTGGCATTGTAAATGACAATGCCATTTATTTATGTTAAAAAAAACATAAATAAAAATAATGTCAAGAGCAATGCCAATAGCTCTAACTTTAACAAAGGCAAAATCATTCCATTGTAAATGCTTGTTCATTTTGATAATGCGACCCAGGACGGAAGAAATAGCCAAGGCCTGCAGAGAAGGCTCAGCGTTCCTGGCCGTTCGGTGCCGGCGGGCCGGCAGAGAAGGAAAAAGTCTCTATCTTTTCCTTTTTTCCAGAGAAGACAAGGACAGTGTGCACTTCTGCTCTGTCGCTGGCAGCTGCTCCCCCTCCCTTTCTTCTTCTTACTCCCTCTTTCTGTCTCGCTTCCCCTCACTGAAAACCGTGACTTCAGGAAATGGTCCTCATCCTTTCTTCCCTCCTTTCATTTATTTGCTACCCTGTGAAATGAATCCAAAAAAGAAACATACTTTTGCTGCAAATGTCTTTTTCTGACATTATTCTATTCCAAAGTACAGCCTCGTGACGGAGAGAAAAAAATGGTTCAACTATGAAAAATAAATGAATAAATAAATAAAGCAAGAAAGTGTACACAAAGTGGCCAGGCTGATTTTATTCACACATTAGCGCCACTATATAGAGTTTGCCAGTGAAGCGCTACTTTTGTTTAATCTTTTCTTTGAACAGCATTGTTTTCCCTGAATGAGAAAGTGCACCATTCCTGGGGATACTGCAATGCTGGATTGATGGGTGGATTGGAAAACAAAATGCGTACCGCGGCTCGGTGTTCATGGACGTGGTCTTTTTAAACCATACTGCTTGCGTTTTGTAGGGATATAAGCAATTGACATTGAAGTAGGTCCCTTCCAGGCCCTATAGTCGTGTCCTTAACTTTTCCCGCATAAGCACTCTCTGATTTCTGATTAGTAAGTGTAAAAGCGTTAAAGTAACCATGTTGTTCCTGCTTACATTTCACATGCTTTACATAATCTTGTGTTCACTGTGAGTGGTTGCTTTTTTCAGGATGTATTTACATTGTTTTAGACCACGTATTGCTCGTCTAGTGCATAATTTTAACTGAGTCGCATCCAGGTATTTTTAGGGGGGGCACAATTGGTTTGTAGTTGAAGGCCGCATGAGTTTCTCTCAGTGAGACTGGATGGTGATCAGTGGGGGAGAGGATGTGGCACTATGGTCAGAGCTGCCGAATTTGGAACTGGGGAGCCAGGTTCAGACTTCATGACCAGTCCACCAGACCACTCTGCTGAGGGAGCCCATTCCCATGCTAGCCCTAAGAAGGCCCTGCAAGACCATAGAAGCCCTGGTGTCTTAGCACCAGCAGGTTTACCCTAGTGGGGGCAAGTGTGAGTTAACCTTGGAGGCCTGTCCACCACAATCCATATTGAAGTTGACCTCCAGTCTTGCGAGCAGGCATTTGAAGCAGCACACCCTAGAGCAACAGTGACTATGTCACTGAGGTCACAGAACCCTTGTGAAGTTCCATCTGTAGGGGGGTGCCACCGGTGTGTTCGAACCGGGTGCTGACTTTCTGTGGCAAGTATACTATGGATTTAAAAGTGCTTGCTGCCTCCTTCCTGGCCTCCAGCCATTTTCGGGAACAATATAAATGGTATGATACTCTGTTGATTAAGGTTCTTCCTAGAGAGAGATCAGAGTTTTTTCTAGTGGAAGGTTTGATTCATGGAAAGGTTCCGCAGAGGGTTAATGTGCCTGCTGCAAAGAACATGTACCATGCAGATCACAAAGTGCACGTAATGTAAATAGGTCAGTGGGTTACTGATTTTGTCAGACAGATCTTTGGTTATTAGCAGTTTGGAAGTTAAAATCCTAACATAGAACAGTGAGCTTTTGTCATCTAAGAGCTGCATGCAGACTGCAAGGTATAAATGAGAGCATTATCGTTTTCCCCCTGTCTTTGATTATCCTGATATTGCAAAAAGTGTTCATTTGGATAGAAATCAATTCTGATTATTAAAGAGAACCCCCATCCATGATATTACGTTTTAAATTCTGAGTTTGTGTTTGTCCAGACCAATCACTATTAAACTATACTGCCCACTAGTATGGTTGTCATGTGACTTCTACACCTTTTAGTTCTTTGTCTTATGTAACATTTCCTAAACAGAGATTTTCACACGTATAATTGATTGCCTTTGGGGGCAAGCAGAGACACCAGGCAATCACCGCGCCGTGAGGGCAACGGCACCAGCTCCCTACCGCCAGCGCCGTGAGGGAAACGGCAGGACCCGCCGCCAGGTAGTTCAACCAGGCGAACTACACTCCCCAGAAGCCCCGGGGGAGGCGTCCAATCCTGACGCTCTGCACGTGCCCGGAGGCGCTTTAAGAACTTGGAGCGGCGAACGCTCCTGGGGGCAAGCAGAGACACCAGGCCGTGAGGGCAACGGCACCAGCTCCCTACCGCCAGCGCCGTGAGGGAAACGGCAGGACCCGCCGCCAGGTAGTTCAACCAGGCGAACTACACTCCCCAGAAGCCCCGGAGGAGGCGTCCAATCCTGACGCTCTGCACGCGCCCGGAGGCGCTTTAAGAACTTGGAACGCCTCACGCATCGCGGGACGCGCGCGGGCAGCGCCGGGAGAAGCCCGGGACAAGGGCGGGCCCTCTGTGGCCCTCAGAGGCCTGAGGAGTCTGGTCTGGGCCAGAAACGCTGCTCGGACTGGGTAGGCCCCTTTTGTTTGTCGATTCTTAGTAGCAACTGAGACATTTTAAATATTGTGCCTATATTTTGTATGGTTCTGCTTTTGCTCTGTTTATCTTTTTATAGTGTGTGTTTTATTTTTTCCAAGCTCAATGTCAAAGGCTAAAGTAGGCAATATGCCTCTGGGACAGATTGCCATCGATAACTATATGGTAAAAAAGGTCGCCCAGATAAACAGCGATCGACGTGCCTCACTAGGGAAAGGAGATACCACAGTATGTACACAGGATGATCCTCTGGTTGTTGAACAAGATACAGAGGCTACTAACAGGGCTAGTTTGTCCAATTCGGAAATGCCCTCTCTGAGGTCACCCGACCCGCTATCAGCCAGCCCATCAACATGTATGCTGACACTAACACCAATCTCTGTAAATGTTGAGGCAATGGTACATTCAGGAGAGAGGGAGCAACCCGATATAAATAGTGAAGTGAGTGAGGGGGTACCCACCAAGAAGAGGCCAGTAAGGCAGTGTAGAAAGACGGCATTACGTAAAGGGGGACAACCAACTAGCAATTTAGCGGTTGCAAACCCTAGCCATACTACTGATAACATCTGGGCTGCAGCTAACAATCCCTTTGTGTTTACGGGAGCTGATTCAGGCCCCCCCAAGCAGAATGCCAGTGCTAATATTACTATTGAGCAGTTTACTGCCTTAATCTCTATTATGGAGACCAGCCTGGGAACGAAGATAGAGGAAGCTCTTAAACCACTAGTGGATAAAATCGATTCCCTTGTAAAAGAAGTAGACAGGCTTGGGGGGCTTGTCTCCGCGCAGCAAAAGGCCGCTGGAGATACTAGTACTATACTAAAAGAAATAAGGTCCACCCAAGCTGAACAGGGGAAAAAAGTGCCAGCAGCAGTTAATTCGGCATGAGCACAGAGTGCTTTAGGGAATAGACCCCAGCGGCCACCACCTGTCAGTCTCCCCCAATCTAAAGCAGGAAACCTGCAGCCATGTGTTGGCTCACTTCCAACTACAGGTAACAAAATAGACCCTAGACCTGACAGAAGAAATCGCTATCTAAATCTTCCCCCGGACTGTGCGCCTTTTGTGGTGGTCTTAACAAATGTCCCTGCAGTTGGCACCCATCCGGCATCTCCATATGGCGAGTCATATGACTCGCTAAAAAACAAGACAGTCTCATGGCTAAATAAGAACTGCGGTTTCCCCGTTGGGTATTCAGATCAGATAACGCTAGTTAGAAGGGTAAACTGGGTGGGGCCCTCTAATAAAGTGGGTAATGGGGATTGCATTGTGGCTAATTTTAGACACCCCCAACATGTGGCAACTGTACTCCTGAGAGCTGCATCCCTGGTATACAACGAGGGCAGTATCTGTGTTCGTCCACTGGGCTACTTTTATGCTCACCTTTGCACGGCGCCCCCACAACTGAGTAGGCCAACACCTCGGTTTGATACTCTGACCCCGAACATTGGGAATAATGGGATGCAATTTACATACAATGTAGTTAATTCTGGCGGGCAAGGTTTTCAAACTAACCCAGGGAACAGACTTGATCTCGGTGGGCAACGCCAGACGGTCTATAACGTCAACACACATAACAGATACGAACTCCTGTCCGGTCTTGACATGTGTGACTGACATAAAGTACCTGTGGGTAAGGATGGATTAAATGTAGCTGATCTAATATGCAATATTGACTCTACCAACCCACAGGAGCCCAATAAATGTGTGAACATTGTGTCTTGGAACGTTGCGGGTCTAGCAACCAAAATGGCAGATGAAAAATGGGTTACTTTTATTAAACAATTTAAGGTTATTTGCCTCCAAGAGACTTGGGATGTGGAGTGTGAAATGTTCTTAGAAGGTTATAAAGCGTTCTCTGTGCCAGCAACTCCATCTAATAGAGGAAGACCAGAGGGAGGTTTGGTGATCTTTGTCTCTGTTTTGATAACCTCGAGTATCCTCACCATTAATGTACAACGTTCATGTGCCCAGGGTATTGTTATGTCTGCCAAAAGTAATAGGGTTGGATTGGTCAATTTTTACAATGCTACTAATACCATCCTAGCATCTAATGATCTAACTGTACTAGATGAATATATTAATGTCTCCATGAAGAAACACAGCCTTAATTTAATGGTCATGGGAGATTTCAATGTGCACCTCTGTGGCGATCCCCTTAGGAAGTGTATACGGGATTTAAACTGCGATAGAGCAGATGGCCTACATTTTGCACATACAGCAGAGGGTGAATTTTGCAATTCCATGATGAATGACTTAGTTTTAACAATGGGCATGGAAATTAGAGATCCCGGTAAAAGCTTTGACACTCCGACTTTTAAGGGGCATGGTAGAGGCACCTTTATTGACCACATGCTATTTTCTGAAGCTTTGTTGCCTTTCTTAGAATCCTTTGATATTAACAAAAGTGAGTTCAGTGATCACAACCCCCTTGTGGTTTGTCTCAGGGGTTTTGGCCTCTCAGATGTCATGCCCTCACGCCTTGAAGGCAATCTGACAACGACCGATGGGAGGCGGCGCTTAAAGTGGTCAACTATTACCCCTGACCTTCTGTATAAAAATATAGAGGAATCCTGTGCAGATGAAATTGTTAATTGTACAGGGTCAGATCCGGTGGGGGTGCTTAATGCCTTTCAAGCTTTGGCGGGGAAAGTGTCAGGGTTACTCACGAAACCATCAAAGGGAAACGTAGAGAAATGCGGGCCAAGGTGGTTTAACCAAGAGTGTTCAAAAGCTGCCCGTAACCTGAAGGCGGCATTGGCAGATGTACCGCGGAATCAGGAGAAAATCCGTCTCTGCCGCAAAGTATATAAGTCTTCCCTTAAAACACATAAGGATACTCTGTGTGTGGAGGCCTGGAATGAGCTTTTGGACCCCGAGACCCTAAATAGTAGCACGAAATTCTGGCAGTTAGTAAAAAAACCATTCCTGTCAGAATATCCGGGGGATGGGCTGGAGTGCTGTATAATGAAAGAGGATTGGTTTCGTCACTTTGAATCACTGTACTTTTCAGCCGATCTTGGAAATGGTGTGAGCTATCCTAGTGAATCTAAAGGAGTACTCAGGTTTGAGTGCGGCGAAGTGTTTGAAGCCATAGAAGGTTTAACATCAAACAAAGCCCCCGGCCCAGATGGCATCCCCCCTGATCTATTTAAGTCCAGACCACATTTCTGGGCTCCTATCTTGCTGGCGGTTTTTAACGCTGCCACAGTGGTAGGATGTCCAGTGACCTGGGGGGTGTCAACCATTGTCCCGGTTTTCAAAAAGGGAGATAGGGGTAGCCCACTGTGCTACCGTCCAATCTCCTTAATTGACTCAAAGGTTAAAGTTATCGGGAGAGTTCTGTTGAGGAGAATCACCAGTTGGGCAACCGCAAATAATGTCATGTCCATATCTCAATATGGATTTTGTGAGGGCAGATCCACGATAACTCAGTGTCTTAATTTGTTCCTCATACTCAGCAAATACACGGTGGCCCAGAAGGGTACGATCCACCTCGCCTTCATGGACCTGTCGTCAGCCTTCGACTGTGTTAACAGGGGGAGGCTGTGGCAGCACATGAGGGCGAGGGGAGTCGACATTGGGATTGTCGACTTCCTGGTGGATATGCACCATCAAACTAGTGCCAATGTAAGATATTCATCTAATGGGGACACCACTGATAAGTTTATGATAAATAAAGGAGTACGTCAGGGATGTATTCTTGCCCCTTTTCTTTTTAATTTTTATATTAACGATTTGGATGCAGCTCTACAATCTATACAGGCGGATTGCCCCAGAGTAGGCAGAAGGGGCATCCCCGTGCTGTTATACGCGGATGACGCGGTTTTAATTTCGCGCACAGAGAAGGGGCTCCAGGCACTTTTAACTGCTTTTAATGTCTTCATGTCTGATAGGGACCTAATGGTCAATAATTCTAAGTCCTATATAATGCAGGTTGGCCAACGCCCAAGAAAGAACTTTGTATTCAAGCTTGATGATAGTCCCATTCCGGTCACAGAGACTTTTTCCTATCTGGGTGTGCTATTTGACTCGAAGTTAAGTTGGGCCCCTCATCTGGTGAAGAAGAAGAATGATATGTTGAGGGTTAATGGAACCATCCTTAATCTTGCGAAAAAAGATAGGAAAGAAACCAATATCAGCAATGATTAAGTTATATAATGCCAAGTCTGTAGCCACGGCGGTGTACGGCAGTGAACTGTGGGGCTATGTGTCCAATACTCAATTACAGGTTATCGAAAACACCTTCTTTAAACGGTTACTATGTGTCCCTGCGAGTACCCCGAACCTTGTGGTGCACGAGGAGTTAGGGACACCGTTTTTATGCGATAACCTAGCACTGAAGCCACTGACCTGCTGGGTCTCGCTGTGGCTTAACAAGGAGATACCACTCACTCACCAGATTGTACGGGATGTAACATCTCAGGATAGCTGTATGCGCATCCCCTGGCTAAAATACTTGAAATCTTGCTTTGAAATGCTGGGGTGCCCCAAACTGTTTTCCCATCCGAGTGGCATTGTGAAGGGGGACATAACAGCGGTTAAAAGAGCCTATCTCAAGTTTAAATTGGCGGACAGAGAAAGTGTGGAAGTGCTGAAACCAAGTGTTAGAAAGTTTATCATGCTAAAGTCGTGTGGTGGAATGGAGCCCTACTTGGCTTGTGCCTTCAGCTCACATGAAAAGTTCCTGCTGACTAGGTTCAGATTTAACACTTTTCAGCAGCTCTTAATAAGACCCAAATCAGACATTTTTAGTAAACATGTAGCTCCCTGCGGCTGCGACGGGAAGTCTCCCCAGGATTTGCTACATTTTATATTTTTATGTAGGTTTTATGATTATCCCAGACGTTACTTTCTTGTTGATTTGCTGAGAACATTGGATTTTAAACAAATCAGACCTGCCCTCATTTATTTGCAGCTTTTGCACCAGGACTGTGTACTCCATATCTTGTTGTTTTTAAAACTTGCACTGAGAATAAGAACTTGCTTAGACCTATGATCTTTTTTAAGCGATATTGCACTATGTCAGGACCAGCAGGCCACTTTCTGCTAACTAAACAATCATGATGATTTTATGATATTTGTGTATAATGTTTTTAATAATGTATTGATGTGCAATTTGATAAAGTAATCGATGTATGTACGTTTTATGGTTTGAAATATTAACCGAAATAAAGTCTTATTTGATTTGATTTGATTGATTGCCTCTGCATAGTGTGTGTGATGTAACCATACACTGGTATGAGTGGCGCTGTAAATCAAATTAAATGCATCTAAGAGAGAGTGTGGTCATGGAGACTTGAAGGGCACTGTTAAAGGGTGGAATTGAGGGAATCCGTTGTGGAGGTGGTCATTGGGGGCCACAACAAACATTATTGCACCGGGAGCCACCAGCATTTAACCCGGCCCTGCCCATGAGGCCAATTGACCTCACCCATTGGTACCTCCATTGGTCTTGTTTCAGCAGTAGTTTCTGCAACTCACCAGGGATCGTCAATGCAGGATTTGCATGCACACCAAGCTAAGTTCGCAAACTTCACATTCTCTCTTCTTCGTGCACAAGCACTTTTAAGATGTGCTGCCTGCTTTGGGGGCACTGGAATTATGCAGCAAAAGAAGACAAAATTACACCACAGGGTTGACTAAATTATGCAACAAAAAAGGCTGCAATGTAATGCAGAGTATTACTTTGACATTTTTACATATGTTAACAGTCTCTGGAAAGATTTTGCCTCATTAGTACCGTACCAGTTTAACATATAAATGCAGCAGTGAGTAAGGTGATTAGTCAACCTTTACAAATGGCCGTCCATTTCGCTGCAACACAAGTCCCTTTTTAGGTCTCGGAACTGCGAACAGATTGCGAAGCAATCTGTCGTTCCGAGACTCTATTGTAATCATTCTGGCTTTCGAGGAGTCAAGGGAGACAGACAAGCGAGGTGCACGCGCAACCTTGGAACTGGGATCAGGTCGCGCGCGCTTCCTGTCTCCCATGGCTCCTTGGAAGCAGACTCGCACGCACACACATACAGACCCCCCCCCTCGCCGCACATACACACACTCACCCACACACACTCACACACACACATACAGAACATCCCCCCCTCACCGCAGCGCATGCGCAAGCACACACAGAGACACCCCCCCCCCTTCCTACCTCGTCTCGGCGTGTCTTTGCGCTCCATGGTGACGTTCGCCAAATGAGGGTGAGCACTGGACAGACTGTCTTGCACAAGGACGGGCAGGTGCACAGTCGTCAACAGGCCCCCAACAAGTCACCGAGCACCTAAGGAGGGGTACCCTCTTTCAACAGGACACACCGGCTTGCCCCAGTCGCGTGCCGTCCCTGCCTCTCAGATTGCGTGCTAGTGCTCGCGCGCAGCCGCCGTTCACGGCTGCGCGCGCCCCCCGCAGCAGAAGCAGCAGGCCTAAGGTCGCCAGTACATAGGGAGAAGCGGGTTGCTTTGCTAATTGTGCCGGTGCTTTCTGGTGCTTAGCACCGGCACTTACCTATCAGGGCCGTGTCTACTGCATGTCACATTTATTCACATGCTATTTATTACCTCACTGACTGTTGCTGTTAGTGCGCCCTCTGTCGGCTCCCAGCCGCTACAGCATTGATGCCGCCCGAGACGATTACTAAGTACCGCTGGAGCGATGAAGAAATGCTCCCGCGGTGTCACTTAACCACCAGACTCAAACTGAGCTGAAAGAATGGGTGACTTAACTGCTGGCGAGCGGGAAAAGAAAGATGAACACTGACTCACTGCCTAATAGTATGGAGACCCGGGCAGTGGTTATGTGTGTCGTGGCTGTGACCTCGCATCCTCCTCTGGAAGGAAGTGAGGTCGGATATTCAAAAAGTTGCTGGACCCGACTCAAGTGAGTGGTGTGCTCTTCACGTCCTAGCATCCAGCAGCATTACCGGCAGCAGTAACGAAGCATTCTGGTGACAACCAACACGTCTGATTGCAAGTAGGTTCCATGCACACGTACACCACCACTGCCATGCACACACGCACACCACCACTGCCATGCACACACGCACACCACAACTGCCATGCACACACGGACACCACCACTGCCATGCACACACAGACACCACCACTGCCATGCACACACGCACACCACCACTGCCATGCACACACGCACACCACCACTGCCATGCACACACAGACACCACCAGCTGAGTGCAGAGTGCTGAGTAGTGAGTAGTGAGTTTCCAGAGTGCAGAGTAGTGAGTGCAGAGTAGTGAGTAGTGAGTGCAGAGTAGTGAGTGCACAGTAGTGAGTAGTGAGTTTCCAGAGTGCAGAGTAGTGAGTGCAGAGTAGTGAGTGCAGAGTAGTGAGTGCAGAGTAGTGAGTAGTGAGTGCAGAGTAGTGAGTGCACAGTAGTGAGTGCAGAGTAGTGAGTAGTGAGTGCAGAGTAGTGAGTAGTGAGTGCAGAGTAGTGAGTGCAGAGTAGTGAGTGCAGAGTAGTGAGTAGTGAGTAGTGAGTGCAGAGTAGTGAGTAGTGAGTGCAGAGTAGTGAGTAGTGAGCGCAGAGTAGTGAGTGCACAGTAGTGAGTGCAGAGTAGTGAGTAGTGAGTGCAGAGTAGTGAGTAGTGAGTGCAGAGTAGTGAGTGCAGAGTAGTGAGTGCAGAGTAGTGAGTAGTGAGTGCACAGTAGTGAGTAGTGAGTGCACAGTAGTGAGTGCACAGTAGTGAGTAGTGAGTGCACAGTAGTGAGTGCAAAGTAGTGAGTAGTGAGTGCAGAAAAGTGAGTGCAGAGTAGTGAGTGCATAGTAGTGAGTAGTGAGTGCAGAGTAGTGAGTGCAGAGTAGTGAGTGCAGAGTAGTGAGTAGTGACTGCAGAGTAGTGAGTAGTGAGTGCACAGTAGTGAGTGCAGAGTAGTGAGTGCACAGTAGTGAGTGCAGAGTAGTGAGTAATGAGTGCAGAGTAGTGAGTAATGAGTGCACAGTAGTGAGTGCACAGTAGTGAGTGCACAGTAGTGAGTGCAGAGTAGTGAGTGCAGAGTAGTGAGTGCAGAGTAGTGAGTGCAGAGTAGTGAGTAGTGAGTGCAGAGTAGTGAGTGCAGAGTAGTGAGTGCAGAGTAGTGAGTGCAGAGTAGTGAGTAGTGAGTGCACAGTAGTGAGTGCAGAGTAGTGAGTAGTGAGTGCACAGTAGTGAGTAGTGAGTGCACAGTAGTGAGTGCAGAGTAGTGAGTAGTGAGTGCAGAGTAGTGAGTGCAGAGTAGTGAGTGCAGAGTAGTGCGTGCAGAGTAGTGAGTGCAGAGTAGTGAGTGCAGAGTAGTGCGTAGTGAGTGCAGAGTAGTGAGTAGTGAGTGCACAGTAGTGAGTACAGAGTAGTGAGTACAGAGTAGTGAGTACAGAGTAGTGAGTACAGAGTAGTGAGTAGTGAGTGCAGATAGTGAGTAGTGAGTGCACAGTAGTGAGTGCAGAGTAGTGAGTGCAGAGTAGTGAGTAGTGAGTGGTGAGTGCAGAGTGCTGAGTAGTGAGTGCAGAGTAGTGAGTGCAGAGTAGTGAGTGCAGAGTAGTGAGTGCAGAGTAGTGAGTCCAGAGTAGTGAGTCCAGAGTAGTGAGTCCAGAGTAGTGAGTGCAGAGTAGTGAGTAGTGAGTGCAGAGTAGTGAGTAGTGAGTCTAGAGTAGTGAGTGCAGAGTAGTGAGTGCAGACTAGGGAGTGCACAGTAGTGAGTGCACAGTAGTGAGTAGTGAGTGCAGACTAGTGAGTAGTGAGTGCAGAGTAGTGAGTAGTGAGTGCAGAGTAGTGAGTAGTGAGTGCAGAGTAGTGAGTGCAGAGTAGTGAGTAGTGAGTGCACAGTAGTGAGTGCACAGTAGTGAGTAGTGAGTGCAGACTAGTGAGTAGTGAGTGCAGAGTAGTGAGTAGTGAGTGCAGAGTAGTGAGTAGTGAGTGCAGAGTAGTGAGTAGTGAGTGCAGAGTAGTGAGTGCAGAGTAGTGAGTGCAGAGTAGTGAGTGCAGAGTAGTGAGTAGTAAGTGCAGAGTAGTGAGTGCACAGTAGTGAGTAGTGAGTTTCCAGAGTGCAGAGTAGTGAGTGCAGAGTAGTGAGTGCAGAGTAGTGAGTAGTGAGTGGTGAGTGCAGAGTAGTGAGTAGTGAGTGCAGAGTGCAGAGTAGTGAGTGCAGAGTAGTGAGTGCAGAGTAGTGAGTGCAGAGTAGTGAGTAGTGAGTCCAGAGTAGTGAGTGCAGAGTAGTGAGTAGTGAGTGCAGAGTAGTGAGTAGTGAGTGCAGAGTAGTGAGTAGTGAGTGCAGAGTAGTGAGTGGTGAGTGCAGAGTAGTGAGTGGTGAGTGCAGAGTAGTGAGTGCAGAGTAGTGAGTGCAGAGTAGTGAATGCAGAGTAGTGAGTGCAGAGTAGTGAGTGCAGAGTAGTGAGTGGTGAGTGCAGAGTAGTGAGTGCAGAGTAGTGAGTGCAGAGTAGTGAGTGCAGAGTAGTGAGTGCAGAGTAGTGAGTAGTGAGTGGTGAGTGCAGAGTAGTGAGTAGTGAGTGGTGAGTGCAGAGTAGTGAGTAGTGAGTGCAGAGTAGTGAGTAGTGAGTGCAGAGTAGTGAGTAGTGAGTGCAGAGTAGTGAGTGCAGAGTAGTGAGTAGTGAGTCCAGAGTAGTGAGTATAGAGTAGTGAGTAGTGAGTGCAGAGTAGTGAGTAGTGAGTGCAGAGTAGTGAGTAGTGAGTGCAGAGTAGTGAGTGCAGAGTAGTGAGTGCAGAGTAGTGAGTAGTGAGTCCAGAGTAGTGAGTGCAGAGTAGGGAGTAGTGAGTGCAGAGTAGTGAGTAGTGAGTGCAGAGTAGTGAGTAGTGAGTGCAGAGTAGTGAGTGCAGAGTAGTGAGTGCAGAGTAGTGAGTGCAGAGTAGTGAGTCCAGAGTAGTGAGTGCAGAGTAGTGAGTGGTGAGTGCAGAGTAGTGAGCGGTGAGTGCAGAGTAGTGAGTGGTGAGTGCAGAGTGCTGAGCAGTGAGTGCAGAGTGCTGAGTAGTGAGTGCAGAGTAGTGAGTGCAGAGTAGTGAGTGCAGAGTAGTGAGTGCAGAGTAGTGAGTGCAGAGTAGTGAGTGCAGAGTAGTGAGTGCTGAGTGCAGAGTAGTGAGTGCAGAGTAGTGAGTGCAGAGTAGTGAGTGCAGAGTAGTGAGTAGTGAGTGCAGAGTAGTGAGTAGTGAGTGCAGAGTAGTGAGTGCAGAGTAGTGAGTGCAGAGTAGTGAGTGCAGAGTAGTGAGTAGTGAGTGGTGAGTGCAGAGTAGTGAGTAGTGAGTGGTGAGTGCAGAGTAGTGAGTAGTGAGTGCAGAGTAGTGAGTAGTGAGTGCAGAGTAGTGAGTAGTGAGTGCAAAGTAGTGAGTGCAGAGTAGTGAGTGCAGAGTAGTGAGTAGTGAGTCCAGAGTAGTGAGTGTAGAGTAGTGAGTAGTGAGTGCAGAGTAGTGAGTAGTGAGTGCAGAGTAGTGAGTGGTGAGTGCAGAGTAGTGAGTAGTGAGTGCAGAGTAGTGAGTGCAGAGTAGTGAGTGCAGAGTAGTGAGTGCAGAGTAGTGAGTGCAGAGTAGTGAGTAGTGAGTGCAGAGTAGTGAGTGTAGAGTAGTGAGTAGTGAGTGCAGAGTAGTGAGTAGTGAGTGCAGAGTAGTGAGTGGTGAGTGCAGAGTAGTGAGTAGTGAGTGCAGACTAGTGAGTGCAGAGTAGTGAGTGCACAGTAGTGAGTAGTGAGTGCAGAGTAGTGAGTGCAGAGTAGTGAGTGCAGAGTAGTGAGTGCAGAGTAGTGAGTGCAGAGTAGTGAGTGCAGAGTAGTGAGTAGTGAGTGCAGAGTAGTGAGTGCAGAGTAGTGAGTGCAGAGTAGTGAGAGCAGAGTAGTGAGTGCAGAGTAGTGAGTAGTGAGTGCAGAGTAGTGAGTAGTGAGTGCAGAGTAGTGAGTAGTGAGTCCAGAGTAGTGAGTGCAGAGTAGTGAGTGCACAGTAGTGAGTGCACAGTAGTGAGTGCACAGTAGTGAGTAGTGAGTGCAGACTAGTGAGTAGTGAGTGCAGAGTAGTGAGTAGTGAGTGCAGAGTAGTGAGTGCAGAGTAGTGAGTAGTGAGTGCAGAGTAGTGAGTGCACAGTAGTGAGTAGTGAGTTTCCAGAATGCAGAGTAGTGAGTGCAGAGTAGTGAGTGCAGAGTAGTGAGTGCAGAGTAGTGAGTGCAGAGTAGTGAGTAGTGAGTGGTGAGTGCAGAGTAGTGAGTGCAGAGTAGTGAGTAGTGAGTGCAGAGTAGTGAGTAGTGAGTGCAGAGTAGTGAGTGCAGAGTAGTGAGTGCAGAGTAGTGAGTGCAGAGTAGTGAGTGCAGAGTAGTGAGTAGTGAGTCCAGAGTAGTGAGTGCAGAGTAGTGAGTAGTGAGTGCAGAGTAGTGAGTAGTGAGTGTAGAGTAGTGAGTGCAGAGTAGTGAGTGCAGAGTAGTGAGTGCAGAGTAGTGAGTGCAGAGTAGTGAGTGCAGAGTAGTGAGTAGTGAGTGCAGAGTAGTGAGTAGTGAGTGCAGAGTAGTGAGTGCAGAGTAGTGAGTAGTGAGTGCAGAGTAGTGAGTGCAGAGTAGTGAGTGCAGAGTAGTGAGTAGTGAGTGCAGAGTAGTGAGTAGTGAGTGCAGAGTAGTGAGTAGTGAGTGCAGAGTAGTGAGTGCAGAGTAGTGAGTAGTGAGTGCAGAGTAGTGAGTAGTGAGTGCAGAGTAGTGAGTGCAGAGTAGTGAGTGCAGAGTAGTGAGTAGTGAGTAGTGAGTGCAGAGTAGTGAGTAGTGAGTGCAGAGTAGTGAGTGCAGAGTAGTGAGTAGTGAGTGCAGAGTAGTGAGTAGTGAGTCCAGAGTAGTGAGTGCAGAGTAGTGAGTGGTGAGTGCAGAGTAGTGAGTGGTGAGTGCAGAGTAGTGAGTGGTGAGTGCAGAGTGCTGAGTAGTGAGTGCAGAGTGCTGAGTAGTGAGTGCAGAGTAGTGAGTGCAGAGTAGTGAGTGCAGAGTAGTGAGTGTAGAGTAGTGAGTGCAGAGTAGTGAGTCCAGAGTAGTGAGTGCAGAGTAGTGAGTGCAGAGTAGTGAGTGCAGAGTAGTGAGTGCAGAGTAGTGAGTAGTGAGTGCAGAGTAGTGAGTGCAGAGTAGTGAGTAGTGAGTGCAGAGTAGTGAGTAGTGAGTGCAGAGTAGTGAGTGCAGAGTAGTGAGTGCAGAGTAGTGAGTGCAGAGTAGTGAGTGCAGAGTAGTGAGTCCAGAGTAGTGAGTGCAGAGTAGTGAGTGCAGAGTAGTGAGTGCAGAGTGCTGAGTAGTGAGTGCAGAGTAGTGAGTGCAGAGTAGTGAGTGCAGAGTAGTGAGTCCAGAGTAGTGAGTGCAGAGTAGTGAGTGCAGAGTAGTGAGTGCAGAGTAGTGAGTAGTGAGTGCAGAGTAGTGAGTAGTGAGTGCAGAGTAGTGAGTGCAGAGTAGTGAGTAGTGAGTGCAGAGTAGTGAGTAGTGAGTGCAGAGTAGTGAGTGCAGAGTAGTGAGTGCAGAGTAGTGAGTGCAGAGTAGTGAGTGCAGAGTAGTGAGTGCAGAGTAGTGAGTCCAGAGTAGTGAGTGCAGAGTAGTGAGTGCAGAGTAGTGAGTGCAGAGTAGTGAGTAGTGAGTGCAGAGTAGTGAGTAGTGAGTGCAGAGTAGTGAGTGCAGAGTAGTGAGTAGTGAGTGCAGAGTAGTGAGTAGTGAGTGCAGAGTAGTGAGTAGTGAGTGCAGAGTAGTGAGTGCAGAGTAGTGAGTAGTGAGTGGTGAGTGCAGAGTGCAGAGTAGTGAGTGCAGAGTAGTGAGTGCAGAGTAGTGAGTGCAGAGTAGTGAGTAGTGAGTCCAGAGTAGTGAGTGCAGAGTAGTGAGTGCAGAGTAGTGAGTGCAGAGTAGTGAGTGCAGAGTAGTGAGTGCAGAGTAGTGAGTAGTGAGTGCAGAGTAGTGAGTAGTGAGTGCAGAGTAGTGAGTAGTGAGTGCAGAGTAGTGAGTGCAGAGTAGTGAGTGCAGAGTAGTGAGTGCAGAGTAGTGAGTGCAGAGTAGTGAGTGCAGAGTAGTGAGTGGTGAGTGCAGAGTAGTGAGTGCAGAGTAGTGAGTGGTGAGTGCAGAGTAGTGAGTGCAGAGTAGTGAGTAGTGAGTGCAGAGTAGTGAGTGCAGAGTAGTGAGTGCAGAGTAGTGAGTGCAGAGTAGTGAGTGCAGAGTAGTGAGTGCAAAGTAGTGAGTAGTGAGTGCAGAGTAGTGAGTGCAGAGTAGTGAGTAGTGAGTGCAGAGTAGTGAGTGCAGAGTAGTGAGTAGTGAGTGCAAAGTAGTGAGTAGTGAGTGCAGAGTAGTGAGTGGTGAGTGCAGAGTAGTGAGTGGTGAGTGCAGAGTAGTGAGTGCAGAGTAGTGAGTAGTGAGTGCAGAGTAGTGAGTGCAGAGTAGTGAGTGCAGAGTAGTGAGTGCAGAGTAGTGAGTGCAGAGTAGTGAGTAGTGAGTGCAGAGTAGTGAGTGCAGAGTAGTGAGTGCAGAGTAGTGAGTAGTGAGTGGTGAGTGCAGAGTAGTGAGTGCAGAGTAGTGAGTAGTGAGTGCAGAGTAGTGAGTAGTGAGTGCAGAGTAGTGAGTGCAGAGTAGTGAGTGCAGAGTAGTGAGTGCAGAGTAGTGAGTGCAGATTAGTGAGTAGTGAGTCCAGAGTAGTGAGTGCAGAGTAGTGAGTAGTGAGTGCAGAGTAGTGAGTAGTGAGTGTAGAGTAGTGAGTGCAGAGTAGTGAGTGCAGAGTAGTGAGTGCAGAGTAGTGAGTGCAGAGTAGTGAGTGCAGAGTAGTGAGTAGTGAGTGCAGAGTAGTGAGTAGTGAGTGCAGAGTAGTGAGTGCAGAGTAGTGAGTAGTGAGTGCAGAGTAGTGAGTGCAGAGTAGTGAGTGCAGAGTAGTGAGTGCAGAGTAGTGAGTAGTGAGTGCAGAGTAGTGAGTAGTGAGTGCAGAGTAGTGAGTAGTGAGTGCAGAGTAGTGAGTGCAGAGTAGTGAGTAGTGAGTGCAGAGTAGTGAGTAGTGAGTGCAGAGTAGTGAGTGCAGAGTAGTGAGTGCAGAGTAGTGAGTAGTGAGTGCAGAGTAGTGAGTAGTGAGTGCAGAGTAGTGAGTGCAGAGTAGTGAGTAGTGAGTGCAGAGTAGTGAGTAGTGAGTCCAGAGTAGTGAGTGCAGAGTAGTGAGTGGTGAGTGCAGAGTAGTGAGTGGTGAGTGCAGAGTAGTGAGTGGTGAGTGCAGAGTGCTGAGTAGTGAGTGCAGAGTGCTGAGTAGTGAGTGCAGAGTAGTGAGTGCAGAGTAGTGAGTGCAGAGTAGTGAGTGCAGAGTAGTGAGTGCAGAGTAGTGAGTCCGGAGTAGTGAGTGCAGAGTAGTGAGTGCAGAGTAGTGAGTGCAGAGTAGTGAGTAGTGAGTGCAGAGTAGTGAGTAGTGAGTGCAGAGTAGTGAGTGCAGAGTAGTGAGTAGTGAGTGCAGAGTAGTGAGTAGTGAGTGCAGAGTAGTGAGTGCAGAGTAGTGAGTGCAGAGTAGTGAGTGCAGAGTAGTGAGTGCAGAGTAGTGAGTCCAGAGTAGTGAGTGCAGAGTAGTGAGTGCAGAGTAGTGAGTGCAGAGTGCTGAGTAGTGAGTGCAGAGTAGTGAGTTCAGAGTAGTGAGTGCAGAGTAGTGAGTCCAGAGTAGTGAGTGCAGAGTAGTGAGTGCAGAGTAGTGAGTGCAGAGTAGTGAGTAGTGAGTGCAGAGTAGTGAGTAGTGAGTGCAGAGTAGTGAGTGCAGAGTAGTGAGTAGTGAGTGCAGAGTAGTGAGTAGTGAGTGCAGAGTAGTGAGTGCAGAGTAGTGAGTGCAGAGTAGTGAGTGCAGAGTAGTGAGTGCAGAGTAGTGAGTGCAGAGTAGTGAGTCCAGAGTAGTGAGTGCAGAGTAGTGAGTGCAGAGTAGTGAGTGCAGAGTAGTGAGTAGTGAGTGCAGAGTAGTGAGTAGTGAGTGCAGAGTAGTGAGTGCAGAGTAGTGAGTAGTGAGTGCAGAGTAGTGAGTAGTGAGTGCAGAGTAGTGAGTGCAGAGTAGTGAGTAGTGAGTGGTGAGTGCAGAGTGCAGAGTAGTGAGTGCAGAGTAGTGAGTGCAGAGTAGTGAGTGCAGAGTAGTGAGTGCAGAGTAGTGAGTAGTGAGTCCAGAGTAGTGAGTGCAGAGTAGTGAGTGCAGAGTAGTGAGTGCAGAGTAGTGAGTGCAGAGTAGTGAGTGCAGAGTAGTGAGTAGGGAGTGCAGAGTAGTGAGTAGTGAGTGCAGAGTAGTGAGTAGTGAGTGCAGAGTAGTGAGTGCAGAGTAGTGAGTGCAGAGTAGTGAGTGCAGAGTAGTGAGTGCAGAGTAGTGAGTGCAGAGTAGTGAGTGCAGAGTAGTGAGTGGTGAGTGCAGAGTAGTGAGTGCAGAGTAGTGAGTGGTGAGTGCAGAGTAGTGAGTGCAGAGTAGTGAGTAGTGAGTGCAGAGTAGTGAGTGCAGAGTAGTGAGTGCAGAGTAGTGAGTGCAGAGTAGTGAGTGCAGAGTAGTGAGTGCAGAGTAGTGAGTAGTGAGTGCAGAGTAGTGAGTGCAGAGTAGTGAGTAGTGAGTGCAGAGTAGTGAGTGCAGAGTAGTGAGTAGTGAGTGCAGAGTAGTGAGTAGTGAGTGCAGAGTAGTGAGTGGTGAGTGCAGAGTAGTGAGTGGTGAGTGCAGAGTAGTGAGTGCAGAGTAGTGAGTAGTGAGTGCAGAGTAGTGAGTGCAGAGTAGTGAGTGCAGAGTAGTGAGTGCAGAGTAGTGAGTGCAGAGTAGTGAGTAGTGAGTGCAGAGTAGTGAGTGCAGAGTAGTGAGTGCAGAGTAGTGAGTGCAGAGTAGTGAGTGCAGAGTAGTGAGTGCAGAGTAGTGAGTAGTGAGTGCAGAGTAGTGAGTGCAGAGTAGTGAGTAGTGAGTCCAGAGTAGTGAGTGCAGAGTAGTGAGTAGTGAGTGCAGAGTAGTGAGTAGTGAGTGCAGAGTAGTGAGTGGTGAGTGCAGAGTAGTGAGTGCAGAGTAGTGAGTAGTGAGTGCAGAGTAGTGATTAGTGAGTGCAGAGTAGTGAGTGCAGAGTAGTGAGTGCAGAGTAGTGAGTGCAGAGTAGTGAGTGCAGAGTAGTGAGTGCAGAGTAGTGAGTAGTGAGTGCAGAGAAGTGAGTGCAGAGTAGTGAGTAGTGAGTCCAGAGTAGTGAGTGCAGAGTAGTGAGTAGTGAGTGCAGAGTAGTGAGTGCAGAGTAGTGAGTAGTGAGTCCAGAGTAGTGAGTGCAGAGTAGTGAGTAGTGAGTGCAGAGTAGTGAGTGCAGAGTAGTGAGTAGTGAGTGCAGAGTAGTGAGTGCAGAGTAGTGAGTGCAGAGTAGTGAGTGCAGAGTAGTGAGTGCAGAGTAGTGAGTGCAGAGTAGTGAGTAGTGAGTCCAGAGTAGTGAGTGCAGAGTAGTGAGTGCAGAGTAGTGAGTGCAGAGTAGTGAGTAGTGAGTGCAGAGTAGTGAGTAGTGAGTGCAGAGTAGTGAGTAGTGAGTGCAGACTAGTGAGTAGTGAGTGCAGAGTAGTGAGTGCAGAGTAGTGAGTAGTGAGTGCAGAGTAGTGAGTGCAGAGTAGTGAGTGCAGAGTAGTGAGTGCAGAGTAGTGAGTAGTGAGTCCAGAGTAGTGAGTCCAGAGTAGTGAGTGCAGAGTAGTGAGTGCAGAGTAGTGAGTGCAGAGTAGTGAGTGCAGAGTAGTGAGTGCAGAGTAGTGAGTGCACAGTAGTGAGTAGTGAGTGCAGAGTAGTGAGTGCAGAGTAGTGAGTGCAGAGTAGTGAGTGCAGAGTAGTGGTGAGTGCAGAGTAGTGAGTGCAGAGTAGTGAGTGCAGAGTAGTGAGTGCAGAGTAGTGAGTGCAGAGTAGTGAGTGCAGAGTAGTGAGTGCAGAGTAGTGAGTAGTGAGTAGTGAGTAGTGAGTGCAGAGTAGTGAGTAGTGAGTAGTGAGTGCAGAGTAGTGAGTAGTGAGTAGTGAGTGCAGAGTAGTGAGTAGTGAGTGCAGAGTAGTGAGTGCAGAGTAGTGAGTGCAGAGTAGTGAGTAGTGAGTGCAGAGTAGTGAGTAGTGAGTGCAGAGTAGTGAGTGCAGAGTAGTGAGTAGTGAGTGCAGAGTAGTGAGTACAGAGTCCAGAGTCCAGAGTAGTGAGTGCAGAGTAGTGAGTAGTGAGTGCAGAGTAGTGAGTAGTGAGTGCAGAGTAGTGAGTGCACAGTAGTGAGTAGTGAGTGCAGACTAGTGAGTGCAGAGTAGTGAGTAGTGAGTGCAGAGTAGTGAGTGCAGAGTAGTGAGTAGTGAGTGCAGGGAGTAGTGAGTGCACAGTAGTGAGTAGTGAGTGCACAGTAGTGAGTGCACAGTAGTGAGTAGTGAGTGCACAGTAGTGAGTGCACAGTAGTGAGTAGTGAGTGCACAGTAGTGAGTAGTGAGTGCACAGTAGTGAGTGCACAGTAGTGAGTGCACAGTAGTGAGTAGTGAGTGCACAGTAGTGAGTGCACAGTAGTGAGTATAGAGTAGTGAGTAGTGAGTGCAGAGTAGTGAGTAGTGAGTGCAGAGTAGTGAGTAGTGAGTGCAGAGTAGTGAATAGTGAGTGCAGAGTAGTGAGTAGTGAGTGCAGAGTAGTGAGTAGTGAGTGCAGAGTAGTGAGTAGTGAGTGCAGAGCAGTGAGTGCAGAGCAGTGAGTGCGCAGGGTGAACAATTCCAATCCATACCACATAATTCCATTACACACCACATGCATACACTCCATAACACATGGCTAAAAGACATTGCCATTTACAATGCCATTAGCTCTAACTCAAATAAATCCGAGACCTATTGCATTTCCAATGCTTGTTTTAGTAACTTTTGATCCGTTTGAGCTACAAACTATTTAATAGTTAAAATTCTCAGATTATGTAGCAGATGTTGTATTATGTGGCAAATATGGCAGAGCAATAGTTATATAGAAAACGTTTGCAAACTAGGATATTTTCCCATTTATATTTGAACTGCTCTTGTGAAAGAAGGGAGAAGTGCTGATGACAGAAACTCAATGGACCAGAGACAAATGACTTGTGCTTCCACTTTTAAGCGTATTTGGGACATTCTGTGATTGGAAACATATCCCACTTTGTGATTGTATTTTAATGTCCAATAACTCACATTAAACCGTACATAATTATGTGTATCCATTGATTAAATTACATAACATAATAAGCTGTAACTGGTCAGTGAAATGCCAAATACAAAAAATTGGGGTGTTTGGCGCATTCTGGCCACACCTCTGACTCCAATCACTGATCCAGTGCTCGGGTTATTCCTGCCCTCTTATTCTCCACCCAAGTTCCCCTACTTTTTCCCCCACTTTGACCACTGATATCACATGAACAGCTCCCACTGATAAAGGCAGCTGTGTAGATGTGCCTCAGAAGCCTGCAAGTCTGTCTCCAGTCCCTGCGCTGGAGCTTGGATGAAAAACAGCTCCAAACTGGTTCACCTCCAATGCCCCAATTACAAGGCTGTGCTCTTAGGAGCCGAGTGAGTGTTGTGGTAGAAAAGGTTCTCCTAAAATCTCTGAGCCAAATACACAGAGGTCCCTGTTAGCGCGGCGAAGGGGCCACAAAGCACTGTGATGCACAAAGTACGCGAATGAGCACATGTGATCCAGGAAACGTGTGTAGTGCAAAGAAATTCCCGGTAGTACTATATTGATGGCAGATCCAGCCACACTTATGTTTGTAGCCTGGTACTTTTGCATTATCACACGTTGACCCACAACAAACGAGAGGAGTGAAAGGTAGAATAAAGAAGCAAGAGAAAGATAGCAAAGCAGTGACTAAAAAAGAAAGAAGGGATGAAAGTCGTGGAAGATGGAATCAACACCTGGAAGTAACCATGTTGTTTGGCAACCCTGGCATCACTTAATCTTCGTCAGAGAGAACTAGCCTATGTGTGAAAGGTACAGGACTCAGGACTGTATGACAAAGTGGAAACCATTAGGTTTCTCCATGAAGCCCTCACCCACCAACCTAGTTGGTGGCATGCTTCATCATCGGCCCCACCCAGCGACACCGAGTGTGTCCTGGGTGTGCTACTACGCCTGGATACAGCGGAGCTGGTATGTTGCTGAGTGTGCAGTGTGGGTGACGTGAAAGTGAGGTTTAAAAAAGGCTATACAGTGGTCCCAGTACTCAAGAAGATAATTAATCTTTAATATTTGAGCCTCTGTTGGCATTAAAAAAGGCAGGTGGATTTGATTGGAGTATATATTAGGAACTCCTACATCCAGGTGTGGTCTACATGTTTCAGCCAGGCCTTTGTAGTAAAACTGGCTTTCCTCAGGACCATTGAATAAGTGATGGTGCAATCTATACTTTTGTTTGATTGTAAATATGTGAAGCACTTGCTAAGGTGCTCAGCAACATACCAGCTCCGCTGTATCCAGGCGTAGTAGCACACCCGGGACACACTCGGTGTCACTGGGTGGGCCCGATGATGAAGCATACCATCAACTAGGTTGGTGGGTGAGAGCTTCATGAAGAAACCTAATGGTTTCCACTTTGTCATACAGTCCTGAGTCCTGTACCTTTCACAAATAGGCTAATCCTCTCTGATTAACATATAATACCTGGGGATACGGACTAGCTACCTAGTCCTCTCTCTCTCCTTGATAAACTAAACCTTTGCCATGTCTTAAGCAAGCATTTGCAATGCAATCGGTCTCACATATGTGAAAGTTAACGCTAATAGCATTATAAATGATAACGTATTTAACTTATATTTTTTTGTTTGCAGTGGAGTAACGTAACAGTTAAGCAGGGAACTTTGGAATTGTATTAAAAGTAAACCTGGGCAGAGTTCCCAGAGTTGTACTATGCGGAACTCGGTGAAGTGCAAAAAAAACTCAGCCGCACTACGCAGAGCTCCGCACTACGCAGAGTACAATAGAAATTTCTTTTGCGTTGATTGCACAGTGCTGGATGCTTGTCCGCACTGCGCAATCATTCCGAACGGCACCATGCACAGTGCAAGCAGTCCCTGCTTTCCTTTTCTGCCCCTCAAGTAGATTTTTACTCGAGTGGCAGCTTTCTCAACGCAAACGGGCAGTTTCACAATGCGAGCTGTGGCGAGCATACGCGACCAATCGCAATGAGAAACCTTACCCCGCGTTGAGAAATCTCACGGGATGTTGATTTTCCATGCTCGCCCTCGCCAAATTGATGTTTACAATCGCGAAGGAGGAAAAATCTTGCCGGGAGGTTGATTTTCCTCGCTCGCGGTTGCCAACTTGACACTGACAAACGCGAGCGAGGAAAAAAACTGCACTCCGCGTTACGCGGAGTGTGGAAAACTCTGCAAACTCAGCGAGCGGAGCGGAGTTTACCGCCCAGGGTTAATTGAAAGCCCTGCTGAGAGCATGCCTTGATTCTGCAGTGGAGATCTCTTTCACACAGTGTTTTTGAGCATATAAACATTACGCTTTCCTCGGGCAAAGCTTACGTATGTACATGGCAGTGAGATAATCAGCCTTCGAGGGATTGTAAACTGCGTAAAACCAAACCAGTGTGATAAGGTCTCAGATCCGGGGACAAATGCTATGGTGTACACACAAAGATAAAACTTTTTGCAAATTTAAGGAAAACGTAGAGGAAACAGGGCTTAAAACTGGGAAGTGGCTGGCGTTGACAGATTGCCACCGTGATTGCACATGGTTTATGGAAAGTGTCACGGCCAGCCACGGCTGCTGCAGGTAGGAACGGTGGGGCCAGGTGAGGGGGTATTTGAGAGATGACTATGCGGGAAAATTAATTAAATAAATAATTTTCCCTCGTGGTCTTCTCTCAAAATCCCCCCTCACCTGCAGCGGCAACGGCTGGTCATGGCTGGGGGTCAAGGTGAAACCCAACAAAAGTTAGCACCATTGACAGCGCCTTGAATGCCACGATTTTATAGTGTTAGATGTGGTGGCTGCCTTTGTTCAATCAAAAATGTCTTTATTCGATTCAAAGGATCATTAGAGCATACAAACACATCCATAAAACATTACAGTTTTAGCCCATCTAGTACAAATGTATAAAAACAGGTTTTCAAAGATAAAATACATAAAAACAAAGCATATAACAATTATATGTTTTTGTTAGATGAAGCATTACACTGAGATCATGAATTCTTTAGAAATTGTTATAAATACAGCACATAAATTACTGTTCAATTGACACATACAACTCTAGTTTTATCTCAAGTGCTGTAAAAAAAAATTAAGTATTTAAAAACTTTTAACATTTTTGCCCTTTCTTACTCCTTATATAACTGGCAGCCAACAAAAATTTACTAACACCTAGTACTACAAGTTGGGAGCTATCAGATTGTAATATTCTTAGTGCCTCTAGATAGCTCCTACTATTCAGTCTTCTGCACAGGGGCTTAATCCACTTTCATCTAGGTGCTGCATAAGCTGTGCAGAAGAATAAGACATGCGCAATATCCACGTTCGCACCTCATAGGCATAAAGTGCATCTGGAGTCCCTTTCAATCAGGTCAGACTTTACCCATTTAGTTGCGTAAGTGTTGACTTGGATTATCCCATACCTAAATTTCATGTAGAGTGATTTTGCCAATTGCGGTTCGATCTCGTCTAAGAAAGGCTCAATGCTCGGGGTAATTTTAAAAGCTAAAAATTGTGATGTCAGCCTCCCTGACTCGGGGTTTAAAGTGATCCTGTGCAAAATAAATTCCCAATATACATTCCTGATCTCTCTCTTTGAGTCAGGAATCAGCAAGTTCGGATTTTACCAGTACCGGCTCAGGCCTAGATCTGAGAGCCATTTGCGAACATGAGCCAGCCAGGGCAGAGTAACGTATACATCCAATTGCAGGAGCTCCCTCAGAGTCTGTCTATCGGTCTCTAGTTCTTCTGTAATCCAGATTCAAATCCAGTAGGCCTAAGGTCTCCAAACAGCAAGATGGTCTAGCCTTTTTATCCCAATGTCATATGTGAGTGCGGTCATTGGGGTATTTTTTGGTAAACGCGTAAACATTCTCAAGATTTTGTTTTCCCCAATAATTAATGGCTGCAGATAATCGCCTCCTCATAACTCAGATCCATAAAGTGAGGCAGATTGGGCTCTGGCTTTATAAACTTTTAGCGCAGGAGTAATAGCCTTGGATGCAGTCAAATGCTGCTTCTTCGCAATAGGAATAGAATTCTGCATTAGCATGGTGTTGGATTTATTTATTTGTGTCTTCCATGTGAGTTTTGAATCTATTGAAATGCCTGAATATACAAAGTTTGGTACGCACTCCAAAAGCTCTCCATTCAAAGCTAATCTTTTTTGGAAGTTTTTGTGTTGTTTGATAGCCATATACTTAGTTTTGTTAGGGTTTATCTCTAATCCTTTTGTTTTGCAATACTTATCGAGGCTATCAAGTACATTTTTGAGGCACCTTGGGGTTTGTGACAGCAATATTGTGTCTTCAGCAAATGTGAGAGCACAAATATGCTTGCCTCCAGGCTTGGGTGTGTCCTGTGAAGCCAATTGCAAATACTCTACCATGTTGTTCACATATAATAGGAACAGAGTGGGCGCCATGACACAGCCCTGGCTCACACCTCTCCTAATCAGGACTTCCTTTGTGAGCTCTCCTCCTGCACCCCAGTGGACCTTTGCAAAGTTCCCCTCATGAAGCCTTATGATCTGGGTTAGGATTCCCTCTGGGACTCCATGCTTCTTCAAAGATTTCCACAGACAATCTTTCGGGATGGAATCGAAAGCTGTCTTCGTCGATGAAGACAACATATAAATGTCCTTGCTTTATTTTAGTGTACTTCCACGCTATACTAAAAAGTCTAAAAACTTAATCGATTATGCTTATTTTCTGCCTAAAACCGGCCTGGCATGGTGAGAGGATATATTTCTCTTCTATCTAAGTGCTTAGCCTAGCCAAAATTTGTTTGGCATACACCTTTTTGGGGATGTCTATCAGACTAATAGGTCTGTAGTTTGCTGGATCATCTCTACTTCCCTTTTTGTGGATAGGGACTATCTCAGCCCCCACGGCTGCCTTTGTTAATACTAGGGACGCCACACGCGCTGAAGTGGCGAGCGTTGTGAGGCAGCACACAGCACTAGCGGGATGCGCACTCTCTGCACACATAGGTGGGGGTGGCAGATTAGGGCTGTGGGGTGCATGGAAGTCAGGATGTCCTGCACTTACCAGTACCTGTGGAAGGCAGCAGCAGCCCAGCTCCAGTGTTTCTGTGCTGGGCACAGAGCAGCAGCTAGCAGAGCCCCGGGCTGCCATTTTCAAAAATGGGGTAACCCAATTAGTCAAGGACCTGGGTAATATGCGATAAGAGAAACAATGGTCCTAGACCTCAATTTAATACTGTCCCAGTCAATACTTAGTTACTCAATCAAACAATTATTTGGAGCATAGACTACATCAGCAGCTCAATGTAATAAATACTATACTAGATCAAAAAAAATAGAACAAAAGCAACAGACTTACTTATTACCAAGCAATTTTAATTCATTGCTTATCCAGTATGTTCATTTCTTATCGTTCATAAGAGAACAGTGTATGGATACCAATTCAATACTGTCAATAAATCACAATGATACAAAATTGGTGAATGTGCCCCAAGGAGGAACGTGCATAGGTAGAGGTGATCAGAGATGATATAGGTGTTGTTTGCATTATTTGCATTTGTGTAAAAATTCCATATATAAATAATATAATGGTCGGGTGACCAATTGGACGATGAATACAAACCGATCCATTGTGCTTCTAAAATAACTGTATTTTGAATATTTCTCGTCACTATTTTCCTGACCTTTTCTTTATCTCCTCTACAACACCTATATCATCTCGGATCACCTCTACCTATGCACGTTCCTCCTTGGGGCACATTCACCAATTTTGTATCATTGAGATTTATTGACAGTATTGAATTGGTATCCATACACTGTTCTTTTATAAACAATAAGAAATTAACATACTGGATAAGCAATGAATTAAAATTGGTTGGTAATAAGTAAGTCTGTTGCTTTTGTTCTATTTTTTTGATCTAGTATAGTACTTATTACATTGAGCTGGTGATGTAGTCTATGTTCCAAATAATTGTTTGATTGAGTAACTAAGTATTGACTGGGACAGTATTAAATTGAGGTCTAGGACCATTGTTTCTCTTATCGCAGCTTGGATGCAGGCGGGGGTGACGTCACCCTTTGAATGTTATTTATGTATCAACCAGAACAATTAAGGAGCATGGCACAGTGGAGAAATGACGTGTGCTGAAGCTCAGCACTGTCCCTTTAATTTAAAGTAGAAGCAGGCCATTGATTAATAAACGCGCATGGCCATGCTGGGTCGGGAGCGGTTTGCTTTTGAGGAAAAGCAACAATAATTATGGAAACACACAAGTCCAAAGTGATTGTGGCACCGTTAATATATAAGGGTCTGAACAACCTACATTTGAAGCAGACAAGGGCAAAAGTGAAAGCAGCAGTCTTAAATAAATAAAGGTACCCGGCCATGGTGTGTGGGGAGGTGAGAGGAGTTTGCTTTTGAGGAAAGGCCCCAATAATTTTGGAAGCATGCAAGTCCAAAGTGATTGTGGCACTGTTAATAAGTAAGGTTCAGAACAACCAAATTTCAAGGGGGTGATGCCAAAAGTGAAAGAGGAGGTCTTAATAAATAAATAAAGGTGCCCCGCCATGCTATGTGGTGAGTTGGGGGGGGGGGTTGCTTTTGAGGGAAGGGAACAATAATTTTGGAAGCACGTGGCCCAAAGTGATTGCGGCGTCATTAATAAATAAGGATCTGAACAGCCAACATTTCTAGCACCTTAGCTGCTATGGAACGTCCAGCTCCAGTGCTGAACGTTCCATTGCGCAGGTGCAGTTGGAACGTCCAATGGCCGACGGCAGCACTACGGAGGTAGTGGTGCCGTCGGCCATTGAACCGGCGCAGCACTTATGAGGCTAGCAGACAATACCAAAAGTGAAAGCAGCGGTCTTATTAAATAAATAAAGGCGCCCGGCCATGCTGTGTGGGGAGGTGGCAGGGGTTTGCTTCCGAGTATAAGCAACAGTAATTTTGGTAGCACACAAACCAAAAGTGATTTCAGTACCCATTAATAAGTAAGGGTCTGAACAAACAACATTTCAAGCAGAGGGGGGGGTGGGGGGGGGGCAAAGTGAAAGCTGCGCTCTTATTAAGTAAATAAAGATGCGGACCATGCTGTGTCAAGATTTGAGAGCGGTCTGCTTTGGAGGAAAGCCATCAAAGTGAGCTGTAGAAAACAGGCTTAATTTCTGTTCAGGCTCAGAGCTGTTATTCTGTAGCAAGAAGATCAGTAGTGGTGCTTCCCATAGAGAAAGAACCGCACATACACTAGCTCTATTTAGTTAGACAATAGTACTGGGTTTACAATGTGAAATGAAATCTTCAATCTAAGACGGAGTGATACATAGACCACTGTCACTCACTACCAAGGGTGACTACTGCCCATCAAAGATTGGCAATTATATAACTACAAAAGGAGGGGTCAAGAAGAGCACAATCCTAAGAACAAGTGAGTTTGAATGACTTATTAGTCGCAACAAATAATAACATCAGTTCAATTTCAAGTATCGTAGAGTCTTCATATTTACACAGGATAACAGAGCAAAACGTTCCTATTATAATTTTCTTTATTTGGAGTTCCATCATGAAAGTAAATGTAGCATCAACAGAAACAGCCAACACGTGTTTCATCGGTACCATCAATCAGTACCATGACTTTCTCAAGGCTAAGCGAAAGATAGTAACCATGATGCGTCGAGGCCTTTTCTGTGAGATAAAATATGACTTTGAAGTCAAGAAACACAAATGTGTACAGTTAAGGTGAACATAGGAACACTGACCTCCAAGAATAGTCGGAATCCGACACAGTAGTCTTGAAAGAGTAAAAGTCACACCCCTACCGGCGTATCGGACCACAATGTAGATCAGGATTGATGGTCATCCACGCAATAAAGCATGATTGATGTCAAAATCAAAATATAGTATTGTGAACCCGAAAATGATAAGATTAAAGCCCCGACAAAGAATAAGAAGTACAGCAGTCCCAGGTGGAGAACCGGTGTCAAGTCGATAATTATACATAAACAAGTTGCAGGGTATCGGCGAACTGAAGAGCTGCCCCAAAGTATCTAGAGGCTGTGATTGAGCAAAAAGGTCAGCATAGTAACGAGACCAAGAAACATTTTGCTGTTATTCTGTAGCATGCTATACCCAGAGGGAGTGGATGTGGTGCAGCGGTCAGAGTTGCCAACTCAGGAGCTGGGGATCCGTGTTCGAGCATTGGCTCACCATAAAGTGATCTGTAATTCTTAGAAAATCACATATTCGTATAGGGAGGTACTAGTTAATTTGAGTGGATTACATGAGAGTCTGGTAGGCGGATTGAATAGAGTAGCGGAAGGATAGAAGAGGAAAGAACACCAGAAGTGTTAATAAGGAGATTATAGTAGTAAGTGGAGGTCTGGGATGAGAAAAGGAGACATGGGGGAGGGAAAAGCCTGTAGAAAGGGTTTAGGAAGAAAGAGAATCAGTGGAAAAAGGAGATTTGGGATGAGTTGAATGAGAGATAACATGAGGGAAAATTTAGTTGGGTTGTTTGGGAGATCATAGCAGTAAACTGATGTTTGGGTGAGCCAGGAGGTGTCGAGGAGGGAGGAGTAAATGAAGGGTTATTTTGGAGATCATAGTAGAAGAAAGGATTTGGGATGAGAGAGAGTGAAGATAAAGGATACATTGATAGAGTTATGATTGTAGGACAGAGTTAAGCTTTCAAGATTTTTTTTCTTTTACAATAGGATTAAAATAATAAATATATAGATACATGATTACATGATAAGGGGATATATGTGTAACAAACATAATATATTGAGATTTGTGTGTTTTGTGTTTGTGGAGTAGTGAGAGAAGATATTGATGTAGTGATTTTCTGTGAACAATTTGTATGTGCAGTACTGCCTCTGAGTGGTATTTGGCAAGTACTGGGATGGTGATGTGTTTTGGAGAAGAGTATGTGGTGGGTAAGAGGGGATGGACAAGAGTTTTGAGTGTATGTGTTAGATTTGATCACTGGAATAGGTAATGTAATGTAAGATCAAAATCTGTGCTTAGCATAGGGTGCCACCGACTGGTATTTTGCTGCTTCTGTCATATATGTTACAGAAAAAGAAACGTTACACCTACAGAAAGCCTGGGGTATTGGTTTTGCCAGTGGTTGTTAATTGCATTGGAGAAATAAGCAACAACTATGGCTTCGTTGTATATAATATTGAAAATGCCTCAGTTCTGAAATGATGAGCCTGTGAAAGAACTATACCAGTCTCTTTGAAGTCACATGAAAAGCAGTGACGTGTGGTACTGCTGCAAAGTTACGTTTTTTGTCCACCCTGAGGGTGAGGACAAAAATGGAGAGCCTGACAGGGACCTATCTCAGCACCTGCTGTTAAAATTTGCTGGTGCTGAGCACCAACAGGACCCAGCCCACTTAAAGCCCTGCATCCTCCCCTAGACCCAGCTCGGTAAGGGTGTTCAATTGACTCGGTGTGACAGAGTATTTAAACTAGGCGAGGTGACACCTTCATGCCATCTTTCAAACACTAGAGCCATGGGCATAGGAAGTGTGGGGGACGCGGGGATATATCCCCCCAACTTTTGGAGTGGGGGTGACAAGGGTACAAAAGAATTTCCCTTTTCCCTTCTGTTATTCGCAGGGCCATTAGTGCGCGAAAGCGCTACCGAATGGCCCTGCACTTGACCTGTGACCTGCCAGCAGTCAAAGATGCCACACGCCCTCTGCCTTTTGTTATGCTGCAGTAAGGCTCGGCCGTTCTGGGAAGGGCAAAGAAGGAAAAAACACTCTGTCTCTTTCCTTCATGCCCAGAGAAGGCAAGGACAGTGTCCACTTCTGCTCTGCCGCTGGATGCTGCCCTCCTCCCCTCTCTCTCTCTTTATTCCTCCATCTCTTTCTGTCTCTGTCTCGCTCCTCCTTACGTGCTGGTTTCAAGAGACAGTTCTAACCTTCTCTCTTGCCTCTCCTTTTCTTTATTTGTTCCCCTGTGAAATGAATCCAAAAAAGAGTGAAACACTTTGGCTGGAAATGTCCTCATTTTCTGACAGTTTTCTATTCCAAAGAACAACCTCGGGAAGGAGAAAAAACAGTATCAAAATCCGAAAAATAATTAAATAAATAAATAAAGCAATACAGAGTGGTCAGCATACAGGCCAGATAGTTGTTATTTACACCCACACACATTAGCGCCACTTTGCAGAGTTTGCCAGTGAAGCGCTACTTTCTTTTTATCTTCTTTCTTTGAACATCATTGTTTTCCCAGGGTGGGGAAGGACACCATTCCTAGAGGGGCTGCAATGCCTGGTTGAAGGGTGGAGTGGAAAATATTTAATATGATAGTTTTCAACTGTTTTAATTATTTTTGCTTATAAAATGTGTACCGCTGCTCTGTGTAGGGGGATGTGGTCTTTTTTAAACCAAACTGCTAAAAATATGTAAGGATAAAAGCATTGGACATTAAAATGGGTCCCTTCCTGGTCCTGTAGTCATGTCCTGAACTTTTCAATCAAAATCACTTACTGATTTATGAATAATGAGTTTAATACCATTAAGGTAACCATGTTGTTCCTGATTACATTTCACATGCTTTGCATATTCTTGCATTCCCTATGAGTGTTTGCAATTTTTTCAGGGTGTTCTTACTTTTTCCAGGCAGCATTTTACTGTTGTCTAGTGTATAATTGAGTCACAACACAATTGAGTTGTAGCGAAAGGCAGTGATAGTTTCTCTCAGTGGGGCAGTATGGTGTTCAGTGTGGGAGAGGATGTGGCACTCTGGCCTGAGCTGCTGAATTTGGAACTGGAGTACCATGTTCAGCCTTCATGACCAGTTCCACCAGGCCACTCTCCTGACTGAGCATATTCCGATGCTACACCTTAAAAGGCCCGATAGACCCTAGAAGCCCTGGTGCCTTAGCACCCGCAGGTGGACCCTAACGGAGGCAAGTGTGAGTTAACCTTGAAGGCATGTCCACCACAATCCATACTGCAGTTCACCTCCGGTATTGCAGGCAGGCATACGAAGAAGCACACCCAAGAGCGACAGTGACTCTGTCACTGAGGTCATAAGACCCTTGAGGCCAGTCCACCTCACCCATTGGTACCTCAATTGGCCTTTTTTAACAGTAGTGGCGCAACTTACCAGGGGTTGGCAATGTAGGATTTTCATGCACACCAAACTTAGGGAGTGATTATAATGGCGGTGGGACTGCCATGTCACCCCGTCGGTGGCGGTCCCACCACCATCGGTGACTACATCACGCCCACCATATTACAATAGCGGGCGGTTCCCTGGCGGTCCTGAAAGACCGACCCCCATGCACCCCAAGGGCTCCTTGAGCCAGCCGGTGCGGCGTAGGGGCTTGTGGTTCCTACAATGCTGGTGGTGCCTACCAGGCACTGCAGTAGGAATTATGATGTCCCTTACCTGCCAGCCTATCCATGGTGGTTCACCTGCTATGGAAAAGCTGGCAGAAAGGGACATTGGGGGCCTGTAGTGGGCCCCTTTCCCCCGGCCCCCAGACATGGGACCTAGGGGGCACCTATGATGCCCCCCGCATATCACAACCCCATGTGGCTGGCACCGCATTGTGCCTGACACGTAGTGCAGTGATATATGTAACATGTCCCTTTTTTACATTGTGGCGGGTCATGCAGCCAGCCGCACCATCCACAATGTAAAATATAGGCATTGTGAATGCCTCAGTGGCTGTCGCATTGTAATGCCTATCATGGGGCCGCCGCCTTGTAGGCGAGCGGTCCCATTCCCCGATTCGATGGCGTATGGACTGAAGTCCGCCTGCCATCGTAATCAGCCCCAAAGTTCGCAAACTTCATGGTCACTGCTTTATGCACAATCACTTTTAACATGTGCAGCCTGCTTTCGGCCATTGGAGTTATGCAGCAATAGAGGCCAAAATTATTTCGCAGTGTTGACTAAATTATGCAACACAAAAAGGCTGCAGACATTTTATGATACTTTATTATGTTGATATGTTTATACATACTAACAGCCTCTGCAAAGCTTTTGCCTCATTGTACCTGTGTAACATACACATGCAGCAGAGGGAAAGGTGACCAGTCAACCTTTGGAAAAGGGCCCTACACTTCACAGCAACATAAGTATTTCTTTTAGTAATTTTTGATCCGTTTGAGCTACAAAATAGTTTTGGGTGAAATCATTAGAATATGTAGCAGATTATGTATTATGTGGCAAATATGGTACAGTCATAAAATAAGTGGAAAACATTTTTAAACTAGGATACTTTACCATTCATGTTTGAACTGCACTTGTGGAATAAGGGAGAAGTGCTGATGACAGAAACTGAGTTGCTCGGAGGCAAATGGCTTGTGATTCCACTTTAAAGCGAATTAGGCACATTCTGTGATTTAAAACATATCCCTCTTTGTGAATGTATTTTAATGCCAATTGAACATACTAAACCTTAAATACCTTGTGTATCTATTGGTTGAAATAACTGGTCAATGAAATGCCAAACAAATATTAAAAATAGGAAAGTTTTGCTCTTTCTGGCCACACCTCTGACTCTGCCCACAGGCCCAAATCTAAGGATATTCTCTCCCTCTGATTCTCCGCCCACAGTTCCCCTACTTTTTTTCTCCACTTCGACCACTGCTTCCTGCCTATTGTGTTTTGAGTGTCGAGGCCTTTCGAACTAAAGCATTATTGGAGCCTGATTGTGGGGTCAAGCGCAGTAGTCGCAGATCAGAGTTGGCTCATGTGGGAGCAGTGGAGAAGTGTGGCTCACCAGTTAGAGGAGGCAGTCCCTGATGCAGAGGTCAGACCCGGGACCAGGGTTCAATCCCCAACGCGGCAGGGCCTTGAGCTCAAAATGTCCATGGACTCGATAATTCTTGCCTTGGTGCCTACTCGAATCGTGGGTTCACACTCTGAAACTCTGGGCAATAGCTTGCTTAATCTCCACTACGGCCCCACCGCAATGGGATGCCTGGTCTTCACCTTGGGGATGCCCAGTAGGGGTAATTTCGCAGGGAAAGGCCAGGACGGGTTCTCAAAGCAAGCGCCTTGAGACCTTACGGTGAAAGGCGCTATATAAGAACGCATGATATACGATTTTTACGAGCTGGGGCTTGAAATTAGGAATCACAGACTGCATAGGATACTTTCCCTGTGCCGTCCCACTTCACTAAGAAGCCTAGTAAAGGTACCAGATGACAATGTATCAGGACAAACACTGTATTGCAGTCCCCGGGATAGATAGTCTTGCATTACACCAGCTTAACTAAGTGGATTAATACACTGAGAGCAATGTCAGGAAAAGGGAAAGCCCATGACTTGACCACTGTGTCTCTGATTATATTATGGAGTCCTCTTGTAACATTAAAGGTAAGCCACACTTATTCAGGCATTACCACTCTGAACCCGGATAGAAAGATGAGGGCCCTTTTTGCAGGCACACCAAGTGTAAACCAAGTTGCCCCATTATCGAGTCTGTACCATTAATGGCCTGACAATGTTACCAATTTAAAACTTAATTTTCCCACTTATGCCTGTTTGTGTCACCAAAAGTGCAAGAGATTTACTCAGAGTATTGCACCCACAATCGAAATGTGAGTAGCCCTAATGACCCCTCTGCGCCAGTTGCTGCCCTGTCCACCTTTAGAATTTCCAGGTCTGCTAGGGTATGGTTTTGAAATACCCAATAAAACATGTGCCAAGTGCTTTAGCACCACATGCCCTCTATGCTGTCTCTTTGTGTTTGTCTGTGACAGCTGTGGGTCTTCTTGAATTAGGGACACTCAAGTGGGCTTCCATTAAGAAACTATGCTTTTGAATACTGTACAAATTAGATTTCCAGCAGAATAATTTTAAATGTTTAAGCTCCAAGTGGACAAGAATCACAGATGAGGTCATCAGCCAGTTGTGGCTCTTTAGCCAGCAGCCCTTTGCATATTGGTACTTGTAGTTTTACATTTTCTACTATAGGCATGAACTTTGAAATCCAGGCATGCAAAGTACAGTCGGACAAAAATCCAGAATGGCCTCAAGGGCCTACATTTGACATGTGGCCAATTGACAGCAAGGAGCGTAACAGCTCTAGGTATGAATCTGGGTCCAGGATAACAGAGGCGTGATGGCTCTCAAAGAATGCAATCTGTGGAGTTCACTTGTCAACAACGTGGGACCAGAAGGAATCCTTCTGGATTGGATATCTGGGTGAAAACTCAGCATACAGTTGTAAGTTCTTTACACATCACTGGTGAGGCCTCATCTGCAGTATTTGGCCCAATCATGCAGGTCACATCTAACAAGCAATGTAAAATTATCAAGGGCCATTCAGGGACATATTCAGACACCCTCATTCAGGGGGACACAGACGTTCAAAAACCAACAAAACAACGAGGAAACAGGCCAACCCCATCCACACATTCAGGATCTGTAATTACATCCCTGTATCCATTAGGACCACCCAAGTATGTTTCAGGTTAGGAAGGAGCTGAATATGCATATCTTTAAAGAACACTATATCACAACACAGTAAAGAGTCCACCTCCCATTGCAAAACCCAAGACCTCCCACCCAGATTCACTTTCAGGTTGGATCTCTTCCTTTGACCACGTAAAGCACTCCATTGCCTTTCAACTACGTATGTACTTAACAAAACCAGTTAATGCGAACAGCCGCTGCCCGCACAGGTAAGAGCAGAAGGGCCGGGTAGTAAGGGGATATTTTGACAGGCAACGACGAGAGAAAATTAATTATTTATTTAATTTTCCCTCAAGGACGTCTGTCAAATCCCCCCTCCACCCAGCCCCACTGCTCTTACCTGCACGCGCCGTAGCTGAATGTGAATATGATGGCACAGGGTTCAAGCAACAATTCCTGCCTGTGGGAGCTCTACATTCTTACATACAGTGGGAGGGTACATAGGGGGGAGGAATGAATCAGAAATAGCAAACGCTGTTCACAGTGTAGTTGACCAGATATAAAAGGAAGACCTTAACTATTTTAACTCGTGTGTGAAAAGAAATGATTGCAACACCTGTCTAAAGCGTAAAAGGGTGGAATGATATATACCCTGAGAGGTGTTAACACAAGTGTTATCTTAATTATTGTGAACTGCGAATCACATATTTTTTATTCTCCAAAGGTTGTTTCGCAGCACTACGAATATTTAGGCCCCAAGGATTCTATTTTGTTTTCAGATATATAAATGTATTGTTTGTATGTATATATATATATATATATTTTTTTTGTATGTCCTTGTAAATAAATGTGTATTGTTTATGTGTTAAAAAACATGTGAATATATATATATATATATTTTCGGAATTGCTCGCTTCAGCCACCAACTCCCGTAGGGTCAGAAAAGAAAACGAGGCAGACCCTTCTTAGTGCTTTCTTTCAGTTTATTTCAACACCAGTCCTCACGACGCGTTTCGGCAGATCCCTGCCTTGATCACATGACAACACGTCAGTGAAGCACATCCCTTTTTAAAGTGCTAGTGCTCATTAATAGACATAAAAGAGGTATTTACATATATACATCACGGTAATCCGATTTTTTTGCATTTCATATTTAAAACTGCAAACTTTTTCCGTTATTTGTAATTATATGTACAATACATTTATGCATTGTGGGAATTATGTAAACATTTATGTCCACCATACAGTATAGCGTTTCGCCGTTGTCACCAATAATACTTGCATAATACAGTATCGCTATTCACAATTACTCCAATGTTCTGTATAAATACATATTATAAACTTTTGTATTGAAATGACATAATTACGTGACTGTATATTTTCCCATTTCTCATTGGAATTATGCTTATGTTTCCGATACCTCTATTATTCAAATCAAAATATTGTGCTTCCCCTGGAACATCCCCTAGTTAGCCTTTTTAGTGTTTCACATACAAAAAAAGTGCTATTCAAGTGCATATAAATAATAAAGTGCTAGTGTGCTGCATACTTTCATCTGTGCGGTATATAACTTTTCTGTTATGCTGTTTTTTTATATATATAAGTCGGTACTTTTCACGCCTAGCCGGATGCAGGTTAAATGGATTATCTTTCAGCTGGGTCTATAAAACATGATTCCCACAATTAATTTTCAACAAATATACCAATAAAATTCATAAAAAATCAATTCATGTTTAAATAGCTAAAAATTCCCAAACCATCTAAGATCATAAAACCAACATATAAATACATTTTGTAGAAAAGGCATGTACATGAAATACGGTTTCAACAGTTAATTTTCACAATAAGTTAAAATACTTATCAAAAATTCATAAAATTAACCTATTTACAGATCTACTATTTACAACGAATCCTATTGTTCTTTCTGACTTGACCCTTTCATGTTCTTATGTTCAGTTTGTTTTTCTCATCCCTTAAGTTATTTTGGTGGCCATATGGATGTTATGATTATGCTATTAGTCCAAATAAGTGTACATGTCCTCCCCCATATTTAATCCATTAGGTTGTTTGCTATCTAATAGCAGAATGTAATGGGTTTCCAGGCGACGTAAAGCCCCTTCCCTGTTACCTCCCCTTCTTTGTACTGGGACGTTGTCTATGAGGTAATATTGCAGATCTTTAGGTTTACCACCGTGATATTCTTTGAAGTGGCGGGCTACTGGATAGTTAGGGTCATTATTAGTTATCGCCCTGAGGTGTTGTAATATTCTCTGGTACCCTGGGAGTTTTGTACTTCCTACGTACCTGAGACCACATCCACATTCTAGAACATATACTACATAATCATTTCTACAGGTTAGATGTTGCCTGATCATATACGGTTTGGGACTAAAGGCTGTCATGTACGATGTTGTATTTTTTCCATGTGTACAAGCTTTACAGCTGATACACTTGAAAAATCCTTTTCTAGTGCTGAGCCAGTCCGCGGTATTCTCACATTCCGGACTACTCTTTACTAGGGTATCTGCCATTGAAGTTGATTTTCTAAACGTTATAGTCGGCTGTTCTGACAATGTTTTCCCAATAATTGGATCATCTTTGACTATGTGCCAATTGTTTTTGAATATCTGGCGCAGGGACTTGTGCTGACGATTGAACGTTAGTATCAATCTAGGATTTCCCTCCATTTCTGCAGTGTTGGATTTGTCGCCTTCCAAATCCTTCTTACTGTGTAGCAGCAAGTCCTCTCTTGGTCTAATTCTAGATTTTTTAATTGCGTTCTTGATACATTTGGCACTGTAGCCCCTTTCTAAAAACCTCATTTTGCTTGCTTGCTGATTCTTAGACAGTTCTACCTCATTGCTACATATCCTACGTAGTCTCTTCCTTTGACCACGTAAAGCACTCCATTGCCTTTCAACTACGTATGTACTTAACAAAACCAGTTAATGCGAACAGCCGCTGCCCGTACAGGTAAGAGCAGAAGGGCCGGGTAGTAAGGGGATATTTTGACAGGCAACGACGAGAGAAAATTAATTATTTATTTAATTTTCCCTCAAGGACGTCTGTCAAATCCCCCCTCCACCCAGCCCCACTGCTCTTACCTGCACGCGCCGTAGCTGAATGTGAATATGATGGCACAGGGTTCAAGCAACAATTCCTGCCTGTGGGAGCTCTACATTCTTACATACAGTGGGAGGGTACATAGGGGGGAGGAATGAATCAGAAATAGCAAACGCTGTTCACAGTGTAGTTGACCAGATATAAAAGGAAGACCTTAACTATTTTAACTCGTGTGTGAAAAGAAATGATTGCAACACCTGTCTAAAGCGTAAAAGGGTGGAATGATATATACCCTGAGAGGTGTTAACACAAGTGTTATCTTAATTATTGTGAACTGCGAATCACATATTTTTTATTCTCCAAAGGTTGTTTCGCAGCACTACGAATATTTAGGCCCCAAGGATTCTATTTTGTTTTCAGATATATAAATGTATTGTTTGTATGTATATATATATATATATATATATATATTTTTTGTATTTCCTTGTAAATAAATGTGTATTGTTTATGTGTTAAAAAACATGTGCATATATATATATATATATTAACGCTCCAAACACGCAGCAAGACACCACGCTTGACGACACCATGTGCTGGCCAAAATTGTATTTAAGTCAGCCCTTCGGACGCATTTCGCCTGACCTGCAGGCTTGATCACCAAAGGTTCATGTTTCATAAAGGCCATTATAAACTTTGTGCAAACAAACCCCAATCACGTGACAGTAAACTACAACGTGATAGACATGAATAACAGACTCGTAGTTCAACACATACAATGCATTATCGTAGAGTCAAACCCTTAACGTCAAAAACATGGTAGTGTGAGTTACATGGATTAAATACTCTTTTAAATGTGCATATTACACAAATGAGTGCAAGTTATTTTCGGCACGGCTGTTTAAGCAATTGTCTGTTAGGGCTGGAGGAAGCCGTATTGCTCCACTACCTTTGCCCGTTTTTTCCGAAATACAACTTTATCAAAACTTGTACATCATCGTTTGTCTTGAATAACGCCCTAGTGGGCATATTAAATATGTGCACACAATATAAATCTTGCATCACTTCTGTTTTGGTATTAAGCCTCCAGTGGGCGTATATTCTCTTATGTCTATCTCCTTATATAAGTGAAATCCCAATCATCCCCGTGTTGCAAATTAATTACATTAAAAACCAACATTAAAACCTTAAAGTTGCGCTTAGCTAGGTTGCTGTTTCTTAATCCAACTTTTTCACATAATTCAATGTTTTGCTAATTCCATATCATAGTAGTGCGGCACTGTTTATAAGTGTGTGATCAGGTCCTCTTCCACGTTCAAACCCATTGGTGCCTTGGTATTTAGCTCAACAATGTAGCGTGATTCCAGGCGTCTCAGTTTTTTCTGCCTGTCCCCACCTCGAGCGCTATGTGGCACATTATCTATAACAAAGTAGATTAATCCTGTGTCATCTCTATTATGTTCAAGCTCGAAATGACGGGCCACAGGATATGCTTTGTCAGCACTTCTTATGGCCCTCATGTGCTGTAAAATTCTTAAGTGGACAGGGTTGATTGTGCTCCCCACGTACCTCAGGCCACATGGGCACTGAAGCACATAAATGGCATGATCAGTTTTACATGTAAAACTACCTCTTATCTTTTTCTCCCTTTTGGATAAATTCGAAGTAAACACTTGCATGTTTTTACCCTGTTTGCACGCTTTACATTTTGTGCATCTTACAAATCCAGGTTTCCTTTTAAGCCAGGTTGCAGTCCCAGTTTTTGTCTTTTGTGGTAGCATATTTGAGACCAGCATTTGCTTAAATGATCTAGCTTTCCTGAATGTTATCGCTGGTCTCTTTGGGACTAATGGTTGCAAAATTGGGTCATTATATATTAGGTGCCAGTGCCTATTTAGGATGTTTCTGACCTCCCTGTGCTTACGATTGTAGGTGGTGATCATTCTCACCTGGTTTTTGGAAGTATTGTTTTTACCCTGGTCTTTCTTGTTACTGAAAAGGACTTCCTCTCTGCTCTTTTGTTTAGCTTTTTTGATCGAGCTACAGATGTTGTCATCTGTGTACCATTTTTCCTCGAATCTTGAACTTAATGTAGCTAGTTCAACTTCGAAATCTGCTGTGTCACTGCAATTGCGGATTGCTCTTAAACTTTCCCCATAGGGGATGCTTCTTATCAAGTTCTTCGGGTGGAAACTTGCTGCACGAAGCAGTGTATTTCCAGCCGTGGGCTTTCTGTACAAATTTGTGTGTAATTTGGAATCTTTTACAAAGACTGTAAGGTCGAGAACATTTAGTGATGTATCACTGATGTTGCATGTGAATTTTAGGTTTAAATTATTGTTCTGGAGTTTCCTAATGAAACCTCGAGCTGATTCTTCGGTTCCCTTCCAGACAATAAAAAGATCGTCAATGTAATGACTCCAATGGAGTATATTATTATCCCATTCTTCTGTGAAATCCGCTCGGACCACCTGCTCCTCCCACCCTTTAAAAGTATGGCTCTTGTCTCCATTACCACTCTCTCAGATGCATTTAATTGGTTATATAGAGCCACTCATACCAGTGCAGGGTGTCAGCACTTTACATCTCACACATCACACAGATGCAGTCAATCATAGGTGTGTACATCTGTGTATAGGAAATGTTACATAAAACTACACGGTGTAGGAGTCACATTACATCCATACTTGTAGACAGTATTGTTTAAGGATAGATGGTCTGAATGTTGGAAAGTGGGTTATTACTAGTAGGGGCAAAAGTATTTCTGTCCCTGACAATAGGGCCACTACCTCAATATATGGCTCAGTACTGGTCTTAGAAAATTATTCCCATGCTCAACCCTTGGTAACTTGGCTGTGAGCAGGCCGGCTTCACTTCAAGGACAGGTATGTAAAGCATTTAAAAACACCAATTCAGTAAATAATTAAGACACAACACACAATAAAAATCCAACACCAATTCATAAAAGTAGGAAATATTTTTCTCTTTAAAATGAAAAAACTCCAATATAGGGAACTGGGGATATTACTTTTTAAAGATTTAGCACTATAGAACATAGAAACGTATAGCGCCTTTTGGTACATCTGGTCACGCTCGAACTGCTCAAAGTCAACGTTTCAGGCCGACCGCAATGAAGCCCTGTGGGGCTACTCCTTGCGGGACGTCTCAGTCAAAGTTTTTATCTTCTGCCTTAGAAAATTTTCTGGAGCTTTTCTTCCTGGGATCCCTCGAAGCTCTCAGCCAGTTCTGATTTGGTGAAAGTTCATCGGCTTGCCTTGGACAAGCTCTCCGTCAAACTTATGAAAGTCCAACCTCCAGAGATTTCCAGCGGCACAAGCCAGGGATTCAGGCCCGCACACAGTTGATGGTGGGTGGTTTGGTCTCGTGATTGGTCCCAGTCACCCTTTCTACGTTCTGAATTAGAAACTTTTACAGAGCTTTTTCTTGCGGGTCCCTCGATGCTCTTCACTAGGCCTGATTCGGTGAGGGTTTGCCGGCTTGGGTTTCCGCCTATGCCCAGTCAAACTCTGGAAGTCGGACCCCTGGAGCTTTTTGGCGGGAGGAACCTGGACGGCAGGCCAACTCATGGTTGAGGGTTGCCGGCTTGGCTGGCCAGGGCGAGCAGTTCCACTTATGAAACTTTTCTCCGAAGTTGCTCCAAACTTCTCCAAACCTCTGGAACTTCTTCCTGAAGTTTCCCAAAGGGTCTCAAAGTGCCCAAAACTTAATCCAGGGGTCTGGAATCTCCAAGATAGTCATTGAAAGGTACTTCAGTTCCCACAATCCACTTGGCCAAAACCCTTACAAATTCACTGGTAGTTCTCCAGGCTGGGAATTCTTGGTGTTGGTGGTCCAGGTGAGCTCTGTTAACCTTAAGCTTGCAGGGATTCCACTCTGTAGTCCTTCTGAAGCAAGGTAGTCCATAGGGCTGTACTTCCAGATTGTGCAACAGGCACAATCTTCAGAGTCCAGGGCCTGGTTGGTGCAAATCAAACTCCTCAGCAGGGACCCTTCTTCTCCAAAGTTTAAAGAAGCATCATCTGAGAGGCTCACTTCCCTTCAGATACTTATTCTAAGTTCACTGGGTCAAGAAGGAGGTCACTCCTGTCCAATGAGGTGCAGGGCAAAGCTCCAGGGTAGGACCACATCCTCTAAAGTGTGGCATTATTTTCTCCCAGAGAGCACCATTTTTTCAAAATTCATCATGGCTGATTTTCCAGAAGAGGAAGCGGAACTAACTAAACCAGCCTACATGATGGCTTCATCTACATAGGCCCACTCCCTTTACATCTGGGAATCCATCCTTAATCCCCCATCCTGCTGTGGGGCAGCGGGAGAGGTGTAAATGAAAGTGATTTCTCCAGCTTGTCTCCTCCTACTTTTTTTGAAGATCATTATTTAATACCCCTCCCCTGGCTCTGCCATTCATATGCCCAGCAACCTCTCCTCCCAGAAAGGCTTCCCAACCCCAGGGGTAATTTATTACCTCTTCAAACAGCCAGGCTAATCCACTTACCTCTCACTAATCAAGGCAGAGCACTAGAGGGCTGGATTGTGGCTTGCAGACAAGAAAGTCTTATAACTTCTTGTCTGTACAATTTAGAATAAATTCAACAATGCCACATTGTTGCATTTATCATTAACATTCTTCTGAGTCCTTTAATCCTAGTTTTATGGCTTTCCTTTCTCCAGTTATTAATTAATAACCTCTTGCAATGTTAACTTATGGGCTGGGGATCTGCAATGGAAAAATGAACTGACTAATTTCTACAATACCAGGGCCTATATAAAGACCCGGCTTGTACCTATAGGACACCCCCCCCCCCCACTTCCCCTAGAATATCTAGGAAAGACATTAGGGGTTCTCATTACATCAAACTATTACAGATGCTCACTTCACAGTGCTCCTTGCACAAAAACCGATTTTGGGAAGCACTTTACTAAAATGTGGGTAGTTAAATGTGAAATTTCACTAAACCCAGGGCATATAAAACTCATTTTATAAGGTCCTCCTCGTAGATACCTGACCTCCCACTCCTGGGACACCTGGGGGAACCCTAATATGCCCCAACATTGTAGTTTATCAACTTTTAAGTGCCCCTCACCCAAAAGTCTAGTTTGAGCACAATTTGCACTTTAAAAGTAGGCCTGCAACACAGGGCTACTTTTAAACTGACCTCAGGCTTCAGCAGTGCACACATGCAAAGGGCTGCTGGCCTCTAAACTGCCACGCCCTATTTATACTAGGGACTTAAAGGTAGTTCTAATCCCCCTGCCCTATTATGTACTAGGGCCTTATAGGAGAGGTCATGCCAATGATAGGGGTAGCCTAACCCATAGTGCACCCTAGTGTTAGGTGTTTTCACTGTATTTGTAAGTGTCTCTTTAAGCATAGCACTGGCCCTGGGCCTGGTTAGGCAGAGCCCAAGGTCCGTCAGAGTCAGGTACCACCAGTACCAGTCAGCAAAATGTTGGGGAGGGCACAGGATGGCTTTGCAACACTATCGAAGCACAAACCCACTATTTCACAGGGTGGAAGCTGTCCCCCCGAATTTAAAACATAACGCCATGGTTAGGGGGTTCTCTTTTATAAGCAGAATTGATTTCTGCCCTAATGAACCAATTTTCCAACATTATGATAATGAAAAAGACTGGGGAAAAATCATAACGTCCTAATCTATACCTTGCAGTTTTCATGCAGCTCTTTGATGACGGTTAATAGCCCACTGTTCAACATTAGGATTTTAAGTTATAAACTGCAAATACCAAAAGAATCCCTCAGACAAAAGCAATAACTCACTGACCTATTTACATTATATGCATTTTGTGATCGCCGGGTACACATTCTTTGCAGCAGACATATTACCCCACTGCCTTACCATGAGTCAAAACTTCCACTAGACAAACCTCCAATCTCTCTCAATAAAGAACATCAATCACCAAAGTTATCTTCACATTTTTATTGTTGCCTGAAAATTGCTGGAGACCGGGAATGCAACAGCAAGTACTTTTCAAACCATAATGCACTTGCAAACACGACGCCCCACCGTAAGTCAGCGACCTTTGTTTGCTTGGTGCATGAAGATGCAAGATTCATATACATGTTTTTTTAACATTTGGTCTGATTACTATATGAATGTAAATAACAATAAATCATACATGCAAACTGTGACTACATGCCTGCTTTTCTCAATATTTCACTTCACAAGTATGCAATTGTATTTGTTTAACGGGCGGTGATTTGTATAGGGTCACTGGAAAGTTCACAAGGTTGTTCCTGTCCCCCCCCCCCAGAATTTTAGTGTCTTCTACGCCCCTGACTAGAGCAATAGTTGGACCTTCTAGGAGCAATCTCCCCTCCATTACCTGGTAGAGGCAAAGGTGACTGCTTCAGACTACTTATGTGTAGAACCAGCCTTTATGCGGTGCATGTACAACTGCACCACCACAGATAGCTTCCAGTCGTTGCTGTCACCCTAATTTAGTATATAAGCGTCAGACTTTTTATTTAGTGAGCAAACTTCAGATCATTCCTGCTGTGTTTTTTGTCAGTTGCATGATTTGCGTAAAATTGGTAAACACTCATAACTGATGCATCTCTGCCACCTAGTAGCGGGGTGTGTCTTTGACATACTGTGTGGGCATTATCCCATTTATTTCAATCAGTAGATCAGGAAAGCGAGCGGACCAAAATAAACACAGACAGATTCGCACAGGAATCAGGGGCGGCTCCTCTGCTAGGGTGGAAGAGCGTTGTTCCACTGCTTTTATGCAGTGGAAAGCAGAAACCTAAACTGCTAATAACTTTGCGTTATTATTATTTTAAACTGATTCCTGCTGCTTTGCAGGCTGGTGAGTGGGCGGGCTGATGTGCTCTTGGAGCAGGGCAGGGGAGGAGTAGATTGACCACTCCTAAGTGCACAATGAACCAGTCAAGCACACTTTCCCCGTTCTCCATGCAGGCTGCATTACAGCCTGCATGGAGAACAAGCCCAGACCCCCATTCTCGGGTTGAGTGTCAAACCAGGACGCTCAAAACCAATCACAACAGGGGAGCATAGGTGCTCACCAATCACAACCCTGCATTGCAGCATTGTGATTGCATTGCAGCATTGTGATTGGTTAGTGGAGCCTGCTTCCTGTTCCTAGATGTGCTCGTGGAGAACAGGAGCAAAGGGGCGGGACCCAGCCGGCTGCAAGGTAAGTTTATTTTCTATAATTGATCCAAGCATAACCCCCCCATAATGGTGATACCCTTCTTTGTATGATCTCTTGGGGGAACCACACGAGAAAAAATATCTAACACACAGAGGTTTGTATTGTATTTACCTGCCTTAAGGGATCTGCATTTGGATACTAAGTGACTAACATAAATTAATATCATTTCTTGGATGGTAGGAGTGGTTCTATTACATTCATGTTTATCCTTTTAAATGGCTCGTCTGTTACTGGCATTTGGGTATGGGTATGGGGTGTATCTGCTGTTTTTTTTTGTCAAATGTCACATTCCTGGAAATACAGTTGAACTGGGCAAATACTACAGGCAAATCTGTTTTTTTTTTAAGGATACTGTATTCAGTTCAGGGCACAAGTCGGAATACACGCAGGTACACAGTGACCACCCCCTATTTGACAGGGTGGACGCTGTCCCCCCGGCCAAGAACTTGAGCCCCACAGAAATATGCTTCACTTGTCTCAGTGATATTTCAGACACTAGGACACGTCCAGCAGCGCCTGTACGTTGTCTGCTTTCCATTCCCCGGAGCAACGTGCAGGCAACGAGGAGCTTTTTTTCACCTCCGTCTGGGCCAAAGTTAAGGGGCCATCAGGCCTCCTTTTGTTTGAATACCCTGACTGGAGGCGGCCTGGAACTTCACACTTAAATGTAAATGCCATGGGGGCAAAACAAAGGCACAAAGCTTGTTATATCTTCACATGTACTTAAGAGAGGCATGCTTTTGACTTTGTTTAGTCCCTGTGTATAAGAGATGCATGCACTGTAAGAATATCAGGTGTGTTGGTCTGTCCCAGTATTTACAAAACAATTTAAATCGCACTATTTTATTTCTTTTATAGCGCTAGGCAACTCAATGCAGGGTATAAGAGCTCTTTACGTAACATACACATTATACATTGACAATAAATCATGTACATATGTAAATCAATGTAAAAGAGAAGTTACATGAGACAGGGTTACAAGATGTAGGAGTCACATGTCCTTCATAGCTCACTGTGCTATATTACCAGGATTACAAAAGGATCTCTTTGTTAAAAGCAGTAACCTACTTACCTCTCTACATAAAATAACGGGATGCACTTTGCAGAAGACACATTAACCCACTATGCTACTTTGATTCAAATCTGAGACTTCACAAAACACAGAGCTCTCCAACAAACGTGTTCACCTCCATAGTTATCTCACCATTATTATTATTCCCGGAGATTTACTGGGCACCTTTTACAGCAGATGCCTTAACCCATAAAATATTTCAAAATGTAGACTTTGCAACCAATTAAGCAGAACAGATCTACTACCATGCTTCTCCTTGTTACCAATTTCTTTGTGGCATGGTTTAAAAAACATAAATATATTAGTTGAAGCCCAGATTTTGTGTTGGGATTGCGCCACTTTTTTGGCACAACCCCGATGCCAAATCTCCTTTTTTAAATCTCATAATGTGCTTAAATGTACTAATGATATACCTGATTAACATGTAGGAGGTCTCAATATCTGATATCCCTTCTTGTGATGTCATATCCATGGAGGTCACTTCCTGTTATGTCACGTGCAATGCCATGCGTTGGTACATCATGCGCTGTGATGGCACGCGTCATGATTTCACTTGCATACTGCCTAACCTAGTTAGTCCCCCCACTTCTTTTATAAGGATATGTGCCCTGATTCAGTTTGCTTCTGTCCTGAAATCTCTTGTTAATAAAATAGTGTGGGTTAAAAATAGTACATTTATACCAGTGGTTAGAGGTACTAACAGTTGTACATGATGACCTTTCCCCCCTTTCTATTAACCAGTCCATTTGTTTTATAAAAAATAAGGTTCTAACTTTCCTGGGGCCTCATTTATGAGGCCCCTTGCGCCATCGGAACTTCACTTTTCATGAAGTTCCGTGGCGCAGAAGCCAGCGTGGTATTTATCAGGCAGCAGTATGCCAGTTTTTGTGGCGTACTGCTGCCTGATAAATATCAGTCCCTTTAACGCAGTGTACTGCGTTAAAGGGGCGTGCAATGGGTGTTGCTGGGGGCGTTCCCAGCAACATCCATGGCCTTTTGACACTGCCCCAGATTTACGAGAAATCGTAACTCTGAAGCAGTGCCAAAAGCTTACGCCTCCACAGGGGAGGCGTAAGGAAGGCGCAACAGGGAGAAATGTCTTTATTTCTCCTCGTATTTCCTTTTTCTATGTGTGCTGCATTCCACAGCACACATAGAAAGAGGAAAAGCCTCTTGTGATTATTTTTGTACAGAAAGGTTTCCCTTCCTGTACAAAAATAATCTTCCCCGCAACGCAGGCACCCTTGCACCATTGTGCAAGGGTGCCTGCGCTGGCGCAGGCAGCCCATTGTGCGCCGGCGGAGGGGAAAAGGACAGGAATGCGCCGTATCTTATAGATACGGCGCATTTCTGCCCTTTTCTTTTGCCGTAGGGAAGCGCAGCAGGAAGGCCTGCTGCGCTTCCCTACGGCAAAAAGTCATAAATGAGGCCCAAGGATTCTTACCTCCTGAACTTTGGCCTCTAGTAAAACATGATCTTCTCTTTGGGCAGGCGGAAGTCATGATCCTCTTCCCACATCTACTGACATAATTGTTCAGGGAGGGTAGGAGGCCCTAACTGCTTTATCTGTGTTCTTTTATTTTATTTTTTACTCTTTTAAACGTTTTCTAAAGTGGTTTTCCATTCTTCTGAAGCATAAAGTGACTCAGTCCACCAATGTTCTCAACTATCCAGGGTATTCTTTAATAGAGGTTAAAAACCAGGATAATCTGTACCCAATATTATGTCCTCAAATTATTGGGGTCTCACTCCCATCATGACCCTGGTGGTCTTATCGACCCCTTCCTGGATGAAAACCACTGTCATTGAATACTCTGACTGCTACCAATGGAAACACCTTATCTGAATACTTTCTTCTACTAAAAAGATTTGGAGTACGTATTGGGGTTTAATCACTGAAATGTGAACATTTGGCATACCGACTCAACAGACGAGCCCTCCATACTACCCCGACTTCCAAAGGTTTCTCCATCTTCCGTGGGCAAAACCTGGCAATGTGTCCCCAGTTACTGCAAGGGAAGCACTGGGGTCCTGGTTGTAACATGGCAGTTCTTTGAGAATATGTATAGGTGCATTGTCCAATATTTTCATGGTTGGTATCTTTCCCATTCGGCCAGATACCAGCAGCTTTCCTTTCCCTACACTGTCTTTCTGTATGTCCTTCTTTCTTAGGCATAGCTAAAGGCAGAAGCTAACTCAATGGTGGTAGTCAGAGTGGGGTTACTCTGCTGTTTCACCAATGGCTGAACGTTTAGGTTAAGAGCATTTAGAAACTGTTCAAGATAATTTTCTTCTAATATTTCCTTTCCTGTGGCAGGGTTGGATTTTAGCCATTTATCCGCTAAATCCTTAATCCCCCCCAAAAAAAGAGCCTGTGGGTTTTCCCCCACTATTTCTTTTGCTTTTCTTAATCAAACTATATGCCTCATTATCTATACCAAATCTCTCAAGAATACTTGTTTATGTCAAAATAAGAAGTGAGTTGTCTTGGATTTGCCGCCTGTTAGTCCACTGTGAGAAGAGGTGCTAAATGTTGGCCCCGCCTTTCTTTTGGACGTGAAGCCACTTGGGCTATATGCTGTAAGTTCTTTAAAAAATCAGAATCTTATCCTGCAGCATACTTTGGAAGGACTACAGAGGAGAAAACACTATGACCTCTAAGTTGTCCAAGGACATTTGCTAATTTCCGATCGGAGTGTCCTGGCTCTGTGACACCAGGCTAATTTGATATGTCTGCACCTGCAACGTAGGTCTCTTTCCTATAGATCCGTAAAGATAAACCTCTCCAGGGCCAATTCCAGATTTTGTTCTGCTTTTGAATTATAGCCTCAATAGCTCCAGTTATACCACTTCCGAGAGGGTGTCAAAAACACAAGAGTTGGCAAGTCGCACATATATCTCCCCAATGCATGCATTGAATATAATCATGCAGCATTGTTAATGTTTTACCATGTATTTTTCAGTCGCTATCGTGTCCGCACTGTGTTAGAGGACCATGCATTAAGAGTTTTGTTCACCAAATAAAAGGATGGGTCTGGTTTTGGAAATGCTAGTCTTGACTTTCAGAAGAACAGGTCTTACGTTTTAGCTTGCATGCTGTACTTATTCCAAGGTGAATGATGTTTCAACACGAGCTGAGCAGGTGATTGGTAAGCATAGGTTTTTGACTAACCAAGAATGTTTGCTGCAGAAAGCATTAATGGGGAATGGTGCATTGCTGCCATTTTTAGGTCTTGTTTTGCTACTGCTGGTTTGGAGTGCGTTTTTGCCGATAGTTCTGTACTTCTTGCCAGCTGACGTCAAGGTGGGAAACATGCTGAATCTCATCTGTTTTCCTATGTTTCTGCTTAGTGCAACACTTACTGATGTTTTCCCTTTTGGTTTAATCACTGGGAGACCACTGTTGCAGTTTCACATCGACTCTTTTTGGTGTGTGTAGGTGGGTGAGTCATAAACAAGTGGGACTTACCACATTCCACAGGAGTGAAGATTATGAAGATTGTCTTGATAGGAGATCTCTGATGCAAAGTACTTGGTTTCCGGCACTACTTATGTGCATGAGGATGCATGTCTGGGTGTGAGGAGTGTGATATACCATTGTGGAGAAACGCTTTGCCAATTACATGACTTTAGTGTTGTGTTCTTTGCAGGAGGTTGCAGGCTGGACAGGCAGGATTCTGCCCACTTCTCGTGCCCTGATAGCCGTCTCCATTCCACAACAGGGTCATCGTTCTGCCTTACAACGCGAGGTTCCATTTGTGTCCCCCACTTTATCTTGTGACCTTTTTACTCTGCTACAATAGATCTTGTACCTCTTCTCTGCTGCATATTACTCCTGCTGGATCTTCACAACTGATTTACTGGAAGAAGAACCAGACACCCCTACTCCTGGCCCAATTTGGCAATCCTGCAATTGGCCTCTTCCCTTTCTACAGACTCACATCCAGTTCAAGTCTAAGGATTCCTAAAGCATCCTCCCCATAGACCACCAACATCTGGTTCTCGAGCAATGGTCTACAAGGTCCGAATCCACATCTTTATTTTAGCAGTAGTAGTAATAGCTTTATTCGATAAAAACATATCATAAAAGCATTTCTTACATCTTTAAAAAACATTTTTTAACAGCAATAATCAACATAAAAACATTTCATATACAAAGCAGCATATTAAGTGGGGGGGCTCGCTCACTGGATTAACAGTTTTCTTACAGTTCTTAGACGCCAGGCCCAGCCCAAGAATTTTGCCATGCAAGTGGAAAAGAAGGGTCTAGCATCTGTACGTAAAATACGCAGGGCTTCTAAATGAGAACGAGTTCCCTGACAACTGCAAAGGGGCTTCAACCACCTATGTCTCAGGGCTGCATAGACACTACACTCAAACAACATATGGGACACAGACTCTACCCTTAGGTCACAAAAGGGGCAGTAAGGTACGGTTTGGGCGGGCGGTTTCCAAGTGGATGTGAACTCACATAATGGAAGCACCCCCACCCTAAACTTAATGTACAGTGATCTGTCCCATGAGCTCTGAATGGTGTCTAGATAAGGTTCCCTTAACGGTGACTCTTTGACCGACAGAAACAGGACTACAGATTTACAATGATTTGTACTTCGGACCCTCTCATTGTCTACCCATGCCCAATAAGCCTTCTTTAGCTGTTGTTTCGGGGGTGCAGATTTATTGATCCAAGCCTCTCCTAGGCCTAGTTTATGCAGCAGCTTTTTGACCTCCCTAAGCCAAACGATCTTATGTGAACCCGGTAGGGACATGATGTCATTCAAGGCTTCTGCATAGCTTCTTAGTTCCTGCACATTTCAGATTCTGGACCATAACAGGAGTGGGCGTAGTTTCGCTTGATCGCAGATTGCCCACATCTTTATTTAAAGATGTCATATCCAAAGGAGATACATTTACATACAAAGAATCTAAATTGAAATTATTTACATGTTTCTAATTTTGGATATCTGGTACCATTAGACCAGAGTTCTTCAATCTGTGGGGCGCGCCCCCCTGGGGGGGCGCGCCACCGTCTCAGGGGGGGCGGTAGTCCGCCGTAAATCTCACCTTTGATTAAAGAAACAGACAGCAGAGTGAAGCTGCAGGGGCCCGAAGGAGGGGTGAAAACTATTAAAGCCTCATTAACAATACGAGAGTTCTCTTTCAGCCATGTAATCGCCGTAAAGGGACTAAGCACAGGTGTAAATGAAAAGTAATTATTGTGGGAGGGTGCAGCACTGATAAAGGGTTTAAACTGCCCTTCTGAAGACAAAGGTGAACCATATGGTTGGAGAGGGGATAGAGCCGCTTATAGATCTGAAAACAAATGTGCACAGGGGCCTCTGTTCATCTCTGCAGCGTGCGGGCTCTGTTTCACATCAAAATGCAAGTAATCTCATAACGTTTTGCAGAGGCCTCCTAGGGACTCGCTGAGCAGATCTTTCCTGAGAAGTTTGCATGGAGTGCAGGTTTCAACTTTGGGCCGAATTTCACTGCGCATCTTTATTTTTCTTGTTTTATTTAATGGGTTTGAATGTTCTGTTGCAGATTCCTATCTTATGAAAATGACACTGTATCTGGTATGATCCTTGCAATATACTGCTTTCTATAAACAAAGTTTAAACTTGTTTTATTTAATTTGCGAAGGCCTGCTTGGCAACACCCCTGACAGTTATTTTTTTTTCTTGTGCCTCAGTCATGATCATCTTCAGAGCTGCCGCCCGTCTGCCCTGTAACAGCTGAGAACTGTACATTACATAGCAGTCTGTCTTCTCACTGACAGTAAGCTGTGTTAGTAGCAAATGAGGAAATTGGTGGTTGGGTTATAGTTGCGCTGGGTAACAGTGATAATAGTAAGGGTGAGAAAATATAAAAGCTCCAAGGACAAGGTTTAGACCACCAATCTAAACACAACAGGCATGAACCAGTCAATGCCCTGATACACAACACAACATTTATCCTGAGCTAACACAAAAATTCACTTTGCAACCAACGGACAAATCACAAATCACTGTTTGTTTTCTTCTCTTCTTTCTTTTATTTCATGCTTTGATTGTTCATAAAACCTCCTAGCCGACACGTGTTTCGTCTGATTTGGTGTTAATCCACAGACTTCTTCAAGGCTTGATTAAATAAATCCGACCTCTAATCTCTTGTTCAACACCCCTGCCACAACGTCACCCCACAAGGGTTCCTGGCGTTCAGCTGAACGCCAGGAACCCTTTTTTAGAGAAGACGAGATATCGTCACAGGAGGAAAATACCCGATTAATACAGTATGGAGAGAGACTGATTTTAACCACTATCTACGGGCCAAAACAAGTGGAAAATAGACTAAGAGGATAACTGAACCCCAATGACGTTGTGGCAGGGGTGTTGAACAAGAGATTAGAGGTCGGATTTATTTAATCAAGCCTTGAAGAAGTCTGTGGATTAACACCAAATCAGACGAAACACGTGTCGGCTAGGAGGTTTTATGAACAATCAACGCATGAAATAAAAGAAAGAAGAGAAGAAAACAAACAGTGATTTGTGATTTGTCCGTTGGTTGCAAAGTGAATTTTTGTGTTAGCTCAGGATAAATGTTGTGAAGCTGTGTTAGTAGTTGCTTGCTGTTTTGGGTCAGGTGACTGTGAGAGCCACTGTCGTGCTTGCCAACGTAACTTTTCAGCGCGCAAAGCAACACAGAGTCAAAAGAGCATGCCGGGTAGCTCTGTGTGACAGGCTGCAACTGGTGTGATGGGGCCACCAGCGGGGCTTGGCAAGCAGTGGGCAATATTGAGGACCGGGGTGCACCGCTCAGTAATTCAGCTTGTGGTTTATGATGTGACTCGTCTTAGAGTTCCTTGTTGCTCACATGGGTGTCATTTCTGATATGTATGTTTCCCTCGTCTTCACTGCTTGAGCTTGCCTGCGAGAAATTGTCACTCATAGTCCTTGAAATGTCACTCATAATTACACTGAAAATGTCACACATAGCAATCTGAAACCTTGACAGCTATGTTTGGGGGGCAGGGGGGGGGCTATCCTGGTTAATTCCTACAGCTGAAATGCTTTAGCTGCAGTGGGAGGCAAGGAGCCCCCATTTCTAAAACTGAAAGCAACTATTTTGCAACTATTTACTGCAAGTGTCTGGGAATGTACCCTGCATTCAGACAACTTGCTCCTCATTCTCGCCCTTCACTTTCATGCTCACCCTGCACTCACAGCGATGACAATTCCCTCATACTGACCCCCATGCACTCACACCATTCACCCTGCACTCAGTAATCACGCTGCTCTCACAATGCACTTCCGCGGTTTTCCCTGTACCTCAACCTGCAGCCACACAAGCACACTACCCACCCTGCACTCATGTGACACTTCACTCACCTGTCCCCCTCACTGCTCAATCTGCAATCTCACTTAAACAAGCCCATCACTAACCATGCATTCATTAGTCCCACTCTGCACTAACATGCACACCAAAATTCATATGGTCACCTCACTCACCCTGCAGTCACTCCACGTACCCTACTCTCACACTGTCGCATACCTCACTGTGCACTCACATGAGCACTCCTGCCACCCTCACAGCACAGAGGGTTAATGTGCCTGCTACAAAGAAGGTGTACCATGCAGATCAAAGAACTGAGGGGCATATGTTCAAGGAAGTTGCGGAGTGAGGCGTTTAGCAGTCATGGGTTAAAGCCTCTCTCCACCACTTCAGAAACGGAAGGCTGCACCATATTTACAACAATATGGTGCAGCCTTGCGTTTCCCCTTAGCAGTGTAGTGCCAACGCAGACACCATTGCACCATAGTTCAAGGGTGTCTGGGTGCAGGGAAAATATTGTTTATGTTCAGGAGGGGGACCTTCCTGTACATAAACAATCTTTAAATGCCATTTGTCTCACTTACATGTGTGCTGCTTAATGCAGCACACACAGAAATCACAAAATGGATTTTTTTTAAAGAGTACAAATACAAGGCATTTTGCTTTTTCCATGTGTGCTGCACAAGGCAGCACAGATGGATGAATGAAAAATGAGGAGAAATAATGCATTTCTCCTAGTTTCACCAGCTTAAGACCAGGTTTTCCCTGTTCTTAATTTTAACGCTGCCTCACTTTTACGCTGCCCTTGTAAATAGGGCGCAACATCAAAATCAGTGCCTGTTGCAGTGGAACGCCCACTGCAACACCCACTGCCCACCATTTCACGCTAAGCATAGTATGAAAGAGGGCCGTATTTACAAGGCAGCGTTAAGCCAAGTTAAGTGGCTTAACTCTGCCGTGTAAATACGGCAATGCCCCTATCACCACCACAACGTCGTAAAAAGTGACGGTGTGGTGTCTACAGGGGCTGGTACATATGCCCCTGAGTATGATGAAACTATGAGTAGCACTATAAAAAAAAATTATATGTTTGCCAGAAAGGTGCTATAGCGAGATGAGGTGCATTGTTGGTGAGTGGTAGTGAGGGAATTCATGGAGAAGGGGAAACACTCATTGTTTTGAACATTATTTGCCGGATATGGCCAGGGATATGCGGGTGGCGATCGATTATGTAGTGTACCAGATTCCAGAAATTTCTGTCAGGTGGTGGGGGGGCCCGACATTTACAAAAATTCAGCTGGGGGGGCTCAACCTTCAAAAGTTTGAAGACCTCTGCATTAGACTATCAGTGAACACCCTGGCTCTAACTTTCCTCTTAAGTGTGCTCAAGTGCTGGCAGGCGCACACCCCTGGCTGTGTTGCTGTTTGCTAAGTAAGGCTACCCAGCACTACAGACATCTACTACACAGTATCAATGCCTGGCCCTGTGTAACTAATTAAAACTGTATCGTGGCTGTTTTCTGCGTAAGGGATTAAATTAGAAAACAAGGCAAGACCGAAACTGTGTACATATGTAATTGGCGTAACTGGGAATACCTGCTCTGTTAAACAAAGTACACATGATCACATGACCACACACCTTTGTTCAGATTGGATCTCTTTGACATGCGTTATTTATGGATATTAAGCATGGACAGTAAGGGTTGCCTGCTTTCACTCTCCTGAAATGCTCGCCCTACGGATGTATGACTTTACAACGCATGCTTTTACCACGCATGCCTTTACAACGCGGTTTTTACATCGCATGCCTTTACAACGCATAGTGCTTTGGGCCGCTGGATAGTGAACAGTTTAATTTACTATTCCAACTCCAGTCCCCGTGGATAGTAGGGAAGGTGTTGGATAGTAAATTAAACCTATTCCCTATCCTAGAGCGCCCCCCAGCGCAATGCGTTGTAATGGTTTGCGTTGTAAAAGTTGCGTCGTAAAGGCACTACGTGATAAAAGTTGCGTTGTAAAGGCTGTTTCCCTCGCCCTACTCGACATACCTATGCTGTGATGGCTGTTTTAGAAAATGAATGGATTATTCTGGTGTGTAGAAATTGTTTTCTTTCATTGGGTTCAATGTGTTATCAGCTACACTCACTTTCATAGAGAAATGCAAGACTAATTGGGTGTACTAATTGTTCTTTCTACTCAAGCACTGTTGACCCAAAGTGATACTATTAAGGTGTGGATAGTGGTTCTTCCTTTCTCCTTCTACTTCTATCGAATACTTGTAGTGCTCTTGTTTGCTCATTGCTTGTCAGGGGTCAGACCATTAGGTTCTTGAACCAGAGGGAAGAAGTACTTCCTTTGTACGCTGCTAGAAAAATGTCACTGTTTCCTAGAGCTGCCAGCCTCTTTTGAGCTCTGGATCCTGAATGTCTCTTGCCGGGTAATCCAACCTTTCGCTTGAGTGACTCTAGGTCCCTGGGTGCCATGATGTGGGTCACCAGTTTCTGAAGCAGCCTCTTGTTTAGCTTGAATTCCTTCAGTTGTTTCTTGGGTTGTTTGGGATCCTTCAATTGCCTCTAGAACAGCTTTGGTTCCTCTGCATAGTTCACGTGTGGCTCTAGATCCTTAAGTTTGCTTGTAATTGTCTCTTGACCAGTAGGCTTTCCTATGTTACTTTAAATTATGCAGTAAACTGTGTTGCCCTAGATCTTGCATGGTACTTTAATTCACCCATTTGCCTCTTTTGTAATTTTAGATACTTCACATGGCTCTAGTTCGTTTATAAGTCCTTTGCGTTGCTCTGGTACGGCTCTAGATCCATTGTCTGGAGTGGCTATAGGTCATTTGATTGCATCCTGTTTGTCACTAGGCCATTCATGTGCCTTTTCTTTGGGTTTAGATCAATCAGTTGCGTTGACTCTTCTGTGGTTCTATTTTTATTATTGTGCTCTTGCGTGATATTCAGTTGTCTCTTGCATTGCTTGACATCCTTGAAAAATCTTGTGTGGTTCTAAATCCTTCAATTACCTCTTGAATGGGCAATGTCTTATTGCTCTGTTTGGCTCTACCAGTAGCATCCAACACAGCTAAAGAGAATCAAGGTCGGTCTCAATGAGCCACAATAAATCCATTAAATAACATAGCAAAGTTTTCCCAGGCTAAGATCAAGATGCTGATCAGAGGTAAAGCTTCTAGGGTCTGCAAATCAAGATGTCTCCTGAATTCAGATTAATCGACTTTAAAATGTAATTTTCTGCCAACACCTCCCTTTTACTGTTTCTTATCTGGCAATTTCCACACTAAGAGAACATATCCAAAGGTGGGTGGAGTTACTTTAAAATATGCACGCTCTCACTGCAATTCAGTACCAGTAGCGCAAGCAGCGCTGAAAAATCAACGTGAATGGCACCTTGTGGTGCGCAGGAGACCGTGGCCATTTGAACAGCAGCAAATCTACTCTGAGAAGCAGCACTCTGACCGCGACCGCCCACATTAGAAAATCACGCAATGGGACGCAAAATCTCTCTTGCGCTCTCCAGCTTCCATCTCTGGAGGTTAGCGAGTAAAAAAATTCTTCCTTGTGGCAACTGGCAGAATTTGGTTGGAATTCTTCATTAAAAGAGTATTGTGGAGTCTCCCAATTCCACCAGTTCATTGGGTAGACTGAAACATTCTACCCCCCCCCAACCAAAACATGATGTTTCAGATGGTTTGTAACCATGCTACAGAGTGGACACATAACTTGCTGTTTCCTGGTTAGTGTCCACATCAACATTCTTCTTATTGTCACACCGATGCAGAGCTGTCCATTTGTCTTGTTGGAGAACTCAGCTAGTCCTGGAACCAGAGCAAGTATTTTTGTATTAAGTATAAATGAGCTAACCTTAAAAAACTGATCAGGCCTTGGTAACACCTTAAAATCACCGCAAGATCACATCCACCGGAGCACCGTTCTGGTCCTAACCGTTACAGATCCTTAACAATCACTAGGCAGAGTAGGGACTTTCAAAACATTAGGCAGACTCTCAAAAAGAGAAGGACTAAAGTGTGCTGTGACTGAGGCCGTGCAGTTATTTCCTCGATCTGTACCTATATTGTGAATGTGTTATCAGAAGGGTCAGAGTAAAGAATTAGTAGGGGACATCATCAGATTATTTAATACTGCCCTCACCCACTATGCAGTGGCATGCTTCATCATAGGGTCTTCATAAGGGAAGACAGAGGAGGCTCACTCCTTTGTCTCTTAACCTGTGGTTTTTGACCTTCAGATGATTAGTCACATCCATCCCCCATGAAAGCTCTAGGTGAGCAACCCACAAAAAGTGCAAACTAAAACATAATTCGTCTCACTTTGAAGATCTATTGGAAGTTTGACCCAAAATACATTTGAAACATCTTTAACTGTAATTGTGATGCATTTTCAGTTATTTAAAGCGTTTATCAGGAAAGAGTTCCAGTCAGATCAGTGATACTTTTAAGTGTTGCAGAATACAATATTTTTGTAATTCCTTATGGAGAAGGAATGTTAGATATATTGCTGTGCAACATGGCTAAACCATTGACAAAGCTAATAGGTCGAATACACAAGACAGGTTTCTTTCTTTTGCTTTTGTCACACTTGCTTTTACTTACTTTTCTTCTTTTGTTGATTCCATTCAAATATTTTTACTTTTGTTTGACTTATTTCTCAAGCATGCTTTTTTCCATCTGACTGTCCTCTCCTCCTTTCTGTATTGTCATCTTTTTCAAAGTTCAAAGTTCAAAGTTTTTTATTTTGTTTCGGTACTCTTTCGAGGACCACAAAATTGTTTAAAAAGAAAATACATACAAATTAATACATTTTCAGTGAAATTTTCAAAAATTTTAAAATTCTATAGCAGACATATTCGTTAGGTGGCTTAACACATACAGAAATAAAATCCTTTGCATTGACAATCCTGCAAGACTGATATATGGGCTCTAAACATGTTAACCTTGCATTAACAACATTTTTATTTGGGCATATAAAGAACAGATGCTCTAGATTCTGTTTACCCCCCTGACACAGGTTACATTGCGAGGAACTGTTTTGTCTCCAGGGAGAGGTAAGAGATAATACGGGAAGTATACCCAAGCGCAACATCATGATCGTGCGCCTTGCACCGTGTGTGAGAGTATATTCCAAGTACGGCTGTTTTTGCTTATATTCTTGAGAGTCAGCATAAGTCTTGTACATAGACAGTTTAGTACAGTGGGAGTAATCAAGCTCATAACTCAATTTGGGAGAAACGTTTTTTAGAAAGAGTTTGAGTTGTACAGGTGTCCATGATGACAGCATTTCTACACTGATTTTTGCTAAACGAAAGGCCTCTCCCATGTTTTTAGAAAAAATAAAATAATTGAAGTCCTTACTAAAAGTCTCGACTTTTTCTTTTCCTGCATTATGCTCTTTTTCTATTTGTCTTTTTTTAATCTTTCTTTGCTTATGAACTCCACCATCTTTGCTTCTTCTTTCCCTTTTCAGCATTCTCTTCATCTTCTGCATTCTTCCTTAGCCCTTCCCCATCCCTATTTCACACAATCTCTGTTATCACCCTTTTTCTTACTTTCTCTTTTCTCTTTCTTTTTCTCTTTCTTCCTATTTAGCCATTTTTCTTTCCATGTCCTTTCATCTTGTGTTCTTTCAATTTATTTATCTCACACACTTGTTTATTGACCTTACATATCTTGCTCATCTTTATGTTTTTCCTTCACATTTTCATTCATTTTCTTTCATTATTCACCTTTCTTCACTGTGTCTTTATTTCAATCATCTTTCTTTCTTATACTAGTTTTAGTATTTCTTTTCAGTCTTTCTCGTTCAATCTTTCTTTCTCTGCCCTTCTGTTCTTTCATTTCTTTTTCCTATCCTACTAAATTAATTTAGTTTTATTTTCCTCTGTTATTCTATTTCTTTTTCTTTCAATCTATTTGTTTCAGCTTGTGCTTTCTCTCTTCTCTGTCTCTCTTCCTCCCCTTCTCTCTAACCTTGTCTCCATTTGTCTCTTTCAATTCGGTTTCAAATGTTCACCATTTAGCTTTATCTCTCTTCTTTCTCTGTTTCAACTTTTCTGTCCAACCTTCAGCTCATTTATGCTATTCACTTGAAGGTGAAGACCGGGATATATTGAGACAAGATGAAAAAGCAATTAAAGAACAATTCATAGGTTTAGCATAACCCAAAACTGGTTCAGTGGCAACCCATGTTATATCCCCAGAAGCAGAGACATCACAACATCACTGGCAGAGACATCCTAGTCTCCAGCTCTGCCTTTCCTGCTATTCTGCAGTGGATGTAAGGGCGTAGGAAAGTGAGAGGGATTTGAGTGCAAAATGTTAATGTTGTCAATGACATATTCACCTAACTATAAAGTTACTTTAACCTTTGGATTTCTCAGTGAATTTCTGAGTTTAAAAAAATGAATACAGATTATTTTGCCCAGCTAACTATAACGTTACTTTAACCTTTTTTCTAGTGAATCTCTATGTTTTGGTAATGTTAAGTAATATTTTATTAACATACGTTAAGCCAACCCCCGCCGCACATGGATGAAGTGCTCGCATCCTGCGGCGAACCCCCTACAGGCAGCCAACCGCAGACTGCACACAGCCTTCAGCTGTGCGCAGCAGGGCTTGGTCATAGGGATTGGCCTGTACCAGGCCCTAGGGCCAATCCCCCCGCAGGCTGCTCACCACACATTGCGTACAGCCTTTGGCTGTGCACTGTGGAGTAGACCACTGGGTTTGGCCTGCTGCAAGGCCCTGTGGCCAAACACTCAGCAGGCTGCCAACCCCACTCTGTGCACAGCCTTTGGCAGAACACAGCATAGGGTTGGCCATCAGGCCCTAGGGACCCCATCTGCTGAGGCCAGTTTCAATAAAAATAAGAAAGGGAAATGTGGCCTCACTCCCCAAGCCTTTAAAGGCCACAGGAACCCATCTCCTGGGAGAAAAAATAATTAAAAAGGGGAGGGTGCGTATGCAGCCCCGCTCCCTCTTGGGCCCTGGGGACCCCACCTTCTGGGGCCAAAATCTATGGTGAGGGGGCATGCAGTCCCCCTTCATGAGCCTTAATAAATCACAGGGACCCCATACCCTGGGACCAAATTCAATTTAAAAAAAGGGTCGATTCAGCTCTGCCCCTTTCCTTAAGCCCACTAGGGCCAAAATCTGTGACCCTATCCCCCGGGCCAAATATAATAAAAAAGAGGAGGGAGGGAGGAAGGGAGGGAGAGAGCTGGAGAGAGGGGGAGAGAGAGGGAGAGGGAGAGAGAGGGAGAGAGAGAGAGAGAGAGAGAAAGAGAGAGAAAGAGAGAGAGAGAGAAAGAGAGAGAGAGAAAGAGAGAGAGAGAGAGAGATGTCACTTTGATTTACAGTGTATTAAGTTCATATATTAAACTCCTTGTCCTAATATTAATTCACAAAATGATTGAACTAAAAGCATTGACTTTTGGTACTAACAGGAAGCGAGAAGTATGTAACTCTTTATGTCTGAAATACATAATTTATAATTAGGGAACCTGCAGGTAGATGCATCAAGCATTTTTGCGAGCGCAAACTGTGCGAATTGCAAAAATCATCCGTTTGCGCCCGCAAAAATGGCATTTGAGATGCATCAAGGGTTCATGCACTCGCAATTTAAGAATTCGCAAATAATTGCGAGTTCTCAAATTACGATTGCATTTAAGGAATCGCAATTTGCGATTCCTTAAATGCAATGCATGAACCATTCCAAGATTGCGAATTCGCAATCTTGGGTCGCTATTTACCATGAAGTCAAACATCGTGGTAAATAGCTAAAACTTAGAAATATGCACTTTAGTGCATTTTTCTAAGTGGTATATTACACACAAACTTGTCCTTGGGACATGTATGTGCACAACACCAGTGAACATTGCCATTTCAGTGGTGCAACAGGGTGTCCTTTGGACACCCTGGCACCCTTGAAATTGGGGCACATTTGCGATTCGCTAATTGCAAATCGCAAATAAGGAATGGCTTTCCCATTCATTCCTATTGGCTCGCTAATCGCAAATAAGGAATCAGTGGGAATCGCAAAAAAAATTGCGATTCCTACATGCATCCCGTTTTGCGAGTCTTTAAGTGCGAATCCTTAGAATTCGCTATTAAGGACTCGCAAAACATCACTTTGATGCATCTGGGGGCTGGTCTCCTATCCCAGCTTCCTCATTTGATCAAATTGTGTGGTCCATTGCATATTAATTTCCTAAACCTGACTTGTATATGGTTAATAAAAAATAATCTTCTTTGCATGTATTAATAATATAAGACAAAGAAAGAACATGACGAACCACTGACACATCTTGAGTAACTTTTGAGGCAGATCATCAAGGTATGGCGGTATTTTGGGATGTTCCATGTTTGAAAATGTATTAGTTTCAATAAATGTCATGCAATTCTGTGATGTACCTAAAACTTCGAGAAACATTGAAAAAAACTTTTTATTTTTAGCCAGCCATATTTTTTCATGACATTTGATGCTCGATTTACATACCTTCTGGATCGGCTCGTACTTTGCCTCTCAGACTCGAGCCAAACATCGGGCTCGGTTCTCCCCTAAAGCCACCTGCCCCCTTCATCCCCACTCAATAGAAATGAAATGTATTTATTTATTAAATGCATTTTTATATAGCGCAGACTTTACCCAAAGGTGTCAGAGCGCTTTACAATAGAACCAAGTCCGTTACATGAGGAAAGTACATACTTACACGTTACAGATACAAACAGGATAGTTGAAAAGTAAAATAAAACAATAGGTGGCAATCACGCAAAAAACAAAAACACATTCGGATTAGGATCGTACAGGCATAGAATACATATTTACAACATTGTAAGAACTGACAACATCAGGAGAAAGCAAAGTGCCCTTAAGAGACCTAAAAAGGGATGTATTAGTTCTGGAAATGAGGAGTTTTGACTTTTGAGGTCAGTTTTGAAAGTCAGGGTAGAGGGGGTGGTACGGAGTAGTGGAGGAAGCACGTACTGCCTCCTACCTAGGCCCTGTATGACTGTCTCAGGCCATTTTTGTATTCATTTATTTGTTGCGTTCCCATCCTTGTTGCTAGAAAGTAGCTTTGAACACACTTTCTCTAGCACAGAACTTGGATTTTTACTGTACTCCATACCAGGTTTTTTCTCGCGACCCTTTGCAGTGGACCACATTCCAATAGACCCGACGCTGGCGCCTGACATTGCATCTGATTCAATAGAAGTCAAAAGGAGAAATACACTCTGTATTATTCTTATTATGTTTTAAATCTCCCTTTGTCCCCCTCTAAAACGTTAACGAGAACACCTGGCACGCGTCCTGACGCCCGGCGCAGCGTCAGTGGAAGTTAAGAGTCCAGAAAATGCTCGAGTTTCGGTGTGGCTTACTGTCCTGGCATCGTGTTTAGCTCCTCTTTGTACTCACCACACTGGTGGCACAGAGCCCCGGGAAAATGAAGAACCATCAAAACAGTGAGTTGTTGAGGCAACGCTCTCACCAACGAGATAGATGTTTCTGGCCGTCGCGAAATTACTACACACGCAGAGTGCGTTTATAGTACTTTCCCGCTAGAGGGCACCAAAGCCACAAACAATTGCTCTTGCAGCAATAAGAACGAAAAATCACTAAACGCAGTCCCACAGCAAACAAAGAAAACAAGCAGTGACAAAGCCAATAGGTTCACCTTTGCAAAACCTTTTTGTGGTGTGCGCTCTAGCCTATCGGCGCATACGGGATTACGCGATGCGCCGTAGGCTAGAGCGTCATAGGCGCGCATGCGCAAGGAGTAAAGAGAAACGGCGCGAAAGGAGAAATCGGCAGTTGGCGACCGGAGCAGTCGGCGGTTAGACGCTCGGCGCCCTTAGTTTGTACCTTGTATCTTGTAACAGAATAAACGCATTCCTGTTCACCATAACTAGTGTCAGTGCATTCCAGTGGGAACTACAAACATTACAGTGGCGACGAGGCTGGGACCTGGACACCACCGGGCACAGACGACAGCAAGGGTATTAACCCCCACTCCCACGAGCCAGCTAAGGCACAGGACCGACAAGGAGAGCAAGGGCGTGGCAGCAGCGCAACAGCACGACCAGAGGAAAGCCACCAACCTCAGAAAGCCAGGTCAGTGGGGCCCAAGACGCAAAAAAGCCCCCAGGCAGCAACCTGGCAACCAAGGGAGATACCCCCGAGCCAGAGGAAGGGGGGAGGACTGCGCAGGCAGCGCACGCTTCGAGGGACAATACCCCAGGTAGCCCAAGGGGTCAAGGAGACACGGCAGGCAGCGCAGGAGCGCCCGGTGTACCCACCAATAGAACCCAGGAGGAAGGACCCAGAGGTGAGGCCAGAATGGCGAATCAGGCATCAGCCCTAATGGCGCCAGTTCCATTCCTAACCAGGCCAGGGGAACCCCAACTCAAATGGGAAGACTGGAAGGAATACTTCCTAAATTACATCGAAGCCTTAGAAGACGAGAGTGAGGGGGAATACAAGCCGGAAAGGAAGAAGAGGCTTCTGCTCCACAACTTAGGCCCAGAGGGGGTCAGAGTGTTCAAGAACTTGGTGCCCAAAGAGAGGGGCGCGGAGGAGGCCGACGTTTTTGAAAACGCACTGGACGACCTGGATAGCCATTACCGCCCAGCAGTCTGCGTCTCGATAGACCGCTATAACTTCCAACAGAGGAAACAAGAGGCGGGAGAATCCATCGACGACTATGTAGCAGCCCTCCGCAGGTTGGCCATCACGTGTAGATATGGAAATTTACAGGATGAATACATAAAAGACCAAATAGTGATGCACACCACCAGCAGAGCAGTCCAAGATAAGCTATGGGCAATGAATGAAACCACCTTGAAAGAAGTAGTGGCGATGGTCAAAAAGGCGGAAATGTCGAAGAGAGGCGCGGACGCGGCGAAAAGAGAAAGCGGGCCCAGACAGATGGTTAACAAAATAGATGAAGCGCCGCAATCCAGTAAACCCAAAAGCATGCACGGGGACCCGAAGAAGGACACAAGAGGGCCGGGGAAGCAGATGCCTCGTTCCAGCCCAGGAGCGAAATTTGCGTGCTACAGATGCGGCAGTGCAGCGCACGCTGCCCAGGACAGGCGCTGCCCCGCGTTTCGAGCCAGGTGCTCGTTTTGCGGGTTGACGGGGCACTTTGAAAAGGTCTGCCGGAAGAAAGGATCGAAATCCACGGTCAAGTGCATCGAATCGGGCACGGCCGACGTCAGTGAAGAGGACGAGCAGGAAGAGGATGACCTAGTGCTCTGCATCGAGGATCAGGTGCTGGACGTATCCGGAAAGCGCAGGGACAAACCCCGCACCCACATGCACATAGGAGGCGTCAAGGTATATGTGGCTGTAGATTCGGGATCCCCATGGACCATAATACAAAGATCGATATGGGAAGAGGATTTCGAGCCAGTTTTAGGCCCCGACCTGGAGCCGCCGGACATCAGACCCATCTCGTACACAGAAGATTCCATTCCATTGGTGGGATGCAAGGAATTGGTGTTCGAATTTAGAGGGCGGTCAGCCTCATGCACCCTGTACGTAGCAGAAAAGGGCCCATCAGTGCTAGGGTGGAAAGACGCAGGTGCCCTCGGCATTGTTCTCAACCCCGGAGGGAAAGAACAGATCCTGCTAACGGACGAATGGCCCCTGTCGAAGGAGGAGGACTGGAAAGCAGCATACCCCAAGGTATTTGAGGGCACGGTTGGAAAACTGGATAAGTTTGTGCATAAGATGGCCCTGAAGGAGGGAGCAGTTCCTGTAGTACACAAGGTACGGAACATACCGATCTCCACAAGCGAGGCAGTGCGCCTGGAACTACAGAAGCTAGAAGAGCTAGAGATCATCGAGCCAGTCGACAGTGCAGAATGGCTATCGCCCTTGGTAGTAGTGAAAAAGCCAAATGGGAAGGTCCGGCTCTGTGTGGACCTGAGGGAGCTCAACAAAAACCTCATAGTGGAGAGATTCCCGCTCCCCAGGATCGAGGAGATGCTAGCCAGGACAAAAGGCATTACTCACTTCTCCACCATAGACCTAACATCTGCATACTACCAGATAGAACTCCACCCGTCGAGCAGAAAGTACACAGCGTTCATTACACCCTTTGGATGTTACCAATTCAAAAGAATGCCCTTCGGCCTGGCATCCGCCGCAGCCGTTTTCCAGAAGTTGATGCACAGGTTGTTCAAGGACATCGCGGGGGTGCAATACTTCCAAGACGACATCCTAGTGATGGGCACGGACAAACGTGACCACGACGAGAAACTCCATAAGGTTCTGAAAGTGCTGCAAGGCAAAGGAATGACGGCGGAGTGGAGCAAGTGCAGGATCGGTTCTCGCACAGTGACCTACCTAGGACACGAGATAGGAACACGAGGAATCTCGCCAAAGGAGCAGAACGTGAAGGCGATAAAGGATGCCAAGGCCCCATCAACCAAGGAGGAAGTGCGGTCATTCCTAGGAATGGCCGAGTATTACAGCAGGTTTGTTAGACAATTTGCCACAAGAACACACAGGATGAGACTACTGACCAGGCTCAATACAAAATTCGAATGGGATGAGGAAGCCCAGGCCGAATTTGAAGCCATTAAGGACTGTATCAGCCATGCCATTCCCCTGCAGGGATTCGCCCCCACAGATAAGTCCATAGTGACAACGGACGCCAGTGACAAGGGCTTGGGGGCTGTCTTGGCGCAGGAGAGGGAAGACGGAACAAGAGAAACCATCAGTTTTGCATCCCGGGCGCTGTCCCCGACGGAACAGAGGTACAGCGTAATTGAAAAAGAGATGCTGGCGGTCACGTGGGCGCTGTGCAAATTTCGCCAGTTCATATGGGGCACGAGATTCAGGCTCCAGACGGACCACAAGCCACTCATCAAAGTGTTGACGTCATCAGGTCATGACACGGCCACTCCGAGGATAGCAAAAATGACCCTGAAATTGCTGGATTTCACATACGATGTGGAATATCTCCCAGGTACGCAAAACAAGGTGGCAGATTATCTCAGCCGGGCAGCGGCCATGGAGGAAGCTCCGGGAGAGTCTCAGGACACAGAGGAGATGGTTGCCAGCATGGAAGACCATGAGTCGTCCATCAGTGCGCAGGAGTGGCAAGCGGCATATGAACTCGACGAGGAGAAGATGGAGGTAAAGAAACATCTCACGTTGGGGTGGCCGGATAAGAAGAAGCTGACGGAGGGGGTCCGGCGCTTCTATGAGATGAGGGAAGAATTGTCCCTGAGTGACTCGGGAATCTTCTTGTACAGAGGAGAGAGAGTTGTGCCCCCAGTGACGCTGATACCCCGACTCCTGAAGGTGCTGCACGAGGGGCATCTGGGCATAGTGAAAACCAAGGCTTTGGTCAAGCAAATGTATTGGTGGCCAGGAATGGATGCCCACATCGAGAGACAGGTGCGGGAGTGTGAACAGTGCCAAGGAGCGGACAAAGTGCTACGCCCACTCCGTCCTGCATTAGGAAAATTCGACACCCCACACGGCCCATGGGAGGAAGTGGCCATAGACATCCTTGGGCCCATTCTGGACAACAGAGGAGTGAATAAGTACATATGTGTGGTAGTAGACAAGTACTCCAAGTGGCCAGAAGCAGACATACAAGAGTCGATGGACACCGACACGATCTTGAAGTTTCTGACAGGGCTGTTCCTCAGGGAAGGAATACCCAGAACCATCCTAAGTGACAACGGACCGCAGTTTGTGTCGGATAAGTGGGAGAAATACATGAAGAGGAACGGAATCGAAGTAAGACACACGGCAGTATACCATCCGGCGTGCAATGGTCAAGTCGAGAGGTTCAATAGAGTGCTAATGGGCTCCATTCAGGCAGCAATATCGCAAGGAAAGGACTGGGAAGCAGAAATGATGAACATGATATGGGCCTACAGGATAACGCCCTCAGTGGTGGGGTACAGCCCGTTCCAAGTGTTAAGAGGTAGACATCCCTTCACAAGGGACAACGTGGCATGGAGGGAGAAGACCATCACCAGCAAGTGGTCCCCGGCCGTGGTGCAACACAACCTGGAGAAGGCCCAGAAAATCTACGCAGCACACTATAACAAACGTCGTGGCACCAAGGACACAGAGCTAGAAGAAGGGGAGTGGGTGAGGATCAAGCTCCCTACTTTACAGAGGAAGGGCGAAAGCAAATTCAGCCAGCCGCTACAAGTCAAGGAGGTGCGGGGCAGGGCGGCCCTCCTCAGTGATGGCAGAGTCTGGTCGCAGGATCGTATGGCCAGGGTAAACAAAATCCTAGTCTGGCCCAAGACTGAGGAAATCGAGAGGAGCTTGGACCACCAGGAGGCTCTCCCGCTCCCTGAGTACGGCGCAGACGACCAAGAGGAAAGCATAAGGGAGGACCATGAAGAAGCAGTGGGGAGAGCCAGGCCGATGGACGGAGAAGCAAGACAAGTGAGTGCGGAGCCGAGTACAGGCGGGAGAGAAACTGAGATGTCCCAAGGAGAGACAGCGGTGAGAGAGAACATGCCGGTAAGACACACCCGCAGCGGAAGGGCAGTTGTAGTGCCCTCTCGTTATAATGACTTTGTGATGAATGGACACTAGATTGGTGCCAGCCCCCGGGCACCCCACATAGACTTTGGACACTATGAAGGACACCACCCTGGGGAGGAAATGTTATGTTTAGTATTGTGTAAAGGGGGGAGATATGTGGTGTGCGCTCTAGCCTATCGGCGCATACGGGATTACGCGATGCGCCGTAGGCTAGAGCGTCATAGGCGCGCATGCGCAAGGAGTAAAGAGAAACGGCGCGAAAGGAGAAATCGGCAGTTGGCGACCGGAGCAGTCGGCGGTTAGACGCTCGGCGCCCTTAGTTTGTACCTTGTATCTTGTAACAGAATAAACGCATTCCTGTTCACCATAACTAGTGTCAGTGCATTCCAGTGGGAACTACAAACATTACACTTTTGGCTTTGTCAATGTTTTCTTCACATGTTGCACAGCAGCGCGAGCTGCTGAGCAACATGGCTTAACATTAAAAACAAAAAAGCGCTATCACACGCCCAGGATTGACCGCGTCATAGCGCTTTTTTTTTAATTATCCCTTTAAGCCACGTTGCACTGCAGCCTGCGCTGCTGAGTAACGTGTAAACAAAACAGTGGTGGAGGTGTGAGGGGAGGGGGCAACACATCGGAGAGCGGGAGGTCGGCAGGTGGAAAAGCTAGGAGGACGGGATTGGGGGGGACACGGGCAGGTTGATCATGATAGGCAGTTACTTTTGGACATGCACTGAATAAGAGTGGATGTTCTGTTCAAATGTAACAAAAGAGAGTATCCTCGGCAGCCTGCAACCAGGGGTGGGGCACTGGCCACAGGTAGCTCATTGGTCCGTTCAGCACGGCGGGGGCATGCAGAAAACCCCAGGAGGCAGAGGTGCCGGCCAATGGGAAGTAAAGAAACTGCAAGTGACTTTTTTTTAGAACATTAGCGTTTGCAGACAGCGCATGCGCGCTGTAGGCAAAATCAAAAAAGTTACTAGTCCGCCCTACTAAAGTAAAAAAAAAAATACTCCAACTGGCAGGGCAAGTGTAAATAAATAGCAGTAAAGGTACAAAACTATATGAAGGAAGACTTTCCTCAAGGTAGCAGCAGCAACCTGTTCCTTTAGTAAAAACAGGCAGTAGTAGAAATGAGCCTGCAGGAACCCCTCAGGGAGGAGTCCCTGCATTCCAAGGCCCCCTGTTGGCACCCCCTGTAAACTCCTCAGCGGAAATGCAGGGCTTTCACAAAGGGCATCAGGTAGGAGGTAATCCCAAAAACTCATTCCAGCCAGTCAGCAAACTTAGTGACCAAGTAGCAGTAGCACCCTTGGAATGTGAGGATAGCCTACCTCAATGTTTACTTTAAGGCAACGAAGGAGACAGATGCTAAGTGAAGCACCGCCTTCTTTTACATTGTGCTGGCAGATACATTTTGAAAAACTGTTCTACATAATTCCAAATGCAGGAGGTGAACAATGGACTGAGAGAGCCATAGCTGCTCTCAATGTCATTATGTCCCACGGATGAACCTGGACTTCGAGATTCTAAATGGGCATGCCCTGTAATGGAAAGGAGAGTCCATCGACTTGTTTCATGCCAGGCAGCATGAACTCGCAGGCACCTGCACCGAAGGCGACCAAAACAAGGAAGTGAGAGCATACGTAATCCAGGGACGCAGGTCTGCAAGTCTGAAACGCCAAATATTTAGAATGGGTCTGGTGGCTTAGTGGACTAATATGTCCACTATATGGGCCCGTGTTCGACCTCATGGTCACAGGTTCAAATCCTGGCAGGTCCACTCAGCGTTCCATCCTTCAGAGGTTGATAAAATGAGTACCATTGAGTTTGGTAACAATAAATACCTGCTATTCAGCACCAAGATACCCTTCGGTAAATGTGTGCTTTACAAATAAACATGTTATGTTAGAAAGCCTGAAATCTTGCTAGGTGAGATATTGATTTTTGCCCAGCACCGCAACCTATCCAACAATAGAGCAGAGCATATGGAGTCAGCACTGGTGAAAATGTGATAAAAGATGTGCTAGACGAGTGCTAAAAAAACCTGTGGACGCCATCAGAAAAAAAACACCCATTCAGGAGCACACCAAGATCAGCAAAGGATGGAAAAGTGGAACTAGAGAATGTAGATACTATGGGTTATCCCCATACCTACTGTTGCAGTACATGGCAAGAGGAAAATTCTATTCAAACAGCACTAGACCATATCATTTTGCCCACATCTGCAGAGGTTGCTGACACCCATGGGCACCGCGATCAAGAAGTACTATGGGGCACGGTTTCTAGACAGAAATAGACAAGGAGAATGAATCCAGGCAAGGGCGAAGCCACTAGTATGCCACAGCAGAACTAGAAGGTGACGAAGAAGAGGATGTGATTTTCCTGATATCCTTTTTGAAGGTTAGCAGTGCTTTAAATGGGCCGGTACTCACCGGTATTGAGTACCGGCACTTCTCATTTTTATCACTCTGAGTACTGGCACTTCTCTGCTGCCAAGGAGAGTACCGGTACTCATCAAAGGTAGGCTTATTGTTGCTGGTGCTCACGAGCACGAACAAGGCTGTCTGACAGCCAAAGCACCTCTGTAAACCCATGCGGCGCCACCTCTAAACTATTCGGCAGGGCTCATTCGCATAATGTCCGGTGTTCCCCACCACGCTGTGTTTGACAGAGCAGGGTCCATACAGGACCTGTGCCGTCAATCACATTCACACCATGGTGTGTATGTGTGCAAACACTCGAACCCAGGCATCCCGCTGAAGCAGCAATTAAGAAAGCCGCAGGAGCTAAAGAGTGTAAAATGACCTTTATCCCACCTGAGTCTTTTGAATGAGTGTCTGTCTGCTTGTGTCTGGGTGTTTGCCTGCTTGTTTGCGCATGGTTGTGTGTGAGTGAGTGAGAAAAGCAAGTGAAAGAGGGATATAATCCAGACACTAGAGAGGTATTTTGAAAGACATTCTGGGAATGCTTTGTGTGAGCGTTGCTGCTTGTTTCTGTGATTGCGCACTTAAGAATATATAAGTAATCGGCCACATAGTAAAAGTGTCTTACATGTCTTGTCCTTAGTCCCGCCCCTAGCCCCGCCCACTTGCTACACTCCTAGCTCATTTTAAGAGTACCTCCACTTCTTTGTTCCCATTTAAAGCACTGAATGTTAGTGCCAACATGAAAATGCTGAACATAGAAGTCTTCTGCAAAGACAACACAGCACTAATAAATATCGGTGCATCTGTAAATGTTATAAGCAAGAAGCAGTTCGATAAGCTACTCCCAGTATTAATGACAACACACACTTGTATTTTTGTGTACAGGAGCTCAAACCCATTCCATTAATACATTCCATTCATCACCTGCATCAAGCCTGAAGCAAACAGCTGCTGCACAAAAGTAGTTGTGGTCCTGGCTTGTACAGACACCACAATCAGCTGCTGAGCAGAAGAACTCACACTCATCCAGTCTGTACAGTGCCCTCCTAGGAGAAGGAGTTGACAACACTAAATGACTTTGACAACCTTTTCAGTGGCATAGGGTGCCTCAAAGCACCACCAGTGAAACTGCACATTGATATCTCTGTGCATCCAATAGTCTGCTGCCACTGAAGGGTGTCATTTCACCCATGACCAGCAGTGGAAGCAGAGCTCAAGAAACTTGAAAACTAAGGGGTGCTTGAAACAGTCAAAGGACCCACACTTTGAGTATAACCCATTGATCATGGCAAGCGAGCCGAAGCAACAGACACAATCCGTCGGTGCCCAGACATGGGACTCTCCAAAAAGGCTATTAAGAGAGAGACACATCACACCATCGATGACCTCATTGCTGATCTCAATGGAGCACAGTGGTTTTCAAAACTTGACTTAAATTCAGGTACCACCATTTGATGCTTGAGGAAAACTGTTGGTACATCATTAGCTTCGCCCAACATGCCAGCCTCAGTATGTACCGACGGATGAACTTTGAAATCTGCTCATTCACAGAAGTCTTCCAAAATTCCATCAAGAAGCCCTTGACGGGTCTTGAAGGGGAGTTGAATGTAAGTGTTGATACTTGTACACCTAGAAATTGAAGAACACCACAAGAGGCTGAGGGCTACCATACAAAGATTGGCAGATATCTGATTAACACTTCGCAGGAAAGTGTGAATTATTCAAGTCAGAAATTAATTTCTGTGGATATATCTTCTCTGGGGAAGGAGTAAAGGTTGATCTGTTCAAAGTCTCCAACTTCAAAGATGCTGCCCCTCCTCGAACAGTAGTAGAATTCTGAAGTTCCTCGGGATGGGATCTACTTTTCTCAACCTTGCAGCACTTCGATTTTCTGAGATCACTCACAATCGTTTTCACCGTGGAAGTGTGGCGAGGTAGAAGGCAGACATTCCCAAAAAAATTAAGAAGGTTCTCCTTCAGGAATCAACAATGGGATATTTTGACCACTATAAAGAATCAGAATTAATCGCCAATGCCACCCCAGTGGGGCAAGAGTTACTCCTCATGCAACAACAAGGCAGAGAGGAATGGAAACTGTGAGAAATGTAGTTGAGGTGGTGTGAGCCCTCTGAAGCAACAGCCACAATCCTCATCAGGGTGAGCCACAAAAGTCACTAAATTAACCTGTGTTTAACCCTCTGATAGCTCGGCACAAAAGCAGTCAGGCCTAACTTAGAGGTAATGTATAATGTATATACGCAGCACTTAAACTGCAATAAAATGAAACCACAACACAAGAAAAATCCAACACCAATTTAGAAAAATAGAGTACATTGTAATACATTATTTCACACTACAACAACCAAAATTCAATCAGGAGAACCAAAGTTATACATTTTAAAGATTTAAAGTGAAAACTAGTGCCTAAAAGATCAAAGGAACAACCATAGATATTTAGGTGAAAGAGATACAAGAAGTGGATTGGGTCCGGGCTCCACTTACCTTCAGATTTAGAACAATGTTTAAAAAAAAATGTCTTAGACAGTAAAGTTTAGTCGGACTGGGTAGCTGTGTCAGAGGAGGAGGCGTCATTGCCAGGGGACCGCTGGACAACGTCGTGGTGAAGATTTCTACATTCGGACTTAGTTTCTTTTATAAAAGTTGAAAATCTCCAGCAGGCGGAAGCTCGGTGTGGTAGCCGACAAGGGATCCATGAGGCCTGCTACACCTTCTGTGAGAAGCTGCTTAACAGGATTTGCTGCTGCAGAGAAGAACGAAGTGAGAGATGGTGCGAAGTCAGGCTGACCAGCGATACACTTTGGGTGGATCGGCGAGCAGGTAGGTTCCCGACACCTTTCAGTTCTCAGAGCACTTTTAGCTGAAAATGTTCTTAGTCCCAAGTTTTGGATTTGAGCTATCTGGGCACCCTTAGCACCACTTCCAAGGGTCCAGAACGGGAGGGGCACCACTTGGAGGGTTAGGACTCACTCAGGCTGGGACCAGGTTTGGGTTTAAGATGGATGGTGCCTTTTCAGTCCCTGAAGCTCTGATCAGGAGACCAGCCAACTGGCCCTTGGAGTCACTCTGGAAGTCTTGGGTTCAAGGAGGAAAGTAGGTCCCGAGCAACAGGGCAATCCTCTGAGGACACAGGGCAGGCTTCCTGCAGCAGGGGAGTCCTCTTGGTGCAGCAGGGCAGTCCTTTGAAGTACACAGCAGGCCACAGCCAGCAGGGCAGCCCTCTGAGAGTCCTTCCGCAGGTCCAGAAGTGAACTGAAGAGTGAGTCTGAAAGTCCCATTTTTATACCTGGTGCTAGCTTTGAAATGGGAAAAGCATCTGGAGTCTCCCTCTTCCCCCTCCCCATAGAGGTGTTTGGAATATTCTGCCTCCCTTTCCTGGTCCCAGTCTATCTGTCTGGAACCAGACAGATAACCTGAACCCACTAGCCTAGGGCCCAGTCTAGTAAGCTAGTGTGAAGTGGTGTGTGAGCTTAGGCAGTGGCTCTGAAGTACAAGTAGGGCTGTATAAATCTCCCCCCATCCTGTCTTAGATGGCACATCCTGCCAACAGCCAGGTCTCAAATGTGTGGCTGTCTGAGAGGACTACAAATAGGCCAACTGTCAACTATACCTAGTCATTTGACAGAGGAAATGGACTGCAGGCACCAAATGATTAGGACAAAAAAGGCAACTTTCTAAAATTTTTACAAATCATACGAGGTGACTGTGTTGTTTTAAGTCACTTTACTCAAAAGGTAGAGCAAGTGAATCATCATCATAATCATCATATATAACTTTATTTCAATCACAAAGATCTTAAAAAGTACACAGCAAAAGAGGAGTAAAATACAGAGTATAAAAAGACAATTTCATATTTTTGTTTTAAAAGACATAAGAGCCATACAATTGTTTAAAAAACAGGGAGAATAAAAACAGGTAGAAAATACAGTACTTCATACAATACATTTGGAAAGCCTAATCCAGAGTGCATACCAATATCTGGCACGTCCATAAACTAATACTCTGCGTGTGTCAGTGCACAAGATTCCCGGCACTGCAAGGTAAGGGACAGGACCAACCATCCTACATAATGGAATTCTTCATTTTATCCTCAGGGATACATAGTATGGGCAGAAAAAAGTGAACAAACAATGGATTCTGGACAGGCTTTGCACGAGGGACAAAGATAATCATTAAAAACATTACAGTGCCACTTAATACATAACAATTTTGTGGGTAAGGTAGTGTAGCGGAACTGTAAAAATAGTTGGCGTGCCGGACGGGGAACAATTTCATCGATGGTATCCTCGAAGCGAGGGACAAATGTAAAATTAAGAAATTCATGAGTCAAACTACCCTCAGGTTTTGCCAAGTCCTTTTCGAGTGATGATTCCCTGAACATCGCTTTAAGCCTAGTCATCAGAATGAGGGCCAGACTATCTGGATTTGACCAGATCGCCTCCATCCCAAGCCTCCCCAATAAATCTCTCAAAGAGCTGAACCAAGCGATCGAGGTTACCCGGGGAAGTTTCAGAAGGCCAGATAGAGCCTCACGATAAGATGTGAGCTCTTCCACGGGCCACAGCCTGTACCAAAACATGAATAATCTGTAATTCAGCTTGTTGGCCAGCTGTCTATGGGCAAGATCTAAGTAAAGGATGGTCAGAGGGGTACTAGAGGGGAGGTCTACCAATGATCTAAAAAAGCAATTTTCAATACTAGACAGTCATTTTGTATTGCCTGTGCCCCAAAGTTCTGCTCCATAAAGTGCCCCCCTAGAACCTTGATGTTATAGATTTCTGAAGCTGGTGCATCTTGCCTGGACAGTGTTTTTCTGTGAATTTTACTAATGTGAGCGGTCTGTTGAATTAATAACAATTTTACTTTCTCTATATGGGTGGCCCTGTGTATTGATGGGGTCAAACGCATAATTAAATAATCAAAGACATTAACTTGCACCAATTCACTACCACCAACAAGCATGGGTCTTTTAGAAGGTTTGGCAGTTCCTCTAGTGAAAATCATATATTTAGTTATGGCCTCATTTAGCACCAAGCCCCACTCGTCACAGAACCTTGTAAAGTCGTTCAAGAGTTGTTGCAGACCCTGTGGGGATTTAGAAATTAGGAGGGTTTCATCTAAAAAAAGAAGGGTTGGTGCTCTTCTTATGCTGATTTTAGGGGCATCACACACCTCTCGATCTAAAAAGTCAACTACCCCATAAATAAAAAGAGTAAAAAGTGTGGGAGCTAACACACATCCCTTTATCACTCCACGTTGGAGGGGGAAGGTTTCTGTAACTCGATTGTTCTCCCCTCACCTGACCTGTGCTGTGTTAGATGAGTGCAATCTAATTAAAACATCTAAAAGGTTTCCCATCTCTTTTAAAACTCTCCAAAGGATAGCTCGGGGAACTAGGTCGAACGCAGACTGTAGATCAACAAAGCTATGTAAAGCTTCCCTCCCTTAACGGCAACTTCCTTCCAATAAATACAGAGGAGGCGAAAAGCTTGATCCAGAGTACTAGTATTTGCGCCAAAGTTCGCTTGATAACCACTCAGAATTTGGTACTCTAGGATCCAATTCTAGATCATACATAAAATCTGTTTGCAAAAAACTTTTTGGAGAAAGTCAATAAGGCTTATGGGCCTGTGGCTAGCCGGCTTGGCTCTGTACCCCTTCTTGTAGATGGGGACTGTTTCTGCTATATTCCACGAAGGGCGAACCAGACATAATGGAGTTCGTAAGCAAATTTATATAAGAGCCCCAGTGAGTTATGTCCTCTCTGTACAGAACATTAGGAATTCTATCATGGACAGGGGCATGGGCTGGAACACACAAGCAAATTGCTGCTAGCATTTCCTCTACAGAACAAAACAGAGCATCACCCACTCCCTCCATCTGACACTAACTTCATCTACTACAGTGGTGCCTGATCCATAAAGGGAACCATATTGGGCAAAGCCACTATTCAGGCTGAACTGCAAATTCCAGGACCAACTTGTTACCCTTAAACCAGTACGCTTGTTTGCTCCAGAAAGTCTTTGGGTCTTTGGCTGTCAACGCCCTCTGTAGGGAGGACCACAAGGAACCCTCCCAGTTCTTCTTGGCTGTCTCTATTACCTGCCTATACTTGGCTATACATACCGCTACCTAAGGGCGTGCTGTCAGTTTTACTGCACGTACAAGCGTCCCCTTCGCATTCCTGCAATCCTGATTGTATCAAGCAACCTGGGAATCAAACCTCAAATGTGTACAATTTCCCGCATCCTTTTTGACTTTACACGGTCGACTTAGCATGTCCCTAATCCCATTGTATAATAACTTGTGGCGGGATCCCAGAATCTTCACAACATTGTTAGTAGGGTGTTTGGCTAGCTTCTCCAGTTCCAAAGAACTTTGCCTTTTACTGCACCAAGGGCCTCGGGATGTTCCTCCACCCAGTCCCATCTAATTGATCTCTGGTTATTCGTAATAGAAAGGACGCCCAGGTCAGGACTACCACTAATGTCAGGCTCTTGAGTGCCCTGCTTGATAAAGGTTAGGGCAAGGGCATTATGATTGCTGTCAGTTCTTTCGACCACTGACATTTCATCGACTAGGGGCCAAAGTTTGAGGGCGCGACTAAACAATAGTCGATTCTGCTGGTATGGCCAGGTCTAGTAAAAGTAAAATCTCCTTTTGGATCAGAGTTAGTTCTCCCATTCGTGGCTCTCAGATCATGCTGCAGTGTAACAGCCAACACATGGCCTACTCTCTTTGTCCACCTGACTGTAGGGAGATCGAACTGTGGAATATGCCACTCATGGTCCCACTCATCAGTCAAATCTGGTGGAGTGAGGGCAAGGGGTTCAAAGATGCAGTTAAAATCACCTGCCACTAATACAAGAACATTATCTGAGAATTGGGACAGGGCATGGTCTACGATGCGGATCGTGTTGATTTCCTTTGAACCCTGCACCACTTTGTTATATACATTAAAAATCCTAATTCTCCAACCATTGTAAAGAATCAGCTCAAATGCTAATACATCCTGTGATTCAACGTGGAGGAGCCTGACCTTGAACCCCAGTGCAGTTTTGACCCAGACTCCTAAACCTCCTGAGGGTCTACCCATCTCTTTCCTATTGGCATTGACGGCAGGAAAACCACTTCTGTGTTCAGTGTACAAACTCCAGGTTTCCTGAAATAAAATCCCGTCATGGGAGTCCACAAAAAAGCACCATTCTAGGCCCGCTAATAGCCTAGAAATCCCTGCCACATTCCAGACAAGAACCTTAAAGAGTGATCGGCGGAATCCTGCCCTTCTGCAATACCAGGAAAGATGGGAACCCTGGCCCTGGATATGACGACTGTGATTGGCTCGCAGTAGGCCTCAAGAGTGGATACCAGGCCTTGAGAGGGTGGGGCTACTTGTAGGGCGGGCTTGGTAATGGCCCTAGAGACTCTAAGGTATTATCTGAGTGCATCCGGTCCTCGGGCTGGAGTCATCTTTGACCTCTCCACTCACCGATTTATCATGTGAAGAGTCCTGCTAAGGCGGGTCTGGGGATCACTAAGTCTGGTCTTACTGGGGGTCTATATCTGATGGAAATTAGGGAATTCATAGCGGAAATCGTGCAGGAATCAATCGACAGTAGTCCAGTAACCATCTCTGTATCAATTAAACTGATTACAATTGTATCCTGTGATGATCCTGGAAGGGGCCGTCTTTCTTCATACTTAATATCATCTCTAATGATTGAGTAACAGTGTCGGGTAGACCTAAACCAGTGGATGACCTTGTTTTGAAGTGAGTCCTGATCTTCGTGTCCAACCATAATGGGTTTGGGAAACTCTGTGAGGTAAACCACGGGTTGGTTACCCTGTTCACTGGATCTAGTATAGAAACCATCCCTCACTGCCCCCTTTCCGAATACCCCCATGGTCTAGCTAGACGGTTCACCCTTCATCTAATGTGGCCTCGCCTCTATCTATGATCCTGCGCCCATCCCTCCCTTGGCCGACACCCGCAGATTTTCTGTTGTTGAATTAGATGTATCACTGGAAAGGTGATCTCTAGTGCTGAGGGGTGGGGAATGTGAGAGCCTAGTTGTGTTAACATTGTGTGATGGTCTGACGTTACCCAAGCTACAGAGTCCTGGGCACCTATCTTCAACTCCCTTTACGGCCGTGGGCGGGAGAGCTATCAGGGTCCCCAATGGATCCACCTACCCATAATTTACCCTCTCTGTTAATCTGACAACATCCACTCTAAGTGTGGTAACCTTATCTCTCAATGACTCATTTCATGATTTCAGGGCCCGTATCTCACTTGCAGGCATTTTGCAAATGCCCTCAGAGTCAATTATTCCAACCACCAGCATCCCAGCTTCCTCATTTGCAAGAACATCAAATCTATTATGACACTCAACTTGTGTAACATACGCTGCAACAGGAGAATCCCTTGACTCATTACAAGATAGGAGGACGGCTGGACCGGGTTCCAGGTCAGAGGGCCTATTAAGCAGACCCATGCTCCGTCCTTTAGTGTGTTTTTAAACATCTGTGGGATTAGCTTTGCAGGCTTTTTTGCTGATGGCGGGTCGGGTGAGACTACCTGGCAGGGAGGAGAGGCAGGGAGGGCCGGAATTGACCATTTCCTGATATTCGGTCGGAATTGACTCTATCCTGTCCATTGTCACACTGCAAACAGCACCAGAGGACCTTTACTTGGGGTGATCCATACCTTGGGCCCTATCCTGGACTTTTCTATTACCCATCTCTCAGTGTGCCCTCAGCGCCTCTGTTCAGTCCTGGTGCCCTAGAAAGAGCTGTTTGGTAGGAACACAAACCACCCTCTCAAAACCCACACACAGATTTTAATGACCCAATTTTAATGTACAAGTAGTAAGTTCAAATTGTCATTGGAAGATGCGGTGGCACACAATAGCAATCAAAAGAGGGCCACGGCTGAGTTTCAATACCTTTCTCCAGCAAGGGGCAGTCCACTCTCTCCACACCGGCTATTGAGGAAGGAGAGTTGGTACAGTCCAAACGACTGGCAGCAGCAACCAAGGGGGGTGGCCTTTCCCCGCCTCTTCCTGGCGAAGATGGGCCAACCCTTGGCCCGGGCATGCCCTCACGTGCCCAGCACCGCAGGAGCCCCGGGCTAGCTTTATGCGCCTCCTGGCGAGCTGGATTCACGTTGGCACCTCTCGGCGCAAGGAGTAATGGGAGATGGAGTCCCCAGACAGAGATGCGGTAGTGAAGGGCTCCTGCACCATGGGAGGCCCCTAGCTAGCTTTATGTGCCTCCTGGCGTGCTGGATTCACATTGGCGCCAGGAGAAATGGGGGATGAAGTTGCACAAAACATACGAGGTGACTGTGTTGTTTTAAGTCACTTTACTCAAAAACTAGAGCAAGTGAATCAATAAACGAGGCCTGTGTATTTATTTCACAGTTAAGTTCAACATAGCCATTGCATTTTCAATGTGTCTTTAAAAAGGAAATTACTCATCAATTGATCAAATGTACCAAACACAGGACAGTGACAACACATAAAACTTGATGATTACAAACCTGTGACACACACCGTGTAGTAATTATTGTGCATTCAACAAAAACATAACGCCGAGTGCTAATACATTTAGGAGCAACCACTTGTTGAAACCAGTCTGTAATTTGAGTGCCAGAGGAGCTTATCAATATTACTACAAGTAGCCATGGCCCTCTTGGTGTACACATAGGGGTTTCAATAACAATTAGTAGGGATAGGTTATTGATTTTAGAATTTTTTTTCACTACCCATGCTGATGTGAATAAAGTAATAATGAAGTCTCCGATGGTTATCGCTGTCAACGCATTTCAAACCACTGGTGATTAGGGGTTGTCATCAGGACAAGGGCTGGTTGTATTTTTTTTTTGTCTGTGAAAAAATAATATATATATATTAAACTGTGTTGGCCGTCGCCTGTGATCTCTCTGATAGTTTCCACACTAATAGTGCTCTGATAGCTCAGATATATACCTTGTCCCTTTAGGGGCAGGCAAATTCAATATTTCGTTTGCCGTACGATTTTCATAATTTTTTCTGCAATTGAATTATTCAGTTAATGCTCTCCGATCTAATTTTTTTTTTTTTAATGGTAATGGTAAAATATTTTATTGTATATGGTTAATTAAAACCTTTACAAAATTTGCAAAGAGAATATAACATAAAATCATTAAAATGAAAAATGAATGAAAACCTGCATTTACTCTCTGTTTTAAGAGGGAAAACAGAAAAAAAAAACAATTTGACATATGCTGAAATCGGCGTCTTTTGTAATCCTTAATCCTTTGATTTGAACCATTCTTCGCCATTTTTTCAGTTTGCATTATTAGGAGGCTCGCCTTCTGAAGAAATCTGCTGGCCCTACAGGCTGTCTGCAGCTGCTGGCTGCTGGCTGTTCAGTGATAGCATAACTGCCGGCCGACATGTTCTAACTTGAAATGAGCGGAATATATGCAAGAGATAGTAACTTCTCAGGGTTTTGAGGGTTGGGCAAATGCACAGAAGATGAATCAAAGTTTCTTCTGCATGACCACAGAGTCTGCAGAGTGGTGTTGGCAACGTTTGCTTCCATGCAGGGGTCTGGTCTTTTGAGATGTACGTTCCCAGCCGTACTCGTAGGAGCATCTGTTGTGTAGATGGTGTAATATGGTTAACTAAGTATGGTTGCGGAGCACACCTCTCATATGTTGCAAGAACCATCCAGCCGTGTTTTTTCTTTGCTAGTGCAGCTTTGTCAGCGATCCAGGATTCTAGTTTTGCCACACCATTGGCTGCTTTTTTGAAGGTCGCAAAGGTGTGACCGATGTTCCAGGCCTCTTGCATATTAAGTTTTGACAGACCTTCAAGTTTTGTTATCCATGCGTCTTTTCCTTTTGTTTGTTTATTTATTTCAGTCCAGCAGAGACCCATCAGCGTGTCTTCTTGAGCTGCTCTTAATTTCCAGCACATTTTTACTATTGCTGCTTGTCTGGCTTGGTGCTGATTTAATAGCCCAAATTCAAGGCGTACTTGCGCTTGTGAGGCGAACTTCGGACTTTGGAAGATGTGTTTGAACAGCACTGACTGTTGGAGATTCAGGAAGTTTGCGTCTTTGCCTCTGAATAGTTCTGAGCCGTACGTGATCGATGGCAAAAATTTTGCTGCGATCACCTTCAACAGATGTAAATTGGAAGGACAATTCAGTTTTGTTTTTAGTAGATTTAAAGCAAAGCGTAGTTTATTGACCTGAGCTTTTCTGTGCAGTAGTTGATCTTTTAAAGTCCATCTTGCGTCGACCAGTACTCCCAGGTACTTGTAAGAGGGGCTTTGTTCTATCATATTTCCCTCAATGTGCCATTTGAATTTTTGCCGCCCTGGCCGTGATGCAAAGCAGACGATTTTAGTTTTTTTGTAATTAAGTTGCAGCCCGTGCGTACGGGTAAATTCATACAGCCTTGTGATGGAGCGTTGTAATCCCAAGGGGGTCTGGCTGCACAGAACAATATCATCGGCGTACTGCATACTCCTTATTTTGTGCTGAGCTAGCTTGGGGGGGTTGCTTTCAATCCCCGCAATGCTATTGTCCAGATCCGCGGTGAAGATATTAAAGAGGGTAGGGGCCAAGACGCATCCCTGCTTGAGGCCATTTCGGGTGGGGATTTTTTCTGTTGTTCTGTCACCATTGCCTATTTTTATCTCGACCCAGGTTGATGTGTATAAGTCAATGATGGCCTGTAAAAGCTTCGATGGTATGCCCCAGCTATCCATCTTTTTCCACAAGGTCTCACTTGGGACTGTGTCAAACGCCGCTTTTAAGTCGACAAAGCAGGTATAGAGTTTTGTTGATTTGGCCTTTGCACTGTCGACAAGGAGGTTTAGCGCTAACAGGTTGCATGATGTGTTAGTTCCTGGCCTAAACCCTGTCTGGGTAATTGGCAGAATGTTGTTGGAGCTGACCCAGTCCTCCAGTGCTTGCTCTCCGATCTAGAAATGGAAGCATAGTTCATGTTAGATGTGATCTATATTCTTGAGTGTGTCTCTTGTAGTGCAGCGAATGCACATGCCCTGGAGCTATGTAACAGTTCAATGAATGCCTCCAAAACCGAGTCACATCTAGATTCCTCAAAAATATTTGTCTTTGGCCCATACAACAGGTACAAATACAGCCAGCCCTTTTCCTGATAAAACAAAACCTGCTTGACATTTCTGGATGTAGAAGTGAGAAAATCAGAAGATACATTAATAATAACCCTACACAGGAAACCCACCGACAAGAACAATTCCCTACACTACAGAAGCTCCCACTCTAGGAATTGATGGGACACCCTGCCCTTTCGGCAATATTTAAGAATTAGACAAAATTGCAGCAGAAGAGAAGCCTATTTCCTCCATTCAGACATCTTAAGAGAAAAATGAAAAGAAAGAGGCCACCTGCACAAGCAATTGAAACACTCCATGAAACACGCCTGGTTCACACCAATAGAAGTCTTACTAGTGAAAAAACAGAAAGAACAATTTGCAAAACTGGTGTGCGTGTCAACATTTTGTCCCCAGGCGCACAATTTAAAAAAACTCCTCTGCACTGAGTAGCAGCAACCAACAAACCAGCAAAGGAAACCTTGCTTCACGATGGAACTTAAAACCAATGCAAGGACACCACAAATGTGGCAACTGCACAGCCTGCGGCCAGACGATAGAAGGTAGAATATTTACTAAAGGGAGGATGCAACGGAAAGGCAATGAGTTCTCGAACTGCTAGACAAAGAATGTGGTATACGGAGTGATTTGCACTTGTGAGAAGATGTATATTGGCAAAACCAATCAAGCGGCCAAACAAGAATAGTGCAACACAATTTGTGCATAAAGACAAAAATTGCGTCAGCAACATTGGGGAATCATTTTACCGGCATAAAACAATCAGAAAAGGATTTTTAGTGGACAGTGCAGAGTGTCATCCAGCCCAACCCCAGAAGAGGGTCTCTGGAGGCGAACCTGATTAATACAGAAGCATACCTCATTCTACAATGCAAAGCAGTGAACTGAGGAGGACCAAATGAAATGACAAAAATTAACAAACTATAATTTCATTCTGTTTATCCCAAAAACCCAGGTGGCCGACCAGCACCGTATCCAAAGACAAACTACAAATACCAGAATGCAGCGGTGCACGACGATGATATAATGGATTATTCTGGTCTGCCTATATCTGTGGAAGTGATCGAGGTCCTCTCTCCACTTATAATCCTTATGGAGTAAGTACGGCAGCACCCGCAAATCAGGATTTGAAAGAAGAAAAAAAAACTACACATTTGAAGTAAGTTTGCCCTTGATAAATAAAACTGTATGGACTCACAATGCTTTCAAAGGGACGTAATATATATTGCAAACACCTAGCCCTGAGGCTCCCTCCCGAAGTCATTACTTATTTGACTACATGGGATTGATACAGTGTACAGCTAATATGAACTAACCAAAGCAAGCACAAATCAAAATGCGTTCAACACTCAGATGCAGTTATGCGTTTATTTCAGAATCCGTTGCTCCCAACTGCAAGTAATTAAATACATTAAATGGAGACATGTTACGCAAAGGATTTGTGAAACAACAACCACGCAGGCAAGCATTCCTCCACCGCTGCTAGATCAAACCTTGAAGGCTTTCCTTCCTATTTGCTCCCGCGATCACACTGAGCTAAGCCAGATCAGGACTAACCCTGAGCGTAGTTGGCGTAGCGGGACTACGCGAAGGTCTACGGAGTGGGGAACTCCGCCACCCGCCTTCAACCCTCTTATTAACAATGAATTAGACTTTATTGAAAAGTAAAATATAACCCACTTACCTGTACTGCAGCGTCCCCGGGCTTCCCTCCTCCACTTCCTTGCTGTCTCTGGGTAATCATTGCAAAAACTGTGCAGTGAAAAGAAATTCTAAAATCAAGAACCTATTATATTGTATTGTGGCATACTTGTATAGCGCGACCTGTCACCACCAAGGGCATCCTGGCGCTTTGACCCATAATTCAGCGAAAACAGTAGCTCAGCCTATCCTGGGAAAAAGGTGAGTTTTCAGAGCCTTTCTAAAAGCTAGGAGATCTTCAAGGCTTCTCAAGGATATTGGCAGAGAGTTCCAGAGTTTGGCCGCCGCTACTCTGAACGAGCGGCCGCCCATCCTCACTCTCTGGAATCGCGGGACTACCAGTAGCCTGGACGACGAGGAGCGTAGAGCTCGAGATGGACGATACCAGGCAAACATTCGCCGCAAAGGGATGGGGCCCAGGCCATGAATAGCCCTGAACACAATACACGCTGCTTTGTAGCGCACCCGCAGATGGACCGGCAGCCAATGGAGTTCTCGCAGCGCTGCCGTAGAAGAGCTATGGTAGGGGCGAGAGAGGGCGAGTTTGGCAGCAATATTTTGCACCCTTTGCAACTTGCCCAGAAGTGTTACCGGGGCCTCCAGAAGTAGTGCGTTACAATAGTCAAGTCGACTTAGGATGGTACAACGCACTACTTCTGGTCTAGCTTGCTCAGGGAGGAGAGGTAGAACCTTACGCAGCATACGAATCAGCATCATACATGTGGAGGTGGTCTTATTTACATGTAGATCCAGCTGCAAGTTGGGCCCAAAAGTAACGCCTAGATTGCGCGCTGATTGTGCAGCTGACACCGTCTCTGAGAAGGACGGAGGCCAGAAGTCAGCTGGGAGATCTCGAGGAACTCGATCGGTGGAGCAGTGCAAGACCTCTGTCTTTGTTCCGTTGAACTATAACGAGTTCAAACGGAGCCATTCCGCTGTCGCCTGCATGCACTGGTGAAAAGTCTCCAGTGTGACTGCGTCCTGTCCCTCCAGGGAGAAGACCAGCTGGGTATCATCCGCATAATTAAATGCGGAGATACCAAAGGATTTAATAAGCTGGACTAGAGGGCGGAGGTAGATATTAAAGAGTATAGGGCTGATGGCTGAGCCCTGGGGTACTCCTTGTCCCACTCTCCGCTCCTCTGAACTGAAGGGGGGTAACGAAACCCGTTGTTGACGGCAGTCCAAATAGGAGATTAACCAGTCCCTGGCCTTGTCTTTGACCCCGCATTCTTCCAGCCTAGAGATCAAGGTGGGATGGCTGACCGTGTCGAACGCGGCCGACATGTCGAGCAGCACCAAGAATGCTGCCCGACCACTGTCGACTCGCGCCCGCAGATTGTCTAGCACGGTCACCAGCGCGGATTCCGTCCCATGCGCTGGGCGAAAGCCGAATTGCGTCTCATCCAACCAGATGTTCCCTTCTAAAAAGCCGGACAGAGCGCGGGTGACCAATTTTTCCATGATTTTTACTGGAAAAGGAAGCAGGGAGATTGGCCGGTAATTAGAAAGGCATGCAGGGTCGAGCGTAGGTTTTTTTAAAAGCGGAGATACCACTGCCTTCTTCCAGCAACTTGGTACAATAGCTGTCTCAAATGACTGGCAGCAGATGGCATGCAGGGGCTGGAAGAGATCCTCTTGAAACACCTTCCATAGTTTTGGAGGAAGAGGATCCAGAGGCGAACCAGATGAAATCGTACGGGCTAAATCACCGAACTCCTTCAGAGAGGGAAGGGGAAAGCTACTCAGCTGGGGTCGACTGGCCTCGCTCGCCGGAGCTCCCAAGCTAAGAGCCGGATCCAGAGAAGAAGGAAAAGGACTACTCTGCTGGGGTCGACTGGCTGCAATCGCCGGAGCTCCCAAGCAGAGAGCCTGATCCAGAATGGGAGAGGGGGAGCTACTCAGCTGGGGTCGACTGGCCTCACTCGCCGGAGCTCCCAAACTGAAAGCTGGCTCCACAGAAGACGGAAGAGGACTACTCTGCTGGGGTCGACTGGCCACAATCGCCGGAGCTCCCAGGCAGAAAGCCGGATCCACAGAGGGAGAAGAAGAGCTACTCAGCTGGGATCGACTGGCTACAATCGCCGGAGCTCCCAAGCAGAGAGCCGAATCCAGGGCTGAAAGGGAAGAGCTACTCAGCTGGGGTCGACTGGCCACAGTCGCCGGAGCTCCCAAGCTGAGGGCCTGATCTGAAAGAAGGGAAGGAGAGCTACTCAGCTGGGGTCGACTGGCTTCCGCCGCCGGAGCTCCCAAGCTGGGGGGCTGCTCATCTGGTCGGAGTCGACCAGAGGGCGTGGCCGGAGCTTCCTGACAGAGGTGAGTGACCCTCTGCAGGGGTCGACTGGCCGCCTCCTCCGGAGCTCCCTCCTCAGTGGTGGAATTCCGTGGGTCCTGCAGACCTGTTAAGATTTTACGGATTTTTTCCTCAAAGGCGTCCGCAAGAGAATCACAAAGAGCTTGCGATGAGGGGACTGCGCTAGCCACACACGTGGGGTGAGCAAGATCCTTAACGATTTTAAAGAGGGCCTGTGCCTTGTTTGGGGCCTGATTCAAAGTGCGTTCAAGAAAGGTCGCTTTCGCTATCTTGATTTGAGCTTTGTATTTATGCATAGCAGACCTAAATGCAATTTTCTCAGAGTCTAGGTACTGTTTCCTCCAGACCCTTTCTGCGCGTTTGCAGTCAAGTTTAAGCTGGCGTAGTTCGCTCGTGTACCAAGGACTGGCTCGGTTCACCCTCCCTCGTGACTTCCGGAGGGGCGCCAACTTATCCAACGAGCTCGATATGGACTGGCAGAAGAGGGTATAACTATCTTCGACTGTGTTGCCAAGCCTAAAGTCCTCACCTAAAATGTTCGGCAATGGAGCGATTTTAAGGATTCGGGACCAAGGTCTCTCTAGCTTAGCTAGAGGTAGTCCAGCCTTTCGCGAAGTGGGGTCCTCCGAACAAAGGGAAAACCTAATCAGAGAGTGGTCCGTCCAGTATTGGCACTTGATGTCAACTAATGATACCCATTGAGGGTCCGCAAACACCAGGTCCAGAGTATGGCCTTTCCGATGCGTAGAAGCGTTCACCAGCTGTTCTAAGTTGATATCTATACAAGCTTGGCTGAGAGAGAAAAATGCATTGTCCAGCGAGCTGCCTGCCCACAGATTAAAATCTCCAAGAACCAATAGCTTGGAGTGGGAGCTAGCAAGTTCATAAATCAGGTCAATGAGAAGAGGTATGGATGGTGCCGGTCCCGGGGGACGGTAGCAGAGGACACCCGAACAGCAGATCGACTCCTGCTGTTTGACTGTAAAACCCATCAGTTCAAATCCCGGTACCTCTCGAATCTTTAACTGGGAGAGGGTAAGCGAGTCTCTATAAATGTATCCAATTCCCCCTCCTCGATTAAGTGGGCGCGGTGAATGGCTGATTTTGTATCCTGAGGGGCAGGCTCGGCCCAGCTCGACCTCACAGTCCTCCCGAGTCCACGTTTCTGTAAGAAAGAGGACATCGAGCTGTTCAGAGTCAATGAGGAAGGCTATTTCCGTGTGGTGCTTGCAGAGGGATCTGACATTAAGCAAACCACAGGAAATTGGCCTAGAGGTTGGAGGCCTGACCGGGTCCTGACCAGGTCTGAGTCTAAGTAGCTCAGCCCGGGTATAAGCACCTATCCCTACTTGTTAATGAAACCTCTATGTGTACACTGAGGATCATGAACACATGGAGTAATATTAATAGGCTCCTCTGGAACTCAAATTACGGACTGGTTTCCTTCGTTAAGTTTTTGTTGAATGCACAGTAATAGGCCTGGGTGGTAAATTCCATTGCGCTCGTCGAATTTGCGGCATTTGGGTAACACAGGAGAAACACGTTGTTAAACCTGGAGGCAGCAAAGCATTTGCTGCCTCCAGGTTTAACAACGTGTTTCTCCTGTGTTTCCTGTCATCAAAGTAGTTGGACATTAGTGAAACAACACCAGCTATTCCGGATTGATTTTACATGAGGACCCATATCCCTTTCCTGATTAACAAGGAGTTCTGCCCACCACCCCCCTGTCCTGACGAAGACCCGCGCTGTAAGGGAAACTACCCCTACATGAACCAGGGTCGAAACATAGACTACTCACCCTTACTACACTAGCTTCTACCACTAGCAAGATTTGTACAGCTGTCACAGGAGCCTGGTCTATTAGAACTGTATTGATGTGTGCAGGTCGTTTATGTGGCCCCGAGCTAGGGGAATCACTTCAAGATTGTACATATGAACAAAGAGAATTGGATTTATTAGTCACTTAAATGAAGATTGTTTTTCCGTTGCATTCCTCACGAAATCCCCTCACAGCACTACCTTTTTAGGTTTTGCCTGGGGCACGGAGCTTTAGCTCCGCCCCCAGGAGAAATCTCTAGTCTTCAGTATGGGGTGCCTTGAATACGCCCTCTGTTCCATTGGCTAGCTCCATAAATGGAGGCTAGCCATTGGAACAGAGATCTGTCCGTCAAGGCCGGACCAGATTCGGGGGCGTTCCCGCAAATTTTTCCACTGGCGTGGTTATCTTATGTGGGATCAACTTTGTTGCACGTCATTCTGGCCACACACGCCCCCGAATCGCCTCGCCTTCCTGCTTCCTGCTAATTCATTAACACTAGTGCTGTCCGTCAACGCGGACCAGTTTTTGTGGCCTAAAAACTCCTGGCTGTGAGCGCCCCTGCCGTGAGGTAACCCTGCTGTGTTCCACCGCCGCGGCCCGGGGCCTGAGACTGCCCTAGAAATCGCCGCCCGCATCTCCAGAGCCACGGAGACCAAACCGAAGGGGCAGCTAGCTGATTGGTGGCTGGCACGCAGGAGCCGTGCTCTGATAGGCTGCTGGCACGAGGGAGCCGCGCTCCGATTGGTCAAGGAGCTCTGACGTCATCGGGGGCTCGCCTCAGGGCCGCGCTGGGATTGGCCCATCACTCGCAGAGGCCATGTGAAGCTGTCCGCTCAAACTATAGAGGAATGTCAAAGGTTTGTTTATTTAATTTTAATCATTAAAGGCAGGCTGGAATGAAGGCCTCCTTGTGACGGGAAGAACGTTCCTTCGACATTCCACAACGTAAGTATTCATTTTACCCGGTAATTACCATTGACCTATTACTCTCCTGTCAGCTTCGACAGACGTGCTCCGATGACTGCCTGTGGCTGAGGCTTTTTGCGAGCATTCATTCAACTCACCGCCCTGGCGTTTGCCTCAAGATCGCAGAGCGCGAGCCAGAGATGGTAATGAGCCGTGTCCTACAAGAATTTCCCGGGAGAGGCCACACGTGCGCACTGTAATTGTCACACAGAGGTCACGCCCTTCACATGCGGATACATTTAGTCACAGGGTGACAGGGAGAAAAGTTCAACATCCGCTCGGGTGAAGAACGTGTAACTAAATTTAGTTCATGGCTTTGCATGTGCGAACTATGAGCTGTGATTCCTCAAGAGGGAGTCGTCAAAGGTATCTTGCCGCAAGCAAGTGATGTAAAGTGAGTAACACACTCTCGAGGTGTCAGAATGCCCTACATTTCTTCTTGAATATACCTCTGAACGTGCCGTGGTACCACCAACGCCCTACACCAGTGAGGAAATTATTTATGAAAGCAGACCGACACTAATTAACGAAGTGGCCTTCAAAGAACTGGATGAACCATCCATACAGACAGATGGGAATAGAATGGGGACATGATGGGCTACTTACATTATCCTTATGGTGCTTCCTTCTGCTCCAGCAAGGGCAGCCCTCAAAGCAAAGGTGACTGCAGAATAGGATTTGAGTTGGACGGAAATGGTACCTGGGAGAAACCCTGCTATGCGTCCTGATAGAGGTTTGATACTCTGGGATTTAGAGAACGGGACATGTTAGGTGGATCTAGAGACTGAGAGATAGTTGGGGGAAGGAAGAGATGGTGTCATTTACCCAAGTATATGCAGAGTTTGATATTTCCAGGACACAATTTGTGGGTGCATAGAGCCCAGACAGGAAGGGGGAAATATGGTGCACAAGGAACTATTGTTATGGGCTACACACAGTTGGAGAATCGTCTACCAACGGAGAAAATGGATTTCAAAGCAGTGTCCTTTATTTATAATGTATTACTGAATAATACCCAATGCTCTCTAGAAAAACTAAGGACCAAATGAAGATGAATGTGGTACGGTTGGAGGATGAAGACTGACAAGAGGCTCTATTGTAGCTTAGGGAGATGGCTATTAGAACCCATTTTAGACTTGTCTAGCTGAAGATCTTGCAGAAGGTTTATTATTCTGGAATGTAGCTGATGACCTTTAGTTACGCTGCCTTTTATACACAACTGAGGGGAGGTGGTTGGGAGGGTTGTATGTTTCAACAAGGAGTTCCCCAACCACGACTTCCCTATCAACGAGGTCACAACCACGACCTCGTCTAAACCACGATTTTTTTTACCACGCATTCCTTTACCACGATTTTTTGTGGTAATGGAATACGTGGTAAAAAAAGAGCTTTACAACTAGTACCCCGATCTTCCACCCCTTAAAAACGAATCCCCCGTACCTAAAATACGATCTCAACTCACTTAAATCTAATTCCCCTTTCCCTTTTATTAATCACGAAACCCCACCTCCTAATTATGTACTCAACACCCTTAATTCTAATTCCCCTCTCCCTTTTAATAATCACGAAACCCCCAACTCCTGAATTCGATCTCAACCCCATATATCTAATCCCCCTCTCCATTTTAATATTCACGAACCCCCCCACCTCCTAAATATGAACTAAACCCCCATAAATCTAAGTCCCCTCTCCCCACCTCCTAAATAGGTTCTCAACCCCTATAATAAGAAATCCCCTCTTCCTGTAAATAATCACGAAAAACCCCACTACCATAAATAAATATTAAATACTCATCCCAGACCCCTTTAAACGAACCCCTAACCCCTTCCCCATAAAATTAACCCCTCTTACCTGTTTCTCCACGACTGCGACGCTCCTCCTAACTCCGCCCTGTCCGAACACTAGACTGACTGCCGACAGAGTCGTTGTTCGGGCAAGTCATTGTTCCGCTTTAGTCGTTGTTCAGGATGTTTCCCGGTTGGGAGGGTAGTCTATATCACACTATTTGGCGGTGCTGGGGTGGTGTTATAGTATAAATATATTTAATAGTAGGAACCCTACCATTGCTTTCCCCCAAGGTGACTCAACAGGTAAAATGGGGACGGAAAATGTGAAAACAATTAAGAAAAATAATGTCAAGAGCAATGCCAATGGCTCTAACTTTAACAAAGGCAAAACCATTGCATTGTAAATGCTTGTTCCCTAATCCTTCTTTCGTACATGTGGGCACAATCGTTCGGAAAAAGAAAAACGTTTTGAATGTGTATCTTATAACCAATGATAAGGTTTTTGAGTACTTTGTGAATTAAAACATCGTACTTTGGATTTGTTTCTGTTTTTCATTTGTGTCAAATATTGGTTCTATTTTCTATATTTTTCTTAAATCTCCCAGCACGGGACCCCTCTGTTTATAACAATTATCTACCCAGGTCCCAGTGACTTTGTTTGGGTTTAACCCTGTTTAAGATAACGTTTTGATGATTAAAGCCAAGTAGTCTCGGGTACACTTCCATGAAATAGAAGACCAATCTTTTCTAAAGACCAGGTCATGAAGAAAAGTTTGTGGGGCATTATGTATCCACAAACCTTGTGGTGCTACTTTTGCCCTTAAGTATTCTGTCATTATTATGCCATGAATGGCTGTTCTAATTTGTTCCCTTTTTGTTTCTGTTAGGTTATCCCAATCATCGGTTTGGGCCAATGTTTGTGTCAATTCAGAATTCTGTAATGAAGGTTGTGCAGATAGAATCTCATTAATGTCGTCCTCAGTGTAACTCAATCCAATCTTCTCCGCCATCATTGATGTTTCAGTTATTAATTTATATAAATCTCAATTTCTAGGATTTATTTTGATAGCCTGGGGAGGCTTATCTTCAAGGAAAAGTTTACGAAAAAACTCCCACAGCTGTTCGCTGCTTCTGAATTCAAAATCATTAGTGAGGGAGAAGGAAGATGGGGTCCATTCAGCTTCCTTATTCAATATCAAAATATCAGAGTGGGGAATGGACCACTTGTAACTACGGTTCCAGGGGTTTTATTTTTCTTAGTAAAAAACCCTCATACACGCATGTAGTTGAAAGGCGCTATATCTTGATTCTCCGCAGATTACAATGCGTTGGTGCATTATCATTGGGTCTTATTCTGTGGTATGCTTACCTCTAGCCAGAGGTAACCACTGGATACGTAGTAGTGTCCAGATATGAACCTTTGCTGCCGCCTATATAGATGACATAATCATCTATAGTTCCTCTTAGACAGAGCATCTAGACCATCTAACCAAAGTGATTCAAGCCTTAGACGATAGCGGTCTAACCATCAATCCCGCCGAAAGTCATCTAGCTGCCATGTCCGTGAAATACTTGGGATATCTTCTCGGTGTCATAGGGCCTCAGCACCACATTCATGAGTCGTTGAAATGTTGCTTGGGTCCCGTGCAACCCGAAGGGGAGCACTTTGAACTGATACAATCCCCCTGGCATAGAGAAAGATGTTTTCTCTCGATCCTGTTCTTTTAAAGGGACCTGCCAGTACCCTTTGAAGAAATCCAACGTCCTAATCTGCTGAGCTTTGCCTAATCTATCTATCATCTCATCAACCCTTGGGAGGGGGTAAGCATCGAATCGGGATATTTTGTTGTTTTTTCGGAAATCGATGCAGAAGCGGATAGAACCATCTGGCTTCAGAACGATCACTATGGGGAGTTCCACTGACTTTTCGACGGTTCTATAACCCCTAACTGCAACATTTGTTGGATTTCTTTCTCTATTGCTTCCCGCCGAGATTCAGGGATACAATAAGGGTGCAACCTCACTTTTTTTCCTGGAAGGGTCAGGATCTCATGCTCTATGAGAGTGGTTCTACCTGGCATCAGGGAAAATACTTCTTGTAACGGGTATAAGCGGTCCCTTAATTCCTGTTTCTGGGAACCAGATAGATCCAGATCGATGCTTTGTTCGGCTAGGGATATAGTGGTCCCCATTAAGACAGGATTAGGCCTTCCCATTTTTTTAATAGGTTAATATGGAATATTTGAATGTGATGTCTGACCGGATCCAATTCTAGCTTATAGGTTACTGGGGTCACTTTTTCTATGACCTTATAAGGCCCCTGCCATTTCCCTATCAGTTTGTGTTCGGAAGTGGGCATCATTAGGAGCACCATGTCTCCCACGGTCAGTGTTCTTTCTTTGGCCTTTTTGTCATACTGATTCTTCTGGGATATCTGGGCTTGTTCGAGGTTAGTACTCACTATGTGTTTTATCTGGTTTAACTGGGCCCGTAGAGTGATGAAGTAATCTAAAAGGGGTCTGGACTCATCCTTCTCTTCTTCCCACCCTTCATTGGCCATATCTAACAAAGTAGGGGGTTGTCTCCCGTACAGGAGTTCGAAGGGGGAATATCTCAGGCTCTTTTGCTGACTACAACGGATGGCGAATAAGGCCAAGGGAAGCATATCGTCCCTTTTCTGTGCTTTCAAGTTTAACAGCTTTTTCAGGGTAGTTTTTAATTTTGCATTGTACCGTTCAACTAGACAATCTGTCTGGGGATGATAAGCGGCGGTGCAAATCTGTTTAATCTAGAGCTACTGGCCAACCTGCATCATCAACTTGGACGCAAACAGGGTACCCTGTTCTGTGATGATTTCTTTTGGGAAACCTACTCGGTATAAGATGGAAATCATGGCCTTGGCCACTTGTGTTGTGTTGGGATGTCTTAGAGCCACAGCCTCAGGGAAGCGGTGGCATAGTCTACCAAGACTAACACATAGCGGTACCCACTACGAGAGGGAAGGAGTGGTCCAAGAATATTCATACCCACCAAAATGAAGGGTTCATCTATCACTGGTAATGGTTGAAGAGGGGCATGGGGTGGGATATATTGACTGCTTTTCTGACAAACAGGACATTCTTTGCAGTACTTCTGAACATGTTGGTAGATCCCTGGCCAAAAGAACCTGTCTAGTATGGTTTCCTCCGTTTTTTCAGCCCCAAAATGTCCCCCTACTAAATGGCTATGAGCCAAAAACAGTACTTTATCTCTGAATGGTTGGGGAACTAAGAGCTGGATTTTCCCCCTTTCCTATAAAGTAACCCATGTTGGATAAAAAACTGGGGACCTACTTGATGGGGATCTTTCTTTTCTAAGGCTTGATTTCATGCTTCTCTGAGTGTGGGGTCTTCTTGTTGAGTTGAGTGGAAGTTTCTGTCGTGTTCCCACAGTTCATATCCAGATTCACAGGTCAAGACAGAAAAGTTATGGAAATACGGGTTGTTTTCACATTAAAGTACACTGTTCTTTGCAAAACAATCCACAGTTGCTTCGCTGTGTCCTTCTCTCTTCTTCTCTCTCTTCTTCCAGAATGCTCCGCGTGGTCAAGGAGGGGTCCCGAGTAGCTTGGAGTGGGGTGAAACAACAAAGAGGAGAGAGGCGGTAAGTATAGATGCTTTTGACTTGAGCTATCCTTTCACCACACCCAAGTGGTAGAATGTGAGGCACAGTGATAATAAAGAACAAAATGGTGGCAGGACAGACATATGCCATGGGTGGGACAGGCAGACTATCTCTTACATCTCCTTTTCTCCCTCTTCTGTGGTTTGGCTTCTTTCTTGACGTTGAGTCAACCACAAGGTCAGAAAACTGTGGGGTGCGGAGTACTGTTAAACTTAATAGCAAAAGCAAACATAGTATTAAAAATCTTTTCCGCGTGATTAGCTTGTGTATCTTATTCTTAAAATTCATTGTCCTTACAGGTCTCTCCAACTCTAAGAAATCCATCCTAACTAAATATGCTGCTCGCGATGGTAGGGTGTTCTATGCTAAGGAATACCTCTGTCAACCCAGGGCAACTCCCTTAGCCAACCAGAACCTTCGACCTATTGTCTCAGGCTTGCACTCCAAAGACTTATCAACCGCGACCCTACAGCTGAACCCGGATAGCGGTTCAAAAAACTAAAATAAGTAGATCCTCGGTGGAGAGTTAACCTGTAAACAGAAAAATCATTAAAACTTCATTTATTTTATTTGTCCCACGACTCTTGGTCGCAAATTATAACGGTCTTTTCCAGGCAATGTTTGTTCTTTGAACAAAAGTTCAGGCTCAGTAGTGTTCAATCGATTCAAAGGAGGCACAGCTTCTTGCAGAAGATCTTCACTTTCTTTCTCAGAGTTTGTTCCAATCAGACGGGCATCGCTGAATGGCAAAAATCGTGGCACAGTTTCTGTTTCAGAGTCTGGGAGTCCTTCCTGGACACACCGATCGTACGGTAAGGGCAATGGAGCCCGCTTACAATGTACGCCGTGGATCCAGTGTTTCTTGCCTTGCACTCGAACTGCAGAACGTGTAGACAGGAGAACTAGATGTGGTCCTGTCCAACGGGGCTGATCATTCTTGTTCCGCTGGAAGTTTTTAGTGAGAACCCAGTCACCGGGTTTGATGGCGTGACCTGGATCCTCAGAAGCTTGTGGCAGACTCTCATAAACCTGTTGGTGTAAAACACGCAGTTTAGCCGTCAGTTCGTGCAAGTAATCAAGCAACACAGGATACTCGAGGTCACTAAACTTTGTTGGTCTTGGTACGCCCCAAATATTCGCCGGGCGACCAAACACAACCTCATACGGACTCAAACCCATTCGCGAATGCACAGTCATTCTTGTGGACAGGAGTGCTAAAGGCAAAGCATCTGGCCATTGCAAACCAGTGCTCGCTTGGATTTTGGCCAACTTTAATTTAAGAGTGCCATTATAGCACTCGACTAAACCAGCTGATTGGGGGTGATTTGCAGTGTGGAACTTCTGCCGAATTCCTAATCCCTCACATACTCTCTTCATTACTTGACCCACAAATTCACTCCCATTGTCACTCCAGATAATTCTCTGCAAACCAAATCTAGGAAAAAATTCCTTGATTAGGGCTTTCGCTGTGGACAAGGCAGTATTGTCCTTCAAAGGATAAGCTTCCACCCATCTAGAGAAGGAGCAAACAACCACCAAAACATATTTCAGGTTGTTGCACCTCTCCATGTGGATGAAATCTAGCTGCAAAGCCTCGAACGGATACGTAGGAGGAGCAAAATGACCAGCTGGTGTTGGAGTTCCCTTACCAGGTTTGTACATCAAACACACCATACAGTTCTTAACCAAATTCTCTGCACATTTGGAAATTCCCGCATTCTGCCAAACCGGAGCCAACAACTTACAAATCCTTTTCACGTTAATATGTGCCATCCCATGAGCCATTGTAACAACTGGAAGCACATACGCGTCAGGCAACAACCTTCTTTGATGCTCAGACAAATCAGTCCAACAACCATTCGAGTCCAATCTACCCTTACTTTCTCTCCATTCATTCAACTCTTTCTCTGTAGCCTCAGCTTGGATGGATTTCACACTCTCAATCGTATCTTCACACATACTTTTCTCTGGAACCCATCTCGCCGGACCTGCAACATACATTCGGCTCATCACATTTCTCGCAGTTTCTTTCGCAACTTCAACCGCAAACGCATTTCCGCGACCAACATCATCCGTAATTTTCTTATGGGCACTACACTTCACAATCGCTACTTGCAACGGCAAAGTAAGTGATTCAAGGAGTTCATTCACCAACTGCTCATGCTGAATCTTCATTCCATGCGAAGTCAAAAACCCACGTTCACGCCACAAACGTCCAAAGCTATGAGCCACACCAAACGCATATTGGCTGTCAGTATACACATTCACTCGTTTTCCTTTTGCCAACACACATGCTCTCGTTAATGCAATCAATTCGGCTGCTTGCGCTGAATTATGTGGGATACGTGCAGCTTCAACAATCGTATGCAAAGTCGTAACAGCATATGCCGCAGTCGTATCACCATTCGGCAACTTAAAGCACGAACCATCAACCCACAAAGTACCATCACACTCTGGAAGAGGAGTATCCCTAAGGTCTATCCTCCCTTTCATTTCTTCCTCAGTTCTCAGAAAACAATCATGCTGTTCTGTGTCATTATCTGTCTCAACTGAAATCGGCAACAACGTGGCTGGATTCAACTTGTTGCATCGTTTTAATATGCACATGACTCGCTAACAAGGTCAACTCGTAACCCGACAACCGAGCACTAGTTAAGTGCTGTGTCTTGGTACGGTTCAACAAGGTATCCACTGCATGTGGAACCATTACGACTAACGTGTTGTCCATAACCAAACCAGCAGACTGTCGAATCGAAACAGCTGCTGCCGCCGTAGCTCTCAAGCAACTCGGCAACGCTCTAGCTACCGGATCTAAAGTCGCCGAAAAATACGCACATGGACATTGCTTATCGCCGAACTGTTGAGTCAACACTGACAATGCACATCCCTCTCTCTCATGGACATACAATGTGAAAGGCTTACTGTAGTCGGGAGTACCCAACACAGGAACCGAACACATCGCATTGCGTAATTCTGAAAAGCTCTTCTGACATTCGTCAGTCCAAGGAATAGGATTTGGAGTATCCTTAACACTTAGAGCTATCAAAGGCTTCGCTAGCAAAGAAAAATTAGGAATCCACTGTCTACAGTACGACGTAATACCCCCAAAAAAACGCACATACTTCTCTCTGTGTTGTAGGAACACTCATTTTCGCAATAGCTTGAATTCTCTCTGGGGTCAGTTTCCTTCCCTCCTTCGATAAGAGGTGGCCTAAGTAGGTTACTTCTTGTCGACAATATTGCAACTTGGAGAGAGAAACTTTGTGATGAAAATCAGACATGTGGCGTAACAACGACAATGTGGCTTCTCTACAAATCTCTTCATTGTCAGCCGCAACTAACAGATCATCAACGTACTGAATAAGGGCAGCACCATCTGGTAAAACCAACAAATCAAGTTGTGTTTTCAAAGCTTGGCTATAGATCGATGGACTCTCGCAAAAGCCTTGAGGAGCGCGCTTAAAGCGGAAACTTCGTCCTCCTAAAGAGAATCCAAAGATATCTCTACTTTCCATGGCAATCGGGATGCTGAAGAAAGCATTCTTCAAGTCAATCACCGAAAACCATGTAGTTGTAGCCGGAATCAGAGTCAACAAAGCAGTAATATCAGGCACAACAGGAAACTGTGGAACAACAATCTTGTTCACTTCGCGAAGATCGATCACAAACCTATATACAGGAGGTTGTGAAGAATCAGTTCTCTTCAGAACAGGCAAAACGGGACTATTGCACACATTACCTCTCGTTTCCTCAATCACAGCTTTTTCGATCAGATCATAAATAATCGCTAAAAGTGCACGTTCACCATCGCTAGAGATACGGTACTGTGGAATGCTCGGTAACTTAGCATTCGCTTTCAGCGTCACAACATATGGAGGAATCTCTAACAGACCGACATCATTCGGACCAGTAGCCCACAATGAATCTGGTAAAGAAGACAATTCAGGTGGAAGTCTGTCTTTCGATATGTACATCGGAGAAATCACTCTCTCACCCAACGTAAGATGTACTCCTGACGGAGAACAATACAACGCCGCATACAATCTTTTCAATAAATCCAATCCCAACAAATTCTCACCGCAACCTGTAGTCAAAATGAGGGGTGCTTCAAATTTACGAGGTCCAACAGAAAGAGACAACAGAGCAGAAATTGGATTCGTAACCGGGGAGCCAGAAAAACCTACAGAAACAGTCTCAAAGCCAGACAAAGGTGTGCCAGGGAGTTTAGAGTGCATAATAGAACTCTTTGTAGCACCAGTATCTAACAAAAAAGGCTCTGACACACCTGATGCAATCACTTCAGCATAAGGTCCATTCTGATCTACTGGAACTGAAACAACTCCCTCTCTTTGACTATGGCTGTCCTAGCAATCATTACCATCCACTTCCTCACCTTCAACGTAGTAATCATCCGTATAGTACTGTGCTGTCCTACCAGACGAACCTTGCTGCTGATCAAAACTATTCATTGAGTTCTGTGAAGACAAAGAACGCCCATTTTGTCCGCGACCTCTACCTCTAGGTGCTTGTTGAGCACCTCGACCTCTCACACCAGAAGCACCCTTTGTGCGCTGTAACAGAACCGGACAACTATTCTTGAAATGACCCTCTTCTTTGCAATACGCACACTGATTAGGCCCATACGGAAAACGCTGTTGAGAAGACTCGTTCCTTTGCGAGTTTCTCCAATATTGCTGATTCTGCTGATAATCTCATTGATTATTAGTACGGGGTGGATAAGCTTGTTGTAGAAGAACTTTAGTCTTCAATTCCTTAGTCTTCTTATCCGCTTTCTCTAACTCATCTTTGCGCCTATTCCGTAGCTAAAACCTGCGCTGACGTGGAAACAGCCCAAGCACTCTCCGAATCTTTCAGCTTAGTGCACAATTCGGGAAGCAAATTATGTACAAATTTGTCGAAGAACAATCTCTGGCCACCCTCAGTAGCCATATCCTGACCACTATGATCTACAAAGGTCTCTTCAAACCGCGTGAAAAAGTCAGATACCGTCTCGTCTTTCTTCTGCTTACAAGCAGAAAACTTGTCCCAATTAACACGCACTTCAGGCATCAAAGTCTTCATATAATTAATTATCCTACCAGGGAGTAGAGTAATGATATCTTCAGGCTTAGCACCTCCTACTTGTCTATCATTCGCAGCACTAATGTTAACCCATGTATCACCCAATTCCTGATCATGATCCGTATGTCAAAGCGTACTCCAGATAGGCTGTGGAACAACATTTCCAAACAACATATCAGACAGCCTTATTCATGAAGCCGAAATCGGCTCGCAAAGGGCCAGATTCTGAGAATCTGGCCCTTTGCGAGTGCGATTTTTGCATTTGGGATTCATCATCCCAAATGCAAAAATCGCTAATTGCGATCTCGCAATTTTGCGAGGAATTACATTTAAGGAATCTCTATTTGAGATTCCTTAAATGCAATTCATCATCCAATTTTGTTTTGCGAATTCACAATTTCTGGCCGCAATTTACCGCGAGGTCAGACCTCGTGGTAAATTGCGAAAACTCAGAAAAATGCTTTTAAATGCATTTTTCTGAGTTGCATGTTACACACACACATGTCCTTTGGACATGTGTGTGTGCAACACCTGTGTAAAATTTCATTTGAGGGGTGCTACAGGGTGTCCTTTGGACACCCCTGGCACCCTTCAAATCGCTATCTTATTTGCGATTAGCTAATTGCTAATCGCAAATAAGGAATACTCCCCATTCATTCCTATGGGCCTTTTGGCCCATAGGAATGAATGGCGAGTTATTCCTTATTCGCGATTAGCAATTTGCTAATCGCAAATAAGGATTATGTAGGAATCACATTTCTTTATGCAATTTCTACATGAATCCCGTTTTGCGAGTCCTTAATAGCGATTCGCTATGAATCTCTATTAGGGGCTCGCAAAACGGGAGAATGATGAATCAGGCTGTATATCTGCTAAAATCATGATGCACGAACCCACAGTCTGAGTGAGCTCTTTATAATACCCTGCTGGATTTTTGCGCGGATCAGGCAAAGACTGCTTAGTTGCCAAAACTTCAACACGCTTCCAAGGAACATGTACCCACACTCGCTGAAAATGTGGCAGAATAGCTGGATTAGCTGTTGCATCAACAAACCTCCAAACTGGAGGAACCTCGCGCATCGGATATTGACGCGCTTTTCTCCTAACTGACGAATCAGGCTCAAACAAACGCTCAGAAGGAGTGTCACTATGAAACGACAAGATAGTCGCAACTGCTCTCCCAACAGAACTCGGACCACAATGGTCCCTTTCGCAAATTCAGAACGTATTTGGTACAACTCTTCAGGAGCATTACCTACTTCTTCAACCCATTGTTCATGGAAGAATCCACAAATCATCTCAAAGACATATCGTTGCTTAGGTGCTTCCCATTGAAGGAAGACATCCATAACACCCTCAAGATCATACTGAGAAGCGTATGTAATCCATTTACGCGCCAAATGATCCAAAACTGTACGTGCATCTGTATCAGGCAACTGATTACGTGATTGTCTACGCTCATTAACAGGAGACATACCCAATTGTCCCAACAAAGGAGAAAAGAAACCAGAAAAAGCAGCAGTCATTCTCTGTCTAGCAGAAGGAGAAGATGAAAGAATAAGAGAAGACGGAACAATAGTAGAAGAATCTAAAGTCGGAACAGAAGGAGTATTATAGGTAGGCGTAGGAGTAGCAGACAAAGAAGGAAGCAAAGTTGGCGGCCCCTGAGGAGGCTGCGCCAAAGGAACAGTAGCCAACGGAAGAGGAGCTGGCTGTGGAGGAATTGCAGGTGGCACAAAAACCGGAGGTTGTGGAACTACAACTGGTAGAGGCGGTGCCGTAGCATTTTGTGCATAAGGAGGTGGCGAACTCAATAGATGCGACATTAAAGGATCTTTCGGAAGATATTTCTTTTCTTCCTGTTCTTTAAGCGGCAAAACAGGGTAGCATTTATCTACCGCTAACTTCCTAATTCTAAGCATCTGTTCGCTCTCTTGCTCTTCCTCATTATCCCTATGTGCTATAGCAGCTTGCACCATTGACAAACCTCGTTCTCGTTTATTCTTCTTCGCTAATTTAATTTCTTTCTGTTTGGCTTCTTCGCGCCATATGCGAAAAGAGTCAAACATTGCCGGCTGGGCTTTCTTTTTGAACAGTTTAACTTCGAGATTATCTAAAATCTCAGTTTCGAAGCTACCATAACGGGGCCACTGTAGGACACCGTCATTCTTCATATATTTTACCCAGATGTCATTATAACTAATAGGACCCACACCATGCTTCACATAGAGTTCGTATGTAGGAGTTCCAATTGGAGGAACCGGACACAAATCCTCTAACCGGGAAAACTTAGAACAACCACAACTAAATATCTTTCCAAGTCTGCTAAAACCAGGTATCTTTGCTCACTAGTCTAGCTTCAAACTACAAGGGAAAATCTGAAAACGATAGTCTCGTGAATACACAAGTCCCTTGGCTTTGGGGCCTGCAGGTACCAAATCAAAGCGATCCACGAAGGGATACCAAACAAACTAAGGACTGGGAGACGCTCCACTCATACTTAACTGAAATGTCGATGGCGTCACCAGAAGAATCGTCAATCGTCTCGCTCTACAAATCGTCTACGGCCCCAAGACAGGGCGACAGTCAGGGCAGCAGTCCTTCGTAGCCGTCGGAAAGCGGGGAACCTCGCAGCAAAGTCTTTCGGACCACGGCGACATACAGGGGTCGATGAAGTGGCTGGCCTTCCTCCAGAATTTCCACACGAAGCTCTCCACGATCTTCGGGCTTGGACCGGTACCGCTGAAGTCGCCCCACGTTGGGCGCCAACTGAAGGACCAGGTTTTAGAACCTAGTGGCGCCAGGGAAAACGCCCGATGCATTTGAGTCCCCCTGCCTCGGCAAACAGAGACACGGACGCTTCTTGATGACTTCAAAGTCCAAAGTTTATTGGCTGCAACCAGGAACAGAGATCTACGAAGCACAACACAGGTGGTTTGCTAGAGATTGCACAAATTCAATGAGCGGAGCATGGTCTTTTATGCCAAAAATCACATTCCAAAGGTGGCATCGGTTACACACAAACTAGCCAATCAGATAGTGACATTTCAAACATATCGCATGACGACAATCCCATTTTCCGTTGTCCAGCCCACCAGAAATGACCATGCACATTCCAATTTCTTGTTCGGTCAGGCCGGACAAACCCATCATAAAACCTCAACCCAAATCAGTGATTATGTCGTAAAGGAAGGAGCAGAAACAGATTGGAAGCAAGATAGAAAGGTGGGTGCAGTGTGCTGTAAACTTCGGCATGTCCTGCTCTTTGATCTCTATCTGACCAGCTGCTTAACAAGGAACTGGCTCAGCGAGGTCAGCCTCGGGCAAGGGAGTCAGTTCGGCCAGGTCATTCAGAAGTCAGCTAAGGTGTACATGTCCCAAAGACTCGTTCGGCCGCAGTCATCGGCCTATGTGAGGGCAACCACACAAAATGGCTGCCGTACACAAAATTGAACCCGAAGGTTCAAACGAAATCCCTAAATACATAGTGTTCTCATTGATCGATTAATGCGAAAACACTCGTACATACCGCACTCATGATTTGCGGTCCACTGACACCAGAATCGTCTATTTCTGATGACCTTTATTGAACGGGTTCGGAACCACCAAACCTCAGATCCTTAAACTACGGAACTACAGCGTGGGTTGGACTTGCCAAGGCTTGTTAACTACGGTCCAGAAGCCGACACCGCCGACAGCGAGAGCCTTTGTGGGCCAGCTCGTGATCCACTCCTGGTCATCGTCGATGCCCCTGAGTCTACGTGGCAGCGGAGACAAGCTTCACGACAACCACCTGATTTCGCCCGACATCGCCTGGTTCCTTCCTGGTTCCGTCCTGGTCACTGGCTAGTGACCCAGACTCTGTCCCCTCTGCTTTCAGGTACTCTACATCTTTGATCCACCCTTGGATCCAACCGGACTCTTCTCTCCTAGCCGCCTGCAGCATCTTCATCTCCAGGCTCCATAGATCTCCACGACGAAACCCGACACACTTTGGCACCTATGCACCCGCTTCCTGTGGTTGAGGTAACGATTTAACATTGGTGCTCCTGTAGTGGTTTACACCTCTAGTGTCCTAGTTTAAAGTGGGGTAATTCTTTTCCAGTGTGAAGACCTCCAAAACAGTAACTCGATAACTTTTACGCGCCATTGACTTTGCATTGTTGCATGCATGTGCTTTAGACACTGCACCAGTGTCCAGCGGGCCTCTCACGACTTCTTCACTGCTAGTCCCGAGTAGTCCCAGCGATTCACAATGCCCTAGGCCTTACCATTGTTCGAGAGGTGGTACTTATACCACTATTTTAGTATATGGTTTGAGTGACCACCGGGCCCATCCAAAATTGTGCAACTTTTGAATGTTTAACTGTGCTTTTGTTTAAACGCTTGTGCCTCTGCACTCATAAAGAGTACAGAGGATTATTCTAGTAATAAATACATATATTTTTATAATATATAAATTGTGTGGTGACCTTTCATTTGATATTACAGGATTGCATATGGTAAAACAGCTGGCTTCACATGCCCTCTTGAATTTAGCCTAAGACTGCTTAGTCCATGCTATCCCTAGGATAGCTTGTCTATAAGGTTGACTTTACAACTACCACCATAAGGGATTGTTTGGACTGATACAGGGTGCCCACAGAACTGTGGACATCATACATCAGGCCAACTTCTCACAATGCAGGATTGTTTTTGTGCACAAATCCCCTAAGGCATATTCCTCTGCAGCACACATAGAAAGAGGAAGTAACAAGGAGAAATTGAGATATTTTTCCTTGTTACTCCTCCCCTGCGAAGGAGTATCTTTTTGGTGCATTCCTAGGTCTACCAGTCATGGTGAATCTGGGATTGCATCAAAATCCATGGGGGTTGCACGGGAACACCTATGCAACACCCATAGAATGCCTTTCCCAGGACAGAGCATCACAACACAGTGATTTGCCCTGCATTGCATTACTCCTGATTTATCAAGCCACTCAGGAAGTGACCTTGCGTGGCATGATAAATCACATTTTTGGGTTGTGTTGCACATGCACCACATTGCGTTAGAAAAAGCTATGCAACCCCTTTCATGAATAGGGCCCTCAGTGTTATTACTAAGTTAATGTTTGGTTTAAAATCTTTGTTGGCAACTGTGTTGGGGGGGGATGTAGTGGGCCACTTGGCACATGCGTGAACACTCGTCACGCATTCCGACAGCAGGTGAGGTGTCAGGGGCAGCTAATAGATAAGGATACAGAAGTGCTCAAACAAAGTTATAATTGTTTTATAGTGCTGTTATTAGCTTCCCCTTGTACTCACCGCTATCTTTGATCTGAACACATACCTCTTTTGGAATAACCTCACTGCCTTTGATGTATGTATCCCATGGATAAAACTAAATATAATGTAATTAGACGTCACAAATACGACATATTATTCATAAGTGGCGAGTCATTCAATATATGGTTGCCACCCAAAACCTTGAATCAGAAGCTAACACCCTCGACAACTATGTGTGCCTATTTGAATGTTTAAATGGAACCTGGAAGCGTGGCCCCGTTGCCAGGCAACAATAGTAAAACAGACTCTGAATGCATGACCCAGCGATGCCTCTGGGGTGAAAAGGGTGCAGTGACACATAATAACAAAGAGGTCATTTCAGGGTGTGTCAATAGTGATATACGCCCTAAAGTGGCGATGTGCTAAAGGTACCAACTGTGAAACTTAGACCTGTTTTCTATTTTATTTTATTCAGTGTTTTATATAGCACGAACATGAATGTGAAGAAGTGGTTTTTACATCTGATTGTCTCTTGTGCCCCAGAGAATTCTTAAAGAAATTCTTTTTATAAAGTGGGAGATGAAATCTTTCTACGGTCCCCAAGACTATTTTAATATGACTTTTGTACATGTTTTTAAATTGTTGTATATGATGTTTGTTGTGTGCTTTTATGGTTTTTAGTAACAGAATACAGTGGATTTGACTGACTGACTGACTGACTGACACTGACGTGTGTGTTCTGTAGTTGGTTAAGGTAGGGATTTGCACATTAGAAAGTATTTTGCTTCCTTCTTGTAGCTTGAGGTAGTTGGAATCCTTCTGTTTGGAGGCAGCAAATTCCAGATTTTAGGTGCGGCTCCACAGAACGCTCTTATTTTAAATTGTCTTTTTCTGGAAGAACGGAGATTTCAGCACTAGATCTTTGGCGCTCCGAGAATGTCAGCTTCCTCTGGATATCTCAATTTTCTGAGCTAGATACATTGGTGTTGTTTTGAAGTGCATCGCTTTGTGTGTGGTACAGGCCAGTTTTAGTTGAATTCTGGCTTCGTATTGTAGCCAGTTCACAACCTTCAGATGTGGAGAGATGTGATCAAATTTTCTAGAGCCTGTTATGCGTCTCGATGCCGCATTGAGACAGGCTTTTAGTGGAGCTGTTAGGATCTTGGGTAGTCCTAATAGTGTGGTACATCCGTATTTGATCCTCGAGATGACTAATGCCTGGACTGTCATTTTGAGGTCTGATGTTTCGATGAATGGTTTCAGTTTTCTAAGACAGCTCAGGTCGAACCAGGCACTTTTAGCCAATGAGTTTATGTGGGTTCACATGTTTAGGTTCTTATCCAGCATATTTCCTGGTGATTTGGTTGAGTTCACTAGGTTCGGTGAGCAATTTAGCACAGTGATCATCTTGTTCCATTCCTTTGTATCAGAAGAGCTTTTGGGGGGATATTAATAGAAATTCTGTTTTTGCAAGTTTAGTTTAAGGTGATTGTTTCTTAACCATTGAACAGTCACCTTTAATGTCTCGATCTCCTTCAGTGACAAAATCTTAATATAAATCTGTGCATCATCTGCAAACATGTAGAGGGAGATGTTGACATGCTGTAGTATTTAAGTTAGAGGTTCCACATGTAGGTTAAATAGTGATGGGGCTAGAGTTGATCCTTGAAGTACTCCAATGAGATTAAATTCAGTAACGTGTTGGCTCAGTTGCTGTTGCACACATTTTCTAGAACTTTAGCTAATAGGGAATATTGGACACCGGCTGAAAATTATTTGGATCAGAAGGGTTCTCTGTCAGTTTCTTTATGATGGGGTGACTTGTCCAGTTTATAGGCAATCTGGTAAGGAACCTTGAGACAGAGAAGCATTGATCATGGTTGTCCAAATGGGGATGAGAAATTTGTTGGCTGTCGTCAAACACTTTTAGGGGAAAGGAACATCGTAGTGATTATTCGGTTTTATAGTTGATAGGGTTTTGGTGAGATTGCTGTATTCATATAGCTTGATGCTTGACCATTGAGCTTCATTTTTGGGCAACGTCTGATAGGAGTGTATTGTTTCATCAATTTGTGAACTCATCAGGCTAGAGAGGCTAACAGCGGCTGTCCTCCGATCATTTTCCAAGGAGTTGGCTTTTTCTGCAAAGAAGGATGAGAATTCCTCACAGCTTATTTGAGATTGTGTTGCTTCTTGCAAGGATTTAGCCAATTATTCGATTTTAGTTTACCATTTCAAAGAGTTTATGTTGTCTGTTTATGGTGTTCTCCAGTTCCATTCTAAGAACTCTTTTTTTGATTTTGAGACTATGTTTGTTGTAAGCGTTTCTGGTCTTTCATAGCAGTTTTAGCTGGGGGGGTGATGGGTGTGATCTCCATTTTCATTTGGTTAATGTCAGATTTTGCGTTTCTTCGATTAGGGATCCATTAAACCAGGCTTCTTTTCAGTTTTAAAGGAGCTATAGAATCAATTATATCTGACATTGTTGAGTTATAGTGATCCGCAAGATAGCCAACGTTTGTCATGATATTCTCGGAGCTTGCTGCTAGTTTCTCCTTGTCTAAGCCTTTTGTATTTTGTACCCATTGTTTAGGTTTGACTGATAGCATAGCTTGCTTTTTTATGCCAGTTAATTGGAAGGTAATAATTAGGTGATCTGACCAATCGTAAGGAACAACCAAGTTTATTTTAACAGCCTTTTCTTTGGAGATGATCCAGTCTAGTGTAGATCCTTTTGTGTGAGTTGGGAGAGTGCAGCCTTGAGCAAGAGTTTGTTCTGCTAGGAAATATTTGAAAAACATTGACCTGATTATCATTAAGATCGCCCCAATAAAGATTGAAGCCTTCTGAGAATATATCATTGGAGTGAGGGGTAGAGTTTGCTGTAATGATTTCCATTAGGTGGTTTCTAATTCTAGCCTTTCTATTTTATCAAAACTTGGGTTCCAGGGCATATCACTTAATCTTCATGGGTCTCTGGAATTACCTACCTTCCAATATTTGGCAACGCGTAAGAATCGAGTGGTTGTGGTTGTGCTTCCTGTGACCATTACACGTGGTGGCTAGAGACTTATAAAAGAGGTTGGCAAAGCAGCAGCAGTACTCTGGACTCACAGCCACCATTTTCATATGTCACTATCCGCCAATGATAACCAGGGCTTGCTCAGACTGCAAACTAGGATGATATTTTATGGGTAGTGCTTCAAGAACCGGAGTTAAGGGGCATTTCTGCCACCTGCTGTTCTGATATGTCGGTGCAGCTCATCAGTTCAATGCAAGTTCTTCCAAAAAAAAAAACAGTGTGTGAAGGGGTTCGAATCCTATCAAGGCCTTCATCCTTTGGACTAGATAAAATAAGATGTAAGGATATAGAAGGGTCAGTCACGCCAGGCTTGCATGCTGAAAGAAAGGTATGTCTGGGACAAAGTCTGACAGACATCAACATACGAGTCACATGGCTAACCCTTTATACAATATTTCATTGATAATTGATTTATTAATTGGCTCCTAAAGGATGGCAGGACCGGATCAGAGTCAGTCACATGAATCATGTTGATGGGGTTGAAGACAAATGAGCAATATAACGGTCCCAAAGTGTTGAGCTCACAGTTTTATGGAACTACTAATCTTGCCTCTTGCTTGGTAGGTCCCCCGATAATTGTTTATGCACCCGTAGCACTTTGAATAATCGCATGTCGGGGTGGCTGTGGCAGGTAAGTCGGCCTATCCAACATCCGCACTTTAGGCAAACGTCTGCAAGTTGGAATGGCCCCGCCCCATCCTCATATGCGAAGTGCACTAGAATGGTTTTATTTCATTTTTGCTTCATGCAGCTGCTGCGTTTGCAGCAGGTGAGGTGACGCTCCTCCGTCCTACAAGAGAAACTGCCGCTGCCATTACAGCCAGGATTCCCTTACTGGCTGCTCTTTCAGTGACTGTCAGGGACTGTACTGGACTGTGTTTGGAACACAGTCAGGGACTTGAGCAAGGACTGATGCCTGGGTAGAAAACTTAAGAAGAAAGAGGAGTACAGAACTGCCCAGGATCACACAGGAACACAGAGGTGAAAGTGGATTCAAATGGGAAGCCTGCACAAGTGAACAAGATGGCGAAGACTCAAAAAGGATGGGCACTCAAGAGGCAATTTGGCATTCAGAATAACTATGCCCAGGACGGACCTGCAAGACATATATATATATACACACACAGAACAACATTACCAATAAAGGGGAGTGTGGGGTAAAGCACTTGGGAGCTCCACACTGTAAGACCAAAGCTCAGTAAGTTCGTCACCCACAATTGCTGTTACAGATTCTGACTGCAAATACCTACATATAGGATTTACATGCAAAGGCTGGGTCTGTTGAGCTGATACCTATGGTGATGTTTTAAAATTAACTCAAAGACAATAGTCACAGAAGACAAGAGACGCCACCTAGGTAGTCAACTGTGTCTACAGATCCTCGGAATCAAACAGGAACACACAAGGCTGTAACAGCTAGGGTGTAGAACTAAACGCAAGCACAATAGACAAGGAGTTAGCAAGGAGGAGTGCTTAATAGGAAAGAAGGGAAACAAGGACACACTAGGCAGGAAGCAATTAAACATACAAGAAAACTAGAAGCAAGAGAGTAGAACAGGAAGACATAAACTACGGACTGAAAGAGAAGAAAAGCTTGAATAGGGACAAGGGAAATACAGGAGAGTGCATTCAATGGTGCATTAAATAGTACTAGTTCATTAATCAAAGAAACAAGGACTAGCTAAGGAACAGGAACCAAAGAAACACTGAAGGCAGTGTTAGTTCAGGAACAATGGCAGCTATAGCTCAGGAAGAGAGCACTGCAAGCAGTGCTAATCAGGAACAAGTAATAGCTGCAACTCTGGAATAGGGGCAAGGACTACTAAAGCCCAAGGATCAAGGAATATAAAAATCTCAGGAATTAAGGAATATCAAAAGGGCAGGAAGCAAGGATTGGTCTCACAGGAACACAGCTACAATGAACACCACTAGACTGAAAAGAACTGGAGCTTAAAAGAGCTCCCAGTAATCACATACATCAGGCGTGAACAGGCTAGCAGCAGCCAGCCACAGCTGAGCTGAATTCCTCCACCCATCCTTGGCCTGCGGGGTGGAGGCAAAGTAGTAAGCAGGGAATTCTAGGTAATAGGGTTTCAGGCATTAGCAGGCTGGCTTCAAGCATGA